>NC_141691.1:584501400-585701400 GCF_964263255.1 Lissotriton vulgaris
CACATATACAAACACAAGAGTTTCAATTGATAACTTGGCTTTGGAGGTTAGAGGGGAAGGATGTGTTACACTCTTTGAATCCTAATGAGTAAAAGAAGTACCAATAACACCTATCACTTGCCATTAAGTCATGCAGCAAAGTTAGCTTTAGCAAGTGAGATATATATATATATACATATACACACACACACACACACACACGCACACACACACACACACACCATTTTTAAATATAAAAGATGGAAATTGTAATCTTTCATTGACTTATATAGTGACCAATATTAAAAGAAAGTGTGGGTAAAGAGCGCAGGCGGATCGGCCAGAGGGGAGGAGGTGGTGGGAGTGCAGCATTCATCTGGCAGAAGACGCCTTGACGCCCATTGGGCTAAGTTCGCGCATGATAAGTTTCGGTTCATTCATTCATTCAAGTAGGGGAGAAAAGCGGTGGGATCGCATTCTGCAGTAATAGGACGTTGGGAGAAATCGTGCATGTGCAGGGTATGGCAGTGCAACAGGCATTTAACCTCCTGAGCTATATTTCACCTCATCCCTTTCCGGTGCTGTATCCCTCGAGGTTTTTCCCAACCAAGGTTATAGTTCAATTTTTTCTTTTACGCTAGAAAACCGTGCATGACAGTCTTCTAAAACAACTCTCTCATCAAGCTTGCATTTCCAGGTGAAATGTGTTAGTTGTGATCGCTTATTTAATGTTGAAGTGCAGAGATGTACAAGTCTTTGAGCACTACATTATATAATGCATCGTCCATTCATCTCCTAGATTCATCTCCTATTACTTGTTGACTCTATGCTTGTCTTTACCGTGTACAACTTCACTGCCATTTGGCTAGGTTTCCGCTATAGTAGTACCATATACATACATGCATTGAACAAGTGCTGAATTCTCAGTTGGGGTCCATTAGAACCATTCTCAATAATTTTTCTAATTCTGATTTGAAAAGTAGTCCACCATCACTAGTCACAGCTTTTTTTTAAAGCAGGGATGTGCACTACTGCTATGAACAGGTCATTGCATCTTATTGGTTCCCGAGTGCTGGCAACGCGAGTAAGCACCTTGTACAAGGAGTCAAGGAAATCTCATGCCTTGTTATTCTGGTACTGCAACTTCATTATATGCCCTTGTTCTATCAGGGCCCACTTTGCATCTACAACGCACCTCATGTTCCATATGTGACCTCTCTCACTTGTAATAGTGTGGCCTAATAGGAGAAGCAGACGGTGGAGCTCTGGTTGTTTGCATATGTCCAAAATGTTGGTTATCTCTGCTCCATTGGCTGCTGGTGGTTACAAAAACCTGTTCATGGTCTTTTATACTACATAGAAAGCCTACTGGGGAAAAGGCCAAATAAGCTATGCTCTCCTATCTTGCACTTTGCTTCAATCTGAATCTGTACACAATGAGTGTAAACACAATCCAGTTCAGCTCCAGACTTACGACACATGGTGGCATATCGTTTGGTGTTCAGGTCCTAGGTGGTGGATTACCTAAGCCCGATTGCTGAACCAAACTACATGCTGTTCAGAAGACAATTAAAAATGAAACTTCTCACACTTGCCTACAATTCAGGGAAATATTCACACTTCCCCATCCCTCGCACTGCACCCATCGACTCTCAAATTTACAAGTGTGTCTAGGCCCTTTCGGTCTAGGGGCTTGCTTTCTGAGCACAAGGAGGTTTCATGACCCAGCCATGCCCTCATGGCTTCCTTTTAGTAGTGGCCTCATGCAGTGGGGGCTGGCTTAAACTTTTTTAGGTCTCGCGACCTATCGATGTGCGCAAGCGCATCGAGCGGAGCGAGAATTCAAGTGGCGAAAACATCGTCAAACCAAAGGGCTTTCAGCCCCGCGGTTTTCATGCAGTTCACGTGAACCACGTGATTAAACATGCACGCGCATCGGCAACATTTCTCAATCACCCTCCCACAGGCACGCCCCCCCACCAGGCTCTCCCGCCCCCATCGGCAACATTTCTCAATCACCCTCCCACAGGCACGCCCCCCCCACCAGGCTCTCCCGCCCCCATCGGCAACATTTCTCAATCACCCTCCCACAGGCACGCCCCCCCACCTGGCTCTCCCGCCCCCATCAGGCTTCCCTCCTAATCCGCCTGCCTCCCCTCACGCATTCACGCCCCCCCACCAGGCTCTCCCGCCCCCCATGAGGCTTCCCTCCTAATCCGCCTCCCCTCGCTCGCATTCCCGCCCCAGGCTCTCCCGCCCCCATCCGGCTTCCCTCCGCGCATCTGCCTGCCACACTAGAGCTGCGGACGCATACAATAAAAGATAACTAGCCGTCATTCCGAACCAGGGTCAACCTCGCTACACCTCACCCTCTAAATAACTTACTATAGCTGTCCCTCTCGCCTATATAGAACCACTAGCCGTTAGGACAAGATAGATCATCACCACTCGAAATCATCACCCCACCAGGCTCTCCTGCCCCCATCCGGCTTCCCTCCGGCCATTTGCCACACTCCTTGCCTCTGTCTTGCCTCCCCCTCCATTCTCCTCCCCTCGCATTCCCGCCCCCCCACCAGGATCTCCCGCCCACATCCGGCCATTTGCCACACTCCTTGCCTCTGTCTTGTTACCAGGAGCTTTCCCTCCCCTATCAGACTTTACCACTTCCATAGCAGTCGGCTTATTGTATTGCTTGTTTGATTTCTATTTGCACTACAGCAGGTTTTAATTTTAATGTGTTAATCCAGATTTACAATTTACCTTCCCATACACTCATAAACAAGTAATTGCAAAGCCGATAGGTCACTATTTGCTAAGCACAGACACGAGCATGTGCACATGCTGTTTGCATACTTTTGCACATTAAAGCTAGACCTACACCTATTGAGTTTGCCAATACACGTTGAGTTCATTGTGTTTTTAATATTGTAATGATTCTAATAATCCGAATTTTTGCTGTACTGGAGTGATTGCTAGTTGGACTAACACCTATTTATAGAATATTTGAAAGGTGCCAGACTGTGCAGGAGCGCTATCAATGCGCTATAATCAAAGGATATAATTGTATTTTCACGCGCCCAGTTTGTTCTTTTTTGTCGGAAGACAAGGGCAGCGCCTTCATCTTCATTACAGTGTTTCACGCCTGTGTTCCAGTGTTTGGTTAAGGTTACGTTGAGAAAAGCACACAAATCCCCTCTGGAGCCCTCGTTTGTGTCCCTACGCCACCACCATAAACAAACAGTAAAACACACAATGGCAAATCGATGGGCCCTGCCTGGGGGATGCGTTTTACCCAGCGATGTTCATTTACACTCACCCACTCAATAGAATAATCTCTCTGAAATCAGACGTGGCGTAGACAGCAGCGTTCACAACCCACTTTCGAAAATGAAGAAAACCATATAATTTGTTATTTTCAGCTCCCCCGAAAGTGTGAAAATGTCCCGGAAGTGTCAGCGCTGGCGCATCAGAAAATAACAGAAAATAACGAGGGCTGGGAAAATCCAGCTCTCCGAGGGCCCACATTTCCATGTGTCCTGTCGAGAAGCCTTCACGGTGGAGTCCAGATTTCTATACTGCAAAGCTAGATGTATCCAACGTGTAACAAGCCTTGGTACAGCCAAGAGGTCTGGCTTGTTATATTTCATTAGCAGCAGCACCATTTCTCCTGCGCCACGCCACATCAAAGGCTCTGTGCCAATTTCACCCACACAGCAACACTTACAGACACGCAACGCCACTCACACCCACGCAAGCCCACTATCACCCACGCAACACCACACTCACCCACGCAATGCCACTCACCCACGCAACGCCACTCACCCACGCAACGCAACTCATCCACACAACCCCACTCATCTACGCAACCCCACTCATCTACGCAACCCCACTCATCCACGCAACCCCACTCATCCACGCAACCCCACTCACACATGCAACGCCACTCACACATGCAACGCCACTCACACATGCAACGCCACTCACCCACGCAACGCCACTCACCCACGCAACGCCACTCACCCACGCAACCCCACTCACCCACGCAACGCCACTCACCCACGCAGCTCCACTCACCCACGCAGCTCCACTCACCCACGCAGCTCCACTCACCCACACAGCTCCACTCACCCACGCAGCTCCACTCACCCACGCAGCTCCACTCACCCACGCAGCGCCACTCACCCCCACGCAACGCCACTCACCCCCACGCAACGCCACTCACCCCCACGCAACGCCACTCACACCCACGCAACGCCACTCACACCCACGCAACGCCACTCACACCCACGCAACGCCACTCACACATGCAACGCCACTCACCCACGCAACGCCACTCACAGTCACTCACACCCACGCAGTGCCACTTTCACCCACACTGTGCAGTGCACAATAGGTCTCGCAGTAGGAACGTTGGAGCCATTACAATTGCAAATAACAATGCCTTTTATTTTTGTTTTCATTTAAAAAACATAAAGGGCTTTGTCATTTACAAAACCAATAGCTCCAACTTTCCTACTGCGAGACCTATTGGCAACACCAGTGCTTGTTTTTCCTGGGTTGATTTTGGTTTCCATCCTTTTATTCATTTATTGTCTCACCATTCTCATAGCTGATAACTTATCCCATCATTACCTTTTTGGAGGTCCCATCATTACCTTTTTGGAGGTCCTGAATTGTCTCCTCTAGTTGATTCACACACCAGATGTTGATTGTTGCTGCCTATATTTCATCATTGCTTGACTTCTTTAACGGTGGATATCTGGGCTTTCCTAGAGCCTCGCTGTACCATTAGTTTATCCAGGACACCGCAGCTGAAACCGCAGAAAAGCTAAGAAATATGAACCCCATCTTATCAACACAGGGCGTCCTTCTTCGGCTTCCTGTTCAGCACCGTATAAAATTCAAAGCACTTTGCTTGGTCTAGAAAACCATCTTTAGTTTGATGTCTTCACCCTTATCAAATAGCCTCGACTTTTATGCGCTGCCCAATCTTGAGATCTTGGAATCACCTGAAAATTCCCAAGTATTAGGTGCTGTGTAAGAAGTTGAGCTTCCTTTGTGAAATGAATTACGGTGGGACCTCTACCTGACCCCCCCCCCCACCATTACGGTTTGTTCCCACCCATAAAATTAACCTTAATCAAACCATGCTAACAATGCAAACTTCTTACCCCTCCTCCGCCAAATTACAGTTCAGTCACATCAGGCAGTATTTAAGGCAGGATGATGATGAGGAATTATCCCAGAGTGATATCTCGTATGATCATTCCTCTCACTTAGAGGTGTACTGCTGGAGGGTCTTCCGGAGCTGGGGGACCGCTCAGGATGTCCGTCCTGGCTAGGGGTAGTGAGGTCGCAATTATCACTAGGGGTTTTTGTTTCTTCGTCAACCAGTCGCACAATTCTGGGGGTGAGTTCCTCAACTGCATTCCCGTCAGTGGGCTCGCTCTCAGGGCTCTCTCCTCTCCCATGCAGGTCACCCCAGGCGGGTTTGAAGAATGGCATGTTCCACGTGACTGACTCTCCATCACATTGGGCAATCACCATGGTTCCCTGGCTCTTCGTGACAACTCAAGCCTGATATTCAAAGGATAACCTACATTTGCTGCCAGGGTATCGATCCTTCACAAAGACAGCATAGCATTGGTGCAGGTTTGACAACCTAGCCCCTCATTAAACACTTGCCTTCTGGCTGTCGCTTCTCCGTTTTGTCAGCACCACAGCATTGTCAATGGAAGGTTGACTCCACTCTGGGTGAAGCGGGACGGTGTCCTTTATTACTTGCCTCATGCTGACATGTCCTGGGGCCTGTCTAGTGGTGGAGTGGTGTGTTTGCCTGAACTCCGACAAATAAACGTATATTGTTCATTCAAGGGGTTGCTGGTTTGCATACGCTATACGAATGACCTTATCGAGGGTTCGCATAAAACGTCCAACTTCTCCATTGGCCTGAGGCCACATCGGATTTATCTGCTTGTTTGATTTTCCACAACTGCAGTTATGCCACGAACTCTTGCTCCTTGAGCAGCAGGCCGTTTTCTGACCGAGGTTCCTGCAGCAGCCCATGTATAGCCATCATCTTCTCAGGCTTGTGAAGGAACTTCACAGCTGTCTGAGATTCCACTATCTCTGCTGCTTAGAACAAGCACTTATGCCCCGTCCGAGCACACACCCATGGCTGTCGGGGTCCTCATTCGGTGATTGCAGAAGGTGGTGTCTCTGGTGATCTCATAACTTGGCACCACTGACCAGAGCACACCAAGGTATTGACCATGTCATCCAGGAGTGGGAACCAAACCTTGTTCCTGAGGTCGTTCGTTGTTTTCACCATGCCTTGGTGTCTGTTGTGAGCAAGCTGAACTACCTGCATGGTGAGGCTGGTGGGAGTTACTTTTCTATGTCATCACAGAAGGCAGCCTTCTGCATTCATCGCTAACCTATGACATACTTGATAGAGCGAGCCCAAAATCCTTTGGGCGTCTGGATTGTGGTGTGCTCAATGCTCTTTGAGAGAGTTCAATCTTCCAGACTGCACGGCCTCTAGAGCAAGCTGCAAGCACTCATCCTGGACTGTCACTTCTTGGATTGTGTCGAAGGACATAGTCGGTGTCCACGACCGCTCCACCACACACCGTACATACTCCTCAGTCGCTCCATCTCTCGCTCTGGTGGCTTCGACGAGGTGCCTTGGAACAAGAGGACGAGTGGTTTATTGTCTGTTGTGACTCTGAAAGGAAGCCCGTATACGTACAGATGGAAGTGCCAGCAGGCCGATTGAATGGCTTCTTCCTCTTTCAGTTTTGCTGCTCTGTGGGAATCAGTGACTGGCTAGTGTAGACAATAGAGACCCACTCTCCCTGGGCATGTTGCTGAGTGAGGAAGGCCCTCAAGCCTTTGGGGCCAGTGTCTACTGCAATGGCGGTTGGCTTGGACGGGTCAAAGTATACCACTGTTAAATCAGCCATAAGAGCATCCCTGATCGCTACAAAGGTTTTGGCCTCCTTGTACTACGAAAACAAAAAGTAGCTGTGGGTCATCAGGGCAACAAACCTGTCGACTAACTAAGTGTCTGAAGATGGGAAGACAAACAGAAAGAACACGTGTCGAATAAACAGGTGTCTCAAAATGTGACAGCAAATTGTCAACAGCATACTTTTCCTATGTGAAAAATACCCATCAGCTGTTGATCTGTACCGCCCTTATCATTATCTGGGATCCTTCACACCAGGAAGGGAAGATGTTACAACCACTTCAATGGGGTCTTTAGATAGATCATACAGACCGTGTGGCCCAGTGAATGATAAATGGTGTTGGAAGGCGTATAGTGACAACTGTCTAAGCAGTGCGTGAAAGTGAAATAAGAAAGTGAAGTGATAAGAAAAATAAAATTGGAGAGAAAAGAGGAAACAAGTTTAATAGGTACCTCTCTTCTTCCAAGTCAATAAAATCAGTGCAACAATAGTAGTTTTAATAAATAGCTACTATATCTAGTGTGTTGGTCAACATGTTTCTGCAGGTTGTTGGACCCTAGTGGTGTCCACTGCTTTCATCAGGACCGTAATTGCTACTGCTCATTAAATAAGTGAAAAGTCAAATTCATCACCTGGGTATCCTAGGTAGCTTCGTTCTCCTGACTGACATGGCCGGAGTAAAGTAAATATAAAACACAAAGTCAGATACATAAACCGTCAGATAGTAGACGTGCATTCATTTGCATTAGGTTTTAAATCTCAGATGTGATGTCCCATGATGGAATTTGCAAAGATGAGACTATAGTCACTGATGTTGACAACGCCTCGTAGCCCAGCTAGGAGGTCTTTGATTGTGTTTTGAAATACTTCTGCTGCACATGAAATCCCAAAGTTAAGCCGGCAATACCTCCTGAGTACAAATTGTGTTGAAAATATAGTAATGTACGTCAAGTCAGGGTGCCACAGCAGCTAGTGGTAGCTGGAACGCAGGTTGACCTTGGAGAACCATTTGGCTTTGTTGAGCTCTCCAATTAGGTCATATGTGGTGGGGTGAGGTGACACTCCTGCGATATTGCGATGTTCCGCAGCATGTCCATGCATTTTCGGACATCCCCGGGTTGTTTTTGCTACTTCGCCACCACAATGGAGGACACCCATGGGGTGGGACCAGTTACCTTTTCAATTATTCCAGTGTTCAGCAGCTCTCTAGTTCCCTCTCATCCTTGGGATGTAAATTGTAAAAAAAAATTGTAAATTGATACTTGTATAGCCACTACTCACCCGCAAGGGTCTCAAGGCGCTTGTGCGAATACCGCTGTGGAACCCATCCTGGCTTTCCCTGTGAGGCGTCCACTCCTGGGCACCCCCAGGGTGAAAGCCAGACATCCTTAGCGTTGTGGGGGCAGTTGGGGAGATTAAGCTAGCTATTGCCCAGAGTTGCAGAGTGGGACTCTATGATTAGAATAGGCACCGAGGTGAGAATTATCAGGTCCGTGGAATTTTTGAGCCCAAGACCCGCCGAGGCGGGGAATTGAACCCTGGTCCCGGGCTAGACCTCTGCATCGGGGTCTGCCGCTCTAACCATTGAGCCACACTTCTCCACTTCGATGTCGTAATGGCACATGGCACTGGTTGTATTGATTTGTCGCTGTGCAGTTGTATAACCTTTCCTTTTATGCATCCCAAGTCTTCAAAGAGTCCATCAAACTCTGCAAGGATGTAGGAAAAAGTCTTAATTTTTAGCCCCAGGGCAAATGTGACCAGTCCCAGGGTCTCCGCGGCACTGCAGCTGATTAGCATACCCTGTCTTCCTTTTGCCACATATAACGTTGTGCATGTACATACGTCCCCATGCGAGATTTGCTACTCGAAATTCACAAATATAGGCAAGGGCTGAGACTGACCATAAGCGAAAACTCAGATTTTTGCCTTAATTAAGGATGGTGGATCTGGTATGTGCTTGTACATCTCCGCTGACATGTCAATCGATGCTCCCGTGTATATGGTGGCTGTGACTAGGTGCTGACCGATGAGTAGTTGACTCTGGGGTAGTGGTTTGTGAGACGTGTTGGTGTTGCCAATGGTGAATACCAAGTGGACTGTGTACTCCGTGACGTCATCGTCCATGTTCTCTGCAGCCTTTTCTGAGTCATGGAGGGCGTGGACTGTCTCCCTAGGCTTCTGTGGCATGGAGAATAGGCACACCTTCGCACAGTGGTTGTATTTTTTTTGGGAGGTGCTTCATCGCTGGCGTTTCGCTGGGCAGTCAGCTGGTCTGTAGGACGGACCACGCAGTAACAGCGCTGCCGTTTTTGACTGCCCTGTGGAGCGCTGCCTCCATGTGTGAGGCTCTCACTTTGAACAGTTCCTTCGATTGTCCAAGAGTAAGTATGTCTTCTAAGGCCTTCCTCGACTCCTGCAGGATGAGCTAGAGCAGTTTCTATGAGGCTCAACCTTGGATTATCTGGGCTCTGATTTCTTCCTGCATGTCATTAAAACCACAGGTGCTGGCAAGCTCCTTATGCCTGCCAAGAAATCCATCCTCACGAGCCTAGCGAAATATGAAACGCTCATACACTTTGTTGGCCATGGGTTTGAAGTGTGCATTCAGAGCTGTCACGAGTGTAAGTTCTAGGCGCTGCCTCTACAATTGTTTTATACATTTTATGGATGGCTTTACTCTGCCCAGATGGAGTAGCAGGTCACGGTTTCGTTCATCTGGCACATCTGCTCTCTCGAAATGGAGCTTGAGGCGCTTTACCCAGTCCTTCCACCAGGGTGCTTGTGACGAGGGTACACCCTCTGCAGCAGGGGGCTCGAGTGAGGGCACTTGAGCTATGGTGGCCGAAGAAGAGGCACTGTGCTCACAGTCAGCACTGCTGGGCAGGTGGAGAGTGACGCTGGGTTGTTTCTCCGACGGGGAGCGCACCTTGGGTGCCTGTTGCACGAGCCATGCCGGCAGAGACAAACTGGGTAGACGCCATACAGGACAAACTATGCCCCTCCCTTTCAAAGGGTCAACCCCAAAAAAGCGTCTCTCCTGGCGGGGCACATGACCCTGTGTATGTGAGGCACTGGCTGCACCAATGGGCAGTTCTGTCTCGTGATGAGTGCAGGCTCTTACTCTGCCCATGTTAGACGAGTAGACTCACAGCGTGTGCTCATTCAGGACTTCTGTTTTGTCTCAATACTAGTGTCTTGTCATTCTGGTCAGTATTTGCTGACTGTCGCTCACCTGGAGTTGCGATGGCAGTGGGTGCCATGCAGCTGCCACAGGGGATGACACTGGCCAAATGTCGAGTCCTGGTGCGGAGTGCAGAACGGGGACATGCGTGTGTCTGGGGCCTGATCGCACGCACCGCATGCGCGGGCAGAGTAACAGACACGTACACTGCGTTGCAGGTTCTCTCTGGCCTGAGGTCTACCTGTGCAGCTTCGCCCTGCCTCTTTTAATTATAGTGCCAGAGGCGTATCGCAGGCCCCTGCGGGGCGAGCTGCACAGTACTTTTGCTCGAGAGTTCCTGATAAAGTTCAGAGCGGGCCCCCTCCATGCATCTTGCTGGGGGACCCTCTCAAATTTCGTTTCGCACTGCATAGGGCCCAAGCTAGCATAGGCTAAAGAACCAATGTGACAATTTACGGCAGGTCCTCCCTCTGCTGGCCCTGCTCCTATTATTATGGCTCACACGGTGACTGATATTACACTCGGTGGCCGCAGTTCAGCGTTACAGTTTGATCCAGGGTTGCCATTACGCAGTAAGAAAAACCTCTCAAGTTCAATTTGATGGAAATACCTAGACGTATGATTCTTAACCTGTACCGCTGTACGTTATAAACAGATTTGACGCCAATAAGCGCTAATATGAATGGTGCACGTAACGTTATATATTTATGTCAAATGCTATAATATGGGTGTATTTAGCTTGGAGAAATAAGACCTGTATTCTGTTGAATGACCCCGCAATGCACTCTCAACCACAGGTGGCGAATGTGATATATTTCTCAAGCAACCTACTTCAAAATTATCTTTCCATGGCTAAAAGTTCTGCTACGCACTCGTAAAGTAATATCTTCAGAAACTCCTTGGCACCATGACTTCCCCTGACTAATGCTCTCATCCTTATTTTTATTAAAAAATGAAATATGTTTCCATCTCAAATTTCAAGGAATGTGTATATGTCCTGTAATATAGTAAAGAAACCACTAGATGGCACTCTAGGCGCGCTTTCCAGTCCTCGTTATTTCTTATTACATGTTATCGGTATATATATATATTTTTTGCGTAAGTCAGAAAGAAAATAAAAATCACAACCAATAGTTAGACATAATTCTTTTTTACGTAGAGCACATTCCTCAACAAGCATTGTAGTAGTAGTAAAACAAAGTTTATTTAGACAATAGTCTAAACCATACACAAGGCCATGGATCCACTTAGCAATAGAAAATGTTACATCATAGTTCATTTTAACATTCTATGCACATTTAAAACCATTAAAACATTAAATTAACATTTTCTATATTTTACATCTTAATATCTTAAAATTTCTCAACTTCCTTGGATGTCTCCGTTACAGCTTCTCTTGTTGCTTTTAAAAATGTCCCCAAAGCAATTGTGATATCTAAAAATGGCATTTGTGTAAGGAGAACAACAGCCTCCGATCGTGTGTTCACCTTATACTTTAAAAATATTGGACGTAAAAACATTTTTCGCACTGTTAAAATCAATATACAGTCCAGTAGTATATGTAAAATATCATTATTTACACCTAGGCCACATTTACAAATACCATCAGGTTGGATCAGGGCTACTTTTAGTTTACTGTCAGTCTTCCATGGGTTTAATCCTACCCGAACCTTCATGATTTCGTACCTTAACCATTTATTGGGTAGTACATCCAAATATGGAAACCAAACCTCCTTTTCCCATTCATTCCTTACCCGGTTCACTGATTTTTTAAACTTCAGGTACTCTAGGTCTTGTGATCTGGAGCGTTCGTGCCCTCGGTCACTAAGCATTTTCTTTGTAAAAACTAAATCAAATGAAGGTTGTTCGAGGGTCAGCTTTAATTGGGCAGCTATTAGCTGAAGGGTTTTCCTCACTTCCCGTGCCCAATGTAAGCTGCTTGCTTGTATTTCCTTTCTACACCAAATTGACACCTTCTGTTCACCACTGGGCATCTGGCGGTTCCAAAATCTTAGTAAAGATATTTGTGCCTTTACCTCCCATGCCATCAAGCCTACCTCCAATCTAATGGCTTGCAACATGGAACCGTTAGGTAGGGACAACAACATTTTAATTATCTTTCCTTCATCCCGGTCCCACACCCTTTTACCACTCAGATAGAGCACTTCAGCACCGTAGAGAACTTGTGGGGTTATCATAGCTTCAAAAGCCTTTAGTAACGGTCTGTGAGACATGTCACCATAGTCCTTATTACATTTTTTCAGTCCACAGACCGATGAGGACGCCTTTGAAGTTTGTGCCGCCATGTGAGTTTTCCATTTTAATGTACTATCAAACCAAAGGCCTAGATATTTATATTCACTTACTACCTCTAACCTATCTAAACCTAAAAACCATGTAACATTTTTTACCCTCTTCCCAAAACATAGGATCTTTGTTTTCTCCATATTCACCGTTAGAAACTTTTTATCACAATATGTTTTAAAAGCGTTTAATTTCCTTTGGAGGCCCATTTCGGTTTGGTCCACGATCACTAGGTCATCAGCATATAAAAGGCATGCAACTTTATTACTATTCATGCGTGGGCTCGCACTCTTATCAACTTCTAAAATCACGGGAAGATCAGCTAAGAAGATTGAAAAGAGCAAGGGTGCCAAGACGCACCCTTGTCTCAAGCCATGCTTTACCGGGATTTTCTGCGTTAATGAGCCCTTTGAGTCTCTAATGACCTGGGCCCAATTGTTACTATGTAATTCTTTTAGAATATTAAGTATACCCTCCGGCAATGCATAGTTTTCTAGCACTTCCCAAAGGCTGCTTCTGTCTACTGAATCAAAGGCCGCTCGGAAATCCACGAAACAGCAGCATAATTTGCCGTTCTGTTCAATCGATTTCCTAGCTAAAGCCCACAGGGCAAAACAATGATCAATCGTGGAGTGGCCTTCTTTAAAACCACCCTGTTCCACAGGCACAATTGAACGAAGATCCGCCCACGCTTTTAACTTACCAAGTATCATCTTAGCAAAAATCTTTTCTCCTATATCTAATAAGTTAATTAGCCTTTAATTCTTAGGGGCGTATACATCCCCTTTCTTGTGCAGTGGCCTTATTATTTCACCCTTCCAGTTTGCAGGAACTACCCCTTGCTCTAGTATTAAAATAAAAAATTTTGAGAAGAATTCCGCCCACCAGAGCTGGTTTGAATTTAATGTCAGGGCCGGCATATCATCCGGGCCCGCCGCTCTTGTTAAATTTAAAGACCTAATTATCCTAAGGACGTTTGTTACTGAGCAATCATGTTTGAGATCCTCTACTAGATCACTCCACAACTTTGGTACCAAATTATCAGACGACCTCCCTGGGGCATACAATTTCTGAATATACTCTGCCCATGCACCTTCCTCCACTACACAGGTCATTGGGGCGATCAAAGGTTCCCTAACTGACTGTATTAGCTTCCAGAATTGCCGTAGGTTCTTAGTTTCAATAGTTTCCAATAATTTGCCCCAACAAACTTCTTTATGGATCCTTTTTTCATTGCGGATTAGCAGATTATATTCTCTCTTTATTTTTACTAGGTTTTCCGCCTTTACTCGTGTAAATTGTTTTCGTAGGCTACGCTCTTCCCTCCTAATTTCTCTTTTTTTCATTAAACAATCCTGGTTAAACCATGTACCTTTCTTACTTTGGGTATTTCCTTTCTTGTTCTGTCCATTTGCTGGGGGCCTTAGTTCTATACTTATACTTTCCACTACTTGTTTTATTTTTTCCACAAACCAAAGTAGGTCTTGGCCCTTCAAACTGCCTAACTGAATCTTATGTTGCAGGCTTGCTAGCTTCTCAATTGATTTTTCGGATAACCTAGTGGTTATCCGCTTTGGTTGCCATTACGCAGTAAGAAAAACCTCAAGTTCAATTTGATGGAAATACCTAGATGTATGATTCTTAACCTGTACCGCTGTACTATCTAAGCAGATTTGACGCCAATAAGCGCTAATATGAATGGTACACGTAACGTTATATATTTATGTCAAATGCTATAATATGGGTGTATTTAGCATGGAGAAATAAGACCTGTATTCTGTTGAATGACCCCGCAATGCACTCTCAACCACAGGTGGCGAATGTGATATATTTCTCAAGCAACCTACTTCAAAATTATCTTTCCATTGCTAAAAGTTCTGCTACGCACTCGTAAAGTAACATCTTCAGAAACTCCTTGGCACCATGACTTCCCCTGACTAATGCTCTCATCCTTATTTTTATTAAAAAATGAAATATGTTTCCATCTCAAATTTCAAGGAATGTGTATATGTCCTGTAATATAGTAAAGAAACCACTAGATGGCACTCTACGCGCGCTTTCAAGTCCTCGTTATTTCTTATTACATGTTATCGGTATATATATATATTTTTTGCGTAAGTCAGAAAGAAAATAAAAATCACAACCAATAGTTAGACATAATTCTTTTTTACGTAGAGCACATTCCTCAACAAGCATTGGCAATGCTCAGGTGACAGACTTTTCTCAGTTCAGTTGCTTCTTCTATTCCTGTTATAGCAGTACATTGTACAATGCTCAACAATTGTATCTCTATGTGCTTCTATGCTTTTTATGTCAACGTTCTGAAACCTTGAAGGGTCGAGTTCGTGTTATGTAAAAGAAAATAGAAATAAAAAGAATATTGGGGATACAAGGTTCTAAAGCGTGTAGCACTATGTACTTTAAGTCATGACCAGAGGCAACGTTTGAAGTTGTTTACTTTACTAGAAAAAATGTGAGACGTTCAATCAATCAATCAATCAGTGACACTTATAAAGCGCGCTACATACCCGTAGGGTCTCAAGGCGCTGGGGGGGGGGGGGGGGGGGGGGGTGCCGCTACTGCTCGAACAGCCAGGTCTTCAGCTTCTTCCTGAAGGAGAGGTGGTCTTGGGTCAGGCGTAGGTCGGTCGGGAGGGAGTTCCAGGTCTTGGCGGCCAGGTAGGAGAAGGACCTTCCTCCTGTAGTCGCTCTTCGGATGCGGGGGACGGCGGCGAGGGCGTGGTTGGCTGATCGGAGGTGGCGTTTGGGAGCGTAGAAGTTGACTCGGCTGTTGAGGTAGCTCGGGCCTTGGTCGTGTAGGGCTTTGTGTGCGTGGGTGAGGAGGCGGAAGGTGATTCTTTTGTTGACGGGAAGCCAGTGGAGGTCTCTCAGATGTCCGGAGATGTGGCTGGTTCGTGGGATGTCGAGGATGAGTCTGGCTGAGGCGTTCTGGATCCGCTGGAGTCTCTTCTGGAGCTTGGCGGTGGTACCGTGGTAGAGGGCGTTGCCGTAGTCCAGTCGGCTGGTGACGAGGGCCTGGGTGACGGTCTTCCTGGTCTCGGTGGGGATCCACCAGAAGATCTTCCGTAGCATGCGTAGGATGTTGAAGCACGCCGAGGAGACGTTGTTGACTTGCCTGGTCATGGAGAGGGAGGAGTCCAGGATGAAGCCTAGGTTGCGTGCATGGTCTGTCGGTTTGGGTGCGGTGCCCAGGGCGGGAGGCCACCAGGAGTCGTCCCAGGCGGAGGGTGAGGAGCCCAGGATGAGGACCTCCGTCTTGTCCGAGTTCAGTTTCAGGCGGCTGGTCGTCATCCACTCGGCTACCTCTTTCATCCCTTCGTGCAGGTTGGCTCTGGCGGCGGCGGGGTCGTTGGTCAGGGAGAGGATCAGTTGGGTGTCGTCGGCGTAGGAGATTATGCTGAGGTTGTGTTTGCGTACGATGGCCGCGAGGGGGCTCATGTAGACGTTGAAGAGGGTGGGGCTCAGGGATGATCCTTGGGGGACGCCGCAGATGACTTCGGAGGTCTCTGACTTGTACGGTGGTAGGCGGACTCTCTGTGTTCTTCCGTCGAGGAAGGAGATGATCCATTCCAGCGCCTTGTCCTGGATTCCGATGTTGCTGAGGCGCCGTACTAGGGTGCGGTGGCAGACCGTGTCGAATGCCGCCGAGAGGTCTAGGAGGATGAGGGCCGCTGTTTCTCCATTGTCCATCAGGGCTCGGATGTCATCGGTGGCGGCGATGAGGGCGGTCTCGGTGCTGTGATTGGCTCGGAAGCCGGACTGAGAGGGGTCGAGCGATCCGTTCGTCTTGAGGAAGGCGGCCATCTGCTTGTTGACGGTCTTCTCGATGACTTTGGCTGGAAACGGGAGGAGCGAGATGGGGCGGTAATTCTTGAGGTCGGTGGGGTCCGCTGTTGGTTTCTTGAGTAGAGCGCTGAGTTCGGCGTGTTTCCAGCTCTCAGGGAAGATGGTTGTAAACTATAATGGCAATCTGGTAGTGTGCCAGACAACATGTGCTTGGGTGCTCAGGCTAGTTCATGAGTGTCCAGCATGCGACCTGTTGAACTGGATCCATGGCAGATTTTCAGGATCAGCACTGGAGTTCATTCGAGTACCTTGTAGGTAAAAATTACCTTTTTAAGGATATCTTGAAAATCTGGAATGGATAAAGCCTTCTGTCATGCTTTTTTAAACGCCGAGCTAGAGTGAAAGCGTGCCCGGCCTTCGTTCCTCCATGCTGAGGTGTTTCTAGCTTCTAGGTTGAGGCTAGGCAATGCTCCTTGCCGTTTAGGGGCAGGCAAAATAGTTTTCCGTATGGAAAGAACTCAGACTGTGGTCTGGATTTCATAAAGTCCTAGTGCTGTGTGATAGAGTTACTTATGTACTCACTTGTTGTTCTGCTTTGTATTTCTTTGACTTTCCTTTGCTTTTAAGTAATTTGTGCATTTCTATTCATGACACCATCATTCTATGCCAACAAATTGAATGCATTATGATTAAAACTGGGTGAAAAGAAGCCATTTTCAATTTTTTACCATATTGTATAAAAATCAAGTGTCCAGGTCTGGCTACGTTCGGGGTGTTCTTGTTTTCAGAGCCATCAAGCACCTCTAAAGCTGACATACCAGTGACCTTCTAGTTAAAAAAAAATATAA
The DNA here is from genome assembly GCF_964263255.1 of Lissotriton vulgaris. Lineage (NCBI taxonomy): Eukaryota > Metazoa > Chordata > Amphibia > Caudata > Salamandridae > Lissotriton > Lissotriton vulgaris. The sequence continues at coordinate 584,518,493 of NC_141691.1, forward strand.
GGAAAGTAAACCATTGTGTATCTCTGATTTTGCCAGGGTGATGGAGTCATTTACTCAGTTGCTCTTACGAAGTTGCCGACAGCCAAATTTAGAAATGGCCGCCGGTCCACTGGACATTTCTCACTTTTTAGGTTTCGCTGGGGAACGGAGCGTAAGCTCCGCCTCCAGAGAAATCTCTAGTCTTCAGTAAGGGACTCTTGGAATACGCCCTCTGTCCCATTGGCTAGCTCCATAAATGGAGGCTAGCCATTGGAACAGAGAGGCGTCCGTCATGGCCGGACCAGATTCGGGGGCGTTCCCGAGAATTTTTGGCTTTTGGCTACGTCATGCAACGTCAGCCAAAAGCCGGGAACGCCCCCGAATCTGGTCCGGCCGGGCCGTGCTTGCTGCTGTCCTGCCTTCCTCCTGTGTCCCTCCTCCCGCCGTCCCCCCTCCCCTCGCTGTCCTGTGCACGTTTCCCGCCCCCCTCCCGCCCCCTGTGTCCTCTCCCGCCCCCCTCTCGCCGTCAGTGTCCTCTCCCGCCCCCCGTGTCCTCGTAGGTGCTTGTTTGTTTTTTTTGCACTGGTAATGGATTTGGGAGCCCGTGCGGCTCGCTGGTTTTTACAATACTTGTTTTTTAATTACTATCCCATCACGCTTAAACTCTCTTCTGCGCTGGCGCTGTAGCCACGGAAAGCAGCAAAGGAGGCAGGAGGCAGGTGCAGAGCTGCTCTCCGTGGCTCCCGCCATCTGCAGGCAGAGCAGTCACCCGAGGCACCACATCCAGAGCAGCACTGGGACCGATGTATTGGGGCGGAGGCATCGTGAGTGTTTTTCCCCGGCACGTTTCCCGCCTCCCTCCCGCCGTTCGTGTCCTCTCCCGCCCCCCTCCCGCCGCCCGTGTCCTCTCCCGCCCCCGTGTCCTCGTAGGTGCTTGTTTGTTTTTTTTGCACTGGTAATGGATTTGGAAGTCCGTGCGGCTCGCTGGTTTTTACAGTGCTTGTTTTTTAATTACTATCCCATCACGCTTAAACTCTCATGGTCGGGATCAACAAAGTGCTGCCTCACTCTCGTCGCTGAAGGCTGCTGTAGATGAATGCGCCCAGTGATGTTGCAATTCCGGTCGGGTGTTTTGAGCCGTATGGTAGTGGCGATACAATAGGATACAGTGGGTTAATCTTGGAAGCCTGCTGTGTCTCGACTCCTCTCATTTTCTGTGCCTCCCCGCAGGTCCAGCGACACAGCATGTATCAGGTGCCCGGCATAGCCCGTAGCTTCTGCACCACATTCATCTGCTCCCTTCTGCGCTGGCGCTGTAGCCACAGAAAGCAGCAAAGGAGGCAGGAGGCAGGTGCAGAGCTGCTCTCCGTGGCTCCCGCCATCTGCAGGCAGAGCAGTCACCCGAGGCACCACATCCAGAGCAGCACTGGGACCGATGTATTGGGGCGGAGGCATCGTGAGTGTTTTTCGCCTTGTTAGACTTATATTTGCATGTAATATGTATGCCTACCCCTGGCCTCTTGCAGCTTAACACAATATGCCCGACCACCATCCCACGGTGTGTTATGCTTTAGGCTACATCCCTGTCTTGATCAAGAAGACTTCAATTTTAGCGGTACACTTAGTGCTATAAATGGAAAATAGCTACTGCGCACACCCACAAATTAATTGGGGGTGGGAGAGTTGACATGATGGAGTCAGAAAGGGGTGATGTAATAAGGAGCAAAGTTCACAACAGTAAGTGTGTTGTATGTGTGAGCGTGGCAGTTGATTTGTCTAATGTGCTCTGTTGGTGTAGTCGAAGTAACTAAAACTAGACTTACGTTTTCCATTGCCGTGGCAATGCTTTGGTGGCTAATTGACCTGAAGCCACATTGTGCTACACGCTTGTCAAATATGTAGTGTTTGGGTAATGTAAAGACTTACGTAACAGAGTTTTATCAACATAATATAGCTGTAAGTTGCATCCAGGACCATTTCTTTGTGTGAGATCCTGCCTGTAAGCGACAGATGCTGCTTCGTTTGAGAACTCCAAAACCAATGTTGCAGTATTTGTGGTAAAGCCTCTTCCAGTTAGAACACGCTTATCAGTGTTAGGAAATTGTCATGACTGCACCTAAATATTGTGGTTTCTGTTACACGAACACAAACTCGTTTTGAAGAACTTGACTGCTTTTAGATTTCATGGTATTTGAAATACTGTGGTAACTGGTTTGAGTGTTTTTAAATTGCATGTATGATGAAATATAGGTTATAGTTTTCATTTAGGATGGTAACATCAGTTTTTGCTAACTCGTTTGGTGTTCTTACAATATTCAATTTCGTGGCAGCCCAGTCTGGTTTTGTGATCACCCTTAACGAAGACAGAGACACACCACAGTGCAGCTCAGGGGGGGGGGGGTCCTGAACTGCACAGTCACACGGTGAAACCATCTCAGCTGAGGGACAATTAACCCCACCGTCCGTGAAGTGGCAACAAACGTATACACATCTACGTGTGCAATGGTAAACACTGTAAACCTCAATGGTGGGTCAGTGGGAGCCTTCCGCCGCTGCCTTCCACGACTCTTCCGCGCCTCTTGTTGGGCTAAGCTGTCGTGAAGCCAGCAGCATGATGTAACTGCAGCTAGCAGACAATGTAAATTTGCGCTGCCCTTCCTGTCAGTTTGCTCGTTCCTACCCCCCCTCCCCCCACCCCCTCCCGCTGTTCGTGTGCTGCCCGCGACACTGCCCCCCCCCTTCCGGCAGCCCCATCAACCCCGCGTCAAATTGAATATTTCACTGTGGCTAACGTTTATTATCCGATTGATCCCGACAGGATACCATGTTTGTATTTTGAATGTTCGAAGCCCAGGTGTTGTAGGGTGATTTGGGTATACCCCTAGATGTTTAAAAGTAGAGCACATGCTCTGCATAGGCTAATTTTTTAAATACAGTTTCCCAAACTTCCGCCTCTTGTTGGGCTAAGCTGTCGTGAAGCCAGCAGCATGATGTACCTGCAGCTAGCAGACAATGTAAATTTGCGCTGCCCTTTGATAGAAAAAAAATGTGAACTGCAAAGTTGTCTGGTGGATAGGTCAGAAACCAGGCTGTCTTTTCCTCGCATGTGGATTGCAGCATCTATTTGTCCCACAGTGTGTAGATCAAATTGAGGTTTTAGGGACCATCTACAATGTGCTTACCTTCCCCCTTATCCTTGATTGTAAATAGGTCACACCACCCAAAGCTTCCTGCATTTCCACACCCTTGTATTCTCTGTGTAATCACTGATTTTCCTGCAAGAATATGGTGCCAGCCAAGATATTCTTCCATTCTTTATGGATCGAGTTTCTGTGTCTTTGCCTATAAGTCTCATTCCTGTTCAGGTTTTGATGGAAAAGCAATTGTTGGCTAAGTATTTTTCAGTGCGTGGTAGATGACAATAACGGGGTGGCTGGCCGTTGCTTTTTCCTCAGAAACCGTAAATTAGCAATGTATATGGTTACTTGCCTTTCCTCAGAGTCAAAGATTTTGTGTGTTTTTGTGTTAGTCCTAGATTTTTCTGTGAAGAGAGGTAGGGAGAACGTAGCAATACACACTTAGTCCCCAAATATATTGTTCAAACAGCAAGAAGTGAGATGTGGGCTGCCCTGCCTCTGGGTGTGTGTGTGTGTGTGGGGGGCTCTGGGTGGGTGTGTGTGTGGGGGGTCTGGGTGGGTGTGTGTGTGTGGGGGGCTCTGGGTGGGTGTGTGTGTGGGGGGCTCTGGGTGGGTGTGTGTGTGGGGGGCTCTGGGGGTGTGTGTGTGTGGGGGGCTCTGGGTGTGTGTGTGGGGGGGGCTCTGGGTGTGTGTGTGTGTGTGTGTGTGTGTGGCTCTGGGTGGGTGTGTGTGGGGGGGCTCTGGGTGTGTGTGTGTGGTGGGCTCTGGGTGGGTGTGTGTGTGTCTCTGGGTGTGTGTGTGTCTCTGGGTGTGTGTGTGTCTCTGGGTGTGTGTGTGTGTCTCTGGGTGTGTGTGTGTGTGTCTCTGGGTGTGTGTGGGGCTCGGGTGTGTGTGTGTGTGTGGTAGTAATTGCTGTCTGCTGAGCTCGTCCGTAGGGTACAATAGGTCTCACATTGCGAGAGATTAAGCTAATGGCAATGTAAATGACAAAACCAACACATAAATACAAAGTTTGTCATTTACAATGCCAATAGCTCTAACTTTTCCAAAGGCGAAACCATTGCATTGTAAATGCTTGTTCAGGAACTGCTGTCAGTGGTTACCGTCAATGCAGTGTCATTTTGCCATATAGCTCCGTCAGCATGACAGAGCACTACGACAATCTTCCCAATTTACTTATTTTCATCATTTTGAAAGTACAAAAAACAATGCCCCCCACACTGTGAGTTTCTTCCCATGGGGAGAGGGGCATTGAACACTTGATGTAACTGCAGCTAGCAGACAATGTAAATTTGTGCTGCCCTTCCTGTCCGTTTGCTCGTTCCTACCCCCCCCCCCCCCCCCCCACCCCCCTCCCGCTGTTCGTGTGCCGCCCGCGACACTGCCCCCCCCCATCCCCCCCCCCCCCCCCCCCCAGCAGGCCCATCAACCCCGCGTCAAATTGAATATTTCACTGTGGCTAACGTTTATTATGCGATTGATCCCGACAGGATACCATGTTTGTATTTTGAATGTTCGAAGCCCAGGTGTTGTAGGGTGATTTGGGTATACCCCTAGATGTTTAAAAGTAGAGCACATGCTCTGCATAGGCTAATTTTTTAAATACAGTTTCCCAAACTTCCGCCTCTTGTTGGGCTAAGCTGTCGTGAAGCCAGCAGCATGATGTAACTGCAGCTAGCAGACAATGTAAATTTGCGCTGCCCTTTGATAGAAAAAAAATGTGAACTGCAAAGTTGTCTGGTGGATAGGTCAGAAACCAGGCTGTCTTTTCCTCGCATGTGGATTGCAGCATGTATTTGTCCCACAGTGTGTAGATCAAATTGAGGTTTTAGGGACCATCTACAATGTGCTTACCTTCCCCCTTATCCTTGATTGTAAATAGGTCACACCACCCAAAGCTTCCTGCATTTCCACACCCTTGTATTCTCTGTGTAATCACTGATTTTCCTGCAAGAAAATGGTGCCAGCCAAGGTATTCTTCCATTCTTTATGGATCGAGTTTCTGTGTCTTTGCCTATAAGTCTCATTCCTGTTCAGGTTTTGATGGAAAAGCAATTGTTGGCTAAGTATTTTTCAGTGCGTGGTAGATGACAATAACGGGGTGGCTGGCCGTTGCTTTTTCCTCAGAAACCGTAAAGTAGCAATGTATATGGTTACTTGCCTTTCCTCAGAGTCAAAGATGTTGTGTGTTTTTGTGTTAGTCCTAGATTTTTCTGTGAAGAGAGGTAGGTAGAACGTAGCAATACACACTTAGTCCCCAAATATATTGTTCAAACAGCAAGAAGTGAGATGTGGGCTGCCCTGCCTCTGGGTGGGTGTGTGTGTGTGGGGGGCTCTGGGTGGGTGTGTGTGTGGGGGGCTCTGGGTGGGTGTGTGTGTGGGGGGCTCTGGGGGTGTGTGTGTGTGGGGGGCTCTGGGTGTGTGTGTGTGGGGGGGGCTCTGGGTGTGTGTGTGTGTGTGTGTGGCTCTGGGTGGGTGTGTGTGGGGGGGCTCTGGGTGTGTGTGTGTGGTGGGCTCTGGGTGGGTGTGTGTGTGTCTCTGGGTGTGTGTGTGTCTCTGGGTGTGTGTGTGTCTCTGGGTGTGTGTGTGTGTGTCTCTGGGTGTGTGTGGGGCTCTGGGTGTGTGTGTGTGTGTGTGTGTGGTAGTAATTGCTGTCTGCTGAGCTCGTCCGTAGGGTACAATAGGTCTCACATTGCGAGAGATTAAGCTAATGGCAATGTAAATGACAAAACCAACACATAAATACAAAGTTTGTCATTTACAATGCCAATAGCTCTAACTTTTCCAAAGGCGAAACCATTGCATTGTAAATGCTTGTTCAGGTACTGCTGTCAGTGGTTACCGTCAATGCAGTGTCATTTTGCCATACAGCTCCGTCAGCATGACAGAGCACTACGACAATCTTCCCAATTTACTTATTTTCATCATTTTGAAAGTACAAAAAACAATGCCCCCCACACTGTGAGTTTCTTCCCATGGGGAGAGGGGCATTGAGCACTTTCACGGGTTTTTCCTGGCAGTAATGGGCATTGAAAAACGGCTATTTATCTGCTCACGCCGTTGGAGGAGTTTATCCATGGTGGAGATGGATCAGTCTTCGCCGTTGCAAACTATGGTCCACACGAATCAAAATCCGGGGGTGGACCATAATGCTGCCTGGGAATGAACCCCGTCACCCTTGAGTCTGAGTTCCCTCTCCGCCAAAATTTAAATCAGGCCCTTTGTCTTTTTTTAGCTAAGTTACTCCGTGCTGCACCTGCTTCCACAACATACCATAGCAGTTTACTTGTAGATTGCATGTATGATTCCTTCTTGGGGGAGACTAGGTGTTATGTGTCCATTTTTGAATGGCCCCTAAGGAACTGATTGTGTACCCATCATATCTATAGTGAATACTCTCTAGTTCATTTACACCCCTCATCCAGGTTGGCCGTTGTACCAGCATTGTCTTGGATCTTAACCTCTTAAGAGCAAAGCTGGGGTACTTTTTTGGGCACCACATTCTCTGCCATGAATTGTGCCTTGCTAATAAAGTCAACCTAAAACGTTTTCATAAATTCACATTGAAGTAAGAGCATTTGCCCTACTTCACACCTTGTTACAGTCCATGTGAGCCCTCCACTCTCCTCCCCGCGCTCTTTTAAATGTAGTTAGTTAAAACCCTTTCAAGGACTTGGTCTTCCAGTTGATTTTCATCTTTAGCTGTTGACGAATACTCCCAGTGCCATGCTTAGCTTGTTACCATTTATGTACTTCTTTCAACCAACTCGCACACCCTGGGGCAGCACGTCTTCCATCCCATAGCAATTCTTCCCTTGCCCAGATCCGATGCCAGGCCTATGAATCGACAAATACTCTTTAGATTTTTTTTCTCCTTTTCATCAGCCCTAGTACGCAGACAGCATGATCCAATGCAGCCACCTTACCACCATTTTCACCTATAATTCTCGTAATCATGACTCTATAAGGCTGAACCACTTAGCAATCCCAAACCATGTGGCAAAAGTCAGCCTGTCCCTGTTGACATATGGTACATGAGTCTAAGGCTTTCTGGGAACCTCTTTGTTATCCTCACATGTGACAAATATATTGAGTGCAAATAATGTATCGGTGAGTATTTCAAACAAGTAATCCTTGTGACAGTTCGAGGGTAACTCAGAGCAGTGGCTCATTCCAGTTTTTTTTATTATTATTATTTATTTATTGAATTTTCCGGACAGATAAAGAGAAAAAAACATACAAACAGTTAGAAATGCAGTAAAAAATGAAAATAATTCCGTCACAGTTTACATATGTCTGATGCAGGGGAACTTCCAGCCAGCTAGTATAAAGAGGCATAGACCTATACAACGATCGCGTCTATGGTGAACTGGTAAGATAGAGTGATACATTTATGAAGACCTACTCTGTGGTAAGGCCCAGTGGCGACTTTCGGCTACCTTTTACCAGGTCGATAATTAGGGTCAACATCCTGATGAAGAGATTGACATTGCCTCGCTATTGCCCCACTTCCCACTCCCTCGTGGAGCGGGAAGAGTTATCACTCAGCGCTCCTGTTTACACCTTACCCGCTATATAATCCTGGTATAAGATCTAGAAATTCTTGGGGCGACTCTGGGGGGAAGTACCTCACTATATAACTGACTGTGTGTTCCAATGTACCATGTCCTGGGACCATTGTGCTATGGTGGGGTGGGTTAATGGCCCATTCCAGTTCAGTAATTTCTCTCCCTACGCACTTCTCCCAGCATTTCTTCAATGAGGTATGTTCAACATAAAAAGCAGGGGCCATTTCTCTGTGCACTGCATGCCTTTAAGTGCCCTAGGTAAGTATTCTATTACATTCTTTCAATGTAATAGGTTCTGTATCTTTTGCCCTCCCACGTATGATTCAACTCTCTGGTTAGTGCAACCTGAGCCATTAACTATCCCACAGCTGTACCAATGTCATTCTTCAAGGTCTCAAAGGTACTCATTCAATGTCCCACAGTCATACATACATTTTTTTGCAGAGTTTTATATAGCGCAAGCTTGACCCGAATCTGGTATCAGAGCGCTTTACATAGCACCAGTTACGTTACATGAGGACACACATATAAGGAAATCGTGTGCACCCGTGTCAATAGCCTGGTAAACCTTGGCAGAGTAAAGCCCCACAAAACACATGCAAGAGGATGCATCGCTAATGCAAATAATAGCGGTGACAGCTGGCACCACAGTCGCTTGCCCCTCTGGATTACCCATGGCATAGAAAAGACTGGCACTATGCTTACCCTAACTACTAGATTTGTATTTAGCGGTCATATCCACTAAAGACTATTTCATCCCAGACCCAGCTTCCGGACAGCAAAAAAATATGACTACAATGGTGTATCAAATTCTTTCTCTAGCTAGAAAATTAATTTAGACTCAGGAAAAGTCTTCACAAATTTATGTGGGTGCTCCGTCCTGGTATGAACCCACACTGATCCTGGTGAACCAACTCATGGACCTATGGCACTAATTTGTTCACAATGAGTTTCTCATATATTTTGGGTTCTGAATTTAGTAGGGAAAGCTGTCTGTAGAACCGAACATCCAGCAGAACCTTCCACTCCTTTGGCAGCAACACTATCGTCCCCTACCTTGTGGAACCGGATAGCGTTCCTGTGGGGAATGCAAATTCAAAGATAACAAATATTTTGGGTGCCGGTACTCTGTGTATGCAGTATACAATTCTGGTGGAAGATCATCCTATCCAGGCATCTTACTCCTGTCCAATTTCTTGATAGGCAATTTAATTTCTTCAATGGTCAGAAGAGCATGTATTGCTATGTTCTGTTCCTCAGATAGTTCCGACATATCTATGCCAGCCAAGTATTGTTCAGATAGCATTTATTTATTTAGAAGTTTTGTATAGCACTAGCTGGACCCGAGGATATCTGTGTGCTTCACAGCAAGTACAATTATGAGCCTTATCGGCATAGACAGAATCCACAACTTATCAACCTGAGAGCATTATATACATAATTACCATACAGTTCTTGTGGTCGAGCAAGAGGGTCGAGGCTGAGGGATTTCATAAAGAGGAGTTAGTTTGCTGACAGCGAGTGGGGTGTCTATCAAACAAGACGAGGTACGGCGGGAGATCTCTGCAATTATAGTTCTAAGACAACTGTTTTTCAACCACATCGAGGTTGTGGTGCGGTGTCGAACTCTTTCCGGAGAATCTTGTGTTCTTCTCGTTAAGTTCAAGAGCGCTCTAGGAAGAGGGCTTTGAGTAGGATCTTGAATTTTGGGAAAGAGGTGGTCGTTCTAATGTGGGGGGGAATGGAGTTCCAGATCTTGGGTGCATTTCCCGCAAAGGATTTAGTTGCGGTTTTGTGTTTCCAAGCTTTCAATGGGATGAGAAGTAGCGTGTTGGAACTTCTGAGATCCCTGGACTGGCCGGCCCTTTTGAGTTTGGCGGCCAGGTATTCTGGTTTGCCTGTGTGAAGGGCTTTGTGCATAAGGCAGGCTGTTCGGAAGCTGGCTCGTTGTTCAATTGGGAGCCACTTAAGCTCCTTGAGTGCGGGAGAGATGTGGTCGAATTTCTTAGTTCCTGTGACCATTCTTGCTGCGGCATTGAAGGTAGTTTTCAGGGGACCTAGGTGAGATTTTGCTGTCCCGGTCAAGGCTGCGATTCCATAGTCAATTCTGGAGAGCACCAGTGCCTGGGTGGCCTGTTGAAGGTCTTTCGGGGGAAGGAAGGGTTTTATTTTGTATAGAAGTTTCAGATTGAGAAACGCGCTTTTGGGGGATCTTAAGATGTATTTTTTTCATGTCCAGTTTCGGGTCTAGTGTGATAACTAGAAATTTCACTGAGTCTGTTGGCGTGAGGGTGCCATTGAGGGCGTCAATGGTTTTGAGCCATTCTTCGATTTGGGGGTTTTCGTCTCTGTTTTAGATGGGGAGAACTTCTGTTTTCTCTTGATTGAGTTTAAGGTGTTTCAATGAGAGTCATTGTTGGACCTCTTTAAGTGTGACATTTAGTCTGTGAATGTCGTCAATGGCGGTGGTTTCCAGATAAAGCTGTGTGTCATCCGCATAGAGGTGGAAAGGGATGTTCGAATTCCTGAGTAGTGTGGTGAGGGGTTCCATGTAGTTGTTGAAAAGATGGGGAGAGAGTACTGACCCTTGTGGAACTCCTCTGTTGACGGGCAGGGGGTCGGATTCAAAGTTTTTAATTTTTATTCTTTGCGAGCGGTTGTGTAGAAAGGAGGAGAACCAGTTTAGGGCCGTCATTTCAATGCCTGCTCTGTCTTGAAGGACTTTGAGGAGCAGGGTGTGATCAACTGTATCGAAAGCGGCCAATAAGTCTAGGAGAATGAGAAGGCAGCATTGGTCTGAGTCAAGTGACTTGTGTAGATCGTCTATGACGTTTAGGAGTGCGGTTTCGGTGCTGCATCCCTTTCTGAATCCCGATTGGTGTGGGTCTAGGAGCTTGATGTTCTCCAAGTGTTGGGTTAGCTGTGGAAGAACATATTTTTCCAGAATTTTGGATAAAAGAGGTAGGTTCGATATGGGTCTAAAGTTGTTCATGACCTCAGTGTCTAGCCCTGTTTTTTTAGTAGCGACGTGACTTGGCCTACTTTGAGGCAGTCTGGGATAATTCCCGAGCTCCGAGAGCTGTTGATGATCTTGCACCAAATTGGGGCAAAGATAAGCTTCAGGTCTTTGGCCAGGCTCATGGGAAGCTGATCTAGGGAGTGGGATGAAGGTTTGGCGTTGGCGATCAGATTGACTATCTCTGCTTCCTGGATGGGGGTGAAGGAGGACCTGTGCTTAGGTGGGTTCACTGGGGCGCTGTCCATAATTGCTGGTGTATTGGTCTCCGAGTGAGAGGAGGGATTTGTGCTGAGAGAGAGATCAATCTTGGCGACTTTTTTTCGATGAAAAAGCTGGCAAAGTTGTTGCATTGTTCTTTGGAGGCCACTATATCGGATGTCATCGGTTTGGATGTTTGGCTTCTAATGATGTTAAAGAGTTCTTTGGGTCTCTTTTTGCGTTGTCTAAAGCGGAGCAGAAGAAAGTTGTCTTTTTGTTCTTGATCTGCTTATTGGTGTTTTTGCGTGCTGCCTTGAGTTGATCACGGCGGAGGGATGAGGGATTGTTCCTCCAGATTCTTTCTAGTGTTCTAAGATGTCTTCTTTCATCATTGATGTCAGTGGTGAACCAAGACCTGGAGGGGGTGCTTCTGGGTTTTGTTAGTTTCAAGGGCGCCAGGAGGTCCAAGGTGAGCGTCATGTTGGAGTAGTAGAGAGAGGTGAGTTCGGTGGGTGAGAGGTGCTCCGTCATGCTCGGGAGGAGCGTGCTTAGTCCTTCTTCTAGGATGGCCCGCGGAACTTGAGCTGTGTTCCTGACCCATTTGGGAGGAGCTTGTTTAGGGGGTTGAGTTGGGGCCGGTTGGTTGATATGGGAAAGAATAATGTGGTGATATGAGCAGTCCACGGGAATGATATAGTTAATAGTGATAGTGTTTCTATCCGAAATGATTGCGTCAAGGATCGCTCCTCTGTGGTATGTTTCTTCTGAGCAGTGTTGTATCAGATCGTTTGTCCTCATTCTGCAGGGGGAGAATATAATTCTTTACAAAATGTAGCAAAACTCTCATTTATATGTGAATGTGTGTGCAGCATCTCCCCATTGAGTGATCTAAAGGCAGATATGGGTTTTCATTCATCTTTGGATAGAACCAGCCAAACCATGATGCAACTTGATGCCCTTTTCCCGTCCATGTTGTATGGCCTCATATTCTTTATAATTCACCTCCTTAAGCCTCTACAGTTGTTCTAGCTATTCCTTCTCAGCCCTTCCTTCCCTGAGAGCCTCATTATCAGTCACCCTCTAATTTTTCCACATTTGCATCTTTTGTTCTAGTGCTGTCAGCTGGCGGGCGAGAACAGTTTTTGTCCCATAAATGTTTGTGAGACACACACCCCATATCACAACCTTAAATGCATCCCATTACTTGGAGGCCCTTCTTCCGATCCTCTCCTTTTCAGTAAAGTAATGTGAAATCTGTTCCCTAATGGCTGACATAAATGAGGCATCCAACAACGCAGTAGTTTGCAGTCGCCATGTTAGTTTCAGGGGCTTAGATCTACCAGTCACTGTTGGTGTCCAGAGGATTCTGGTCAGACAGAGTTCGACTGAAATACTCCACATCCTTAATCTCAGCCATTCCCACAGGTCTAGTGAGGAACATATCCGGCTCCGTGTATATTTTCTCTATGCTTGAGTTTGACGAGAACTCCTTCCCAGTTGGGTGAAGTTCCGTCCACATGTGACTCAATTACCACGTCTGGAGCCAGAAAGTGAACTGCCTTGAAGTTGAATTACGTACAGCTCTGCACATGGGTGACACTGATCTATCTATACTTACATTCATCACAATATTGTAGCCCCTCAAGCAGACAGTCCAAATGAGTCTCTTAAAAGCCAGAAACTGTGCTGATTTGTGTTCAGGGCATAAATGTTAGCCAGGAAAAAGACTGTAACATAGAAAGACCCTTCAGTTAAAACCTATTTCCCTGATCAATCGATGTATGGCTTACCTTGAAAGGAACTCCGATCATAATCCAAAACAGCACCCATAGTGAATACTCAGAATAGGCTGTACCTATTTATTCCTGCTCCCCTTCACTTTTTGTCTAATTCAGCTACTGTGAGGTGGGTCTCCTGACAACTGTCAATGTGAATCAATCCACGTTTTAAGTAAGGTATTACTCTCAGGCGCGTAGTAGGTGTTCCTAGTCCCCTTATTTTCCAGGCCAGTAAATTATATCCCTGTTGCATACTATATATTTGAGTGCAGGACCCAGTTTCTAGTCACACTGTATCAAACCCTTGCACGCCACCCTACCCAAACATATGTACGTCACCATAGATATCTCAAACTATATCCACTGCATGATCTCTAACAGCATGTAGTGGCCCAAACAGGCCACCAGAGAAAGACTATGTCCTCAGAATGGATACTTCCTCCCAGTCAATCAGGGTTGAAGACCTACCTCACCACCCGAATCCTAACTTTTGTGAGCTATTGTTTCCTACCCATAGTGCTGTGAGGTCCATGCAAGCCAAAAATGTATTACTATTAGCCGTGTTGTTGTACCTCGAGGGCGCTCTAGCATCTGTTGGCAAGTACCTGCCAGGATACCATGGAACTCTATCTCGAACAGGCTCAATATATCTTCAGACCCCACTACCCCTAATTCACACCTATGTTAAGCCCCCTTCACAATATTAGGATTCTAGCAACTAAGCATTCTTTCCATAAACACCATATGACTGCAACCCTTCACTTAAGCAACCAGGTCAGATGTCATTGGTGTAGCATCTGGGCCAAGACCCAGAACCTCATAGGTTGATGGCTCCTTGGAGTCCTCAGCCTCATCATGTTTCTCTTGTTCTGATTCTGAGGCCTGGTTGTGCTGCTCTCTGTGAATCGTGATATTTCACACCAATTTAGCTCTTTCCAGAGCTGCTTCATTCATAGTTGAATGTCCATTAGACAAATGTCTAGTTCTCTTGTTTCTGTTGCCTGACGTTCTGAGGTTCCGTGACAATCGTAAGTGGTGTTTTCGACTCGCACGAACTTGGTCGAGTCTGGTATCTATGAACCGCAAATGACAAGTTTAGTAAGTGTGCGCAGTTTCGCTGTGCTAACTTAAACCGTTCGGTTGTTACGTGGGTTTTTCATCTGTACCCACGGGTTCTATCTTAGATACGGCATCCATTTTGTCTCTTGCCCTCAAGTAGCCAGCGAACGGACGTTGTCCGCTTCGCGACCCTGGGACTCCCAAGATATTTGCGGAAGACACATGTTCTTTGTGAGTGTCTTTATGACGAGGGGGATGCTACTGTAAAGCAGATGGCGCCGCTCGAGGCTCATCTTGCCGCACGGACTTATTGTCTCAGCCGTGCATCTCATTAGGCACGTCCCTTTGATGCCTGTATCTCGTGTTTCCCGATACCTCCCCTTTTACACCCTTTCCGACCTCCCCACTGTCTCCGTCTTCCTCTACACCTGTTCTTTTCCCTATTTCGATCTGTTTTACAGCTGATTGGAATTCGCTAATGGTGGGAAGATGGGTTTTTACAGTTGGGAACCGCCAAATGTTTCTGCACTTATGTTCCGGACCTCATGTGTTTCAAAGTGACCAAAGCGACCCCTCTGGGGGATAATGGTGGGAACCGGGTTATAAACTTTTGTGTACAATGTAACTCTATGGGTAAAGACTGTATAAAAGGAGCGATTCACAGAACCAATTTGAAGCAGTCTCCCCAAGTTGCACGTGGTGTACTTGTCGTGACTTCTGTGTTCCCTGCAGCAAATAAACCTTGAATCTTTGACGCCGAAGGAAGTGTCCCGTGTCTCTGTGATTCGTACGCCGGAGCAGGTTACCCACGAAGGTTTCAGGTGTTGTGCCCTGGCACCGCTGGGTCTTAAAGAACCCAGTCCTTCAGTTGGCGCCCAACGTGGGGCTGCATCAGTGGTACCGGTCCAAGCCCGACGATCGTGAGGAACTTCGTGTGAAATCTCCGAGGGAAGGCGCACTCCGCTTCATCGATCCTGTTGTCGAAATAAGTGGCCCGAAGATTTTTCCCGCGAAGATTCCCGCCTCCTGACGGCTGCGACGGACTGCTGCCCTGACTGTAGACCTGTTTTGGCGCCTGGCGTAGACCTTGGTAGAGCGAGACGATTGACGGGCCTTCCTGCTGACGCCATCGATCTTTGAGTTAAGTATTTGTGGGTCGCTCCCAGAGTTCTTGGTTGTTGACACTTTAGCGAGTGTTTTTGTTGTTAACGCTGTGTGAGTGTTTTTGTCGGTGACACTTTGCTAGCGTACTTTGTTGTGTTGTTTGACGACTGCAGCCGCCAAAAACCGAGGGTTTTGTTCTTTGCTGGGACTTGGTAAATCCCGTAACCCTTGAAGTTTGTGAAACTCGGCTAGTGTGCAAGATGCCTGGTCGTAGTACTTTGTTTAGTTGTTTCAGACCTTGTGGTACGGATTCCCGACTGGAGGACTCGTGTCCGATACCTCCGGTTGGAACTCCCACTTATGAGCTCTATAGTAAGCATGGGCTAGGCCCAATTACTTTTAACGACTATTGGATTAAATACACAAAGAAGGACGGCGACCTTCGCTGGCCACCTCATGGTAGCTTCGAGGCCCCGATCCTAGATAATCTAGAGATTAAATTGTTCGAAAGAAAGTCAAGGCCGGCCATGTTTGATGCCTTTCGGTTGTGGCGCAAAGAAGCCCAACAGAAAGAAATCAGACAGACTAAACGTAATCAGCGAGATAATGTTGCTACCATAGTGAAGAAAGCAGAGCAATTTCAGCGAGATAAGGAGGTTAAGGATAAGGAAGTGTTTGATAGACTACAGCGTATGACCGTAGATAAATGTTATCCTGCTTTGCCTACGGAGTCGGAAAAGAAGGAAGAGCCAGTTGAGGATCCTTTAATGTCTTATCTCATGAAGTCGCCTCCTCCGTACGTACAGGGTACCGCAGCTCCTGTGGTCCCTGCTGTTCCTATTCTTCCGCCTATTCTTCCTCCGCCTGTTCCTCAACCTGTACCTGCCCTTCCGACTGTTCCTGCTCCTTTGCCTGTTGCTATCCCTACTGCTCCTCCGCTTCCACATACTACTGCTCCAGCTACTGCTCCTGTTTTGTTAACTCCTGTTGTTGCTACTGTTTCTACTCCTTCTCTTGTTAATCCTGTGTCTTATTCTTCTCCCTCTATTCGTAGTCGTAATTCTCCTCTTGCGGCTAGCTTCTTTCATTCGCTCGGACCTGTTCATGGGTCCGCCGGTTCCGATGGTCCTCAGAGACGTAGCCAGCTTCCTGGAAACAGAGAACGCGTTGCGCTATATAATATGGCGATGGGTTGGATGGTAAATCCTCTTAGAAGTCCACCCCGTGTCGTACTCGATACATTTTGTCAATTTAATATACCTACCCAGAGATATGTGTTCAACGAAATGTGTAAGTTCCTTCATGATCAGATAGCGGCCGATGCGCCTGACGAGGTGCTCACCGCTCTGTCTGATCTTCAGCTTCAGTTCGCAAATGGACTGATAGTGGATACTAACGTTCGACGTGCTGTTGAGCGGTTGCTATCTTTTCGTCCCGCTCCAATCCCTCATGCATTGTTTGTTGAAGATATTGAAAAACAGCCAGATGAGTCTGGCCAATATCCCATGCGTGAAGTTCCACCCGTGTTGATGCCAGGTGATGCTGCTCATGTTCCACCTATCCTGCCGTACTTTCAGAGAGTATGGATACATCTCCCATGGAAAAGATCAGAAGTGTTGCAGGTGAAGCAATCTTTGCCTGACCCCCGCAAAAATCCTGCAGGGTATTACAAGGAATTATCGCAGCTCGTAGATGCTACGGTAATGAATCTTGCCGATATCGATATGTTGTTTGGCAATGTCGTACCGCAACCGGTATGGGCTAAAATTCGCCAGGAAAATCACGCAAACGAACTAGGTGGTGATTGGGCGGCCATTGTAGCGGCGGATGGGTTGCAAGTTGGTGGTGCTAAGCCTGAACAGTTGATTGCTGCTCTCCCTCAAAGAATAATAACATTAATGAAAACTCTTATGCCAGCTATGAGGGTAAACTGGGACAAATTATCAGCTTGTAAGCAAAAGAAGGACGAGAGTGTTTCCGACTTCTTCACGAGGTTCGAGGAAGCATTCATCGACCATAGTGGACAGGATATGGGTACTGAGGGTGGTCAAAGATTGTTTGTGGATAAATTTGTTTCGAATTTATTGCCCGATCTGAGCAATAAGTTAAAGAATTCAGAAAGCGCATGGGCCGTTTCTACTTCGGCTCAGATATTGGCTACAGCGCAATATTATGAGAATAGAGAGAAAGAAGAGAATGACCGTGCTGATAAAAAGACGAAAGAGCTCAAAACTAAAGTGTTGCTTCAGCAAGCGTATCCTCCACGTTCGAATCAGAATGCGTCCCAACAGAATAGATCGCAGCCACAATCGAACAGATCCCAAACTCGTAATGACTCCTCCTCCCAAAGATCTTCGTTAGGGTACAATCAATGTGCTTATTGTAGACAGGAGGGACACATTAAATTCAATTGTCCTGTTTTGAATGAACGTAATAGTGGTAACTCGTCTAGAGGAGGTCGTGGTGGTTCGCAGCAGGCACAACGTGGTAGAGGTCGTGGTGCTCAGAATGATCGCTCAGACCACCCATCCAATTCTAATAATTGTTTCGATCAACGTGGATCATCGCAAGGACGATCTGCGCAGTACAATGTAGACGATTATTACGTCGATCAGGGAACTGACGACAGTAATTACTAGGACAGCCAAAGACAAGGAGAGGGAGTGGTATCAGTTCCGGTTGATCAGAGAGGGCCTTACGTCGCAGTTGCTACATCGGGCGTCGTTGAGCCTTTTCTGTTGGACACTGGTGCAGCGAAAAGTTCTATCATGCATTCGAAACTCCCTGGTGCACCTTTGTCTGGCTTAACAAATGTTTCCGTTGGATTCTCTGGCGCCCCTGTTAGCAATCCTGTTTCGCGCCCTTTGCCCCTTAAAATTGGGCCACGTGAGCTAGAAGCTTCGTTGATTTTGACTACGGGTTGTGGTGAAAATCTTTTGGGCCTGGATTTGCTTAAACGTTTGTACGCTACTTTGTATTGTTCTCCTGCGGGTGTAAAGCTTACGTTAGGAGAGAGGGTTGTCTCTCCTATGTATTTGTCCCTCGATAAGCTCCCACCGGAATTGAGTTCTCTTCCTGCGTCTTTGTGGGCAACGGGTCCAAATGACGTGGGCCTACTTGATATCTCCCCTTATGTTGTACAGTTGAAATCTAATGTGCGACTGCCACGTATTCCCCAATATCGTATCTCCCTTGATGGTGAACGTGCACTGTTAGCGATCATCTATGATTTGATCGAGAAAGATGTTATTGAAGAGACTCGGGGAAACGTGTGCAACAGCCCTGTGCTGCCCATTCTTAAACGTACTGATCCTTCAAAACCGCCTGTTTATCGCTTTGTTATCGATTTACGGGAGGTGAATAAAATTGTGGTTCCTCAATTTCCCGTTGTGCCTGACATTACGGCGCTACTGACTCTGATTCCAGCTTCTGCATCATGGTTTTCGGTGATTGACTTGAAAAATGCGTTTTTCAGCATCCCGATTGCCGAGGAGAGCAGGGACCTTTTCGGTTTCTCTCTTGGTGGGCGCAGCTTCCGGTTCAAACGCGCTCCTCAGGGCTACTGTGAAAGTCCATCTATTTACAGCCAAGCCTTGAAGGGTCAACTGGATGCGTTTAGGTTGCCGGTCGGTGCGGCCTTGATCCAGTACGTCGACGACTTATTGGTGGCTGCTGATACTCAGGACATTTGCAAAATTGCTACAGTATCGTTGCTGCAACATCTCTGTGAGTTGAATCATAAGGTGTCCCCTTCTAAACTCCAATATTGTTGTCAAGAAGTGACCTATCTAGGTCACTTATTGTCAAAGGAGGGAAGGAGGTTGACCCCAGAGAGAATTGCAGCAATTGCGCGAATGGCTGTGCCAAAAACCCAAAGAGATGTGCGTGCCTTTCTAGGTATCACGTCGTACTGCAGGCAATGGATTCCTAATTTTTCATTGCTAGCGAAACCATTGGTGGCTCTTACGTGCAACGATGTTTCAACTCCTTTACCATGGACGGAAGAATGTCAGAAAAGTTTTTCTGAACTGCGTGATTCATTGTGTTCGGCTCCTGTGTTAGGTACCCCTGACTACAGTAAGCCGTTTACGTTATATGTTCACGAGAGGGAAGGTTGTGCTTTGAGTGTTTTAACGCAACCTTTTGGTGGTAAGTAGCGTCCATGTGCATATTTTTCCTCGACCTTGGACCCGGTAGCTGGAGCATTGCCGAGTTGTTTACGAGCAACAGCGGCAGCCGCGGTCTCCATCCGACAATCAGCAGGATTGGTCATGGATAATATGCTTACGGTGATGGTTCCGCATGCAGTCGATACTCTTTTGAATCGAACGAAAACTCAGCACTTGACGAGTGCGAGGTTGTCCGGGTACGAGTTGACGTTATTGGCAAGCCACATTCAAATAAAACGTTGTAATGTTTTGAACCCGGCAACTTTGTTACCAATTAGCACAGAGTCAGATGAAGTAGCAGACCATGATTGCTACTTGAGGACTGAAGAGGAAACAAAAGGTCGAGTGGACCTTAAAAACACCCCATTGGAAGATCCGGATGGTACTTTGTATGTGGATGGGTCATGTTTTAAGTTGTCGAATGGTGATGTGACTACTGCTTATGCTGTTGTAACGTTGAATACTGTTGTTGAGACTGCGAGGTTGAATCAGAATTCTGCCCAAGCTGCGGAATTGATTGCTCTTACTAGAGCATGTGTGTTAGCGAAAGGGAAACGTGTGAATGTGTTTACCGACAGCCAATACGCGTTTGGCGTCGCTCACAGTTTTGGACGATTGTGGAGAGAGAGAGGTTTCTTGACGTCGCACGGTACGAAGATACAGCATGGCCAGCTTGTGAATGATCTTTTGGATGCATTGACGTTGCCTAAACAGGTAGCGATTGTTAAATGTAGTGCGCATCGTAAGGTGACGGATGATGTTGGTTGTGGTAATGCGTTTGCGGATGAGATTGCTAAGGAGACTGCCCGGAACCTTAGCACTCGGATGTATGTGACGAGTTCGGTTAGGTGGCCTACAGAATCGAGTATGTGTGAGGACACTATCGAGAGTGTGAAAGTAATTCAGAATGAGGCCACCGAGACTGAAAAGACGAAGTGGAAAGAAAGCACGGGAAAGTTGGATGCGAATGGTTGTTGGATTGATTTGACTGATCAGAAAAGATGGATGTTACCGGATGCGTATGTGCTGGCTGTTGTGACAATGGCGCATGGGTTAGCACATATTAGCGCGAAAGGTATTTGTAAATTGTTGTCTCCGGTGTGGAAGAATGATGGCATTACGAAATGTGCTGAACGTCTGGTGAAGAATTGTATGGTCTGCATGATGTACAATCCTGGCAAAGGAACCCCAACTCCTCCTGGCAGTTTTGCTCCCCCTTCATGTCCCTTTGAGGTGATTCAATTGGACTTCATCCATATGGAGCGATGCAATAACCTGAAATATGTTTTAGTTGTGGTGTGCGCATTCTCCCGATGGATCGAGGCCTATCCTCTCAAAGACAATACTGCTTTGTCTACTGCGAAAATCCTACTGAAGGAATATTTCCCTCGGTATGGAATGCCTAGAGTTGTGTGGTCAGATAACGGAAGTGAGTTTGTGGGAAGTGTGATGAAGAGTGTGTGTAAGGGCCTTGGAATTAATCAGAAATTCCATAGCGCCAATCATCCCCAGTCAGCTGGATTGGTTGAAGGGTACAACGGCACCCTTAAGCTAAAGTTAGCGAAGATTCAGGCTACGACTGGTCTTTCGTGGCCTGACGCTTTACCATTGGCATTACTGTCAACTAGGCCGACTGTACACTCCCGAGTAGGGCTTAGTCCCTATGAAATAGTGTTCGGCCGTCCTGCGAATGTGTGGGGGGTTCCTAGGCCAGGAATGTTCTCTGATCTTGAGTACCCAATGTTGATCGACTATCTTCATGACTTGACTGCTAAACTGAGGTTAATTCACCAACAGGTTTACGACGCATTGCCGACGCAGACGGAGGGTCCAGGCCACCAGCTCCAGCCCGGAGACTGGGTGGTGACGAGAAACTTTTCACGCAAGAATAACCTGGACCCGAGGTTTACCGGACCCTATCAAGTGCTCCTGGCCACGAGGACTGCCGTTCGTCTCGAGGCACGTAAGAATTGGGTGCATGCCACCCACACCAAAAGAGTCCCCATCCCTTTGCCGGCAGACCCGTGGGTAAGGAGAGGCATTGCGTCATCTGAAACAGAAACATTACCGGCGTTTGTGCCTTTTAGCGACGCACAGCCTGTTGGAGAATCCTCAGTGCAGCAGAAAGACATTGTTGAACAATTAGCATCAAAAGACTCAAGACCAGAACACTCAACTGATCAGCAGGACGCTGTCTCTTCAACGGATCCTTTGTTTGACGAGCAGACACGTCCTGGGAAAACCCGATACTTTTTGCGATCTCGCACTAAGGACAAATAAAAAAGATCTTGCTTTGCTGTATTGACAATTGCATTATCCCGTTTTCCGTGATCAGTTTTGAACATTCATATTACTGTGATTATTTTGTACATATATTGAGCTTCATTCCTTATACTTTTTTCTTCCACAGCTGAGAGACTTTGTTTTTGCATACATACATATTGTGCATTGAAGGCCGTAGGGCCGCGCGCGTACTTCCTTCTGGATAGTAGGTCTTGACGCTAGGTTAAAGGCCGTCGGTTCCTGGGAACTCCTGGGGATTGATTATTGCTACACAGAACGAAGTGCGTCAAGAAACGTTGCGGACGGTCGTAGGGAATGGCATTCTCAAAGCTGAATGATTGGGAGGGAGCTCAGGTTCACAGATTCGAGCTGCAGCAACTTAGTCGTACCAAATGTTTTATATTCCAATTGTTTGTATTGTTCTTGACTGCTTCTGCATTATTGGCGGGAGGGGTGTATTATACGATGTCTTACTTCTTGCCTTCTGCTACACCTACTCCTACTTCTGACCCTAAACTTACCTCTACTGTTTCTCCCCATTCCTTTCACATGTTACCGGAACACGAACAGGCTAGACGTGTAGAATTCCGCAACAATTCCTTTATTCAGCTCCTTCATCAGCATCAGTTAGTGGTTAACACTACTAATTGTTGGGTGTGTGGGTTGATGCCACATACTACGGATAAGGGAATTCCATATCTGGTGTTACCGTATAGTTCCCAAGGGTCAGCTCGAGCATTTCAAACAATGTTTCGAAGCGCACTGGGTTTCCACCCCATTCGAGAACCACGTTCCCCCTACTCTGGTCCTACCTCGTATCAAAAACCTTTGTCGATAGCAATAGAGGATTTAGATAGCGATATCTATGATCCCTCGCTTATTCCCGAAGAAGAGATACAGGCCTATAGGGTCCTAAGTAGAGGTGAATATAGTGCGTTCACTAGCGAAAAGCAGCTTAAAAGCTCGCCTCCGATATGGGTCGTACCCCACACTGGTAATTTTTGTCTCATGGGTCGTGGTCGAAGATCGCAAGCCCGACTTGGAGCAAGTGCTTGCACTGAAAATTACATACTGCCGATGGTCTCGTCCCCTGTGTTTCTGGCTGCCAAGGGTACATACTTTGTCTGCTATGATCGTGCATACGCATGGTTGCCCGCTGACTTCATGGGCTCATGCTTCATTGCAAATTTGTTGCCTCCGACGTTTACTGTAGATGCCGATTATCATAAGACTAGAGTTGTACGAGGCGTAATTAGCGAAGAGGATACTGCCGGTCAAGAGGCAGGAGACTTTTTCAAGGGTTTCCTCCCGTTTTGGGGACCTATGGTTAATAGTAGGAACCTGAGACAGTTGACTCGAGTGGTAGAATCAACAGCTAATATTACTGCCAGTGCCCTTGGTAATATCACCACTGAACTTCAGGCGGAGAGACTTATGACGTTACAAAACCGTATGGTTTTAGATGTCATCTTAGCAGATCGAGGTGGGGTTTGTAAGGTGATCCATTCGAGCTGCTGCATTTTCATTCCAGATAATGCTCCTACTGTCTATCAAGCCATCTCGAGGTTGCATAAGATCTCCGAATCCATACACGTGGATGTAGGGGATTGGACGCTACTTGGATGGTTTTGGGGTCTGATGTCGACTTGGGGTTGGAAGATTCTGATGATCATCGGAGTCGTTGTAGTGTTCCTGTTCACGTGTTGCCTTTGCGTGCAGTGTGGTCCTGCCTTATGTGGCCTCTGTGCTACAACGTGTATAAGACAACCACCTGTTACCAAGGGGACTCGGTTGGACAGAGCTATGCTACAGCAACATCTCGATGGTTTGATGAATATCGAATATGATTCCGACTAGTGCTTGCCTACATGAGGGCAAAAGGAGCGTCTGAGGTTCCGTGACAATCGTAAGTGGTGTTTTCGACTCGCACGAACTTGGTCGAGTCTGGTATCTATGAACCGCAAATGACAAGTTTAGTAAGTGTGCGCAGTTTCGCTGTGCTAACTTAAACCGTTCGGTTGTTACGTGGGTTTTTCATCTGTACCCACGGGTTCCATCTTAGATACGGCATCCATTTTGTCTCTTGCCCTCAAGTAGCCAGCGAACGGACGTTGTCCGCTTCGCGACCCTGGGACTCCCAAGATATTTGCGGAAGACACATGTTCTTTGTGAGTGTCTTTATGACGAGGGGGATGCTACTGTAAAGCAGATGGCGCCGCTCGAGGCTCATCTTGCCGCACGGACTTATTGTCTCAGCCGTGCATCTCATTAGGCACGTCCCTTTGATGCCTGTATCTCGTGTTTCCCGATACCTCCCCTTTTACACCCTTTCCGACCTCCCCACTGTCTCCGTCTTCCTCTACACCTGTTCTTTTCCCTATTTCGATCTGTTTTACAGCTGATTGGAATTCGCTAATGGTGGGAAGATGGGTTTTTACAGTTGGGAACCGCCAAATGTTTCCGCACTTATGTTCCGGACCTCATGTGTTTCAAAGTGACCAAAGCGACCCCTCTGGGGGATAATGGTGGGAACCGGGTTATAAACTTTTGTGTACAATGTAACTCTATGGGTAAAGACTGTATAAAAGGAGCGATTCACAGAACCAATTTGAAGCAGTCTCCCCAAGTTGCACGTGGTGTACTTGTCGTGACTTCTGTGTTCCCTGCAGCAAATAAACCTTGAATCTTTGACGCCGAAGGAAGTGTCCCGTGTCTCTGTGATTCGTACGCCGGAGCAGGTTACCCACGAAGGTTTCAGGTGTTGTGCCCTGGCACCGCTGGGTCTTAAAGAACCCAGTCCTTCAGTTCGACTCTTCCTTGTATCTCACTTGGCACTAAGCACTTGTCCTATGGTCCTTATCATCCCCATATAATCCCAGATCTCAGACAATAGTACAAAGAAATGTGCTTGTCCCTCTACAATGATCCGCAGCTTAAATTATATTTGGGGTACAGATATACCACAACTTACTTAGTAGGGCATACCTAATATCTTGTTGGTGTAGCGCCTGTTTGACATCTAGAACTGCACGTTGCTGTCTCTGCATATATGTGGTATAATCTAGGAATATAAAGTCTTGCACATTATCCATGGTCCAAGATCCATGTTCTCTCGCCTTCTGAAGGATAAATTCTTGATACTGTAAATTCAATAGCCTGGCAAAGATTGGCCTGATCAGTGCCCCTGACTACAGTAGTGTCTTGACATTCTGTGCACCAGTACCAACTAAAGAACCATGACTCAGCACTGCCAGTTCTCTAGGAATTGCATTGCGTCAGATCCCTTTGCCTTTTCAGGCATCCCCACCAGCTGAATATTGTTCATCATTAGCACCCTTCAGTGTCTTCGTCATGTATGTAGAAATGTAACAGTCCTTGTTAGCTCCCTGACCTTACTCTTAAGCTCATGTTCTATAAGTTGCAATAAGGGCAACAGATTCATTTTGTTTTACCGTTTCCATTAACTATCTGTGATCAAGACGTAAAAGATTAACAATAATTGGCACCTCACCTATTTTCAATTTGAGATTAGATTTGGTGTCAAGAATTGCCTGCAAAATGGTGTCAAACTTTTCTCTGTGCCCTTTTACAGTGGTCTTTACTGATTTTAACATGTCATCTGAGATAGCACCCTCGTCATTCTGGGTCTCTGCTTGTCTTTCTGCAAGCTTCTCCATGTCACCCTTAGGCCACACTATCAAGGCTAATGGTCTTAGGTGATTTAACTACCTCATGTGGTTACTTAGTTTATTAATGTTCAGGACCACCTAGCCCACCGCCTATGCTGATATTCCGTCCAGGGTTGATGCTGACTAAATTAGTGCTGCACCAATAAGAAGGATTATGTTCCAAGGTGGATCATGTCTATGACCTCAATATTCATTGTTCGCTGTGTGTGGCATACAGGATAATCTGTTGGCAATTTGTGGCCACATGTGTCAAGAAAGTGTCTGATTTAGTGCCACTTATTGAAGGAGCCCCAAAAAAGGTGGTCTGCATCTTCAGTGAGGAGATCAGGGCAGGCACTATCCATCAGCTCTGTTATCAGGCCAGTCTACAGGACGATCCCTCCTGCTGGGTCGTGGTTTGTTAAATCTCTGGGCCTCTGGCCCCGGCAGTGTACCTTCCTGCAAATATAAACCACTGTGCTCCCTATGATCTCCTCCGCGTGCCATTTGCAGTGGACCCGGTCCGTGTGGAGTAGGGCCGACCTCATACCTTCCTCATGTATCTGCTGTAGTTACACCTGGTTGTAGTCTTGCATGTATTCACCCTCTTATATCAATAGGTGGAGCCTCCTACAACAGGGTTTAGAAGTGTAAAGTTAATACTAGTATTCGCCATGGCCAAGATACTCCATTTGGTAAGCATACGGAAAATTATTGAAGTTTTTATTGCAAGAAATTACTACAAATATTTTATTGTAAAATATAAATGTAAATTCATTTTCAGTATTTATTTTAACCGAGAATTATTAAAATAAAATAGTACAGCATTTTAATTCATCATATTAAATGTGTTTAAATAATTAAATAGGTTAAGTTAATTTATAAATAATTAAAAAAAATCACACCCTCGTATTTATTTACTATGTAGTAATTGTTTAACTTCTTAATAAAAGTTTAAATGTTCATTTTTTTAAAACATTTGGCTTATTTATGAATTTTAAAATGATAAAAAATGAATATATAATATTTTTAACACTATACATATATATGTATATATAGATATTAAAGTATTAAAAAAATATAAAAATATCATATATCAATATAGCACTTTAGCAACAGCACTTCCGATAGTGTGTAACATCTCAGCATCAGCACTTTAATCCTATGTGCTGTAAATTTTTTTAATCTATTTTGTATTACAAAAAAAATGTAATCTACATCTAGTACCATGCGTATAATGAATCACTATGGTATGATTTTATTGCATTAGGTATAGATTGCCGCAGGTATCCTAGTATTATGATCTAGTTTTTTTAAACCTCTATTTTACCATTGTTGTTTTATATGAATTTATACATTTATTGTATTCAATGGGTCTATGTATTCCCATAGTAGTCTATTGCCTATGCTCATTGCTATAGGTGTTGCTTAATCATTTATGGGTGTGGTAGATGGTCACTACTTAAAAACGTATTCAAGTTAACAGCGCGCCATGTGATCAAGACCGTGAGGTAACGGTCGACACGCGTCAATTCTGGGCACTGGCCATGTATTGACTGGTTGCCACAAATTTGATCTATGAAATAAAGCACTGCATTAGTAAAAACTACACCTGGCGGTCCGTACCTGTTGTTGTCTTGCCAGTGAATGTGGCAAGATGGGATTGTGATATATATATATATATCTCAAAGTTCCAAGGTTCACTCCAGTTGGAGACCTTAGAGCTTTGATATATATATATACATATATATATATATATATATATATATATATATATACATATATATATATATATATATATATATATATATATCGTGGTTGGGATTACAGGGACATTGATCATCGGAGGAACTTTCCCTGTCTGCTTTCTACATCTATGAGTCCCAGCCAATGAGAACACTAGGTGTATTCAAACAGCAGCCCCGCAAAATGATTCATCATGATACATTCAGCACTTACCTGGCACTGATGAGGCACACGCCGAAACGCGTCTGCCAGACGCTGTAATAGTGGACATCGCGACGTTGGCAAAAGTGCACTGGTGGCAATAAAATTCAGTTTGGCAACCCGAGCATGTGTCAGACCTGTTTTAACTGAAAGCAGGATTGGAGGAGTATGTGAGGCGGAGGTCGGCTCCGCAATTTCTGACACGCCCCTCGTTCAGGAGCACCGCAACATAACCGACAATCCTTTGACTTTGAGTGCTTAGAAGGCACATTGCAGCGCCCCCCCAGCCTGAAGTGTCTTGAGGTACTGGGGAGAAGGGAGCAGGCAAGCTGTCTGCTTAAAGGAATGCCCGGCTGTGATGATATTCAAACCTGTTCGTTCCTGCAATTTCAAAGGAGCAGGCCAAGCAGCAAATGCATTATCATGTGTGAAGATGGGTCACTGTACCACAATCTGACTGCTTGGTTTGTTTGTTCCACATTGCAGGACTTGGTGTACTGTGCCCGAGGTCTCGTGGTTGGGATTACAGCGACATTGATCATCGGAGGAACTTTCCCTGTCTGCTTTCTACATCTATGAGTCCCAGCCAATGAGAACACTCGGTGTATTCAAACAGCAGCCCCGCAAAATCATTCATCATGACACATTCAGAATTTACCTGGCACTGATGAGGCACACGCCGAAACGCGTCTGCCAGACGCTGTAATAGTGGACATCGCGACATTGGCAAAAGTGCACTGGTGGCAATAAAATTCAGTTTGGCAACCCGAGCATGTGTCAGACCTGTTTTAACTGAAAGCAGGATTGGAGGAGTATATATATATATATTTTAGAGCAAAGGCGCCAGGCACTTCAGGAGGGCTGCCCACGGCACATCGAGACTATCCAGTCTTCTCCTGCCCCAAACAACCTCACAGCCTCTCTCCAGAATATGCAGCAGAAGTCCGACGCGTTTCGGGGCAGAAAGCGCCCCTTCCTCTTGGACATAGTCACAGTGCACAGCAACTCACCAGCATGATTCAAATGCAATTTATTTAAATCTTCTGGAGGGAGGCTGCATATTCTGGAGGAAGGCTGTGAGGTTGCCCCAAGGCCTGCTTCCCTTCTCACGGTGGTGCTCCCTCCACGGCCGGGCTGCCGTGAAAAAATGAAAGCTCCAAAGTTATTAATCAGAGACAAAGGACGGTATAGATCTGCAGGTTTACCAGGCTTCAGAAGTGAGGTAATAAGAGCCTCTCTCAGAGAGCCTGGAAGGACCCCTATTTTTTGCGCCTCTTCATAGACTTTCTTCAGTATGGGGATCAACTGGTCAATGTATGCTTTATAGAAGTCTATAGGGAGACCATCGGACCCCGGGGCCTTCCCTGACTTCATCTGCATAATTGCCTCTCGTATCTCATCATTTTCGAGGGGCAATGCCAGAAATTCTCTCTGGGCATGTCCTAGCCAACCCAGAGCTATATCTTTCAGGTATACATTTAGATCAGGAGGCTGTGTTGTGTGAGTGCTGTATAGGCCTGAGTAAAACGAAGTGAACACATTAAGGATGTCATGACTGTCTCTATACCGTGTCCCATCATTATCTCAGATTTCCAGTACGTGATTGGAATCACGGGGTTCACAAATTTCCATCGGCAAAGCCCTGCTTAGTCTCTCACCCTCCTCGTATTTGCGCCCTGTAAAGTATTTCCCCCGGAAGCGTAGCTCCCTCTCAGCGGTATCTTTGTACTCAAAGAGTTTATCCCTGAACGCCACATGTTGCATCCCCCTTGCATCGTGACACATTTCGCCTTCCAACTGCTTTAATTCACCCTCACATTTCTACAAGTTGCGTCTGATGTCCCGTAAGACACTGAAGCTCTTAGTGACGCAAGAACTCCTCATCGTGACCTTGAAGGCCTCCCAAATAGTGCCCATGTGTGTGACCGAACCCATGTTTCTCTCGGAAAAATTCAGTGATTTGTATTCCAAGTTCAGCCCTAAAGACAGAGTCTAATAGAGCCTCTGGCATGAGCTTCGGTCTCTGAGGAATAGCGGTTGAGTCAGGGGGAGTTATCAGCAGGCAAATTGGTGTGTGATCAGAGTAAGTTTTGGCCAGGTGTCGCACTGAGTATCCACGGGCCCGCTCTCTGGAAACAACCCAGTAATCTAAGCGAGCCTAAGTAAAGTGCATTGTGGTATGGTGTGTGCCCTCCCTCTTATTTGGATGTACATGCCTCCACGCATCGAGAAGACCATGGTCAGAGAACATGTCTGTCAATAGGGCATTTGTTTTGGTGTAGTTGTGAGGAAGAGGGTTGGATCTCTCGCTAGCGGGGTTAAGGGCTGTGTTAAAGTCCCCATCTCAAATGATATGCGTGGACCCTACCTAAAGGATTTGTCCCCAACGGGTGGTGAAGAATTCTGGGCCATCAACTTTTGGCCCATAGCAGCATACAAGCGTGACAGACTGTGATCCCAACCTGCTCCAGACCATGCAACTCCTCCCTTGAGAATCGTGACTCGTCCCTCCCAGGAGGAATGGAATACTCTTTTTTTAATAAGAATCACTGTGGCTCTAGAGTATGTAGAGTACTAGGAAAAAGCTCTTTCTGCAGCCCATTTGCTGGCGAATACAGGAGTCTGGTGTGGATCTAAATGTGTCTCTTGCAACATGGCAATGTGCATTTGATGTCTATCAAGGTATGCCAGTATTTGCCTGCGTTTGTGGGGGTCCCCCAGGCCCCTAACATTCCAAGTTAACAGGTGTAATTTTAGCACCTCAGTCAGTGGGGCCATAGATCAGCGGCCTTAGTGTATCATGGTGTGGTCTGGAAATAATGCTGCACATGTATCTCTCAGTGTGTAATCACTAGCCTACTTGCTGAGCAAAAACAAAGGTTTGAATAGAAAACAACATTCCCCAACCCCCCCTCACAACAGCACCCCAATCCTGCTGGTATAATGCTGCCCACCCAAAACCCAACCCTCCCATGCCATTACAGTCCAAACAGAGTACTGTGAACTTAAGGGGAACACCTGTGGGGGCATCACAAGAGGGCACGTGGAATTCTCCGTTCTCCAAAAGTTGTTGGGACAACCTCCCAGTGGGAAGGGGAGGAGGAGAAGGGGGTGCTTGGCAGAGTCCATGTTACTGTCCCATTGAATGCTTTGCCCAAAACCCATCACATGTTCTTCACATATTACTTAGTGCTGCTCAATGTAACTTTCCTTGTGGACTATGCCCCGCAACCGCAAGTTCCCGAACAGAACCTGAGGGGAGAGTAGGGGTTGTCCCGAAAAACCACCTTATGGGCCCCCTCATCACAGTGTAAGATTTATTGTGTCAATATTTCAGTCTGATGTCAGATATGAAGATGTGATGGGTGATTTCTCTCTTCCCGATGTGAAGAATGTTTTTTAATGTTCTTGAGGAAGTCCTCTACCTGTTGCCCATTGAGGAAAACATGTTGTTTACCCTGGTGGGTAACCCGCAGGTGGGCCAGATACATGAGAGCTTAGTCAATTTGCGCCTTACAAAGCTTCTGTGTGGCTGGTAGAAATTTACATCTCGCTTCCTGTATTGCGGCTTTGAAGTCGGGGTTTATTGTGAATTTGGTTCCGTCAAAGTGCAGGGTCCTTTTCTCTCTGGCCAGTTTCAGGGCGAAGTACCGATCACGATAATTGAGTAGACTGGCTATGATCGGTGGGGATTGCTTCATGGAGGAGGCCTAGGGCCCATTGCCCGGTGCACTCGTTCAACTATCAATTGAGAGAAGAAAGCTTCGGCGCCAAATGTGTCTCTCAGCAGGCGTTCAATAAATTCTTCCATGCGTCCAGTGTTGGTATTTTCTGGAATCCCAATGATGCAGATGTTGTTGTGCCTACTGCGAGCTTCTAAATCTTCGTTTTTCGATGCAATTACCTTGAGGAGTTTGTCCATCTTTGTAACCTGCTGCTACACCTGCGCCGTGGTGTCGTCGTTGTCTGAGAAATCCATCTTTCCGCCTCTTTAATTTTTTCATCATGTTTGTCCAGTTTGTGGACTATGAAGTCCATATGATTGTTCATGGAGTCCATTTCGCTCGAAATGGCAGAGAGGCTATGTTGCATGGCAAGCAGCAGACTTTTCACGTCGTCTTCCTGAGCGGTTGGTGATACCTGTGCTTGCTCCACACTGGCCTGGCTTTTTTGGTTTTAAAGAGACACTTGGACTGCCTTCCAACTTCTTTACCCATAGTAGAGTAGATATGATATAATGCAGGCAGTTCAGCCAAGGAGGGGACCAGTAAAAGTGGTCTGCTGCCATTAAAGATAGGGTGGCGTGCATCTGGGCCAAACAATCTCCAGTTCTCCTACGATAGTATGTCGGTTGGATTTATCCGACTGTACTCCAGCGCTGCAGTAATACCCAGTACTGCGCTTCTCAGCGGGGCTGGTGGCCTCCATGCCTCCGAACACACACCACGACAGCAAGCGCCAAACCAGTCAGCAACAAACTGTGGCTATGTCACTACGTTACATTATGAATGGCCAGCCTAGGTCATCAAATGTAGACATGTGCATTTCTACAAACTCCCCAAAGCAATGCGGTCCGCCAAACTGCTGGTATGGTATTGGCCTGTTATGAGGGGAACACAGTAGGTGCCACAATGGTAAACTGAGAGAGCCTCCGTGTCGGAGCATGCACCTCGCGCAGTAAAGCCTGGCATCGTGCACCTTCAGAGTTGATGCCTCTGCACCCCTCAGTTGGACCTCTAGACAAGTGGGCGCATCAATAGTGGTGCATGGTAAAAACGATTGAAGCGCCGTCCGGCGCGGAATATTGTAGCCATCCTCGCACCCCAGCCGGGGTTGGCGTCTCTGCAGGGCGCGTGGGAGGATGTGAGAGCAGTGGTACGCACCAGCCTGAAGTGGCAATTTGGCCTCCTCACCACAGCGATGTTGTCTCCTGTAGATGAGGCGGGCGAGATCCAAGTACTGCGACACTGATTTTGCCCCCTGGGGGCCAGCAGGTTCACCTCTCAGTCCGCCATGTGTGCACCCTGGCCTAGGCACCACGTGGAATCCCTGGGACTCGCTTACCGATTGAGACCAGTCTCACCTCTAGAAGTGCCCCACACCGGCATCATGCAAGGATTACAGCTGGGTGCCAGGAAGTCCTGGAATGTCTGTTCCTGCTGAAATTGAAATCGGAGCAAGATAGGAGGAATGTCGACAAGCGTTTTTTTGTAAATACTGTAGCTGTATGCAGGATTAATGATGGATTATGCCCAAGCAGCAAGAGCCTCACAGGTGCGCAGCCATCTTGATCGTGCGCCTCCTAGCGCCCCCAAAACTACTACTTGCACTATTTTTAGCCCCATTGGAGACCACTGGAGCACGGCCAGTTGAAAGGGATCTGTTGGTACTGAAATCTTTTTCTGCAAGATATAATGTGTTTTTTATAAATGATGGCATGAAAACAAGACATGAATCAGCTGACAGACGAAATCTGAGGTTCATGTAGATTTTAGGAGTGAAACCAGTATTACTTATTCTCCATTTCAGTTTTTTCGATTATTTTATCTTTCTGCCACCTTCCAAGTGTATGTGACTAAACCTCACATATATCTGTACTATTAATCATTACTGATTTTAGGGTTCAGCGGTGAGTATTGGTAAAGGTGAGTTTAGGGCTCATGGGCAGATAGAGGTGAAGAGAGGTAAGGCCAATTTTAGTTTTTAGGGGTGGGTAGGGGTGATTTTAGGGTTTAGGGGTGGGTAAAGGTAAAGGGAGGAAAGGTGATTTTAGGGTTTTGGGATGGGTAGCACTAAAGGGAGGTAAGAATGATTTTAGAATTCTAGATGCGTTGTAGTAAAGAGGTGGTAAGGGAGATTTTAGGGGTGGTTAGAAGTAAAGGAAGGTATGGGTGAAACATAAACCTTTTGAAAACACTGCATGTCTGATAATGAATAAAACATCATTTAAATTATAAAAGAGGTAACCAACAAATTAGGTGATGTGACACAGCAGGAAAATGTTATTCAGAAAAACACATACAGTATGGCAATAGTCTTAAACAACACAAGTACGTTTATAGCTTCATCGTCAATTAAAGTGATAGCATGCCAAAATGTATGTTTCAAGCGATAAAGTTTTGTTTTTTGCTAGTTGTTTGCATTCAGCTATTGAAAATATCAGGAATCACGAGTTTCAACTTTGATGGTTTCAAGGTAGCTGGCAATCAAAAGCCACAAATTAAAACACAATCCGAGCACAAGCAGCACAGAATGCTAATCAAGAAATCAATCAATGCTTGGTCCGTGCTCCAGGGACGAAAACAAACACGCTTAGACAAAATTAACCTGACAGGTGCTGACACACACGCTCCAATGAAAAGGAAGAAAATAAGAGTGACAGTGAAACCAACCAAGAAATAGGTGGGCTAAAAGCAGGGGTGGCTCCTCCGTAATGGCGGAGGAATGTTGCCCTTCTCGTCAGAGTCAGTCACAGAAAAATAAACTGATAATGAAACAATATAATTTTGTTTTTCTGTGACTGGCTCTGGTATGCGTGTAGGGCACTGTCAGGTCCTGCTATGACAGGCAGGTAGGTGGTGGGCACTTAGAAGTGTTCACATAAGTTTGGCTGGCCGACCTAGGCTGGCCATGCAGACATGATCACATCTATTTCTCCAACCCAGTCGTCTTCACAGCCGCGTTGGAGAAAAGCCACAGGCTACAAGTCAGTTTCTGAGCAGCAGAGCAGGCCACTCCCACCAATCCTGGTGCTGCTCTCATAGCAAGAGAGCGTTGTCATGATTGGCTTGGCAACCTCTGCCTTCCCAGAGACTGCTGGGAGAGCACCAAGGCGGCAGTTGAGGGCAGCAGTGAAGGGTACATTTTTAAAAATTATTTTCCTATCCTTTCCCCGTCCCTCTCCTCTGCCCGTCCATCCATTCCTTGCCCTCCACGTTGGTGTTGTGACGGACACCACTAACTAAATGCACCTTTTTAGGTCTCGCGCCTAGCGTTGCACTGCGTAGCAGTGCTTCGCGCAGCGCGAGGAATTTTGTAATCGAAAAACGGGGTTTCAGCAGTCACTTTGGAAGCTCGTGCGTTTCGTGCGTGTGCTTTTTTGTTTGGTGTAACGTCATTGGTCTTGGCGTTCTTCCAATAACAAAAGACTTCCCACTATTGGCTCGTGTCGCGCGCATTGCTCCTCCCATGGCCTATTGGTGTCTATTACGCGTATGAAGCTCGTAACAGACACCAATAGGCCGTGGGAGGAGCAACAGAGCGATGGGCATGTTAATAGAAATGTCACGCCTTGCTGTTGTGTGCGTGCATGTTACCAATTACGGGCATTTTTTTTTTCTGTGTGGCGTGCTTTAAGCAAGAGAGAAGAGCAACAGAGCGACGGGCATGGTAAATGACACGCCTTGCTGTTGCGCGTGCAAAGTTTTTTAAAACACCATTTGTTTGAAACTTAGGCTTTTGTTATGTTTTCAGCCCTTCTCACAGGCACTCTATCTATCGTTGTTAGAATTAGTCCCCCTCTAAAGAAAGGCTATCAACCCCTCACAATGTACCTCTACTTGCCTGTCTGCACAGTGAAGTAGAAAGGTAGAAGCATTGATATACATGCCGGTGCAATGCGCGCGTTCACTAATGACGTAACTGCAGCCTTGCAGGAGTATTTAATAGATTTGTAAAACACCATTTACTTGTTTGAACTTTGAAATGACTTTATCACATTTCACGTGATGTTTGTTGTGTGGTTTGCATAGCAAGCATTTTCAGAGCTCGGCTCTAAGAGCCGAGTCAGACTTTTGGCGCGGCGCTCCCTGTACATCTGTTGGCTCACACACCCTCTATGTAAGTGGTGTCGAAGAGGCTCAGCCTTGATATGAACCGAATGTGACAGACCGCGGTTTTGGAGGGCCGTGTGGCACTTGCACCAAGGGGAAACCCAATCGTTCGGCCCCAAGATCAGGTGAAGGAACAGTCAGTCAGTCTATAAAAAGGACAGACATTCTCGCCCGCATCAATCATAGCTACTGGGTCATAAGCGTTACACAGGTTATTAAATTCCCCGCCAAGTCCGCCGTGCCCCACCCTTAAATCACGCTGTGCTAGGGTGCAGTGACGAGCCTGCGAGTCATTGATCGGGGATTATTTTAAATGTATGCACGGCAAGATTCGGGGAAAGTGCCCGATTTTCATTTTTGCAACCAGCGTGGTGCTTACAAGTACTGGAAAGGGTTCGGATGGCTCATTAGCTGGGTATGAAGATTGCTTCTGAGCCTCTAAATGTAAAGCAATGAGATTGTGTGCTTTAGCCGGTCTCAAAGCACAAGACAAAAAGACTAAGTACTGATTATGTCATGAACTGCCCTTTTAAATGGTTTCTAAAATCTCTTTACAAATATTTGGGAAAAACATTGATGAAAATGCAAAACTCAGCTCCATCGTTTGAAACAACCAGACCCCACCTCTTCTGCTACCCGTCCCTAATACTCTACACACTGCCAACTCCTTGGATGAGACTTTTTGCAAGTTCTAGGACTTCGTGATGCCAATCTGCAGGGGCAGAGAGGAAGTCAAACAGCAGCATGGCCAGAATGTGGCCGAAGCCCGATTTCTGAATAAATACCCTGCCTGCTACTGGGCACAGCTGGCTAGATGCCAAAAAAGAAATACTTCAGCTTCATTGGTTGCAAGGATAATGAAGGACAACAGGAGCTCCAAACCCATAAAAAACAAGCACTTGCAATGCAATAGGTCTCTCATTATTAAAGTTTGAGCTATTGGTGTTGCATTATTTAAAATACCAATAGCTCAAACTTTAATAATGCGAGACCTATTGCATTGCAAATGCTTGTTTTTTTTAAAGAAACAACAGATTGTGGCAAGTGACAACCCATGCGCTTTGTCAGAGGAGACCTAAAAACGAGCAATACTGTTGCACAGTGACAAACTATCTTTTCTGCCTTTGTATAACTGATTTTACATTTTTAGCTTGACGTAGCTGCCAAGTTTTGCTTATTTTCAGTATGCGTGTGTGTGATATTGCAGTTTGTGACACAACAAAGCAGCTATTTTCTTTTATAGAGATGCATTTCAGAATCTAACACCTTTTCTCCAATGCGAGTCTCTATAAAAGGTTCTTAAATAGTGGCAACGCTCCTGAAGTATACACAAGCTAGAACTTATAAGACCTATGTTTGCACTGCGTTGCAAGGAGCTGGCTTTTTTCTGTGCGCCAGCGTTGCACCATGGCATGATGAGCTGCTGTCCAGACCCAAGAGTATCTCTTGCCCATCATCCTTAGTAATGTACTGGCTGTTTTTTGTAAAGAACACTCTACTGGGTTCTGAGTTTTACTTTACATATGAACTCTGGGCTATACAGACAGAACTCGTTGAAAGGGTTTCCTGTTCATCTCGGCATACATAATCATTTACTGTAAGGCGAAGCACTAGAGCGGGGAGGAAGTTAAGGGGATAGCAGCCATGTACACATATTAAAGCAACCTTGTATCTCTTCTGCAGGATTCCCTAAATTGCATTTTCAATCGTGTGTCATTTGTTATGCTAATGATCTCTTTTTAGGCAATTGTACTAATACTAATCGCATACAGTCAACATTCCCTGGTTTGCCTGGGGAAAACAGTTAAAGTACCAAATACATTTTGTTTTGTGGTAATTTGTTGCCCAGCTCACAGTATTTTTACTGGTTTCTGGGAAATATGACTAGTGCGCTTATTGGCAAAAGTAAGTTCAATTGTTTCTCAGTTGTATGATGGTCAGTGTTAAGCAGTCTAGCCCATTGGAGAAGCAACAGCATGCCCATAACACCTCTTAGGCACTAGAAAGCTCTCAGTCTGGCCTCATTTGTGATGGCCCTGCAACATCTTTTATCACCTGCTGCTGTTCACGGCACTGCTGTTAGCTGAGCCATTGGACTACACAAAACAGAACACAGGATGTGGTCTCAGGGAGGTGTCTAACTGCCCTAGTTGGTCAATGGTGTAGCAAAGGCTCCATGGTCCCTATTTCAAGCATGGAAATGGGGACCTCAGCCTCTGGTTTAGTTGGACAAAACAGTCACTACGTGTGGTAAAGTGGCCCCCGGTGTTATTGGACTTCATACACTCTTGATAGTTGGGTTCCTGTGGATGGTCTTTATGCAACTATTGTAAGTGCTGTGGGATTGATTATCACAGAGCTGGACTGCCACTAAACCATGGCTGCCTGCCTGGAACATGCTCCGAACTGCACAGTGACTGCATATATCACACGCCATAACGTGTACCACCAATCCATGTTTGTCCGTAGATAGATCGTCATTTGTTCCTGTGCCATGAGAACGTGGTATAGTCAGCATGGTGGGTAGCTTGAGTTATGCCGTGCCTTGGGTGTGTTGCTAACTAGAACTCGCAAATTTTGTGTTTTTGGACATTTGAGCCTGAATATTATCCCAGTTTTTAACTGTAATTTTTGAGTGAAATGCTAGTTTTTAAAAAAAATAAATTGTTATTGTCAACTTTGGTGGTGTACAGCAGGCGTTGGCTGCCGGGCCCAGTACCCCAGTCCTGTGCAGGCTGCCAAACCACCACTGATTGCCAAAGCTGGCAGCCCACACCTGTTGTCCACGTCTTTTGCTTGTGTATAGTTTTTTTTCTTTTATTCTGAGTCATTTTTCCACGCCTTTGGTGTCCCTCAGCTGTTCTCCCGGGGATGAGCACCTCTTATGACGCTGCTTCCACAGCCATTTCATTTTTTCCCCTCTAAGTGTGAAAATCACAATTTTATAAACCATGATAATTTTCAAAATGGCCAATAAAAAGATACATCCCTTTCATCAGCCGATCATATTTGAGAAAATAAATTAAATGTGATTGACAGGATCAGTGATTTCCTGAATTTGCGTTTTGGGGTGGGGGACAGTGATCTACAAACGTGTTAACCTTTTCAAACTTATCAGGCATCTTTTTTAAATTCCTATATCTCAGAAACTACAGAACGATTCATACCAAACCAATGAAATTAAGTTCTATTTTCTGTATTTAGACAAAATATCGTAAACACATATCGTGGGACAAATTATTGTGCCTTGAATATCGAGGACAAAAATATTGTGAAGGTAAGATTCTTTAGGTAAGCAAAGTTTCCCTATGTATAACGCTCCATATGAACCTTGAGGATATATAAAATATATATTTTATATATATATATATATATATATATATATATATATATATATATATATATATATATATATATATATATATATTCAAGGTTCGTAGATGTGGCGTTAAGAATAGTACATCTATACTTACCTATTTGCACTTACCTTCTCGATATTTTGGTCCTTGATATTTTCGACAAAATATTCTCTCCTCAGGATATTTTTGTTTCTGGTATTCTGTCAGTGATCCTCAATTTTCATGCCAACTTTGGCCTAAATCAGTTCAGGGTTTTTTACTACAAGTAAAAGCAAAATTTCTGGGTGCTGATGTGGGAAAACTCAAGTTTTTTGAACCACCCCACATTAACATTTTTTTAATCCCTTCTTGGATCATCGCTAATATTGGTATGCCCTGATAGCTTGCAATTTTTTGTGCTGATCTGTGGATTTAGGGCCAATCATGATAGTTTTGGGAGTTCAGAAAAATCCAGAAAACCTGAGAGCTAGAAGTGAGCCTTCCCAAGTTAAGAAGACCTCCAAGCAATCATTTTAATTGTTTAACCCCAACGTAGACATGACGAAAAGCATGGTAATTTGTTTTCAATTGTCCCTACATAATAAAAATCTGAAGGAAATATCTCTGAAAGAGTCCTATTACAACCCAAAACCCAGGTTTTTAATTATATTTTCAGTGACCCTCTGCCAAGAAAGAGCACCAAATGGTCTTATTATTACCGTTTCTCTTAAAAAGTCATCTTTAATAGAAGGTTTATGATTGTTTTACAATTGTTTATTTAGAGTCATACAAATCAAAACAATGCAACAGCCATTAAAGAACAATCTTTTGTGTTGGGATTAGGAGGTCAGCAAACGACCAGTGGTTTATTCATACACATTCTCAGACTGCGACAGGGAAAGGAGAACTAGTTCGAGGTAAATTCTAGCTTGAAACCTCCGAGATGGCCTTACGCCTAAATTCTAGACACTTTGGCCTCATGGCTGGACAACTGGCCCCAGAAAGCCACAACGATTGGGCTCGATTCGGGCAACAAAAAAGCTGTAGGCACGTGGGGAGTCACTGATCGCTTACTGCAGAATATTTCCCAGTAAGTTGTTTATTTGAAGTGTATAAAATAGGGACTGTGCCTTGGCAAAAAAAGAATGTGTAGTTTTAGAGTGGGTGCAGCACAATACGCAATTCCTGGCCAGAGTCCCACCTGCACTTTCGCGATAGATGTGTGTTTGGCCCGCTTTGAACTGCAGTGAAAGTCTGCAGCTTATCCTGCACGTTAGTCCTTAACCCTGAGGATTCCCAGGAAATCCCTCCTAAACCACCAGCCCCAATCCCCTGCCCAAAATATGGGTTCCACAATAGCATATCCTACCTAACATAATGGATAGCACATATTGGCGTTGCAGAACACGTCTAATTTGTGCTAGTCCCTTTTTTTAATCACAAAGGTACGCGCACTTGAACGAAAATATAAATAATGGTGTTAAAGTATGTAAAAGTGCACTGGAAATAGAGGGCTGGAAATCGAGACTAAAACATGTACAAAAGGACACAGATCAGCCTACTATCAAATAATAAAGCAGTGTATAGTTCCCAGCAATTTCCCAGTGGCCTGCATGGACGGAGAGATTGTTGTGAAATATGGAGACATGCAGTATGAGGCTGTGAATCTTTTGGATAAAATAACTGCAATGGTTTCAAATGTCTCATGTTGTTGTGTAAGTGAGACCCTACCCAGAGTGAATAGTCCAGTAACATCCTCCTGCGTGGGGATGACGCGCTTCCCATTTTCAGGATTTCCTAAAAGAGATACAAGTACCATTAATGGGAGTCTGTAGATAGTTCAGAACAGAACAGACACTTGACCTGTTGTCACCTGTGTCTTAATTGGGCCACTGTAACTGATATCCAACTGCAAACACTGAAGTGATACCTTAAAGGAGAACTCTTGCATTAAACACAAATATAAAATGGCTCTGATTGGCTCGAGAGTGCAAGTCTGCTTGTACGCAGGCAGAGGGGGCAGGCGCGGGAGGGAGGTTGTTGGGGGTGGGGGAGGGAGGTAACCAGTAGTAAAAGCAGTAGCAGAGTTTGGACTCCAATAAAGTGAGGAGGATCAGTGTCAATCACTTATCATGTGTATATGAACACTAAAGGGGTGGCTAATGTGAAGGGATCATTGTGAGGATGCATACCATGGTTGATGACTATATGAACTCAAACAGCAACGTTCTCCAACTGTCCTGAAGAGGTACTCTACTGGACCTATGATTTATGTACCCCTCATATCATTCAGAATACACAGATTCGTAGTTCATTAAAGTAGTAGATATTTCACAATTGTGTTGTGTTTCCTTACTGGCCAATTCTGATCAACTACAATTATACTAAAAATGACACGCCTCTGAGCTTATTATGGACCGGATTAAAGGAACCGCCCCAATCTTTTTATGGTCTGGCTTGAATGTGCAGCTGTTGCCAGACATTTATGTGAGAATCACTGGTGAAGGGCTTTAGCTCCACCTGCATGTTGGGAACCTAGAGTACATGTTTTGATTAAACAGAAGTTTTGTGCTTCCGCAAAAATGTGCTTGCCCAACTCATAGCTGTGAACATTATTTTTTTTATCAAGCTGCCTGGACTTTAACTTTTGGGGGGACACACAGTACATTGTAATGCTATAAAAGTGTCTTAGATAACTAGATAAATTATTCATGTGTTAATCTCTGCCAGCAGCGAAGATGTGAGGTGGGCTATCATTAACCTACATGGATTTTAAGTCTAGTTTGGCAGTGCAGCTGTCATCTGACTGTTTAACCCTTATCAGTATTATTCTACCATTTGCCTCCACACAAATAAATATGAATTACCCTGCTATTGACTTGTTAGCATTGCCAGTGCTTGTTTTACTATTTATAGGTCACACCCGAGCAAACCAACCTTGTTCAGTTAAAGAAAATGTTTTGATTCCAGGAGGAAGAAGCACATAGTGAAAGCTGGCAATGACCTGCTTGAGGTTGCAGCTATCGAGATTCACTTGCAGCCCCAGCCAATTCAAATTAAATGCGGGACAGAGGCAATAGGTGGGGTCAGTAACCTTTTTGGGTTGTTCATTTAGAGTTTCTGTAAGGAGGGAAACTTTAGAAGAGCTAGATTTTATTTCATTTATTTTATTCATAAAGTGTTATATAGCGCGAGCATGATCCAGAGGGATATCAGAGCGCTTCACAATTAAGGGAGGGAAAAAATCATGGAGGTACGGGCATCAATAAACATATCAAACGAAACAGTTACAAAAGGGTGCATTGAGAACATCACAAAAGCTAATAAATAGCGAAACTAGGAGGGGAAGAAATGATTAATTAAGGAAAAATAGCAAAACCACTCAGGGCTTGAAGGTGTAAGACCAGTATCTTAAAGCAGACGATCCAAACCCATTTAAGGTAAGAACTTGTTCATAAGGTATCTTTTTACTTCCAGTTTGAAAGCAACCGTGGAGGAGATTCTGCGTACATCAGGTGGGAGAAAGTTCCAGATCCTCAGGGTAGAGCCCGAGAAAGCTCTTTGACATGTTCTCTTTTTGCAAAAGATCTGTGGTTTCAGGAGGAAGGAGTTAGCACTTCTTGAGGGTCTACCACCTCCAGATAGTTCTAGCTTTTGGACTAGATACCTGGGGGTTTTGAAAGGGAGGGCTTTGTGAGACAGGCATGCAATCTTTAGCTGTACTCTTGCTTCAAAAGGCAGCCAATTTAGGGATTTTAAGACTGGGGAAATGTGCGCATTTCTTTTTGTGTCCGTAGTCAGTCTGGCCGCACCATTCAATGAAGCCTTTAGTGGGGCCAAGGTATATTTAGGGAGGCCACAGAGCATAGCACTGCCATAGTCTAGCCTCTGCAAAACAAGCGCTTGGACCACCGGTTTGAAGTCAGCTTGTGGAAGGAATGGTTTTAGGTTCTTGAGTAACCTCATCAAGTGATTCATTCCCTTGCAAACCTTGCTAATATGATTCTTTATATTTAGATGCTTGTGCAGGGTGATTCCGAGTGATAATTAGGGGGGAGCAGTTGAAGGCAGTGAGATGGTTCATCCAGAGGTCTAACTTTGGGGTATGATTCAGAGGAGAATTGAGAAAAAATTCAGTTTTGGAAGTGTTAAGTAGGAGGTGGTTCACGGTTAACCAATTTTGAGTATTTGTGAGAGTAGTGTTGAGTGATATAAGATTTTCCGGGGAGGAGATTTTCAGATAGAGTTGCGTGTCATTTGCGTACATATGGAAGAGAAAGTTTGTTGAATTAAGTGCATTAGAGAGTGGTTCCAAGAATAAGTTGAAGATTATGGGAGATAAAGCGGACCCTTGTGGGACCCCCATGGATACTGGCGTGGGCTAGGATAGAGAGTGGTTCACCTTTACTTTTTGGGATCGTGATGGAGGAAGGACGAGAACCATTGCAACACCAGACCAGAGAGGCCCATCCTGTGCTCCAAAATAGATAAGAGGTTGTCGTGATTTACAGTGTCAAACGTAGAGGAAAGTTAATCAAGGATTAGGAGGCAAGATTCATTTTGGTCGAGCATTTTTAAAATGTCATTGAAAACGTGAATGAGAGCTGATTCGGTGGTGTGCCCACTCCGAAAGCCAGATTGGTGTTGGTCTAGGAGTACGGTGGTGATAACCTTAGGGACATTCCTACAAACTTCCCAGATGTGTTTCCTTCTTCCTAAGTAAAAGTCCCTTGTGAGGTTGGATTAGGTAGATGGACTGAATGGTGAGAAAGAGTGTGGAACCTCACCTTTAGTAAAAGGGATGCAAAGGATGAAGAGTTAACAGTTAGTATCTGATAGAGACATCTAACTGCAGATTCCTTACTTGTGAATTTCCAGGCATGAAGCTGGATCCGGAAGATTTTTGATAGCAGTACCCCTATGAGCGGATAGGTGGCGTTGGGTGACTCTGTGTGACATCCTGGGCGTCTGGTTCATTGTCATCCTGAAGGCTGCATTGTCTATATAGTTACCACACTGACGTCAGTTCTTTTCTTTCTGCGCCAGCCAGCATAGATCTATCGAAGAGAGCTACCCCCTGTCACTTTTTGACAGACTTTTTCTCTGACTTTTTGTCGAATTCTTTTGGTGTGTAGGATGTCCAGCAAGAAGTCCTCGGGGTTCAAGCCCTGCGGCACCTGACACCGCACCATGGCGGTCACAGACCCCCACCTGGTCTGTCCTTGTTGCCTGGAGCGTGACCACAACCTGAAGTCGTGCTCCAACTGCCGGGCCATGGTGCCGGAAGCTTTGATGGAGCGGTACCTAAAGCTGCTTGCTACCCAGCATCCGGCGCCATGGAGATCTCCCCGGAGATCTATTTCCTGCTCCGGGTCCCGGTCTCGGTTGCGAGGAACGTCCGAGCACTGCTCCGGGGGTTCGAAGTCTTCTTCTTCCCACTCAAAGTTGTTGAGATCAGGTAAGAAACACCATAAAAACCACTGCCCCATCAGTCCCCTGACGAGATGAGCGAGTCTCGGTGTTCGAAGCCCTGCTCTGTGGAGCGGTTGTCAGGGTTGTCTCTGCATTTCCCTTAATTTCTAGGGCGAGGAGCCCAGTTAAAGGAGTTCTATGACGCCATGTGTACCATGTTTGGGCAGCCTGAACCTGCTGGCGCGCCTTCGGTCCTGCAGGCTCCGTGGAAGGAGACCCCGTGGATCCGCGCCTTCGGCTCCTGCTCCGGCGCCACAGACTTCTCTAGGCTTTTGGATCGGTGCCTGGATTCGGACCGGTGCCAGTCTTGACTATTTGACGTTCTCCAGCACCGGGTTTGCCACCCAGACCCTCGACGTCACCTACTGGCAGCATTTCCCCCATCATCATTCCAAACAACACAGAGCTGACAGGGCATCCACTGATGCTGAGACTGGTGCCAATGGAGCTGTTGGGCCCCATGTTGTTTCATGTGCCCTATTCTGAAGGGGTATGATTGGATGAAGATTGAGCAGGCAGCAGGATCCCTTAGAAATCCCACTCTACAATGAAGAAATGGACTGGTCCGAGGATCTTTGTGGTGCCAGCAACTTGAAAACCTCCTCAGAGCCTGGCATGCTGTCTCCCCCTTACCTGGCTACAGAGGGAGCTTCATTTGCAATGGTGATGCGTAGGGCTGCAGAGGTCTTGGACCTGCAGCTTCCTATTGTGGCGGTCAAGACTAATGTCTTGACAGAGGTCCTGCAGCCTGGTGTCTCCACCTCGGAAACTTTGCTGCCCTTTAATGAGGCCTTCACAGATGTTCTACTGGGTACCTTGTCCAAACCCAGCACAGAGGCTTCTGTGAACAGAACTATCACCTACTGCCATCAC
Organism: Lissotriton vulgaris; assembly: GCF_964263255.1. Lineage (NCBI taxonomy): Eukaryota > Metazoa > Chordata > Amphibia > Caudata > Salamandridae > Lissotriton > Lissotriton vulgaris. Next base: position 584,562,917 of record NC_141691.1, read on the forward strand.
CCTGTACCAGGCGACCCAGCTTTCTTCTCTAACCACCCCACCCCAGGGAGCCCTCTGGTCCAAGCCTCTGCTTCTTGTGGTACGTTCCCTTCTGCACCTCCAGACAGGGAATCCAAAACGCCTGGTTAAGAACATCTGGCTACTCCAAGGATGTCCAAGCCAATCTTATGGCCATGCCCTTTGATGGCTTCCGTTTCTTCAGAGACAGGGCGGATGCGGCACTAGTGCGCTTTAAGGAGTCACAGGCTACAGCCAAGTCCTTGGGCCTCTCAATGTCATCCCGGCCTGCATCCGCCTTTCACTCCTTTCGTGGCTAAGGAAGGTGGTTCCAACCGCTCCAGCCCGGGTAACAGCCATTACAACGCGGGTTTTACCACGCGTTGCTTTTACATCGCATGCGTTACAACGCATGCAATGTTACAACGCGTGGTAAAACCACGCATACCATTACCACGCATGCGCTTTTACAACGCATGCGATGTAATGTGTAATGGCGGCGGCGGCGGCTATTCACGTTGTTGTGAGGAAACTTAGGCTGTTTCCTCACAACGACGTGAAGCAAGCAGGAAAGAGGAAGCAGGATCCGACGGTGACGCTGGATAGGAGAGAGGTAAGGGGGTTTGTGCATGGAATGGGGGTTACTTTTGTAGGGTTTAGGGTAGTTTAAAAGTAGTGTGGTAATGTTTGTGTGTTTTTTAAAAACATTTTAGTGTGTGTTGTGGTGTTGTCTTGTTTGTTTAGTGTCGTGTATTGGGGAGGGTAGTGTAGTGTTTATGTAGTGTAGTGGTTTAGGTTTTAGGGTAGTGTAGTGTTGTACTGTTTGTTTATTGTAGCATATTAGGGTTTAGGGTAGTGTAAGGGTGGGAGTAGTGTGGGTAGTGTAGTAGTGTTATAGGGTTTAGGGTAGTGTAGTGGTGGGGGTAGTGTAGTAGTGTTTTAGGGTTTAGGGTAGTGTAGGGGTGGGAGTAGTGTGGGTAGCGTAGTAGTGTTTTAGGGTTTAGGGTAGTGTAGGGGTGGGAGTAGTGTGGGTAGCGTAGTAGTGTTTTAGGGTTCAGGGTAGTGTAGGGGTGGGAGTAGTGTGGGTAGCGCAGTAGTTTTTTAGGGTTTAGGGTAGTGTAGGGGTGGGAGTAGTGTGGGTAGCGTAGTAGTGTTTTAGGGTTTAGGGTAGTGTAGGGGTGGTAGTAGTGTGGGTAGCGTAGTAGTGTTTTAGGGTTTAGGGTAGTGTAGGGGTGGGAGTAGTGTAGGGGTGGTAGTAGTGTGGGTAGTGTTGTAGTGTAGTAGTGTTTTAGGGTTTAGGGTAGTGTAAGGGTAGGAGTAGTGTGGGTAGCGTAGTAGTGTTTTAGGGTTTAGGGTAGTGTAAGGGTGGGAGTAGTGTGGGTAGCGTAGTAGTGTTTTAGGGTTTAGGGTAGTGTAGGGGTGGGAGTAGTGTGGGTAGCGTAGTAGTGTTTTAGGGTTTAGGGTAATGTAGGGGTGGGAGTAGTGTGGGTAGTGTAGTGTTTTAGGGTTTAGGGTAGTGTTGGGGTGGGAGTAGTCTGGGGGTGGGAGTAGTGTGGGTAGTGTTGTAGTGTAGTAGTGCTTTAGGGTTTAGGGTAGTATAAGGGTAGGGGTAGTGTGGGTAGCGTAGTAGTGTTTTAGGGTTTAGGGTAGTGTAAGGGTGGGTGTAGTGTGGGTAGCGTAGTAGTGTTGTAGGGTTTAGGATAGTGTAGGGGTGGGAATAGTTTGGGTAGCGTAGTAGTGTTTTAGGGTTTAGGGTAGTTTAGGGGTGGGAGTAGTGTGGGTAGCGTAGTAGTGTTTTAGGGTTTAGGATAGTGTAGGGGTGGGAGTAGTTTGGGTAGCGTAGTAGTGTTTTAGAGTTTAGGGTAGTTTATGGGTGGGAGTAGTGTGGGTAGCGTAGTAGTGTTTTAGGGTTTAGGGTAGTGTAGGGGTGGGAGTAGTGTGGGTAGCGTAGTAGTGTTTTAGGGTAGTGTAAGGGTGGGAGTAGTGTTGGTAGCGTAGTAGTGTTAGGGTTTAGGGTAGTGTAAGGGTGGGAGTAGTGTAGTAGTGTGGCAGTGTTTTTGGGTTGGGGCAGTGTAGGGGTGGGAGTAGTCTGTTGTGTAGGTGTAGGGATAGGGATGTTACTTACCTTGCATACTTTTACCACAAGTATAGCTTTACCACGCATGCCTTTGCGTTGTAATGGCATGCGTGGTAAAAGCATACTCGTGGTAAAAGTATGCGATGTTATGGCATGCGATGTCATTGACATTGCGTACTAATACCCGCGTTGTAATGGCAATGTTCGGTATTCGTGGCGAAGGAAGGTGGTTCCAACCGCTCCAGCCCTAACCAAGCCAGAGGACCACGCAGGTTCAGCAGCCTCTGCAAGGCCGTGGGCGCAGTTTACTCCGAACCCGCGAGTTGGGAGCCCAAAAGTCAGGTCAGGCCACAACCTCTCCCCCTCTGCCTCCAAACCTTCCTAATCCGGTGCTCCCAGATCATAGTTGGTTGGTGGCAGGATATGCCATCACCTCCACCACTGGCTTGATATCACCTAGGGCAGATGGGTTTTGCAAATAGTCCAAATGGTTCTACTCCCTCCCCTTCGAGACTATCCCTCCTTCCATGCCTCCTACTTAAGATCGGCTGACGGAGGACAACCTTGCCTTACTTCGCAAGAAAGTCAAAACACTCTTGGCCCAGGGAGCTATAGAGAGTGTTCCTGGGCCAGAAATAGGCTGTGGTTGCTATTCCTGCTATTTTCTGGTTCCAAAGAAGGACTGAGGCCTCCGTCCTATCCTTGACCTCAGAGCCCTCAACAACTTCCTCAAAAAGGAGAAGTTCAAGATGCTCACTCTTGCTCAGGTCCTGTCTGCCCTGGACCTGGGAGACTGGATGGTAGCTTTGGACTTGGAGGACACTTATTTCCACATCCCCGTCCTGCCTGCCCATCGACGATACTTACGGTTCATGCTGGGTCACAAGCACTTTCAGTTTACTATGCTCCCCTTCAGCCTCACCACTGCCTCATCGGCCTTTCACCACCGTGATGGCGGTGGTTGCAGCCCATCAGCGGAGATCAGGGGTTCCAGTCTTCCCCTATCTTGACTACTGTTTTTTAAAGGTAGGCTTGTCCCACCTCCAGAATTCGGGGAGCCTCCTGCATTCGCTGAAGTTCACTAGCAACGTGCCAAAGTCACACCTGACTCCCTCTCAGAAGTTTTCCTTTCATTGGAGCAATTCTGGACACAGTGTAGTTTCGGGCTTATCCTCCCGAGCGGCGAGTCCAGGATATTCAGGCTATGATATCGATGTTTCAGCCTCTATCTTGGATTTCGGTGAGAATGACTCTGAGGTTGCTGAGCCTCATGGTCTCCTGCATCCTGCTTGTGGATTTTGCCAGATGGCACATGTGGCCTCTGCAGTGGAACCTAAAGTTCCAATAGGCGGAGCATTAGGGGAATCTCACCAACCTCATTCAGATATCAGAGGGTGAACGATCTGCAGTGGTAGCTGACACACCATGATTGGGTCAGAAGCAGACCCCTCTCTCTTCCCCTCCCAAATCTCATGGTGGTGACGGAGGCATTGCTTCTGGGATGGAGCAGCCATCTGGGAGAGGTGGAGGTCAGAGCACTTTGGTCTTCGGCGGAAACTGGTCTCTACATCAACCTATTTGAGTTTCGTGCAATTTGATTAGCACTGAAAGCCTTCTTACCATCCTTCAAGGGTAGGCTAATTCCAGTTTAAGTGTTTACAGACAACACTACTGCCATGTGATACTGTAACAAACAGCGCGGGTTAGGGTCGTGGACCTAATGTCAAGAGGTCCTGCATCTCTGGACTTGGCTAGAACAACAGGGCATATCCCAGGTGGTTCAACATCTGGCAGGTTCCCTGAATGCCAGAGCGGACAAACTCAGCCATTGGTGCCTAGCTGATTATGAGTGGCGTCGACATCGGGAGGTGGCTCAAAGTCTTTTTCAACAGTGGGGAGAGTTTTGCTTAGATCTATCGACTCCGAAGCGAACGCTCAATGTCAGCTGTTTTGCGTGTTGGAGTTTCCAAGGCAGCTCTCGCTCAGTGATGCTTTTGATCTTGAGTGGAGCGCTGGCCTCCTGTATGCCTTCCAGCCCATACCACTTCTTTCCAGAGTGCTCAAAAAAGATCAGGATCAACTGGGCCCAAGTAATTCTTGTGGCTCCGGACTGGGTCTGGAGTGTTGGGTATCTAATGAGCAAAAATCCTCCGATCAGACTGCCCCTTCAGGAGGATCTTCTGTTGCAGCAATGGGGAGGGTCCTCCACCTGAACCTGTCCACCCCCTGCCTCCTTCTGTGGAGATAAGCTGCAACAGCTGACAGCTTTTGACCTTCCTACCAAAGTCTGTGACGTTATTCTGGCAGCCAGGCGTCTCTCCATAAAGTCACTATATGCCTGCCGATGGCAGAGATTTTGTTAATATTGTACAGATCGGTCTGTTGATCCTTTGTCTGCTTCCCTTTCTGACATTCTTCTTTTTATTCACTCCTAGGCCCAGCAAGGCTTTGCTCTGGGCACTTTGAAAGGCTACCTTTCAGTCCTGTTTGCTTTTCTCAGGTTGCCATATCAAGCATCCCTTTTTAAATTACCTCTTGTACAGAAATTTCTGAAGTGGCTTACTCATTTGTTCCCCCTTCACCCTTTATTATGCCCCAATGGGACAATAACTTGGTTCTCACCTTCTTGATGAGTGTAGCCTTTGAGCCGCTGCACAATTGCCCCCTCTGGCTGCTTACTATCAAAACAACCTTTTTAGTGGCAATAACTTCTGCAAGAAAGGTGAGCGAAAAGCAGGCTCTGTCATCTCACCCTCCTTAGCTGACCATCTTTCCAGGCAAAGTAGTGCTCTGCACTAGGGCTTTGCCTAAGGTGGTGACACCTTTCCATCTAGGGCAATCTGTCACTTTGCCCACCTTCTACGCACCTCCGCACCTTTCTAATGAAGAAGAGCGTCTCCACTGTCTGGACCAAAAAGAGCGCTGTTGTTCTACCTTGATCATACAAACGAGTTCCAGTTGCATGACCAACTCTTTGTAGGGTACGTTGGAGCAGAGATGGGACCCGCCGTGCAGCAAAGAACCATCCCACATTGGGTCATCCTCTGCATAAAAATATGTGACGCTCCCCCCCCCCCCCCCCCCCCAAAAAAAAAAGCCTCCTGAGGGCCTTAGAGTGCATTCAACCAAGGCTAAGGCAGGCACCACGACTCATCAGGGTGGTCTTCCCGTTCTTGATATCTGCCAGGCAGCCACATGGGCATTCACGTTCGCCAAGCTCTACTGCCTGGACAATCAAGTCCGCAGAGAGGGCCTTTTTGTGCTTTCTGTTCTGCAGGACTTTTTGGTTTACAACTTTTCTGCCGTCCCTCCTCTGGAGATAGTATTGCTTGGTTGTCTGTTCACAGGTAAGGAATTTGCGGCATGATGTCTGTATCAGATGGACAAGTTAATTATTTTCTGTAAAGCCTTATCAGGTAGAGACATGATCTAGCCGCAGGTTCCTTACTGACCCACCCATCCTCCCTGCACTGCGGGTTAGGTTTTAGTGTCAGGGCTGTTTCACTTCAGGGCCCAAGTTGTTTTTTAACACCCCATGGTCAGTTACTTTATGGCTCCACTCTTCTGACGTGGAAAGTCGTGAAAAGTACTGACTTCAACTCGCTTGGTGGCACCTATACGGACGACACAGATGTCAAGGCGACGACGAACCCAACGCCTACGAGTGGAGTTTATCGGCACGCAGGGGTACTACAATCAAAAAATTTCCGGATCCAGCCTGACACCAGAAAGTTCACATGTAAGGAATCTGCGGCTAGATCATGTCTCTACGAGATAATGCTTTACCGAAGGTAAGTAACCTGTTCAATAGGGCACCTCTTCTTTTATCTTTTATCTTGTCATATCCTCCAGTTAGAGACTAAGGGCCTGATTGGCATAAGTCCTGTCACATAGATGTGGGCTGCATTGCTTACACATACAGGTCTAGATTCACACATACCACCAGCATGCCGGAGAAGTGTTTGACGGCACAGCAAGTGCAGGCTCTGCAGGACAGACCATTGTGCAGATTGAAACATTAACTGCATTGGTGTGCTTCGAATCCCGTGAGCCGCACGGGCGGAGTGCATACCGTCGATTTAGAGACAGGTTTTCCTTGATCAGGGGTTAAAGACCCAGTGGCGGACATTGCATTTATAGCCCTCATTGAGGATTGGAAATGTCATGCATGAGCTAGGGGGTGCTGCGGCCCACACTGTTATCAGGGTAAATAACAGACCATTTTCGGCATGCACCTTCCAGTTGGAGAGTCCAGTAGCATGTCCAGACCGGGTCAAGAACGAGTGAGTGCTGAGCCTGGCCGATCCCTCTTTGACTCAAACTTGTAATACAGTTTTTGTGCATTGCCGGGGAATGAGTGTGCAACCCTCTTGGTGCACATGTAGCCCAATCTGTGCTGCTACACCATATCACATTGTGACAGAATGCTCTACCACCACCCCGCGCATTCCACACCTTCATTCTTTAACAGCTTGCACTCCCTTGAGCCTCTCTGTTCGTATCTCTCACACATAGATGTACTTAAAAGGTTATATCTGCAAATCCCATTTCTCACTTTGACCCAAAACACATGCGTTACAGTTGGGTGGCAATGATGATATTAATAATTCTGAGATATCTCATTTATTTTGGCACCCTTTAGAATGGATTCTTGCCTACTGTACACTGAGCAATATCATTGTTGAAGTCGCACTGCTAGCCATAATCCTTACTTTTGATCTGCTCATGAAAGATGAATGCTGGAATTTAAGTTTGCTTTTGTAGAGGGGCTGTGAGACCCTGTTTTAATATAGTAATGGACGGTCTTGGGGTCAATTCGTACACTTTTATTTTCTTATCTTGGATAGGTTTCTTATAAATAGATAGTAGATGCAATCCTTTTATAGTTGTTTTCTCTTGGGCTGAATCTCAGCTGACACCTGTTTTGCCATACTTTTTCAAGATGTTTCACAGTAAATGGTCCTTCAAGTAATACACTAACTGTCAACCAATGTTAGCCAAAGACACAAGTAAACATTAAGACCAGACTGCAGTCCTCTATAACCAAAGGGACGTGGTCTGTTCTTTACTTAATAATTTGTTGACAAGGTACATTACTTAAAGCACGAGAGTGTTCACAGCCCTTCTAAAAATTGTATTCTTAGTATACAGGGTAGAGGAGGGTCACTCCCAGTCCAAAATAGTCTGCTAAGGTACCTAACCTTTTGCAGGGACTTCTTTGCCAGCTTAAATGTTGTCTCAGCGCTTAATGTTCTTTTATTAAAAACAAGGCATGATTAGGTAGTGTGCCATGGAAATAAGGTTTAATGTTGGGGCAGAGGAAAAAGTTACAAGGGAAGAGAAACTAGAATGCAAGAAAAGGACAGAGAGGTGAATATTATATCCCCTCGCAGATCTGTGTGAATTAACCTTGCTTTTACGATAGTTTTTGCCTCGAGGCAAACTATGATGACTGTTGCAACGAGGGAAGTGTTACATAGGACATTTTAGAATAAAGTATAACATGTGTAAGCTTTGCCGCCTTGTAACAGGAAACCTTCTAATAAGGCTGCTCTGTGCTTAACTTTTCCACAATTCTGCAAGAAGAAATTTTATTAGGTGAGACCCAGAAAAAAATTATCAGCTGGGTGCCGTGCTGTAAGGTTAAATGATTCTTATGACCATGCTTAAAAACCGCCCCAGTGCACTATTTGGCACTGATTTATCAGCAAGTTCGCTCCAAGGAGCTGTGGTTTTTAACTGTTGCCTTCCCGCGAGAGTACTTTCCATTATGAAATATTATATTGAAAGTATAAACTTCGGCCTAACAAAAGAAAAAAGCGAAAACCATTTTTTTCCCTTTTTTCATTACGCTGCCCTCTGTTTCTGATTCTCCTTTCTACACATTTTATTGTGCTCTGCGGACCTCAAGGAGATCTCTGGAACACTGTTCTTGGCATGTTGTGCATGAAAACATGAACCTGGCTTGTGCCGAGCTTGCCCGGGTCACCTTCCTGAACCCCGTGTACACTCTGATGAGTGCATGGAAAGGAAGGTGAGCTTAACCAGCTCCAGCAGGGACCCACTACCAAAAGAAAGCGCGTGAAGACGCGGTAAAAAAATAAGGACATTTTGGCAGGTGAAGCGGCGGTACCCTGCATCTGGTATGATCACCATCTGCTGGAGAGCAGTTTGGCCGAGAAAATGCATGGTGCTGTCGTTTTAAGGTTTATTTAAACCCACTTGTGCTAATCCCTCTGAGTCCCAGTTGGTACACCCTGTAATCCCCCTCTTCTGCAGATGCTGACTTTGCTACAGAGTAATGTGTATTGGTGCCAGGAAGGTTTTAGCTAATTGGATTTTGCTATGATCCCTGTCAAGAGTGACCTAACATCTGAACGTCCATTCAGGGGGCAGTGCCGCAGAGACCCTTGATTTAAAGTCAAAATTAAAAAAAGAATGTAATATTCACATCGGTGTGTGGAATCTAAGACACCGGTTCTCACATTACAAGAAGTAGCATCAGACGCTGTTGGAGTGTAACAAATGGCAAAATGTTTTTTTTTTTTTTTTTTAGGAGAGACCATTGAAAAGGTCAGAAAAAATTCAGCATATCCAATTTTTAGATCCTCGCCATAGAGATGTAAATACATTTTGGCCCTCCCCACCAGGATGAGGGGTTAAGCAGTGTTGTTGTATATTGGTCGGACCAATCTCCCTCACCCCCACCTCCCCTCTTCCCAAATGCTTGCCCATCCTATGATGGCTGCCACAGCATCAGAATGCTTTGCTGCCCTGGGAATGCCGCGTGGCCTGATCGTTTTAATTAGAAGACAGTATGGCCCAGTGTTAGTATTGTTCGTTGCAACTTGGAGTGGTTGGTGGTACTAATTTGTCCCCTGGTAGCAACCAATATTTAAAGGGAGCCAGTTGCGAGCAGCCATGTGAAGTGGAGGGGCTCACCACAGGTTAAAGGGCTGAGAATTGGCACGACCCAAGTATACCTGCCAGCCTGTACAGCCTATAGGGTCAATCGATAGTGGCTAGCAATCGCCTCACCATTCGAGAGGTAAATGGGATATCAATGCTCTCCTCACTTTTAATATTCAAAGGTGATTTTTTAATACTAATATTATTATTGGCTTTAGTTTCATTTTTAGTTGACTGAGCAGTTATGTAAATATGAAATCGGTTGAGGCTTTCTCATTTCATTTGTGTGTCCAGCGTTTTTTTTAATTTCAAAGTATTTTATTGAAAGTTTTTTATAACATACAATTGTCATCGCTTTATCATTACTGGGTAACAGCCCAAACTGGCTGTGTTTGTGAAATTGGTTATGAGCCGTGTGGATTCTGAGGATTAGTCTTCTTCATGGCTGCTCGGGGGTCGAAGGAGACATCTGTTATTCAGCGCCAAGATCCCCTTAGCGGTGAACGTGCGCTTGACAAACACACGTGTTATGTGTTATGTTAGAGGCGGGGACGCCCGCTCGCACCTCTCATCACAATGGCAAACCTCCGTGCTCCCTCCATTTCTCTCACTAGGAGTGCACAGATTTCTTGATTTATTGTACAGATGAGGAAAGGCATGTTTGTACTATCAAAGTCACTTTGAAAATATTCTAAGAAATGCATGGTTTATATTGTAATTTTCCATCAAGGTTGAACTCACCATTAACAGGCCAGGGATGAAAGTGGAATGACAACTCGGGAAGAGACAGTGGTGCCTTTAAAATTGTCAGCGTCCCTCAGGTTAGGCAGCTAAATGGTTGCAAGTGGGACGCTATTTTTGTAGTTATAATAAGAAAATCTGAAGTCATGGAAATATCAAACATGGGGGCAGAGATATTGCTTTAGGTGATGGAAAGTCTTTGAAAATGCGACACCCTGGAAATCATGCACATTGTGAAAACAACTTGCTGCCAATTACCTTTATGACAACGATGAAAAAGCACAAAAGCAAACATCCTTTTCTCTCTCTGATCTCCCTGTGCCACTTGAAAATTCCACCCAGGCTGCATGTCACACTTTCCCTGAAGCCCGAGTGATGAAGGAGACTGGTTTCTAGGTGGTGATCGGTGGGCCCGGGTGGCTTTCATGTCTTAAGTGTGTGAGTTGTGCTTCCTGCGAGCTGACGTCACTGGTCAGCTGTCGGGTTCGGTTGTGTGCAGCCGCGCACATGCCCAAGGCTAGGGAAACGCAACATCATCCACAGATCGCAGCAGAATGGAACCTTTGGACGAAACCGGTGGGTTCTTTCTAACTATGACGAATGCAGAACAGCCGCACACTTACCGGGCTTTTAAACACAAAACAGTAAAAGATAGCCACAGGAGCTAGGTACCATGAAGCATACCGGGCTAGAACTCTATGGCACAGCTGCAAAGAACGACCAAGAGGCGTGTCCTTGAAAAAGCACAGCACAGTCTGCTGGGCAGCATGTCCATTGGTACCCCAGTGTTTGCCCCTTCTCTACAGGGCCTCCCCTTCACAGTCCAATGGGAAAGCAAGAACAGTGCATATATAGGGGCAAATCATACTCCATGTTCCATGTCTTTGAAATGGCCTCAAACCATCGTTACTGACCACACCTGCTATTGCCAGACTTATGTTGAGTCTTTCTGAGAAAACTTAACCCAAAAACACAAGTTGACATTAAGAACATAACCACCTCCCCAGATCAAAGATACCACCATCCCATGAGTAGACCATTGAAGCTCTACAATCAAGCGTGGCACACAGGATTCCAGGCACTTAACCCAATAGGGCATCCGCGCACCCACCATATTCCCAAAGAAGCAATGAGTTATGTGTTGAGCAGAAGTTTATTGGGCCAATTTCCTCCGCCTTTCTTCGACAGTTGAGAACAAATGCACAGTCCCAAAAAGGGTGTAGCACACCCGGATGTCGTTGCTTTCACCGGTGTGCAATGCTGGAGGTCTTACTCAATTGCTGTGTGAGAACCATTGCTCTGACCAGCGACGGCTCCTCCACTATGGCGGAGGAGCGTCACCTCACCTCCAGCAGCCCAAAAAATGAGAAAGAAAACGAAAATAAACCATTGTTTTTAGGTCTCGCTGTAGCCAATGTGCTTGCAAGAAATTATGTAGGGGCTCCAGGAAAGCCTAACAAGAGGGCTTTGGAGTGCAGATTATGGCCAGTGCATGTGAGGCATTCAAGCGCGAAGCTGGCATCTGGACTGCTTTTGCCAGCGTGCGCTCGGCCTCACTTCCTGCTCCCCCTCTTAGTTTCGTTATCGCTCACACCCCATATGCTCGTTCCCTCCCACCCTTCCTTTGATGCCAGAGGGCTTTGGAATGCGGATTATGGCCAGTGCATGTGCCTCACCATTTGCTCCCCCGCACCCTCATCAGACTTCAAAGGCTGCCGCTCCCCACCCCCCATCAGACTTGAAAGGAATGCACTCCCCGCTGTCTTGTTCTTTTAGCCCTACACTCGCCATGCATTAGCTAAAGCTCACCAGTGGGCCTTTTGCCCCTCACTAAAAGCTCCTCTCCTCACGTCTCTTTCTCGCTCTCGCTCTCGCACCCACGCTCTTTCTGTTACTCCTTGCTCTCTTTATCTCCATTCCTCCGCTATAGTTCTCTATCATTCTCGCGCTCTCCCTCACTCTCACCGTAACATCCCTCTTGCTAACCTACTTTCCCTTTCAATGCTGAATATTGAAAAATATAAGCAGTCGCCAGGTGTTTTAACATTTTTTTCACTTTCTACGTGCGCACCACTCGTGTGTTATTTTTTTCTCCTCCTACCCCTCTCTCTACGTCTCTTTCTCTCCTCGCCTACAAGCTGAGTGGTCGCTCCCAGTGTCTCTTGCAGGCATCTGGTTTTATCGCGCTGCATTGCTAGAAGTTTGAGTTTAAAAAGCGCCTTTCATTTGCTTTCATATCGCCTGCTGTATTAATTATTTATTAGCGCTGCCTGTTTGAACTGCTTTGTGACATTCCGCCTGCTGTATTAACTATTCCGTAGCGCTGACTTGCCTGAACTGCTCTAATTGTGTAATTTAATTTGGACACACTTCATCTGCTGTGTTGAATATTGCCGCTTTGATTCGTTAGCGCTTTATTGATTATTTCCACAGTGCTTTCAGTCCTGTTAGCGCGTTAGACTGTAGCGCTACGCTGTGCCCCCCCCTCCGCCTCCATTTTGTTTGTTGTTGTCCTCGTGTACCCGCCCCGCCTCCCAGCTGTGACGCCCTCCCACAGAATAGAAAGAGCGCTCCACTCCCTACAGGCGCCGTGACTCGCTCCTCGCCTACAAGCTGAGTGGTCGCTCCCAGTGTCTCTTGCAGGCATCTGGTTTTATCGCTCTGCATTGCTAGAAGTTTGAGTTTAAAAAGCGCCTTTCATTTGCTTTCATATCGCCTGCTGTATTAATTATTTATTAGCGCTGCCTGTTTGAACTGCTTTGTGACATTCCGCCTGCTGTATTAACTATTCCGTAGCGCTGACTTGCCTGAACTGCTCTAATTGTGTAATTTAATTTGGACACACTTCATCTGCTGTGTTGAATATTGCCGCTTTGATTCGTTAGCGCTTTATTGATTATTTCCACAGTGCTTTCAGTCCTGTTAGCGCGTTAGACTGTAGCGCTACGCTGTGCCCCCCCCTCCGCCTCCATTTTGTTTGTTGTTGTCCTCGTGTGCCCGCCCCGCCTCCCAGCTGTGACGCCCTCCCACAGAATAGAAAGAGCGCTCCACTCCCTACAGGCGCCGTGACTCGCTCCTCGCCTACAAGCTGAGTGGTCGCTCCCAGTGTCTCTTGCAGGCATCTGGTTTTATCGCGCTGCATTGCTAGAAGTTTGAGTTTAAAAAGCGCCTTTCATTTGCTTTCATATCGCCTGCTGTATTAATTATTTATTAGCGCTGCCTGTTTGAACTGCTTTGTGACATCCCGCCTGCTGTATTAACTATTCCGTAGCGCTGACTTGCCTGAACTGCTCTAATTGTGTAATTTAATTTGGACACACTTCATCTGCTGTGTTGAATATTGCCGCTTTGATTCGTTAGCGCTTTATTGATTATTTCCACAGTGCTTTCAGTCCTGTTAGCGCGTTAGACTGTAGCGCTACGCTGTGCCCCCCCCTCCGCCTCCATTTTGTTTGTTGTTGTCCTCGTGTGCCCGCCCCGCCTCCCAGCTGTGACGCCCTCGCCCCTCCCCCTCCACTATCCATATATGACAGTTACTCCCACGCGCAGCGTTCACGCGCAGCGACCGCGCCCAATCCGCGCCGAAGGTGCGCCAAAGGTAAGCCCGTCTACGCCCGTCCGCGCCTGGACCGCGCCCAGCGCCATACCCCCTGCCCCTCGCGCTGCCCAGCCCTCCCGCATTACCTACGATGCCGCCACCCTCCTAGCCCTTAACCCCGGTCGCGCCCCCAACTGCGTCCAAGCCGCTCCTGGACACACCCATGGACCTTTCTCCTGCTACTCCTGCAAATTCATCGGCACCGACAACACCTCCGATACGACCACTCCACAGATTCCCGACCCCAACCACCTTCAATGCATCCTTCTCAACACCCGATCGGTGCACAGGCACGCCATTGACCTATGGAACTTACTAGACTCCTTCTCTCCAGACGTCGCCTTCCTAACAGAAACATGGATGAACGCTTCCTCCGCACCAGACATCACCATTGCCATCCCTGAAGACTACAAGATCACCCGCAAAGACCGTACCACCCACACAGGAGGAGGAATCGCTATCGTTCATAAGAAATCCATCCGCATCTCAACTTGCTCTGACGCCAACCTCGCCAACTCCGAACACCTTCACTTCCAAATCCACATCGACCCCAAAACAACACTCAGAGGCACTCTCCTCTACAGACCACCAGGACCTCGCGCAAAATTCAGTGAAGACATCACGGACTTCATCTCTCCACACGCGCTCCCCTCCAAAGACTATATTCTTCTGGGAGACCTCAACTTTCACCTTGAAAAGATAAACGACCACAACACCGCCACCCTCGTGGACAACCTCGCCAACCTCGGACTTAAACAACTAGTCACTTCCCCCACCCACATCGCAGGTCACACACTTGACCCCATCTTCACATCCAGCAATCATGTCTCTTTCAGCCACACTACGGATCTCCTATGGACCGACCACAGCTGCGTTCACTTCACCTACAACAAGCCGAAACCCATCAACCACTCCCAACCTACCCTTCAAAGAAACTGGAACAAAATCACCACGGACCAAATCTCCACATCGCTCCTTCGAAACTCCCCAGCCCTCTCTTCTAACGCCAACGAAGCCGCCGCCAACTTCTCCCTATGGTTATCCAACACCGCCGACTCATTAGCCCCACTGAAAAAACGTCAAAGCAAACCTGGCAGCAAGAAAGCCTCTTGGTTCAACGATGATCTCAAGAAGTCCAAGAAACTCTGCCGCTCCCTTGAAAAGGCCTGGAAAAAAGACCCAACCACCAGCACCAAGGACGCCTTCAAAAGCGCCACCCGCACTCACCACCAACTGATCCGAAAAGCCAAGAAAACAGCATTCAAGGATCGACTTGACAACAACGCCCACAACAGCAAGGAACTTTTCAACATCGTCAAGGAATTTTCCAATCCCTCGGCCAACTCCAACGACATCACCCCTTCTCAAACCCTCTGCGACTCCCTAGCCTCATTCTTCCACAACAAGATTGCAGACATCCACAACAGCTTTGACAACCAACCCGGAAACCAACCCACCCTACCATCTGCTGACCATCTTCCCCCCGTGAACACCCTTAACGCCTGGAACCCAATCTCCACTGAGGACACCATCCGCCTGATGAACTCCATCCATTGAGGATCCCCCACAGACCCATGCCCTCACCACATCTTCAACAAAGCAGACTCCGTCATAGCACCGCACCTCAGAGACGTCATCAACTCTTCCTTCAACTCCGCTACCTTCCCAGAAGGCTGGAAACACGCTGAACTCACCGCCCTTCTGAAAAAACCAACAGCCGACCCCACCGAACTAAAAAATTACCGCCCCATCTCGCTTCTTCCATTCCCGGCCAAAGTCAACGAGAAAGCCGTCAACAACCAGCTCGCCGCCTTCCTCGAAGCCAACAAATCCCTCGACCCCTCACAATCTGGCTTCCGAGCAAAACACAGCACTGAGACCGCCCTCATCGCAGCAACAGACGACATTCGAACTCTACTGGACAATGGAGACACAGTCGCCCTCATCCTCCTCGACCTCTCTGCAGCATTCGATACAGTCTGCCACAGCACCCTTCTACAACGCCTCAATAACATCGGAATCCAAGGAAAAGCACTTGAATGGATCACCTCGTTCCTCACCGGAAGAACCCAGAGAGTCCGCCTTCCTCCATTCAAGTCAGAAGCCTCTGAACTCATATGCGGAGTACCTCAAGGATCCTCACTCAGCCCCACCCTCTTCAACGTATACATGAGCCCCCTCGCGGCCATCGCACGCCAACACAACCTCAACATCATCTCCTACGCGGACGACACTCAACTGATCCTTTCTCTTACCAACGACCCCAGCACCGCCAAAACTAACCTACACGAAGGAATGAAAGAAGTTGCCGAATGGATGAAACAAAGCCGTCTAAAACTGAACTCAGACAAAACAGAAGTCCTCATCTTAGGTACATCCCCCTCTGCCTGGGACGACTCCTGGTGGCCGGAAGCCCTCGGAAAAGCACCCATCCCGACAGACCACGCACGGAACCTTGGCGTCATCCTGGACTCTTCACTCTCAATGAACAGACAAGTCAGCGCCGTATCCTCTTCCTGCTTCAACATTCTTCGCATGCTCAGAAAAACATTTCGCTGGATCCCCTCCGAAACAAGGAAAACAGTCACCCACACTCTGGTCACGAGCCGACTGGACTACGGTAACACCCTCTACGCAGGTACCACCGCCAAACTCCAGAAGAAACTCCAACGAATCCAAAACGCCTCAGCCAGGCTCATATTAGACATCCCACGCAACGAACACATTTCTGGTCACCTTAAAGCCCTCCACTGGCTACCCGTCAATAAAAGGATCACTTTCCGACTGCTTACCCACGCACACAAATCACTCTACGACATCGGACCAGATTGCCTCAACTCTCGACTATCCTTCTACACCCCCTCCCGCCAACTACGCTCTTCCAGCCAAGCCCTCGCCACTGTACCTCGCATCAACAAGACCACCATGGGAGGCAGATCCTTTTCTTACCTGGCTGCTAAAACATGGAACTCACTCCCCGCTTACCTTCGCCTCACCCAGAACCACCTAGCGGTCAGAAAGCAGCTTAAAACATGGATATTTGACAAATAATCTTCCTCCCCTTCCTAAGCGCCTTGAAACCCTCTGGGTATGTAGTGCGCTATACAAATTTCATGACTTGACTTGACTATCGCACCTACACTCTTTCTGTTACTCCTTGCTCTCCCTCCAACTCCACCCTCCAACTCCACCCTCCAACTCCGCCCTCCAACTCCGCCCTCCAACTCCGCCCTCCAACTCCGCCCTCCAACTCCGCCCTCCAACTCCGCCCTCCAACTCCGCCCTCCAACTCCACCCTCAAACTCCAAATCCACACTCCAACTCCAACTCCACCCTCCAACTCCACCCTCCAACTCCAAATCCACCCTCCAACTCAAACTCCACCCTCCAACTCCAAATCCACCCTCCAACTCCAAATCCACCCTCCAACTCCACCCTCCAACTCAAAATCCACCCTCCAACTCCAACTCCACCCTCAAACTCCAAATCCACACTCCAACTCCACCCTCCAACTCCAAATACACCCTCCAACTCCACCCTCCAACTCAAAATCCACTTTCCAACTCCACCCTCCAACTCAAAATCCACTTTCCAACTCCACCCTCCAACTCAAAATCCACTTTCCAACTCCTAATCCACCCTCCAACTCCACCCTCCAACTCCACCCTCCAACTCCACCCTCCAACTCAAAATCCACCCTCCAACTCCACCCTCCAACTCCACCCTCCAACTCCACCCTCCAACTCCACCCTCCAACTCCCCCCTCCAACTCAAAATCCATCCTCCAACTCCACCCTCCAACTCCACCCTCCAACTCCACCCTCCAACTCAAAATCCACCCTCCAACTCCTAATCCACCCTCCAACTCCACCCTCAACTCCACCCTCCAACTCCACCCTCCAACTCGGGGACACCGCCACATCACTCAGGGACACCGCCACATCACTCAGGGACACCGCCACATCACTCGGGGACACCGCCACATCACTCGGGGACACCACCACATCACTCTGGGAACACCGCCACATCACTCTGGGAACACCGCCACATCACTCTGGGAACACCGCCACATCACTCTGGGAACACCGCCACATCACTCTGGGAACACCGCCACATCACTCTGGGAACACCGCCACATCACTCGGGGAAACCACCACATCACTCGGGGACACCACCACATCACTCGGGGACACCGCCACATCACTCGGGGACACCACCACATCACTCTAATACACCACCACATCACTGAGCCCAACCACATCATCACTCAGCACCACAACAGCACTGTCTTTGCATGCTACCAACAAGCATTGCCATAGCCAATAGGACTCGCATTAGGAAAGTGTAAGCTATTGGCTTTGTTAATAACAATGCTATTAATTTATATATTTCCAAATCCAACACATATTAAAAAAATGTGTCATTTACAATACCAATAGCTAACACTTTCCTAATGCGAGACCTATTGCATTGCAAATGGTTGTTTATCGTTTTATTTGTGATCTCTGAGCCGAGGTTATGTGGTGGGGCCAGGGGGATGACAGGCTGGTGGAGGAGTGGTGCACTTCTATTCAGTGTGCATGACGGTCTGGCCGGCTGTTTCAGGACGGTCAAACCGTCAAGTGCACTGAAGCTCTCCCACACCCAAGCTGCCTTGCTGGGTTGGAGAGAGCTGGCATAGACTCCCAGTCTAACTGGGAGCCCAAATCATCAGCGCTGAAAGCAGCATCAGGATAGGCTGCAGTGGACTCTAGGAGTCTGTGCGTGCAGTGGAGAGAAGGGCAATGCAGCATGTGCTTTATAAAAAAAGTGTCTCGTCATCCGTCCGTCTTTTCACCCATCTGCCCCCCCACCCCACCCCGCCACTCTATCAATACTCCAGCCGCTACTGGCTGTACCCATTCCTTAACAAGTGGAGTGCATCTTGTCTCAGTTTCATGAGGTTATGTGCAAAGGTGGGGATGTATCAACTTGTTGCTCGGCTCTCAATTCAAGTTATGTGCTAGGCTATGCCCTCTCCAAGAGAGGAAGCTCTTGTGAATTTCATTACAAGACCGGAGGCTACCATTATGCAATCACTTTTATTTGCTGCCCAAGCATGCAATCATTTAAAGAATGTTAATACATCATAAAACATAAGGATGTTCGTAAAACACTATAAATATGCAGTGCCCAATCCCATCGTCCTCTTTTATTCGCTGCTCCTGACAACAAGCTAAATGTATCTACTCCTTCTTGTGGCTCTAATACTCTGTCTGTTTTCTGTTCTACCAAGTATTCCACTTTGTTTCATTGTTAATATTGTATACATTTATTGTCGAGTTTATTAGCTCAACTAACAATATTTTTTCCTATCAGGATATTTAAGCCAGTTAAACTTAAGGTTGGGTCAGATAAGTGTTTTCTTCTTATTACTTTGTTTAAGGTACTTGATTAAAAAAAGTTATCATGTAAATTCCTTATGCTATTATCATCAGGAGTTTGAGCGCAGTGCCTCAGTTTCCGCATTTGTCTGTACTTAAAGGTGGGGCTGGGCTCCCGAGTCCGACTGCTTAATTTATTTTTGTCAATCTCAGCGTTGTAAAATACGCGTTTAAATAAAATAAAAAATAAAAAAACAATTGAGTTGCCTTCATATCAATCCTGGCTATATTTTAAGCAGATAAGTTTGGTAAACAATATTCCTTCTTCTACCCTGCGCAATAAACCTTGAGTAAGCCTTCAAAAGGGCTATTTTATTGATTTTAATTTTAAGCCTGTCTAATGTAAAACCATGGATAACAACAACCCACAGCAACTATCTAAGGAAGTGCTTATGGGGGAGAATATCTAGAAATTTCTTGAGGGAGAACTTAGGTCTTCCGTTAAAGAGGCGGTGTACACTGCGCTAACCAAGAGGAAGAGGGTGTCCCCGGTTGAGGAGATTTACTTTTCTCTCTCAGATGGTGAGTCCCCTACCACCTCAGAACACCTCAAAAGGGGGAAAGTTTCATATGAGAGGAAACACTTGGAGGAAGCATCTACCCGTGCCAATGATTTTGGTAGCCCTCGTGCTACAATAGATAATGGTGCTCATTGCAGCATAAAAGATAAAGCCCACCCTTTTTGGGGCTCAGAGAAAGGTTTCCTGTAGCAGCATGAAAGAAAGGAGTAACCTTCATGGTACAAAGGATGTTGGAGACAGCTTTAACTCACCATCTGAGATATTAGATTAGGAAGAGATGGAAATGGATGAATTTATTTTCGATCCACGAGATAGCTATGATACCTTTGAGAACCTTTACCAAGACCTGGAACAACCCTTTACTTCCACCACTATTAAAGATCCCCTTGGTGGTAAAATGTTTAATCCCACATCCATTAGCCACCCACGCAACACAGAATGGTGGCCCATGGACCACATGAATAAATATTTAAGTCAGTGGGTGAGGAAATCTCTGGACAGAGAAACTCGTAACCTCTTGCGTAATGAATGTCCAAGACCTTCCACTGAGGATAAAGTTTGTAACAACCCCAACCTTGACCTTGAATTGATAACCTTCCTGTTTAAGTTTGGGAAAGACCCTAGGAAAAGGATCGAAAAATGTCAAAAACAGTGCCAAGACAAATTCCTCAATATTCTTGGTCCACTAACACGAATCCGGACATGACAGAAGAAGCAAGGGCAAGGGATATAACAGTCAATATTGACCTACTGAAAGGCTGGTCCCAACGAGCAATTTGTTTATTAGGCAATGCCAACGCTATCCTAGTTACTGAGCGACGAAAGGCAGTCCTCTTGAGAATAAATCTCAAACTGGCAGATTTGTCCTGCCTCGATATGGGTGATGCCAAAGAACTCCTCTTCAGAGACAACTTTGTAAAATCGCTGGGGAAGTATGTTTCCACCTTTACTGCTTTTAGTAAAGGCCAGTCTAAAATGTGCAGAGTCTTTGGGGCATGCTCTCTTTATGGAAGGGCTGAAAGGAGGGTACTGGCTGTCAGCCACGGCACCTACAGGCTTCAGTTCTTTCCACAAGTGCAGAGCGGCCCATCTTCCTATAACAAAGGCTATCGCCAAAACTCCAATTTTTCCCCCCCAGAGAGGGAGAACCCTTAAGGTTCTGTGGCGGCAGACCCAGATCTTCAAACCAAATTACCAAGGTAAGCTCTACTTCCTATTTCCATACAACGGTAGGAGAGAGATTGAGAATTTTTTTTCACAATTGGTCAGAGATTACACAAGATCCTTGGGTACTAGAAACGATTGCGGGCTTCAAAATTGATTTTTGGAAACACCCAATTCAACATAAAAGACCCAGAGAGCTGACTTTAGACGCAGAGAATTCAAAACTAATAGATCTAGAGATTTCCCTGATGTTGAACAAAGGAGCCTCATTAAAGATACCTACAATAGAAATTATTAATGGATTTATAATTTCAATCTTCCTAGTCAAAAAAAGGACACGGGTTGACGTCCTGTTATAAACCTATCTAAACAAGTTTTTAACTTACAGAAATTTCAAGATGGAAGGGATCCATCTCATGAGAGACATTTAACAAGCCAGGGACTGACTGGTAAAATTAGACCTCAAAGACGCCTACTTTACAATACCCATGGACAAGGATAGCCAGAAGTACCTTCGTTTCACTTGGAAAGAAACTCTTTATCAGTTCCTCTGCCTACCTTTCGGCTTGTCCTCAGCCCCTTGGTGCATTACCCAGGTCCTTCTTCCAGTAGTAAGCTACATCAGAGAGAGAGAGGAGTTTGTCTAAGTATATACCTAGACGACAATCTTATTATGTCTTAAGACAAAGCAGAGATTCAGAAACACTTGTCCTGGGCAGTAGATCTCATAGAAAAATTAGGATTTATAATAAATATAGAGAAGTCTATAATGAAGGAGATAGAATTCCTTGGATTTCAGGTAAATACAATTTTATCTAATTTAATTCTCTCCCACAAAAAGGTAACCAACATAAAGAAACAAGTTTATGCTGTCTTATCAAAAGACTCAATACTTCTAAAAGAACTAGTGAGAGTCCTGGGACTTTTGTCATCTTTCATCCAAGCAATTTGTCCAGGCCCCCTCCACTACAGGGGCCTGCAGAGACTAAAAGCCTTGGGTTTAAGAAAAGGGTTTATGGTACGAGGACTCATTACCTCTATCAGAATATGCCTGAAAAGATTTGCTTTGTAGGCTAAAAAACCTCCAAGCATGGAACGGGAAAGCCATTTTTGGGAATGTTCCAGACTTTACCCTGGAATCACATGCAAGCTACCCCGGCTGGAAAGCCCACCTAGACAAATTAGAAACCAGGGGGAGATGGTTATTGAAGGAGCAATCCCTACACATAAATTGCCTAGCTGTTCTCCATGATACAGAGAGTTTTATGGAAGGTGAGACTAGAGTCATGTAGCATCATTCTAGTAACCCCCTTCTGGGCATCTCAAGTTTGGTTTCTCGGGGTAATGGAACTTGCAGTGGATTTCCCATGCTTGATCTCAACATCCTTGGGTCTTCTTCAAGGACCGGACGGATAAGAACATCTATTGGTCATAGAAGGGATGATGATCCTTCTTGTTTGGAAGATTTAAGGGGATCAGATAGATATTCAGACCTTTCGGGAGAGGCTAAAAGCTTACTGGAAGAGTCATGGGCCCCAGGAACTAGGAAAAGAGAAAAGGGTGTAGTTGGTGCATGGAAAGGGATCTGGATCCTGTGGAAAGCCCTATACAACAGATAGCCAACTATCTAGCACAACTTTTTGATTCAGGTCTCTCTTGAAGAACTATCAATTGTTATAGATCTGCATTCTCTTCAGGTCATGCTTTGATTAATAATCTTGCAATAGATAGTAACCCTCTAATTAAAAGAGTAATGAAAGAAGTTAGATTGAGAAGACCCCCTAAAGCACGTTACGAATCCTTATGGGATGTCAACTTAATTTTTAAACTCTTCACCACCTGGCCTAATAATGCCTTGCTCTCTCTTAAGCAAGTTTCCATGACACTTGCAACCTTACTCTGCTTAATTTCATTTAGAAGAGTTTCAGACATTAAAGCATTAGAACTTTCTAATAGATTCTATTCTTCAGAAGGTGTTCATTTCAATATTTGGAAAAGAACCAAAACTATGTCATAATCTATATTCTATCCTTTTTTCCAGTAATGTGAGAAATCATGCGTGGTTAATTGTATGAAGGTATATGAGAGCAAGATTTCAGAATTCAGATCTCACTACACCGACCAACTTTTATTATCATATGTTAAAGCATATAGACCAGTTTCTACAGCTACTTTAGCCAGATGGGTTCGACTGATTATGTATGAAGCAGGTGTAGACCGCTCTAGGTTTGGGGCACACTCTTCAAGAGGCGCCGTGGCTAGTAAAGTATTCTGGGCAGGGGATCCCTGCCGGAAATACTTAAAACAGCTGATTGGTCAAATGCAAGCATAATCTCAAAATTCTACTTGAGACCAGTGGAGCATGTTAGCAAAGGCTCCTTAGATGGCTTTAAACATGCATAATGGTAGCCTCCAGTGTTGTAATGAAATGACGATTCTCCAATTAATATGCAGAAAGAATCTTGATTTAATTAAAGACATGCGGTGACGACCTGGAGGACAGGTGGAGTCCTAGAATAAGTGTGGCGCTTGGATGGTTGCATTTTGGAATTGTTGTCCCTCCCTCACTTTCGCCCCCATTTCGTTATGCTGCCCCTCTGTGCTTTCTCCCCCATGGCAGCCATCTTCCCCTCCTCCCTGCAACCTTACAACCAAAGGACTACCTGAGCCAAGACCTCTTCATGTGGTCTTTGATCGTTACCTAGGCTGGAGCTCTATCTAGTGGCCTGAACTATGAACATCGTCCCACATTATGTGTACCCTTATTTACTATTGTTCATCTTATTTGCTTTTTATCCTTATCCTGTTTACCGCTGCGGCAAATCCGCCACAGTGCAGGCGTTCGATTGTGCGGGCGGGGCCGTGTCGGCCAAAGGACGTGCGCAGCACTTCCAAGGTAGTGCTCACGACGGCCGTTGGTCGACTGGCGCACTTAACAGTTTATTTTCGACAGTTTTTGTGTATTTTCCTTGCGTATCTGATGTTTTTAGTGTTTTTTTTAGTTAGGAGTGCATATTGTATATAACTAGGAACAATGTCCCACACAAATATTTTTACTCTTTTAATATTTGGCCATCTTATTCGTTTTTCACCTTTAGTTATCTGATGTTTTGAGCACTATCCTTACATATCTGATGTTTTGAGTATGATTTAGAAGTGCATATTGTATACCTCCATAACTACTCTACTCCCAGTCGACTGGCAAATATGCAACTTTCACAATTAAAGCTCCCATGCTCTTCAAATTTGCCAAACGTATTGCTCACTACAGCGTCACTCCATCTAATAGTAAGTTTCAGCATTCTCTTACTTACCCTTATCTTGCTCAAGACTTTAAATGTCTTGAACAATGTTCCCCCACAAACCCCTCGACACTGCACTCGTGAGATCTGTCCCCAACTCATGGAGCATCAGGTATCCTAAAAATGTCTCCAATAACGAAAACAAAATTTCAAACAAAGACTACTGAAACAGCACCCGGAAACACTAATAGCCGATACCTACCACAGCGTGACCAGTGGCAACAAGAAAACCGACTTTGTCTTCAATTCCAAACGCCCTGCAAAGTGGAAAAACATCTTTCTTCTCCACCTACAAGTTACTAAGGCAATCAAAATACCCTATGGAACAAAACTCACCACATCCTCCTCCACAACCTTTAGAGGGGAAATCACAATTTTCATTTTCAGGGCATGGAACATACTTATACAAGCTACAGACCCTCACTTCACCATCTTTGATCAACACTTCCTGTCACTTTTCACCTCACTAACACAAAAGGGCCATGGGCCCCAAACTCCTCTCTCCCCCTTACCCTGGACCATCAACCAAGAACCGGACAGCCTTCTTTTCTCCACTGATTCACTATGCAACTCTGTGAAACCCTCTGAACTCTTAGCAACCTTGTCTCCTCATTAACACACACTGCCAACAAATACCCACTAGAATGACTTCACTTGCTTCCACCCTAACCAGCAGACACATGGTAACAAAACTCTATAATGCACACCCCAAGCCAGATGACGTGGGCCCCAACTACAGACAGTCAGCTACTGAACTTTCAGCGGACACACCCCTCCCTACCAATGCAGACCCTCCTCAATTCACACAGACTGTCTACACTTTCAGTCCCAATGACATTGACCGCCCACATAGCATAGCACACTCTCTTCCCTTATACTCAGGACTTGCCACGTAACCTTCCGCTATCAATGACACACGTACTCGGCTCCTGAACCGAATGTAGCAAAACTCGATTCCCTAGCTAATGACATCTTGCATCTAAGACAGGACCGCTCAAGCCAGGCCATGCTCTCCCGCTCTCACACTCCTGGTAGTTATAAATTGTCTCCCCACACAGGTTCTCCAATTGCCGTACAACGCACCCTCTGGCCCTCTTCTCCATTGTTTTGTCAGTCCCACAGACCCTACCAAGCTCACAGCCCCATATCTGCACTGGAAGGTCATGCGATCAGAGAATCTTACTTCACAAAAAAACAGAATACAGTTCACAAGTATCCCTCCACAATCCCAATAATAGTGGGCAAAAAGAGAATCCTTAGAATTATCTACTTGCCCAGACCTCCTGCTCAATACACCACCATTCAAACACTACATTCTACTAATGATAATCCGTGCCCTCTATCATGCATACTCCTCAACTGTAGATCAGCAGATTAACGCTCTACAGATATTGCTAAAGCTATACTCAGTGAAGAAATAGATACTGCATTCCTCACAGAATCCTGGCTTAATGACCACTCTACCCCTATACTAGACCTGCTTACACCACCTGGATACACCATCATTAGACATGACAGACCTAAAAGAACAGGTGGTGGAATAGCTATCATTCACAAAGAAGGAATACATCTTTCCATCTGAAAACCGCAGAATACTCGACTTTTGAATACCTCGGAGTTAAACTTATAGTCAAAGGCTCCTCTTCTGTCAAACTTTACACCATCTACCTCCCTCCTGGTGTTTGTGCCCTCTTTGCAGACGTTAACTGATCTAGTAACATGTTTCTCCCTAACTGATATGAAGAACGTGTACTTGGGCCAGTTCAATATTCATTGGAACAACTCAGAAGATACAACAGTCCGGAACCTCACCAACTTTATTGAAATAAACAACCCATAAACCACTCTGCATTGAACCAACACATATTAAAGGCTCCACTGTAAATGTGATCATCACAGAAAATAAGCTGGTCTCACTTAGCTCCATCTCACCCATCGACTGGTCCAACCACCATCTCATATTGTTTAATATTGATACCCACTTCAGATACCACCCAGCCTTAACAGATAAACCTAAGCACTGGACCAGGAACATCAAACGAGTTCCAATACTGAACTGGAATCCTGGATTCGTGCCCAACTGCAGCGTCACACTCTCACTTATACCGTTGATGACCTCATTGCCTTCTATAATACAGCAATGACTGAAGTTCTCGACCAAGTAATACTGCTCAAACTGAAACAATTGATATCAGTCCAATCAAAATCTTGTTTCATCTCCGATCTTAACAACAAGAGGAGACAACTCAGACAGACAGAAAGGACATTGAGACAAAACCCCTTGACAATGTACCTAGCACTACTTAGACCCGCATGGCTTTCATATAAGAGGCATATTTTTAGAGAAAAAGCCTCTTTCTTTTGCAACCAACTTGACCGTAATAAGAATGGACCCAGGGAGCTCTTCAACATTGTTAAATGACAAACCACCCTCACATCCCCACACGAAATAACAGCCACAAAAAACACTATGAAGAAATTGCCAGCTTCTTCACTGATAAAGTCTAAAAAATTGAGCAATCCTTCATCCAAGTAACAAATCTGCCATCCCCTCTAACCTTCCCCACTGACTCACTTCCCTCCACGGTAGCCCCACCACCAGAACTTACTAAATGACCAAATGGCCCCCGAAAATATTAATGACCACAATGATCTCACTCAACTTAAAATACTATGCCAATTGGTATGACTTCAAACCCATGACAGAAAATGAAATATTTCATATAATTGGGAACTTAAAGCCTACTACTCACACTAAGGATCCCCTCCAATCCACAATAATACAAAATCTCAACCACATCATATTCCCGTTCTGAACAAAAATCATCACTACATCTCTCACCTCAGGCTGTGTACTTGACTCCCTCCAAGTAGGACAAATCACACCACTACCCAAAAAAACAGTGGCAGACCCCAATGATCTCAACAACCTCAGTCCTATCTCCAACCTCCCGTTCCATAGGCAAAACTATGGAGAAGTGCGTCCTACAACAACTTAACCAACATATAGGTGAATTCAACCTCCATGACACCTTCCAATCAGGATTTAGGCAAGGCTGTAGGTAGCACAGAGACTGCCATGCTGAATGTCTCAGATTACATCCACAGATCCTTAGACGAAGGTGACGCATGCCTACTTATCCTACTTGACTTGTCAGCGGCTTTTGATACTGTAAATCACCCAGCATTACTAGAGGCACTTAAGATCCACTCTAGTATCAGTGGCACAGTCTTAAACTGGTTCACATCTTACCTACAACACTGATCGCAACAATTTGAAATCAACTCCTGTCTCTCCAACCCCACACTAGTTACTCTTGGTGTACCTCAATGCTCAGTTCTCTCCCCTTCCCTTTTCAATCTCTTCATGGAATTCCTTACAATCAACTCTACTACAAAATTAAATCGCCCATTGACATCGTACATCTCAGCACCACAATAATCAAGATACAAACTTTGTTCATTTCCAACTCTCAAAGTTGAACCCCAACAAAACTGAACTAATACTGTTCTCCTCTAAAATGAACCCCCTACCAATCTGAGACTGGCTCAAGAACCTGGATGCACTAAATTGCTCTCTCACTCTGTCCACCTCCGCAAAGTCCTTAGGCATCAACCTGGACAAAAACATGTCAATGAAGGATCGCATCAAAAACTCAGCCAAAGGAGCACTTTACACACTAAAACACCTCAAGAAAATTAAACGTTTTGTCCCCTACAATGATTTCAAGATGGTAGTACAATCTCTAGTCCTCTCTAAACTGGACTATGGGAATGTCATCTTCACAGGGACGCCGATAATTCACCTCTCCCCCCTTAAATCAGTTCTACACATGGCAGCCAGGCTCATAACAGGTGTTAAACGGTTTGTAGACATCACACCAGCCCTCAAGATCCTCAACTGGCTTCCCATCAAAGGAAGATGTATTTACAAGAATGCTTCCATCACCCACAAAGTCCTTCACACTCATACCCCCAACTATCTAGAAAACAAACTAACGAAAGCAGGAAGAACCATAACACTGAGAAGTTCCAATTCACTTCTTCTCATACCTCCCAAACTGAAAAGGAAATCCACCCAGACTCACTCTTTTTCTGAAAATGCACTCGCATATGGAACTCACTCGCTTGTGATCTCCGATGCAGCCCCTTATTCTCCTGTTCAAAAGGGACCAGAAACTCCTTCTCCTCCACATTTAACACGCACGCTAACTGAACTGTGTTCCAATAGCTCACTTTCTCTAGGATTAGACCCTTTGTGATAGTCAGTTGTTTGATTGTTTCAAGTGTTTATTATGTCATTTACTCCCTTAACTCATGTTGTTCTAATTGTCCGCATACTGTAACCACCCTTATGGCCTAATGATTGACCCTGTCTCTATTTATGTTTGTATTTGAATCTAAGTTTCTTGCATTATATGTAAAGCTACTTTAGTCTATTTTTCATTTTTATGTTAAGTGCTGCGATACTTTCGGGTCTATCTAGCACTATATAAAACCTAAAAAATAAAATAAATTAAGGCTTGATCCTTTTACTGTGCATTCCATTTGTTCCACAGCTTTTCAGGTGGTAATAGCCTGTATTTGGGGGCACCCGCCTATCTCATCAACCAGTTACAGAGAGTCCAGAACGCAGCGGCCAGATTAATCAACAACATCCCTTTTCGACACTCCATCTCCCCCCACCTTATCAAACTCCACTGGCTCCCAATAAAAATGCGTATACAATTCAAAGCCCTGACCCTGGCCTTCAGAGCCCTCAATGACCGTGGCCCTGCATACCTCCGACGCAGACTGAGACTCTCTCATTCACAGCGTAACCTCAGATCCAACAACCTACGCCTAATCACAACCCCCCGTTTCCGCCTCTCACGCACGGGTGGAAGGGCCTTCGCCGTTGTCACCTCTAAACTCTGGAATCAGTTACCCACAGAGTTAAGATTCACCTCCTCAGAACCCCTTTTCCGAAAAAAATGAAAGACCTGGTTCTTCTCCCAGATCTAATAACTCTCGTTCCACCCCCATTCCTTCCTCTGAGATAAGGTCTTCAGCGCCGGGACACCTCCGTCGGAGGTAGCTGTGCGCTCTATAAAACACTAAATAAATAAAATAAATAAATAAATTGTTTCACCTATAAAATAACGTTCCACGCCTAGGAAGATACATAAGAAAGAAACAAAATTTGTCCCCGCTGGCCTTCACCAGGCTACATCTCTGGACCTGACACTCCTGCCATATCTTTCAATTTCTCCATTGACACTATTCGAGGATCCACTTCATACTTCTTCAAGACCTTTAAACTTGTCACCTTTGAGGAAAACTTCAACGGCCACTTCAATGTCTCCTTTACATAACTAGAAACTAACTTCTTCAAAGACACTTAGAAGTGCATCACCTAGGAACTCTCCATCATGAGATACCAGATCCTACACGAGGTCCCGGTCTGCTTCTCTGCTATCTTCATATACCCCTACATCGCTGGTGCAATCTCCCTTGGAGTGTTGCCAGTAGATTATATTATTACTTTTCATGATGTACTGGCTAGAGGGACAGCAAAGATTTATATACCGCATTAAACACTTCATTCTTCGGTGTCTGTAGGTTTAGAGAGACTGCAGCTTAGAGGAGCACCAAAACCGCTATTACCCTTAGTCCCAGGACTTTTAGCTTTACCAGGGGGAAGGTTTCTCATTACAGCTGTTAAGGTAGTAATACTATAGCTGCAAAAAAATTACAGACTAGTTAAGCAAGATCCTACATTTTTCATGGCAGACTCAAAACCTGATCGAGTCATTGTTATGGCTTTAAGGTGTAAACATGTTTCAGTCCCTGGGTCAACTTCTCTTCCTGAAAGGGAAAGCAAGTGATTTGGGACAACTGGGAACATGATGTATGGAACAGTGTCAGAACATCTGAAAAATGTGAGTGCTACAGTACCAATAGGAAGGAACCACACAGAGATTTGGGAATAAAGTCCATGGAAGACCTACCATAGTACAGACATCAAGACTTCATAAAAATGGTAAATTAAGGCTCTCTATTATCTAATCAGTGATGCAGTGGATTAAGCTGAACTATCTGCAATTGAATATTGCCATGGTATCCTGCTGAGTCTTTGTGCAATACTGTGTTTCTGTTTACCAATAAACTCTAACAAAAACATTTTTTTTTTAATGGTATTGCTTTGAGAAGAACTTTGTGGCTGAGACTACGGGCCTGATTTAGAGTTTGGAAGATAGGTTATTCTGTCACAAACGTGACAGCTATCTTGACTGCCGTATTACAAGTGCATTATATCCAATGGCATTTGTCACGTTTGTGTTGGATTAACCCATCTGGCGAACTCTAATTCAGGCCCCGTCTTGCTTGAAACCAGAAGCTTAGCTCAAGATAACCATCCTGCCTTTCTGAGATACAGCTCTCTTTTGTCAACATATGGAAGAAAAGATGCACTGTATTAAGAATGAAGGAAAGACCCTGAAAGAGCAGAAGTAATTCTTTAAACAGTACATACCAAAAGAATGCTGTTTTTCCAGCAATTAGTGCAACATTCAAAATGGCATTACCAAACACCAAACCAAGGAAAAAAATAACAGTACCAACGAAGATACCAGAAGAAAAATCACCACACCTGAGGACCTCACATTCCAGAGGAAGGAATTTGACAGGCAACCTCCATTGATGATCCACCTACTCTGACAGTTACTCGTGTAGAGAGAGCAATGAAGTCTGGAACAGTGGAAGTTTATAACATCAGACAGATAGGTACTGAATGTTATAAAAAGGGGCGACTTCATATATTTCAAGGCACAACCAACATTGATTACCAACTACCTGTATTAGTACAAGATCCTCACATTCTATTGGCTGAAAGAGCAATTCAAAAAGTTCCATCACACCAGGAAAGTCAACCAACCCAATATTGGACCTAGAGTTTCTCAAAAAACACACTCCAAGAAAAGTGCAAAATGCAGCCCTCCACCAAATTGTTTCTCATATCAAAAGGAGCTATTGGCTCTGTTCCATAGATCTCCAAGGCACTTATTTTCACATTCCACTTACAAATCAGCACAGAAAATAATTGAAATTTCTTGTAGGAGAGGCTCATTACCAGTATGCTGTCCTTCTATTCAGACTAAAATCTGCCTCAAGAACATTCTCAAAGTGACTGGAAGTTACTACAGCCCATTTGAAAAAAAAAAGAATTTATGGTTACCTGTACCTAGTAAAATGGTTAATAAAAACAGACTCTTAAAAAAGGTAGCTCTTGATTTTTTGAAATCCATAAATGTCATACAAAACTAGGTCCAAATATCAACCCAGAAAAGTCAATACCAAAACCAGTCCTAAGTTTACCATATTTGAGAGTAATTTTAACACAAGAAAAGAAAGAGTGTATCCTTTGGAAGAGAGAGACTCATCAACCCAATTGAAATGCTTTGACTAGAAGAACAGCGACATTCCCACGGCTCATCAAGTTGCGTCCCTACAGGGTTACATGGTATCTTGCATTTGCATATTCCCACATGCAAGATTGTTTATGAAACTTCTCCAGCAGTGTCTCAAAGATCAGTAGTTTCAGATGAGACTGTTAACTGGGAAGACCATATATATTTAATGCAGTAAGTGATGCAGCCTCTGGCATGGTGGACAAAACTTGAGAATCTGTTAAAAGGAACATATTTGCAAAAAAAAACACCAAAGCAAGTCATATTAACAGATGCTTCTTCAACAGGATAGGAATCCAGCCTTGGTTACCATACAATATAGGATCTTTGGACCGCTAAAGATAAAATGTTCTGCATTAACCTATTTGAATAGAAGGTTTTTTTTCTAGTGTTCAAAGCATTTCTACTCTCCCTTAAATCAAAGAACATCATGATTTAATCATATAACACCACCACGCATTTAACGGACATGCAATGGGGAACAAGAACTAGACAACTATCTATACAAGCTCAGGCAATGTAGCATTGGGCGTTTAGCCAGAGGAATCACTCTAACAGCAGTATGCATCCCAGGAAGCCAAAACCTGCAGGCGTATTTCTCAAACGACACCATGAGTATAATCACAAATGGGTCCTGAACGATGCATAGCATAGGGCTTTAGCATCCTGCAGTCATTGTTCCTGGTGGATACAGTATGGGTATATACTGAAGGTTAGAAGGACCTATAACTGGAACTGAAAGTAACTGGATTCAATCTAACCCACATTGAAGCTGCTTACTCCTGGCTTCATTTATGCAATAGTATATTTGATTACTCCACTCGGCTATGTTTGAAATATTGCTTTATGCTTATAAGGGAGAACAACACGGTAGCCCCCTCCATTTACAATTTGAGCAACCAAGTTATTACTCAAATCAATCTTGTTGAAATAGTTTTCAGTGTCATCATGTTAAGTTTTGTACTCCGCATCCCTGCATCTGGGTAAAGAACAGCATCCACTGCTTGTGAGGATTCTAAACCCCTTCATAAGAAAGTGAGTTATGCTTGAATGATTGTCTGTTCAGATGTCAAAGGCTAGCAGTTCCCCTCGCGCTGTTCCCGTCTCCCAAGACAGCAATGTTCTGTGAAAGTATTTTTTCACGTTTCTCAACAGCTTGCTTTGCCATATAATTTAGTGCATAGTAATGTCCTTTGACTCTATATTAGGATCAACAGATGTGTAGGTCAGTACATTGTCATCACATTTGACAGCATTGTTATTCACTATTAAAACATTGTGACTGGTGGTGGGCATGTTGTGGTTAATAGGTACAGTATTTCTGTATTAGAAAATTGAGTATGTAATAGAATTGCAGAATGTTCGGGTTAGTACAAACTAGTAGGCTGGAATGTGGATGGTATTACTGCGCTGAAGTTTTGCACGTGCTGTTGTGGGCCTGTTGGAATATGCCTAATTAAAGAATATTAATTTAACTGCTAGAACTGTCTTTTCCAACAAGTGTGCCAGAAACTCAAGATTTTCAACTGCAATGAAGTTTAAAATACAGAGTTTATTACTTCCCCAACAGCGCGCCGAAAATCGATTTATGAACTGATTGAGATTTCAAAGCAGCGCTAAATTACAATTTGCGAGCATTTACGGTGGAGGTGGTGGTTTACTTCTCTGTTAATAGAAAGTTTTTCTAGCTTATACATTTAGGATTTTCGATTCTATTAAAGACTCAAAGATGAGGATCATGCTTTCTCTTTCTTCGCTGTTTATTAACATATTTACCACGGCAGCCAAATAAAATTCAAATATTTCAAAGCTACATTTCCCAGCATTCCTCACATGGCATCATGAGCAATACCCCAATCAGGCATATCTGTACTTCTATAATGACAAGACGCATGTTAATTCCTCTTTCTATGCCCCAATGTCGAACAGTCTTATGAACTTGGATGTGCTGTTACCCGTCCTGAACTGGAAGAGGCCAACTGTCCATTCGACTGAAAATTTTAAATAAAAACTGCTTACTGGAACCTCTGTAACAATAACTGGAGCCCTGGTTCAAACTGCTGAAACTCAACTCTACTGCTGCTGGTTAAAACACATGTACTAAACGGCATCCAAAAAACCAGCGTAGTCCTGGAAATTTAAACTGAAATCTCAATGAATCCGGTCGAACAGGATCTGGGGAAAAACAGAAGATATTACCGTAATACTCCATTTTTTGTAAGGGAAATATCAGATAGGACACAATAAGCAAATACTGTAGAATGAAAAAAACCAAACACATGAATATTCTAAAAAACATCAAGCAGAAAAACCTTAATACATAGTCCTCGACTCTTGTAGATTAACCCCTTCGAGGCTAATGACGAGCTGGGCTTGTCATGGCGCTTACCTGCCGTGCGCGGATGACAAGGCCAGCTCGTCATAAAACAATATAAAACAATAAAACCCAGCGCAGGACGGGAAAACGCCTAGCAGCCATGGGGTTAAGAAAACACTACCTGAAAGCAGTGAAAAAACGAAGCAATAATAATCGAATCCTGTATATTAAAACTAATATGCCTTGATATAATAAACATCATGTAATAACCTCACATCTTATGATTAAAGAACACTGCTCAAGAATAATATAAAGAGAGGGTGGGCAACAAACAATTGTCAGCTGATAGCATAATAAACCAATATTATGTACCTCTGAGTCCTTCATAGAATTGCAAATTCTTGACTCGTGAGCTAGAATTTGTTTTATTCTATGTCAGAACCAAAGGCTTTGTTCGGGTTATGCTTGTTCAAAACTGTATAAACACAAAACCAGCATATCTTGAGATCATCTGTTATTAAAAGGTCTGAAATTACTACCAAAAGTGCCGGACGTTTTCCAAAAGAAGTCTTGTAAACTATCACCAAGATCTTCATATTTTAAAGCCATGTGTATCCTTGACTGAGTAGTTTCGAAATTGGAGATATCCTTTCCTGCCCTGGAAGTGTCTTGAGAATTGGGAAAGAAGACTGTCCCAAAGACAGCCTTACCCTTATTGAAACAGTGAAAGACCCAAAGTCACAAAAAGTGAAGCTAACTTATGTGGAACGACCAGTGCTTAGGTATCTGAATGTCTTAGAGGCATAACACACATAATAGGTAGTTCTGGTATGCCTAAATTGTTGACCACCTGACCTAAAGTTGAGAAACTATCTCAGCAGGTAAAACCTGGGAATATCATGGAAATCTCAGAGACTAACTAAGGGACAATAAAGTTAGAGCCTGCATGATTCTATAGACTTAAAAGGTCTGCCAACTGCTCGATCTTCGAAGAAGGAAAACTTGTTAAGTTGTTGGCCAGTAACACTACATCGACAAAGTATATTAATCAAATGGAAACCATTTGTGGGAAATTGTAGAAGATAAGAAAAACAAAATGGGTCTGTGGTACCAGACTTGAGTATACCACTTTGGATCAAATCTGACCAACATCAGATAGAAGGAGAAAGAATTTAGATCTAGAAGGATCGGAACTAAAACATTCCTTGAATGTAAGTAAGAGCTGGAAGTACAGTCTTGTAGAAAAACTAGAATAGAATTATAGAGCTTGAGCCAAAGGAAAATCCGAGAATAAAGAAATTTAATTGGATTATCGTACGCCAACCCAAAGTGACAATGGGCCAAAATGAGCTTTCCTTATCAGAATGATTAGAAACAATTATTTATGGTAATTGAGAATATGTCAATATTATCCGCAAGGTCAGAAAATAGGATGGAAGGCCTATTGTAGAAAAAACTCTCTAGTTCAAAGTAATTTCTGCTACTTTAAGCCAGAGGGAAACTCTAGTTCCAGATATTCAATCATTATGCTCCTTTAAAAAGAACAATAGGCTGGTATACTGCGGAACCAAGGTAAAGGTTGTATTGCCACACCGACATGCACACCCTGTCAAGAATGGGGAGCCTGTCCCTCTCCGTGTAATGATGAAATATTGAAGCAAGGTGTAGCCAACCCGCAGTCAAACATATTAACAGGACAGGAAACAAGAAGATCCCATACCGGGTACTTAATCTCACTAAGCAAAATCAAGGGAAAGGTTAGATTCAATAGCTATAGAGTTCTGTTAGTGATCTTTTCACAGTAAGCATTTCACTTCCACACTGATATGTGAAATCGAGATTGAATGTTAATTAAGTGGAAGAGGGACTCAGCTGGTCTGATCCAATTTACACATGCACCAGCATTACTTCCCGGACTAAACTGTAGAGTCAGGAAGATCATCTCAGATTAGGATACTCCTTTCCACAGCAGAAATGACTTATAGGGTGGACCGGCCCGTAGTGGAGAGGGCCAAAAGAATAAACCGGAGACTACTCTAATGTGAGGGACCCTGGGATAACATGAACTCAGTGTTGCACTAGAAACTAACGTTAGAAGGAGTTGGGCTTGTCAGGTACCATGTCAGGCCGAAATTTCCTGTCTTGCAGACAGGAGTGTGTCTTCAAAATGGGTAATCCGGAAACCCTTCTGACACGAAAAAAGACCACAGCTACTGGTCCCATGAGCAAAGTATGCCGAAAGGAAATTATCAGAGGAGTTGAGATGAATTATCTTCACTCCACGTTTAGCTAACGGAAACCTCAAAGGACTAGATTCTCTCCATGGAAAAACCCCATTTAGTATCTGTATCTAGGACTCGTAGATCAGGAAAAAAGGGGGAAAGAAGCTCAGTGTCAAAAGAAACACACTGAACTGCCTACTAGGCTAACAGGGTAATTTGAGTTGGTATTACCTGGGGAGTAACCAGACCGACACAGTCCCAAGCTTAATTGGAGGTTCCTGTGATGAGACTGGCCTCCGCAATGGTTGTGGGTCGAGATCGCCACTAGAAATCATGTACCTGTGTGCGGGATAATGGCCTTTCACATATACAGTTGACCTATTACCCAGATTGAACTGGGTATGTCAAATTGCGACGACTGGCTCTGTCAAGAGTCAAAAGTGAACGATCCCGCAAAGTCAGGTTTGTGGTGCCCAGCTCACCAGATAATATGTCTCTGGCTGGAATATCTGCCTCTGCGGAGGAGTGCTCTTCCTGTATGAGGTCAGTCTGTAGAGACTCCAGTTGATGATGTTCTATGGACATTACACTATTGGCGTTGGCTATGAGACACAACGCGCTGTGGGCCCATCTAGAAAGGACGTCGGGGTCCAATGGATTTTTCTTGTCTTTGGCAAGGGCGGCCAAGTCAATTATTTTATTTAGGGGAATCTCTAAAAAGGAGATCAAAGTAGGGTCTAACATTGCCGTATTGTTACCGTCTGAGCGAAATCCATCATGGACAGCCCAACCATAGAGATTACCTGTGGTATTAGGGGCTTCCCTCAAAGAGTAGGAATGTGGGTTCTCATCAAGATCAAAGTCCTGAAGGCATTATTGAACAGAAGGAAAGTGAACAGCTGTAGAGTGAGACTGGTCTTGGGGATCCCAGGGAGCTTGTGCATGACTTGAGGTGGAGCCATCTCGAGAGTCAGAGGAAAAAGGACAAAAACTGTCATGGGGGGAGTTGGGGGTGGGAGTCACTATCAGAAGAGGAGGCAGAGAGATGAGGGTGATCGCAAGAGAGGTTTTGGGCCCCATGAGCCATCACTGACGTGTGGGGCCTATTTTGGCGTAATACAGCGCTGTGTCATGCCGAGATGGGGGAGATATAGCTGGGGAGGCATCCGAGCATTGCTGGGATCTGACATGTTGTCTAAGGCCAGGGTCAGATTGGTAGGGCGGGCACTCAGGCAATGGCTGAGGGGCCAGTACCTGCGTTCCAGCTGTGGACTGCTTTTTTGGGCAGCCTGCGTCATGGCGGTCGTCCATCAGGGAGAACCATGTTGGGGTACAGCAAGAGCTTCAACCATAGCAGGCCAAGAAGATACCCTTAAGGTACCCGTGGGCGGCAGCTAGATGTCCTAGAAGATGGTATTTGAAGAGCGCGCTTCTCAAACCTTTCAGGAGAGCCTGCGTAGCTCACAGCCTTGTCCTAGAGTGTCTGTGAAAAGAGGCTGTGGGATGTTCAGTCGTGTGTACAGAGCGAGAGTCGAAATCCCTTTCACGGAATCACATGTCCACTTGTGCGATCCGACTCTTGTTGGGAAATATGGTGAGCGCATGCAACTAGGTCAAAATAGCGGTCCCGTTCAGAGGGGAGGGGAGGAGCAGCCCGGTGTGAGTTAACATGAATAAGGCCTTAGGAGGCAAAGATAGTGATATTGAGCAGAGTTGGATTGGGATTAAAAATCAGTCCGAGCACGCTAAAAAAAAGTGACCCACATTTGCATATTGCCTTTCCACAAAACACTGCTTTATGGAAGTTTTATAAAAAGAAGGGGTGGGGTGGGGGGTCTCTGACAGAGTTATGTTTTCTTTACTTTACTTAGATAAAATAAAATGCACGGATTAGTTCACACTGGTGAAACACACCTGAAAACAAGTGAGGCCACTTCTGCTCAAGCCCCCTGCCCCCTCTCAACCTGCATATATTAATGGGCCAGACCAGCGAAAGAAAGTGAGTGTGACACCTCTGCCCGTTGATAAAAGGGAGGTAATAGACACCCATCTCTCTTCATAAAGGCTACTCAGGCACCCACTGGACCGCTGGCGGCATCGGAACAACGCAGACACTGCTCAAATTCGCCCCCGGCTGCCCAAAAAAAGCAGCCGACAGCTGGAACTTGGATACTGTGCCTGCCTTACCAATCCGCCCCTGATATTAAGCCTTTCAGGCGGGGCCTGTATATCTGTTTACACTTGCCCTTAGGGGGCGTAGGGGAAGCGTTAGGCTGGGCCCTCCGGCTATCTTTTTCACAGAGGCTCAGCTTGCAAGGCAGTGTGGCCCGCTCTACCCAATATGTCCACAGTTTCCCCCACCGCGACTGACACTGGGTGGCGCTCTGCTTCCCATCTCCTGAGCACACACTTTGGGTGCGAGATAAGTGGCAGGCATGACAAAGATTATATTACAAATGCTTAGCACAGTAATAAAGAAGTAACGTGAAGTACTAATCTGTGTGCGCTGCAGCAAAGAGAGAGGAATCAACATGGCGTCTTTTCATTATATATGTAGGGACAAGGCCTGATTGGGGTAATGCTGAAGATGCCATGTGAGGAATGTTGGGCAATGTCGTTTTGAAATATTTTATTTGCAATTGGCTCCTGTGGTAAATATGTTAATAAACAGCGAAGAAAGAGCAAGCATAATCCGAACCCTCCCGTCCTGACATAGAATTGAGTAATATTAGATTGCATTGGGATCCACACCTCTCCGCGTGTGATTGTGTTCTAATCATGAGCTCAAGTTTGCGGATGACACACATGCGCATGATGTAATGTGCATCTTGATTGACTAAAATGCTGATGATATAGAAGTCATACCCTGCATTCCAGCAGCTGGCCTTACCCTTTATTCCAGCAGCAGGCCTCTGTGGAACGCTTATAGCGGCGCACCTTAAGTTTTCCGGTGTGGAGTCACACATGGTGCATGTAGTTTATTCTGGGTCAGTTTCATTACAATACGATGCTCTAACTAAGTTTTAACTGCTAATATAAACATGAAAAAAGACGGTAAGTAGTGTATGCAGCTAATTCATTTTGAAGCTTTGAAAAATATGTAGTGAAGCCAGTTAATATTTTTTCTTCACCATTCTCAATTCTGTTTCTTCAAGAAGCTACACAGTTAAGTTATTTTAATTGCTGTAAATCATCATAAAACAAATGATAATCCATACAAAAGACAACATTTTTGGAATGTGCTGCTTGAACATAGTTGGCATAGCCTAAGTATAAAATATTACTCAACCAGGGTTATTCTTACAGCGTGCAGGAAAATGTATTGTTAAATGTAAGAAATGGCACAGAGCGTTCGAAAATTACTTAAAAGCCATAGATGGTAAAGAGTTCTCTCCTGAGCAAAAAAAAGCTTTGTTATTTGGACTGCTAAGAGATGCGGGTCAAGAAATATTTGATTATCTGCCAGACGTAGAACCACCTGCAGGGCAATTGCACATTGGGACGAGTACAAAGAGGCAGTTAAACGAATGGAAAAACAATTTACTGAGAAACTTAGTGTAATGGTTAAAGACAGTTTTTTTGAAGACACTGCGGAAGAAAACATTGCTCCATTAAGAATTCTTGCAGCCTCTTGTGAGTTTGAGGATAACATGGATACCTTAGGGATCAATTCATTTTTAATTGCCATTCTAAAGGAAAATGAAGAAAGAGCACTTGCTTGTAGAAAACCTTCCTTATCATAAGTTATTGACCTGGCTAAGGAAATCGAATGGCCATTGGTTTCTGCAAAAGTATTAGCTAATGATGAGACAACTTCTGTAATGTCTGTCTGTTCTGTTAATGATTAGCATTGCTAAGCCTAAAGCTAACAAAAATGTGTTCTAGATGT
The DNA here is from genome assembly GCF_964263255.1 of Lissotriton vulgaris. Lineage (NCBI taxonomy): Eukaryota > Metazoa > Chordata > Amphibia > Caudata > Salamandridae > Lissotriton > Lissotriton vulgaris. The sequence goes on from NC_141691.1 coordinate 584,602,525, forward strand.
GGTTCTAAAACACGTTGGTAATTTTCCAGGATGTCCAGCGACTGGTAAAACCTGTTGGACGCTTTCAAACTGTTCTTAAGGATACCTACAAAACACACAAGATGATGGACGGAATGTTGCACAATGGCAAAACATTCACCCCCAGTCACAGATCTGGGTTTATTCCATCGTTATTTTGCTCACCATGCCACCCCAGTTCAGACATGGCCATATGCAAATTAGTCTTGACCCTGTGCCTCATGGGAGCAGTCCAGCCCGAACTGCCAAGCCATGTCTTCCCTGGACCGGAATCAAGCATCCTAGGACCGGTAACAGAGGTAAGGATGAGTGAATGAGAGCAGGTCAAGAGTTTCCTGATGTTTAAGAACAAGAACAAACTAAACTGACTTTCTCTGTCTTTATAGCACCTTGGAAACTACTGGTCTAGGTGGGTGCCCTGGTGACTGGGCGGGGACCCTAAGTTCTCTCTAAAGCTCAAAGAAAGGTGTCAGTCAGTCTACAGGCCTTGTCTATAGGTAGGGCATCATGGCAGAGCCCTCCGAGCCCTCGGGAAGACCCACCACCTGCACATTGTTGCACCGATTGCGCCCTTATGCATCTTCTGCCCTGTGTTCAAGTGTGCATACCCAGTCCGTCAAGTCCATCAGTGGTTGACTCGTAGCTCTCTGTGCCAGTTGCAGTTTGGATATGTCTGCTTCCGATTCCTTTACTCTATTGGCCAATTTATGGTTGTCTGCTTGCAATAGGCCCAGGTTGACAGACGCTGAGCCAGTCTCCTGGTAGACCGTGGTACAAAAGGGGGTGGTGATGGACGGAGCATCTGAATCAATCAAACACTCTCACCCAGTCAAAAGATCTGGGTTTAATCCATCACCGTTCTTTAGCCCACTCTGCCACCACAGTTCAGACATGGCTATATGCAAATCAGTCTGACCCTGTGCCTCATGGGAACAGTCCAGCCCGAACTGCCAAGCCATGTCTTCCCTGGACCGGAAACAAGCTTCCGAGGACCGGTTTCTGGCAGTCCAGCCGTCTTCAGCCCGGCTTGCTTGAATCCAGTGGCAAAGTGAGCAAGGGTAGACCGTGGTCTTTGCATCTGCAATGGTGTTAAGGATTTAGTCCAGTGTTCGTTGAAGGGGCTGGCGCAGTGGGCTCGGGCCATCTAGGCTTCCATGTGGCCTGTCTGTGATTCCCGTGCTTTGTGAGGGGGCCCCTGAGTCTTGGCTCTCAGTTGGCCCATCTCTGCTCTCAACTCCACAGGCTGAGCCTGCGCTGAAATGTCCAGCAAGTCCCTATCTGATGCAGTTCGCTGTGTTACTTACCCTTCCTGGAACCTCTACAGACCGCAGTCACTGCTGCTGACTTGACCAGTGGGCTCTGGATGTGGGTGCCTCCTCCCCTTGGCATGCACCTTGGCAGTCGTACTTGTACTGTGGCAAGAGGGGTTCTAGCTATGTCTGGGGATCAGGCTGCTCCCGTGCATGGTCCTCCATGTCCTACTGCCATCTATCAGCGGTCTACACAGGGCTCTCGCCTCAGTACCCCACCACTCTCCCCCTGTCCCACCGGGCAGGAAATGACAGTCTGGGCCATTCACTGCTCTAGTCCTCTGGGCGCCTCAGGCCGCTCAGCCATGAGTTCTAACATACCTCCAGCGAGCCCACCCGGCACAACCAGACTCTCTGCTGTCCCCTGGTCTACCTCGCTTCCACTACCAGCCGCCCCCCATCCCCACCTCTGTCCTTGCTGCTGCGGTGGTGGGGGGGGAAGTGCTCCGCCTGCGTTCCCCCGTACCTCTGGGCAGACTTCCGCCTCCAGGGGCTTCCTGTTCTTCCCCCGTTGTACAGCGCTGGTCACAACACAGGCCGCCACACTACAGGTTACTCTTGGCTTCCAGGCACCCCCATTGCTTGTGTGATGTGTGCCCTCCTGGGTTGAGGGCCACTCCCCCCACTCCGAAATTGTGGGACAGTCCCCCATTCACATTCTCAGGTGGGGGCCGCAGTGGCCTCCATGCTCCTTGTGGGCTGCATGTGAGGTCAGCCGCCACGCTCTGCCTCCACCCTGTGTCTGCTCACTGGGGCCCAGCCTCCGCCGGGGTTGGCACAACCTCCATTCTGTCCCTCAGTGGTGGCCTGCCCCGTCTGGATCCACAGGTGTTGGTGACTCCCAAGTAGGTACGCTGGCATTAGATTTCTGTTGGGCCGCCGCGGAACACTTTGATTAAGTGTTCACTATGCTTATCAGCCAAGCCATGCCCCCCCCTGCTCCTCCTACTTAATCTACATATCAGAAGCAACAACATGTCTGTTGATTCTCACATGTTACAATTACTTGACTGTATCCTCAATTTACATAGTCAAGGTATATATATCATCATTGGTTAAATACTTCAATATCACCTTTGAACCCGCAGCACTAACTAAGGACCTGACATAGGCTGAGGATGGATTTTTTAGTTGGGCCATCTAGGAAACTTCTCTCCAGGTCTTCTTTATTTAGTAGATATCACACCCTCACACAGTTTATGTGCCTGCTCTGTTTCCCTACAGAAGTAACATTGATGATATTTTGCGCGATTGGGGCTGTGGGGTGAAATGGTTGATATGGCTAAGATTTTAAGGTATGAGAGTGATCATGACCCTTTGACCATTCATCTAATGGAACCCTGATTGTTTTATCTGATTCATCTAAAAAATAAATAGACGAAGACTTAATTATTGGAAACAACAGAAGGAACGTAGAGTTGGGGATATATTACAACATCCACTCATCATGCAATCAATGTACATGAGTCTAATTCCAGTACTGCTCCTTTTTTATCTTAATCTAGGCAGATCTCCGCTTTTGCTTGACACTCAGAATAATTTCTTTCTTGAACAAAAAGATTTCTTCTTACAAGATCTTAAATGTGTATGGGGGTGCTGAATTGAAATTTGGAGCAAAGGAGTGGGTTAGTATTGTTTGCCAGGTAGTAAAGACGACACACATTAACACAGTCAAACTGGAATAAAAGCAGAATACAGGAGGCTAAGTGTGTCTATAAAATGAAGTTACTAGGGGCCAGAACAGCTTGAAAAAACAGGATTATGGCAGGATTTATTGGAAGCAGCTATATCTAAAAACACTAAAAGAAAATGTGCACATAGTTTCCCTTGACATGTCTATGAACTAGAAACCCACATTCAGCCCCTTAAGTAAGTCATAAACTTCAGGGGAATGTATACAGCACCACTTAAGGGAAATACTACTGATACCTCCACTAAAAACTCTCGTGACACCCTCAGATTCATTAAAATGTGTTCCTCCACGCCTTTTGGGATTAAATCCATCAGCTACGCAGACGACACTCAGCTCGTCGTCTCGCTGTCACAACAAGGGGGCCGCCCGGATTGCCTTACGGCCATTTCTTCCTGGATGTCTAGCTCAAAACTTAAATTGAATGGAACTAAGACCGAGATCATGTTTTTGGGCAATCAAATCACCTCCCTGCCCCCCGAGCTGTGGCCCCCCTGTATGGGGGACCTTCCTCCCCCCAAGGAGCAAATTAAAAGCCTGGGGATCTGGTTCGAACCCCAACTAACCTTTAAGACCCATGCGCAGAAGGTTGCAGGAGGTTGCTTCGGTCTGTTACGAGCAGCCCGGAAGGTTCTCCCCCTCCTTCCCTTTCAATCCAGAAAGCTGCTAATCCAGGGCCTGATTCTGTCCAAACTGGATTATGGCAATGCCCTCTTCCTGGCTGCTCCCCGTGCTACTATCAATACTCTCCAGCGAGCTCAGAACGCTGCAGCCAGGTTGCTTATGGGGGCTCCGAGACGGACATCAGCCAAACCACTGTTAAAGGCCCTTCACTGGCTCCCTATTCAAGAGCGGATCACTTTTAAGTCACTCTGCATTGCTCATAAAACTCTGCAGGGCAAAGGCCCTCCGGCCTTGAGAGGACTGATTCGCCCCTACAAGTCGGCCAGGGCCCTCCGCTCAGATAGGGAAAATTTGGCCATCATACCAAGAGTGAGGAAGGCACGTACTGGAGGCCGCCGGTTCTCGCTGAATGCATCAAACAAATGGAACGCCCTTCCTAGAGATCTCCGGATGGAACCCGTTCACCTTAAATTCAGAAAAGCTCTCAAAACCTTTCTCTTCCCTACCACTCCCTAAATCCGTCCCTTTTTGAGTTCACTATGTTCAGGTCAATTTCAGCGCTGGGACGCTTCAGGGCAGCCATGCGCTCTATAAATCTAAATCTAATCTAATCTAATACTGATGTTGCTGTTAAAAGCCACTGTGATACTCCCACCTATACTGACACTCATCTAGTTGTTTGCACCCTGTGAATAGGGAAGGCCCCTGGTTTAGATAAAAACCTTAGCTGTTTAGCACCATTCAGAATCCTCTGGATGGGGACCATATATCAATGCACTTTCAAATACCACAGCAACCGGCGCTCCAATTCCTGAAACGTGGAAAGGTGAAAAGATAATCCCAATCTATAAGAAGGGCTTTTGTAAAGTACCTGGCAACTGTCGCCCCATTAGTTTAATTGCTAATATAAAGAATATTTTTTGCAAACAACTTCACAAACCGATAGTCTGCAGGTCTGAGATGAGTTTCTCGGTCATTTTTAGGCAGGGATTAGAAAAAATACAGGCACAATGGACTTGGTCTTCTGCTTCTAGTTGATTAGCTGGAAGTCATTAGATTTTCATCAGAGCCTTGTTGTGTTAAAAGCTGCCTTTCATATGGCCCCAGGAGAGAAAGGTCTGGAAAGTACTAATGGGCTTAGCAGTCCCGTCTGATCTATTACATTTAATTATCTGCTTGGTTATACATCATTTCTCGCTGGTATAATGGGGACCAAAAGGCGGAACTCACTGAAAGAATTACAATTAGAAAAGGAGTACGAGAAGGTTGTGTCTTGGCACCCACTCTTTCCCTCCTTTTTGTAAATGGTTGTATCGATTACTTAACTAACTGCAAGAATGCTCCACCTGCTTTGGTCGGTGTTAAAATACCTACCTTCCTATTTGTGGATGATACTCTTGATTTAAAAAACACAAAGATGGCTTCAGAACTTGCTAGAGAGGTTTGCTTTATTCTGCACCACTCATGAATTAGAGATCAATGCCCTCAAAAACGAAATTTATGTCCATCAACCCCTACAGGTACTTTAGCAGCAAAGGAACATTAGGCGATGCATTTAAGGAGAGAGCGACAGAATTTGATTACTTTCATTACTTTGGAGCCAAACTATCCGATACCCAGTCATACATTTAGTAAATCTCACAGAGCACCACTTTCTTGAATCATTGAACTTCTGCTGTAGCCAGGCCGTCCAGGCACTCTAAATTTCATCCAGTGTCCCCGGCCCTTGAAATGTAGAGAGCACAAACAGTTAGTGTGAGCCTTCATGGTTCAGAATTATGGGGGCATTGTAAAAGAGATTTTCTTAGGGGGCTGAAAATTATTTGATACGGTCTTTACTGTGGCTCCCCAAAAGTACACCGCTATTCCCATTGAGACTGGATCTATCAATGAAACAAATTATTGGGTTTATCAAATTGAGGCCCATTCATTTTTGGTTTCGCATTTGGTCCACAGATGAACTAGAAACTCACAGGAAGGGCTTATATGATACTTTACTAAACCCCAAGCATTTAAGATCCTTTGCTGATGTACATTAAGACCTCTCCGACAGCCCTCGGTATGCAGGATTACTCGTATAACACCTCCTTTTCCCCATCGCCTGTAATACCTTAATACAGGGAAAGAAAGATTTTGGTATCACGAATGGAAGAATTTGCAATCAGACCCTTTTTGGATAGTCGGTCAGGCGCATATCTGGCCCTTTAAAGCCAAACACGTTTTGAAGAGTTCCTGAAGTACATCAATTCTCCCTCAACAATATTTTTGAAAGTTAAATTGAGGTTATGAACGATTCCCTAAGCTCCTTTACTAGCAGGTGGCAGGCATGCTCAATCAAATAAAATCTGTGTCTGCATGTCAATTAACAGAGGAAAGGAGGAACACTTGCTGTTGATTTGAACCGCCTACTCAAGAACGAGAACTAGATGTATTTTACCTCTTTGTCACATAATGGGATTTAGACTTTACAAAGAAGGATTGAGGATATGTCAATCTGACACCAGTTCTCATGCAGTATTCTTTCTCTAAATTTTCAGAATCACTTGGCATGTGAGATCTAGGACTCTGAGATCGGATTTTGTGATAGAGAAGTGGTTTGCTCTGTTAATGTTATTTTAAAATACCTATGAATTAAGAATGTTTTAATTTATAATGTTTTACTCTGTGTATTTTCTGTGAACATTCTTGTAAATGTGTTTTTATCGTTTGTGTGTGGATTTTACCCTGTGTGACAAATAAATAAATGAAACATATAATATGTATGCAGATGTACAGTGTAACGTTCTTTTTATTTGCCTTTTTGACTGTGGGGATGACCCATGGCACTCAAGAGTGGAGCCTCGTGTGGGCATTATGCCCTTTCCTCTCACAGTGGTAATATTTAGTTGATTACACTCTGTGCATCTGCATATATGGCTTATGCCGTAATTCGTTGTCATGTGTAGTAGTTATAAAGAAAGATATTTAGTGAGGACCCTCATAAAAGGACTAGATGCATGTACTGAAATAACTTGTGCAGTGGTAATATTATGGACTGTGACCTTTATGGTATAGTAATAAATCTGTTAAAGTGATTTTGATAGTATGTGTTCTAAATAAAGATTTGTTGGTCGCTTTTGATTTTTAACTGCCAGGCCAGTGAAAATTAAAGTGGCTAACTAAAACATGTTATTTGGAGTTAAGTGTAGTAATAAACACATATTCAGGCATGTGTTACTATAATGTTAAGATCAAATCCTATGTAATTAATACAGCAGAAATGCTTCTTCTAGACCATTATAATCTTGGTCTTTGGTGCTTCACATCATGAGCCTGTTCAGTTACAGTGACTTGTGCTTGTGCTTAAATACCTGTGTTTATGACTGCAATAAGTGCAGCAACAGTATGACATAAACCATACATGCATATCAACAAAGAGTAATATTCTATTTATTACCATTGTTGACGGCGAACATGAGAGCCTGACTCACTTGAGGTGTTGCCTCTCGTGAATTATGCCCCCCTTCTCACACTGAACTGTGGTATTAACTATGATGTTACGCTTCGTGCACCTGAATATAAACTATTCCCCATATATATCAGTGCACTTTAATTGCTGGTTACCTATTGTGTATCTCATATATATACATAAATATGTATCACATGTACATAATGAAAATTACAAGCAAATGATTAGAAAGCAGAAGTTTACTTAGCAAAATTGAAACGTTGAAATTTCAGTGGAAAATGTTGTATTTTTCCTCAGTAATCACTAGCTTTTTGTTTGGAGAAATTGCACTTATTAGTCCCGAATTTTAAAGTTTGTTTTCAGTGGCAATTGTGGGTTTTTTCAGGAACTGACAGGCTGCTATTTGTGGGTAGAATATAATTGCATTTCAGAAATATAATTGGATGTGACATTGGAGCAATAATTCATGCTGTATTTTGTGATTTTTATTGTTAATCTTGGGTCCGTGGTCCCCTAAGTTATTACTACTGTGACTGTTATGAAAACAAGTTACTTACCTGTAACTTTAGTTCCCCAGTATTGGTAACTTTCATAGATTCCCATGCTTTGTATCATTCCCCGTCGTCGGAATGGGAGTCTCGGTAACAAAAATACCATAGCTGTAGGTACAAAAGACAATGGAAAAAGGCCTAGGCCTCATTACCTTTTGTAGCATATCACCCTCTTTGTGTAAAAGAGACCAAACTTTTGGCCTCAGCCAATCAGAAGTGCCTCACCACTTAGAACCTTCCTGAAGGAACCTCAGAGCCTCAGATTTTCGTAGCCGTTGTGTACTGAGACACCATCTGTGCTGTAGGCTGAGCTTTCCCCGGGGAGGTGGGTGGGCGCATGGGAATCTATGAAAGTTACCAATACTGGGGAACTAAAGTTACAGGTAAGTAACTTGTTTTCTTACCCCAGTATTGGAACTTTCATAGATTCCCATGCTTTGTATCAGAGTAGTAAGCAGTAGCAAGATAATCACATTTTGCATCGTAAATAATAGCAGTAGACAACATGACATTAGATACAAAATGTGAAAAAATGGAAGGTGGGAAGATAGGAAAGCTCACCATTAGTGGAAGAGGTTCCTCAGGACAGCCTGTCCAACTGCTGCATCCTCCTGCTGCAGAGAATCCAAGCAGTAGTGCTTGGTAAAAGTGTGGACGCTGCTCCAGGTTGCAGCTCTGCAGATGTCCTTAATTTGCACCCCTGCGAAGAGTGCTGTGGAGGAAGCCACAGATCTTGTGGAATGCGCTCGTATCTTTCCAGTCAGAGGCTTACCAGCAGCCCTGTGACAATGTAATATAGCACTTGTGATCCACCTTGAAACACCCTGTTTGGAGAGTGGAAGGCCTTTACTTGGTCCCCCGAAGGCCACAAACAGTTGGGTAGATTTTCGAAAATCCTTAGTACGCTGTAAGTAAAACTTCAAGCATCGCTGTACATCCAGTGAATGCAAGGCTTTTTCCGCCGGTGTGGAAGGCTGAGGAAAAAACGTTTTCAGAATGACCGGTTCATTCAAATGGAAGTCCGAGGGGACCTTTGGCATGAACCTAGGGTTAGTCCTCATGATGACAGTGTTCCTTTTGAATTGAAGGAAAGGTTCCTGAATGGTCAAGGCCTGTAACTCCCCTACACGCCGAGCCGACGTGAGAGCGAGGAGAAGAGCCAATTTCCACGAAAGGTATTTGATGTCAGAACGATGGACTGGTTCGAATGGGCCCTTCATGAGTTGAGAAAGGACCAGATTCAAATGCCTCGTTGGTGGAGGTGGTCTCACCGGTGGATAGACCCTGAACAGACCTTTAAGAAACTGTTTGATTATCCTTGAAGACCATAATGAAGGTCCAGATTTCGTCCTCCTGAATCGTGACAAAGCAGCCAAATGGACTTTAATTGATGAGTGGGCCAGACCAGACTTGGCCAAGGACAGTAGGTATGGGAGGACCTGATGAGGTTTGGAATTGAATGGATCAATGTGTTGCTGTCGACACCAACAACAGAATCTTTTCCATTTAAGGCGGTAAGTTTTGTTAGTGGAAGGGGCCCTTGCTTGGGACAAAACCTCCCTAACTTCCTTAGACAATGGCAGGTTCATAAATTCTCGCTGCTCAGGAGCCATGCAGTCAGGTGTAACGACTGAGGGTCTGGATGTAGAATCTGTCCTTCGGACATCGTGAGAAGGTCCGGCAGAATTTGGAGAGGTACAGGAGGAGCGATCGACAGCAGGTGGAGCTCCGTGAACCAGAACTGCCATCTTGAATTTCTTGATTAGTCGTGGTATTAGAGGAATGGGAGGAAAAGCGTAGACAAATGTCTTCGACCAGGGTATCAGAAGGGCATTTCCCAGAGAATTTGGATGGGGAAGCCTGCTTGCGTAAGACCGGCATTTGTTGTTGGTCGGGGTGGCAAACAGGTCGATGTCCGGTCTTCCCCACCGGCTGAAGATTTGTTCCAAAATGTCTTGATTCAACTCCCATTCGTGGGTGACCGAGGATGACCTGCTCAGTTTGTCGGCGTTTTCGTTGAGGACGCCCGGCAAGTGTTCCGCCATCAGAGACATGTTGTGTCGGATAGCCCATTCCCAAATCTGCTGGGCTTCTTGTGACAATGGGCGCGATCTGGTCCCTCCTTCCTTGTTCACATAGTGCATGGCCGTGGTGTTGTCCGTCCTGATAAGCACTTGTGAACCCTCCAGGAGAGGAAGAAACGATTGCAGAGCCAGACGTATCGCCCTGAGTTCTAACAGGTTGATGTGGAGGCATTTCTCCTGGGGTGACCAATGACCACTGACATGAAGGTCCTGCAGCACTGCTCCCCAGCCTTCCAACGACGCATCCGTCGTTATCACTTGTGGAGACGGGTCGCTTGCGAAGGATAGGCCTTGGGACAAGTTGTCTAGGTCTGTCCACCATAGGGCCGCATTCTTCATTTCCGGAGTGATCGCCACTTTGTCGTCGAAGGAACCGTGGACTTGCCGCCATTGATTGTCCAGTTGTTCCTGCAAGGGACGCATCCTCAGTCTGCAATGGGGAATCAGTGGAATGCACGACGATATTACTCCCAGCAGAGACTTGTAGCGGCGAACTGAAAGAGACTTTTTTGTTTGTAAGTCTTGGGCCATCGTCTGTAACTTGTGCCTCCTTTCCAGAGTAGGAAAAGCTCGTGAAAGCTTTGAGTCCAAGATGGCTCCCAGAAACCGGGCTCTTCTGGACGGGATCTGGCAAGATTTCTCGTCGTTTAGAGTGAGACCCAGGTTTCGGAATAAATTGGTACACGCTTGAACCGCCTGTAGCGCTGCCTCTCTGGACGGAGCCTTCAGCAGCCAGTCGTCCAGATAGGGGAAGACTTGAAACTTGTGCTTCCGCAGGAAAGCCGCTACTGGAGCCAGCACTTTCGTGAATATCCTTGGGGCTGAACGGAGTCCAAAGGGTAAAACCCTGAATTGGTAATGGCTCTTGGCTACTGTGAATCGCAGAAACCTTCTGTGTGCTGGGTGAATCGGAACATGAAAGTAGGCATCTTCGAGATCGAGTGTGGCCATGTAATCTCCCGGGTTGATTAGTTTCAAGATGTCCTGGAGGGACACCATCCTGAAGGACAGAGAGATGAGATAGGTGTTTAGCCCCCTGAGGTCTAAAATGGGACGCCACTTGTCGAGCGTTTTCCTCACCAGGAAGAACCTGGAATAAAATCCCTGGTTTCTTTGGTTCGATGGAACTGGCTCTATCGCCCCTTTTCGGAGCATTTGTTGAACCTCGAGCCGAAGGAGACGCTGGTGTTTTGAAGGAGTGGCTGCCGGGGGCTTGGGTGGCGGAACTTGAGTGAACTCTAAGGTATGCCCTTTCCGAATGATGTTGAGCACCCAACGGTCCGATGTTATTTGGGACCAGTTGTGAAGGTATTTGTTGACCCTGCCTCCAACTGATGATTTCCTGGAGGAGGGTCCAGTAGGAAGAGCCAGGAGGCCGCTATTGGCGCTTGGACGAATCTCGTCCTCGCGCACCCTGCTTTCCTTTACTGTAAGGCCTGGAGTAGTTGGTAGACTGGCCTTGCCGCTGTTGGTAAGATTGGCGGTGCTGTTGGGAACCGGATCCTGTGTTGGAATACCGTTGTTGGAAGGATCCTCTATACGTACCACCCCTGCCTCTGGCTCCCTTGAAGGGGGACTTCCTGTACTGAAGTGTTCCTAAAGACCTAGCGGTCTCTGTGTCTTTTTTAATATCTTGCAGGGTGTCGTCAATAAGTTTGCTGAATAGAGCCTCACCATCAAAGGGAAGATCCAACACTTTGTTCTGGACCTCTGGTCGGAACCAAGTAGCTTTAAGCCACCCTTGGCGACGGAGCACTGCCGCTCCAGCTAGTGAACGAAATGCCGTAGTCGCAATGTCCATTGCACAATCGATTATTTCCATCGACGTCGCTTCTCCCTCTTTCAACACTTTCTTTGCCTCTGACATAGATTCAGGAGGTAGCTGGTCCAGGTACGGGGAGACATCGCACCAGAGTTGACGGTCGTACCTACCCAGGATGGCTAAGGCATTAGCTGCTCGCACCAGCAAACTCGCCATCGCTGAGAATCTCTTCCCCACATTATCTAACCTCCGTCCTTCCTTGTCCGGAGGAGTTGTCAGCGGTGCTGAAGGGTTGCGCGATTTCCTCTGCGCTGCCTGCGAGATTACAGAGTCTGGTTTCGGATGACCTGTCAAGGCCGCTGGGGCATCATCGGTTGCTCTATATTTCTTTTCCAGACGCGGTAGCACCGGCACCACCGTCGCCGGGTGTGTCATGGTCTTTAGGCCCTCTTTCCATACATGATCCACAATCGGAATAGATCTGGCATTTTTCTGGAAAGGTTCTTTAAAGTCATATAAGAAGCAATCCGTGGTGACTTTAGGCATTGCTAACTTAAATCTTGCCGCCGCCCTCTCCATTAGCTGATGGAAACCTCCAATATCCACTGGCGGGGAGTCCGCCGGGTCCGGATTTGGCGATGCGGGATTGTCAATAATGTACTCATCATATTCCGTGTCGGGAATAGAGACGTGATCCGAATGTTGATCCTCATCCGAGGATTCATCAACATCATGTGATCTTGGTACCCCAAAGGAATCCTGAGGGACGGCTGTTTGAGGCTGTGGAGAGGTTGGAGCCGAGAGCGTAGGTGGCACCAATGACGCCTGAGTCGTGGAAGGCGTAGCAGGTGTTGACGTATTTGGCAAAGGTCTACTGGCCTTAGACTTATAGTCCTGTAGCATCCTATGTAGGTCCTGTAGGAAAGATGTTGGCACTGAAACCATTCCCTGGTCAGAGTGCTGTTGTTGATGTTGACCATGATCATGCTCCTCGTGGGTGTATTCGCCCTCTGAGTCGGTGTCCTGGCATTTGACAAATAGTTGCGAAGGACTATTGGCATAACTATATGCATCTTGGTCATCTTCCTCTGATTGACCCTCTTGCAAGAGCATTGTTGGTAGCAGAGGGGACACTGCCCTTGGAGAAGTCACCTCAGGTGTGATCCGCGTCACAGAAATGGTGATACGCTTTTCTGTGGCCAAGATCGTGGGTTCCGTCGTCGACGGTTGTACATACGCCGTCGAGATAGGCGTCGTGGACGTTGTCGTCGACGAGACTGTAGACACCCCAGCCGTCGTCATAGTCATCGTAGTCGTCTTCGACGCCCTCGTCGACGAGACCGTCGTCGACGACACCGTCGTCATTGTCGTCGACGGGACTCTCGTCGTCGACACTGTCGTCGTCGCCCTCGTTGGTATCGTCGTCGACGGGGCTTTCGTCGACGGGGCCTTCGTCGTCGACGGGGCCTTCGTCGTCGACTGAGTCTTCGTCGTCGACGGGTCCTTCGCCGTCGACTGGATCTTGGGCGTCAACGGGGCTCTCGTCGTCGATGGCTCCTTCGTCGACGGCTCCTTCGTCGACACTTGTGAAGCCGGTACCTTCGTCGTCGGCGCCTTCTCCGCCGTCGACGGTCTTGTCGTCGACGAACCTCCAGTTGACGGAGCCTTAGATGATTTAGTCGACGGGACTCCCGCTGTCGACGTCTTCGTCGTCGAGGACCTAGAAGTCCTCTCAGAAGACTGGCTTTGAGGCATTTTGAAGGCTGTGGAAGTCTTCGCGCCAGTAGACTGCGTAGAAGGTCCATCCCTCTCCTTTACACTTCCGTGAGGAGATTTGCTGGGACCTTGGCTCTCAGACTCACTGGGGGTCTTTTTTGAGGCCTTAGAAGATCGACTTACAGAAGAAGAAGGGGAACCCCTACCCCTTTTCACTGACCTTCTAGTAGAAGCCAGTGGCGGCTGGTGACATTTGAAAGTGGTGGGGCGTAGCGCGCGCGTGATACCCTTTTGAGAAAGAACCTACAAGGTACCCTATATCACATTCACGAATGTAACAAGACGTACATCCAGGCTTTCTTCTGTAGACATTTTAATCTTTAAAAATGTCTTAAACTTGCTCTCTAGACTCGAGCGTTTACATATGTATAAATTATTATTGTGAAGCCACTTTGTCTAATTACAATGTGCACTGCGTTTTTGCAGACAATTTTGTCATTTTAGCTACAAGGAGGATTTTTTTCATCTCAACCTCCGTGTCATTGCCCCAAAAGAATTTGGTCATAAAACTGGCTGTCATGGCCCAGGGTGAATAACGTGCACGTAACGTTTGTTCATAGTATTTAAACCCTGTATTTAGCAAGAGCACGGTTTTAGCTTCACCGGCCCTGCCAGCAGCACAGCGGTATGTCTCCCATTTGGCTGCAGCGAGGCCTCCCTGCATGTCATGGTTTTAATTTTTAGGGAAGTGATTTATTTTTGCTGTCGAGGAAAGAAAGTTCCCCACTCTGCCTAGTGTTTTTTCATTCGGTCTCTCCTCCATATTCACTGTAAATGCACCTCGACACTCCCAATTTAAACAAAAATTATCGGAGCTGGAACGAAAATCCGGACAGACCTTTACTACTAGCATGTCAGTCATAAGTCATGAGTGGGGCTGGGATGTAGCCTAATGTAGCCGCTGGTGATCCGGAGAGATGACAGGGGGTAGGGAAGGGAGGGCATACAGGGCCTGAGTCCTTGTTGTCGACGACCAGCTTTGGGCTCAGGGCCGAGACGGGAAGGGCGGCCAGGCGTGAAAGTTGTAAAAAAAAAATCTCGCCGGGCACCGTGTTTAATAAGGAAAACAGGGCTCGTGCCTCCTGCTGTGGGCTGAGATGGCGCAGTGTGCGGAGGCAGAAAGCATCAATTAAAATAAAAAGTGTTCTCCCACAATCGTTAGTGGGGGTGGGTTGTAGCCTAATGCAGCCGCTTGTGATTCGGAGAGATGACACGGGATAGGGAAGGGAGGGTGGGCAGGCTCGGAGCCGAGATGGGATAGGGAAGCGATACCCGACGTGAGAGTTATTAAGACCTGTGCTCATGTTAAAAATGTCGTTGGTCGCCGTGTTCATTAAAGAAAACAGGGCTCGTGCCTCCTGCTGTGGGCTGAGATGGCACAGCTTGCGGCAGCAGAAAGCATCAATTAAAACAAATGTCGTGTCACTCGCGCAATTACCAGCCTCTTCTTTTTCAAGCGCAATGCACAAAAAAAAACAGCTACAAGAGGCTGCGTTCTAAACTAGTTGTTAATGGCCACATTTAAAAGACTAACAGAATTGTGGCGAGTTGTGGCACGAATGAGCCCAGTTTGGTTCCGTGAGAGCACAATTTCCTTTCCCCCGTCAGGCGATGTAAGGTCAATACACAGTGAACACCATTGTGCGTTGTGGATCAGTTGTAGGCTGTCCCTAAGCCTCATATTATTTCTGGCTTACCAAGATAAACGCTCATACTGCTAAGTTGCAGTCACGGCTCGCTCACAGTGGGGGCCAGGGGGTGGGGATAAATAAAATAAAAAACTTACCTCGTCTTCGTTTGACCGGGTCCGCACCATCTCTGCTCTGGGGTCCCGTTGGCGCCTAGACTGATGGCTGCAAACTTGCCGAGACACAGTAGTAGCCAATCCTGATGCTGCTCTCTTTAGAGGAGAGCTGCTCTCTAAAGAGAGTAGCATCAGGATTGGGCTGAGCATTGAAAAAACGTCGTTCGTTTTTTCAGCAATGGGGTACGTTGCATTAGGCAGGCAAACCCCTAATCGGTGGTTTTTTTTAAAACCACATAGTTATCTAGTTAAAAAAGCCCTGCCGGGCAAACACCACATGCGCAGTGAGTGCGCACTGTGCCGGCACAGAGTCAGTCCAGCGCCACCCAGTGTCAGACAGTGCATACTGTCCATGTCCATGACGGCAATAATTACCGGGCAATTTATTCGAGCGGCGCGTTAATTTATAAAACTTTTACTAACGCGCCGCTCGAATAAATTGCCTGATAATTATAGGTGGGGCAACGCCCAAACGCCCTAATGGTAAAACCGCCGCTGGTAGAAGCCATCGATCCAGCATCTTCACTGTCACTGGAGACAGTATCCTTCCTCGATTTAAGTCTTTGCAGCCATGTCAGGAGCCTACCCTCACGGTCCCGGAGGGTTTTGGCAGAAAAGGAGCGACAGATTGCACATTTCGCTACCTGGTGGTCAGGATAGAGGCAATAGATGCAGTTCTCATGCTTATCCTCCACAAACAGCCTTTTCTTGCCACAGGAGGAACAAGGCTTGAAAAGCGCTTTTTTCTTCTCAATCTCCGACATACTGTCAGGCAGCAACAATCCTGAGAAGAATCCTAAAGATCCTGAAGAAAAAACTGTTGAGAAAACCTGATGAAATCCTGTAGAAGAGTAGAAGTTGAGCAGAGCTCAATGGAGACTCCCTAGCACAACGTGCGGTAGAAAATCTGAGGCTCTGAGGTTCCTTCAGGAAGGTTCTAAGTGGTGAGGCACTTCTGATTGGCTGAGGCCAAAAGTTTGGTCTCTTTTACACAAAGAGGGTGATATGCTACAAAAGGTAATGAGGCCTAGGCCTTTTTCCATTGTCTTTTGTACCTACAGCTATGGTATTTTTGTTACCGAGACTCCCATTCCGACGACGGGGAATGATACAAAGCATGGGAATCTATGAAAGTTCCAATACTGGGGTAATTTATAATTTGTATCTAGGTGTTTTAGCATATAATTCGATAATACTTTTTATTATATTAGCTGTTTTGCAGTCTTAGGCATCAGATTATAAAATGATTGTACCCTATCCTTTAATATCTTTGGAACTTTAGTGTTAGCTCTCTTGTATGAGTTTGGAAGATTTGTGTAGCTCTACTGTTTACCATTTGTGGTTGCGAGAAAGACACTGGAACTATATTGAAAAATGATAGGCCATGTGAAATTGCATACTTATATTTTATGAACTGTCTTTAAAATGTTTTAGCTTTTCAATCAATTTGCAGGGAAATTGCTGAGAATCTTTTTTTTTTTTTTTTGTTTTTTTTGTTCTTCCACCATTATCTCAAAGTATCATTGAAATGGTTGAACCTTCAATTTCCCTGTAAGGGTAGGGATTATCTTGCCCTCCATGAAAATTTTGAAGTCGTTTATTGGTGTAGTGTCATTTCCAGATTCTTTCTATTTTAAGCTTTCTCATATGGAATGCACAACTAGACCTCATTTAAAAGGAGAAAATTCGGGGTCAATTTATGTCTGATTCCCAAAGTGGACAAGTTTACGTTCTCTTGTGCAGTCTAATTTGAAGTAGGTATTTACATTCATCATTTTCAAAGCTCTCCAGTGCCACGGATCTCTAAGTAAAACAATATGTTTAAACAATGAAAATCTCAAAACATTATTATGCCATTGGTTTAAGCCGAGTTCTTCCACTGAAAGGTAGACAATACCAATCAATCCGTCTTTAATCAGTAAACCAATGTTTGATGGGGTGTGTAGAAAGTATCTGTAAAGACCCCTTGCTTCCTCATACAAATGTGCTTCAGATGCAACAAACGCAATCTTCACTAAAACACAATAAAACTGTGATCTAACATTAATGAAAAACAAATGCTATTCTTTTAACAACCCCCAACCAAATAATATTTTACTGTGTTAATATAGGTTTTCCTCTTTGGAAAAACAATCTTTTCATTCTTATATAAGCAAATTAAGAATTTAATTAAAAATGACATAACTGGAATCTCGCTTAATGAGTGTTTCCTTTAATAGAAGGTGTTTCTGACTTTCCAGCCCTGGGAGCAATGCAGACTGGTCTGGCTCCGGAGATGGAGAAAAAGGTTGTGTGTGAAGGTCTTTTGTCTTGACATATTTGAGTTCTGCTATCTCCATTAGCCATGGAATAGGAAACACAAAGGTGCATTGAGCAGAAGTTGCGGCCAGCTCCTAAATGAACCTGCTGGTTGTTCTAAAATTAGGTCTGGCTGATCCAGACGTATCTCATGGACGCTCCTCATTATGACCTTTCCCTTATCCAGACTTTTGATGACTACTTCATTATGCAGTAAATATTTTCCATTCCGTGACTTCTGAATCATATGCCAGTTGATTCAGCAGGTGTTAGGTTGGTTTCCTTTGCTACAGTTCATCAGCAATTTAGACAGCAAACTTTAAAGTTCACCTCCGTGTATAATTGCAGTTACTTGAGCTTGTTAATGCCACTATACTCTGAGCCCCCAGGTTAAAGAGGTGAGGCAAGAGCCGTGGTGGAAAATAAATCCTTATGTAAACAGGGGAGTAGAGCATGTGGCTTGCACGCCCTAAGACTGCTTCCACGTAGGACTGTTGTCATTGAATATGTACCAATTTTCCCAAGTTGAATAACATTGTATAATTTCCAATCCTCTTGTTTCCCTAATACCACCACTTATTATTCTTTAATCCATAAACATTTAAAGAACACATTAGTCTTTTTCTTTTTGTAACATCAAAAATAATAAAAACTGCTTGTGCTTGTGGGGGTAATCTAGAGTGGCTGTAAAAGGGTGTCTGCGGAAAACAAGCAGGTTCCCAGTTACGCCACACTCACTGTTACCCCGCATCATTTAGTGGTGGAGAACTGTTGTATCTCTTACGGTGGATACACAACTAGTTCAGCTTTCAGAAACCCTTAGGCGCTCCCCACATGCCACAGGGTTTCCCGCTTTACAAACATGGGAAGGATCACTTCGGTTAGGGCAGGTCTTTCAACATATATTTTTCTTGCCTAAAATTCATGCTTTGGGAGGAAAGGAGGGGGGATGTTTCGGAAAAATAAAATGCTGACCTGCCCATCATTGCCTCCATGACATGGTGGATTAGTTGGTATTAACATGCTTGCCAAAATTGCTACCTTTATTTTGGAGGGGGAACTTTCAGTTAAAATTCTGTACCATTGTGATAACAAGCTGTAGATAGGTAGTTGCGGAGATAAGTACGGCAGGACTTCTGCAGCCCCTGCATCTTTGTGGCCAGCCCAGTGAGGTCTGACTCACCCTCATAATCAAAGAAATATATTAACCAAAATGTTGACCAACAAGTATTCTGAATATGCAGAAAATAATGTTAAATATTTGTTCACAAAGAGACTGCACATGTAGATTTTTTTAATCTAATTGATGTGGTAAAATAAGATGACAAGAGAACACTTTTATGTATGGAAACAGAAAGGTGTCTTTTCTTTTCAAGACCTATTTTAATGTGGCAGTTTTTTATATGAGATAATAACTTAATACACAGATTTAAACCCCTATACTTTGGATCTAATATTCGGTGACCATCTTGCGCTTCAAATATGGAGAGACATTTACAGTGGGTGACCTCTGAATAGTAAGGCATTTAAATAAGGCCATGCTTTTTGCGGTCCTTTTAAAACAATATTGACCACGACTTTTTGTTTTTTCATTTTGTAAAGCTTTAAATTAGTATCCCACCTGTACTTGTTGCCTTTTTTTATAAACCTTTTTATTGGGTTTCATCATTTTACAAGTCCTACATTAATGCCACCTGTACTTGTATGTCTGATTTACTTCTAGTGTGAGAGCAAAGACAAGGCTGCAGATTAATTGTAGAGTGTTAGCAAGGACAGGTGATCCAGCCTTTTCTGGGCCCCCTTTCTTACCATCCGGTCCTCCGATGGACCTTTTATTTCCCGCCTGAGAGGTAATGGGACTTAACATTTACACAGTCAATTTCTTTTAACAGTTTAACACATTTGGCTACACAATAAGGACCAAGAATCAATAGCTGGGGTTAAGAAGGTTTATTACAATTTAAGAATCAAGTTAAGATGCACAACTCTTAACACCATGCTATGAAGTTAAAGAATAACAAGAATAACAACGGAAAGGCTACACCTCAGGAAGAAAAGGAGGCAGACCTATGTTAGGCAAACAAGAAGTTCAGTCACTGCAATATAAACGATTATTAAAAGTATTTAATGCTCAGAGAAGTGTCTCAGGTTTTCTCATCTATACATGGGTAAATCGAAATCACCTAAAGTAAAGTCCAAGCTAAATGGATGGTTCTAAAGTCTAAACGATCTAAAAAATCTGGTAATTCCATAAAGGAAAATAGAACTAGGCAGGGAAATAAGTAGGAACATGTCAACATTTTAGAAGCTCGGTCGAGTGTCTTCTTGGGTCAGGGATGTAAGAGTTAGCCTAAGTCGTACACAGCAAAGAACCAAGGGAATCATAGCAGTCTAAAGCTCTCAAAGTCAAGGGGAAAGTGTGGTAACCTCAGATAGTCAAGACTCTAATTATTCACATCAAAATTGTTCAGGTAACACCCCTCTGTTCGCATCCTCAGGGGTCTATCGTCTTACTCCACTTCTCAAGTTGTAGAGTGCAACATTCGCACAGTATCCCACACTGGACATGGCAACGATATAGTCTTCTTACATGCAACCATGTTGTAACATTACTGAATAGGCCTTTCAGTTAATGCCCTGGCTCTCCACATTCTCTTGTCAAGGTCTTCTTCTCAGAATCTATCGCTCTCTATCACTAGTACAGTGATGCTTCTATTCTTCAACTATCAATGTGTGTGAATACCTGCAAGAAATGTCATGTTGTCAGAAATGGAAAACAATATTTTTTATATAGCAATTAATCAGGCCTAAGACAACTTAAAGTATTTACTCAGTGTTGCACATTTAATATAGGTGTGCACATTTAAACACAAATTCATATGAATAGTCAGTACATTAGGTTCATATTACATAGAGCATACAGTAAAATCTTAAATGTATTAGTGTCAGTATGTCTAATATCTACGTTTTAATGCAATATATGAAACAGTGTACACATTACAAAAACATTTTTGTTATTTCAAGAGTAATCACATTCTACATATATGAGGATGGTTCCTATTCAGTCATCTAAACAATAAAGGTCATTAAATGTATCAAAGCACACATCATGAAAGTCGAATTTCATATTTACGGTAAGTACATGGCTACTAAGTAAAGATGGTTTATTAATTTCTCGTTTAATACAATTAAACTCAGGTTGAGTAAATTCACTAGTTCTACATTAAATGTACTTTAGTAAAAACATCAAGTGCAGCCTTTTTTTTAATGTTGTTAGACCATAGAAGAAACGTGTTCCAAATTAGCACATTGATATCATTTATCTGTTATGAAGGTGTGCCATATTTGTGACATGTAAAGGTTGTGCAAAATTTCGCTGCACCACAGGCCTGGGGACTAAGGCTTGTCCGTGGATTAGCAGAAACCCAGAGGTCTCATTCTTCCTTCAAATATTTGACTATCTCTTTTAATAATATAATCATCTTCTGGGAGCATTAATAGCTTGGAGGTTGGTTAGGTGGGGTATATAATGTTCCAGGAAGGAGACTCAGCAGACTATGTGGTGAAGTGTTACAGATATACTGCACATAATAATATTAATTGTATGGGGGAAACTCACCCTTGATTTGTGATTGCGCATATTCTCCAAGCCCAATAGCCTTATCTTGTACAGTAATAGTGCATCTGATAATACTGCACACCTTGGTGACACAAGTAAAAAACAGGAAACTGGGCCAAAAAGAGAAGATAAAGGCTGAATGGATACTACTCATCTTGGTTAGGAATCTTAAGTTGTTGGCCAACAATCCAAACATCATTTCATCATAGAGCTGTCATTTTGCTTGGTTTAAAACCTATCTGAGGACATGTTCGAAATCCAGTGCCATGCTCCATCTACAGCTGACATCCAAAAGCCAAACCCACCTGAAGTGGATGGCAAGTCATCGGCCCGACAGAAGAACCTGTAGTTTTCAGAAGGGAGCTGCAAGGTCTGGCGCAGGTAGTGGTAAACCACAGTCCAGGTTGATAGCCTACCCCAGAAGACACCTCCGAAGATCCGATCACACGTCTAGCAATCCATGCCCAACAAGATAAATGCTGTCTCATCCTATCCATGATCTATTGAGTAGTGCAAATAGCAGTAAAGTGTCTTGAAGAAGAGGGTGCGAGACCTTCTTTCCAGATAATATAGGGAGAGTCGGTTCACTCTCCTTCATCTGGGCTGTCGCTGCAGCCATTGAGGAGAGTGACAAAACCATAAGTCTCATCATCTAGCTGTCCAGCCTCATAGAGTAAAATACCTCTCATTCGATTAAGTTGTTTGCACAGTTAACGTCAAGGGATAATATTGCTTGATCAACCTCCACAGGACCAGAGTCTGTATTTCTTAGTTTAGTCCACTGTGTGTCACCGGGAAACTGACTTCCCTTCTCCCATCCATTTAAAGTCTCCATCTCAGAAAACTGGTTATACTCTTGTAAGATCTTCACGATCTTCAGAGCTGAGTTTTATTCTTCATCTAGAGGTTTTTACCTAAATATGTGTTACTTGTTGTTAATAATCACCTTACTCCCATAGTGTTCCTTTAATAATGTTGTCACTTTATTTTCTCACATCCGCACTTATGCTACATGAAAACTTGAAATTTGAGAATTTTAATTATGACATAGTGATGGCAGAAGCCACTGATACTGAACGAGAGAGCAATAAGAGTCAGTTGTCAAGAGAAAAAATATGTACACTTTGTAGAAAAGAGATACATACCATGCTCCTCCATCCCACTGACACCAGAGTAGATGAGAGTGCGTTTACTGTTCCCATCAGGGCTGTTGCTAGAACAATGCAGCAGGGGCAGTGGCACCTGGCTCAGAGGTGTGAGAGGCCCATTAAACCCCAAGTGTTCTTTATCTTCCCATTTGGAGGTTTAGGGGGCCATTTTCCTTGCTAGCATTAGGAGCCATGGTACCATTGCTGTAGCTGGTCAGCATGCATTTAAGGCATTGGTGCAAACTAGACTCTGTTTTCAATGCTGTGATGTAACACTGGGAAGGAGGCAGTGTAAGGGTGGATTGCTGATTTGCTGGCCCAGCTAGGTTGCTATAGTCCAGAGAGAAGCAGTGGAATGGTGACTCACACTCTGTCGTTGTCATCTATCACCGTGCTGGGCACAGTGGATCTCTGCTGTGAGTGGCAGAGGAATGGCGCCAAACATGGCGCCTCTCATAGAGCAGGGAGGGGGGTGAAAAAGCCACAGATTAATACATACATTTTAAATGTATATTAAAGGACTGGGATCTTCTGAGATAAGTTGAAGAGGGGAGGGGGCAACTGTACAGCAGATTTTTTTAAGAGTTTCAAGAAAAGAGGGTAGGCTTTATGGGAAATGGTGAGGATGCCAGAATGCTTTTTTTTATTATGTAATTATATTTGACTCGGGTCCAGATGTAAAGGGCACTGTGAAGATTGTTAGTTGGACACTGTTTTTGAGGACAGACATAGTTATTATTTCTACATAACTTCTGTCACCCCTACAGCTGATCCATAAGATCAGCTTATGGGAAAACACATGGGGGCACGGATTATATAACATTTTATATGTGGAGATATGAAGAGTTTTTTTTAATGGACATGAACGTCATTCTCGCTGTTTACGTTACTTGCAAAGTCCTCAGTGGAAACTGAGCCAGATGATGCTATCTGCCCATCTACTGTTCTATATGAAATGATGTTTTCCACCATCCTCACATCATTAGTAGTTCTTAAAAAGGGCTGAGACTATTACACACTAAATAAACAAGCCCGTATGCCAAATGGTGAATTAACAGTTACAAAAGGTAATTAAAATAGCATTAAGAGCTCCATAAAATACTCCCCAATCCAGAATGTAAACGGAAATGCTCTAGATTCATTTTCTCTCGGTGTACTTCCCTTACGTTATAATAAATAACATCTTCCATGGTATGACTAATTAACATTATAATCGCATTAGAACTATTTCTAGCAAGTGCAAATTAAACATCTACCTTGTTATGTCTGCCACTACTGCAGGGATTTTAGAATAAACGCTGCCTTCAGTTGAACGTTTATATAAGAATGCCTGATTTAGTCACGAAGTTAAGTCAATTTAAAGGTTAGGTAGGTTTACCTGGCCTTAGCGTTTCTCATGAACGCCAGTATATTTATATGGCATCTGACTCTAAAGGTTAACTGTCTGAGTTGAATTGCAACATTCGGTTGCTTTCCAGGGCTGACGATTTAAGTACCAGCAATGGACTTCTTGTGTCTCTACTCAGAGAAAAAATGAGACGCGCCCTGATTGCCAACAGTCCCGTTCTGTCAGGGACAGTCGCGGCAAGTTGGGGACTGTCCCGGGTAATATTGTTGCAGAAACGGTTCCTCTTTATTACACACAGGTACGCAAAAACCTTCTATCTGCAGCAGCCCTGAGCTGCAATGTGTCCAGGGATTTTTTTTCAAATGTTGGCAACTATGGACGCCTAATTACAACCGGAGTGGCTGTAAACGGGGCCTAGATTAGATCTGTTCCTCAGATACTAGTGAGCACTGTGTTCCTCGATCAGGTGTATGACAGTTAGATTGCATTCCCATTTATGGATGAAACTAACATTTGTTTCCCACTGTGCAGCATATGTAAAAATGATTGCATGTAGGGCGCTCGTTGCGCGTGTGCTCACATGAAAAGACCATCCAAAACAGAAAGTGGCATTGCGAAAACGGCAAATTGTGCCAGCAGATCTACCTTAGACAAGGAAAGTCCCGATTTCTTTGCCCACGTATTTGTTCCGTGTTCTAATCCTCGCACGGAGCAACCAACCTACGTGCAATCATTTCTAAATTGAATCCCTTTTCTGCATTGTTATATTTATTGTTATGAAATCATCTTACCTTCATTGGTCGGATTCTGTTGGATGGTGCAATTTATTAGCTTTGGAAGTATTAGAAATTCTCAGAATGTATACCACAGTGCACTGCTGTCAACCAGAAGATACTACCTGGGTGGTTTCCAGGGTACTACTTGTTCTTCCATGAATCAACAGTTCTGGAGTATAGGGTCTACAAGCAGTGTCTTTATGCTCAGTGCACCTTGCATAAGTTAAAGAAAATGAGATAGACATGGAAAAACCCTGAACAAACCTACCACATTATTCGGAAGTCACATATGGAGCCACTTCTTCTCAGTTGAAGTGGCATGCATGTTTTATGGTGCTGAAGGAGAAGACTTTAGCAAGCAAAATGCGTAAATGCTTCTTCCACCCATCTGCACTGATGCTTAGCTGCATCACTGACAAACCGGTATCTCCTGTAATATCACCACATCCACCTGAAGATTTCTTAAATATGTCCCCTAATATTTAATGTAACACCTTTACAGTGACCTTATTTGCTATCCATATTCATTACAAATGGTTCATTTTTGTGGAGCATCTGCTCTTAATGGCACTGAGTCTATCGTGTCATACCCCCCCTGAATTTTCCAATCCAGTACACACCAAGATGGTTGTGTATGTTGGCCCTCGGCAATGTTGGAATTTCAATTGTAATTGAAGCTTTCCCTCTAATAAACAATGTGCAATATCTTAATGTTATATAATTAACTCCTGAAATCCTATAAAACAGTAGGTCATTGATTAAAAACGTTATCGTTAGCGCTTTAAACTTGTCACCCTAAATTACATATGGCACCCTACTTGTTAGCTAGGCAGAACAATTATTAACCATTGCCGATCATTTAAATACCGCAGTAAAACCTCCTATGTGTGTGTTTTACAAATGGCTCATCAGATGAATAATTTCTGTAGCATCAAGTACTCTTACGGTTGTTGTCAAATTTGGTTACTACCAAATGTACTACCAAAGCTCTGATGGAACAGTGTGGAAGAATTTCCTGGTTGCTAAAAATATCATGCTACAAAAATATCGTAGCCAAAATGTCGACCACTGCAGTATTGTGTAGGTAAGTGTATTGATAATAATGTGGATTTACTGTTCTTAACTCTCATCTGTGTACCTTGAAGCTGTAGATATCACCAGAGTACATCTATGTTGAGTTAAGTGTAGTAAATACATACTAATCTGTATATGTACCTGCCTTGTGGTAGTCGATATTTTGGCAAAAAAAAATTTAGAGCACGATATTTTGGATACAGTATTCTGCTGGAATATCTGTAAAACCTGGTTCTCCTTTAATTAAGGTCCACTAAACATATACGATCTTATATTCTCCAACTTGATGTTGAGGCATATCATTTCTATGGCGGCTGTATCTGTTTCAGTAACCAGCATGACATCATCACCCATGACTGCTCTAAAGTGCCCTTAGTTTTCATTTTCATCTTGTTGGGCAATACTTTTGATGATATCCTGTTGCTTATCCTGCATGTCGATCGCCACGTGAATGATTTTCTCACGTTTATCAAGGTTTTCAATTCTCCAGTAATGTATTAATTTGATCAAGTGGATTATCCATGCTGGCCTGTTTAGCTCTAAAGATAGTTTAGCAATTTAGCATGCACGCTCGAATCCCTACTATGGCACGCATTATATCTCAGAGGTGTTGCATTTTTAATCATTGTTTTGTGTTTGAGCCTCGTCCTTGAGCCACTTTGTCATTGTTCTCGTGCCCCTTATCGAATGCAGGCATTGCTTGATTGATTATTTATTTAATTTATTAGTTTTATGATACTCAGCTGGCCATAGAATGCTGCAGTGCACTAAGTACAAAAGGAAAGGGGAAGGAGAGACTACAAGTAACATAGCAAAGTTGTTCAGGACTAGAATTGGAAGAGATGGGCCTTCGACTTCTTATGAAATGGTCTGATAGTAATCTCATGACAAAGGTGCAAATGAAAAGAGTTCTAGGGGGTGGTGCCTTGAAGGAGCAGAGACTGCCCCGTACCATTTGCCTTTTCCTGTGAACATTGCAAATGGTGTTGAGAGGGTAACCAGAGGCATCTGGTTGGGCTGTAAAATGTGAATTTATTTAGAAAGGTAATCTGGGTCTGTGACATGCAATGCATCATGTACCATTCAGAAGGTTTTCAATTCTATCATTTTATTTGGTTTACGGCCAGCAGAGTGTTCGTAGAGCTAAATCAGGGTTCTCCAAAGTCGGTACTGGAGGGCTGGATCCATGCCAGATTTTTAAGAAAACTTCATTTATCTAAATGGGGATATGTTTAAGTCTGGCATAGATCCGGCCCTCCAGGACCAATTTAGGAGAACCCTGAGCTAAAGTGATGTGATCAGAACCTTTCAGCCTGACGATGAATCAGGCAGGAATATTGTAGTTTTAATGTGGTTTTTGCCATAAGGCTCACATAAATTCAACTGTAATAATCGATCCATGAACGTTTCTGTATATTTTTATATGAATAGATTGAGGTACCAAATGTTAATGTTTCAAATAGAACACTAGACTAAACTGGACTCCCGATTAATAAACAATCGGAAATTGGCCCCAGAAATACTATTTGGGTGTAGGCAACCTCAGGCCTCCCTCATCTGGGTTTGGGATGCCCACTGCTGTAGGTGTTTCGTCAGGGATATGAATTGCTCACCTGTAACCAGTAAGTGGGAAGGATCAAGCTGTACACGAGGGATGCAGTTATAATCGCCTTCCCAGTAGCATGGAGCCAGTGTGTTAGTCAGTAAGGCAGGGGTTAACAAATTAAAGAAGGGTACTTCATTGGAGTTTGGGGCGTATATTGATATTTGGTAGTGGGGGAATCCATCCAGTAATCCCTCCACCATAACATATCTCCCTTCACGGTCGGTCTTAGCATGCAACACCAATAGGGGTACCCCTGTGGTAACCCATATCAAAACCCTGGAGTATGCAGTGCCCACCACTGTTCTTCACCAGCATTTGCCTAACCCCTCCAGGGTCGGAGGAGATAGATGTGTCTCCTCTAAGAGGGGTATATGCACCCCCCACATCCGTAGATACTGATAGATGAGGTACCTCTTAACATGACCGGCCATGCCCCGGACATTCCAAGTTATAAGCTTGTACTGTGCCCGAGCTTGATGGTCATCTACCGGCATGTTTGACAGTGAACATTGGGGCTCCCAGCTCCCCCCATCCCCAACCGGCCCCGCTTGACCACCCCCACACCCAACCCCCTGCACACCAAAAAACCAAGGAAAAACAAAAGCCAATGGAAAACAGTCTTAACTTCCCAACAGCCCCTCCAAATCCAATGTGCCAATGAGCATTTAGCAAGCTGCTCTAAGATGCAACGAAACAAAATCACTGAACAGGCAGGAATCATATCTGTAATACAATGGGGGTCATAATGTGGCATAGCGGGATTTTGTCCTTCAAGGGAGCAGGCCCCACGCAGCCAGTCCATTGCATGCCATAGATCTCCACAGCTAGTCTAGGAAGAACCCATAAGTACTTACATTGTCCCCAGTGAGCGTTCCCCTAAGGAAGCGGGAGCCAACACCAAAGCTCAAGGTGGGCAACCCAGTGGCCCCAAGCACCTGCAACTCTGATGACAGAGGAGTAGAAAGAGCCCCCCCTTCTGACAAGACATCCGCCCAGGACCAAATCAATGTCCAATGTGGGAGGATCCTGTCTCTCCACCTCCATCTGCAAAGGGGAATGAGATGCACTGTGCCGGCTTCCACTGCCTGGGTCCTTTCTCTGGCTTGCCTGTTCCTTTGTACTGTCCCCTCCTCTGCCCCTGTCTCGTGGTCACTGTCATCGCTGCTCCTGCCACCCCCCGTGTCCCCTGCCTCTGTAAAAGGTGAAGTAACCCCACGGCCTTCTAGCCAGGCTCAAGCCTACCCAGGGTTGGCACAGAAAATGGTATGGCTGTCATGCATGAACTTTAGAGTGGCGGGGATCCGCAAGGCATATTTTATCTCCAGAGCATGCTGTTTCACTTCTAAAAACGAGGCACCATATCTTTGCAAGTTGGACTCGTAGTCCAGAACAATTTTCACTTTAGAGTTGTTGATAAGCCAAATCCTCTTTGCTTGTGCCACGTGCAGTATGTGCTCCCAATTCCAGTAGTTAAAAAGACGGGCAATCACCGGTCTCAGAGATTCCCCTGGAGGGGGCGGCCCGCTTCTGACCCTGTGTGCATGCTCCACAGAGAAAAAGGTTGATTGTTTGCCTCCTAGCACAGTTTGCCCAAGCCAGTCCTTGAGGCAGAGCTCCATGCAGGAGCCTTCTGCTTGTTCAAGCAGCCCCAGGAGCCTTACGTTGTTGTGAAGGGAATGACCCTCGTGGTCTTGAAAATGTTTCTTGAGGTATCGTTCCTCTTCCTGTAGAGCCTTTATGCGAGAGTCCACCTCAACGACTGGGGGCCCGTTTGCCGCCACCGTAGATTCTGAGTCCTCTACCCAATCTTTGAGTTTCTTATGATCTTCGCATATCTATCCCAAGGGCATCAATCTCAGGTTCCAGGGAGGATTTAATATGAAGCACCGCCTACAAGATTTCTTCAAATTTCATGAGTGTTCAGAGAGCGTGTGTTCCAGCGTGGCATCTGGAGGACAATAAAGTCTCCTCTCTGGTCCACTGTCTCAGATGTGTGCACTGTGAGCTTATTGTGCGTGGGGCGAACCATGATTGAATCCGTTGAGGCAGGTACACCTGCTGGCAAGATCTTTCTGGGGTCGTACCTGCACACTATAATCTGAGGGTCTGAGCACAGTGAAATAGAACAGGCAGGTGCTCCAGTAAAGGCCAGTGAAATGGTGCGGGAGAGGAGGGTGTGAGTATAGGGCACAGTCTGTAACCAGAGGCGGGGTGGGGAGTTCCAGCTTTCCCCTTAAGGATCCTCAGCAGTTTCCGGAGAGAGGAGTGGGCAGCAACAGACACTGTAGCCAAACCTTTAGCCCCCTCCTTGATTTTCGGGCAGTTAATCGCACGTGCTGGGGGGTGGGGGGATCCTCATGAGGCCAAAGTACATTGCATGCCCCACACTCCCTTCTGTGTTGCCCAAATTTGTGACCAGCGGAAGCAAGGAGGTTAGTAAGAGGGGTGCAGCCAGCGCTGGACAGCTCTTCGATGTGCCACGGTGTTCCCTCGTGAGGGGGGTGGTTTCCTCCAGCACCTGTGGGGGAGGGGGTGACTCCACCTTTTGCCACGCTCACCCCAGTGCGGGGGAGGGAGGCGGGGAGGGAGGCAGTGAGCAGCTCCTAACCATCAATGGAAGCATGCTGAGGAGCGAGGACACACCTCGGGGCTTCCTCAACCAAGCAACGGGCTTGGAAGGTCTGCGCAGACCACTCAGCAATCGGGCCCCCAAATGTGCACCTGCCCGGTGCCCTGTGGTCAGCCACATTGGCGCCCCCTGGTTGTCTCAAGCTTGAGAACAGCTGGTACAGCGCTTCTGTGGGGACAAAGCGGATTAGGGATCATTGGCTGTACTCCTGGAGCACAAAGGCTGTGCAACTCATCCGGTTTCCATCTTGGCCACACCCTCCGAAGTTTCTTTGTGATGCATGGAACATTAATCAACAGTGATTGGCCAACCGAAACTGTCCTCTCATTCTCCCAGTTGTTGTTCTTGGGAAATGTAGCTTGTCCTTGTTGATTAGATGATGGCCTTCACTCTAGAAGACCATATTTAATGCACATTTATAGTTTCAACTATTTGTCAATGTTAAAGTAAAAGTAATGCCCTCAAGTTCTGTTTTGCTCAAAACAATACAGTACTGTTACAGGTAAAAACGGTTTATAGTATTTAAATCCCTTGAAAAGCTTTGTTTCACTGCCAATTTCTAAACTGCAACAAACTTTGATGAAGCCAGTAGTTCTGTGAGTGCTGTACTAACGCATGCAGTGTAAAGCGAAACAACGAATGGCGGTCAGCATGGTGGCATGCTATCAAGTGTAAGAGACTATATTGTACTCTTGGACTGGGTCAGTTCTCTACAAGACTGTAAAGAGTTACAAGACTGTAAAGAGGACACCACCTCATTACACAAGTGGAGAGGAGCTGCAGTTGTACGGCACAAGGTGCATCTCTGTGTAATATAAGGAGATAGGGTCAGCTATGTTTGGTAGAAGCAGAGCTTTCGTGGGTGCTGTTGAGTCAGGAAACCACACGCTGTGAAGTTGTTTGACTCCTTTGTATTGTAGCTCAATCCCTGGCATCAGCTACAAATGGCAGCACTGAATAACTATGGTAAGGAATAGCATTTTATCGGACAAGAGTCTAAGGTACAGCATGGCTCAAGTGTACTGAAGGACAACTGTATAATACAAAAGTGAAATGTGTTAACCCTGGTTAGTTGAAGGTAAGCAGTGCATGATGCAATTTGAAAACTGGTAGGTATGGAGTGTGGAAGGAAAACTGGGGACACTTCATAGTGCGAAGAAAGAGTAGCAGTATATGATAAAAGTATGAAAGGAACAAATTTGATTTTGTAAGGTCCGAATTCTGGTTACATTAGTGAATAGGGAGAGGATGTAGCCTTACGACTAGAGCAGTCTACTTCGGAGCTGGGGAACCGGGTTCGAGTCCTGTGATTCAGTGCAAATCCCTTAATCTCCCCGTGCCTAACAAAAATTGATGTGTCCATCTGTAACAAAACTGGCGCTCATGTAAAGTGCTCTGATACCCAATTTTTCGGGTCTAGTTTGCGCTATATAAAACTCTAAAAAATAAAAATAAAAAATAAAAATTCAAATGTATTCTATACATTTTTAAGTGGACAGCCTGTGCCAAGGCAATGCTATGATATCACATCTCTGTTAACAAATGACTGAAAGTAACAAAAGCCATTGGCTTGAACTTCTTCAAGGGCAAACACTGTTAGATCTGTAATGATGTAATAGCCTTGCAGTAAGTCTTTAATCCTTTCAGCAGTTATAAATGAGTTTATAACACCTCATATTATTTTTCCTGCGGCGGCCCATGTCATTACCTGACTCACAGCTCCAGCGAAGCCCATGGACCGCTGCATGCTCTACACTGAAGCAGTGTGCAAGCAAATATGGCCCCAGTGAAATATACGTTAAAAAACAACTCCCCACATCGTATGTACTATTTCTTTGAAGTACGTTTGGCAATTTCAACTAATTCTTTCACTCCTCTGGGAGATTACAGGAGAAATTATGTCACAAGTTTCTTCAGAGATACTTCATGGACCAATCAAATTCACTATGTGTTAGGTGATTTTTGAACTTTTTGCCAACATGGCAGCGGTTCAGGAAGCAAAGGGTAATAAATACAGAACAGCCTGAGACCTTAAAAAATAATAACCTAAAATGTACTTTTGATTCTAAATTCATGCAGTGCAAGTGATGTTGCTCAAAAGTATGATTTTTTGTTTAATTAACCGGTGCAGAAAAATAATTTTCCTTTTGAAGTCTTAATGAACTGTAGTGAACATAATTACATTAGTGTATTTTAGTAGGTGTCTTTCTTAGGTTTATATTAAGTTATTAGGTCACCAGTCGCTACCCCCCAGGGTTGAGAGTTGTTTCTACTTCAGCTAAGGTTTGCATGTAATTTCTTTCGTGTGACTGTTTTACTTTAGAAAAATAAGAACACATGTACACAAACACTTGACTCTGCAAATACAGTTTCTTTCAGCTTTAAACGGCGGTTTAAAAAAATATTTACCCCTGAACCTGCCATTGGAGCTTGTCGAGTGGGCTGAATTTGCTTCACTGCACTAGTCTTTTCAGCCTCATCAATTGCGTGGTAAAGATTTTGTAGGTGTAGGAGAGAGAGACACATATCTTCCCGAATCTTCTTCTAGTTCAATAGATTCAATAAAGATATGTAAAGAACCAATTTAGTAAAGGTAAATGTAGAACTTGATGTATGGCTATTTTTCCTTTTAAGAGTGCCCTCACTATTGTATGCAATGGGGTCCTAGGTGACCTTGCTAGGCCTTTTTTCTGGTTCCTGAGGCGCTCATGGTTTGTTGGTAATGGGTACTGTTATTTGCCATCGGTGCACCAGAACCTTAGATACTCTTTCTGCCCAGTAGAATAACCAAGTACCCCATTTGTTTCCTTGGTAACTTGAATGAATGCGCGTGCAGTTGTGACCTCTGAACGTATGCTACGAGGACGAGCAGTCAAGGCTTTCTGTAGACAGTGGTAAGCAGCAGGTTTAGACCTCGGATGCGGTCTAACAGTAATTAGGCACAAATGTCACATGAAGGCTGCACAATTTTTTTTTATTTACATGCAGAAAGGTTTTAACTGTGTGCTCTGGATTTCACAGCAAATGCTATATTTTAATACACACCGATTGTGATGTTCAGTGAGGACTTTAGCAGTTACTTTCTATGTCCTTCGATAACCTTGAAGGATAATAACAGGCATATCAGTATTAGCCAAGTTAATGAATGGTAATAAAGCATCTAAGCTGTTATGAGATACCTGCCCTTTTTCTTGTAATATTTTGCTCTATTAGTAACAAGCATTTACAATGCAACGGTCTCGCCTTTGCAAAAGTTAGAGCTATTGGCATTTTAAATGACAACATTTTTTTTTTATGTGTTGGTTTTGAAAACAGATAAATAAATTGCATTGTCATTTACAATGCTAATAGCTTAATCTCTCGCAAATGCCACACACTAACACACAGACCCACACACACACACACACAGCCAAACAGAGCCACACACAAACTCATAGACCCACACACACAGACCCACACACACACACAGACCCACACGCACACAGACCCCCATACACACAAACACACAGAGACCCCCAACACACAGAGCCCCCCACACACACAGATTCCCCCCACACACACAGAATCCCCACACACAAACAGACCCACACACACACACACAGAGCCCCCCACACACAAGAGATCGGAGAGGCATATGTGCGTGCTGCATGCATGAGTGCATGCTCACGTTCACACAGGTACATGCGTGTGATAGATGTTGGTTTTGCTCATGCATGACGTGTTCTAGTGGCATGACACATTAGCCCGTGTAGGGTGTACTCCCCCACACACAAACGGTTTGCGGGATCACAGAGCACGTTACACTCAGTCCCTCGCGCTCCCCACTGGCAGGGTTTATTTGTGGAAATCTCCTCGGCATTGGTCTCAGATGGCAATGCACGTGTACCCCAAGTACCCCGATCCTGCGAACCCTCCCTAAGAACCAATACATCCTTGGAGCTATAAATGTATGGTGGGAAGTGGACAGGTGGACGGATGGAATCGATCGATCCGGTGAGGGGATGGGGAGATGGTTGGACGGCGGACAGACGGGTGGATGTATAGACGGACGCGCAGGAGGGTGGATGGATGGGTTAGTTGATGTATAGATGGATGGACGCACGCACTGACGGATGGATGGATGACTGGATACATGGATGGGTGGCTGAGAAGGTTGGTGGACAGGTGGATGGATCCGCGGACTGAGTGTGAATGGGCCGATGAGTTGATGGATGGACTCAATGGATGCAGGTTGGGTGGATTAGATGGATGGATTTGGGACAATGGACCCTCTGGTGAGGGTGGGTGACTAGTGCATGCCGGTACTGCGGCCTTAAATGCGGACGATTCCGACGGCTGCAGAATGACTGTGGCAAAAGCATGTCGCCCCGTATGCTGCTGTCATAGCCCGGATTGTGTCGAGGATCAGCGAGCTGTCAGACCCGTGACAGGGGATGCCGCCGACATCTGCAGCCGTAGCCTGTCGCAGCAGTCCCGGGGGTCTCCTGCCACGGACAGGCTGCTCCGGCAGGGACTCTCCAGTACGATGCATGGCGTGTCTGCTGCCAGGGACACCCTTCTCCGGCTTGGCCTCTTCAGTGCGATGCTTCGGAGGTCGCATCTGAGAAGTGGTGTACTTTACCTCGAAATGAAGGTCGTATGAGGGTCCCTGGAGCACTGTGGGGCACCGGCTCACTATCACACCCTCCAGCCATCCCTGAGGAGTGAGGAGGGAGACGGCGAGGGAGGCTGTCACTGTCTCAGCGACTCCAGGACACCTCAGCCCATGCCAGAGATGAAGGACACCTGTGACTTTAGTCACCTCCGCCCCGGCTAGAAAGGAAGGACAGCTGCCTTTTTGAAAAATAACGGTGAGGCGGAAGAAACTGGCAGCCAGCGCGGCAGTCCGGATTGAGCGAGAAGATGGGAGCCCATCATTGGCACTGCTTACCAGGTTCCCTGGTGTGCCCAGGCGGTGAGCACGCCTGGGCACACCAGTTTTTACGATCCCAGTAATTGCTTTTGTGCTGAAAGGAAATCCTGTTTCACATGCACCATACTCTGGGAAGACTGCGAAGGGACGCCTGCAAGACGCTGCACTGCTTCCTCCCGCCCGGGGGAAGCGGAAATGGAGCCCACGAGGCTCCTCTCTTGTCTCGGCCGGCCCCGCCCACCGTCAGGCGCGGGCGCCGGCTTGGGCTTGTCTTTTCCATTTTTAAATACAAAGCCCCTGGCGAGGTGGGCACCCGCTAGGGGTATGAGAATGGCACAAAGTCCCTGGCGGGGTGGGCACTCTTTTAGCCCCGTCCTTTTCAGATGGGCTCGTCACGACTTACTGCTGCGGTAAAAGGTTCCTTATCTTCTTTATGGGGCCATCTGGACCCATGAAGAAGATGGAACCTTTTACGCCAGCAGGAAGTCAAGGAACCCAATCTGAAAAGGACGGGGCTAAAAGAGAAAGAAGAACATCACTAGGACTTCTTCTCCAATGGCTGGCCACCGTTTAGGAGGCCAGCCAATGGAGAAGAGGGGCGGGGATTAACCCTCGCTAGTGAAGTACACTCTAAAACATAAAATCTTGCGAGCTCGACTGCGCATGTGCGCAGTACGCCACGCAAGACCTAAAAAAGATGTGGCCTTTCCAGCATCACCTCAACACCCAAAAGTGAAGGGAGAGTAAATACTTTTCAACTTTCTGGGTTATCCGGTATGACAGTGCTTCGCAAATCTGATAATGGGTTACTGGACTCAGGCCAGGGGACCACATGTGGGTCACGCCGAGTACTAAACAATGTTCTTGGTGCCTAACTGGTACAGAGTGAGATCAGTTGCATTTGGCACTCAGTTGTATACATTTAATTTCCAACTGGTTGTAATCTGAAGAGAACAGTTTGCATTGGACAATGCATTCAATAGTTTTGAGTTCATGGTGACACGCCTAGCCTAATGGAACACACCCTGTGTTCTATGACCTGTATTACCCTTCGTTCCACTGGCTAGGTTTTACATGGTGTGAAAATGCAGCCAGTAAAAACCTCAGGGATCAAGGTGGGGCAGTGGTTCTCACCATCCTGACCAGAGGGGAAAGTATCCCCTGCCCCACCAAGTAGCCCGTAATCAAGCTCTTCTTCGCTTTCAAGAAAGGGTGATACAAGTCAAATGGGGTTTACTAACCTTAAGGCCATTCTTGTATTATTCATTGAGTCACAGCCCAAGGCTCAGTATCAGCCAAAAGTGTTGATGTCCGGGGTGGATCGAGGAAGTCAGTACAGCTTCATCGGTAGGTGCAGTCCTTTGGTGCCTCTGGCATGGCATCCGTCCTGCTGTGGTGCAGACGTCAAAGATATGTTTCAGATTCATTCCAGGTCATACTGGGCTGTAGCTCCTGGTCAGGTTCAATGTAGGCCTCCGTCATCCGGGCTTAGGGCAAGTCTTTGAGGTAATGGTCCACTTCTTTCCACTTCAGCCAGTACAGCTCCCCTTCTCTTCAAAGTAGGTCGTAGCAGCAGGGTATCCTTCGGATGTAGGCTTCGTCCATGAGTAGCCATCTTGTAATGACTTTATCATGATGAAGATGCATTCCAAGACCGCTGCCCATGCATGCTGCTGCACCAGTGGCCATTTAGGATTTTTCATTATTATTTAAATTTACCATTCCAGGATGAGTAGTGGCCTTTCCTGAGCAGAAAATCTAAAGTAAAGTTTGTGTTAGGTGCCGCTTTCCCATGAAGTGCTTAAAGAAAAAGAACCAAAAAAAGTATTTCACTCATTAGATCAATGAAGCAATACAACTTATCCATTCAAAAGGATTGTAAAGAAGCTATACTCTAGCGGCAGGAAAAAAACAAGAATAGGTAAGATAGACTATGAAGCAAGAGCAGGTAACTATTATAGACTGGAGAGTCATCCATTCATGAACAGTTGGCTGACCCAAAGCAACTTGAATTAATATGGACTTAAGACTTCACACAAGCTTTTCTGTCAGACATACACTCGAACACCATAAAACAAAATCCCCTCACTCATAAACAGATCATACTTGTTATCAATAGTAAATGTTCTGAAAAGAGAAACGCACTACACACATACACTTAGATCATGACACACATACTTAAATCACACGATACACCCAAATC
This sequence comes from Lissotriton vulgaris, assembly GCF_964263255.1. Classification (NCBI taxonomy): domain Eukaryota; kingdom Metazoa; phylum Chordata; class Amphibia; order Caudata; family Salamandridae; genus Lissotriton; species Lissotriton vulgaris. The sequence continues at coordinate 584,639,205 of NC_141691.1, forward strand.
ACAAATCTAGCATCCTTAGCGCACATATCACAAAGAGAATCACAGAGCACAGAAATAATACATAAATGTTAATGTTGGACACTTGTTGGGAAATATATATAGAGCTCCGCGTCTAAAATATACGCTCGCTCTTCTCTATCTCCGTCTCTTTCTCAGGCTTCTTCCTACCTACAGCAAACTCTCAACTTAATGTCTTCTCTTTGATTTACAGCTGTTAAATGAGTATAATTGTTAGGATTGCAAAGTAATTGTCTTTAGTTTTAAATACCCGATTCGTGGTATATAACACTTTGAGAAGGCTGCCATCATACTTTCAGCAGTGCACACCTTGTCTGCTGGGAGTCCTGTCAAGGACTCGGTAAACTACTGAGATCCCATTGACTAAGTACATGTGAAAGACAAGCTGCACCGGTTATTATGAGTCCATTCGACCTGTGCACTCCTGCTTTCAGGAACTCGTAGTGGGAACCCCTATAGATCACAGGTTCTCCAAGTGTTGAATTTCCTAATAGTTAACTTTGGAACAACAAGCATGTTACTGATTTGTTTTGGTCAAGCTTACTTAAGCTATACCTGTGCTTGAAATGCAGTTGTGGATGTGTGATATCCTCCCCTAGCATCTCTGGAGCCTGCTCTTCTTTCCACCACCTTTTGCACCCCACAGGCCCTCCACAGCATCTCCCGGCGCCCTCTCTCCATTTAAAACCTGCACAGAGCAGATGTCATATGGGAGTGTTCGACTCCATGGTGTCTAAGAAAACCTGCATAGAAGAGCCTGGGAATTCCCCCTATTCTGGCAAGTTCCATTTGTGGTACCCATTATCAGTTGCAGCTCTTCCAATTCCAATTGAGGTCTGTAAAGAGTTATTCCTTCAGCTTCAGGGATTTTTAATTTCTTTGTTTAACCAGATTATTGCAGAGACTACAATCCCGATATAATTTTCGCAATCTATAGTGGTCAACTTCTAAAAAAAGATAAGCCCTCGGATCATTCTAACCTATATAGACCTATCAGCCCTATTAATGCTGACTCTAAATTATTAAATAAAATCCTTACAAATTGGATCTCCTCTATTGCACAAAAATTGATCCATAAGGATCAAAATTGATTTTTGCCTCAAAAGTCAATTATGATCAACACCAATTATTTAATACAAGGCATAAACTACTATACAGTCAATAAGATTAAAACTGCAATTTTAATGAGCAACACAGAAAAATTGGTCGATCTTGTGAATTGGGCAACGTTATTTGAGATTTGTAATACTTTTGAATTTCCTGGACAATTTAATAACATTTAAAAGAATTTATATCAAGATGCATCTGCCAGAATTGCAATTAACTCCTGCGATGCTGGACGAATTACAATACCTCAGGGTACTCAACAGTGATGTCCTTTATGCCCCGTGTTATTGAAATTTTTATTGAACCCGTGAAATATCTACTTTGTAATCTCCCCTCTTTGGGGCATCCAAATTAAAACTGTTCGTGGATGACATGATACTTTATTGGTCAGCGGTAAAAGATAATATTCTGAGAGCCTTTGACAATATTAAGAAGTTTATGCAATAGGAGGATACAAGATTACACATTAGTACAACGCCTTTACGTAGGTGTACATTAAAATATTGTTTCTTCAGAGATCCAGAACATAGTTATCGTTGGAATGTGTGTTAAGATCAAAAGAGACCATATATCCTAACTCTATAGGAAAATAAAAATGTTTAAACTCTTCACCTGGCCTCACACCTATAGGCCATGAGAAGTAGTGTATTGCCAGGATGGCTGGTCATCAGCGTCTGATTAGGGGATGGGAGATAACAGAAATGAGTGCTCAAAGGGGCAGACATGTAAGTTGGGAGAGCGGGCCTCTTCTTTTCCATGTCCCTAACAGGTAACCCTCTCATTCCACCCATGACTCTTGTGTGATCATCTGAGTATTTAGCCTTACCCGCTGGGTGTCTGTAACAGTCGCTGCGCATTTTAAGGCAGCTTCCCTTGCCTAGGGATTGCTTTATGGTAATTGCTGTATGGGAAGCACTCAGTGAGGCTTGCTGTCATTTTTAATGTGGTTCTGCAGTTGTTCAATGAGCTCCCCCCATCTATGTGCCGTGGGGTATTTGCGTAGCCCTCCTATTTCTTCAGCATACAATGACTGCTGTTCCGCTACCGCTAGATGTATCAGTGGACTCTGCCATTTAACCAAGGAAGGGGGCGTGGTGCTGTTCCATGCCATAGTTATAGTATTTCGTGCTAGCAAAAGAGCTAGATCAATCAGTTGAGTTGGGACCCCGTCCTCCTTAGGTTTCTTAAGCAAGTCTCAAGGGTGTGTAAGCTGAGCTTCCCAGTGGCAATAGCTAGTGTATCAGCCACCTGACTCCAGTAGTGGGTGAGACACGTGCATGACCACAGCATGTGGAAAAAATCAGCATCTGAGGTCCTTCATCTGGGGCAGTGTGTAGAAGCATTAGTGAAAATTTTTCCTGTTCTGGCCGAGGTAAAGAATACTTTGTGTAAGATATAAAATTGTATAAACTGAAGTCTGGAATTGTGTGATACTCTATGGGAATTTTGCACTGCCTTAGCCATTCCTTATTATTTAGTTTGCTGCCCACATCGGTTTTCCACAGGTCTCGAAGCAAAGACAACTCTGCATCAACAGGTTGCAATTGGGTGCGATACAGCCACCGAAGGAGATTACGGTTCAGTCTGAATGTGTGTAAGGTCTGTAAGAGCTCATGTGTTGGTGGTTCTTGTCGAACCGCCTCCCTTTGGGCGCGCAATACCGCTTTTATGCGTTCATATTTCATGAATTGCCTGCCATGCGTGCCATATTGCTCACGGAGCTCATCGAAGCTCATCAGAGTCCCGGTGTTTATATAATTCCCCAATTTGAGTGATATTACTGACAGACCCTTGGATTAATGACCTTGAGGACAGCCTCCCAGTATGCAGGGGGAAGCCTATGAATGGTAACTCTGGTGAATGGGGGTGAGATCAGTGAGCAGTAGTCCCACCTTCAATGCAGATGCGGTAACTTATAACAGCCTCAAGCCCCCTGTAGTGAGGTAGGAGGTCGGGACCAGGGATCCCTATATCGCCCTGCTTCTTGCTCAATCTAGGTCACCGTTGTTTCATCGAGAGAGTGGCCAGCTAGCCATCTGATAGGCCACTGTAGTTGAGCAGCTTCCTTGATTTAATGCTTATGGAGGTAGAATTTCAGCTCCTGGCCTTTTAAAAATATCAAAACTTCCAAAGAAAACAAGATATAAAGGGTTATACCATGGTTGCGTAAAGGTCAATTTTACTTGGAATCTGAGAGTCCTGACTGCCATGAATTCTTGTCATTAATTGATTGTGCGGGTTTGGGCATCTATATACCTTATGAAACTATTGAGTTATGGAATCGATCGGGAATTAAATTAATTGCTGATTTATTATCAATGTCTCACGAAAGACTTGGGAATAGATTCATGTGCAGCGTTTAGAAAGTGGGGTTAGACTATGGTTTCGTTTTGCTCAAATGTACATATTAAAGATTAGTCGCCGATTTTTGGTGCTTATACTTAGTTGCTTTTAAAACTACTTTTTAAAAACAAATATAATGGGGTTTGCTACTAATACAGAGTTCTTCCCCAGAATTTGCAATTTTGAGCAATTTCTGGAGATTTTTTTTCTATTTCATTAGTATTCAGCGTGCTAAAAATACTTTATCTACATCGGGCCAAAAATTTATTTTTATATCAATTGCACATTCTTAGATTTTGCAGCACTGGAAGTCGACAAAAAGTCCTTCTCTGGCATGCGTGGTTATACATATGATCACTATGTCACGTAGTGTGTTTATTTGCAAGCAAAACTGAGCTTCATGGACACGCGGGGGCGGGGTTTCCCTGAAAGTATTATTTCTATATGAGAAGCCTCGCATCTGGACACCTACTTATTTCCCCGTCGGACCGCATCTAGAAGTATGCTTTATTAGTTGCAGCGTTTTTTGATTTAAATCTTTATTTCCACATTTAGGTTTAATAGGAGTGGCAGCCCTGCGGCTCCGGCAGAGTCTGCGACGCCGCCGCCGGCCTACCCACCTTTTCTGGGTCCGTCGGCGACGCCTGCACAGGTGCAAGAGTTTCTTGCTGCCATGGCCAGACTCTTTGGGCCATCTGGCCCCGCAGGCGCGCCTTCGGGCCCCATGGGCACGACTAGAGGTCCTGCCCTTCCGACACCAGAGGTTCAGGCGCCGCCATCGGCTCCGGTGCCACAGGACTTCACTGGATCCGGGCTCGGATCCCGGGCGCCACTGGTTGACCTGATCACACATCCACCGCTGTCGACCCCATCTCCGGCACCACCCGTTACCGATGTCGACGTACCCGGTTTCTGCCCTGAACCGGACGTGGTGCCGGAACGGTGTCGATCGACGCCGATGGGGCCTTTCTACCCATGCGTCCGTCCTCCTTATTTTCAACCTGTTTCACAGACTTCAGAGGAAGGGGAGGACTGAGAGGGGTCTGAGGACCCTCTCGCTCAACAGTGCGGTGATGACCCGGACTGGGGGATGTAAGTGGTCTAGACACCTCGCCTGACCTTGGCATGCTGTCTCTTCCTTCCGTGGCTACAGAGGAGGGAGCAAGATACGCAGTTGTGTTGCGTAGGGCGGCCGAGGCTCTTCACCTCGAACTCTCTACAGTGGCTATCAGGACTAACCTCTTGACAGAAGTGCTTCAACCGGCAGCAACCTCTTTGGAGCCCGTGCTGCCTTTTAATGATGCACTGTCTGATGTTCTTTTGGGCACCTGGTCCAAGCCCAACACAGGGGCTCCTGTGGACAGGAACATAGCCCGACGCAATCGCCCGGCTCCGGGCAACCCCCTCTTTTTCACCCTATCCCTGAGAGCTTGGTTGTCCAAGTCTCTGCATCCCTGAGCGCATTCCCTTCCGCACCCCCGGATAGGGAATCAAAGGGCTGCGGTCGGTGAACACTGTATGCCTCTTGGACCGTTACTCCCACTCTGTGTGGGATACGGTTGCGCAGGTGCTGCCCAACTGTCCATAGGAAGCCCAGACAGTACTCGCCCAGGCTATTGCAGCTGGGAGGGACGCAGCTAAGTTCACCATCCGTTGTGTGCTTGATACCGCTGACTCGCTGGGCAGGGAGATTTCTACGACGGTGGCGCTTTGGCGCCACACCTGACTGAGAACAACTGGCTTTTCGGGGGATGTCCAGAACACCTTGAGGGATATGCCCTTTGATGGCATTCGCTTTTTTGGCAACAAAGCGGATAGTGCGTTGGAGCGCTTTAAGGATTCACAGGCTACGGCCAAGTCCTTGGGCCTCTCGGCTACTTGGCCTCCTGCGCCATCTGCTTTTCGCTCCTTTTCGTGACCAGAGAAGGGATGCTCCACAGATTCATTCCATAGCCACAGGCCGAAGCAACTACTACCTCAGCACGGCCGCGGACGTGGGAACTGCCGAGGCGGTTCTGGGTACCACCGGGCAGGCCAGTCCACCTCCACCCCTGCAGCATCCACTTCAAAGCCTTCTTAGTCCGTCCTTTCAGGCCCATCAAATGCCAGTGGGCGGCAGAATACGCCATCATTTCCCCCACTGGCGCAACATCACTTCGGACAAGTGGGTGCTGCAGATAGTCCGAAGGGGCTACTCCCTCCCCTTCGAGACTATCCCTCCAGCAATGCCACCTCGGTACCACCGCATGTCGGGGGACCATCTTGTGCTTCTTCAGCAGGAAGTCATGGCCCTCTTGGCCAAGGGGGCCATTGAGCGTATTCCTGGGCCAGAAGTAGGTCTTGGTTGCTATTCCCACTACTTTCTGATCCCCAAGAAGGACAAGAGCCTGCGTCCTATCTTGGACCTCAGGGACGTCAACAACTATCTCCGGAAGGTGAAGTTCAAGATGTTGACGCTTGCTCAGGTCTTGCCTGCTCTCGACCCTTGAGACTGGATGGTAGCGTTGGACTTGCAGGACGCTTATTTTCACATCCCCGTCCTACCGGCCCACTGTAGTTACCTGCGGTTCTCGGTAGGCCACGAGCATTTTCATTTTACTGTGCTCCCCTTCGGCCTTACCAGCGCCCCACGGGTGTTCACAAAAGTGATGGCGGTGGTCGCAGCTCATCTGCGGAGATCAGGGGTTCCAGTATTCCCCTATCTCGAGGACCGGTTGTTGATGGCGGGCTCGCCCCAGGCAGCCATCTCCCAACTTCAGACTACGGCCGACCTCCTGCATTTGTTGGGGTTTTCCATCAACATGCCCTCTCAGAAGCTTCTCTTCATCGGAGCGGTTCAGGCAGTTTCGGGTTCATCCTCCCGAGCAGCGAGTCAGGGATATTCAGGCTATGATTCCGATCTTTCAGCATCTTTGACCTGAGGAAATATAAATTTTATGGTCAAGTAATGTTCCCTAACGTGTACCCCACCGTCTCCATGTACCAGCTTAAAGTGCATGTAACTTCCCTCCTGTGCCAGCTATGAAGACGCAAATACATTTGCGTCCAACGTTAACATGTCCTCTTTCAGACCCACCCTGAATGGGTTGAATATTCCGTTTCTAATTATGCTATGCCAACGTCTTTTTGTGGTGTACTTTACACGTTTTCCAGCTCTGGCGAAGTAGGCCCTGAATTCTGCCATCGAGCCTTTTTTCCTGCTTTCTGACTCCGAAAGCCTCAGCCCAGGCCGTCTCTGTACCCGTGACCTCTGCCTTACTCCCTGTGCGGCTCACGGCGCTTAGCTCAGCCTGCTGCCTGCCAAGACTGTATTCAACCTTCGAATTATCTGTTCCGCTCCTCGAAAATGCATTCCTGCCTACTAGTTTAAGTAAACATTCCCCCAGCTGCAGAGCAAAGGGGCTGGCCTCACTGTCTCCGTGCAAGTAATTCATAGCCTCTGTTACCATGGTAGGCCCATGCCCCTCGCATTCTCATGTAGACACTTAGGCGCTTATACACGCACTCACAGTCAGTATAGAATAGCTTCTGCCCCAGAGACCTTTTCCGTTTAGATAATATGGTTCCCAAACATCAGATATCAGATATGATAGAGGTACGAGTTGATCTGACATGCCAGACTTCTGTCTCTTTCCGCCAGTGTAAATGTCAAGTCCCCTGCACCCTCCAGTTTCACGTCAATCACACGTCATGCAGCTGCGCGCGCATCCAGGCCTCAGATTTCTGCTGACATTACAAGATTCTGCTTTGTTGCCACCCACTTGTGACACCTACCTGTGACGTTTCTAGTACACACCTCTATGTTCACGCCTAGTTCACGCCTTCTAATTACGTATCACTACCACGTGTGTGTTTTATCTTGTTTCTCTCAGCTGTTACGCCTACTGTATTGGTTTCTATAATGTGACTTAAGTATATAAGCTATGTATTGTCAATAAAATATGGCTCTATCCCTTCCTACACCCCAGTGGTGGTAGGAACATGATATCCGGTCTGACCATTCCTTTTTAAGGAATAAAACCCCTAAGAACTCTAACACCACGGACTCTGCCTCTTTCTTTCCGATTGAGTTATTATTGATTAAGTACTTACCTGCATAGAAATTAGGACGGTAAATCAAATATTTACCACATTATTCTGGCGCCCGAACAGGGACCCCTCCCCCACCCCACGCGCCGGTTGGTGCGTTGCAAACTCTGTCCCCTGCCATCAGTTAGACGGAACTACGCGTACTGGCAGGATTTCCTGTATCTCCCTCTGGCCCACGGAGGTGACGAAGACTGCGATCAGCACCCAGACGAGGCGGTGAGGAGTGCGGAGGATCCTTACCAGAGCCTAGCCGAAAGAAGCAAGGTCCGAGGTGTCAAGAGGCCCACCAGTTTCCGAAGTATCCACGTGTCGAGTCGAGTCCGGTCCAGTCCAGTCGAGTTTTCCGAGGCCTTCTGTTTCCGTGCTTCCCGGTGAGTACCATTGCTGGGGCGTATCTAGACGGGTGCATTATTATGTATCCGGTAAAGACGGGTTTGGGTACACAAATTCGGTCTGCACTGTTTTAAGACAGTGTATCTGTACTGTTTAGCAGTATATCAGTTATTCTAGTTCTTGCACTGTTCTCAGCAGTGTATCTGTGCTGTTTAGCAGTACATCCAGTATAGGGGGGTAGTCATATATGTCTCAAATGTCTTTCATGTGATTAATGTCGTGGTACGAGTGACTGTTTTTAATGTGCATTATTGTGTTTTTTGTGTAACTAGTTGTGTTCAGAATTAAGTAGCAAGGATTGAGCATTCAGTACTAAGTAAACAAGATGCCGTTTTTCAATAAGTTAAAGCAGATAGGAACTAGGAAAGGGATACTAGAGGAAGAAATTCCTATCCCCCCTAGGGACACTCCTGGAAATTTCATGTATCAGAAACATGGCATAGACGCCATATTGTATCTAGATTTATGGGCCGATTATACTAAGCATCTAGACGAGAGACACAGGTGGCCTGTTACCGGAACATGGGATGCCGAGTGCATCATGAAGGTAGAAGAAGCACTATGGAAAAAGAAAGCCAGACAATCTCAGAAAGACGCCATAGAATTTTGGCGTAAAGAATCACATAAACGTGCTGAAAAAGCACTCCGTAGAGAAGACAGACATAGAGAAGAATCAGATAAAGACCGAGAAAACGAATTAGTTACTGAAGGGATTCGAGTAAAATCAGAACAAGTAGACCGCGCACGAAACAACCTTGTAAATGGTATGTATCTTGTGGCCGAGGGTTCGCCTGAAGCCACTTCAGAAATACCGAAAGACCTGCCGCCACCATTGGTTCCAACTAAAGTAAATCACAGGACTACTAAAGACATATTTCTGAATTCCTATCTAAACGATGTAGCACCCGCTTACACCAATCCACATGCCCACGTCCCGCCTACTGACGGTGACGGAGATGGCAACCCGCCTCCAGACCATATCCCGCCATTACCGCAACCAGGTTTCCCCGTTCGACAGCCCATCGTTCCTCCACCTCCACCACTTCCCGCACCTAAAATTAATATACCAAATCCGCTTCTACCTGATCCTACTAAAAGACAAGTTCAAGTACACATACAGACTCCACAGAGGGATAATGCCCAAGCCTCTGCCTCAGGAGGTGCGACCGGGGGTTACCAGACCCCGCCAGCAACACACAGATTACACCTTAGGGACATGCAGAACCACCTTACGCCCCAATCACCCCGTCTCGACAGACTAAAAGGACCGCTTTCAGTTTGCAGATATGATCCAGTACCCGGCAAAGACGATAGAATGTTGATAGCATCGCTACGCTTACGACAAGCTACAGATTACCTAATATTATTCTCAGGAATGAAAGAGCACCTAGATAGAATATATCATTTTGTCCAGACTGGGGAAGACCCTGAAAGTATTAAGGAGGCCATGGCAGATCAGAAAGTTGACACTCAAGCATATATACTACGTTTTTTCATAAATTGTTTATTAAGAGAACGAGACAGGCCTGAGACAGAACAGGATGAACTAGAGGGACTCAACAAGTGGGGTCAAAATATATCAGAAGGAAAACATGATAAAGGGGGTTGCATAGCCAGTATGTACAGGAAAATAAGAAAAGCAGTGATAGAAATACACGAAAAAGAGAAAGAAAATGCTTCTTCCGAGGAGGAGGAAGAACCTGAAGAACCAGAAAAGACTCCAGATACGATAGCGTATGTAGGTAAGGGAACTTACCTTAGGAAAGGCATTCGTCCAGAAAGCAAGAGAGTTTTTCTCTCTGGCATATCAAAACCGAATTCTCCTGAACATCAGTTTCAAGAGACTGATAAAATGCTTCGAGAACGAATGGGGTACCATGTACTCAATTCTATGGATGAACAAGAACTAGCCCGGTCAGCAGTACTATGGGCTGACAATCCGAACATATACAATGATGACACAGTAGCGCAGACATTCCTGAACCTATCCCCAGACGAGCAGAAATTAGCAGGTGTATACATGATTCAGCACCTCCTCACGTTATACAGAAACCAACATTCTGATCCAGGTCCCTTACACGATACATTAGAAGCACTACTCATGGACAGATGGAGAGGTCTAAGTACCAAGTTAATACAAATAATTCTGGAACAACGGCACAGATACAACACTTTCTTAAGCTCCGAATATGTTCCCGCTCCGCCCCCAGAAAGAAAAATGTACCATATGGAGCGTCTGCATGGCATTGAAAGTCAGAACCCCTTACGAGAAGTACATCCAGTTATGGGTGCCGGTAATACCTTGAAACGTGTGTATGTACACACACCTCTGACCAAGTTAGAACTATTGGAAATGAAGAAACTAGTACCCTGTCATGATAAAGACCCTGCAGGTTTTCACAGAGAACTTAAAGACATGTTACTGATGGGAGATTACACATATGCAGATATCATGAAAATGTTAAAGGTATTGTTGCCTACAGGCATCTACGAGAAACTAAAGGAAAGAGAATGGGAGGTAGGAGACAAAAAGATTGCATGGGCAGAAATAGAAGACGAGGAAAAACTTCGAACCCCAGGGCTAGGCCTTGGGGAGAAAACTAAAGCATTACCAGGTTTGATAGTACAGGTTCTGCCAAGATTACTGACAACTAGAAAGGAAGACTGGGACGCTATCTCAGCCTGTAAACAGAAACACGATGAAGATACTAGTGACTTCTATTCAAGATTCGAGAAATGTTTCCTTATTAATAGCGGCCTTAAACCAAGTAGCAAATCGTACCCGCACCTTTTTGTATCAAAGTTAGTCGAGAATTCCCTGGCAGCAGTTAAAACTCGTGTATACAAGGTTGAGAGTACATGGCAAGCAAATACGCCATCCCAGATGTTACAGATGTTACAATACCATCAGAACAGAATTAGAGAAGAACAGGATCATGAACAGAAACGTATGAAAGACACGAAAATGAAAATGTTAGTGGCCCAGTCGGTTCCAGCCGACGGCCAGAGAAAGGGTACGACCCAGACCCAGAATTCAGCAGCTCCCGTTAAAGGAACATGCAACTATTGCAAGCAGCCAGGCCACTACGTACATGAATGCCCAGTCTTGAAACATAATATATCAACAGGTAAAACTAAAGAAAGACCGCGTCCACCTAGACAAGACCAGGTCCAGCAACAGACTTCGCAGAATACACAGCCTACGCATGTTTCATCACATACAGCACAGACGGTAGCGGTACCACAGCCACAGCCCATTGCCGCGACTCAGCAAGTTTCACAACAGATGTACCAGTATGCCCAATCTGCTTACCCCGATTATCCACGATACACATGAAACAGCCTAGAGAGGGAGTTTGGCTTGCCTCTTCTTGAGATTCCTGTAGATCAAGAGGGTCCTTATGTACACAGTCAAGTATTGGGAAAAGACAGAAAGTTTTTAATTGACACAGGGACAAGCCGCACAACAATCAGCCATGACGAAGTCCCAGGGGCACCCCTCTCAGGCTCACAGAATGTTTCCCTTGGTTTTTCAGGACAGCCTATTGTAAATGAAGTATCAGAACCAGTCCCCCTGGCTGTGGGTCCATTATCACGTGTTACAGACTTGTTACTTACAAAATCATGTCCAGAAAATCTGTTCGGTATCAAAACATTGAAGGCTCTAGGAGCAGTGATATGTTGTTCTCCGGAGGGAGTTAGACTCTTTTTGCGAGATTTCAAGGGTCACTATGTATTACGAGAGTTTGATGTCAGATTGAAGAATGTACCGGATCACCTGTGGGCACAAGGCCCAACCGATGTAGGCTGCATGCACATTACACCATACCGTGTTACACTGAAACCAGGTGTTGTTTTACCCCGAATCAGACAATACAAGTTACCACCCGATGCTGTAGTGGCTTTACTGGAAATCATTGAAGAGCTCATTGCCCAAGGAGTGGTCGTAGAGACCGACTCCAATATCTGTAATTCCCCTATCATTCCGATTCTTAAACGTACTGATCCCAATGCACCGCCAGTATATCGGCTGGTGATTGATTTACGAGAACTGAATAAATGCATTGTACCACAGTACCCTGTGGTTCCCGACATCTCATCCCTATTGACTGCTATTGATTCTGAAGCAACGTTCTTTACTGTAATTGACCTCAAGAACGCCTTCTTCAGTGTGCCTATTGACCCAGAGAGCCAATACCTCTTCGGATTCAGTTTAAATGGACGAAGTTTCAAATTTTCACGCGCACCTCAAGGATTCACAGAAAGCCCCAGCATCTATAGTCAAGCACTGAAAAGACAACTAGATTGTATTCAAATGCCAGTTAACACCGCTTTACTGCAATACGTCGATGATCTGCTGATCACCGCACGAAGTGAACCCGAATGTGAACAAGCATCACTGACAGTTTTACATTTTCTGGCCGACAAGGGACACAAGGTGTCCCCTTCGAAGCTACAATTCTGTGTTCAGCAAGTTGTGTACTTGGGTCACTTGCTGTCCAAAGTGGGGAGACAGCTCACTCCTGATCGCATCCAGTTAACTGTAAATATGCCACAACCTCAGACACAAAAGGAAGTGCGGGCCTTTATAGGCCTCACCTCGTACTGCAGACAATGGATTCCTCAGTATGCATTTCCAGCTAAACCACTCATTCAGTTGACAACACAGGAGGCAGTGACTTCGACTGTCCTTCCTTGGACTCAGGAACACACACAAGCCTTTGAGGAATTAAAGAAAGCTTTATGCCAAGCACCAGTTTTAGCGACACCATGTTACAGCAAACCTTTTACACTTTTTGTTACAGAACGTGATGGTACAGCGTTGTCTATCCTCACTCAAGACCAAGCAGGTTCACATAAGCCTTGCGCTTATTTTTCAAGTACATTGGATTCAGTAGCCCAGGCACTCCCTGCGTGCTTAAAGTCAGTAGCAGCAACAGCACTAGCAATCAGACAGAGCGACTCAATTGTTTTAGGACATCAATTAACAGTACAAGTTCCACATTCTGTAGAGGTTCTTTTAAACAGAACTCAGACTCAACACTTGACTATAGCACGACTGACAGGTTATGAATTAACGCTATTCCAGCCACACATAGAAATCAGACGCTGCAGCATTCTAAACCCCGCAACATTGTTACCTTCAATTATGACAGATCCAGCCCCGCATGATTGTATAGAGATCATTAATGCAGTAACAAAGCCCCGACGAGACTTAACCGATGTTCCATTGACAAATCCAGACCTGACACTTTATGTGGATGGTTCATGTATGAGAACAAGTACAGGAGAATTAGTGGCCGCATATGCAGTGACCACTGAAACTGAAATTAAAGAAACATATCGTATTGATACACTGTCCGCTCAAGCGGCAGAGCTTATTGCTCTGACCCGAGCCTGTATACTAGCCAAGAACAGAAATGTCAACATATACACTGATTCCCGTTATGCGTTCGGAGTCGTACACGACTTCGGAATGTTATGGCAAGAACGAGGTTTCTTGACCTCTCACGGTGCCAAGATCCAACACGGTCCCCTCATTCAAGCACTGTTAGAAGCAATACATCTGCCTTCAGGCATATCCGTCATGAAGTGTAAAGCACATACTAAAGTTACAGATTCTGTTTCCCAGGGTAACGACCTGGCAGACCAGACAGCAAAACATACAGCATTGACTCACACTCAGACAACTGACGTGACAAAGACAATAGTACCGACACATTGTATGACGGTCAGGGATCCCACACTAGATGTAATCGATATTCAGACACATGCTACTACAGATGAAATAAAGAAATGGACTGAACTAGGAGGGATTCAGACAGATCAAGGTTGGATGACGAAGGGAAAATCTACATGGTTTCTCCCCGACTCTATGGTTCAAGTCATAATCAATACAGCACATAGCCCAGCACATCTAGGAGAGAAAGCGATGTTAGACAGTTTACAGAATCTCTGGTACAACAAACACTTACGAGCAGCAGCAAAGCAGAAAGTGCGTACTTGCATGATCTGTTGTCAGTTCAATCCAGGTAAAAGCGTCCCTGTAGAGCAAGGTGGATTTCATCCTCCCGATCACCCTTTTGAAGTCCTCCAGATGGATTATATCCAGATGGACCGTTGTCGAGGATTCAAATATGTCCTCGTAATTGTTTGTGCACTTTCCCGTTGGACCGAAGCATATCCAGTCCCAGATTACACTGCTCCGACCACTGCCAGGCAGCTGGTTCGAGAATTCTTCCCACGATACGGCTTGCCTCGTGTCGTGTACTCAGATAACGGACAGCCATTCTCATCCGAACTCATGAAACAGGTTTCCTTGCTGCTAGGATATCAGTGGAGATTCCATTGTGTCCGACATCCCGAAGCCGCTGGCCTTGTAGAAAGGCATAACCAGACACTAAAGACCCGCCTTGCTAAAATCTGTAAAGAGAAAGGGGTCGACTGGATAGTCGCCCTGCCAGTTGCATTGTTCTATATGAGAATGGTCGCCCACTCGAGATCAGGACTATCACCGTATGAAGTGGTCTTTGGCAGACCACCGAATATGTGGGGGACGCCCATACCTAAGAAAATTACCGATGTTGATTGTAATATGCTGACAGATTACCTTGCCTCCTTGATGTCTGCACTCCAATCATGTCGTTCACAGGTTGCCGCAGCCTTCCCTGACAACACTGATGTAAAGCCGCATGATGTCCGTCCCGGTGACACGGTCCTAATTAGGAACTTCGACAGGAAAAGTCCGCTGGAGCCCCGCTGGAAAGAGCCGAAGACCGTCCTTCTTACAACGCGGACCGCTATCAAAGTGGAAGGCCGAAAGGGGTGGATCCATACGAGTCATATAAAAAAATGTAACGAACTGATGCCAGAAACAGACTCGTCCACCCCCTCCAAAGACTGCATCGAACCTAGTGACTTTAAAGTTCCGAAACAAGAGAAAACTCCCCAAGAGGAGTACAGATTGAAACTTCGATCTAGCAAGTCAGACAGTTTAATTGTTTAAGTCCTCCCCTAGGTGAATCGGTTAAATAGTTTCTGACATGTATCCCCTAGATCGAGATAGAGAGAGAGAGAGACAACTCAAGAAACGTACATATTGCAAATCACTCCGTAGTCACTGTATAGTGACATTATTGATTATGTTTTTTCTAAGTCTTCTGATTATTGTTGCTAGTATATTGCTTCCCATATACTACCCTATCTTCAAACGTGAACAATCTGCTTTCAATGTTTCTGCTGAACATTCTTTTAGTGAATTACCTCCCCACGAACTTTCTTACAGACTCGCGCTGCGCAACAACACATTCATTAGTATGTTACATCACTCCCATCAGACTAACAATGCTACAAACTGCTGGATATGTGGCCGACTCCCTCCCTACCAGAAATACAAGGGAGTTCTGCCCCTCTTTCCGTACCCGTTCACTCACAATGGCTCCTGTGGTGCATGGTTTAGAATAATCAATTCCTTAGATCCTGATGTCGCTGTTTTTAAAGGGAGCTGGGTTTGGGGAAACTTGAACTTAGTTCTGCTTAATGCCTGTTACCCTGACAAGAAGGGACTTCCCATTAGAATAGGAACTGATCTAGAAAATGAAGTATATGGATTAGGTAATTATACAATTAACCTTATGATTCTTACTGTTGAATCCGAAGCTGCACCAGTTCTCCCTGCTATGTCAGTATTACCAGTCACTGGTGATTTATGTGTCAGTAAGAAGGGTTCAGTACACTTAGGTCATAGCAAATGTACTACTGTGGTCGAATTCAGTGACCAAGGCAAATCTTCCTTTAGTGCTACTCGTCATTCCTACTTTGTTTGTGGCCATACCGCATACATACGCTTGCCTCCAGATTGGGATGGTACCTGTTACATTGCATTCCTTCTGCCCCCTGTCTTTCTAGCCCCTCCTGATTATCACAGAAATACAAATCTAGTAAAGAATAGACTCCGAAGAGATCTCCCGATTGTCGACTACACTGAAATGGCATGGGAGCAATACACAGATTTCAATAAAGGATTCTTTTTCTTCACAGGTCCCGTCCAAAATAGTAAACTAATACGCAGATTAACTAGAACACTTGAAGCAGTAGTGAATGAAACTGCCTCCGCCCTAGGTAACTTAACAGAGGAGCAGTCCGCCATGCGGGTTGTTGTTCTTCAGAATCGTCTTGTTATTGACGTCATCTTGGCAGACAGAGGCGGAGCTTGTAAGGTCATCGGGTCAAGTTGCTGTGTTTTCATTCCAGAAAACGCGCCAACGGTATACCAAGCTATTACACGTCTTCATAAAATTGCAAATCAGATACATCAGAATCCAGGCACCTGGACTTGGTCCGGTTGGTTCTGGACAACGTTAACCGCTTGGGGATGGAAGATCCTATCCTTCCTAGGCATTGCCCTTGTCATAGTATTCAGTTGCTGCCTGTGCCTACAGTGTGGGCCAGCGATTTGTGGACTGTGTGCCACATCGTGCATTGAACATTCCAGTTTTCCCTCAAAACGTGAAAGAAAGAAAGAAGAACAAATGATGTTACAAGAACAGACTGATCGATTCATGAGGATCGATATATCATGAAGGGTCCGTAGGGAACAAGGAGGGAATGAGGAAATGTAAATTTTATGGTCAAGTAATGTTCCCTAACGTGTACCCCACCGTCTCCATGTACCAGCTTAAAGTGCATGTAACTTCCCTCCTGTGCCAGCTATGAAGACGCAAATACATTTGCGTCCAACGTTAACATGTCCTCTTTCAGACCCACCCTGAATGGGTTGAATATTCCGTTTCTAAGTATGCTATGCCAACGTCTTTTTGTGGTGTACTTTACACGTTTTCCAGCTCTGGCGAAGTAGGCCCTGAATTCTGCCATCGAGCCTTTTTTCCTGCTTTCTGACTCCGAAAGCCTCAGCCCAGTCCGTCTCTGTACCCGTGACCTCTGCCTTACTCCCTGTGCGGCTCACGGCGCTTAGCTCAGCCTGCTGCCTGCCAAGACTGTATTCAACCTTCGAATTATCTGTTCCGCTCCTCGAAAATGCATTCCTGCCTACTAGTTTAAGTAAACATTCCCCCAGCTGCAGAGCAAAGGGGCCGGCCTCACTGTCTCCGTGCAAGTAATTCATAGCCTCTGTTACCATGGTAGGCCCATGCCCCTCGCATTCTCATGTAGACACTTAGGCGCTTATACACGCACTCACAGTCAGTATAGAATAGCTTCTGCCCCAGAGACCTTTTCCGTTTAGATAATATGGTTCCCAAACATCAGATATCAGATATGATAGAGGTACGAGTTGATCTGACATGCCAGACTTCTGTCTCTTTCCGCCAGTGTAAATGTCAAGTCCCCTGCACCCTCCAGTTTCACGTCAATCACACGTCATGCAGCTGCGCGCGCATCCAGGCCTCAGATTTCTGCTGACATTACAAGATTCTGCTTTGTTGCCACCCACTTGTGACACCTACCTGTGACGTTTCTAGTACACACCTCTATGTTCACGCCTAGTTCACGCCTTCTAATTACGTATCACTACCACGTGTGTGTTTTATCTTGTTTCTCTCAGCTGTTACGCCTACTGTATTGGTTTCTATAATGTGACTTAAGTATATAAGCTATGTATTGTCAATAAAATATGGCTCTATCCCTTCCTACACCCCAGTGGTGGTAGGAACATGATATCCGGTCTGACCATTCCTTTTTAAGGAATAAAACCCCTAAGAACTCTAACACCACGGACTCTGCCTCTTTCTTTCCGATTGAGTTATTATTGATTAAGTACTTACCTGCATAGAAATTAGGACGGTAAACCAAATATTTACCACAGACCCTTCAGCTACTGGGCCTGATGGCCTCCTGCATCCTGCTGGTGCATCACGCCAGATGGCATATGTGGGCTCTGCAGTGGGACCAGAAGTTCAACCTGTCTGATCACGTCCAGATCTCGGAGGGCACTGCACGACAATTGCAGTGGTGCCTCAAGAATCGTGCTTGGGTCTGTGGCAGATCCCTCTGCCTTCCCCAACCAGAACACACAGTTGTGACGGACGCGTCCCTTCTGGGATGGGGCGGCCACATGGGAGAGGCAGAGATCAGAGGACTCTGGTCTCCGGCGGAATCCCAACTCCAGATCAACCTTCTCGAGCTTTGGGCGATCCGACTTGCACTGAAGGCATTCCTACTCTGTGGGAAGAGTAGTGCAGGTGTTCACAGACATCATCACCGCCATGTGGTACTGCAACAAACAGGGCGGGTGGGGTTGTGGACCCTATGTCAAGAGGCTCTGTGCCTCTGGACCTGGCTGGGACATCAGGGCATTGCCCTGGTGGTTCAACACCTGGCAGGTTCTTTGAACGCCAGGGTGGACAAACTCAGCCGTCTGTGCATGATGGATCACGAATGACGTCTGAACTCGGACGTGGTGCAAGGTCTCTTTCAGCAGTGGGGAGAGCCTTGGTTAGATCTATTGGCCACAGAAGAGAACACGCTATGTCCTCAGTTCTGCTTGTTGGAATTTCCAAGGCGGCACTCGCTTGGCGACACTTTTCATCACGAGTGGAGTTGCGGTCTACTATATGCTTTTCCACCTATACCACTTCTAATCAGAGTACTGAAGAAGATCAAGCGCAACCGGGCCAAAGTCATTCTTGTGACTCCGGACTGGGCTCGAAGAGTATGGTATCACGAGCTAATTAGAATGGCGATCGATCCCCCCGCTCCGACTGCCTCTTCGGGAGTATCTTCTGTTGCAGCAGCAGGGGAGGGTCCTCCACCCGAACCTGTCCAGCCTCCACCTCCTTGCGTGGAGATTGAGCGGTGGCAGTTGACTTGAAGTCATCTTGGCAGCCAGGCGTCCCTCCACTAAAATGGTATACGCCTGCATGCGGAATACATTTGTGGCATGGTGCACAGCAAAGGCTGTGGATCCCCTTTCTGCCCCTCTTTCAGAGGTCCTCCTCTTTCTCCTTTCTTTGGTCCAGTAGGGCTCTTCTCTGGGCACTATCGAGGGCTATCTCTTGGCCATTTCAGCCTTTTTACTTCTTCCAGATCAGCCTTCCCTTTTCAAGTCCCCTGTTGTAAATATATTCCTAAAAGGCATTACTCATCTTTTCCCTCCTGTTCCTTTCATAATGCCTCAGTGGGACTTGAACCTCGTTCTAACTTATCTGATGTGTGCTCCCTTTGAGCCACTTCACAACAGTCCTCTTAGTCTTTTCACTTTAAAAACTGCGTTCCATCACCTCTGCCAGAAGAGTGAGTAAGCTCCAGGTTCTTTCTTCTAAGTCTCAATTTCTCTCAGTCCATCCGGACAAAGTTGTTCTGCGGACTCGTCCATCTTTTCTGCCAAAGTTTGTCACTGCCTTACACATCGGGCAGACCATCACTTTGCCCACCTTCTTTCCGACTCTGCATCCCTCAAAAGAGGAAGAGAGGCTCCACCGCCTGGACCCAAAACGTGCGCTCTCTTTCTATCTGAACCGCACACAACAGTTCCGGGTGGATGATCAGCTCTTTGTTGGCTATGTGTCGGCGCCAGCAAAGGTTGGGCCGTGCACAAGCAGACCATCTCTTAGTGGGTCGTTCTGTGTTTTCAAGGACTTTTTGGTGTGATCTTGGTTCGCAGACCCACCACCAGGGTGGGTATTGCTGTGGTATCTATTCTAAGGTAAGGAGTCTATCACTACGTGTTTCTTTCAGATGCACACGTTGCTTGCCTTCGATAACAATATATCTGTAAGAAACATTAGTGGTGATAGATTCCTTACCGCCCCACCCATCCTTCCCGTTCTGCGAACTGATTTCTAGGGTTAAGGTCATCCCTTTCAGGGCCCTAGTTTCATGGCACCGGTGGTCGGTTTCTTGCATGGCTTTGCGCTGCTGGCGCGGAATGTTGTGTACAGAACTGACGTCAGTGCGCGTCTAAGTAGCTCCAGCGATGTCATCCCGGCGCCAACGGAGCCACACGACGACGCCTACTGATGCGCGGGGTACTGCTGACTAAAAACTTTCTGGATCCAGTCTGACGCCTGGGGGTAATTCTACGGTAAGGAATCTATCACTGCTAATATTTCTTACAGATAGATCGTTACCGAAGGTAAGTAACTTGTGCATCAGTTCTGAAAATGCTGAATAGCAGTTGGTCGCAATTCGACCTACTTCATAAATACTAATGAAGTAGGTCGCAAATTGTGACCCACTACGATTCACAGCTGTCACAGGGATGGTTGCCTACTCGGGGCAGCAGGTCACCATGTCTGTAATTGAATTTAAATTAAGAAATATTTTGGGGGGGAATGCAGGAAAACATGATGCGTTTAGAAAACAAAAGAAAAAAACTTGTGAAACGATTTTTTTAAAGTAGGCAGTGGGCCACTGCCTACTCCTGAAATTTTTTTGGGGACCATTCACAAAGGGGCAGGTGTTAGTTACCACCTCCTTTGAAGTGTTGGTAAATTATTAATGTTTTACAACAGCATTTTGGTCACTAAGTATTAATATATATCATAAGGAATTGCTACTTGGAAGGGACACCCTTGTCAAGCCCTTCCAAATTGTGATTCTTAATGATTTCCTGAACCCATTTAGTGATTTGGTAACATGTTAACGAATCGCTAAACGGGGTTAGTACATTCGAAAACTATGTTTTCTTGTCGCAATCCCTGCGATTTACCTGCAGGGTTTACGACAAGAAAAGTATTAGTACATCTAGCCAATAAATTGTACCTCCTGATAGAGAATCAGGATTGGTGGAGTTTTACTTCCTGAACTGTAGTTACTGCTTTTTTTTTTAACTGCCAGGCTGGGGAAGTTACTACATTTGCAATTTTAGAGCGAGGGATGAAGTCTCTCAGCGTTGTAAAGTGTACACCCTCCAAAACTTAGTTTGTTGTTATTTAAGATCAAGTTGCAGTTCTATTCAAGTTTGAACATGCATGCACATATACTCCTGTCAGAGAATGGAGTAAATGTATATCCAGGGGAAAATTGAGGTAACACTGCCATTTATTTTTTAAATATAGAGCATTATGCAGGTAGTGTACACTGCAAGGCACTTTTGATGGGGTGTTGAGAAGATTGCAGATACATGAAATAGTTCTTAGGATAGGACAGGAATGTGTCTTAACCCCTTCGCTGCTCATGACAAGCTCAGCTCGTCATGCAGTACACTGGTCGTGTGCCTATGACGAGCTGAGCTCGTCATGAAACAATGAGAAAGGAGGATCTGCAGCACAGGAGGGGAATTAGCAGCCATGTGGTTAATACATTTTGACAGTGATACTCCAAGCAACCACTGAGGGTGTGCAGGAAATGCCTAGTGAAAGATGAAGTAAGACATGCCTGGCCTTGGATTACCTCATGATGGGACCAGCCATAGGCATCTCACCAGACTGAGTAGCGAAAAGTAGTCTTGGAGAGTAGGGGGTGGAATTATGTCCATGGGTGGAGCAGAAGTGGTAGGAATCTTCAGACATCTCAGGAACATCTGGTTGCCGCCCCCAAACTCTGGAACACCCTTCCTCTACACATTAGGACCAGCCCTTCCCTGTTCATATTTCGCAAACAACTCAAGACTTGGTTATTTGACCAATAGCTCCACTTTTTGTTAGGTCTTCTAAAATACTGATCCATCCCTTACGCCAGCGCCGAGACGCCTACGGGTATTCGCCGCGCTTAATAAATGTTAAAATAATAAAGAAATCTTATTTACGTGCGTAGGCAGATTGTTACATATAGAGGTTCCCTTGCATATGGAGCTATCTGCCTCCCATCTAGTTAGCATCTGTAGGGATGAATGGCAAGAGCGGTCCGGTTAGATGACCTTCAGCTCCTGGAGGACTCTTAAGTCTGAAATCTCTTGGATGGATGTCCCAGCATATGACAGTGCCAACGTTTTAGACATTGCAGAGTTTTGAACTGATCTTTTTCTGACAGGAAGACATTGGAGGGTGTTGAGGTTCGATGTGATCCAATCATGACCCCTCTGGTTGAAAATGGGGCAGGCTGCCAGGTTTTATGCCCCTTGGAGTTTGGAAAGTTTTTTTTAGTAGATGTAGTAGTCCAGATGGATAGAAACAATGAGAAAACCAAGATAATCTTATGAGGAAGTAACAGCCGAGGACCTATTCGACAAGGTAGTTTTCGTAGGGGGAAGAGTGCATCCTTAATGACAGCTTTAGTCTTTGGTGTGAAAGAGAACTCTATCAGACAGCTAGGTTTTGTCTCTGCAAGATAGGTGGTTTGGAGTGGGGCACATATTAAGCCAAGTGAAAGGTAGTGGTGTGGTACAGTAGTGTGTGACATGTGTGACGGGAGGGACCGTCACTGTTGTTTCTTCATAGATAGAAAATGTTTCTCCATCGAGAAATGTTAAATAAGCAAATCATTTACACATGCATCATTTTTACAAAAGGTGGAAATTCTACGTTATTGCGGTTTAC
This sequence comes from Lissotriton vulgaris, assembly GCF_964263255.1. Lineage (NCBI taxonomy): Eukaryota > Metazoa > Chordata > Amphibia > Caudata > Salamandridae > Lissotriton > Lissotriton vulgaris. The sequence goes on from NC_141691.1 coordinate 584,661,590, forward strand.
TTATTGTAGTAATTCAGGTTTGTCCATAGATTTCAAAGAGAATTTCTGTGAGTCTTTTTGAGTTTCTAAAAAATTTTGAAATGTTCTCCAAACATATTAGTTATCACAGGGAAGCAGTCCGGCTTCTCCAGATAGAGTTTGGTAACTGGTCCTTTGGTGAAAAAGGCACCTTGAAAATCAAGGCATGTCTGAAACTTAAGCTGAGGAGAAAATGATATTTTATAACTTCATTGGAGAGACTATTCAACTCCTGTCCTAATCGCAGTCAGGATGATGCTTGTCACTGAGCTGCCAAAAAAATTATGTGAATTCGTATAGCAATAGGCATGTTTTTTTTCTCTCTCAGACATTGACTTTATGCTTTTTCTGTTGGGCACATGTAGCTTAATAGCCAAAAAATCATATATATCAACTAAATTGAGTACAAAGGATTGTGCCTGGTCAGTTGGTGTTTCCATCAGACTCATGAGCATTAAAATGTATTTGTCAGTGTGAAGATGGCTGCATTCCCTTTTAATCAAGTCCGTGAGCGAAAAGAGTAAATGTTGCTAGAGGTCTTCTGTAATTTTGTTATTATATGTTGAGTTTTATGAAACAGATATTTTATTTAAGATAAATTGTGAATCATTCCTGTGCCCACAGCATAGCAGGTTGGCTCAGTGTGTTGAATACTCCACTGAACAAGCAGTGATCGCCTGGTCACGAGTTCAAATCCGAGCAGGGCCATCTCAACTTTATGCACTTTGGGAGGTTGATAAACTGACTACTGTTTAATTGGTTATCTGTTACTTACAGTGCTTCGAAATGGTTGTTCTTGTTTTTACTTTGTATATTATTACAAGTATCTCCGCCAGTCCCTTCTCCGATGTGGGCAACAATTGTGAAGATATTGTGAAATGATTGTGACCAGTAGAACATAGAAACATTTCCAGGGGGTGCGGCACGTAGTCATTCACAATTAGAGCAAACTTGTACTAATACAAGTGTAGTTTTGAGCGTTGGGGTTTAGTACTTAATTCAATAGACCCCTTTGGCACCCTTCTTTGTTAAAATATTTATTTATTCATCCTTGACAGATCACTTCAACAATACTGTACATCCCAACATTATCCCGATACCTCAAACAGAAGTGATTGTGGGCGGGTGAGTGGGGACTTGAGGGTAGGGGTTGGATTGTCAAGTGATCATGTGCAGGATGACCCTTGTGGTCCTTGGCAGACTCCCTTCAAAGTTACATAATCAGTTGGGAGGTATCTGGGTGTGGTCAATAAAGTTTATGATTTAGTGTGTTCAGTTAACGGATGCATGTTGAAGAATAAAGACGTGTGCTAGAGAGCTTCATGTGTGGTGTGGTCATTGTGTGCTCCTGAGCTAGGGAGGACGCGACAACTGGCGACAAAGATGAGATACGTGCCTGGAAGGAACAAAACTGCTCTCCCAGAGAGTGTGCAGAGGTCCAGCAAATTGCTCGTGTGTGCCAGGCACGCCCCAAGAATCAGTCTACGGTTGGCATATGTGTAGTTGAAGTGCCGCTCTAGTTCTTACAAGGCCCTCAAAGAAGGTGAAGGCTCCACAGAGGAGCACAGTCAGAAAACCAGCCAGAAGGCTACTGGTAAGGCGAAAGAAGAGATAATGCACCACAGCGTAAACACAAAGCCATCATCAATACAAAGCTGAAACGCTAAAGCCAGCGACAACTAGGTATGAAGAATCCCTAAAAGCAGCGACATCTAGGTGCAAGAAAGCACTAAAAGCACAGCCGACAAGGTGCAAAGAAATGCTAAAGGCAGTGACAACCAGTACAGATATTGCAAGTGCACTTACCAGCGCAAAGGAAAGAAATGCCACCCAACCTTGTATCGGGCATGGTCGGAGGCCAGTTCGTCCAAAGTAGCCTGTGGCATCCAGTCTGATGAAAAGCCAGTCTGAATAGTGACATTTTTGAATGGTTGCAGAAAGGGGCGCTAAATACGGTGCAGCTGCCTTTCTGAAATCACCTCTTCCCTTCAATAGCGCCAATATACAGAATATTGGTGCCTGGTGGACTGCATGGATTGAAACATTTGATTACTTCATACGTGCCTGCAGGTGAAGAAGTGATAAAGAAAATATCACATGCTAATAAAGTATCGTACTGTCAAATCAAAGAAACGTTAGAAGCCAAGTTCAATCCAATGCTGAATGTAGACTATGAAAGGTACAATTTCATCCAGGCAAGACAGCAAGCTGGTGGAACGACGGATTAGTTTGTCAAAAGACTTAATACCCTCATCAGGCACTGCAAGTGTATTGAATTAAATTATGAAGCCATGAGTCGCAGAGTCATCGTAGTTGCCTCTCTGATTCGTTCATATGACGCATTCTGAGAGAGACACTCAGTCTACAAAAGGTACTCATAGATGCGAGAGCTGAGGAATGTACAGATCGACAGGCTGCTGATATGAACGCTGGAACAGGGCAGAATGAATCAGTGTTGATCATGAAAAGTAAGCAGCAACATAAAGTGGAGGACCGTAAGACAATGTCTCTGAAGAAAACCAAATTGTGGTTCCAGTGTGGATTCTTGTTTCCACATGAAGGTAAATATCCTGCTATTGGACCAATATGCAAAGGCTGTGGGAAAGAAAATCATTTCATACCAGTCTGCAAAGCAGAAGAGAAACAAAGTGGTATATCAAGGGGCCGCGATAAAATTATCGCCCCTTTAGCGTCCGTTTTTGGGCGAAAAGCGGCAAGAATTTTATCGCATTATCAGCAAGGACACGCTAGCGCGTGAATCCATGCCTCAGCGCCCATTTACTTAACACCCAGCATCGCAACGCTAATGATATGCAAAGTAGGCATACCTTACTAAAATAAAGTGGAAAATGGCGCTAACACAACTTCCTCCTATTATCAATCTGGCCGTAAACCCGCGTAGCGATGATAAAAGTAGCGCTCATCGCTGGTTTCTGGACGCCTGCTTTCAATCTGACTTAGCCTTTATATCCTATCGGAGGTGGATTGTAAGTATAAGTCCACCTTGCCCTATCATCAAAGATTTGCCTATTGGTGTGTTTTTATCGCTGGATTTCCAGCGATATTATCACATTTTGCCGCTATCGCTGGATTTTTTATCGCCTTGGAGATTTAATCCAGCGACAGCCGGCGATAATTAAACTAGCACTGAGCGCGCTTAGCGATAATTATCGCTGGCTGTTGCAAATGGGCACCAGAAAGTTCCAGAAGCATTCTAGCCACGCTGATAAAGCCAAGCAAAAACATCAATTAAGGCAAGTAGAGACTAAACGAAGTCGATTGTCATCAACTTCATCTTCCAAAAGCTCTTCAACATCCTCATCGAGCAACAGTGAAGAAGATAGTTGTGCAATGGTGATGTCAACCGCAGAACGACGTGCACATGTAGGATGGACTGCTTGCAAAGAAGAACACAAGTCAAAGAGAGATCACCATGTGAAGTGATCAAATTCGTATGGCCAGTGCCCCAAGATTGTGCTGAAGTTGAATGGCTGCCCTACAACTTTTATTATTGACGGTAATGCATTGATCAGGCCGGCAGTAAAATGTGAGGAACTGTCTCCGATTCCATGTCTAACGCCTTCTAAGACAAAGGTGTACACATGGGCTGCATCTACTCTATTACAAAGTCAAGGGTCATTTGTTGTGATCATGAGGCATATGAAAACCACTGTGCAAGCATCACTTCATGTCCCCCAAGGTACTTTTTTAGTGAATATCTACTCCGTTTCAGCACTGCTGTTGACACAGGACTCCGGAAGCTTGTCTCCCTCCCAGTATAAGAATTGGCTTGGTAGTTTGGTTTGCCCTGGTCCCATCATGCACTGGGACAGGAACAGACTAATTTGCATATAGCCAGGTTCTGAGCTGGGATGGTGCAGTGAGCAAAAAAACGGTGATGAATCAAGCCCTGATCTCTTGACTGGGTAGGAGTATCCTGCATCATTCAGAAACTCTTTCCATCACCTTTTCCAAAATTGATTTTATCCACACTAAGTGTGGGAGGGTATACTCAGATGTGAGTCCCTTGCTCATTGCACCATCAGGATTCAAGCAAGCCGGGCCGACGACGGCTGAAATGCCAGAAACCGGTCCCCGGAAGCTTGTCTCCTTCCCAGTATAAGAATTGGCTTGGTAGTTTGGTTTGCCCTGGTCCCATCATGCACTGGGACAGGAACAGACTAATTTGCATATAGCCATGTTCTGAGCTGGGATGGTGCATTGAGCAAAAAAACGGTGATGAATCAAGCCCTGATCTCTTGACTGGGTAGGAGTATTCTGCATCATTCAGAAACTCTGTCCATCACCTTTTCCACAATTGATTTTATCCACACTAAGTGTGGGAGGGTATACTCAGACGTGAGTCCCTTGCTCATTGCACCATCAGGATTCAAGCAAGCCGGGCCGACGACGGCTGAAATGCCAGAAACCGGTCCCCGGAAGCTTGTCTCCTTCCCAGTATAAGAATTGGCTTGGTAGTTTGGTTTGCCCTGGTCCCATCATGCACTGGGACAGGAACAGACTAATTTGCATATAGACAGGTTCTGAGCTGGGATGGTGCAGTGAGCAAAAAAACGGTGATGAATCAAGCCCTGATCTCTTGACTGGGTAGGAGTATTCTGCATCATTCAGAAACTCTGTCCATCACCTTTTCCAAAATTGACACAGGACTGATATTCATCAACTTCAACCTCAATGCACATTCTGAAATAGTAAGTCAATTCCCGTTGTTGTTTCACTGACTAGAGAAACTCAAGACAATGAAGGTGCAACTTCATGGTTTTTTTTGGGAAATGTATATATTCAGATTTTCAAAATAATACAAAACAAATCAGTGCAGCAATGCTTTATTAAGTATTCGCACAATGCCAGAGAGACTAGAGTAGGGACAGATTTCCCAAGTTGGGGCGGAGAAGTAATGGGGGGTTGGGAGGGGGACCAACAGCAAACATTTGCATACAAACAACCATCACATGAGGGAATGTTGCAATAAGCTGAGCTATTGTTGTTCTTAGATGGACCCACCAACTCGAGGAGGGGCAGGTGAATGTGGGTGTGTTCAACAGCCCATGTAGTCCAGTCTCGATATCATCTATCGCATGCAACTTCACATTAATGAGGACATTCATCGTGTTGCTCAGCGACACCATCAGATTGCTTTTCATTACTGGAGGCCGTTGAGAAAGAACTAGAAACTTTATTAAAGCATGACATCATAGAATGCTCTACTGGTCCGACTCCATTGGTTTCACCCATAGTGGTAGTGGCAAAAAAGGAGAGTGGAGGTGCAGTGTGCATTTGATGATATGCGCCAGGCAAGCAAAACAATCGAGAGAGAAAGCCATCCAGGTCCACACATAGCAGAAATGACTACACAGCTAAACGGCGCCAAAATCTTCTCACATCTTGACTTGAATCAAGGATATTATCAATTCGAGCTGTTAGAGAACAGTAGGTACGTTACTACTTTTTCAACTCATGTTGGTTTATTCAGATGCAAAAGACTCAGCTTTGGAGTTTTGTCAGCTGCAGAAATCTTTCAGGATGCCATTCGCTGAGCAATTTAACTCATCACACATGCTTTTTACTACAGTGATGATATACCAGTACCTGGGGCCACACAAAAAGATTATGACAAAGCTCTTACACAATTATGCCATCTGTTCGCTAATGCAGGTCTCAAATTAAATGCAGAAAAGTATGAATTTCAAAAAGCCAAAGTCAAATTCTTAGGGAATATTTTCTCTGAAGAGGGAATGACTCTTGACCCTGAAAAGGTACGAGCATTGTCATCCACTTGTCCCCCGCAAGATGTAACTATGCTGTGATCTTTTTAAGGCATGGCTTAAGATGCATTCATGACTTTAACATGGTGGGTCCCCCACTAAGAGAATTTACAAAGAAAAATATTTCCTTCCAGTAGTCTTCTTAATGTGACTGATGTTTTAAGAAAATCAGACACATAATTTAAGATGCAACTGAAATGGCTTATTTTCATCCAAAGTTGCATACTGAAATTATAGTAGATGCAAGCCTGGTGGGGTTGGGTGCCATCTTTGCTCAACACAATGGACATTCAAATGCTCCGAGACACATAGTGGCTTATGCTAGCAGAAGTCTATCTCAGAATAAATGTGCCTATTCTCAGCCAGAAAAAGAGAACTTGGCTGTAGTGTGGGCTTGTCAACATTTTTATGTGTTTCTGTTTGGAAAGCATTTCACCTTTGTCACTGACCACTAGGTGGTGCTCACCATTTTCGAAACTATGAAAGCCAAGATGCCCCCTTACATCGAGAGGTGGGAGTTGAGAGTGCAAGAGCGTGATTACACTATTGTGCATAAGCTGGGGAAGGATCAAAACCCAACAGATTACTTTTCACAAATGCTGTTACAGCATTACCATGGAATGTCTAAAGCAGCTGAAGAGTAAATCAATTTCATAGTAAGGTCCAGCACCCTTGCAGCTCTATCCATTGAGCAGATCTTTGCTTCTACCAACAAAGATATGTTCACACTTTAGGATATCAGTGCAACGTAGTCATGGAGAAAACATACCCGACCTCTCACAGACTACGTTAAATATAAAAAATTAAAAAATGTGGAGGAAGAACTTTCCGACACTCAAGAGGTATTGTACTAAGATGTTCGAGAATTGTCATACTTCAGAGCTTGAAGCAACAAGTCATTGATCTGGCACACAAAGGATATCATGGCATTGTATCCACTACGAGAGCCCTCAGAGGCCGAGTGTGGTTTCCTGGCCTTGATGAACGAGACGAGAAGCAACTGAAAGCATGTCACCTGTGTAACTGTTACCTCCCAAGACAACACAGCATCCGCATAATATGTCTGACCTTGCTAAACAAGTGTGGGAGAAAATTGCAGTTGATTCCTTTGGACCCTTAAACAATGGACATCATCTCATGGTAGTTATTGATGAGTACTCATGTTTTCCCTAAGTGGAAGATTTATCAACATCCACCCATGACAAAGTCATCGAGAGACTGGATGTTATTTTTGCAGCGTGGGGAGTTCCCTCCATTCTTCAATCTGACAACGGTCCACCTTTCAATTGCAGAGAGTTTAAAGACTTTCTTAGTCGCTTGAATGTCAAGCATTAGAAAAGCACACCTCTCTGGCCACAGGCAAATTGCGTTGTTCAACGATTTATGGGCACCCTGGAGAAAGTGAATCAACTTGCTAAGCTAGAAGGAATCAATCTCAAGTCAGCCTTATGTCCAGCCCTTCGTGCCTATCGGTCAACTCCCCATTCTACAACATGTGAAAGTTCCACCTTGCTGTTTGGGGGAAGCTATTGTGTCAAAGCTACCACAATGGACCACGAGGCGAGTAATAGACACATATGTGGTTTGTGTCTCTGACACGTCTCACAAAAGCAAAACGAAGACCTATGCAGAAGAGCTCAGATGCACTTGGGACACGGTTTTTCAGAAAAGGAGACCTGTAGTAAGATAAAATGGTATTGCAAGACTGAGGCTCGGTTTGATGCTGATCCATTGAGAGTTGTGACAAGTGAAGGACATATGGTTTATCTAAAAGTATGACTTGGCAGGTATCCCACTAAAGACAGCACTCGGTAATGGATTCCACAACGGTCAACTAATGATTGTTGACTGTGTGGGCTTTCACAGGAAACTTTATTGCACATTGTTTGTGTTTGACCATAAGTGTTCATCGTAGAAAGAATGCTTGCATTAGCAGTTTAAACACTGTTAATTCTTCTGTTTTTTATAACATTGAGTGATTATTGTGGCTCACTGGTTAGAGGCGGCAGACCCGAGAGCAGAGGACGGCCCGGGACCAGGGTTCGATTCCCGGCGCGGCAGGTTTCTGGACCAGGGTCAGCGGACTCGATAATTCTCTCGCCTCGGTGCCCACTCTGATCAGCGATCACACTCGGCAACTCTGGGCATTAGCTTGCCTCATCTTCACTAACGGCCCCACCAGACCGCCGGGGATGCCTGGTCTCACCCTGGAGATACCGATTAAGGGACCATCTCTCAGGGAAGCCAGGAAGGGTTTCGCAGCGGTCGAAGCGCCTTGGGACCCTACGGGTAAGTAGTGCGCTATATAAATGCCTATACATTTACATTACATTTACATTGTCTTACTGTGTGACTTAAACTTCTTTTCTACATACAGGTTTAAGCACTTGACATTTTCTTGGCTAGAGCCTGAACGAATTATATGATAGGATATTTACAGTTCCATATTGTAGCAGGGCACATGGCACTTTTTCATTATGACTAATGTATTCATAGGTCTAATGTTGTAGTTTTAAGTTTATCTTATATGTTCTTTGATAAGTACTGCAAAATGACAATTTTTGGTGTTGTTGTTGACCTATGATTAAGTAGACTATTTGTCCCTAAGCATGTGACACTTTGAAATATTGCAAAAAGTAATTTTGTGGTATGTCACACTGATGAAATAAACACTCTGCATTTTAACGTTTGTTTGGTCTTCTGCTGGTGGCAATACTTTTAATGTAACTGATTGTTTCTGTGTAGGGAATTTATGAATAGTCGCGCTCCCTGTTTTAACTATTTGGTTATTTTTATGGATCCTGTTTTGATTCTTTTTAGGATAAATGAACTCTTGTGTCTATTGGATTTAGCTTATGTATTTAGATTTGTAATTTGTTTTTATATATGTATTGTAAAACATCATTTTGTATTAATTTGGCAATAAATACTTATTACTACTGATATTGTGACCACTCAATGTCCTGGAAAGTCCATTATGAGAGACATTTCCCATTTTACGCATCTGCCTCAATGTTCGTTGCCTTTAGACATCACGAGTGAGTCAAGTCCACCTGAGTGCCCAAGCCAAGCATCTGAGTCTACATCCACGATGCCAGAAGGCTGTGCAACTCCTTCACCTTGTATGACTCGATCTGGAAAATTGGTGCAAGCACCTCAATGACTCATTAAGACACTCTAATGTATATATGTTGTCCGTACTTTTTTATTTAACAAATTGGGAGATGTATTGTCATGTGATCATGTGCATCGTGTGGTCCTCTGCAGACTCCTTACATAGTTACACAATCAGTTGGGAGGTATCTGGGCATGGTCAATAAAGTTGGACGTAGTGCATTCAGTTAACGGTTGCATGCTGAAGAATAAAGACGTGTGAGCTCCATTTGTGGCGTGGCCATTTGTGTTCTCCAGAGCTAGTGACAGGGTGATTTACTATGTGTCGCAGAAGAGTGGGGACGAGGTCTTGTCTCTCCAGGGACATTGTCTTCGTATTCTCTCCGGCGTGATAGGAGGAAAGAGAGACCAGATGTTTTAAGGATTGGGTTCAAGGACCAGTGGGTTTTAAAAAGGGGACGGGTGTGAGTATTCACTAAGGGCTGCCACCATACACTTATCCAATAAAATAAAAATGTAGAGAATAAGGAGGGTGAATTCAAAAGAAAAAAACACAGCCTGTGACCTCCCCAGACTATTCTACCCAATCCCTCCCCGTGAAAAGGCAAAGCGCAGTATACGGTTTCGTAGCTTCTCCAGCCACACTTCTCCAGAAGCGTGGCGGGGTGAATCGCGGTATCGTTGGCCTTCTGCCTCTTCGGTCCTCCTGACCCCAACGTCTCCTGTTCGGTCCGTTCTTCTTCCGCTCTCTCCACTATGCTCCTCCAGCTCCTGCTCCAAAACTCCGACTCTTCCTCCGGCTTTCGCACCTTCCCGTCCCGCTGATGTCCCTTTAACCGCCTCTTCCTGGTCTGACAGGCTCACTGATGATGACGGGCTGTGGACTCCTCCGGGGAAGCCCAAACCGCGTTAAAGGGGCCATACGTGTCCTGTGGACGGGGTGGAAACGAACAGCCAATAATGTCCCCACCCCGTCCGTCTTCGGTGGAGGCCCCGTGCAGGGGCATAACACAGGCCCCCGCAGCCCACGCGGTGCGGGGGGCCCCTAGCTCCAAGGGACCCCCTCTGCACTGCACTCTAGCCGGAGAGCTCCTGATAGAGCCCGGAGGGGCCCCCCCAAGTACCGTGCAGAGAGGCCCCCTCACTTTTCGTTTCGCCAGTGGCCCCGTGACACTATGCAAAAAAGCCAACCCAGAAATGTTCACTTTTCTCACAAGTTGCTGCATCCTCTGCACTGTTGTGGAACCACAGTTGTATATTTGGAATACGATTTTCTTAAATTCAGTGCACAAATAGAAGGACTCAAAGTGTATGATCAGTGCAAGTGTCCATCACAAGTCTATGATAGCTAATAAAAGTATCCTATGATCCATGAAAAGATGCGTCTACATTTATGGTATTGGGTATAAACGCATGCTTGAGTTAGGAACATTTACTACAAACGCAGGAGCCAACAATTTTTCAATCCACTATTTATTTTATAAATGAGGAATTATATAAATGCTACTTTGTACCACTAGATGTCGCTGCATAATCATAAACAGTACTGTTTCCATGCTGTCCCCGTGCACTGGCTTATGTGTTTGTCTTGTAAAGATATAACTGGCTATTTCCATTTGTGGCGTACTGAGTACACTTGCTCTTCTAAGTTGTGCTACAAAATGTGCAAACTTCATGGTGTATTTTGTCTAAAACTGAAAAAGGGTGCTTCCTACTTGAGTCGTTTACTTATGTGTTGTCAAAGAATCGCCTTCTAAATTTAAAACAAAAATAAAGTAATTTCTAATTATTTGTTGTTGAATTATGAGCGAGAACTATAGGGCGTACATACGTATTCTCTGAAAAAACTCAGTTAAAGGCTTGTTATGGTTCAGTGAACTCCAAACCAAAAGAACCTCAATGAAACCAGTTATGGTATGTAGCTGACAACGGACACACATCATAACTCATAGCCCATGCCATGCACAATACACCTCTTTCCAGTAAAAAAAAAAAAAAGACTATTTGCCAATAGCGAAACATGAGTTAAGATGTGTGCTCCATACCATATATCCAATTTTCATTGTTTTTGGGGTTAACATTAGGTGAACCATACTGGCCTTTCAACTTTTTTTGTTGTTGCGAATTTCAGTGTATTGTAATGATTTACTACATTTACCTGGCACAACCCACAGCCTTTGGGTTGCCTCAGAGTCACCCTGTGCGCCCCAACAAGGTCTTCACTTAACCATAACCTTGATTGACTTACCTTCTATTATAATAAAAATGTGTGCATTTTGTGAAAACCTAAAATACTGGAATTCGAGTTGCATATGATAAGCAAGTGGCAAATTTTGTCCCAGATGTGTCCATGGGGTCCAGAGTTAAAGGCAAATGGTCCTTTTCAATGGTAAGTTGTCCTGAACTTGAGCTTTAGTAGTTTGTGTGTGCGCATGTGTGTGCACGCATAATTAGTGGCTTCTAGAACAAAGCAGTCAAGTGTCCTCAATCATTCAGATAGTAGATAGCAGGCACAAATTAAGTCACAGATAAAGTGGACCGTTTGAGAACAAACAGATATATAGTTAAAATTCTGGGGATGCAGAAGTTCAGGCCCATTTGTGGTTAGGCTCCATTTTCTACACTGCAATACACTGGGATGTGTATATCTCAGTGTACTGCAGTGCAGAAAATAAACCCTAAACACATTTAGAACTATCTATCTATCTATCTATCTATCTATCTATCTATCTATCTATCTATCTATCTATCTATCTATCTATCTATCTATCTATCTATCTATCTATCTATTTTTTTCACACTTACCAATAGTAAAATGTTTGTGAATCAGACCCATCCATTTTATCGTTACTCGTTGTATTCTTTTCAAAAGTAAACCTGTCACCAGCACTACAATGCAAACACTTTTTATTCTAGAAGTATTGTTGGTGTAGTTGGTGTTTCATTTGATAAGGGCAGCTAGATGGGCAATATATCACCCATACAAGTAAGTTGATTATGGGAAAGAACAATTATCCCTATCCTGCTAGTTTTTCTACTCTTGTTCATAACGTTATGGGTCGTTCAAGGACCCGTTTAACAGTGTCATCGCCTCTTTACTGCCATGTTACACTTGAAATATTTCGCCACTCCTTAAATCTATGAAACACAAAGCAGCTAGTACAATAAAGTTATGCCCTCTCAGTGGCATTTATTGGTGATGCAGCGATCACCAAAAAACGCACATTTTAGATTCACCGAGTTGGACAAGAAGCACCAATTCCTAGAAGCCAACTCAGTCTGTGACTGCTCTGCCTTACACGCCACTCGGTCATTTTGAGACAAGCAAGTCATCCAAACATGATTTTGCTTTGAAATTGTTCTTCTCGTCACTGCTCCGAAAAACCCACAGCAAGTCAGTGCTACAGGTCGATATAACGATGCAAACTACTTTATGCTGTAGTTTGTTCTCGATTTCTTCCAGACATGCTGATGTGCCAAGCATTGTAATAATCCAATTTTGACAGCAACAACATGTGTACCAAGCCTGCTTTGTATCTGAAACACATTAGGAACAGAATCTTGTCTAACATCTGTGGTCGGTTGTATGCTTTATAGTCAACTCCGCGACTGGAGACTTGAAAGAGATGTTTAATGGCAAACTTACTCCTAGATTGTTTGCTGTCTGGCTGGTTTCTGCCAGTCCAGTTCCTCAGACTACAGAGAGGGAGCTATCCCCTCCCCAGGGATTCCAACTGGTGCACCCTAGTGTTGGATTCATGAACACATACACTGTTTTATGTTCTCTAGGTAGCATGGGGCAGCGGCTGGACCTTGCCACTAACACTTGAAAGGTTATCTTCTTCTGGGAAGTGATATTATGCTAGAAACTTCCACTCTGGGATGTACATTAACATTGCTTTTACCGGCCATTAAAGGCCAGCTCCAGTGTTACACTTGCCCTCGAGGGCAGAATGTTCTAATTTGTAAAACAAAGGTCTCACGGAGCCAGAGGGGGTTGAATTCCCCTCGGTTTGCTTGAGGCCTTTGTTAAACACTGGAATGCTGATGCCTCTGGCTTCTACCGGCCATCAGAAGCCCAGAGCACTCCGTTGTTTTCAATGGAGCGCTCAACATTCTAATGTTCTAAAATACCTTATTGCTTATTATCTACACAGGCAACCAACGAAAATGTTATGAGTGAATGCATAGTAATTTCTGAGGGCGGTACTTTGTGGGCTTCTGTTGTGATTATTTTCATTAAGGGATGGTTAAGGGGTATCTCATCATTTCCTAGGGATGAGTAGATAAGCAATTGGAAGAATATATATTGAATTATAACAAAAAGACAACTCTCTTGTAGGCATCAGCATGTATACCATTTACGAATCTAAAATTAAGTTTTTGGAAAAGTGGTTTTGTATTCCCAAATTGGGTTATTTGTGTGTGTTTGTAGATGTCTAACTGAATGGTGCACCCAGCTTTAGACACAAATCACTGCAATGCGGAAATATGTCTCTGTATCCAGAGATTTTGTATATTTTTGGGACAATTGGAATTTTGGTGTGTATCGAAGTTCTAATGTGATATGCGGATCCATACCCGGTCAGCACTGTCGTATTCCACCTATAGGTGGCTTATTGTTGTATAATTTATGGCCCTTTTTAAAAAAAGAAGTTTTTAAAAAAGTTTAAAAATTGTGGGAATTTTATATTTTCACCTGTTAGTTCCAAAAATGTAATTTGCATTTTATCTGCCTTTAAGCTTATGAAATTGTGGCAAGTTTTGAACAACAAATTACATAATGTTCTCAATTTGCTTATCCCCAGGTCGAGATTTCATTTGTATCCAGTCCATGGATGGAATGCTTATGTTCTTCGAACAAGAAGGCTATGCTTTTGGACGATTTCTCCCTGGGTTTCTTCTGCCTGGTCCTCTAAGTTACAACTCAAGGACAGATTCGTTTATTACGGTTTCATCTTGCAGACAAGTTGAGAGCTACAAGTAAGTCAAACAGTGATGTCATTTGAGATGTCATCAGTGATACCATGACCATGTTATGAGTGATGTAATATGTGAGGTTATAAGTAGTGCATTGTGGGGGCATAAGTTATAGTTAGCTCAGGTAACTACAGGGGTGTGGAATTTAATAACATATCTACTTATCCATGGGGTAAGTTGCTTCATAAATCTACTTGTCCTGTTGCAAAATACACTTATCTCTTTTGTGCCATCGAATGCGGCGACACATTATGGCAGTAATCTCATTATGTAGGAGCTCTGATATAACCTCACTGATTATGCCAGGGCTCATATCATAGTAGGGTTTGAATACTAGCAATTCCCTTATGTTGCCGCGTTTCTGCAGATCTACATACTGCGGCTGAAAGTAGTGGTAAGTAATAGTTCTAGGGTTGGAATGCCATTTTGAGTCTGTGCAAAGCTCCTAACTTGCGTGTTTTAAGGGTTTTCACCAACTCTTCTCTAATCTTTTCCGATACTGAGAAAGGTTGGAAATGTACTTCAGACAATGGCCGACGTAAAACTTCTTCCAGGGTTGTGAATAAAGTGGTTGGAGATAAAGTGCACTTGCAAGCACTCAGATTTTTGCATGAGCAAATCTGAACATGTATATTTGCTCATGCTAAAATGCAGTTCACAAATATTTTGTAGGATTATAATTTCTTGGCCTACTATTGTAAATTCTTGTGAATTCATGAAAACCGTAGATCTGCACTCACTTTTGAGACTTTCTTTAATAATTGGGTGCCCTAATTATGTCTGGCATTAACCATGACCTTTAGTGTTTATTAAAATGATGTCTCTATCTCGGTCTATCTGCTGGCTTCACTGTGAATGACAGCCTTCTGCTCTTTCACAAGGAGCATATCGGCACACAAAGTAGGTTTGTTCAGTGCCAGGAACTACTGTGGCAATGTGTGCTTTTTGAGACCGAATGTTTTTTGCTTTTGCCAATGTTTATGATGGTGAGGGCCCAGCAGCTATCTCTCCAATAAGGCTTTACAAAAAGCATGCCACACACTAGCAAAACCAAACAGCTGACCACCAATTTGAGACCTATGGATTTGCCAATGATTGTTTATTTTTATGTTTACTATAATCTTACTGAAACTAGTTACACTTACTTTTCCATTATGAATATTTTTGGAGATTACTAGCATACTTCAACACATTTTACTAAATGATGCTGCAAGGAAATGGTACCTAAACTTTTATAGTACTATAGCTAAATGTTTTTTTCCTACTTGCATTTTTTTGTGAACATGTTATTTCGAAAGCATAGAATCATCTATCTTGCTTTCAAGCTTCTGCAAATATTTGCATCTTATAAGAGAGCATTATGGCAGCATTATACATAGCCTCATATTACTAAACTTTGAAAATGTGTGTACACATTTTTATACTGGAGCCAGTCAGTACTGCAGTCCGCGCTAACAACATTTACTTTGAGCGCTCACCCTAATAATAAAGGCTTTGCATTAATGAACTATAAATACAAGTCTGAACAGCATTAACTTATGGATACAAATATTACCTTAACGGCAGACAGTGCCCTTTCCTGATTCATAATATGTTACTGTAAACTGGCAGCCAAAGGGTTTGTGCTGTAGGGGTTGGGCCTACTTGTCCCAAGGACAAAAGGCACATGTAAGAGAGAGAGAGAGAGAGAGAGAGAGGGAGAGAGAGGGAGAGAGAGGGAGAGAGAGGGAGAGAGAGAGAGAGAGAGAGAGAGAGAGAGAGGGGGAGAGGGAGAGGGAGAGGGAGAGGGAGAGGGAGAGGGGGAGAGGGAGGGAGAGAGAACGAACTTCCTTTTCTTTGCTGACAATCAAGTTATGTTGGTCTGTTAGGAAGCAGGTTTTTGTGGGTGGCTCTGCAGTGTCAACCTGGTGTACATTAGATGTCTATTAGATCCTAGCTAAAGGCCTGATGTGGAGTTAGGTGGATAAGGTACTCTGTCACGAACGCAACGGAGTACCCTGTCTGGCAAACCATGGTCCACTCCTTAATGTGGACATGGGCTGACCTTAACTTTCTCCGATGGCTTGAGAAAGTGGGGCCCGTCAGAAGACGGAGATTACACTGTCTGTCACATTTAGAGTGGATGATATAATGTAATTTTTCCCTTGCCAGGAATTATCTGGTGGTGAGACAGAAAATAAATATTAACCCCCAGGGCACCGGCTCAATAGTTTTTGGTTTTTCAGAAATAAAATCTAATTTAGGAAGTTTGCTCACAAAATTAAAAAGTTTGGGGAACAGCAGTCCTCCAAACTTTTTTTTCGGCAATTCTTTTGAATGCACAGAGTTAACTGCTGGGCAGGTTGTGATCTCTGAATCTGATGGATGGTGGTCAGTCATTGTGGCAGACGAAATGTCCTCCACCATCCTGACAGAAGGAGTGGAACATCTGTCAAAATATAAAACGGGCCCCAAGTCTTAATGAATGTGGCGCTTGAGTCCTAGGTGGACCTGAGGCATTCTTTTCCCAGGTGCAGTGAATATTTTTTATGAAATGATCCAGCACAGAGTCAATTGTTAACCACTCAGCAATATTGATTTCAAGTCTATTACATTGCTCTGCCCTGAATACTGGTCTCATAAGGCCCAGTCTCTCTCTTTTTATTTTAACCAAGGATCTTTTGAATCGGACACTGTGAGGTTAAAAAATGGTAACATTTTAGATGTTTCTGCTAACAAACCTGAAATCGGGTTGTTGAACTTCAGCTGTCTTCTGACCTGTTTTTACTGGTCTTTCAGAAACCCATGTGTTCCTTCCCTGGCCGCACATCTGTTACCTAAATCATTATTAACGTTGTGGCAGATTAAATATGGTTACAACGCCTCATTGTGAAAGCTCATTTAATATTAATATTTTTGTTATGTTCATTGGTTTCGTGTGATATGGTTCAGAAAAAAAGTTCTTTTTACTCTTTGTACAATCTAAAGCGAACGTAGCAATTCACAAATATTACAGATCCAAATTAGAATAGTTTACAACTTCCTTACCTTTGTTGGGGGGAAGAGGTTTCCAATTGTTTGTTTTAGGGACAGCATCACATAAATCAAGCCTTCAAGTTATGCTTGAGTGATGTTCTGTTTGGACGAGACACTGCCTTTAGTGGATTTTTGAAATGCAATCTTTTACTGCAAATATTTGTATTTTCTTATTTATTGGCACGTAAACAGTGTCGACAAGAAACGCTATACAAAGTAATAGTGTCACGAATTACGTGTGGACATGAGCCTTTTTGGGTGGAATACTTAGAAACAATGGGATTGGGTGGATGGTGAGTGCTAGAGAATGACAGGACAATACACAAATGCATCATATATTCCTAGATCCAGACTTGCAGTGGTAGATTAGGGCTAGGATGGGATTTGTTAAAACTGTTACTGTTGAGCGAGGTTCTCCTTGAGAAATCTTTAGACTGACCAAATTCCCACTGCAAAGTGTATCGGCCACTGTAACTGAACGGATCAGCATCTCCATGCAGCACCTGAAGGTTTGGAAATTGCTAAGAAGTTTTTGTTGTCAAGCATAGGTTGACAAAAAAAACTCAATTCCTCAAGGGCTTCAGAGAGGTAGTTCTGGGAGAAACCACTTCTGATCTAAAGTTCCAGGATTAGTAACTTGTGTAGAGCCCTCTTTTTAGTGACAATATTGTGAGGTAGGAGTGGTGTCTGTGGAGATTGTAGAAAGATCTTATAGCACAATTTAGAAATAGATCTAAAGGGGAAAAGAATATAGGATTAGAGCTCCTGGTGGAGCGTTATAGTAGTCACGTTTGCTTGGAAGACCCAAGGAGAGTCGAGTTTTGGGTGTATGAAAAGAAATGCTAGAGCCTACGGGCCAGATGTACGAAAGCTTTTTGCATTTCTTAACGGGTCAACTCGCAATTTTGGCCGGTTAAGAAATGCAAAACAGCCTTTTCATTTGTACAAAGGCCAAAAAACGGTGGTAATTTGCAATTTCTACCCGGTAGAAACCGCAAATTGTGCCCAAAATTTAGGAAACGCAAATAGGGATTACCTATTTGCGATTCATAAAGCACATGGACACAGCATTTCCTAAATGCAAATTGGGCATTTAGGAAATGCTATTACCATCGACTCAAAGTTGATGGAAACCATGTGCAAAATTAAAAAATGCATTTAAAAATAAAAAAATGTAATGTGACATGAAAGGCACATTTGCCCCTAGGGCATATGTGCACTTACATGTGCACTACGAATTTTGGGGGGCCTCGTGGGGGGCCTTAAACCCAGTGGATTTGGATTTTCTAAATTGCTATTTCTGATTAGGAAATGCAAACCATTTCCTATTTGGCCTATAGGAGGGAATGTAACAGAAGTGTGGCTGATGAGAATGAATGTTTCCATGTTGAAGGAAGGTTTCTGCTCAAGGTGTTGAGGTGTCCTAGGGGAAATGGCCGCTAAGGGAAGGGGTGGCCAGTGCAGAAATGGCAGGAAAATAGTTTTTCTCTGTGTTAGAAAAAATCAACATAAGACAGCAGACCACCTTCTAATGGTTTATCGCTATTAGGCAGTTGGAAATCTGTGCCAGGGGGTTGAGAGTGAAAGCAGAAAATTAGAGAAAGATTTGGGTGTTCTCTTCATAGATATGATAGGAAAAGCAGAAGGAAGTGGTCGTATTGCTACTGGATGAGGTAAAGAGCGAGAAGAAGCAGACGCTCTACATAAAATATAAATTTAATAAAACAGTACATAACCACTTCTCCCATAAACCCTTAAGCAAAAAAAATGATATCTCATTTAGTAGTTTTCGTGTAGTTATGTCACAGAATTTAAAGATAGACAAAGTCTCTTAATTGCCTTCTCTGCGTTTTCCCTTGAATTTGGTGATACAGGTTCTTTCCCTATTTAACGGAATTGTGGTATATCGAAGAAGATGGTACGCAGGGTGTATATACATGTGCACCAGAGTTTCTCACTAGCTCATTTTATTTAACAGGTACCAAGTCCTGGCTGTTGCTGCAGATGCTGATACGCGGCGGGAGGCCGAGCAACAAAAACTGGGTTCTGGAAAGAGGCTAGTGGTGAGTACTTCTTAGCGTTTTTTTGCACCTAGCATAATTTGAAAATTTTAAATATGTATTTACAAAACTACACATTTTCTATCACTTCCTGGAATGAGATACTAAACTTCAAATTCATTGTAGTTGTTTTTTAGATATATGCCAGGGACCCTAGTACAGCATGAAGTAGAAAGCAGATTAATAAGGAAATCAAAAATGCAAATAATCATTACAGCATCAATGTCAGTCGCTTCTTTTTGTGCTATACAGTTGGAATAAATTGAATCAAAGCAGCAGTGGCAATTATTTACTGAAGTAACTAGAGAAATGAATGATTTTAACGAACCAAAATCCTTATAAAAGTTGTGAGAAAATATATAAGGCTGAAATGTATCGAAGAAAATGTAAAGATTCCTAATTTATGAATAATAATACGCATTCGCAGCCAGCATGACTCGCAGGTGGGGACACAAGGGGGTTAGAGTGGGGGGATCTTGCGGGAAGTGGGTCTCGCTGGAATGGGGGAGATTAATTTAATTTAAAAAAAAAATAACTTACCTTCCCGCCGACCGGGTCCCATGTCATCTCTGCTCCTCTCCTGCCTCAGGCAGGAGCAAGCAGCCAGGCTCCCACCCCTAAGCCAATCACAAGCAGGCAGCCAGGCTCCTACCCCTAAGCCAATCACAACACTGCAAGCAGCGTTGTAATTAGTCGGGACGCCGCCCAGCCAAGGGCTAATGGCCCGGTCATGTTCTCCATGAAGGCTGCATTGCAGCCTGCATGGAGAAGGGCAGAGTGCGAATAACTGGTTTGGTCTACCCTAGAGGGCCGACCAAACCAGTCATGCATACTTAGGAGTGGGCACACCACTTCTCCCCTGCCCAGCCCTGCTTGCAGGGCAGCCCTGCCCGCATGCCTGCAACCAAACCCATCTTCTTTCTTGCAATGCGAGAAGCAGAAGCAGTGGGACAACGCTCCTCCGCCCTAGTGGAGGCGCCACCCCGGGTAATATGCAAATTGTTTCCCATCAACATGATTAATACACAATGGTTTAATTCACTGTATTTCATTGTCCGCTGTCTCTTTCCACACCCCTCCATGGTTTAAGGCTCAGAGATAATGATTTTCAGATGGTTTTTGGTAAAGAAAATGACCTCCTTCAAACTTGCCACCCGAAAACACCACCAGCTGATCCGCGCCGCCAAGAAAACAGCATTCAAGGACCGGTTGGACAACAACGCACACAACTGCAAGGAACTCTTCAACATCGTGAAAGAGCTTTCCAACCCCAGCGCAGGAAACAAAGACATCACCCCATCGCAAGACCTCTGCAACTCCCTCGCTTCATACTTCCACAACAAGATCGCGGACATACACAACAGCTTCAACAACCAACCAACGCACACCATGACCGAACAACCACCCCCCACCACCACCCTACACGCCTGGACCCCGATCAGCACCGAAGATACCATCCGCACGATGAACTCCATCCACTCCGGATCACCGACCGACCCCTGCCCTCACCACGTCTTCAACAAGGCCGACGCTGTCATCGCACCCCACCTACGAGACATCATCAACACATCCTTCGACACCACCATCTTCCCTGAGAGCTGGAAACACGCCGAACTCAGCGCTCTACTCAAGAAACCAACAGCGGACCCCACCGACCTCAAGAATTACCGCCCCATCTCGCTCCTCCCGTTTCCAGCCAAAGTCATCGAGAAGACCGTCAACAAGCAGATGGCCGCCTTCCTCGAGACGAACGGATCCCTCGACCCCACACAGTCCGGCTTCCGAGCCAATCACAGCACCGAGACCGCCCTCATCGCCGCCACCGATGACATCCGAGCCCTGATGGACAATGGAGAAACAGCGGCCCTCATCCTCCTAGACCTCTCCGCGGCATTCGACACGGTCTGCCACCGCACCCTAGTACGGCGCCTCAGCAACATCGGAATCCAGGACAAGGCGCTGGAATAGATCATCTCCTTCCTCGACGGAAGAACACAGAGAGTCCGCCTACCACCGTACAAGTCAGAGGCCTCCGAAGTCATCTGCGGCGTCCCTCAAGGATCATCTCTGAGCCCCACCCTCTTCAACGTCTACATGAGCCCCCTCGCGGCCATCGTACGCAAACACAACCTCAGCATAATCTCCTACGCCGACGACACCCAGCTGATCCTCTCCCTGACCAACGACCCCGCCGCCGCCAGAGCCAACCTGCACGAAGGGATGAAAGAGGTAGCCGAGTGGATGACGACCAGCCGCCTGAAACTGAACTCGGACAAGACGGAGGTCCTCATCCTGGGCTCCTCACCCTCCGCCTGGGACGACTCCTGGTGGCCTCCCGCCCTGGGCACCGCACCCAAACCAACAGACCATGCACGCAACCTGGGCTTCATCCTGGACTCCTCCCTCTCCATGACCAGGCAAGTCAACAACGTCTCCTCGGCGTGCTTCAACATCCTACGCATGCTACGGAAGATCTTCTGGTGGATCCCCACCGAGACCAGGAAGACCGTCACCCAGGCCCTCGTCACCAGCCGACTGGACTACGGCAACGCCCTCTACGCCGGTACCACCGCCAAGCTCCAGAAGAGACTCCAGCGGATCCAGAACGCCTCAGCCAGACTCATCCTCGACATCCCACGAACCAGCCACATCTCCGGACATCTGAGAGACCTTCACTGGCTCCCCGTCAACAAAAGAATCACCTTCCGCCTCCTCACCCACGCACACAAAGCCCTACACGACCAAGGCCCGAGCTACCTCAACAGCCGAGTCAACTTCTACGCTCCCAAACGCCACCTCCGATCAGCCAACCACGCCCTCGCCGCCGTCCCTCGCATCCGAAGAGCGACTACAGGAGGAAGGTCCTTCTCCTACCTGGCCGCCAAGACCTGGAACTCCCTCCCGACCGACCTGCGCCTGACCCAAGACCACCTCTCCTTCGGAAGAAGCTGAAGACCTGGCTGTTCGAGCGGTAGCGGCACCCCCCCCCCCCCCACCCAGCGCCTTGAGACCCTACAGGTATGTAGCGCGCTTTACAAGTGTCACTGATTGATTGATTGATAAAACTTCTATTGTCTTGCCTGCTCACACACAGTTGCTCTTTGCCTGAATTTCAGTTATATTCACAAACATTTGCAGTCGTTTGTGCAAGATATATTTCAAATATTGTTTTGACTGTCTTGGAAACGCATATATACCACATACATACACAATGCCCTCAAACATGTTCTCAAAAGATCAGTCACCAGCACTTTGAGAGTAGTTGCTAAAACAAAGAATTTGTCACCGACAGTCGAAGGGAAGAGGCATTTTTACTTTAGTTAAAAATACAAAAAACATTATTGTCACGGACAAAGGGGAGAGACAACACATTTCGAGGTTACACTAAAGTTGACGATATTATCAACTAATTAAATCACCTTAGTCTAATTTGCTGATCCTTTATTATACATGTTGAAAACGATACCCAGAAGTTCCCAATTGGGCTTCTGTTGGTAGGCAGTGACTTCATAACCCATGAATGCCATTCACAGCCGTTTTTGATGACGAACTCGTAAAATATCAATAAAACGGCCAGAAGCACATAGCTCAAGGCTTATCTAAAGCCATAAATTACCCCTGAAGTTATATACCTTATATCATGCAGGCCAGGGAGGAGGGTGATGGGGTTGTCAAGATGCTGAATTGTATCTTCTGCTATGAACATAGAAGTTCCTGAAAGGTACACTTGAGAAACCAAGTTTTACTTGGCATAAAAATACCTCGCATAGCATTCCCTATCCTCGCCTCTCCTGGCTGCGAATTCCGACTCCCCATCACTATGTTTGTTTGCCCCAAGTAACATCCTTGTATGCTGCTGTTACGTCAGCGCATCCTTCTTCCGTCATTACGCACCATCAGTAAAGCTTTGTGTCCTGTTTCCTACTGTCTTCTTTCCAGCTACTCACCATTTTCATGTTAGGAGAGATGGAGAAAAAACCTTTCTAGCTTATAGAAATGTGTGTGCATGCCATTGTTACAACATTACTAAATGTAAATGTAGTGCTTTTATATAGCGCACGAATCACCCCCGAAGGGGTCTCAAGGCGCTGTGCACATACCGCTGTGGAACCCTTCCTGGCCTTTCCCTGTGAAGTGCCCACTCCTGGGCACCCCAAGGTGAAGCCAGACATCCTAGAGCTGTTGGGGCCGTTGTGGAGATTAAGCAAGCTATTGCCCAGAGTTGCAGAGTGGGACCCATAATTTGAATAGGCACCGAGGCGGGAATTATCAGGTCCGGCGAAATTGTGCCCAAGACCTGCTGAGGCGGGAATTGAACCCTGGTCCGGGCCAGACCTTTGCATCAGGGTCTGCCGCTCTAACCATTGAGCCACACTTCTCCACCACTAACGGTGTACGCTGTAGCCAGTGGCTACCTCATTTGTATCATAATCATCTACCATTCAAAGCTAATGCCAAATATTTTGTCGACGTACCCTATATTTGAGCAGTCAGAATGTATTTATTTCACACCATCCATATATGCTGTGATTTAGAAATAAAAAAGCTGCTTCAAATGTTACATTTGTCAATCCAGGAGGCACTACCATGTGGTGGAGAAACAGTATATTAAATCACCGTAGTTTGAATAAGAATTCATAAACATGGAGTTAGAAATAGGGTGCACTCGTTAAATACCCTAGTTAAAGGTGAGGCATGAAAAGTGAGTCACTTTAAATTTTCATAGATATGGTACCAAGCTCAACAATTCATCTGAATCATTTCATACCTCCAAATCTGTCTGTAATCTAAATATCACTTGTTCTAATCAGAACAGGGATTCTTGCATATTTCCAGTCTTTTATTCACCTTTGGTACCACTATCTATTATAACAGTCTGCAGTATGGCTTTTCTCTTTAAAATCTGTTACCAATATAACAATCAAGATCCACCATCTTATTGCACTCAAAGGGGCTCATTACGATGGCGGACGGAGTCCTCCCACCATCGTTGCAGTTCTGGGACCGGCCGTCGGTAAGGCGACAGTCCCACTGTGTGTATTAGGATGTGCCCCCCACTATGTCGGGCGCATCCAGAGCCCTGATCATTGTGGACGGTGCTGCTGACTGCAGCACCATTCATAATGCCAAAATGCCACAATGTGAATTTCCATGCACAACGTGGCAGGCACCACGTGGTGCCTGCCACCTTGTGCATGGAAATGTAGGGGGGCACCATGGGTTACCCCCCAGTGCACATACAACCTCCCCCCACACAGATGGGGCCCGAACGGGCCCCCAAACCCAATCCCCGCCAGCTTTTCCATGGCGGCATTGCCACCATGGAAAGGCCTCTTCCAGGACACATCCTAATATGGCGGACGGTGCCTGCTAGGCACCACCACCATACTAGTGGCCCTTTTCCATCCGCCAGGCAATCAGTGTGATTGGCTGCGGTGGAAAAGTGGCGGACGGACTTTGCATCTGCCACAATACCCACCACGAACCTAATTTTGCGGTGGGTAAAATGCTCAGTGAATGCGGAAGGACCAGGGCCGGACAGGGAACAGCAACCAGCCCTGGCAGGTTGCTGCTCGACCGGCCCTTGGAGCGGGTGCTAGCAAAAAGCACCGCTTCTGCCCGCTACGGCCATTCCAAGCCTGGGAAGGACCTCCACCACCAGCCCGGCAGTGGCCGTCTTTCCACCATAATAATGACCTTGTACGTTCTTATATCCTGATTTTCACTTGTGTGGTTGTCATTCCGACATATAGCATAAGACAACAGCAAGTGCTCCAATATACTTACATTCGTAGTATTTCAAGTTGTGAGCGCCCTTTGTTTCCATGTGGTCTGTAGAACTAAATCCAAAGAGTTACTAATTTGATTTTGTGTCTGCCTGCACAAATTACATTGACAATTGGGAAAGTGTTGCAGTATGGGGAGTACATTTCACAATCTCTTCCTTTACTCCTTAGAAGGCCATTCTAGCATGTACCATACCGCCATGACCAGCCGCCATTTGATGGTAACTCTGGGGAACATGAGCAGATTTTGTCCATCTGAGGCAGTTGCATGTGCGAGTCCATGATGAAAATTAAACTGTTATTTTGGTACCACATGCATATTTTAGCATGAATGAAAACAGGTATTTCGAGCAGATACAGTGTTTTTAAAATTAAACAGGATTCCCAAAAGTAAAAAGTCTGTTTTTGATAGTGAAATGTGCATGTTTTCAAAACCTCATACGCTGATGTGGTTAGGGACAAAATAATTTCATGCCCAAAATGTGTAAGGCACATAGATGAATGGCAACTAATGCTAGGCGTGGGAGACCTAAATGTAAAGGTAATCTTGTGGTGCCAAATGGCACCTGCTGCTGTGACTGTTAACCTGTCATTAATTTAGAGACATTTCATATTTGTAAAGCTTTTTATGATGTTACTTCTGGTAACTCCTGCCTGGATACTACTCTGAAGCCTGCATGGGGTGGCCACTAATGTCATCTTGACTGATGTGGTCACTATTGCATCACTGTTTAGAGTTTTTTAGTTGCTCTGGATGATTTTCTTTGATCAGAAGTAGCAGGAGTTACTATTGCTATAGAAAAGCTTGTACTCCTGCTCTGTCTTCTGATGGTTAAAACAGCGCCATGCCTAAAGGTCAAGGCACAGTCAGTGGCATTCTCCGCAGCTGTTTCCATTTGGAGATATCTGTAGGATAGTTATGTGAGCATTTAGCAATCAGTGCTCTTGATGCTTCATCCTTTGTGGCTAAGAGGTCCTGATAAACCTTTTTCTGATGGATACATCTTCCATCCATTTCCTCAATTTAAGAATACCCACTTGTGCCCAACTGCTTCGAAAAACGTTTTCATTAGTAGTAGCTCTCCTGGACGTCCAGTTTTCACAATGCGGATTCAATCATGAGTAAGCCCACCAGAGCTCCAATCTGTGAGCTGACATCAGTTCCTGTTTTTGTGTGCATCATCAATGTGGTCCGGAGCTCTCTTGGTGCTTCACTGAAGGAAAATCCTGTGGTGTCCTAGCAACCTTGTAGGTTCTTATAATGTTAACATGTTAGAGTGCTGTTTGTACCAGAACTCCATCGAGTCAGTTGCTCGATGGACTCCTAATGGATGGGACGTTTCTATTCAACCTGAACTACTTTAATAAAGAAACTCTTCTACAATTACATATGGATCACCTTTGTACTTCTTCACACTGGCGATGAGCTGGAGGATTTTGAACAAGGATCCCGTCTTACACTTGTAGAGGAAGAAGTTAAGCGACTGTTATGGACTTTATGAAACATCCCAACATATTTTTGGAGCTATGTGTCCTTACAAGGTACAGTCTTCATATTTATGAACTCCGGAGTGCTTTGCTCTGTAAGTCTGGAAGAACATGTTAGTTTTGGCTCCTGGTTAGATTTAACACTACTAACTGTGGGCCGCAAACGCACGCAGTCAAGAGCGTTCATCACCGCATCACGAGGACCCAGCAGCGCACGCACGTCCGAATCTTCCAGTACCGGGGTCTAGAGATGATTTGTTCTCCTTTTTGGGTATGGCTGAATATTACAACAAGTTTGTGCCTCAGTTTACCAGCCGTACTTTTGCGTTGCGGGCTGTGTTGAAGAAAGGCGTAAAGTTTCAGTGGACTTCTCAGTGTGAAGCTGAATTTGTTGATATGAAGAAACCCCTTAGCAATGTGCCTTCCTTACAGAATTTTGATACTTCTGCCCTCTCTATTTTGATTACTGATGCGAGTGCCAAAGGGTTAGGAGCGGTTCTCAAACAAATGAAAGATGGCATGGAGGAAACTATCATGCTCTTATCCAGGGCATTAGTAGGTCCTGAAATCCAGTATTCAGTAATTGAAAAGGAAGCCTTGTGCGATTTGGGCAATCAAGAAATTAAAGACATTTCTCTGGGGAAGTTCCTTTCTTGTCAGGTGTGACCACAAGCCCATGAAGGATGTTTTTTGCAAGAAGAGCCTGGAATCCTTTTCATCTAGGATATGTAGGTGTGTGGTAGCCTTGCAAGAACATAGTTTTGTTGTGGTGTACATACCAGGTAATGAGAGTAGAGTTGCAGATTGCCTTTCTCGCCTGGTTATGGGCCAGTCTAGTATCGGGACTAATGACCATGAGAAGTTGTGAGCGGATGATAACTATAAGGTCAGTGAAGTCACGTAGGAGGTGTTGAGGATGAATTGAGGACATTAATTAAGTCTGATGTCGAAATTTGTGAAATTTGTAAAAGAGTGACTGAAGGATGGTGTGGGGTAAAAGATGTAAATGACGTACTTCGCAAATACTGTAGTGTGCGGAATGAGTTGTCTGTGAGTGGGGGCTTGCATCGGAGAGGTACTAAGTTCATTCCCCCTGTATCAGTCAGAACGAAAATAATCCAGTGATGACACCAAGGTATATTGAAAAGTAAGGAGAGAATCAGGTTACATTTTATTTTTTTTGCAGAGTTTTATATAGCGCGAACTTGACCCGAATCTGGTATCAGAGCCCTTTACATAGCACCAGTTGCATTCACATGAGAACACATTCATTTTTTTTTGTTAGGCACAGGAAGATTAAGTGCAGCCTATGGTGATAAGTTCCCAAAGGGAGTTGGCAGGAAGTGGCACTAGACATAATAGGGCAGTTCACCTGCAGAACAAGTCAGTCATACTTTATTGTTTTGATGGATATGTTCTCTTGGTGGCCGGAGATACAGGTTATACAGAGCATCGAGACAAAGGATGTCATTAAGATTTTAGATGGTGTTTTCAACAGAGAGGGACTACTTGAGTGCTTGTTAACGGACAACAGTGTTCAGCTGGTCTCAAAAGAGATGGAAGAATTTTTGCTGAAGAGAGGGATCAAACACTAGCGTTGCTCTCTCTATCATCCCGATACTAATGGCATGGTGGAGAGATTCAATAGAGTGCTAAAGGAATCTATCTAAATTGCAAAGTCTCAGTGCAAGGATTGGAAAGTTGAGATTTTGTGGAGAGGGTGAAGGTATACCGACTGACACCTCACTCGGTCACAGGGAAAATGCCCTTTGAATTGTTCAGGGGCTGAAGGCCCAACACACTTATGCTTCAGTCTTGGGTGAGAGATAAGGAGAAGAGTGTTGATGATCCTAGGGCAGAATCGTGGATGGTTGCATAAGACTTAAAGGTCATCAAGTGGAAGAAAAATGTTGATGTAAGACATGCTACTTCAAGAACTGATGTACAGGTGGGTGACAGCATGAGAGTGAGAGACCCACAGAAATCTGGAGCTTCTAGGTATTTACCAGCTTTCAAGGTAGTAAAATTGTTTCAGAATGCCATCAAACTTGATGATAGTTGCATCTGGAATCTTGGTAGGATTGTGGTGATTCGCCCCGGGGTACAAACCAAGAGAGTCACTTGCGAAAGCTAAGATTTACAGTCACCCTTGTGTAGAAGCACACTCAAATGTAAAGCCCCTAAAGCTTTGCGCAATTACGTCATGAACTAAAGGGAATCTTGATTTTATGTTATTTGGTGCAGAGATTTACAGTTATTCTTGTGTATTATTATAATATTTTTCTGATACCGTTTATTGTTCTGTTGTAGGGTGTAGACCCCTTGACCGTAATATACAATCTTAAATGTTTGTTGGGGGAAAGATGTGTGGTATCCTGTAGCAACCTTGTAGGTTCTTATAATGTTAACCTGTTAGGGTGCGGTTTGTATTAGAACTCCGTCGAGTCTGTGGCTCGTTGGACTCCTTATGAATGGGACGTTTCGATGTATCCTGAACTACTGTAAAAAAGAAAGTCTTCTACAATTACATATGGATCACTGTTCTACTTCTTCACAAACCCTTAATTTCAACTAGGTCAAATCAGGATCGGTATTTATTTTCGTGCTTTCTAGAAAATTAAAGCTTGCTGCAGAATACTTACAAGGTCAAATCATTTGCATTGAGCCTATCACAGGGGACAAGCTAAATGGTACTATCTTCCGTGTTTCGCTTACATCCAGGGCAAGCCACAGATGTATTTTTAAAGGTGGGGGTGTAGGTTTCTTTCGGGATAAAAAAGACAAACGTGGAAAAGAGCAGACATTTTCCATGGCAGTGCAATACTGCCAATACAAAACAGGTCCTAGGATTGTCTGCTTATGTTACATTTCTCGAACAAGACCAAGGTAAACGCGCAGCTGACGTTGCGGATGCTGTTCTCACCCAAATTGTTCACAATTGTTTTTGGGGGAAATATAGATAAGAGGCATTGCCTCAAAAGATTCTCAAATAAAATAACTCGCAAAACAAGAAACTATAAACAGATACGGCGCTGGAGATGCTGCATCAGTGGGCTTGGCAGATTCTGGATTGTAATGTGGTGTAAACTGATTACTTGGAGAGACATGGCAGTATCTCCCCTTCTCACTACAACTTCTCCCCTTGGCTTGCCTGTCTTCATTTGCCCTCTCCCACACTTCTACAAGTGCTTCCGCTCTATTTGTTTCACTCTTAGCCTCTTTCCCCTGTGTACACATTTTTCAGCAGAATACCTTTTGTAATCGGCTTAATGTTTCGTCACTCCTTGCCTCCCAGTTTACCACTTCCTCCCCGTTTGCCGCTTCCTCCCCATAAGTTCTGTCACTCCCTAGCTTCTAGTCCTCCCTCTTAATACTACGACACTCTGCCCGCTCTTCTTTACCCATGCACTAGTAGCGTTACTGTACTCTGGTCCCCACTTCTTACCTCTCTCCTTCTTCTCCATGCGCCACTTGTCTCCACTTCTCCAACTCTCAATTTTCTGCCACTTCTATCCACTGCCAGTTTTCTTATCTGCCTCGACTCTTACTATTATCAACACGTCACATTCTGCCCTCACTTCTATATACTATTTCCATATCCTACTTTTAGTTTTCTGTGTTCCCCCTCGATTTTCTCTCTGTGACACTTTCCAGTTCGCCATTCTTTTACAGATGTCTCACACTCTGCTGTTTTCTTCCTGTCTCCGATCTCTTTTTTTTTGCATAACTTACTCTCTGACCTCTCTTCGCCATTTATCCCCTTATTACTCTTTGCACTCTGCCATGTCTCAGTGCTTGGTGTCCCCTGAAGGTTCAAAAACTAGAAATCGGGTTGTTACACTGGAACACGTGCTAGAAAATGCGCCGTTTGCCCATTTAAACAAGCATTTATAATGCAATGGTCTCGGCAATATTAAAGGTAGAGCTATTGGCATTGCCCATTATTTATTTTTGTTTTCGAAACCATAAATAAATGGCATTGTCATTTCCATTGTCAATAGCTTAATCGTTAAAAAAAAATGGCATTGTCATTTACAATGTCAATAGCTTAATTGCTCGCAAATGCATGACCTATTGCATTTATACCCACACAGAGGCACACACACAAAGCTACCCACACACAGAGCCCCACACACAGAGCCCCACACACACACAGCCTCACAAACAGAGCTGCACACACAGAGGCCTACACACACACAGAGCCCACACACACACACACACAGCTACACACATAGAGCCCCCCACACACACAGATCCCCCCCACACACACAGATCCCCACACACACACAGATCCCCACACACACACAGAACCCCCCACACACACAGAACCCCCCACACACACAGAGCCCCACACACACACAGAGCCCCACACATACACAGAGCCCCCCACACACACGCAATGCAATGGTCTCGGCACTATTAAAGGTAGAGCTATTGGCATTGATCATGACATTTCTTTTTTTTAATTATAAATAACCCACACAGCTCTCACAGCCCACACAGCTCTCACAGCCCACACAGCTCTCACAGCCCACACAGCTCTCACAGCGCAACCAGCTCACACAGCTCTCACAGCCCACACAGCTCTCACGGCCCACAAAGCCCACACAGCTCTCACAGCCCACACAGCTCTCACAGCCCACACAGCTCTCACAGCCCACACAGCTCTCACAGCTCTCACAGCCCACACAGCTGTCACAGCCCACGCAGCCCTCACAGCCCACACAGCTCTCACAGCCCTCACAGCTCACAGCTCTCACAGCCCTCACAGCTCACACAGCTCTCACAGCCCACACAGCTCTCACAGCCCACACAGCCCCTCACATCCAACACAGCTCTCACATCCCACACAGCTCACACAGCTCACACAGCCCACACAGCTCACACAGCCCACACAGCTCTCACAGCCCACACAGCTCTCACAGCTCTCACAGCCCACACTGCCCACACAGCTCTCACAGCCCACACAGCTCTCACAGCCCACACAGCTCTCACAGCCCACACAGCTCTCCCAGCCCTCCCAGCCCTCACAGCCCTCACAGCTCTCACAGCTCCAACAGCCCACACAGCTCTCACAGCTCAAACCGCTCTCACAGGTTCTATTCCTTACTCAGAGAGACTGAAGAATTCAGCCTGGAAACTCTTGAGTCTCTGGTCACAAATGCTCACACAGCCCACACAGCTCACACAGCCCACACAGCTCTCACAGCCCACACAGCTCTCACAGCTCTCACAGCCCACACTGCCCACACAGCTCTCACAGCCCACACAGCTCTCACAGCCCACACAGCTCTCCCAGCCCTCCCAGCCCTCACAGCCCTCACAGCTCTCACAGCTCCAACAGCCCACACAGCTCTCACAGCTCAAACCGCTCTCACAGGTTCTATTCCTTACTCAGAGAGACTGAAGAATTCAGCCTGGAAACTCTTGAGTCTCTGGTCACAAATGCACTTAGCACTTTCTGGGCTTCTTGGCACAAGAGATGGGCCTTAAGCAGCACAAAGGATACCATGGGGTAAGTGATGTTGTACATAATAGGGCAGGGTCAAGATTTACTTACTCAGAGAGCCTGTGATGAATCCAGCCTGGAAACTCTAGTGTCTGATGTGACATCACAGATGGACAGATAAGTCTCTGTGCTTCTTGGCGCTAAAGAGATGGCCATCAAACTGTTCTCCTTATCGCAAGGCACAGGGACAGACTTTCTACAAGAGGAGTGATGCTGAGGCACATGGCCTAGCTGGCTGTGTCATACTAAGGGAGCCTCCAAGGAATCCAGACCGGTATCTTCAGTCTCTGACATCACAGGTGGACTCGGACCTCCTTGGGCTTTTTTCTCACTCCCCCCTCTCTAATTACAACCACCTATCACCCCGCCACCCGTTTTGTATCTCTTTAAATCTTTCGCTCGTTCTGTCTCTGGTGTGCTATTTAAAACTATTAAAAACACTGTGCCCGCCTGAGCTTGTCTATCTGTCAGCGGGACAATGCCAGGCGGGCTGGCCACGCGGATTTTGGAGCCAACGTGTGCTGGCCTCTTAATGGCTAACGCATTACTCTCTTCAGAGCTGCAGTGAGTGAGCAGAGCAGTTCAGCCGCTTCAAAACGCAACCTTGGCACGCATGGCTTCTTAAGGGTGCCCTCAGAGGCCTGCAATCAACACTGTCACCTAAAGACTCAATTCGGAATTTGTAAATCTATGGAGCTTTTATTTTTCGTACCCGGACAGTTATTTTTGGTCCGGGCTAGACCGTACCAATGTATCGGAGTAAATACAGCAGGGCCACTCAAGGATTGTTCTACTTCAGCCCTAGAGGGGGGCACACCAAGCTAGGCTGATGGTGTATAATTGGCTTTGGTTGCGCCTTTGTCTCAGAGACTGGCGAGACAAAATAGAGCTGACCCAAACATTTCACGCATTGACTTTTCTCTCTCTCGCCCTATTGCAGTTATAAAAGACAAAACACATCTAATCTGAACATACAACATCTTTAAAGGGTGCTTTCTGCTTTGTGTCTGTAGTTAAGCTGCAATTTATAAGTCGAACTGAAGACCTGTGGTAACCCAGTGAGTGCTCCGTTTGTATGTAATTTTTAACATGGGAGTACACTCACGCTTTACTGTTTAAGTCAGTGGGCAACAGTGATTCTTGCCGAAAATCAGTTGCCTGCGTTCCCTTAAGCTTAAAGAAGTTCTACAAGAAAACCGTTCAACTCGGGGTCCAACTCAACATTTATTCAGTGACTGAACGGAACAATATTTAATCAGGAAAACTGCACCCAAATGATAGCGTACTTTGTTTTCTGGGGGGGAAGAAAGGGCAACGAAATGAGTTAATAATAATGCTAAAAGCTAGAAACTTCAAAACGCCTGAGTGGAGATTTGGTTTTGTGACTTAACATTTATAGCTGTGTCACCGGATTTACCACACTGTGTGATCCTGGGCATACGGATTCACCCTTCTTCATTTCCTTTGTCTGACAAACTGGCCAAAATAAGAACGCCTGAAAACGGGTTTAACGCCACAGTTAAGCTATATATAGGTGGACATCTGCGTCTAAAAAGAGCATCTTCGTCTCCCGGGGAGGCACTTGGCGGCTGTGCATTCAGTTATTTGACGGAATCAAAATGAGAATTGCCTTTTTGTTCGGGGGGTGGGCCCCGCCACCATTTTAAAAGATTAGCAGCTGATAAAGCTGCCAGAAGGTACTTAGTATAAAGCAGACAGTGTGTGTTAATGTGTGTGTGAATTAATTGTATGTTTTCTATTATATAGAAAAACTGTCCTGAAGAAGGTGTAAATTTCACAACCGAAACGCTGCGTCGACAACTTGTTTTTCCTTTTTATGTGATCAAGAAAATGTGTTTTTAACCTGTTCTCATGAAACTTTTGTACAGAACAATGCATTGCACTTAATAAATCATGTATTTTTAATGATTTTTTTTTTAGTAATTTTTATGATTGTATACTGATACCTGTGGCACCAGTGGTTCTCTTTTCTTAAGCTTTAAACGGATGCAAGTACTTTTGTTTACTATCTAAGCCATAACAGTTAGCCAGACTCCAAGGACCTGTTTTGTTTCTAGTACATTTTGTGCCCCCCACTTTCAAAGTTCACCAGAGGCCCTTCGGACAGGTTGGTAATAGGCGAGACCTAATAGACTTGGGGGCTTCCCTACAGTTGCAAGGGATGCTGAGCAGAATATGGAATAACATTCAGGCTAGGTTTTACCAGGTCAAAGACCACATGGATTTATACTCTGGGCTGACTGATGGCCTCTTTTCTGCTCCTTTTCAACAACTTCTTTGGGTCAGTGGATGTGGGGACGTTGCCCGGGGCGGGGAAGGCGGGGGACCAGAAGTGGCAGAGCCTTCCATGCTCCCAGAGGTGGGTCTGCAGGGGCAGGAGGTGGTAGGGTGGGATGTGCTTGTGTCCTCTCCACCTGTCTTGGCTCATACTCATACTGGCTAGCGCATTCACCTGGTAAAATTGGACCCAGTGTTCCCACACCTGGTAATCCCATAGGTGGAAAATCTCAGCCACCTGTGATTAGGCGGGATGTCCCCCGGGGCCGGAGAGTAACAGAGACACTGTAAACATAACTTTATATATTTCATCAATCCTCAGTTCCTAGAAGTTGGTAACGACTCTCTTGCACCGTGAGGAGGTCACCTCTACTTCTCTCTAGTTAGATAGGGCACCCCAGGTTCTCTGTTTTGTCAGATAATGGCTGAGGTGGTTTACAAGAGGAATTTATATATTCTAAAGGAACCCATGTGGCCAAGATGGTTCAGAGAGTACAACCACCGCTTGTGTCTGCTGCAAACTGCAGATCACAAGTTCGAATTCCAGTAATATTGATAAATTGAGTACCCTTACATTCGTTAGTCTTACTGCTCTCAAACGTGCAGAATAAAGCAATATTATATGTAGCCTCTCAGAAGTAGCCCGAATAGTCCACGTTGGCATTGCACAGTTCTTACCGAGTTGCCTCAAAGCAGCTGCACGTAAAATATATGAAAGTGAGAGTCACAGAACCACTGCCATTCTTGAACAAACAATCAAAATGTTAAAAATATATAGGTTCATATGTTGTGGATGGCTCCCTGTGTATTTCAGTCCGCCTTGGGCGTTTCTCGCAAGTCCCTGCCGCCTGCTTCCTCCTCCTGACACTGGGTTTGCTCTTAAACGCCATCTGCGCGGCAGGCGGCAGGAGCCGAGGAGAGGCCTGGCTTCCAAGGCCGGTTGTTTTGGTCTAGCTACTGGTGGCCCAGCTCCCTTCCTAAGAGGCCCTCTCCGGTGTTACTCTTACTCTGGGCCGCATCTGCTTCATTCAGCAGCGCCACTGACCTGAGCACTGAGGTCGCAAGGTCACTGTTTTGTATACACAGCCTGTGTAATGGTGCTTGGAATTCAATTTAGCCTGTTGAGAGAAGGATGCTTCATTACCTGCACTCACCCCTGCGGTATCACCACAGCCTCATCCCTGCTCGGGATCCAGCCACAGTCTCGCTCACAACTACACGTCATTTAAGTAATAGAATTGTTTAATAATAATAATTTATGTTTTTTAAACTATTAGTGAGAAGCATGGCAAGAACGCTGCTCACAATAATACTGAGACCAGTAATAATGGTTATAAGAATATATGGAATAAAGTAACATCTGCTTAACAAGGATATTGCCAGCCTCTGGCGAGTTCTGCGACCATATTAAGGCGGAAGTGAAGTGAGGAACACGAAGGAGGCTAGCATGTGACACATGGTCACATCAACACCCTCTACTACCTCAATTTATCAGGTCATGAGCCTCTTGTTCGTTCAGGTTAAATAGATCGTACTGTTTCATATAATGTAGACTAAATTTGACCCTTATGTGGTTGAAATAACACTAATATGGATCCTGTATTTTCTCGTAACCGCATTGTTTTGTATTGAATGTTGCATTTCTTTTGAGCTTCACACTCCTGACACAGTTCCACAGTGTTTTGATGCCATGGTAAGTATTCTGATGTGATGACCCATCATACCTTTGTGGATTTGTGGCTTGCAAGAGCTTGTGATGGCTTGAAATGGCTGTCGACCTCTGCGACAATACAAGTGTGAATTCACAACACTCGCACCCCGAACGCATCTCACGCCTCAAGCGTACCCGAGTACCAGGGCGCATTATGGAGCACCAGACTATGCTTTAGTATCATCAAAGTAGCACCAATGAGTGCGCTAGAGGCACAGCCACATAATGATTCAATTAAGCATCCACCACCAGCAATCAAAATCTGTGTAAACTTGAAGTTGGCTCCTCGCATACTGATGAGGAGACATAGATGTGATGACCCAAAAAGAAGGGGACACCACTATAAAGATTAGGCTAAGCTCGAAAGGACACTCACTCCACTGCCGCCTCATAGTCTGGCGAGTCTATAAGCGTTCAGGGGGCAGCAAATAAAAGATGCCTCAGACAAAGCATATCGTTACAAAACAAAGGACAAGCTACTGCCAGGAGTCCTTAAAGAACAGCACCATGCCTAGAAAGGTTCAGACCACAAATGAAGGGGCGGACTAACTAGTAGTCAGCTACCAAAGCACTCCCTGATCGACAACTCCATTCTGATCTTTAATAATGTAAACGCCGAGCAGAAAGGGAAGGAGGGATATATCAAACTTCTAGACGTCATTGGAGACGCAGTGGAAACAAGCACTGCAAAAGCCTAAATGTCTTGCCTATACAAGAGCTTTCGGCTTTGCCAATATGTTTTAGCCATGTTGTACGCCAGCTGGCTGCTGTTCAGAATGGCTAAAAGTTAGGGGGTAAAGGTGAGGGAAGTGGAGTGTTGTAAAGTGGATCAGAGTGGGGTGTTATGGAGTGGCGTAGGGGTCGAAGGGTGGCGTCGTGGACCATGGAATAGTGTGAATTGGTGTAGAGTTGTGTGGAGCGTCATGGAGGGAGAATAGTGGAATAATCTGTTGTAGAGTTGAATGGACTAAAGTGGCATATACTGGCATAGAGGGAGTTGCGTAGAACGTCGTAGAGTGTTGTACAGTTGAGTGGCTTAGAGTGGAGTAGGGCTTAATGGAGCAGAGCATAAGAGTGTCATAGCGTGGAGTGTCATACCGTGGAGTGTCGTAGCGTGGCGTAGCGAGGCGTGTCGTACAGTGAAGTGGTGCAGGGTAGATTACAGAGGTGTAGAGTGGCATAGAGTGCAGTGGTGCAGAACAGATTAGAGAGGATTGGTACAGGATAAAGTGGCATAGAGTTTAGTGCCGTACAGTGGATTGGCATTTAGTGCAGTAGAGTGGTGTAGAGATGTGTGACGCAGAGTAGAGTGCAGTGGCCTTCACTGCATTGGCACAGAGTAGAGGGGTGTGGAATAGAGTGCAGTGGCATAGAGTGCATTGGTGTAGAGTGCATTGGCATAGAGTACAGTGGTGCAGAGTACAGTAGTGCTGTGGTGCATAGTAGAGTGGGTAGAGTGTACTGGCATAGAGTAATGTGATGTAGAGTAGAAAGGCGTAGAGTCAAGTGGTGTAAAATGCAGTGTTATAGAGTGCAGTGAGGCACAGTAGATTAAAGTGGCGTAGAGTTGTGCAGGGTAGAGTGCACAGAGATAGAAAAGAGTGGAACAGAGATCAGTGACAGAGGGTGCAGTGTTGCAGAGTAGAGTGTCATAGAGTGCAGTGGTGTAGAGTAGAGGGGCACAGAGTGCACTAGTGTAGGCTGCAGTGGCATCTAGTGGTGCAGAGTAAAGGGACATATAGTGCAATGGTGTAGAGTAGAGTGGTTTAGAGTGCAGTGGCATAGAGTAAAGTATTGCAGGGTAGAGAATAGTGGCATACAGTACAGTGGTGCAGAGTAGAGTGGCATATAGTGCAGTGGGGTTGAGTGGAGTGGTGCAGGGTAGACTGCAGTGGCATAGAGTGAAATGATGTAGAGTGTAGTGGCATACATACGATTGTTTCAGAGTATAGTGAAGTGGCGTAGAGTGTAGAGGCATAGAGTAGTGTCATAGAATGTATTGGTGCAGAGTAGATTTGAGTGGTGTAGAGTGCATTGGTGAAGAGTACAGTGGTGCATTGTAGACTTGTGTGTGACAGAGTGCATTGGCATAGAGTCGAGTGGTGTAGAGTAGAGAAGCGTTGAGTTAAGTGGCATAGGGTTGAGTGGTGCAGAGTAGAGTGCAGTGAACGCTGTGTGGATTGGCATAGCCTGGAGGCGTGCAGAGTAGAGTGCAATGTTATGGAGTGGTGCAGAGAGAGTGGAATGAGGTAAAGTGAAGTATGCATGGTGTGATAGCACATTGCTATTACAGACAACACATCTTCAATTGAAATGACCATTACATATGCCCAGACATACAGTTTTACAGCTTATATTGCACAGAGCACAAACGCTGTGTGGAAATTACATCACACTTCAGAATTACCAAAAATAGGCTTAATTTGTGCTTTCAATATTCTGAAATATCTGCACAGTTAATTTATCGACAATTACATTTTGTTGTGTGCGAGAAAAAAATATAACATTGTACAGCACACTCCGAGTAGCCAGTATGATTGTCACATAAATCTTCTCAGTTTGAAGTCAGAGAAAGAAAAGTAAACACCAAGCTCCCAGGAAGACGGAGTCTGACATTTGACTTCTGTCTTTGAATGCACAGCAAATGTAACCAGATAAGAACAAGATTTAAAGGCCTGATTACAGAAATGCAGCACTGGTGGAGCAATACAGTAAATAGGGTTTGGGCAAGGAAAGGGACAAACTCAAGCTGACCGGCCTAAAACAAATAAATGCAGCACAAAGAAAGGAAGCACATGTGAGTTAAAAACCACAAAGTCAATGCTAAGCAATGAGCAGAATGCATTCTCAGGGAAGCTTTCTGAATGTCCCTAGGATGTCGTCAGCAAATGAGACAGCTGCTGTCTGTTAGGCTTTGACCTAAAAAAAACAGCAATGTAAAATCCTTCCATCCTTATATGTGGTAACTTACAAAGTATGATGGGTGAATGGGAACATGATTACAAGCCAACACTTGCACTGAAACACAGACTAAACATCCCCTCCCTGTACTGTAACTTAAATGAAAAAGATACAAGAGTAAAATGTCTTAAAATTGTTTTCACGAGAGAAGGTTTGGACACAGCTCGTAATTCATATGACCTACAAGGCAAATGGAGCCTTGGCAGTAATCGATTACATAACAGCAGATTGGCACAAGTATGGAAAAAATCAGACTAACCTGCCGACTGTAGAGCGACCACAACGCTCTACGCTTGGGCATCAAAGGAGGCATAATAAAAAGGGCCTTGAAAGTGCATCAGCTGGAGAACTTTCTGGAGTTCAGCACCTAAGTGTTCCGTGGAATCAAGTATTGAAATTCAAGTTTCAAAAATGGATCGAGAGAGAAACAGAAGACATCACATCGCAACTGTATGGCACTTCTTGCATAAATGCAACCGAAATAGGCCCACCAAGGAACTTTATTGACAAATTCTGACAATCTGTTAACTTTTTAAGTAGCTTAAAGAAAGTGCACCATTGTTGTAATTGTATTTATATAATGCTTACTTCCCCTGACGAGGCTTCAAAGCAATTTTTGGCGAGTAGCATGCTTCTCCGGAACCCAAAAAGGATTAGTGGTGAATCAGTATAGGGAAAAATGTGTTTATTTCAGCGGTGGACATTCACGTCTATTTGTTAGATGGAATAGGATAATGAAAGAATAGAAGAGGGAAGAGTCTAGAAAGTGTTGGTTAGGAGGTCATAGTAGTAAGATGAAGTTTGGGATGAGTAAAAAGAGAGATGGAGGAGGGAAGAGAAGAGTCTCTAGAAAGGGATTAGGGAGATCATACTAGTAAAATGATGTTTGGCATGGATCAAAGGAGGGATATGTGAGGGGAGACTTTAGAAAGGGTTGTTTGAGAGATCATAGTAGTAAGATAAGGTTTGGCTGAGCTAAGGAGGGATAGAAGAGGGAAGAGTCTAGAAAGGATTATTTTGGAGTTCATAGTAGAACGAGGTTTGGAATGAGTCAAAGAGTAGATTTAGAGGGTATATTGAGAGCTATTGGGTGAGACAGAGTAGTGGATTGAAGAGAGTCAAAGGTTATTTTGTTTCTTCTACAGTAGGAGTAAAGTAATAAATAAATAGATACATAACTACATAGAAAGGGTATACACATATAAGGAACATAATATATCAAGATTTAAAGTTGTATTGCATAAACTCAGACCTTCAAGTGTTGTTGTACTTGAGCTAAATTATTTGTGTATTTTTATAACAATTTTTTAATTTTTGTATATTTCCCTCAATATTTCATGTAATGCAAAACAGAATGGGTAAACCTGATGAAATTTGTAAATGAGAAGTAAGTTTTAACTAACAACCTGATTTATAAATACTTAAGTGTTGTTTAAATCCAAAAGTCATGATAAAAATGGTTCAGTGGAGTTACGATGCTTCTGTAAAATATTTAAAACAAAAACATGAGAATAAAAGATGTATAGGATAAGATTATAATAGTACTTAGTGATAGAAATACTTTCATGGCTCAAAGATTAGGCAGCACTTTGTGAATACCAGAAAGATCGAGCACACAGACAGACACTATAGCACATTCAGAAGGTGAGATACAGGACAAGGAGCAGTGCTCAGGTAGTGAGATGGACCTGTTGCCAGAGAACAAGAAACATGTCATGGTTCTAGTTTTAGATCATGGCAGAGAAGGCAATCAAAGCAACACATATCTAGATAATTGGAAAAACATTTCTCACACCCAATGGGGCAACAGACGTTGCTGATATGTATACAATATTACATTTTGGTTTAACTGTAGACCACATTAAAATTCTCATGTTCCGATATAGTAATGGTTGGGTTATATATAGGTATCCTGGGAGCAGTGCTACAAAGTTGTCACATTCTGTGTCACACACAATGCAGTAAAGGTATGCAGGATGCTTTCTTTCAAGGGAACACATGCTCACATATATAGAGGAAAGAATACTTT
This sequence comes from Lissotriton vulgaris, assembly GCF_964263255.1. NCBI lineage: Eukaryota > Metazoa > Chordata > Amphibia > Caudata > Salamandridae > Lissotriton > Lissotriton vulgaris. Next base: position 584,702,345 of record NC_141691.1, read on the forward strand.
ATGTTCACATTCAGTTTATATAATGACGTATGGTGAGAAAGCCAGGCACAATTCTCAACTTCGGAGTTATACACAGATGTTTTGTCAGAGACTACACTTAACTATCACACTTTATGGGTTATACCGAAGCTAATTGAGAGTAACCGCATTCCACCAGCTAAACACTTAGGGCGTATTTAGGGACTTGTAGCTAGGAGCTTTATTTGCTGTTGGTGCCTGGCGACTCTTTCAAAGACCTTGGTGAGAAGCACAACACTAACATTTAATAAGTTACACATAAGCTTATATAGGGGAACAATTACACCTAATACTCACACTCAATGCACCGGCAGCCCATATGTAGGTAGCGGTGTACGCTTTCAAAGATGACTCACTGGAGAACTGATCACCTGCCAAGTGTGTGTTGTGCAATGAGGATGCAGCATGGTTTGATGAGGACTGCAAACAAATCAAGGAAGTTCTTAAGTGATTAGTCCAAACCTGTGCTGGCACAGAGAAAATCAGGAGGGCTAGAAGGATTTACGCAAATTTGATTTAGAGAACGAAATCAGAGTCCGTGCAGAAGAAACCTAAAGCCCTGGAAAAAGCTGAACTGGAGAAGGACACACAACCCTTCTGGAGAAAAATTAGCAAAGTACAAGATGCTGCAAAGAACTATTGGAGGCAAATATGACCTATGACAGCTGGATAATGTCCTTCACCGAAGTTTTTTACACAGCAAACTTTGTAAGCAATGAAACCGAGAATAGTATTGTACCATCAACTTCTTCAAAGAACACAAGTACAGGTGAAGAATGTGGGATAAGAGAAAAATATGCAGATTTCTTTACAGAGGAGAAAGTAAAGAAGGCAGTCTGTGACCGTACAAAGCAAAAAGCCAGGACTGAGTATGATTCCACCAGTGGTCTATAAACATCAGCTGGAATGGCATGTATCAGTACTGGCACTATTTGTCTTAGGGATCTCATTTTATCAGGCCTGCCCATTTTCATTGCTGAACAGCATAATTATTCCCTTTTACAAGAAGGTCCTCAAGAATGATCTAAAATTTTACAGACCAGTCAATCAGAATTTATAAAGAGCGGCTAATCACCCGACAGGGTATCCAGGTGCTATCCAGGCAGATCCTTTAGATTTGCAGATATAGACTGCAAAATATGCCTTTAACTAGTCATAGACACTGTGGAAGAATGCATTGAAGGACAGGACATATTAAATCTAATCCAAGCCGGATTAAGACAAGGGCTTTCCACCGAAGACCATGTTTTGAATTTTCTCACAAAGTGAATAAGTAAAGCACGGTCAAACATTTAGCTGTTTTGGACTTTTCATCAGCTTTAGTCTCCCATGTAATGGTAAATCAAATAGAAGTGCTCAGCAGACAGTTTCCAATCTCTGGGGGAGTAATGCGCTGCCACTTGCTTGCCCTGCTTCGTTTCTCGCTTTACAGGAATGATATCCACAGAAGTCTTGCAAGCCTCCCAAGATGTGCCTGCCATAGAGGGCTTTTAGATGACATCGTTACTGTATGGTGACAATTCCATCCTCGTCCCTCCTACCCCATAAGGTCTTCAAGCACAGCTGACAGTCAAAGAAAAATACTGTACAACAAATAGCCAAAAATAGACTTCCAGAAGACAAAGATAAAGGTCTTTTAGAAACATTGACACATGGGTAGAGTTTAACATCAGGGGTAGAGAGCTTTAGGAAGCTTTCCTTGACCTTTCCAGCAACATGAACTGGTAAGCACACTTTAAGAGGGAACTGAAAAATGAGAGGCATCAATGAACGCTCCTGTTTGCTTGCTCACTTGGTAACAGATTGTTCTAGTAATTAACAAAGTATTATGGGAAAAAGTGAGAAGCCAAATAGCCTATAGGGCACATCTTTTACACAGCTAAAATCAGACCACGTGAAGGTAAGTTCTGAAAAACACTCTTCATGCTCCCACTAGGCTTTAGCACTGGAATCCAATGTTGGCTACAGCGTTATCTTAAATAGATGCCGAATGCCTCTGTCCATAATAATGTGTTGAAACACAGGAAGTGAATCAGAAATCAACAAAGCGTGGAAGGGGCATTTCAACATTAGCCCAGAATTTAAATACACACTTGCATGGACAAAGGAAGCGTTACTCCTTAGCCGTAAAATAGACACTCTAGAGCTGAGCTTGAAATCTGCATCATTAAAGAGAACTTGCACATTTGTGAAGATAAAATCCAAATAGTGTCAGCAAGATTGAAGACACACAGCAAGTCCAGTGGGGCTATCTGATGCAGGGCTTAATTACTAATGAATAAATAAGTGCCAGGTTCCAATGTTTTTCAAGGGATGCCACTGAACCTTGCCCTTCCTGCTGGTGCTGCCAAATACAGTGCCACCGTTACCAGCCAACCAACGCACTCCAACAATGTGAATTATTCTGTGCCACCACCATTGTAAGAATGGCCTAGACGAGATACTGGTATTTTAATGTGTATAAGATTTTTCAAATGGGTGGTAAGAAGTACTTGCAAAGCGCCCTTCTTTTATGAAGTCTGAGGGTAAAAATGCTGACATTAGCACAATTGGTTGGTTACGAGCTCTGACACTTGCTCTCTGCCCCTTAGGATGTGTGGTGCAAGAGGTGATAAAAAGGAGGAATTTGAACATGGTATGAGTACGTAAACATAACATTTTCACATATTCAAGATGGATGGAATTGGTACCTATGTAACATTTTCCATACCTCTTGTGAGGTCTAAAGTTCGTTCTTGTGACTAGAGTAAGTTGCTACTCACTGGACCTGATTCACAAAGGTAAACATACACTTTTATGTATGTTTATGATTAATAGTAGTTTTACGTCTGAGGGGAATCCACAATCATGGCAGAGACTCCGTACATAAAACAATAGGCCTGTCCAATATTTTTATGGCAGAGTCCTCCTGACTGCAGTCTTCGCCGTCGGAAAATAACTAATAGTAAAATTAAACTTGTTTTTTGTGAATACCCAAAGAATAGTAAACTTACACAAGTGTATTTTTACCTTTATGAATCAGGCCCTCCGCCATGTGTTATTTTTACAGCGATGGCAAGCTCTGGGTAGGACCCCAAGAGTGTTGAGCACCCTGTGGGTGCATGGTTGGGAGTTTGATGATTGTAGATGTGCTGTGAATGGGAAAGCTGATGTCACGAGTGGGGTTTCAAAGAGGTTAGGTGTTATTGAGATTCAACTTAGCAAAAAAGTGTGTGCTGTTCCAGAAAAGTGTGATAAATAGATGCAGTCTCACTTCAAGCTTCTTTCCATATATTCATAGTTTGTGTATGTGGTATTGTGTGGCGGTGCTTTGTGATGTTCTGGATAGGTATGCATATGTCAACGATGGCCCCTCAATGGTTTCTGGTATTTTTAGTAGAAATATGGGCTCAAACTTTCAGCATTTGATCAGTCTTCTTCAATGTTTAGACCTACTTGGACTGAAATACTGTATAGTCTTAAGGTATGTTTTGGGGGAACAGCCAAGCTTTTCTTGCTTTCCTGAATTCCAAGTAGTTTTTGATCATCCTTAGTTTCTTGGGAATAGTGTTCTGCAGTTTGCAGGTGTGTATTAGAATGACAATCTATCGGCTATCCTGTTTATGCTGTACTGAGGAATGGTTAGTAGTGATGCCAGTCTCTATTTAAGGTTCCACTTTTATGTGCGAATGTGAATTTTGATTGGAGAGACTAGTATACTGCCATGTTGTGGGTAATAGGGAGCGAGTTGAAGAATAATTTTTTTACAAGTGACCAGTGTATGGCCGCCAGCGCAGGGGGTTGCTATTGCTTCTGTTCAAGTTCAGTGATTGTCAGCAGCATTCTGGATTCATTGCAGTTTATCGAATAGCATTTTGTGAGTTCCATGTAGAGTGCATAGGGGTTCTCTATGCATCATAGAACTAGGGTTCCTGATGCTTGGACTATGTGAATGTGATCTAGGTAAGGAAAGATCTGCTGTAATGTTCTCATGATGCTGAAGGTGCTTTTTTTCCTGGTTAATCTTTTTCTTAAGAAACACTTTGGTGTCCATGGTCACTCCTGAACCTTCTACGTCGGTCAATGTAATGGGAAGAGGTCCAATCTTCATTGGCTTTTTGTAGTTGGGTGTAGGAAACTGGCTCCTTATATGAGATATCGAAATGAGAAATATCGTGCAAGGAGTCCAGAGAGTTCCCTTTTGAGTGTACAGGGGCTTGCTCTAGCAATCCCAAGGTGCTTTTCTGGAGGGCCGTGTGGCCGAGCAACCTTAGGCTTATCAGAGTGTTAGACATCTACAAATACACACAATAGTCAATAAATTATACTCCTGACTCAAAAAGGAAATTGACACCAATTTTAAAAATAACACGTATCTTTATATGTTTATTTAGGCACCAGAATCAAAACGATCAGGTAAGTAAGTTTTTCAATAGAAATACTTTTGTATTTAAGAGGTCGACACTTAGTGTATTTTTCAGAAGCTGCTATGTTGTCTAATGGGAGGAAAAACGTGGAAGTCAGGTACAGTACAGTGACTTACGAAACCAATCTCCGAGACTTAAGGTGAGTGGAGGGCAAGGTCAAAGGCTACACCAGCCAGACACCACCACCGGCACTAGGGTGGCCAGGTGCAGGGCTGCAAAACAGTGTTGGGTGCCGAATAGAAGTTAATGGGGATTGATCTTTGCAAAAAGAGGCTGCAGGCTTTGACTGAGGGTAGTCGGTCTGAACCAGCTGGGGGACTCAGGCCTCACGATGCTCAGGGTTGCGGGACACCTTTGGTCCTCTTCTCCATGACCCAGGGGCAACAGATGCAGAGGTGTCCTTAGGCATCAGGTTTTTCTTACCAGGAGCAGTCGCAGTAGAGGGGGGCCTACGAACAGAGGCGGCAGGCGTTGTTGAGAAATGCGCAGTGGGGAAACCCAAGGTGGGCTTCGAGTCTGGAGGGCTGGGGAACCACATTGGCACTTTTGTCCCACTTCAGCTCTAGCTAGGAGGCTTGGGTCCAGAGGTGCTTTCCGGTGTCAGGTTCTACGGTCTTGGAGCCTCACAGCTCAATTATGGGTACCTGCAGGATGCAGGGGAACAGGTTTGCTGTCCCACAGGAATTCTTGGTTCCTGGGTGAAGTACTGACAGGTCTCCAAGGTTTTGGAGACGCAGCAGCTGCTGCAGGACAAGTCATCTTTTGGTGCAATTGTTGAGGTCAGCAGGCAAGCTGGCCTGGTTGATGCCAAGTCAGTTGCTGGATGTTCTTTTCTTGCTCTTTGCAACTCTTAACAACCATCTTCATCTTTCAAGTGGGCTGGATCTTCTTCTCTGGTGCCAGGGGCCACCCTAAATACTGAATTTAGGGGCATTAGGGTTAGTGTAGGGTAGTTGCCAATGTACTACTTACCCTTGAGGTCACTACGCTCCTTATATAATCACTTCCTGTGGGAAGTGGGCATAACCCTGTCCCAGAATTCCTAAGTTTGCCATCTTACAGATGGCCAACTCTAAAAAAATGTGTCCACTTCAGGTAGCCCACCTTAGGGGTGGTACTGGCCTGAGGGTGGGCACACCTTCCTGACTTGCTAATATTTCCACCTGTCCAGGTGCAAAAGGGCTCTGGGCAAAGGGGTTAGGCTTCCTCTCGTGTGAGGGGAGCCAGATTTTCATTTCAAAGGCAGCGTCTTCTTGAAAGCTCCCTGGCCTAGTGATGCTAATTGGCAGGTCATACTATGGGAGGGGGTGGGAACACCATCTTCCTGAGCAGGCTTTGTTTTTGACCTCCTGAGAGCAAAGGCCCTTGCCCTTGGTGGTCAGAAACTCGTCTCTGGCAACAGGTTGGCAAAAACCAGTCAGTCAACACAGCAGAGGCTGGCAGGTTTTCAGGGGGACCTCTAAGGTGCCCTCTGTGTGCATGTATTAATACATCTAACACTGGAATCAGTGTGGATTCATTAATACGAGATGTTTGATACCAACCATCTCTATAGTCGGTGAAGCCTTCATGTAGCTGGGAAACTCGTTTTCACCGATGTCCACTATATGTATTCAAAATGGCTTCCCTGTTCACTTGTACTAGCAGCAATAGGGCTGACCAGCAGAGGGGCATATCTGCTCATGCAGTTATGCCCTCAAATGTAGTATAGTGCTCTCTGCCTTGGGACTTTAAGGCCTGCTGTAGGGGGGACTTATCCATACTCCATGCAGTGTCTGTGGGCATGGCACAAAGGTTTTTTATGCCATGTCGTGTTTTCACTTTTGTCTGCACCAAGAAACACAGCCTGCAGTGGCAGTCTGTAGGTGTTTGGTGAGGGGTCCTTTAGGTTGGCACAATTCGTGCTGCAGCCCTCAGGGAGCCTCTTTGGTTTCCTTACTCTAGGTACAGGGGTACCACTTACTGTAAACTTACAGGGAGTGCCAAAGGTATTGTTAATTGGGGTACAATAGTACAGTTGTTGGGAAAGAGATCTGCAAATCGTCTTCAGCTAGTAGATTGTGGCATGAGGTGCTCTATAGTCAATTCAGTGATTTAAACCGACTTTGACACTGAACATATCGATAAAGTGCATTCAAGGCAATCCGATCTGTCATGCAAAGAAACGTGACCAAACCTTGGAAAGACATGTATTTGATTCAGTAGGAAATATGTCAGTGTGTGGAAGACCTTGATTATTTTTCTTGTGAGATAATTTTGTCTTAAAGATAATTATTTACTTTGTTGTGCGTTTGATCTCTGCTGGTTCAAGCCGTTTCAGTTTGCTGCTCAAATGGTTGCTAACCTGATGGTTTTTGCGTGTTCTTTGCTTTTCTTGTAGGCGGACTGGACTTTAAATATCGGCGAGCAAGCCTTGGACATAAGCATCGTCTCCTTCGGTCAGGCGCCATCCTCTGTCTTTGTGCTTGGTGAGAGAAACTTCTTTTGCCTGAAGGAGAACGGCCAAATCCGATTCATGAAGAAACTTGACTACAGTCCTAGCAGCTTCCTTCCATACTGTTCAGGTTTGTACAGTGTTGCTTAATCGTCGTATGCATCATTACCTAAACCAAACGCAAAGCTAGTGGAAAATGAGACATTCCTTTATTTGTGGGGAAGACATGTTGATGTAGGAAAGATCATATTTGGCAGTGTTACTCTCTCAACAGGAAATATCCCTCTGTACTATACAGGGGCGTGATCCACAGGGAACACAGGAATAGAGTAAGACGGCAAGATGACACTCACCACTGACATCTACAGTGTTATGAAGGGCACGAGCAGGAATCCCGGCAACGTAGCCTCAGCCTTCCACCCTACCGATTGTGTAGTAGTAGCATCAGGGGCGCAACTAGACCCAAATTTCGGGGGGGGGGGCTAACACTTCAGATGCTGGAGGCGAAGCCAAATTCAGAGTCAGACAAAAAATTGCTGGTGGGTCATCCTGTCATTGTAGTGGTATAATGCATAGGGGTTATTTTTTTGCCAATACATCACAGCTACAATTCAAAGCTCGCTGGGCTCTAACATTAATGTATTCATAATAGTATTTAACAAGTTTTGCGGGAAGATTAGGACTTTCCTTCAAGGAGTTCTAGTAGAACAAATATTGAATGTTGTATTTTAGTACACATTTAATGAGTTTACCTACTCTCACATGACATTTATAATGACAGTTTTGTTCAAAATACTTTTAGAAGCTATTTGGGTTCCTCCATCGTCCCACCTCCCAGAGTTGTTCGAGAAATTGTGGCAAATATTGCAGTTCAAGCACACTTTTATAGTTATTGTTTTACTGAATTAAGTGAATGATTGAAAATAATATGTAAAGTGCACTTTTACCCTAACCAATCATCCTGGTGCTGAGCAGTAAATGAAGGAGAGGAGGAGACTGCACTAATATGGAAAAGGTACTTTTTTTTTTAAGGGCTGGAGTTTCTGGAGCTCGGGAACCAGAGTTCCTATGCTTTGATGCCAGAAATGAGCAGCATCAGCATCCAGGTACCTGCCTAATGTTAGGAATGCAGGCAGTTGACTACTGCAAAGCATAGGATTTTGGAAAGAATATAAAGAGTGATACAATGGTGAAGAAGCAGAGAGTCTGTTTTATGGAGAGCGCCAAGATCTAGGAACAACACTTTGAAGTCACATTGTTTCACGTTCAAAGGCAATAGACAGTACAACAGTGAGTGAGAAGAGATAGTGAAGCAAGGGGGCAGTCCTCAGATGAGGCATGCAGGGGGTTTTGAATGATTTGAAAGCAGGAAGCCCAAGATAGACTTCCATTATCTAGTTGTGAGAAAATAGTTGAATTTATAGCAGTCCTGTGATTGCAAGAAGACATGGTTTTGCATAACATGAGGATGCTGTTAATGCAAGTAAAAAATGTGCCTGATCTGTTGAAAGAAAGAGAAAAAGTTGTTGAAAATTAATCCAGGATTTTTTACTGAGTCAACCTCGAGTGGGCGGTGGGTCCAGCTCCACCACCACCACTAAATTGAAGATCATATATATTCATTGAAGGTACCCTAAAGATGAAGCCCTCTGTGTTGATACTATTGAGTTTTGATTTGACTTGATCCAGGAGGCACTATCAAAGGAAAACGAGCAGCGCCCAACCTGACAGCGCCTGATTGCGAGAGCGCTCACAGAAACAAACGCGGACCAGCCAAGGACCTGAATTTCCCGCCACCAGCCGCGCCGCCGCCTCGGGACTGCAAATCCAGTCAGGCTCTGCGGCGGCGCGTTCCCCGACGCGATATACGCGCCGGGAGGGGCACTACAAATCGGAAAGCCCTCGGTGGAGCGGGGGGGAGGCACTATCAAAGGAAAACAAGCAGCGCCCAACCTGACAGCGCCTGATTGCGAGAGCGCTCACAGAAACAAACGCGGACCAGCCAAGGACTTGAATTTCCCGCCACCAGCCGCGCCGCCGCCTCGGGACTGCAAATCCCGTCAGGCTCTGCGGCGGCGCGTTCCCCGACGCGGTATACGCGCTGGGAGGGGCACTACAAATCGGAAAGCCCTCGGTGGAGCGGGGGGGAGGCACTATCAAAGGAAAACGAGCAGCGCCCAACCTGACAGCGCCTGATTGCGAGAGCGCTCACAGAAACAAACGCGGACCAGCCAAGGACTTGAATTTCCCGCCACCAGCCGCGCCGCCGCCTCGGGACTGCAAATCCCGTCAGGCTCTGCGGCGGCGTGTTCCCCGACGCGGTATACGCGCCGGGAGGGGCACTACAAATCGGAAAGCCCTCAGCGTCGCAGGACACCCGGGGCGAAGCCCGGGCAAAGGGCGGGCCCTCTACGGCCCTCAAAGGCCAGATAAGGCCGGGCTGGGCCATATCCCTTTGTAGCCAGGATCATGCCTAAATCAGGATCTGAAGTGCAACTACCTGCAGAAGAGACCCCTATCCTTGGACCTTTAGATACATTCTTCTTCAAGGCAACAGGTGAAATTGATAGAGACCTGGCCCTGGCAGAGCGTCGTATTGCACGGCGTCAATCCATAGAGCTACTAAAAAACATCATGCAGGTACCAGATCCGACTCTTACCCCTGAGCCCCTTCCTCTTAATTCGACCTTAAAAAACATAGATGAGGATCTAATGAACACGGATAATGTCCCCTCAGTGTTCCGATCCTATTTTCCACCAAAAAATGGATCCTCTCTCCCATCCCCATTAAAATCCGCTAACAATACAATCTCTGCACCCTCTGATCTCATTGATTTGGTAACGCCAAATCTGCCAAAGATTGCAGAGTTCGTTCCTCCTGACATAATAGAAATCCCTCCTTCATTGGCCACTCAAAAGGTAACCATGTTTCAACCTTTACCAGTTGTATTAAAGATAGACAAAGCTTCATATCCTAAAAATCAGCCCAATAAGAAACAGGTTATTATTAGATCTCCACCAAAAAAACGACGCAAAAAAGCCGCCATGAAAAGTATTCCTAAAACCCAAAAATCGGCTAAAGAATTACTTACCAAAGAACTACTACAAATTGCAGAAGGAACAGTCAGATCACCACGGGACACCTTTACTTCCTGCGTCCCTCCTACAATTAAAGATTTTGTGGACGTCATGGAACATCTTGTTAAGGCATTGCTAATTCCCATACACGAGAGAGTGAAAAGAATAGCCACCCAACTTGACACTCTCTCAGAAACTCTGACCCAAAAACAACCAGCAAAGGGGGCAGCAAACGCCGTCTCAAACTTAACAGCTGGAGACAAAACTATTCATGAATCAAAACTTACAACCCCCAATGTAAAGCCCACCACATCGGTTGCTGGGGGTACAAATTCAAAAATAGAAAAAATGACCAAACCACAGAAATCTAACAAGCAACTTACGGCTTCAAATCAGCAAAAAACCCACCCCCCAGCCCCAATAAAAAAGACAGTAATCCTTCATAATCCAGTTCCCCCTTCAAAAGTGTCTTCTGATACTCACTTAACACAAATTAATTCCCTCATAGCCTCAGCAAAAATGGGCAAGGCACAACCTACCCCTGAAAAAACGTTGTCTGCTGTCCCACAGGAAAAACGTGCACCCAAAAGATATGTTGACTTACCCCCTGCCGCAGCACAGAACGTTATCGTCCTGACGGGAGTGGCACCATTACCTCCTACAGGAGGTTATGAAAACCATCATAGCCTAAAAAATAAGGTGATTTTTTGGCTTAGAGAAAAAAGGGCCCTACCCCCTCACATAAATGGCGACATAATAATGGTCAAAAGAACTCACTGGATCGGAATTCGTCCCAAAGATATTGAAGGGGATGTAGTAATTGTTACCTTCAAAGATCCAAGGGTCATTACGCACATCATAGATTGGTTCTCTGGTTTTAACAGGGGTCCAATTTCGCCAAAACCCCTAGCCTATTTTTATCCTGAGGCTTTAATGCACCTTAAATCACATCAACCTAAAGCTTACTACGATAATCCCACATCTGCGCATTACAGGAATTACAACCGAAGGAATGGAATAAGAGAAAGTAATTTTTTCCTTTTAATGATTACATGCATCAGCCGACACCAAGGCATTACCCAGAGGGGTTCTTCCAACCCCCCCCTTTCGTTAATCCGACATGGAACTTACCTTGTCATAACTACTTTGAGACACTCTACGGGCTGGACGACGTAGAATGACTCCATCAAGACAAGGAAGTAAACCATGATAGTGGGACTCGTGACCATATTATTGTCCACACCCATGCCATAAAGGACGATCCAGTAGATGGGACCAATAAAAATCCCACTGAAAACGGCTCTAGAAACAGAGTAATAATTTCCGAAAGGGGCAATGCCAGAAGACTATCCCGTCTTGCCTTAAATGCATCTGACAACTTAATCTCCACCCATAAGGCAGACCGAAATAACACGCTCAATTTGCAATTCCTCTCATGGAACTTGGCAGGACTTTCCTCAAAAACTACACTACCGGACTGGCTAAAGGTTGTGAACCAGTACTCCATCTTGTGTTTCCAGGAAACCTGGGCGATTTCTCCTGTCCACCTCCAAGGATTTCAGACATTCCACTCTCCGGCTGCCATGAGTAAACAGGGTAGACATAAAGGGGGGCTATGCTCATATATTAGCGTAGCAGTTGGTCATAGGATTAGGAAAACAATACTCAGAGACTCTTTCCAGGTAATTGTAATGGATATCGCCCCGTCACTGTCATTATTAATTGTCAACTTCTACAATAACCTCACGGTAGAACAATTGGGGGCTGACATGGAAAATCTCCAACAAGCGTTGCAAAAGATTAAAGAATCATCTGGCGGAGAGTGTGCAATAGCATTTCTCGGCGATCTAAATTGTCATATTTGCCCAAACATTGTTAGAGATGATTGTGACATCTTCGTGACATATGATTCAGACTCTGGTAACGCTACTTTTAACCATTTCCTGCACACAATATCAGGGGATCTTTTCAACAATTTTGCGACCTCATTTAACTTACGTTTTGTAAATGAGCTTCTTCACACCCCACGCCCTCATAAATCAACCTTTCACGGCAGAGGCTTGAATACCACCATAGATTTCATTCTATTCTCAAAAACACACGCACCGTTAATACAAGACTGGAACACCCTCGACCACCTATACAGTGACCACTATCCTTTGTCCATGTCCATCGAGCTACCGGGGTCTATAAAAAATCAAAACCCACACAAGGTTAACTATCAACAACCTATTACAATGGGAGCTACAAATGGATATTGTGTTAAATGGACTAAAATCAATCCAAATAACCTTCTCAAAAACCTAGTCGACAAGAGGAGGGAGGAGATCCATACCTGTCTTTCTATCAATAACAACCCCGATGACATCTGTAAAGCCTTCATTAAAATTCAGGACACCCTGAAAGAACTTTTGACGAGACAGTTTAAACCAGGTCCCATTGTACATAAAGGATGGTTTGACACAAATTGCTCGAACGCTCTGAAATATTTAAAAAACTTGTTGCATGTCATACCCAAACCCCAAACAGAAATACGCCTGGCAAGAACTCAATACCGCTTAGCCATAAAAAATAGAAAAAGGGCACTCAAACAGGAAGCATGGCAGAACTTGGTCACAACATCAGAAATGGGTGATATGTCAGCCTTCTGGAGACTTATCAATTCCCCCTTACCATGGGTGAAAATGCCTGAAAGGAACTTGGATATGGCAATAAGTGGAGAGACGTGGATGGAACACTTCCAGAAGCTATATTCGAATCCCATATGTCCGAATAATTTGGAATTAGAATGCCTCTCTTTACCAAATTTAAATCCATCGCAAGAGAGTCCCCGTATAATTCCTTTTTCACTTGAGGAGGTAGAACTAGCCATTACAGAAAGTCCAGCAGGGAAGGCACCTGGTCCGGATGCAATTCCTGCAGACGTCTATAAGGCGGAATTGGAGTTTTGGGTACCTCTTTTGACCTCTGTCCTAAACTCGATAAACACCGTTGATCTCCTTCCAACATGGGGAGAGGCAATAGTAATCCCAATTTTCAAAAAAGGAGACAGACACTCGCCATCATGCTACCGGCCTATATCCCTCCTCGATACCCTGATGAAAATTGTCGGACGAATAATTCTGAAAAGACTAACCACCTGGCTGGAGGAAAAAACATATTGTCGAAACTACAATATGGCTTCCGGACAGGTAGAGGTACAATCGAACAGGTCCTCAATCTACATCTAATCAAGTCCAAATACATCGACATCAAAAAACGCAGTCTGTACATAACGTACATTGACCTTACCTCAGCATTTGACTGCGTTCAGCATGACCAACTATGGGACACATTACATCAATTTGGGATAGATCAATCAATCCTACTATTCATTAAGGCTCTGTACAGAGAAACCGGAGCCAGAGTCAGATTTGGACTGAGGGGAGAGTGTTCGCCACGTTTTAATATCAATAGAGGGGTCAGACAGGGGTGCATCCTGGCACCTCTTCTCTTCTCCCTCTATATAAATGCGATTGGCGAGCATCTCAAAAACTTCGAGTGTGATTTCCCTAAAATAGGAGGACAACCGATTCCAATCCTGCTATATGCAGACGACGCCGCAGTTCTCTCCCAGACCAGAATGGGTTTACAAAAGGCAGTTTCAGCGTTCACGGATTTCATGAAGGACAGGGGCCTCAAAGTGAACATAGGTAAATCTTATTCCATGCTAAGCAATAAAGGCCATAAAAAAAAACCATGCCCTATCTTCATCGAGGGCCAAAAACTGGAAACAGTTGAGGCATTCACTTACTTGGGCATCTGCCTAAATAAAAAATTATCCTGGAAAGCGGCAATAGACAAGAGGAAACTTGCTTTTTTGAGTGCCATTGGCGGGCTCCGTGACTTCGCAAGTAAAATAGGGGGAAGACCGGTGAAACAATTATTAACCGTATATAAAGCAAAATGTGTCAGCACTGCTACGTATGGGGCAGGCCTTTGGGGAATAGACAAAAACCTCTCGCCGATACAAATCGTGGAAAACCAATTTGTTAGGTATCTCCTGGCCTCCTCAAAAGCAACTTCGGTGTACCAGATGCACATCGAATTGGATCTACCGTATATATCAGATGTTATAAAATCTGAACCTCCCCTTCTTTGGCACAAAATTTGGACCACCCCCGAGACTGATTTTAATAGAGAGGTGATACAAGACATTTTAAATCTGGAGGGGGCCAAACATTCGTTATCAAACTGGTTGGTCTACGTGAAAAAGTTCTTTCTTGAAATTGGGCGCCCAGAATGGTTTACAGATCCTTCATCCTTAGAAGATATCTCACAAAAAGGTTTAAGAAAGATGCTAACGGCCCACCTGGAAACAGCCAGATGGAACAAACAAAAGCACTGTGATACTATTCTGGCATATCAAAGGGTGACACCACACAAGGGCCTTCAGCTTTACCTTTCAACAGATTTTTCATGCTATTCAAGGATGCTGCTCACCAGATTTAGACTGGGTTCTTTCTTCAGATATGTAACATTTCCAACATGTAACGATTGGTCTCGGACTCTTTGCTCCTGCCCCTGCGATAATATATCTCAACAAACTAACATCCATACCATTCTTTTTTGTAAATACTATGGGTTATTGAGAAAAGCTTTATTATTACCCCTACTCAAGAGATGGAATCTCAGGTCGTGTAAACTTGCCTTCGAGCGTCTACAGGAACTTGAAGATAGGGAGGTAATAACTAAAATGGAGCAGTTTTTAAAATTATTGATAAAATTTAGGAATACTTTAGACTGATATCGCGGAAAACAACCAGTTCTGTTCCTAACTGTGGTCTCTTATTCATTGCTCTTTTTAATAGTCCCCGTATTAATGTTTTTTAACCTGTTACCAAGTACTGGATGACTTTTTAAACTGAAATCTCTTTTGTTTTTTAATGTTTTATAAATCTGTATAACAATGTATGCTTATATGATATTTATTTGAATATCGAATAAACCTTATTTTGAACCTTTGAACCTTTGACCCTCATGTCTGAAAGATTAATCTTTAATCTCCATATCTTTTTGAGCTTCCTTGAGGTGAGATAGTTTTGATGAAGAACATTAAATTGTATTAATTTGAAAAGGGCAATGATGCCACTGCTGGTAAGTGTGAAATATCTAGGAGGGCTGCCATCGAGTAGACCACTCTCTTTAGAGTTCAAGGATGTTTAACTGTCCAAAATGAAGCCATTTTGATCATGAGACAGAGAGCAAGGGCAACAATCTATTTGCTAGCACCTTCCCCAGGATTTTATACTGTATAGTCATCATAGAGAGTAGTTGCTTCAAAGTCCTATCAAAACGATCACAGCCAAATTGCAGAATCACTACTAGAATGTCTGTCATTTGCGGAAGCATGAGTAAAGTTCAAGTCTGGCTATAGACATCCAAGAGCTGAGCAGCCATCAGTCTTATGTATGTTGAGTAAAATGTGTTTGGCAGGCTATCCAACCCTGGGTTCCGGCCATTAGTTATCACTTCTATAGCTTGAATAGTTAAGCCATGGGTGCCTCCAGAGCAAGTCTTTGATCTTGAGATGAAATGGGAAGAGCCTTATGTCCTTAAATCTTCAGTAAATGCGCCCTATATCTCACATGATAGCGCATCCAAGCAGATGAAGCAAGTAAGAAAGCTTGCTAACTATCAACCTGATCTATCACACTGAGTTGCTTGGCTGTGAATTCCTTGAAAGCAAATGGGGTTCAATCTATGTTTGATCATCTTGAACTTTTCCCTACACGCTAGTAATCTATCATTGCTCTTAATGTCAACTCCTGTATCCATCAGAGGAGTATGCATGGCAGTCTCTCTTGCATAGTTCCCTCTCTAGCACCACTCAAGCCCCAATTACTATGCTGATACACACTACCCGAATCAATAGCTTTAACACTTATAATTCAGTCAGCAATCTCCCTAATGTACCTCCACTTTCCCTACAATAGTCCACATTGGCATCCTTCACTGCCCCCCAAAAAATTTGCATCTCACAGCGCTGCCACCTAAAGTTTCCATGAGTGAATGCTAACAGGCGAGATATACCACAGCGCAGGTTAACTAAGAGCAGCCAGTGGGTCTTATTATTTTGCATACGTAATGAGCTTCAGCCACGAGTCCCATATTCAGGAAAGTTCCCGGGTTATCTGTGTTGCCACTAATCACCAATGTGCTGTCTCCTAAGCCACTGGCGATAATCAAGCCCAGCGATTCATGAAGTGCCTGCACTGCTGCAGCAGCCCTCTCAGCTTGTGTAGAGTAGAGGCTGGTCTGTCAACCTTTTGTGTTTTTCTCCTACGTTGCGGTCTGGATTTCAGTCTGTTCTGGGATGACCAATAAATAGGGCTTACCAAGTTTGTCAGAGCTTCAGCCCATTTCCATAGTGCTGATGTATCAGTATAGATGTGGGATTTCCCATTGTACAAGACTTTCAGGTCGGCTGGGAATGAAAACATGTACTTGAGGTGTAATTCAGGGAGTTGTTTCTTAACTTCCAGATATGCTCTCCTCTGTTGTTGCACCATTGGAGTGTAATCTGGAAATATCAGTACTTGTGTATCATCAATTGTGTATGGTGGCCTGACCATCTATAATGCCTAAACTGTGTGACCCTGGGCAATTGATTTCCTTCACTGTGACTCCTTTTTCAGGAACATTATATTATAAGGCACCTTGAAATAATTGTTCAGGATGCAAACTGTGCAGAAACCTCTCTTGTATATTGTTTAATGCACCGTAATGTCGCTCAATATATAACAATAAAGGCCTTATAGAGGAGGCTCTAAACACCTGCCCAGGCACGCTTGCCTACCACAACCTATCAACTGGAAGCCAACCTTTTGTCACAGCATGGGCATGGTCTGTTTCATAGCATGACTGATTACAGTTAACCCTTCACCCTGTGAAAAATGCTGCACACCATGCCGACAGTCTCTCTTATAGCATATTGCATAGCCTCTTCAAGGAGCAGAACCCGAAGAAAATTGCCCTGCCTGCCCACTTTTTGGCAGTGCTGGGGTCATCTCACCTAGCACACTGCAAGATTATGGTGACTGGTTACCTTTCTATTGCTTATATCTGTATTTGAGTTTTAAACTGGTATTAATGAGATGCAACCAATGTTTAGACAGTGTTAATAAGGGTAAAAATTGAAAATTAATATAGTAATGCTATAATTAAATGAGCAGCATTATGCCACATAATTTACTCAACCTTGCTGCATAATTTGGCACTCCCCTGCTGCAGAATTTCAGTGGCCCTGCAAATATCACATCAAAATTATTACCAAGCAACATACACAATTCCTAAATGATTATTAAAGCTAACAGTCTTACTCTTTGCTGTTCAATATTTGTCTCTAAACATTTTTGATGACCTGACTTTGACTTCGATATTCAGTTGTTAAATGCAATAATTGCAGCTTCAGATTCACTGTGCTCCAGATGAAGTCTTATTTTTGTCTATAATATCCGAGTGTGCATTGCGAACTCCTCAAGACTACTATACTTTCTGTAACACTCACTATACTGTGTTCATTTTAAATCCCACTGTCATTTTAGTTTGGTGACATTATAAAATTAAATTAAATTGCCTGAGCAAAAAAAGTTAAGAGTTGTGAGTGAATTCTTTTTTTTAAAAGGCGAACAGCAGATTTAGTTGCTATTCACTTACCAGCCTCGTCCCCTTTTGCATTTGAAAAAGTGACAACCCTATGTATATCATATGCCCACTTTAAAATCACCTCTCCCCTACATTCTTTGCAATGGTCTGTTGTGATGTGGGTGTATTCCATTGTGTTCGCAAGATACTCTGTTCATTCCTGGACTGGAGTGTTGACTTTACTTCACACCTTTAAACCCTTTAACTTTGCCAGTCTCGCCGCTGTTGTTATGCAGATACAGACATTAAGGAATGAAAGGGTCATGCAGGGGAGTCTCCTAAAAGAATGAAAGTAAATAGGATAAACAAGAGGAAAGCTGTGACCGCCAAGGCTTTAGGAAGGATCGAGTAATACCCTCGATGAACCTTGACTCTGCCTGGCAGCCTCAGCCCAGCCCACGGAACCTGACGGGGGGGGCTAAAGCCCTTTCAGCCCAATGGTTGTTGCGCGCCTGAGTAGCATCTGGTCATTACGGTGCCTAGAAATGGCAGAAGAGCGTTTGGAATTGTAGTATAAAAACAAAATATTAAGACTATCGCTCCATTGGCATGCATTAGGAATGCCAATACAGGAAGTGACATAACTTTCAGCCCAATGGTTGTTGCGCGCCTGAGTAGCATCTGGTCATTACGGTGCCTAGAAATGGCAGAAGAGCGTTTGGAATTGTAGTATAAAAACAAAATATTAGGACTATCGCTCCATTGGCATGCATTAGGAATGCCAATACAGGAAGTGACATAACTTGACTTTTGGCCAGGGATTGCAGGTTTTTTATATCAAATTTTGTTAAGTCGTCGTTATATTAAAAAATAAAAGAATTGTTAAGTCACAAACGTTCACATACAGAAGCTTATGGCATGCACAGCACCACGGGCCCTATAGATACTCTCCAATAGAATTAATCACAAGGATCATTATTTATCCTAGAATGCACCTGGTACAGCTACACTGCACTGCTATACCCACCGCTGCCTTTCGGTCGGCACGAATTCCCGATGGTCTGCTGATCGCCATTAAAACTCCGTGTACGCAATGGGAGGAACCTAACCCACACCAATATGGCGCTCTTGACGTTTAGCATATCGGCTTAAGATATAGCACTAAGTCTGTCATCTATGTTTTCAACTCCGCGTTTTGGCGTACGCGAAGTTTTAATGGCGATCAGCAGACCATCGGGAATTCGTGCCGACCGAAAGGCAGCGGTATTCTAGATACGGCGAGAAGCTTTGACCCACCAGGTATGCAATATTTAGCATAAAGGAGCGATTTAGAGCCTCCGTCAGGTGTCCCTGAACAATTTAGTAACAGATTCTTTTTTCTCACCATGCAGATAAATAACATTGGTGAAGACAAGGTAAGGGCATTTAGATCAAACGTTTGAGTAACAGAGTTTGAGTGGGATACATTCAGTCCTGATAGGTATCATTTTGTTTTTGCAGAGAGCTCAGATCACCCTGATCAGGTATGTTTCTACAGACCCCTAAGACTCACTTTAATACACTCTCGAAGTTTAGTATATAATCAACATAGGGTTTTTACCATTATTTACAGTGATCTACACAGAGTAACATCGAGTGAGGCGAACATATATGCACTACGGCTATTACAGATACCAGGTATGACTATACCACATAGTAAAGTTACACACCCCCATGAACTTCTTCAGATATGAATCTCACACATCTCTATATGTTTTTATTACAGAGTCGCCCCTGATGAAGGCACCGTAGAGGTGCCGAAATGCATTGGGCTCACTTGTTAACTTATGTTAATTGGATATATACATGCAATGCCAAAGTACTGAATATGTAAATATGTATCAATGTTTGTAAAATTGAGAAAATCAATCAAATGCTTGTGTTATGAATAATGAAAATAACAAACAAGTAAGTTCCTTGATAAAAGAGGTACAAAAAACCTCAAAATAAGAATAAAAGTATCAATAACAGCAAAACAGAAAGTGTGTGATGAATAATTAAGGTGCGGAGCACCAAGTGAACAGTGCACGATTAGGTGGGTCCAAAAACCCATCATAACTACTACAGACTGCACAGGAATGACTACCCTGATTAATCGTAGCATCAGTGGATAAACAGAACTATTTGATCAAAAATAACGGAGTGCTCCTCACGGTCTCTATTTCCTCATCTCCAGCAACGTAAGCCACAAATAACCACAACAGCTACAGCACAGTCCAAAAGCAAACAACACAACAAAGTCACTCTACAATGACCATTAGTGCAACCAGTATCTACCATTCCTACACCAGACAACCATTCTCTGTAGCTGTTTGTGGGCCTGTATTATGGTCTGTTAGGCTGTTTTGTTTATCTGGTATTATCACAAACATTACCCTTCAGCAAGCTGAAATACATGCAGTCACTCGTGTCTTTACAAAACACATATACAACTTGTCTTTCAAGTTCAAAACTGCCCAACTTCCAAATATGGGGCACTTTTTTTGCTATCGGATTCGCAAATGGAGGCCACTTTTTGTCTCAGTCCAAGCCTTGCTTTTCTCTCAAACCATCCCAATCAAACTTTTACATAAACGCCACTCGAAAGGTACAAATTAAGAAACCCAACCACAGCATTACACAACAACAGACAATGCACCCTAACACCCCCCCCCCCCTGGCATGGTAAACTGTATCCACAGCTTAACATAACCACTGGGCAGTGTCCAGCAACATGAAGCCAATCTATAAAGTCACCAGGTGCACCATTCCTACATAACAGCTTTTTGCACCTTGTAAGCGGTAGATTTAAAAAATATATATATATTGGGGTAATTGATTTTCCTCATTGACCTACATTGAAGAGGAGCAGATTTTAGGCAGGAGACACCAAAAACAAAGCAATTTTGAGCTAAAATAATTGGGAGTCTCTTACCTGAATTGGGTATGTTTGCATGTCATTTTAATTCACTTCACTGACCATCTATCCTACTTTCCGCTTTCCCTCCGTGCTGATACACCCGATTTGGGGTCTGTGGCCGGAGCTGCCCTTGTTTATCCTGTGCACGGTAACTGGCAGAACTACAAGTCCCAGCGCCAGCGTGCTGCACACGGGACTACAAAACGAGGGGTGCGCGTCCGCTCGCGAGAACTCGAGACTACTGGGGGCACTCAGACTACGTGTGCTGCTCCTTGAATTACTTTGCGGGATAAGACTTAGCTCACCTGAGGCGGAAAGCCGGATGATAGTTAGATCGTTTTTAAAATTAAATCATTTATTTTTGGAAATAATTTGCGTCTGTTTTCATTGTTTTAATTCAATGCACTGACCATCTATCCTACTTTCCGCTTTCCCTCCGTGCTGATACACCCGATTTGGGGTCTGTGGCCGGAGCTGCCCTTGTTTATCCTGTGCACGGTAACTGGCAGAACTACAAGTCCCAGCGCCAGCGCGCTGCACACTGGACTACAAAACGAGGGGTGAGCGTCCGCTCGCGAGAACTCGAGACTACTGCGGGCACTCAGACTACGTGTGCTGCTCCTTGAATTACTTTGCTGGATAAGACTTAGCTCACCTGAGGCAGAAAGCCGGGTGATAGTTAGATCGTTTTTAAAATTAAATCATTTATTTTTGGAAATAATTTGCGTCTGTTTTCATTGTTTTTAATTGACTGCACTGACCATCTATCCTACTTTCCGCTTTCCCTCCGTGCTGATACACCCGATTTGGGGTCTGTGGCCGGAGCTGCCCTTGTTTATCCTGTGTACGGTAACTGGCAGAACTACAAGTCCCAGCGCCAGCGAGCTGCACACGGGACTACAAAACGAGATGGCCGCTTCTCCGCGCAGCGGACACGATCAGCGGGCGCGCCTCTGTCACGCCGAAGTCGAGCCTAAGTACTGCCCGTCTGCGCCCGTCCGCGCCAGACCGGGCCAGGTGGCTCCCAACCCTGATCCATGTGCCATTACCTTTACCTTACCAGGTATTTTCATATCTTACACGTCTAAGGACCTGTTGTCCTATAGACAGGCAGTGAATATGCATTGCTCTGTATGCTCTCCTCCCCATCAGGGGTTTCGCTGCAAGAACTGTAGTTTCTCTTTGGGAAGGATGCGCAGATGTCAAAGGAGAAATTGCCCCCTTCCACAGAGCCAAACGGTTGCCACTATAAAAAATTCTACTCCTTCGAAACTTCACTTTTGGAGCATAAATTGTCGTTCCCTCCCCAAACATCAAAATCATATCTATGATTTTCTGGTCAACGAGAATCCTGATGCCATTTTCCTAACGGAAACATGGCTTCAGACAAGCTCAGGTCCGGATATTGCCTTTGCTATTCCCCCTGGTTATGCCATGGTACATAGAGACAGAGATATAGGCAGGGGTGGCAGTATTGCCATTATATTTAAATCAACCTACAATTGTAAATTTGAGGCTTTCCCGCTTCAGGGATGCGAGTCTGCTCTATTTAAATTAGCCATTAATGCCCAGATGACATTATCGGGTTTACTGATATACCATCCCCCAGGGAATTCCACCTCATGGGTAACGACCTTTTCAGAAACCATTGCCCCATTAGTTCTGAAAGCCGCTAACTTTACTATCCTAGGTGACCTGAATTTGCATTTGGAAGATCCTTTATGTTCAACTAGTAAAACTTTTCTGGCTGACCTAGAAGCGCTTAACATCTTGCTTCGAAATTCTGGACCCACCCATCAAGCAGGGCATTTATTGGACCCTGTTTTATCCAACCTGATGTTTGATTGCGAACCAGCTGCTCGCCCCTTGGAATGGTCCGTACATATGGCTGTTAAATTCTCTCTTCCCTGTTACAGGAAGATAACATCTGACGCTGTCTCTGGTGACAAATCACGTTGTTGGGGCAAACTCAAGATTTCAGAATTTAATCAGCATTTAAGCCTTACCTCACCTACCGACAACCCATGTTTCTTGACATCAGAAGCAGCAGTCGTTGAATGGCTGACTTCTGCCGTAAATAAACTTGTTCCTCTTATGCCCCTGTATGTCCTGCCACATCGTCATCCTGCGGCGTGGTTTTCGGATAGTTTGAAAACCATTAAGTCTAAATGCAAAGCACTCGAGAGACAATGGAGACGCTCTTATTCGCCCTCCCGTAAGATGGCATATAAGGTAGCTCTCAAAGACTACCATAAACAATGTAAGATCGCAAGAGCCACTTACATTACTAACACCATCTCACATGCCCAGAACTGTCCTCGCACCTTATTTTCAGTGGTAAAAAAACTAACAGGAGCTGACTCTAATCCTGCCCCTCCAGCTCTGAATGAGGAACAGTGCAACTCAGTAGCTGACGTTTTTATCACTAAGGTAGAACGAATCTACGATTCACTGGGCACTTGCCCGCTGAATTCAGACCTTCGTTCCTCTCTGCCCCCTGGACCTGCTCCAGATTGTCAACTTCCTATGACAACTACACTTTCTGAGTGGCTGCCTTTTGACGATGCTTCCTTTGCCAATTGCCTTAAGAGCATTAAATCTGGATCGCCTTGGAGGAGGAGCTACGACACCAACCAAGATGGCCGCATAGTCTTCCGGCTCCGCTGACCTCCGTCCTATGCTTCAATATCCTGTTGATAATCCTGTTCACCTGAACCGGATCCGTGTGGGTGATCCGACCCACACTCCAGTGGTGTAATCCCGGCGTTTTTTCGCCGTCGTGGAACGAAGATACGTCGAAGACCGTACTGAGGCCTAACCCACCTGGGAAGCCGGGATCTCTAGTGCTGGCTCTGCCGGGTCCGAGTTGAACAACAACGGGCTGCTGAGTGCGGTTGGGTCCGGCCTCTGGTCCACTCTGACTTTTTTCGATTGTTTCGCTACCATCAGCTACCTGGTGCCCTACAGCAGGTGAGGTGACGAGTGACGCACGGTACTGTGTTGCGGGGGTCCCTGACCGGGGGTCCGGCATTCACATCGCCGATCCCCCCGGGTCGGTACCTCGCTGCGCACCATTGCTCGCTGACCGCCGTTCCCTCCTAGCTTATTCCTGCTCCGCCTAATCTTGCCCCGGAGAGGGCGCCTCTCCGTAGGGACTACTATGCCTGAGGACAGAAGAAGTTTAACGGAGCAGGTTCGACCTGGCCCGTCCTTGTTGACGGTGCTGGAGGCACTTATGGCGCTTCAGGGCACTATCAAAGCCCGGACTCGCGGCTTGTTGTCTGCGATGGACAAAATCACATGCTTGAGACCGGACCCTGACTCGACGCTTGTGACCCGGCAACCAGCCCGCTTTGAAATGGACACTTCGGAGGTGTATTTAGACCCGGCGGTGGAAACAGTGTTTGCCCCTATTGTGATGGATTTACCGGACTGGAATGTGCCTGGACACCTAATTGAACCGTTGGAACCTTCGAATTTGCACCCCTCGGAACATTTACATACCGTCCCCATTACGGAATCATCTACTTTGTACCGTATGCTGTCTTTGACTGGGTCGATTCCCCTCCTCCACCGGTTTCTCAATATGGCGGATGGGATGAAGCTCGGCCTCGGAGACGGGGAGGGGCGACAGTGGTACCAGAAACCTACATCTGTGCGCTCCTGTTCTGCCGACTTTTGTGACATTGTGTGTAAAGGACCTCCCTTAATTACCGACCTCAGTACATTTGATCGAAGGGGCCAGCGTTGAGTTTCTTGTCTGGGTTTCTCGTTGTGGGATTGTGGTTGACGGGATTGAGTTATTGACATAACGGAATCCGGGGCAGGGTTGGCTGCAGTGGGGGAAAGAGACCGGGAGTCCATAGTATTATGCCTTCCTCCGATTTCCCCTCTCGAGTGGGGTTTCTTTTCCTTTCTTTTCTTCCCTTCTCTCCTATATTTCGGGCTCTGGTTGCTGGGCGACAGGCACGCTGCGTGTGGGGTGGCCGTAGTCATCTGCAGGGGTGCAGGGTGGGGGGGCGTGGGGGTGGGTATTTAGTTTTTTGTCTTTGTTCTATGGCCTCTTTTTCTTCTTCTCTTCTCTTGCCTTTCTTTCCTTTTTCTTTTCCGGGTTAGTGTAGTGGGTTCGGCTCTCTTTACATCCTTATCTCTCCATCTGTGCCTTGACCTCTCGGGGGCTTTGGTGCTGTGGGGCGGACAATAACGATGGTTTAGATATTAATAATAATATGCTGTTTTATCCTGATGTTGCATGTCTTGAAGCCGTTGATTTCCATGGTGGCGAATTTGGTATGGACACATCGTTTTTCTATTCGCCCCCTTTCTTGTGATCCGAGACACTGTATGATACCTGATCCTTTCTATTTTATATTGAAAAATGAAAACCTCCTATCCTGTTTCCGCATCGAACTGCATTCACAACTGCTGCGCTTTGTAATTTGAGTTGCTATGCTCCCCAGGGACAATTACTCTGAAATTGATTGTGATACTTTACTGAACTGCTTAGCGGCCAGCCCTGGGGGTTGTAGGCCCCGGTTTGTACTTGAGTGCAAATGTTAAATAAAGGTTTTCCAAAAAAAAAAAAAAAAAATCTTTGTGACCCCCTCCCGGCAAAAATTCTTAAACAACTGGACCTAAATTCGCGTAGGGTAGTGATGAAACTCCTAAATACCTCATTGAGAGAATCATGTGTCCCACAGAAGTGGAAACACGCAATGGTAGTTCCCCTGCTGAAAAAAGTTGGCGCGGATACTACAAATCTATCCAACTATAGGCCGATTTCACTGCTGCCTATCTTCTCCAAAATCTTGGAGAGGCACATTAACTCTCAATTATCACATCTAGTGGAGAGTGTGGGATACCTGCGTCCATCTCAATCTGGGTTCAGGGCCCACTACTCCACAGAAACCACTCTTCTGGGAGTTACCGAGAATTTGAGACACAGTGTCGATCGCGGGGAGACATCAGCGCTTATCCTTTTGGATCTAAGCGCATCTTTCGACACTGTGTCCCATTCCATTCTTCTCTCATCCCTTCAATCTCTGGGAATTGGGGGTTCGGCCCTTACTTGGATAGCTTCTTTTCTGAGAGGACGTACCTTCCAAGTTTTCTCGGCTAAAGCATCATCCAAAATTTGTGCATCGGCGTACCGCGTGCCCCAGGGGTCTATCCTTAGTCCATTACTTTTTAACATCTATATTAGACCCCTGGCCACTATTGTGGAAGGAGCTGGCCTAACGCTATTCTCGTACGCCGACGACACACAGATTATTTTCACTCTATCTGGAGGGGATGGCAGCAATGCCTCGGCTCTTAAACTGGGGCTGTCTCGGGTGGCTGATTGGATGAAGGCAAACTTCTTGAGGCTGAACGGTGATAAGACCGAGATTGTAATCCTGGGCAAAGATAAATATCTTTGGGGCCCACAACATTGGCCCGAAAGTATGGGTCTTACTCCCAAGCCTGTGGCTCAGGTGCGCAACCTCGGTTTCCTAATTGATGACAAGCTTACGATGCGCCAACAGGCTGTTAAAGTAGCTGCCATCTGCTTTGCCACTCTCAAATGGCTCCAAAAAATCCTGTGGATGTTTCCGATCAACACCCAAAGGACAGTGGTCCAGGCTTTGATAACATCACGCCTGGACTACGGGAATGTCCTGTACCTTGGCGCTGATCTGACTACGCTGAGAAAACTTCAGGTAGCTCAAAATGCGGCCGCAAGGCTGCTACGTAATGTTCCCAGGAGAGCATCAACACTCCCCGCCCTTCGCGATTTGCACTGGCTAGAAATTAAAAATAGAATTAAGTTTAAGGCCTTGTGTTATATTTTCAAGATTAAACAAGGCTCTGCCCCCAAATACCTACAAAATCTTATTCATGCCTATACTCCTAGCCGTACCCTTAGATCTGCAGGTAAGGGAGACTTTGTCGTTCCTAGATTTAGGCTGGTGAAGCTGGGCGGCCGCTCCTTTTCGCATCTGGCCACAAAAACGTGGAACACCTTGCCTGTGAGTCTGAAGTTGGAAACTAACCTTGTTAAGTTCCGTAAGGGACTAAAAACTTGGCTTTTTCAGCAATAGGTTTTCTTTTCAAGTAAGCACTGTTTTCTTTGAACAGCCGTACCTCCTCTAAGTCTTGTAGCTTTTTCTTCTTCAATCTTTCCCTTGGCGCCGGGAAACCCATTGCGGGTAGCTGTGCGCCTTACAAGTTTAAATAAATAAATAAATAAATACAAACCTCTCATCCACCCCAGATACAAGCCCATACCTCTTTAAGAATGTAGCAGTCAATTAGCTAAATAAATAACACGACCATTCCAGCCGACTCCCTCACAAACCTAAACCAATGTCCCACACTAAAAACCACCACATGCAAGATTAACTGTGTACACCCATGGGTCTCACAACCAGCTCCTCAGACAATACTAAATAATTAACAATGTCTCACAACAAAGACAACCGTGGGTTTCGTTGTAGACCTTTGTAGCCTAAAAACTAAGAGTAGTATGGAAATCCACTCTCTGGACAGGCTAAAAGTGTTATTAGACCTGCAGTAATGGCAGATGCAGATGTTCATTGTCATAAACGTTAGCTTAACAAAAGAACAATACAGCATCCTAGTCATAAACTGCTGCCAAAAGGTTTGTGAATGAGTGTAAAAGGAGGTCTGTCAGGCATTACATGAATGTAGTAGGAACAAAGACTGCCTATACCTTTAAGAAGCCTTGTTTTGAATCCCAGGATGCACTGTACTAGAAATTGCCTCTCAGAACCCATTCTTTTTCCGTCTTATGACCATGGAACCTAGCTACCCAAATTCCACAACCTTTTCAGTCACAGCTTATTTTTTTTTTTTTTAAATATATTTTTATTGCAGGAATCAGTACAACAATACAGTAACGACCAGCATCATATTATAGCCAACTCTTACAAGATATAGCCCACCGACCCCCTTCCATAGCATTGCCATACAGCCAAGCGGCCCATATTCCTGGGGTTGGACAGCGAATGTAGCTGGGGTCAGTAGGATGCTGGAGCTGGTCCGGATAACACACTGTCCGTCATCTGCTTTTCTAAACAAACTCCAACCCCCAAAAAGATACCCCCCCCCCTCAAACTACCAGTCATTGTGAAACTCCCCCCCCCCCCCCCCCCCCCCCCACCATCAGCGCCAGGGAGTGTTATCACTGTAGGATCCACTGCTTGACCCTCGGGGAAGGTATAGTGCTGTTAATGCTAGTATCTAACGGGACTCTGGTCTAGTTGCTTCTTCGCTTTCGGAGTCGCTGGGGGTACAATAATCCCTGAGGGCCTGCACCAACGTTTCCCATTCTAACGCGGCCTCCTGCGCCTTCTCATTGCTATGCCTCCAAGCCAACTGATATCGCAGCGCGCTCTCACCCGCCGCCCATTTCAAAAGTTCACCGTGCCATCTGCCGCCCGTAGGACCAGCACGTGCCTTCCAGTTCCTGGTCACCTCTCGCTTAGCCAGTAGGAGCCCCAGGTCTACGAATTTACTTGTGATTTTATTCCGGGGGGTATGGGGGAACCAGTGCAGTAGCCCTACCGCCGCATCGAACGATAAGTGCCTCCCCGTCACCTCTTCCAAAGTCGCCGCCACCTCCTGCCAGTAGGACGTCAATCCGGGACAGGCCCATAGCATGTGTAGGAGGTCCGCCTCCTGAGCTTCAGTCACAGCTTATATTTATGCACCATCATTGAATGTTTTTCATCTCTATGAAACATTTTCAAGCTTATTTCGGCTTTTCCAGCAACATTTTCCCCTTCACAATGCCTTCAATGTCTGTAAAGTAACCTTCAAGTGGCAGGAAAATGACTGCTTTGTACCCCATCCAAGTCTGGTCTGCCTCCCAAGTTCACATACTACTGCTAAATATGAATTTTGTTATAAAATGTCTAAAAGGACAACTAAAAAGTGTGAAGGCTTCAGCCTAAGAGACATGCCTGAAGACTTGAGGGCCAAGGAGAAGGAAAAATCAGAAATTGCCTGTAGAATGGGATCTTCCTCTACTGTTTCTAAGCCCTAAGCCATCAGTCCCAAAGGACACCTGAAGGAGATCCATTAACAAAAGATCTGAACGGGAAGTAAAAAGATAACTTGCTAGTCCTACCACTCCGGTGCCGGTTGATCCAGCTAGACCTCAACTAAAGGAACAGCACTGACGTGTTCACCCTCAGGGTTGGATCTTGATCGGTGTCAAAGAGCCACCACCATTCAGCATCGGGAAGAACTTGGGCATCGAAGTGCGCTCATTATCTGGCATCACCCTCTTAAACAACATCATAGCACTCGATGTCAAGACACGTTTCACCGCCATGATATGTATCAACTTTGAACCTTTTGATGATGGACGAAGTCACCTAAGGTTTGTCCATCACACAAGACACCACGTTTAACCCTGCTTCTGCAAGATATTCTTCTGCAGGACTATCAAACGTCAAGACATGAAAAGTCAACTTCAAGGTTTCTTTCCAGATTGCCTCAGTGGTACACAGACACGTATAGTTAACAAACTTTGGGGTGGTAAAAGACGTTTTGGCACTCACCTATATTTCCAAATATTTATGTACAATTTCTGTGAGTGCTCTCCAGGATAGACACCCACTCTCTTGCCTATCAGTCCTGAGACTAGTGTCCCCAATTACCAGTTAATCGGAGGGAAACCAACGTACTACCTGGTTTACCAAGACTGATTGGTCAGGGAGGAACATGGCGGCGGGCTGAGAGCCGGTCGCGGCAGCACCGAGGTGGTTCCCGACGATCGAATGAAGATGCTGCAGCAATGAGAGGTCGCGAGCTTCCCTATGTTAAGGTGAGCATTCGATGCGCTTTTCCCCTTAATTTCCCGAGCTTCAACTAAGCCGATTCCATTGTCTCTCTCCTCGAGGTAAACGGCCGTCTCCGTGGACGCTGTAGCGGACGGCGCTAGGACCTGCGCATCCTAGGATCCGGGCTCAGAATGGGCTTCGGAATCACCCGATGCAAGCGAGTGAAAAACACTTCTATTGGAGAACGCCGGCGGATTTTGTAAGCCAGGTCGCACATTTTACCCGATTCAACCCGATTTCAACTCTGCTTAAGAGATTAGCAGGCGGCAGATTCAAGTATGCCTTAGTCTAAGAGCAACATATTACGGTAAGGTGGAGAATAAGGGGGGAATAACGGCAAAAGTCTCCCACATATCGTATTTTCAAGCTGAGTCTCGCAATCCGCTTGACTTTCTTTCCTTTGAGGTTGGGGCAGGTTCACTCACAGGCAAAAAAAAAGAAAAAAAAGGGTGCCAGGACGTTCACAGACCTGCGCTCTCTAATACTTATGCTGGAAGAACGTAGACGGTATTTTTGGAGCAGATTTTGCTCCGCACTATCTAGGCTCAAGCTTGGAAGCCTGGCAGCACATATACCTGAGCAACAGCCCCACAAAACGGAGGCTGAGAGAAAGAAGCTCTACTCTCTTGTAGTAAGGTGTGGGGAGAAGGGGTGCAATGTGGTAGGAACTCAAGTATCTACCACCGGGAGGTGGGGTTGTATGGATCCAACGCAGCCCGGTCTTCCAGCGTACAAGAACAGCGAAGCTCCAATACAAGATTGGGTTGTATCAAAATGTACTGAATCTGAAGGGCAAAAGCTGAAGGAATCTGTCATACTTGAGACTACTGGGTCGGCTAACGCTGTGATAAGCTCAAATCCGGTAAAACAAGGAAATATCCTTTCTACAAAGAGAAACAGGTACCAGCTGAGATCTAGGGTAGAATTAAAAGAGAAGGGGGCTTTAGAATTTGAGGAGAGGGAGCGACCTATGCCACTAACCCCTTGTAAAAGTAAAAAGAAAAAGATTACCTTAGTTAAAAAACTTAAAGGAGTACCTCACGAGTCAAGTAGTGAAAAGTACCCCCTCCCTTAAATCTTTTTTCAAAGTCCTAGATCTGGCTAAGCGTTCCCCAGTTTTGTCGGAGGACAACATTGGCATTGTACCCTCAAAAAACCGTTACGGGGTTTTAGAAAACTTGGGAAATATGGAAAATGCAGATGAGGGAACAGAAAGGCCGGATATAGCGAGTCCAGGGCAGCACAAGGTTCAGCCAAATCCATCAGAGGTTGAAAGCACAAAGGTACTTCTAGTATCAAGTGCTCAGGCCAATCTATATAAAGCACCCCCAGCAGACAAAGCGCGAGGAAAGCAAGACACTAGACCCAAGAGTCAGGCTGTACATAGTAGCTCTAAGGAGGTCGAAGACGGGACAAGAAGAAAAGACGTAAGCAAAGACAATCCACCAGATTCTGTTCAAATGACTTTAGGAACAAGGAGAAGGTCTGAGGACTCATGTGAGCAGGAGAGTGATCAGCTAGGGGATCTTTTTCGATCCTTAAGATGTGATATGATGTCGAAATTTGAAATATCGGAAACTAACCAAAAAACAATTCAGGACAGATTTGACGTGTTAGGGTCAAAGTTAGAGGAGGTCACTTTGCGTACAGGGAACCTTGAAACAGAAGCAGCTGCTTTGAATAAAACTGTACACGGCAATCAAAAGGACATAGAACATCTTAAAACCCAAAATAGATCACTGGCTATGGACATTGAGCGGCTGGAGACTCAAGCCAGGAGGAATAACTTAAGGATCCTGAAGATACCGGAAGGGGAAGAGTTGGAGGACTTAAATGGATTTGTTTGTAAACTTTTGAGGGATGGTGTTTTAAAAGATCGCCCGGATATAAACCTGGAGGCAGAAATCCAAAGGGTACATAGAGACCCGTACAAGAGACGTTCAGATAGGAAAACACCTAGGAAAATCCTAGTAAATTTTCAAACTTACAGCGTTAAGGAACTCATTCTAGGGAGATCCCTCTCAAAATCAGACTTACGTTATAAATCCAGTCCTTACATTATAAGGTCCGACATTGGTGCAAGAACCGCACAAAGACAATGGGAGCTGGGCACCAGAATGCCGGATTTAAGATTACTGGGAGCACATGTTCAGATGAGGTTCCCGGCTATGCTCAGGATCATGTGGAAAAATAAGACCTACAGTTTCACACAACCAGAAGAGGTCGATAATTTTTTAGATCGAATAAAAAGTGAGCAGGAGGAATAGTAACGGACAGAACTGGCGACTACTTTAATGGAAGAACATAATAAAATAAAATTAAGGGGAAAAAAAAAATGTAAAGAAAAAAAGGGGAACGTTAGGTAAATATAAATATGCTGTATGACAAAACTGAGGGACATGATGATTTATTTGTGATTTAATTTGTCTCGCTAAAATACAGTAAAAGGTCACAGGCACCACTCGGTTGCTCCGAAAGGCGAAGTCATCGCCAGGTATGTTGGGGGGGTTCCTCAGGGGGGAGGGGTTCAAAGGGTGGGGGGTGCAAGGGGGAAAATAAAAAATAAAAAATCCTCATATATAAATAACTACGCACTGTATAATGGCTTGGATGGGCACGAACCTATATTAGACCCATGATTAACCTATATAAACTTAAGGTCCTGTCATGGAATATTAACGGTATAGGGGAAAAAATAAAACAGAATAGAATTTGTGAATTCTTAAAAAATTCAGATGCTCAAATTATAATGCTACAGGAAACACACTTAGAGGTCTGGTCTCACTCTTGACCTTATCCTGTCTAATTCACACACTCTGACCTGTTACCCTCCCACACAGGTGGAGTGGACTGACCATTTTTTGATAAACTTCTCCCTCCCTACCCTTACGGAGGAACGTCTCCAACCTGCTTTCCTCCCTTTATGGCGTAGGCAGTGGCACAAGGTGTCCACAGAAACGTTTAAAGATGTTTTTATCCCCCCGGACTTCTCTCCCTTGGATACTCCCGACACGGCCCTCTCCAAATACAATGTGGCCTTGAACACTGCTGTCAATCTCATTGCCCCTCTAAGACTCTGTAATCAGCGTGGTAATCGCAGGCAGGAACCATGGTACTCCGACTCACTGCGTGCAGAAAAGAAAGCATGTAGGAAGTTGGAGAAGGCCTGGAGGATCTCCCATAGTGTAGTAGATAAATCCTGCTATCACTCTGCTTTGAGATCCTACCATAGAAATATCAGAGCTGCCCGCAAAACCCATATTGTTTTCCAACTATCTGAGGCTGGTAATGACCCTAAAATATTGTATCAGGTTCTTCGAACCTTTACCAACCCCATCGCGTGCGACAGCCCTGAGACGGTGTCCCAACAATTGTGCGAGGATACTGCTGGGTTTTTTGCAAATGAAATCGACACTATCTACCAAAATATTGCTAAAGCCACCACTTTGGTTGATATTGAGGATTCTTCGCCTAGCCCGAAACTCGGAACAGCTGGCCTTGGCCCTCCGGTACTGTCCGCTATCCCCGAGATCAGTCTGGATGATGTCAACTCACTGATTGGGACGATTAAATCGGGCAGCCCGGCGGACCTTGTTCCCGCCCGAGTGATGCATCTTATAGGGAATGCTCTGAGTCCCACCATTCAGATGGTGATTAATCGTTCCCTCTCTGAAGGATCGGTCCCTCTGGAGTGGAAAAAGGCCCTGGTTAAGCCCATAAGGAAAAACACCTCCATTCCCAGGTCGGATATGACCAACCTGAGGCCTATCTCCCTTTTGCCGTTTGTCGGCAAAATAATGGAGAAACACGTTAATCTTAACCTCTCCAGTTATATAGAGCAGATCGGCTGTTTGGACCACTCTCAGTCAGGGTTCAGACCTAGGTATAGTACCGAGACGGCTCTGCTTTCCGTCACGGATACTATACGTATGTCTCTGGACAAGGGTCTATCTGTGGTGTTGGTGCTGTTGGACTTGTCCGCAGCATTCGACACCATATCCCATACCATTCTCCTAACAAGATTAAAGGAGATCGGCATAAAGAAATCTGCCCTGGCGTGGTTCACCAGCTTCCTTGCAGATCGCACCCAGCAGGTCAACATGGGATCCTTCAGTTCCATCTCCACCAAAATCACCAGAGGAGTCCCGCAGGGCTCCTGTCTCAGCCCCACGTTATTTAACGTTTATGTCTCCTCCTTAGCAGATACTATGAGGTCTTTTGGGTTTTCACCTATTTCATACGCTGATGATACACAGCTGTTGTTTACCTTTAAGACCTTTACCCCGGAGATAAGGCAAGCTTTCTCGAATGGCATGACTGCGGTCGCCGGTTGGATGGCCAGGAACTTTCTCCAGTGCAATGTGGGGAAGTCGGAAGTCATGCTGTTCGGGGAAGCAAAAATTCTGTGGACCCCTGACTGGTGGCCTACGAGTTTGGGAGTGGCCCCTTCCCCCAAACAGGTGGTGAAAAATCTGGGGGTCCGTCTGGACCATGACCTCAATCTTGTACATCATGCCAACACCACGGTGGGGTCTTGTTTTCATATCATCAGCCTCCTCCGGAAAGTGTTTCCTCTTCTCCCTGACAGCACAAGGAAGACCTTGGTCCAGGCCCTCGTATTGAGTCGCCTCGACTATTGCAATGGTCTACTTTTAGCGGCCAACGAAGGAGTGCTCAACAAACTTCAAGTGGTGCAGAACACCGCGGCACGCCTGGTGACAAATGCCCCCCCAGAACACCATCTCTGCCCCTTCTCAAAATGCTCCACTGGCTTTCTATCCGGAGACGGGTGGAATTTAAGACCTGCTGTGTGGTGCACAAGAGTCTCCATAACCTAGGGCCGCTCTATCTGGCCGAAAAATTTGTTTATCATCACCCCCCTCGTAATTTACGGTCCAGTAACCAGCTGTTACTACAGATTCCATGACATAACAAGACCAGACAGGGAGGACGCGCTCTTTCTGTTATGGGTCCGCGCCTGTGGAACAACCTCCCCCTCTCCCTTAGACAGTGCTCTAGTCATCTAGCCTTCAGGAAAAGTCTTAAGACAACCCTATTTCAGTTTTAGTGCCTGCTAGACCTGTTTCCTTCTCAGCACTGCGCGGAGATACACCTTCGGGTGTGATTCCGGCGCGTTATAAACCCACAAATAAATAAATAAATAAGAGGCAGCACTATGCAATTCTCTCTTTAAGAAATCAAGGTGGGTTCAAGACATAATTAGCTCTAGGCAATTAGGTGTTACAAGGGGTGTTTCTATTATAATTCGAGCGAATAGCGGGATAAGCTTGAGAAAATTTGAGACAGATCAATCTGGAAGATGGTT
This sequence comes from Lissotriton vulgaris, assembly GCF_964263255.1. Classification (NCBI taxonomy): domain Eukaryota; kingdom Metazoa; phylum Chordata; class Amphibia; order Caudata; family Salamandridae; genus Lissotriton; species Lissotriton vulgaris. The sequence continues at coordinate 584,737,020 of NC_141691.1, forward strand.
AGTTGCGGAAGTATATATTCAAAATACCCCCTATACAATTGCAGTGTACTACGGTCCAAATGAGGACAATCCGGTTCCACTGTCTAAACTTGAATTAGCACTATTTACGACAATTGGTCCTTATATTTAGGTGGTGACTTTAATTTGGTCTTCGACCAACAATTAGACAGAACTTCTAAGGCGAAACACCATGCTCCCTTTAAATCACTTGCCACTTTAGATGTCCTAATGAAAGATTTCACCCTAGTAGACGTCTGGAGAAAAAAATACAAAACTAAACCAGGCTTCACTTTTTACAGCAAAATATACAAGAACTACTCTAGAATAGATCATCTTCTAGTTGATCAACACCTCCTTAAGGATATTAACTACCTTTACTTTACGCCTACAGGTCTATCAGACCATGCTGTACTGGAAATGGTAATTGAACTGAACATAACTTCGTTAAAACCTAGGTGGACACTGGAGAGATCACTTCTATTTGATAATCAAATAAAAGAAGAAGTTAAAGATAAAACATCAGATTTCTTCACGATGAATTTAGGATCTTCCTCCCCCCAGGTCGTATGGGAAACATATAAAGCCTATTTGAGGGGAGTCTTAAGCTCCCTAATGAGTGATAAGAGAAAGAGCATAAAAATAAAAAGAAGGGAAGACTTGGCAGTAATAACAAGAAAGGATCAAGAATTACAAAATGCAATTCTAGAGAATTCTAGCAGAGCACACTTGATAGAGAAGGAACTCATTGATCTACAGCTTCAATTAAAAGTATCGGATGAGAGAATTCTTAAAGAAAAATGGGAGTCTAGCAGATTAAAAATTTTTGAGTACGGAGAAAAGTGTGGAGCCCTCCTAGCTTGGAAAGCCAGAGAAGAGAGAACTAGAAACAGCATCAAAGCCCTATTACAAAGACAGACAGGAGATTTGCTGGAAACAGACATAGAAATCAGAGAAGAAGCAAGGTCTTTTATGAGAAGTCCCTATACTGAGGATAAAGATCCTAAGGGGGAGGATTTAGAATCCTGGCCGATAACAAAACATCTGCCGCAAATACCCGAAACGGATAAGGTATACCTGGAAAGTGAGATAACAGAAGGGGAAATCCTGGGTCAATTGAAGAAAATGAAAAGAGGGAAAGCGGCAGGCTCAGATGGGTTGCCAGTGGAGATCTATCTGGATAACAAAGATCAATTAATATCTCCATTAAAGGAACTTTTCAACCTTTTACTGATTCAAGGTCTCTCTACACCTCCCTCATGGGGAGAAGCCATTATAACGCTTATACCAAAACCAAATAAAGATGTTAAAAGAATAGAGTCTTGCAGACCCATTTCTTTGTTGAACACAGACATGAAGATTTACTCTGGTATCTTAGCCACTAGACTATCGAAGGTTATTAAATCTATAATCCATCCTGATCAGAGAGGCTTTATCCCAGGGAGACAGTTAAATGAATTAACATTTCAAGCAATAGGAGCTATAGACTACGCTAACGTTAAAAATCTCCCACTGGCCCTGGTCGCCATAGATGCAGCTAAGGCCTTTAACAAGGTCAATTGGAAGTACTTATGGGCCTCAATGGCGGCATTTGGGTTCCCTCAAATCTTCATAAAGGTGGTTAGATCTTTATACTACAACCCAAAGGCAAAGGTTTTAGTCAATGGAATTCTATCTGAGTGGTTCGATATATCCCGAGGTACTAGACAGGGCTGTCCCTTATCCCCTCTCTTGTTTGATGTTTATATGGAGCCTTTTGTTTGTGGGATTAGAGAGGACAATATTATTCAACCTTTTTTGCTCGGAAATCTGCCCCTGAAGGTGGCGTTGTACGCAGATGATCTTCTTTTATATACTTCTGACCACTCAGTAGCAATACCGAGGTTATTTCATTTATCGGAAGAATTTGGGAAACTGTCAGGTTACCAGATAAATAAGGAGAAAACGGAGATCATGGGATGGAATAACAACACACTTATATCAGGCGCAAAACAGAAAATGAGGTACCTGGGAATTTACTTAACCCAATCATTAAAAGATATTACATCACTCAGTTGGAATATGGTGGTTAAAGATATTAATAAAACACTAATAAGATGGGGAAACCTGCCCCTGAATATATACGGTCGATTCAACCTCATTAAAATGACTATTCTTCCAAAATTGACTTTCTTATTCAACTGTATCCCCTTATCATTCTCACTGAAAGACAGTAATACTTTACAGGGTAAAATTGGATCATTTATATGGGCCTGTAAATCTACAAGAATTGCATGGAAGAAATTGAGGAGGGGTTTAAGTATAGGAGGGCTAGCCCTCCCAGATCTTCTGTCATATTGTCATGCATTTCATTTCAGAAATTTTAGGCTTCTTGCAAATAAGTTAGATGCATCATCACAGGGCCGCTTGTTTCAAGCCGTATTAATTGACTTACCTTATGACCACGATTATTTTTTGTTTAAATTCGGAGACCAGAATTTTTTTAAAAAAATTCGCCTTAAAATCCTATTGACCGCATTAAAAAACTGGGGGTTCATCAGGAAGACATTTGATATCCCATATTACCATACACGCACCCCAATATGGGACTCTCCTGGTACACCTTTATGACTCCAAGATCAACTGTCACAACCTTTGAGAACAGCTGGGTTAAAAACATGGGGAGATCTCTGGGTTGATTCGGGCCTGGTGAACTGGAACTCTTTAGTACAACTTACTGATGGGCAGTTGACTAGGTTCAAATATTATCAATTATCTGCCTGGTGGTCCAGTCAAAATATGCAAAAAGAGAAAGACACAGATATTCTTGACTCCATTGGAAGGAGGGGGAAATGGGTAAAAGAACTTTCATTTTGGTACAAACTGTTGATCAAAGAAGAGGAGAGCAAAATGAATTCAGAGGTTATAAATTTATGGGGACATTGTATATCTGACATCCCTGATGAAGTTAATAAAGTTTGGTTAGATTCCTTTTTTTTGTCACAGAGGCTAATTAAACCAGCGAACCTAAGACGTAACCATCTATTTACGGCTTATAGAGTATATTGGACTCCGGCCAAACTGCATAAGATCACACAAAACAACTATTATTGTCCCCGATGTAACCATAATGCAGCTGACGATATTCATATCTTTTTAGAATGTCCAGTTATTCAAGACTACTGGAAAGCGGTAATGGATTTCTTGGGTGATGTACTCTCAACAACTATTATTTGTTCCCGTAGACTTGTTTTTTTTGGTTTATCGAAAGATTATGATATCAATAGTCTGGACTCACAGTTTATTTTTTATATAATAGTTATTGCTAGGAGACAAATTTGTATGGAGTGGAAGTCAGTGTCTCCTCCTAGTTTTGCAGTATGCCTGAAGTATATAATGGAAGTCTGTAAAATGGATTTGGCTGGTCGAAAAGAGAACACTGAGAACGTTTGGTCTAAACTGGTGGTCTGGATAAATAGGTGAACGGTCCTGTGATTATGCCAGAGGTTGTGTCGGTCCTGTCCTCCACCAGGCCTAGGGTGCCCAATATAGGCCTGGAGGAGTAGGATAAGGAAAGCAGCCTACCTCTGGGACATCCCTGTATGCTATGATACTGTCTCCATGGCGGACTCGAAAAACAACAGTATAAGAGGCAACAGTGAGACCCATCTAGAGCAAATATATTCTGGTGGCAAATATGAGGACAAAAAAAAAAAATTACCAGGTAATCCAACTGTCAGCACACCAATCACTCAATCAAACAATGTCAAGTTCCCTCTGTAATGAATTACTGCTTTATTAATTGTTCCAAATATTCAGATTCCAGCCAGCATGAGATTTGTTACTGTATATTGTTTGATTTCATAAGTGCTGTAATACTGTAGTAGGTATACGCCGAGTTAAGATAAAGCAATGTGTTTTTCATAGGAAGCTAACCTTGTGAATGGTATTCTGCAATGTGTGTGTAACTTCTGTGACTTCTTATACTCCCACATCCTAGGCTGGGTCACCAGATAGAGTTTCTCCCATGGATGACATCAGGACATTTCTGGATGTCCTAGCTAGAGGTGCTGTGATGCTGAATATTCCTTAGGAAGCTTCTCCTTTAGCTGTGTCTGTTATTATGGAGACCGTACAGCTTTATTTGATGCTTAGACCTTTACTTCTCCTCTAGTTCCTAGTTGCCTGGAGTTAGCAGAGGGAACATTTTGACCACAGATTACTACTAAGGTTAAGAGGGGGAGTAGAGTGGTCCCAATCCCTTACTGGCCGTTATATTGAGTAGAATACACAGCAGGTATTTGTCCTTGATAGTGGGTGACCCCCATCCCACTGGTAAGAGAGAAAATTGCTAGGTGCGTCAGGACAAATATAAATAATTGTATTTTTGATCGTGGAAAAAATTGCCAGACTCTGCTTGTTATTTGCAGTGTTTTATATACAAGTGAAAGAGCTCCTTTGTAGGAAGATTATTCGAAAGAGACAGCCAACATGTGTTTTGCCCCCTTACAAGGCCATCTGGCGTGGGGCTTCATCAGGGCTGTGTGTGTATTTGTACACGATAATGCATTTGGATCGGTGTCGGTTGACAGAAGAAACATAAAAAGTACATGAATATATTCCATAAAAGTGCAGTATGTACAGTGGAGTGTAATACAAAAAACTTTAATATGTACCAAGAACGTGCAGTATGTACAGTGTAAGACAATATAAAAACATCAATATATATAAACATATTAAGACAGGTTTCGTTAAAGATAAGTCATGTATCATTGATGGTGAGCAAGACCATCACACGTTAAGGTAATATCGTCCCATTCATTATGCCAAGGTGTTAACGTGTGGAAAGCATAATATTATAATGGCAATTGGATCATGATCCATATCAAGGAAAAGTGGAAGAATCAGTTATCCACATGGAAAAACACAATTTGTCATACAGCATCAAGTTATTAGTCATAGATATCAACATGTGAAAATAAACACATTGCAAGAACACATCAAGTATCAGCAGAAACAAATTGATAAAATATATTTACATTCAGTCGTGGGGAAACCGGTCCAGAAGATGATGAAGGAAGGGGAAAACAGGAAAAGACAAATAAGATGGAGTCCGATAATCAGCATGGGGAACCCGCATCCAAGAACATTACAGAAACATCCATAAGTACAGTACAGGCCACCCACTGACAGAACACTTTCATCAGAAACACCCACACAAGAAAGAATTAACCTTCTTCAGTGTAGAAGCAATACACCAGACTAAACGAGGAGGTAACCGGGAACTCAGACTAAGGAGAAGGGAAGGTGAACTTATCCTCTCCTTCAACACAGTGAAACTGGGACTGAATAAAGATGCTGAAATGCACGTGTGGCTAGGCGATGAGTGAGTCCATCGAGACTCTGTCCATCACCCATCCAACAGTTTCTGCGATATATATGAACAATCAATCATTATAAATAGGCTAAATCACACCAGTGATCATTTCCTACTATATAATGCCTCACGATGTCTGTGTGACAAGTCTGCCTGACATGTCTATGACATGGGTTAAATACATCGTGTTGCATCAACACGCTGAAAAAAGTAAAACTACACAAGATTGAGACAAATTGTAGAAAATACAATATTTGTATGGGTATATCCTCCGATTAATTCTTCTTTGATATCTTTCCTCGTATCTCCCCACTTTGTGTCTTTCTTCTCCTTTCTTTCTCAGACTATATGGACTTTTTGCAAGGCCAAATTGTTCCCCATTGCACCCATTTTACCCATTTAGACACACGCATTAGCCATTAATAATAGGTGCCTTTCGAGCGAAACCGAGTAGATAAGCCCATATGGTAATTTGTTCTGCCAAGAGATACTAGCATTTATTTCTTCGGATTTATTCTCCATTTCACACTAGAACTCTTGCTCGGTATTCACAATAATTGTGGAATAAACACCTTTCCAAGATGGCGCCCAAGTAGTCTATCTGCACAGATAGGAAGCAGATCTCCATCTAACCCGGAAGTACTCTCCACGGGTTAAATTAATGTAGGAGCTCCTGCAATGTGAGGCTGATGCTACTGTTTGGGGAGACCGAACACTTTTTGGCATTGATGCCCAGATTGTAAGGTAAGCGCAGTGTAGACTACATAGGGACTACCACCAATGTGCTAATAATGCAGCGCACGGACCAAGTGTAATAGTGACCTCTCATTTTTTAGATTAAGAATTCTGATTGCATTTGGCCAGGACGAATATTGGCCCTTCCATTTAATATTACGGTAAGCTCCTAATACCACCCACACCGCCTTAAGTATTATACCCGATCACTTCTTGTCCCAATTATATCTCACGGGACTCGCCGCGCATTACCATTTATAATTAAGCCGCCGAATAAGGCCTCCCGTAACCACTTCAATTAATGTACCCGAGTGCACAATTACGTTGTGTCCCACCTAAACCTCACGGGACTCTCCGTGTACAATCCCCTATAATAAATCTGAATGCCGAACAATACCACCCTAAGTATTGAACCCGATAGCACGATTATGTCGTGTCCACCCAAACCTCACAGGACTCTCTGTGCACAGTCCCCTACAATAAATCGGCCAAATATCATTTCGAATTACTTTACCAGGGCCCCGGGAGAACTGGTCTCGATCTCCTGAAATCACTCCACCTTTGTAAATCACGCCGCTCTTTCACTTCTTAGACCCTTGATTTACACCGTACCTCTGGTCTCTGATATAGCTATCGGTGTTTATCACACATCACATTTCTCCGAACGCAAAATCCCCACGCTGATTAACGGACTCCATCTTATTTGTCTTTTCCTGTTTTCCCCTTCCTTCATCATCTTCTGGACCGGTTTTCCCACGACTGAATGTAAATATATTTTATCTATTTGTTTCTGGTGATACTTGATGTGTTCTTGCAATGTGTTTATTTTCACATGTTGATATCTGTGACTAATAACTTGATGCTGTATGACAAATTGTGTTTTTCCATGTGGATAACTGATTCTTCCACTTTTCCTTGATATGGATCATGATCCAATTGCCATTATAATATTATGCTTTCCACATGTTAACACCTTGGCATAATGAATGGGACGATATTACCTTAACGTGTGATGATCTTGCTCACCATCAATGATACATGACTTATCTTTAACGAAACCTGTCTTAATATGTTTATATATATTGATGTTTTTGTATTGTCTTACACTGTACTTACTGCACGTTCTTGGTACATATTAACGTTTTTTGTATTACACTCCACTGTACATACTGCACTTTTTTGGAATATATTCATGTACTTTTTATGTTTCTTCTGTCAACCGACACCGATCCAAATGCATTATCGTGTACAAATACACACACAGCTCTGATGAAGCTCTAGGCCAGATGGCCTTGTAAGGGGGCGAAACCGTGTTGGCTGTCTCTTTCGAATAATCTTCCTACAAAGGAGCTCTCTTTCACTTGTATATAAAACACTGCAAAAACCAAGCCGAGTCTGGGAATTTTTTCCATGATAAAAAAATACAATTATTTATATTTGTCCTGACCTACATTGAGATTACTACTAAAGCTGCACCTCCTTGCCTATTGAAAAACTACAGGCCTCCAGAACAGAATCCAGTATTGCTTCAGCTTGATCCAAAGCCTGACTCGGTCATAGTGTCAGCAGTCAAAAAACGCCACTACTCAGCTCCAGAAACATCTGCTACCTTTACAAAGAAAGCAAGAGGCTGAAAATTGCAGGAAAAAAATTCTATGGCACTGCTGCTATTGCACAAAAGCTGCCAGTGTTATGTCCCTCTTATGAACATACGAATGGGAACTATGGGAAACGTACCACAATTTTGCCAAAGAGTGGTCTGGAGAAAGACTGCTTGATTTTACTAAGGCGATATATAAATGCCATCCGATTTCAGATCAAAAGTGCTTCTATGGATTCTGCTGATCTGGGGATATTAGAGTACTGACATGGGATTTCTCTAAGAAGAACACCCTGTTTATGGCTGACATCTCTGAAACCAGAAGCATATTTTGAAATTCCTTAATCTTCCATTCTCTGGGTCCTTGCTATTTGAACAACATACAGAAGAGGAGATGGTCTGCATGAATACTGAAGCAGAGACCATGAAAGCAGTGGGGTTTGAGGTCAGGAAGATATACTGTAGGTCTCAGTATAAAAAAAGACTGCAGATTTCATCATCAGCAGGTGGTTCAATACCCTCAATGACATTACCAGTTCCATCAGCAGTAACAGCAACCTCAGCAGAGGTTCCCCTACCATCACAGGTACGTTGCCAAATCAATATCATCCAACCAGCTGAAATTGGCCAATATGTATGGCTAGCTTCCATCAAACACCAGACCTGACTGGTCTACCTCCTCCCGCCCCAGTGCTGAACTCCTTTGGAGGGTTTTATCTCACAAAGAAAAAATGGTGAAGAATAACAAGCAACAAATGGTTCTTAAACAATTGTCCAGGTTGGATAACCGCTTCGTTTCAAAGCACAACCACTGACCACACCATTGCAGTCTACACCAACTAGCCACTTTGGGCAAAGAGATAGCCATTGCTGATAAAGAAAGCAATAGAATTGGCCCCTTATCTCCAAAGGGAGAAGGGCAGCTAATCAAATAGTTCCTGATCAGAAAGAGGCCCTAGGAGGGACTTTAGACCTATCCAACACCTATGCCTAGTTAATAAATGAATCAGATAGGAAAAATCTAGTATATTGGCATTACATTACATTTTTCTTCACCTGAGGACCGAAGGTTGGATGTGTGTGATCGATTTTTTAGGATGCATATATCCAAACCACAATCAAAAAGAAGCACCGAAAGTTTCTTAGTTTTCTTTGGTGGGAAAAGATGCGCTTCCAGTATGCTGTACTTTCGTTCTGTCTAAAGCCATTTCGTGGACCCTCTGCAAATATATGGTACTAGCAGCAGCCCTCACACGTCACCAGAATATCAACCATGAAGATTAGCTTCTGAAAGCAGGCAATGCAATCAGACTAAAATAATAGCTCCAAAGCACAATCTGACTCCTTCATCGATTCACCAATTAATCTATGACCAGAAACCAACACTAACTCTGATACAGTCCCTGATTTACTTGGGAGTGACTCTGCACTCAAAGCAAGGAAGAATGTTTCCTTCGGAGGACTGAGTATCATCAATCTGGAAAAAGTTTAAACTTTTCATGAGGTCTCCAAATCCGACGGCCCGTTAGATTTAATCGCTGTGAATTTAATACCATCATGGATTGTGATTGTACCACATGAACAACGTAATATAAGGCTATTAAAATATGTGTTTGGGAGAATTACTGGGCTCTGCAGAAAAACAACGGGGAGGACAAACTCAAATTGTCTCAAACAGCAAGACAATATTTAGCCTGGTGGTGCAAAGCAACAACCTACTGCAAGGAGTGTCATTTCAATGGTAATTGTCCCCGGATGATTATAGCAGATGCCTAAATGCTGGAATGGGGTGCTCACTCTCCAGTCTAGGAGCTCACAGCAGTTCATCTAACTCTCAAGCCATTCTGTCCGTCTCGGACAGCAGATCAGACCTTTAGTTATTGATCTGAAGCATATTGGAGAAGGGGGATCAGAGAGGGAGTGTTATCTCTAACAGATAGTGTAATTGGCATGAGGTCGGCATAGAAAAGTACGTGCAAAACAATCTGTAGCTAAATGTTGATAACAGTTTCCACTACATTTGCTATAGGCTACTAGTGACGTTTCATTGCAACATAAGTGGGGACAGAATTGACGTTTTAGATTTTTTTTAATGTATTTTAAGTTCTTATATGCTCTGTGTTCAAATGAATGTATTTTCCTTAGGGTTGTGTCTTGTAAGATAAATGTACATTCTAAATAATGCAACGCATAAAAATAAGGGAATTTTTTCCTGTAGTTCTTTAATATTACTATTTTTATTGTATGTATCCCACAGTGTCTGAAGGAACAGTGAACACTCTGGTGGGAAACCATAATAACATGCTGCTAGTTTACCAAGATGTAACCCTGAAGTGGGTAGCTCAGCTCCCTCACATCCCTGTTGCAGTCAAACTTGGCAGTTTCCAGTAAGCTGTTTTAATATAATTTATTGTATATTTTGTTAGAAGATGTTCTAATAATAATATGTGAAGTTGATTAGATGATTTAAGGCAGCAGGTATCGATTTTGGTGTGCTCTCAATTGTCTTCGGTACTTTGCAGTATACACCATTGAAAAATGCGGACATATGAATTAGTGATTTCTGAATTTCACACAAAAGTAACATCTAACTTGTGTATCTTTAAAGAACTTGTGTAAAATAAGCCTATAATTTGCACACAAATATATATACTCCTTTCACAATGTGTATAATTGCTAGTATATGCGGCTAAGTAAAAACTAAAGGCTCTGACTGAAAAAGGCCTCATATATTAGCAAATTGCACATAGAGCTAATATATCTATAGTCACCACGTCTCTACTGGAATTCTGAGCTGAGTTGCATGCGTATTGAGAATGTTTCACACTGTGCACTTATTCAGTGAGGTTAGGTGGAGCCTACTAGTCAACCCAAACTATCTGAGTACAAAAAGCCTATTATGGGCTTACCAAGAAATTACAGGGGCTTACAGTTCACCCGCCCATTACTTACCATTAATTGACTTTATTATCACTCTCCTTCACTTGCTTTTTTGATCGAGCGCACAATGCAGAAAACCTGTCTGATTCGAATGACAATATTGCGGGCATTGGTTGGATTTACTGAAACTCATTTCGCTGCTTCTTATTAAATAGCTTGCCTTGTCCATCTGGTGTTTGTCCCTCCTCTGGAGCATTGCCAATTTACTTGTGTCATTCCTTTGCTCACTTTTGAGCTCCCCATGAGAAAGCCTTAGTTTTCCAGCTGTGTCCCCAGAGTGTTTCTCTTTTCCCCTATGTGTTGCTGTCTCCTGTGTGTGTGCTTATCCCTGCCCCCTCTCTGATGGACTTGCCCTCATGTGCTTGTTACACCTGTGTTTTCTTACCCATGTGCTTCTCCATCCGGTTCAATGTTGCTCTCACTCATCCTTTGACTTTTTTCCCACCGCACTCCATGTTACTCTCTCACCCATTTGCTTTTTTCCAGCCCCACCCGGGCCTCTCCCTCCCCCAGGAATCCATGTGGGTCCCCCCATGCTGTTCACAGCCCTCTCATGTTGCTTTCTCCACGTCCTTTCGAAAAAACAATTTTATGTTCTTTTTATTAAACGATCCAATGCGAATGAGTAATTAAAAATAACATCTATACCATTTTGTAGGCAAGCTAGTGTGTGGTGTGCGTGCCTTTTCTTTTGTAGGTCTCGCCTGAGCCCGCGCATGTGCTACTCTGGCAAGACATTTAGTAGCTGCTTCAAAAGTGCTACCTTGCCGGCGACCAGCTTGCTATTACGAGCAGAAGCGCTTGCGATGTTCACAGCACTTTTTATCGTCGCGCGCGCACCACTTGTGTCAGCACTCGCATTTTTTTATTTTATTTCATTTTTGCGAGTACAGAGTGCGTCATCGCGATAGCAATCACTTTCGCTTTCACCGTGATCGCGATGACTTTCGCGGCTGGGCGGCATTACTTTTCTTGCACAGCCAATGCTTGTTCACTAGAGCCTTAAAGCAATTGTAAATCAACATATGTGGTCTCCAGTTGTAAGGTGTGAGATATTCAAGGGCTGCAGAGTTTCTGGCGCTCGCCAAGCTGTATTCTGGCACTTGTGGGCTCACTTTCCAAGTACTAGTCAAGAACGGCAAGGACCGGAATCACTGGCGTGTGAGCTCAGAATCCAGGATTCTATTAACTTCTCACACTTCGCATCAGCTTACTTGAGAGCAATGCACCCGAAACAGGGTGATGAATTAGACATGCAAATTAATGTGCTCTGAGTCTCACAAGTGCTACAGAAACTGCTATATTCTTTAGTTATTTATGAATTACAAATGTCAAAGAATCGTTATTTCACAAGCAAAATAACAGTGGAGTTTGAGACATCCTTTGTGAACTCATTCATTCATGAATTCATTAATTGAATTACTTGTTCATTCATCTGATCGTGAATTCATTAAATTGCCCATTAATTTATTTATCGAACTACGAGTCATTCACACATTCCTGATTCTTTCACTTGGGTCCTACGCAGTTGGTGAGGGTTTTAAGAGATCAGGGGCGCCACAGAGGGGCAGAGGGGCAGAGAGGCTTCCTACATGGTGTCCGAGGCCAGGAAGGAAACAGCTTTATAGCTCACTTACACTTTTCACCATGGAAGGAAACGTACAACGCTACATGAAGACACCTTTACCCCCACCCCTTCCCCCCAAGCTCCTTTCTTTTTTTGTGCTATTTGATATGGATAAATCACAAACCGTATGTGTTTTTATTAATGTACAACAGGCGCAGTTGGACAAATTTGGCTCGGGCTCCCTCTAGTGGTTCTACTGTTGAAATAACAACGCCTTAACCGGAGCACCACGCCCAGCAGCATCCTTTTCCTAGGACCACACACATCTGCCTGGATATAGATGGTGTAATGATGCCGTGGCTGAAACGGAAGCGTGTTGCTGAACTTAACTCCCCATCATTTTTCTCCCTGCAACATGCGCAGCTCTGAAAGGTTTTGTGAAGCTTTGGCCCCCTCAAGTTTATGCAGCCAGATCAAATGCCATGTTGTGTTTGAAATACAAATGCCCAGCCTCTGCGAGCAGCAGCCTGGAATTTCTGATGTGTCCTGAGACGGATGGCATCAGCCTGCTGAACACAGAGCACAAAAAGAGCCAGCCCTCCCCCAGCGAACCTAAGGGCACCCCCTCCCTTACCTCAGACACATCCTATTTTACTGCACCAAGATCAACAACAAAAATAAAGCAAAAAGTACAGCCACTAACTACAGCCGGAGGAGGAAGCAGGACTCTGCAGGGTATCGGAAGCAAATGCATTGGCACTGCCCCGGCCTGGTAGGCACCCCTAAGGCTCCAGTTGGCAGTGTTTTTAGGTCTCGCCTATGCAGCGTGCATGCCCTGCAAAGGCAAAAAGACCTTTAGCGATTGCTTTGGCGTTTCAACCACAAGCATTGGCTTAGGCAATAGGTCTCGCCTTTGGGACCTTATAAGTGTTTAGCCATGCAACACTTGATGTTGTTGCACCAAGGATATTGTGCTGGATAACTTCAGCACAATATCCTTGGTGCAACAACATCAACTGTTGCATGGCTAAACACTTATAAGGTACAAGGTTTAGCCATGCAACAGGTGATGTTGTTGCACCAAGGATATTGTGCTGCAAAACTAAATATTTACAAGATCTCAAAAGCGAGACCTATTGGCTATGCCAATGCTTGTTTAGCTATGCTGCACAGCATCGCTAAAAACCAATGGCAAATCCAGTAGGCCACAAAGGCCTAAGTTGGCCTCAAAGGCCAAAGCTTGTAATTATAACTGCTTTCCATGCTTCTGCGTGTCCATTTTTTATTCACTTCTTTCCTGGAGCAGAGTCTCTCTAGCATCTCTGACTGCTTGGCTTCTATCCTTCCATTCCTCACTTATATGGAACTTCCTTTTTCTTTTTGCTTAAGCATTCCATTAGAGTGAATATGTTTTCCGGCTCTCTCCCACATGTGCTTTCCTCCCCCTCAAACACCTGTCTATCCGGTGCTCTCTATGTGTCTTCTGCGTATTGCAAGCTTTATATCCTGTGCTTCTCTCTGTCCCCAGCACTCCAATTTGCTTTCTCGCTAGTCGGCTTCTCCCCCCACTCTCGTGTTTCTTTCCCTCGTATGCTGCTTCCACCCTCCTCATACCCACTCCACGATGCTTCCCCACCTGCTCCTCTGTTACCCCCGTACCCACAATCTTTTAATGAATCTTTTTTTAAAGAATTAATTAATTTAGGCGATGGGAAGGAAGGCAGCACATTGCTGCTGACCTTTTTGCATTAAAGCAGCTGCTTCTTTTTCATTTTTATTTCTGATCCATCTCGGATCAGTAAATTAAAAAAGAAAATGGCACCGTCATTTTGCAGATGTGCATGTGTAATGACGAATGCGTAATGAAGCGTGCGTGCACACGTCATTATGCATGCACACACCTACAAAATGACATGGCTGTTGTGCTGTCATCGCACCCCCTTTTTTTTTCTTTTAGCTTCACCAAAAAATAGATGAGATTGGCTTTGCTGGTGTTTGTTTTATTGAAGGGTTTTATGCATCACTTCTCTCCCAGTAGCTTTCTTCCATTACAAATATGTAATATTACATATGGGGCTGAGGCAGGGTGTAAAGCACAACACTGCAAACTGAATTCCTGCAGGATATTTCTGAAAGAGAATTAAGGAGCCAGCAGTAACTAGTTAAAGGTACGAGCCCTGAGGATATTTCTGAATGGTTTGTATTCAGTGGCATTTGTTTGTCCCTATAGAGAATGCATTGGCAGTTGTGATCACTTGGGTGCTATCTGGGATACTGTACCATTTCTTTACAATTGGACATGATTGAGTCCACATGCTTAGTTTGTGGATAGAAAGCGTTTTGAACTGCTTACAGGTATGAGGGCATTATTCACAAATGAATAGAAATAGAATCCCCAATTTTCAAGACCATAAATCAATAAAAGAAACCCACACATTAGTGGAATCAAGACAGTGATAAATGTGTGCCATCCACATAGCTACAGTAGAGACTGGATATGTATTTTATTGTGCATTAGCGTTTATATGCACACAGTGAAAATGTTTGGTGGATGAGTAATTTTGAGGTATTTTCTGTGCTGGTCTAAAGTAAGTGGTAAAGTATTTTGTATATAGTTCATCAGAACATAACATGTGCAGTTGTAAAGCGCACGTTCACCCAAGGATATCTTGGCGATGAATAACGGATGCTTAGTGTTACCCACCTCAATGGTACTCATTTTACCGACCTCAGAAGGATGAAAGTCTGAGTGGCCCTTTCCGATATTTGAATCTGTGACCACGAGGTTGAACACAGGCCCCTACAGTCCACTAAGCCACCAGACCCTACATTAAAGAAGAAAATGATGGACTGTGTTTCTGGTAGCGACTATTTCTTAAGACTGTTGTGTTCTAATTTGTCATAAGGAGTGCTGAATAATAGCAGATTTAGGGCCACGTGTTCATATATAAATTGCTTGTTCCGAATTGCAATTCCATGCAAATTGCAATTTGGAAATTGTAATTATAAATCTACGAAGCTCTATTGAATTTCATTTGCGATTCCCAGTAGGTCACAGATGGACCTACCTTATTAATATTCATGAGGTAGGTCGTAATTTGCGACCGATTGGGAATCCCTAAAAACACAGGGACGGTGGCCTGCTGTGGACAGCAGACCAGCATGTCTGTGTTAGCTTTTAAATAAAGCAACTTTTTTTTTTAAAACAACAAGCATTTGCAATGCAATCGGTCTCACATTTGCGAGAGTTAGTGCTATTGGCATTGTAAATGACAATGTCTTTTACCCATGTGTTTTGGTTGGCAGTGGATGTATGTGGTTTGGAGTGGAATTATGTGGAAATAATTGGAATTGTTAGTTGTGGAATTGTGTGGGGTGGAATTGTGTGGTGTGTAGTGGAATTATTTGGCATGGTGATAGGGGTGAGATTTACACAGAAAGGAAGATAGAGAGGGGTAGGTAGTTTCTGCATGAAGTGGTGAATGAACTCCAGACAGAGGAGCAGAAAGAGTGTTTGAGAAAGAAGAGGAGAGCAGTTTAAAGACGCATAAAGAAGGTGCATCTGTGTACACAGAAGACACCCAAAGAAGAGAACCTGGTTTTATGGGACGGAAATCTTGAAAAGGCACAGGAAAGAAACTGTGCTCAAAGACCTGAAGTGAACCAATATGAGAGAGGAGGGAAGAGTGCATGAGAGAGAGAGTATGAGGGAGATATATATATAGAGAAAGAGAGAGAGGGATGAATGGGAGTGGCACCTGCGGGGGACGGGTAGACGAGAGGTGGACCAGTGCACAGCACGAGGAGGTACAGGAAGGTGGCATGTGTGAGCAGACCGTATAGAAAGGAGATAGGGAGTGTGAGAGAGGGAAGAGAGGAGGCAGTGGAATTGCGAGCTGAGCAGTGTAGTGGGACTGTAAAATGAGAGAGTGGGTTTGTGGGAGAGAGATGACAGGGTTGGTGGAAGTGCGATGTAGAGATGGGTTGTATTGGAATTGTTTGTTGTGGAATTGTGTGGTGTGGACTTGTGTAGTGGAAATATGTGGCATGGTGTGGAATTATGTGGATAGCAATTAAATGGTATCAACTGCTGTGGAATTATGTAGAGTGAGATTGTGTGTGATGCTGCTGCATACAACTTTTGATGTGTTGAAAAACGGTCTATCGGATGAACGCTTTTTAATAAGCAAGCAACATTGAAGCGTGAGGGGCTCATATTAACTGTGCTGGAAGTCTGGAGTGCTGAAGACCTTGGGATTAGAAAGCGAAAAATTCCTAATGCCATCAAGTGAGGAAAAAACACAGCATTCCAAAAGCAATAGCTGAGATCAGGAAAAAATAATTGCATTGCCAAAACCAACATAAATAGACAGCAATGAAAGAGCTCATGGGAGGGAACCAAACATGAGAAGGAGGGTCAAATAAAGCCAATGCCCCATTAAAAAGCAAGGATTTCCAAACGCCATAAAAGAAGAACCAAGGAAAAATGGTGGGCGTCTTTGAAGCCCATAGATGAGATACAACATGTCTCAAAGCGACAGCGAATGCGCTGGCTAAAAACTAGGAGTGAATCATACAATCTAAATAGTATTTATAAATCTTAATTTGTGAAGCAAAAGTCTTAATTAGATTAAACCTCAAAGAATAAAGAAAATAGTACTCCCATCGAATCGCAAACATGAAAATAGGCTTGTTGGTATTAAACTGAATAAATGAGCTTGGAGTACAAATGTGTTAAGGTAAACTTTATTTGGCAGACTGACTCATTATTTAGTGGTGAATTGTAATCAGGACTTACGGTATGCATTCCCCTATATATGAACGTAATCAGGGGTTAAATAATCAGGCAGTCAACTCACATCATTATGCAGTTGAATTCAATTATACAATCATGACTTCAGTGATGTACAATTGAACGTGTCGCATTAGAGTCTCTGTATGTAACCTGGAAAAGTGTGTTAAGAGCATTGCAACAACTAGAACGTTACTCTTATTGGCCATGTTGGAAGGATGAAAGTATTCTCAAGGACTGTGTTATTTTATTTTATTTTTTAAGGTGAACCAGTTCAGAGCTCGAAAAAAATAAACCAGCCAGGAAGCAGGCTCAGGGCAAGTTTTCCGCCTGCAAACTGATTTGGGCAGAGCACTGAATTATTTGTCACTGATCAGTGCGTGAATCCTGCGCAAATTAGCGCTGCTGCCATTAGAGATCTCCTCAGTGTACTCCATGAAGCGGCAGGAAAAGCAGCCTGCTGCAGACTGGGCTGTAAGGATTGATCAGTCCGCGTAATGAGGCTATTGCTTTGCTGCGGAGAACTTAAATGATGGGTATGTGAGGCAGCGACACAAAGCTAATCAGACATTCATTTGCACATGCTAGCTAAAAAGAGAGAATAATTTTTGTGTTTTCCTGGGATCCTGGGTAAACAATACAAAAAAGTGGTGGGCTTGCATGATTTACTTACTACTGTCAACGCAGATTTCTTCAAAAACATACATTGTTTTAATGTGTTCAGCTTCGCATCTCTGAGACTCGCCGATCACACTGTATTCTGCAACGCCACCATGAGTATTACTGCAAATATCGTGACTTTAGCTTGAGATGCAAAATTGATATACTATGGCTGCAAAACTATACAGGAAAGGCTGCTTTAATAAATTTACGGACTCTTAGTTTTCAGTGCATAAATTACTTAGACACTGAACTATATGAACTTAACCCTGCCTGTGGGTGCGCAAACAATCTAACATGGCACTCATTGAGTTTTGCACTACTGGTACACCCATGGAAATATATTCACACCCAACTTCAGGGGGTGGTTTCGTACACTTATTCCCTTGCAGTATCAGAAGCAAGTGCCGCACACCGAATCAGGCTCATTCAAGCCACTAATTTTGTAAACATGTCTCCCGTGGACGGTTGTAGAGTGCTGTGGTGCTCTGAGTGGGGAGAGCCTGGGACCGGGCGAATGACTGTACAACAGTAGGGAGTTAATCACATGTTACAGACTTGACAGAGGTACAGCCTGGGTGGCGCAGCAGAGGATCTAGTGCGGTTGAGTTCAACCAAGACAAAACCCGCCCATATTACCTTACTCACCAGCACGGTTCCCAGTTGTAGAAATGACGCATCCTCAGCCCCTGTCTCAGACTTCCTCGTACATACTCATCATGCCCAAAGTTCATGCAACTCAGAGTCGCCCAATAAACAAGAGGGAGGGGAGTGGGAAACAAAGGGGGCCAAGCAAGAGGATCAAAACCAACGCCGTTGGGTGGGCGGATTGAAAATAACGGAAAGCAGGAGCAGGTTTAAAAAAAATAACGGGGAGCAGGTGGCCACATGGGTTGGCTTTTAAAAGAACAAGGGCTAGTGGCGAGATGTAAAAATAATGGAGCTAGGGAGGGCGTTGAAGCTTGGGAATATAGGGTTAGAGTCTGACTTGAGACTCAACATGCTGTGATTGGTGCGAGGGGGGAGGCTGGGAGCAGGCAGAACGAGGTAATGAAAAGGATATGCTGTAATTGCTAATGCGGCAAACTTTGAAACTAGGGAACCAGGTTCAAGCCAGTGCTCCGATAGCTTCAGAGTGCAGGGAGAAAAGTTATTAAAACAAGCGGATTGTGCAGAAAATATTAAATAAATGTCTTGAAGACAGCGCATGCACGCTGCCTAGGCTCGAACTAAAAAGACGCTTGATGAAGAAAGCTAGTCATTGGTGGTGGCTGCAGTGCTACCGCAAAAACAAGAAAAGTTGCACAAATACATAATAAAGAGAACCAGTGGAAGAAGATCGCACTTGGTTGATGCTCTCGGGGAGGGATAAACACGAAAGGAGGCATGAAAAATGCATGCCAGAAACAAATAGAAACAAAGATTACAAGAGTGACAAAGGAACTAGCCTATGGGTGGGCATAAAGCCCACAGACTGATTACAGCATGTCGACAGACCGTGCATGTGCTCTGCCTAGGCTCGACCTAAAAATGAAACGTTTCAGTTTAAGTTTTTAAGAGTAGGCTGCGGTCCCTGGGCCCATCGCCTGCTCTTAAAAACCTTTTTCGCATGCATTCACAAAGGGATAACTGGTCCCCTGGGGAGCCCTTTCCGTTGGTGTTAAAAAGTAAATGTTTTGTGACCGCATTTTGGTCAAAAAACATTTGTACATGGCACAGCAAGTTGCTATTTGGAAGGGACGCCCCTGAAAAACCCCTTCCTAATACCGAATCACAAAACCCGAATTGCGATTTGCTAACAAGTTACCAAATCTTTATTCTGCGAATTGGCCCTATTGCAACAGGCAAAAACGTGTGTACATGTGGCTGATAGTGGGGTTTCGTTTTTGTATCTGCGTTCTCAAATGAGTCATTCCAGACCTTTTGATGTGCTTTTCTTTTTCAAGTCTTGGATTAATGGCTGTGGTCTGTGTATTGGTAAATGTGACAGCTGTTGTAAGGCACTGGAAAACTGCTAGAAAATGTGAGTTATGTTCATTGTATTGAAACTGTCAGATGTTAGATATGAAGTTGTATTTCTAACATGTCGTGTTTGATGGCTGTGGTGAGGAATTGATCAATGGTTGGTTATGCTGGTGGTGGTGTTTAGACTTATGTGAAGCTGTTATGTTTTCAACTTAACAGTGCCATGCTCTTAGCTAATAGTGGCTTTTTTGAAATATTTAGTTTCATTTAAATATTTCTGTTGGGTGTAATATGTATTTTTAACGGAGGAGGAATCCCTTTTCATATTTATGAGCGGGGTTGACTTTACTTTGTACATTTCAAGGTCCTTCTTTTGCAGAGTAGAACATTTTTGACATAGTTAATTAATGCATTTATATGTATTTCACATTCTTGCTCAGACACATCCAAAGAAATGTGAATTTAGACAACAGTGCAAACTTAGCTTTCTTTAAGGCTTATTGTTTTAATTCAAATCCTTGCCTACATTTGGTCTCAGACCTACTGAGCTATGTGAAACTCCTCTGCTTAGTTTTATGTGACTTAAGTGACTGTGCTACTGGGTTATTAACCGAAAGGTCCTTGCGATGGGTATAAATCCCAGGAATGCAGATGGTTCTTCTCTCTCTCTCACTCGGAGTGACAGACTGATACAGCCTTTGTACCTGCATAAGGTTGCCCAGTGTTGTTGTGTATGGGTACTTGATAACCTGTTGCTTGGTTACATTACCTTGCAGCCTGTCACTTGTGCTCAGTTGCTTAGCAATTTGTTGCCAGGTAGTGTAGCACTCTAACCACATGCTGAAGAGTTCTGTTCTAGCAGGAATTCAGTTTGAATACGGTTAGGGAATCACAAGCATTATTACGATGGTGATACACTTGATGCACTTAGTGTAGAATGTACAGTGTCGGCACTATCATTGTGTTACAACAGTATGCACACAACCAAATATGGTTAGACCTGAAAGGTGCCTGCTCTCAGAAGTAGTACAAATAGTTAATACGGCACTATACAATAAGATATCATGTGTCATATAGAGATGGCATAATGAGTGACGTAGTGAGAAAAGAAATACCTCTACGTGGCTGGGGAGGTGATCTAAATCGCACCACAGCCATTAATTAGGAGATACCAGGTTTGCACTATTTCTATCCAAGTTTTAATGATCTATTCTAAACAAGCTTCGAGTTACAAGCCTATGTTGCACAGATTCACATAAAATAACACACAACAACAACAACACAAATGATAAAATATGAAAAATTATTTAAAACTAAAATGCTATTCATAAAGGCTTCGGCTTTAGTTAGGGAAGGTAAGATTTACGTAGAACCCTGTTTTGATCTGCAAATGCGGTTTAATTCTTGTAAAGATTTCTTAATTCTAGGGGATTTATATGATGAGGCAAGTAAATGACATTTCATTTGGGGTCTGTAAAAGATATTGGCAGCGGAAAAGGAAAGGGTGGGGTGATGAAGTGCATCATTGATTGTAGCTTTTTGATGTTTAAGTGGTTGATGTTTTAAGTCGACTTTTTTATGAAAATAGCCTGAGCGATTGTTCGTGGGAAATGAGAAGTGACTTTCATTGAAGTATGGAATATATTGTCCTAATCCATCATATATTTACCCTTATCAACTTTGGTTTGTAAATGGAGAGTCTAAAGTTATCTTGAGAGTTTAAGGATTTCCTTGGCTTGTAGATCTTTGTTAGCCCATAGAGTATTTGGTAGTCTAGCCTTTCCGCAGTACATTTTTAAGCAGTCCTCCAGTGTCTCCTATTGAGTGATATGTTCAAATGTTCTTCAGAGTTTTTGTTATGATAAGCTTCAAAACGGCCCTGTCATCTTGAAAGCATTGGTGATAGTGATAATGCTTTGTCAGGCACTGGTAAAAACCTGACTCTCTTTCATCTTTGAGCTTCACCATATTCATGGTTCTAACTGCAGATTCTTCACCCTGTGAATACTCCCCAGCACCAGACTGGATCCAGAGATTTTTTCTCAGCTATTCCCTTGCACATTGATTGGTGCCATTGTGCTGCTCCGTATCCGTTCCGTCCCATCCTGAAAGTGATGCCGGGACCCTACATAGCCGGCACCTCCATGCACTGACATTAGTTCCTTTCTTTCAATGGCATTGATACCGAGCTCATTCCTTTGATTGAGCAAAACCTTTCAATTTTTTGAAATCTTTTTCCAGTGTGTAAAGGACCTGTTTCAAACCGTTCTGCTAAGGCAGAAGAGGAACCGATATTCCTTTCAGACACTGAGGCGAATCATCAGCAGAGATCTCACTCAGTATGGCCCTCTCAACCTCCAGCTGATCCTCATTCGGAATCGGATAATCTTCCGCCACATTGCAGATTTTCGCACCCAGAGTTACACAATGATGCATTTGACAATGCTCAGTTATGTGATGCTGAGAACCTTTTTGTTGACCTACAGAAGGCCAGTGTTTTTGGTACATCACCAGACTCATACCTCAGTTCTCCTATTCATGGTCATTCCACTGAGGAATTTCCCTTCTGTGCCCTGGTGATAAGGAGAGCTAGCTCTTCAACTTCCATCATACAAAGTAAAAGTAAATGTGCTAAAAATGGTACGGCAACCATGGCAGACCTTCCAAGAGCCTTTATTGCCCTTTAATAAAGCACTGATGGGCACACTATGGGCACCTGGGCAAAGTTAGGATCTTGTACCCCAGTTAATAAACAAATAGCCAGAAGGCATAAGCCAGCCTCAGGGGGCCAATTCTTTCTCCTGTAGTGGAAGGGTTAAATGTTCAGGCCTCCACCAGCAGGATGAGCCATACACCCCACAAGACATGGAGTTGTAACGCATGGAAGTGTTAGGCTGATACATATTGGCAAATGTCCTAGTGGTTATTCCAATGCAGATAGAAAGTGTCTAAAGAGTGTGGTAGGTGATTATAAAAGAGAAGTCGGTAAAGCCATTTTATTCTCATAATATTCTTGCAGCCAACAATGGGGCCAAAAAGGTTTTTGAAATTCTTCAGGGACTAACAGACTTGGATTGCTTAAAGCAAGAAGTTACATCTTCCTAGGAACTCTGTGATGATCTGGCTGATTTCTTTGATAAAAATATCAGCAAGATTTTGGAGGACATTATTACATCAGTTAAGACGGCATCCCCTGATCTGAATACTGCAGATAATCCAGAGATACTGTCGGAGCTACTGGTGACCAGAGCTTTACAAAACTATCGAACCCTTAAGGACTCTGGTGACAATCATGATGATATCTCGTAGGAGACCGTCTTAGATATAACCAGGCCACTACCTCTGGATCTCCCTTGGACCCCCTAACCTCTGAGGATATGGAAAGAGCTGGTAGATGAGCTCACTCTTCCTACACTGCAGGTGTGCAATCAATCTTTGAAGAGGGGTGTAGAACCTCAAGTCTGAATGAAAGCAATTGTCACTCCGCTTTTGAAGAAATTAGGAGCTGATCCCGTGTTTCTGAGTAGCTATAGGCCCATTTCACTCATCACCTTCCCAGTAAAGATTCTGGAACGATATGTAAGTTGAAATGTGTAACAATATCTGTAATCTTACTCTCTCCTTGAGGATGAACAATTTGTATTTCGACCTGGGCATGGTTTGGAGTCAGCCCTACTTGTCGGCTTGTACGAGGTATAGATGCGGATAGATAGTGGGCAGTCAACAGTCCTGATCATGCTCGACTTCTTGGCCCCTTTTGACATGGTTGACCATAAAGTGCTCTTGTCTAGTTTACATTCAATCGGAATTGGAGGTACAGCATTAAAGTGGATGGAGTCCTACCTATTAGACTGATGTCAGGCTGTATCCGTGTCCCCCTACTGCTCTGAATTTAAAAAGCTGCAACAGAGAGTACCACAGGACTCAGATCTCAACCCTGTCCTACTCAACATTTTTATGAGGCCACCTACTACCTTGATAAAGGAGCATGACATTAGTTTGGTCAACTATGCCGAGGACACTTAGCTGATTTTGTCCCTTAATAATAATCAAGATGAGGCAGTAGCAGCATGTCACAACGGCATGCTGGATATTCTCAGTTGGATGAATGCAAATTCATTCAAACTAAATGGGGGAAAACAGAATTTCTTTGCTGCTCAGCAAGCAAGGTTCTCATGACTCTCCCTTCTAACTTCTGGCCCCTCTCATCTGGAGATGAGCTGCTGCAATCAGACGCAGTCTGTAACTTGCGGTCACCTTTGATAACAATTTATCTTTGGAGAACCATGTCACAAAAGTGGCAAGTCCATATTTTGCACTTTTAGTAAGTTTCAGGAAGGTGCTACCACTGCTGCCTACTCAAGCTAAATCGCTTCTAGTGCATAGCGTCGTACTCAGTAGATTAGACCACTGTAATGTCTTGCTACTTGTGGCTCCTGACTATCTACTTAACAGATTATATAGAGTCAGAGTGGCAGCAGCCCAACTGGCCTTAAACAAACTTCACAGATCTTCAGCATCTAATGTCTTGAAGGAACTGCACTGACTGCCTCTAAAGCAGAGGATTGTCTTTAAAGCAATATGCATTGTGTTCAAGGCATTAAAGGGCACTGGGCAGGTGCCTCTACAACGAAGACTGAAGGGGTATGCTCCGGGGTGACTCCTTTGCTCCAGCACTACAAACTTAGCTTGTATTAATACGTTTCAAAAGGCAAGACAAGGGGGCCGGGCCTTCTCAGTCAAAGCAGCCCAACTCTGGAACAAGCTGCTGCCATCCTTCAGATCTGCAATTGTTTTGCTGTAATTCAGGAAAGCTTTAAAGAGCTGGCTTTTTCCTAAATAATCCTGCCCCTGCCTTCCCCCCCAATGGGTACATTTTGGCAGTTGTGTACCCACCTACATGCTTTAGCGCCAGGATACCAGTTTGTGACAGCTGCGCCTTATAAATGGCATAAATAAATAAATGCATATTCTTGTTCACCTGGCTTGCCCTCAGGTCCATCAATTCCAGCTGACTCCTGGGGTCTTATTTGCATGTGTTATGGGACATGGGGCCAAGATCTTGCCAACGGTCCCTGACAACCTTCTGGCCAACATATAACAAATCAGCAATGATGGCCAGGATGCAGAAAAGTACGTGATTAGATCAGGCCTAAACACCACTGACTGCTTGGGTACGACATTTGGTACCAGCATGGTGCTTTCGTGTCACACTTGGATTTACTCACACATTATTTCCAGTGATGTCCAACAATCCTTGATGGATATGCCCTTTGATTGCATACATCTCTTTGGAGGCAAGGAAGACCCAGCCCTGGAGGATTCACAGAGAGAAGAGAGATATTGCGCACCCTCGAACTAGTACTGCCCACGCGGCTGTTCCCACAACAATTATGCCATGATGAACTTTGCCTCAGCAACAACGGACCAGGAATTTCGAGACAGATCTCAGGGATCCAGCCGCATGTCAAGGACCATCGGGACAACTATCTACCCAAACCCCTGCTTCCCTGCCTCCTTCGCCCTCAGCTGTGTATGGCTGCCTGATAAGAGATTTATTCATCCACTACACTCCATGGATGACAGAGCATCATTTCTCATCCTGTACCTCTATCAATATGTTTAATCTATATATAACCTCTTCTATGCATCTATATACTTTCAATGTACTTATGGATCTATATATTTATCATTTTCTTCTAATTTAACATTTCAAATGCACTACCCTATTTCTCAGCCTATACTTCTCTCAATATATCCTCTGATCCACACTTCTGACTCATCTCAAACTTCTTTCTACTACTCTTTCCAATGCACTACCCTATCTCTCACGCTATACAGCTATCAATATATTCTCTACATCTACTCTCTCATCTATCCCAAACCCCATACCACTATGATCCCCAAAATAACCCTTCGTAGACTCTCTCCTACTCTACCCCTCCTTGCATCATCTGACCGCTCTTTTTACTATACCGATTCGCAAAAAAACCTTTATAAACGCTTCCCTCTGAATCTTTCCCTCGAAACCCCCTTTAAACATATCCAAACGCCTCCTCCTACTGCTATGACCTCAAAAACAGTTTTTTTTAAAATCTCTCTTCTGTCCCTCCACTATCCTTTTCAATCAAATATAACAGACTAACATGTTAACTTCTCAATTTCCATATTCCACTATGCTAATTCACCACTAATCCTTTATGGGTTCTTCTCAATTTCCATATTCCACTATGCTAATTTACCACTAATCCTTTATGGGTTCCAGAGTAGCGTGCTACTCACCAATGAAGCTCCTCAAAACCCCATCAAGGGGTAGCAAGCGCTATATAAATACAAACCTCTTTCTCTCTTCTATCCCGCAACCTACCCTTCTTTGTCCAAATAACTGAATAACATATCCACCACTCAAATTACTTAATACTTATCTATACTAATTTTCAACACTAATCCTTTATGGGTTCCAGAGTAGCGTTCTACTAGACAGAAAAGCGCTTCCAACACCCATCAGGGGTAACAGGTGCTACATGAATGCTAACCTTTCTTCCCTTTTATCCCTCCACTACCCTTCTCACTCCAAATAACTAACTTTAATCCACCACTCAAATTACTTTAATATTTCACCATACTAATTCAGCACTAATCCTTTATGGGTTTCCGGAGTAGCGTGCTTCAAGATTCTGCTATCTTTCCTAAGCCGAATCCAAATAACTGACTAAACTATAATTGACTAACCTATCCACCACTTAAAATGAACTTGCATGTTTCACTATACTAATTCAACATTAATCCTATATGGGTCCCGGAGTAGCGTGGTACTCGCCGAAAAAGTGCTCCAACGCCTCGTATGGGGTAGTAAGAGCTATATAAGTGCAATTACCATACAATACAATACATCGGACACTATCCACCCCTCTAAAAATGTTTCCTGCATCACGCTTTCCAGAGAACCCCTTGTCCATTCTGTGAGCGAAAGTTCAAGCTCTCTTGGACAAGGGAACCTGACAGCTCCCACAGTCCCCATGTGCTGCACCACACAGAGGCATACATACATTACAGAGAGTACACACAACCACATGCGTGTTGCACAGCGCTACATACTAACATGATGTAGGCCAAGTTTGAGTTAGGTACACAGCAGGGGAACTTTACATGAGTGGGCAGGTTGGCCTAATGTCAGTGAAACCGGTAAAAAGGGCTGTTCACTGAACTGATCACTGTTACCAAAACGGTATTTTGCTACCACTGTGCCTGTGCTACTCAACTCTCTGTAAGGGCAGTAACTCTTTTACCACTACCAGAATAACCCTTTCAGTGCCCATCCTGGTCTAAGAAGACCGCAGTCTGTGCGACAGACCTAGGTCACCCGCACATGCATGATCCATGTTCGCCCAAGAGGAAAAATTGGTACCAAGGATTCAGATTTTGCTGCAGAGCACCCAGAGCCGAGTTGCACATCTCTCACTATGCAGGTGACTTTTCTGTCCCAAGAGAAGACTTTGCCCTATTTTAGATCTCCACCCTCTGAACTTCTTCAGCAAGTTCAAGATGCTCACTCTGGCCCAAGTTCAGTTTGCCCTAGATCCTGGAGAATGGAAGGTGGCAATGGATCTACAGGACGCTTATTTCAATATCTGTGTTCTGCAGTCCCACAGGCGCTACCTGTAGTTTCAGGTAGGCCATGAGCAATTTCAGTTCTCAATGCATCTCTTTGACCTTTCAAGTGTGCCTTACATGTTAAACAAAAGTGATGGTGGTGGTCACAGTCCATCTTTGGAAGTTGTAAATACTAGTCTTCCCATACCGCGACGACTAGTTGCTGAAGGTGGGCAGACCTCAAACCATCATCAATCAATCAATCATGTGGTTCTTGTAAAGCACAACTTATCACCCCGGGGTCTCCAGGCGCTGGGTTCTCCTGTCCCTGGTCAAAGAGCCATGCCTTGAGCCTTTTCCTGAATTTTGTGAGTAAAGGGCAGGTGCGCAAGTGGAGGAGAAGGTCGTTGCAGGACTTTGTGGCTATGTAGGAGAAGGAATGACCTCCTCTGTGGCTTTGGCAGATGCAGAGGGGTGCTTTGGGCTGGGGCGAGGGAGGCAGAGTGGAGCTCTATGGTGAGACGGTGCATAGTCAGGTGGTGGTTGATATATGCTGGTTTGATGTTGTTGGGGGCCTTGAAGGCGTGGGTGAGGACCTTGAATAGACATTGTTTGTGTAAGGGGAGGCAGTGGAGGGTTCTGAGGTGTGGTGCATTGCTGGTTCTCCTGGGGAGGTTGAGGAGGAGTCTTGCAGCAGAGTCTGGCCGGTCTGTAGGTGGTTGAGTAGATATTTGGTTGTACCAGGGTAGAGAGTGTTGCCGTAGTCAAGGCAGCTGACAATGAGGGCCTGGGTAATCGTTTTTCTGGTGGGGATGAGGATCCAACTGAAGAGCTTGCGTAGCATGCAGAGGGTGTGGTAACAGGCGGAGGAGACGGTTCTTCATTGTTAGTTGACTGTCAACGAAGTTTCCTATGTTGCGTGCAGGGCCGACTTTAGCGCTGGTGGCGCCCAGTGCACCAATCGCTTTTGGCGCCCCCACTTGCCATGACCGCATCCTCGGAATCTCTCTCTACCACCTGCAAAAGTGCCCCTCATCTCTCTTATCATAAGATATTGCTAAACACAGCGCCCTCCTGACGTCAAAGTGCCCCCTCCACAGGTCAGCGCCCAGTGTGGCTGCACCCATCGCACTGCCCTAAAGCCGGCCCTGGTTGCGTGCGTGGTTTGTGGGCACCTGTGCTGGGCTGAGTGCGGTGGGCCATCAGGAGTCATTCCAGGGGGAGGTTTAGCTGAGGGGGCTATGTAGATGTTAAACAGAGTTGGACTCAAAGAAGAGCCCTGTGGCACCCCAAAACAAATCTTCTAATACACAAAGAATAGGGTGCAAGCCAAATATCTTGTTGTTTTCCTGCTAAGCTTTTAACATGCCCCAAGCCGAACCATCAATTCCCATTTCAGCTATCTAATGCAGTAGAATAGAGTGAGACACAGTACAGAAGGCCACAGATAGAGCAAACAAAATCAAGGTGGCACTTTTACCTTCATTTAACGCAAATGTAATCGTTTTCATCATCTCAAGAAGGGCGGTTTGAGGGCTGTGCTGCTGCGCAAGCACAATTGAGTTCGGTGAAGCAGACTGTTTGCCTCCAAATAGTCAGAAAGCATAATATTAACAAACTTTTCCAACATTTAAATAACAGCAAGCAGTTGAGAAATGGGTGATAATTGGAAAATGTTGAAGGATTCGCAGATTATTTTTTTAAGAAGAGAGATAACTTTAGTCCTCTCTTATCAAACAAAAACTTCACAAGTAGTTAAGAAGCTGATTGAGAACTGGAGTGGTAGCTTCAGCAGCTAACCTAAATAAACAGGAGGGCCCGGTCAATGGGGGAGATGGATTTACATTGTAGCAAAGCCTGCTGAGTTTTCAGCCAGGGAGATAGGCCCCAAATTATTCAAAGAACATGACATACTACATTTCGTAACTACAACAGAAGATGAGGATTTAAGACCCCCACGTATCCCAAAAATCTTATCTTCAAAACGAGAAAATAACTTATCACATAGATCCGCATTGCAGTGATTGTCGAATTATGCGCTATCGGGTTCAGATATCATTTTATATTTTTTAAATCTCCCTCGAGGAACTCGCTGCCTCAGCAATGTGATGGCATTAAAAGGAACATTGAGTGTTTTAATAGCTTTATATTCTTTTAAAGCCAGTTTATAACAATCCTTGTCGCCGCTTATGCTTTTTTTGAAGTCAAGCGTTCAGTAACAATAGTAAACAAAGGTGCAGAAGGGCTTTGGAGTAAACAAAAGTGCAGAGAGGCTTCTTTTTAGTCATTTTTAGGTCTCGCCTGTCGATGCGCATGCGCATCGAGCAAGCGAGAGTATTGGGACTTATCCACTCTTTACCCAACTTGCAAGGAATCGTGGCGATTCCTTGCAGTGCCCGTGACTTTTAAGCTCAATGCGCATGCGCATTGAGCTTAAAAGCGCGTGCACATCAGTTCCCTCAGCCGCACTCCGCCCCCTCCCCTTCCCGCCGTGTCGCATTTCTCCTCCCCCTCCCCTCTGTTTGTTTAATTTAACCCGCTCCGCCCCCTCCCCTTCCCGCCGTGTCGCATTTCTCCTCCCCCCTCCCCTCTCTTCCCTCCGTCTTGCATGTCAACAACGTAAGTACGGAGAGGCATTTTTTTACTCTATGCTTTAAAAACGCAATTCGTTATTTACTAAGACACCTTTCCCTTGCTAAAATGCCCCTTAATTGTGTGTCTGATGTTAGCTGCGTGCCCAATACACCTACCGTAACATTCAAGCACAACTAAACTTAAAGCCACCATTTTATACTAGTTTTCGTACAATCTGCGCCTCTGAATTACAGTTCCAATAGTTAAAATAATTATATTCAGATCGCATTGTAAATTTCATGTAGACGGCAAAACTATATGCGCGCTTGCAATTTCATGCTGAATCACTAAGACACTAATAGGAAATGTCTCTTTACATATCGTTGCTGTTCCTATTCTAAAGCGCCCTAACATCCTCAAGGTGTCTCCTCCCCCCTCCCCTCTGTTTGTTTAATTTAACCCGCTCCGCCCCCTCCCCTTCCCGCCGTGTCTCATTTCTCCTCCCCCTCCCCTCTCTTCCCTCCGTCTTGCATGTCAACAACGTAAGTACGGAGAGGCATTTTTTTACTCTATGCTTTAAAAACGCAATTCGTTATTTACTAAGACACCTTTCCCTTGCTAAAATGCCCCTTAATTGTGTGTCTGATGTTAGCTGCGTGCCCAATACACCTACCGTAACATTCAAGCACAACTAAACTTAAAGCCACCATTTTATACTAGTTTTCGTACAATCTGCGCCTCTGAATTACAGTTCCAATAGTTAAAATAATTATATTCAGATCGCATTGTAAATTTCATGTAGACGGCAAAACTATATGCGCGCTTGCAATTTCATGCTGAATCACTAAGACACTAATAGGAAATGTCTCTTTACATATCGTTGCTGTTCCTATTCTAAAGCGCCCTAACATCCTCAAGGTGCTAGCCTTAACGCGCGCAAACATTCTCGCTAGCCTTAACACAAGCATGCATACACGTAACCCTCACACATGGAAGTATGCATGCGCCCTTTTTCTCTACTGATATGAGCGCACAAAACACACTGTATTTTATTTGCTTGCTATTGTCGTTTTTTAGACATGCACTTTACTAAGACACTAACGGGCTTCGGCCACTTTCGTCACAATTAACTTTATGCATAAAACAGTAAAGACGCTGTTTACTCTTTGCTTTAGAAACGCACTTCGTTATTTACTGTAACGCATATTCCTTGCTGAAATGCTCCTTTATCGTTTTCTAATGTTAGCTGCGTGTCCAGAACAGCTATCTGAACATTCACGCACAACTAAACTTAAAGCCGCCATTTTGTACAGCTTTCGTGCAATCTGAGCCTCTAAATTGAAGTTCTGCTACTTTCAATGATTATATTAAGATCGCATTGTAAATTTATAGCAGACAGCAAAACTATATGAATACTTGCACTTTCATGCAAGAAAGCGAAGACACTAACAACCTTCGAACACTTCTGTTATAATTCACTTTACGCATAAAAAAATAAAGCCGCGATTTTATACAGCGTTCGTACAATCTGTACGTCTACACTAAAGTACCGCTAGCTAAAATACTTATATGGGTTGTATTGTATATTAACAGTAACTAAGACAGTATCAGCCTTCGAATACTTCAGTTATAATTAACTTTACACATAGGAAAGTAAAGCCGCCATTTTATACAGCGTTCGTACAATCTGTACGTCTACACTAAAGTACCGCTAGTTAAAATATTTTTTGCTGTTCTTATTCTAAGGCACTTCGACACTATCGAAGCGCTGGGGCATGCACCTTACTAAGACACTAGCGGCCTTCGGACACTTTAGTCATAATTAACTGTATACATAAAAAAGTAAAGACGCCGTTTACTCTTTGCTTTGAAAGCGCATTTCGTTACTTACTGTAACGCCTATTCCTTGCTGAAATGCTCTTTTATCGCTTTCTAGTGTTAGCTGCGTTCCCAGAACAGCTATCTGAACATTCGCGCACAACTAAACTTAAAGCCGCCATTTTGTACAGCTTTCGTACAATCTGCGTCTCTGAATTAAAGTTCTGCTAATTATGCGTGCCTCTAAATTAAAGTGCAGTCAGTTAACAATAATTCTAGGTAGAATTGCATTTCAAGCTACAAGTAGAATTCTTCACGCATAAAAGCAAACACGCGCCTTTCTCCTCTGCACATACGAGTGCACAGAACACACTGTATTTTCTAGCTTTCACGTGCGCATGCATACACACGGCTCTCTCAGAAGCATACACGCACACCTTACCTCTGCACATACAAGCACACAGAACACACTATATTTTAGTTGCTTGCTATTGTCGTTTTTGGGGCATGCACCTTACTAAGACACTAGCGGCCTTCTGACACTTTAGTCATAATTAACTGTATGCATAAAAAAGTAAAGACTCCATTTACTCTTTGCTTTGAAAGCGCATTTCGTTACTTACTGTAACGCCTATTCCTTGCTGAAATGCTCTTTTATCGCTTTCTAGTGTTAGCTGCGTTCCTCAGAACAGCTATCTGAACATTCGCGCACAACTAAACTTAAAGCCGCCATTTTGTACAGCTTTCGTACAATGTGCGTCTCTGAATGAAAATTCTACTCATTATTATGCGTGCCTCTAAATTAAAGTGCAGTCAGTAACAATAATTCCATCTAGAATTGCATTTCGAGGTACAAGTACAATTCTTCACGCATAAAAGCAAACACACGCCTTTCTCCTCTGCACATACGAATGCACAGACCACACTGTATTTTTGTTGCTCGCTGTTGTCGCTTAAAATGGAACTTACCGCTTGGTCTTGTAATTTGCTCATTTTGGAATAGGAAATATTTCTTCATGTATTGTTGCTGTTCCTGTTATAAAGCGCTTTAACACTCTTAAACTGCTAGCTTTCACGCGCGCCTGCATACACATAGCCTTCACACATAGGACCAAACACGCGCCCTTTTCCTATGCATATACCAGTGCACAGAACATACTTCCTACGCCGAAAACACACCAGCGCAATAAATCACAAACGCCCGCCTTGCCTTCAAGCAATACTCACCTCATATGTTCACATTTACACTTAAGCCGCAGCCACTGAGCTAACTCTCGACCATTAGACTTCTGTATCACGGCTGCTTCTTTAGCTTAGCATTCCGTGAACGCAAGCTTCTATTAGAGAACGGAAGTCCCGCCCTATGACAGTTTCCAGCAAAAAGCACGCGCATGCATTGATTTAAAGCACGTTTGTTTAGTTGAAGGAAACAAGTATATTAGTTACTTTTTTTCTCTGTACTCGCAATCTAAATAAATGTTTTTACAGCGCTTTTACTCATCTGGCGTTTGCCGAAGTATAAGCACGTGCATGCATTGTTTTAAAACGTGTTTGTTTAGCTGAAGAAACAAGTTTATTAGTTACTTTTTCTCCTGTACTCGCAATCTAAATGGGCACTTTTACTCATGTGGTCTTTGACAAAGTGTCAGTGCAGCTTCTATTATGTGCATCTAACATTTATGAGCAAGCACACGCATCTGAAACCTTTTATGACAATGCACTTTTAAAAAATTACAAGTTTCAATAAGATATGCACCCTTTGCTGTACTCGCAATCTAAATAAGAGTTTTTACAGCAACGTTACTCATCTAGTGTTTGGCAGAGTGTCAGTGAAGCTTCTATTATGTGCCTTTAACATTCATGAGCAAGCAGGCGATGCATGCTTTACTGTACTCGCAATACAAAAAAAAAACTTTTACGTCAGCCTTACTCACAGCACCACTACACTATCCTTCAACGCCGCCACTGCACCAAGACAACACAACTGCGCATCACTACTGCAGTACTTCTGCACTAGCACAGTACTACCACAGTACAGCCACAGCACTGCCACAACATGACTCAACATCACTACAACACTACTCAATACCACCACATCACCACTCACCACAACATCACTCAGCACCACAACATCATCACTAGTTCAAATATATTGTTTCTATATTACAAGAAAGTACATTACAAATGCTTTAAGTGTCACATTTTAAATAACAAACCTATAAACTTTCCTATTTTTTAAACAAACAACTTAGTTAGAAATATTGTTATTTACAATACCAATAGCTCAAAACTTTCTAATGCGAGACCTATTGCATTGCAAACCCTGTCCCTTTTTATAATAAAAGTAACTTATTCACACAGCGCGGAGCGCACAATGTATTGCAGATGAAATGAAAACGTTCCTAATTTAAGACACAGACACATTAAATATGCAGGTGCAGGGATGCTCAGTGGCGTTCTCCTTCAGGTCATGTTTAAATCTGCAATGTCCAAGATTTTACCTTTAAAATCAGAGTCGGGCTGCTGCAAAAGACCTATGGGCCTCTAACCTCCCTCATTCACCCTCACTCACCCTCACCCACACTCACCCTCCCTCAACCCCTCACCCTCACTCACCCTCAACCCCTCACCCTCACCCTCAAACCTTCACCCTCAACCCCTCACTCACCCTCACCCTCACTCAGCCTCAACTACTCTCACTCACCCTCAACCCCTCACCCTAACTCACGCTCACCCTCACTCACCCTCAACACCTCACTCACCCTCACTCACCCTCAACACCTCACCCTCAACCTCAACCCCTCACCCTCACTCACCCTCACCCTCACTCACCCTCACCCTCACTCACCCTCACTCTCACTCACCCTCAACCCCTCACCCTCACTCACCCTCAACCCCTCACCCTCACTCACCCTCACCCACCCTCACCCTCACTCACCCTCAACCCCTCACCCTCACACAGTGCAATAGGTCTCAGACCATTTCAGTTAGAGCTTTAAGAAATGTTTATGGCTTTTTTTATTTGTAATTCTTTAGCATTGGCTACAGGAAACAAAAATGCTAAACATTTACAAAAAAACCCATAAACAATTCTAAAAGCACTAACTCTAATGGTGCGAGACCTATTGCATTTCCAATGCTTGTTTAGAAGGGACTGAAGCGGTTGCTGCTTCATGTAGCAAACATGTTAGAAAGCTCCGCAGCCTACCATTGAGCTTGAAAAGACGGGTTGAAAAGATGACTTCCTACATCTTGTTTGTGGACCACACCAAGTGGCATGTGCAGGCTCTGCAGTGGACTCCGCACCAATAGATCATTTTGGATCCCATCCTGGTGTTGGAGGAGACCTCAAAAGATCTGTAGTGGTTCTGCTGGCCCACAACTGGAACAGTGGCCCACTTAGAGTTAATGATCACGATGGATGCATCATTGCTAGGAAGAAGAGGTCACCTGAGACAAGTGGTTAAGAGAGAACTCTGGTCTCCTGCGTAGATCTGCCTCCACATCAGCCTGTTGGAGTTGCAGGTAATTCACTAAAAGGGAGATATTAGAAGGGAAGGGATAGGCAATGAGTTATAGGAAGGAAAAGAAGGGCACTGGGGAGGATAGAAGGGATAAGGAAATAAGGAAGAGAGAGAAGAGAGGAGATAGAGAAGGAAGGAAAGGAAAGGAAGGTGGTGGAGTGGATCGAAGGAGTAAGGGAAGAGGGAAGGAAAGGGGAGATGAAGGAAGGGGAGAGGACAGAAGAGATAGGAGAGGGAGAAGAGAGGAAGGGGAAGGGGGAGACGGAATGGAAAGGTACTAGAAGGGTAAGGGAAGAAGGTAGGTGAAAGGAAGGGGAAAACAGAGGAAGCGAGGAGACTGGAGGGGATATATGAAATGAAGGGAAGGGAAGGGAATGGAAAGGGAGGGTAGATAGAAGGCATGGGAAAGGAAGGGATAGAAGGGGATATGATAGACGAGATAGGGAAGGGGAGGGAAAGGGAAGGGAAGGGATGGGAGGTTATGGGAAGGGAAGACTTCAGGAGATATAGTGAAGGGAAAGGGAGAGGATAGCAGAAGAGGGGATGGGACCAGGAGGAGTGGAGGGGAAAGGAGGGAAGGTATGGAAAGAGTAGGGGAGAGGATAGGAGGGGAGATATTAAAATGATAACGAGAAGGGAATGGGAGGGGAGGAAGGTGAGATGGCACATATAGGGAAGGAAGAGAAGAGTAGAGGCAAGGAGAGATAGGGAGGCAACAGAGAGGATGCAAAGGCAGATGACAAAATTGATAGGGGAGAGGAAAGGGAGGAGGGAGAAGGAAGTGAAGGGAGGAAAAAGGGAAGATCAGGAAACAGAAGTGAAGCGTGGATGGAAAAAAGAGAAGAGACCAGAAGAGAACTGGGGTGGTGAAGGAATTGTAAGTGAATGAAATGGAAGGGAATATGAAGGGGGCTGAGGAGAAAGGAAGGTTAGGGGTCATGAAGTGGAGGAATGGGTTAGAGAAGCTGTAGGTAAGGTATGTGAAAGGGATGCTAAAGAACCATTGCGGAAGGTGAGTGGGACCAGGGTTGAGCTCCAAAGCAACAGAGATGGAAAAGTAAAGGGAGGGTCTACAGTATAAGAAAGGGGGTGGGTGGAAAGTGACATGGGGGGAAAGGAGGAGGGCAAGAATGAGAAAAGTTAGCAAGGTTGAATGGGTATGTAAATGGAAGTGTGGGGCTGGAAAGAAAAAGAATGTCTAGGGTAAGGGAACTGCAGGGCACTGAAGGGACTGCAAAGGTACTGGGTAGAGAGGAATGGACGGATTGGGTATCGAAAGTTTTCAGGGAGTAGTGGTTAAGGGAAAGAGGGAAGGGAACCTAAGTCAAGCAAAATGAGAGAAGTGGTAGAAAAGTAAATGGATAGTAGGGGGGAGTAGGAACATGGAGAAGGCAAGGAGAGATCAGGGAAGGGATAGGAATGGCGAAGGAAGGGAGGCAGGTGGAAGGGTTATGGAAATAAATTGATTGGCTTGTAAATGTGAAATATAAGGTTGGAAAGGGAAGCTACGGTTTGAATGGGCTGAAGGTTTCAAGAATTAGGGGGGCCTTGGGGGCGAAAAAAATAAGGATTATGGTAAATAGGAATTTCAAGTTCGTTCTTAGTTTGGTTTCACGTTTAGTTTTCAGTTCGATTTTAAGTTTTTTTATTTTGGTATATTCACTCACCTTGGCCCCTTGACGCTTCCCCCCCTTGCCTCTTTCCTTTTTGGAGCCAGCTCAGCTCCTGCCACTTCGGCCTCCTGCTGCCACCACCTCCATCTGGAAGCAGTGGTCCTCACCTTCCTGAGTCCTTCTGTGCAGTGCTGTCACTCCCTGGTTACCAGCCTTTTATACCATGGACACGTCACAGTAGAGACTTTTCTACGTGTCGTCCTATAGCACCACTCTGCGGACGATGCCTTGTTTCCAGGTTAACAGGGGGCGCAGGCAAGGCACGGGTATTAACAAAGTTCTTGAGAAAACCAAACTGTTTAGTCACTTAGAAATAATCCTGCCATGAACCTGAATGAAGATCCGATGCCATCCGACGGACTCGCTCCACGGTGGCCTCCCCTCTCCTTCCTGCTGCAGTGGAGGCCTCTTCCGGGCAGGTACCATCGGCCTTTTGACGTCACATCGCAGGCTCTGTGATATCACACGTGTTCCAATCACAGGGTTCTGCCTCCGGTGCTGTTGGAAAGCCACGATTCTTCCAAATGAATTGCTCAAATGAATGTTTTTCTCAGCGGTCGTTTAAAATAAATGATATTTTCAACATAATCCTCATCCTCCTAATCTGCCTGCGCAGAGCGCCTTGGATTTATGTTTTAAAGGATTCTTCCTGGGCCTCTTCCACCTCTCTGGGCCGCCCTTCTCTTTCCCTCTAGCAATGCCTGGTAACAACCTCACTCCTTTCAGGGAGTGCCAATATCAATGGCGTTTGTATCCTAGGATAGATGAACATTAAAGTTATCAAGCGGTGATTATTTAATCCAGTGATCAGAAGGGGTGAGTCGAAGTCCTGTAGTAACAAGCATTGGAAATGCAATAGGTCTCGCATTAGAAAAGTTGGAGTTATTGGTCTTGTAAATGACATATTTTATTTAGTTGTTGGTTTTTAAAATTGCTAAATTGATGGCTTTGTCATTTACAATGCCAATAGTTATAACTTTTGCGAATGTGACACCTATAGCATTTGGAATGCAACATGTTTTGTATTTACGTGACTTAGATGGCAGCTCTGGTCGTTAGGCCACATCTCTAGAGAGCAGGAGAGTGCAGCAGGGGAGAGAAGCACAGCAATGCAATAGGTCTCGCATTAGGAAAGTTTGAGCTATTGGTATTGTAAAGGACACATTTTTTATTTATGTGCTTGTTTTGAAAATAGCGAATTAATAGCTTTGTTATTTACAATGCCAATAGTTTTATCTTTCGCAAATGTGACACCTATTGTAACACAATATGTGTTGTGAGGGTGAGTGAGGGTGAGGGTGAGGGGTTGAGGGTGAGGGGTTGAGGGTGAGTGAGGGTGAGGGGTTGAGGGTGAGTGAGGGTGAGGGGTTGAGGGTGAATGAGGGTGAGTAAGGGTGAGGGGTTGAGGGGGAGGGGTCGAGGGTGAGGGGTCGAGGGTGAGGAGTTGAGGGTGAGGGAGGGTGAGGGGTTGAGGGTGAGTGAGGGAGGGTGAGGGGTTGAGGGTGAGTGAGGGTGAGGGGTTGAGGGTGAGGGTGAGGGTGAGTGAGAGTGAGGGGTTGAGGGTGAGGGTGAGGGGTTGAGGGTGAGTGAGGGTGAGGGGTTGAGGGTGAGTGAGGGTGAAT
Organism: Lissotriton vulgaris; assembly: GCF_964263255.1. Lineage (NCBI taxonomy): Eukaryota > Metazoa > Chordata > Amphibia > Caudata > Salamandridae > Lissotriton > Lissotriton vulgaris. The sequence continues at coordinate 584,775,436 of NC_141691.1, forward strand.
GAGGGTGAGTAAGGGTGAGGGGTTGAGGGGGAGGGGTCGAGGGTGAGGGGTCGAGGGTGAGGAGTTGAGGGTGAGGGAGGGTGAGGGGTTGAGGGTGAGTGAGGGAGGGTGAGGGGTTGAGGGTGAGTGAGGGTGAGGGGTTGAGGGTGAGGGTGAGGGTGAGTGAGAGTGAGGGGTTGAGGGTGAGGGTGAGGGGTTGAGGGTGAGTGAGGGTGAGGGGTTGAGGGTGAGTGAGGGTGCGGGTGAGTGAGGGTGAGGCTGAGGGGTTGAGGGTGAGTGAGGGTGAGTGAGAGTGAGGGTGAGTGAGCGTGAGGGGTTGAGGGTGAGGGGTTGAGGGTGAGTGAGGGTGAGTGAAAGTGAGGGTGAGTGAGGGTTTGAGGGTGAGGGGTTGAGGGTGAGTGAGGGTGAGGGGTTGAGGGTGAGTGAGGGTGAGGGGTTGAGGGTGAGTGAGGGTGAGTGAGGGTGAGTGAGGGCGAGTGAGGGTGAGTGAGGGAGGGTGAGGGTGAGTGAGGGTGAGGGGTTGAGGGTGAGTGAGGGTGGGTGAGGGTGAGGGTGAGTGAGGGTGAGGGGTTGAGGGTGGGTGAGGGGTTGAGGGTGAGTGAGGGTGAGTGAGGGTGAGGGATTGAGGGTGAGGGGTTGAGGGTGAGGGTGAGTGAGGGTGAGTGAGGGTGAGGGTGAGTGAGGGTGAGCGTGAGTGAAGGTAAGGGGTTGAGGGTGAGTGAGGGTGAGTGAGGATGAGGGGTTGAGGGTGGGTGAGGGTGAGGGTGAGTGAGGGTGAGTGTGAGGGGGAGTGAGGGTGAGGGTGAGGGGTTGAGGGTGAGTGAGGGTGAGGGGTTGAGGGTGAGGGGTTGAGGGTGAGTGAGGGTGAGGGGTTGAGGGTGAGTGAGGGTGAGTGAGGGTGAGGGGTTGAGGGTGAGTGAGGGTGAGGGTGAGTGAGGGTGAGGGTGAGTGAGGGTGAGGGGTTGAGGGTGAGTGAGGGTGAGTGAGGGTGAGGGTGGGTGAGGGTGAGGGGTTGAGGGTGAGTGAGGGTGAGGGGTTGAGGGTGAGTGAGGGTGAGTGAGGGTGAGTGAGGGCGAGTGAGGGTGAGTGAGGGAGGGTGAGGGGTTGAGGGTGAGTGAGGGTGAGGGTGAGTGAGGGTGAGGGGTTGAGTGTGAGTGAGGGTGAGGGGTTGAGGGTGAGTGAGGATGAGTGTGAGTGAGGGTGAGTGAGGGGTTGAGGGTGAGTGAGGGTGAGGGGTTGAGGGTGAGTGAGGGTGAGGGGTTGAGGGTGAGTGAGGGTGAGGGTGAGTGAGGGTGAGGGGTTGTGGGTGAGTGAGGGTGGGTGAGGGTGAGTGAGTGAGGGTGGGTGAGGGTGAGTGAGGGTGAGTGAGGGTGAGTGAGGGTGGGTGAGGGTGAGTGAGGGTGAGGGTGAGTGAGGGTGAGGGTGAGTGAGGGTGAGGGTGAGTGAGGGTGAGGAGTTGAGGGTGAGTGAGGGTGAGGGTGAGTGAGGGTGAGGGGTTGAGGGTGAGGGGTTGAGGGTGAGTGAGGGTGAGGGGTTGAGGGTGAGTGAGGGTGAGTGAGGGGTTGAGGGTGAGGGGTTGAGGGTGAGGGGTTGAGAGTGAGAGGGTGAGTGAGGGTGAGGGGTTGAGGGTGAGTGAGGGTGAGGGGTTGAGGGTGAGTGCGGGTGAGGGGTTGAGGGTGAGTGAGGGTGAGGGGTTGAGGGTGAGTGAGGGTGAGGGGTTGAGGGTGAGTGAGGATGAGTGAGAGTGAGGGTGAGTGAGGGGTTGAGGGTGAGTGAGGGTGAGGGGTTGAGGGTGAGTGAGGGTGAGGGGTTGAGGGTGAGTGAGGGTGAGGGTGAGGGGTTGAGGGTGAGTGAGGGTGAGGGGTTGAGGGTGAGTGAGGGTGAGGGTGAGTGAGGGTGAGTGAGGGTGGGTGAGGGTGAGTGAGGGTGAGGGGTTGAGGGTGAGTGAGTGTGAGTGAGGGTGAGGGTGAGTGAGGGTGAGGGGTTGAGGGTGAGTGTGGGTGAGGGGTTGAGGGTGATTGAGGGTGAGTGAGGGTGAGGGTGAGTGAGGGTGAGGGTGAGTGAGGGTGAGGGGTTGAGGGTGAGTGAGGGTGAGGTGAGTGAGGGTGAGTGAGGGTGAGGGGTTGAGGGTGAGTGGTTGAGGGTGAGTGAGGGTGAGGGGTTGAGGGTGAGTGAGGGTGAGGGTGAGTGAGGGTGAGGGGTTGAGGGTGAGTGAGGGTGAGGGGTTGAGGGTGAGGGTGAGTGAGGGTGAGGGGTTGAGGGTGAGTGAGGGTGCGTGAGGGTGAGGGTGAGTGAGGGTGAGTGAGGCTGAGGGGTTGAGGGTGAGTGAGGGTGAGGGTGAGTGAGGGTGAGGGGTTGAGGGTGAGTGAGGGTGAGGGTGGGTGAGTGAGGGTGAGGGGTTGAGGGTGAGTGAAGGTGAGTGAGGGTGAGGGGTTGAGGGTGAGGGTGAGTGAGGGTGAGGGGTTGAGGGTGAGTGAGGGTGAGGGTGAGTGAGGGTGAGGGGTTGAGGGTGGGTGAGGGTGCGGGTGAGTGAGGGTGAGGGGTTGAGGGTGAGTGAGGGGTTGAGGGTGAGTGAGGGTGAGGGTGAGGGTACATGCTTTTCACTTTCTTCAAAGGTTGTCCGTGCATCAAGGGTAGTTGACTGAACTTTAAGTATAATAATTGTACGTACTCTTCGGTGGCATTGAGCTCACACCCTCGAATGGTCTTCGGTAGTATTGTTTCCTGTAGAATTCTATTTCCTGCTTATAAAGCGCATGTCTCGGTCAGTATCAGCAAAGTGATATGTGCATGTGAAAGTCGGAGAGTTGGAGGCGGTTAAGGAAATGCAGAACATTCTGCAAAAGTAATGGGAAACCATTTTTATCTTGAAACTGTTTTTAACCGACAGTCTTTTATTCCTAATCATAGATGAGTGGGAGTAATACAGGGACTGGAGCAGCAGCGCCTCAGTTTGGATTGGTGTGGCAGGCAGGAGAAAGTCAGGAGAGGGAGGAGAGGGAGGAGGGGGAACTGCTTGCGAAATGAAATTAAAAGCGGCCGGGCGGGAAATGCTCTTGGTAGCATTTGTTTGAAGTGTGAAGCAGGGGGCGGGAGCAGCCTTTGATGTGCGGATAATTAGGGGAGGAGCAGCCAGGAGATCCAAGCTGGGGAACAGATGGCTGGCGATTTGGTGCTGTGCACGCGCATTTTAGGTCAATGCGCTTGCGCATTGGCCTAAAAGCCACGGGCACAGCACCAAATCGCCACAGTAAGGTAAGCTTTGTTTAAAGCCCTATAGTCTCGCAAGCTCGATGCGCATGCGCATCGAATAGCGAGACCTAAAAAACCCTGCACCTTGTGTCTCCATTCTCGAATACAGACCTGATAATTTTAGTAGATGTGAAGATGCTTCAAATTCGTCTTTTACAAATTCTCCGCTTTGTTCCCTTACTTTTGGCATTTTTCACTATATCATTTTTACTGTTTGTACGCTAATAGTTCTTCTATGCGCTAGAGCACATCGCACAAAGTGAAAAATGTCCTTCTTAGTGCCTAACACGCAAAGGAATTGAAAGCATCTGCTCTCCACTGCTTCTGGGGTTCATTATCCGAGCTCTTTGATGATTTGACAACATTCTTGCGTCCATCTAATGTGCTCCGATTAATCTGTATATTTTGACCTCTGATATTTGCACTAAGGTTCCATTTTCTTTGTTTTATAGCTGGTATATGAGACAGCAATTTCAGCCAAAGCACAACCTGGTGTTTATAGCAAGAGATAAAGGCCACACACCTGCGCTAAAACGTTAAAAAAAACCCTGGGCTTTGCCCATAAATTAAGATACAAAAATTAAGATACAAAGGTCCTTACAGTGTCTGGAATGGATGTAGGCAGTGTCATTCGCCATTTTCTCATGCTACAGTCATAATCACTCTTGATAGGTTTGTGGAAGTTCTCTGGAGTTCCCCCGTGGGCTCTAATTAATAGCTCTGAGTAGCTGGCAGCTTTTTGTTACCCACCCTGCACTTTCTCACTGGCAATCCTTGAATTTTAAAAAACAAGGGAAATATCACTCTGGCTAAAGGGTTCTCCAACATTTGTTTGTGTCTGAGATGACCAGCGATGTATGGCACGGCACTAGGGACATTAGCTAGGCCAGGAATCCTTTTCTTCCACACCTGAAAGCACACGAAATGACATCTCTTTCAAATGGTTCTTCTCTCTGATACTTCAGACCAGGCTTTAGGTAATGTACCTCAGCCTTCACAGGGCTCCTGGTGCCCTTCGCAGCAAAATCCTTCATCCCAGAAGTTCCTTTCACTTGCCTTGTTGCACTATTGTCAAGGATGCTTTTTGTTACAGAAAGACCCCATACACAGGTGATTCGAATGGCCGACGACTGTGATTCATAGCCATTCCTTGCTCTTACTTGAGTATTATCACCAGTTAGTCTTAAACAAGCATTTTGCAATGCATCGATCTCGCCTTTGGGACATTATTAGTATTTAGCCACGCAGCAAATTGTCCTGGGTGCTGCATCGTTAACACTGCCTCCCTAAAATGATTTGGCTGCGAACACTGAAAGATGACACAACATGCCAGAGGCTTGGAAAGTCTTGGTAAGCTGAGGCAGAGTCAATTAATAGGCATTTCACGAGATAAAAAAATGTAAGCAAATGACACTTCTCAGTAAAGAGGCACAAGAGTGCGTTCAGCGTTTCACTGCGTGTATCATAATGAAAACGTGAACAGTTCTGCTAAAGCGTCTCGGTGATAGGGACGTAGAGGCATTACTCTAAAACAGTACGCGCACACGAATGCACGAAATAGTCTGCTAAAGCTTCTGAGTACGTGCTGCACGTTAAAACATGAAAGTGATCTGAACTAAATAAGGGGTCTTTGTGTCCACCATATTGACAAAAATTCTAAATGAAAACTCTTCTGGAGTTAAAGCGTCTTGTTAAGAAAGCATGTAAGTATTTACCTGAGTTGAAACTCGAAATCCTCTGGGACATTTATTCTATGCAGAATGCAGCCTGTATATATCGGTGTCATGTTGATCTTCATGAGTGCAACCAGTGTCAAACTAACAAAACATTCATTGTCAATTAAAAATACCAATTATGCTTTAGAAAAATGCCATTCAGTATGCTGCAAGCACTCAGTTGTAAAGCCATCAGCATAGCTTGAGACCCTGCAATCCGAGCAGCAACCTACTGCTTGGCCACGAGTGCGCAGGTTCTGGGTCATGCACAGACTGACTAGCACCAACTGGGACCCATTGACCTAGTCCAACCATGGCTCAATATAACCACCACGGGTCCGTTTTTGTTCGCGCTTCCGTCCCTCTTTTTTTATCATTCCCTCTTGTTGTTCAAAGCAGTGGACGGCAGCAGACTTGCCTTCCGAAGTCGACTTATACTGCTATCGCCCTGTCTATGACATTCCCCTAGTCCCTCACCTCCAGCAAAGACCTACTTTTCTGCATTTCTGGGCAGCACGCATTGAACTGTTGGTGCCTGGATGACTACTCAGACAGTAAGTCTGCATCCAATCAAAGCTATGAAATTTTGTGCAACAAACTGGGATTGGTTTAAGTACCACCAGTGGTCCAGTCCTAGATCTGCTTACACATTATGTACCATCCCACTCCTAGATGATCCCCAGTATTTGTTTTGCAGAAGGATCTGTTGTTATGTGAGTCAGAAGTGCTAAAATCACAGATAGAGGACATTGGTAAAAGATCAAATGCGGGTATCATGCTGACTTCACGGCCGTAGTATTAAGTCACACTAAGTAAAGAGGTGGACGAGCCTAGTGGAACAAAAGAAAGACACCCGGTGCAAATGGTAAAGATGACGAGCTGCCCAAAACCATAAATGTTGGGTACAGTAAATAGAGTTGGGTGAGCCGCACAGAACATAAGAAAGATGCGCAGGAGGAATTGTTAAAAATGAAGCTCAGCGTGCCACGCTACCCAATGAAACCCCACAATGTTGCCAAAAGTAAATACATTTAGACGAGCCTCCCAGATCAAAACAAAGCTGCTTGGTCGCCATTGTTTGGGATGAAGCGTGGCGTGCTGCCCTGCCCAAAAAATGTTGCCAAAAGTATTCAGAGTTGGTCGTGCCATTGTTAAAGATGATGAATTGGCGTTGTAGTCCTAAATAAAACAAGCTGGCGTATGAAGTAAACACAAACACTTCTGACTATATGAGCAGAGGTAGGCCAACAAAAAAAGAGTGCCCTGAAAGTATCGTCAATAACGATGAAGAGTAAGAGCACTTGTAACAAAGGCAGTCCTTATGGGAGGTTCCAAAAGTGCAAAAAAAGGGACTATAAGGCATTTCACTAATCAAAAGCCGGAATTTATGAAGGACCGTAAGAAGACTCAATACAAAATATGGCACTGCTTATGCTCAACCTAAAAATGTAAGCACTACTGTAAGCATTACCGTGGGAAAATAGTGCATGGCTTAGATGGTCCAATCAAGGTAAAGTACTGTCTCTTTTAAAATGTTTTTCTTTGTGTGGTATCTGAGCTCAGTTGCATGTGTACAGGTGAAAGTAATGCATGCAATTCACAATGGGCAAACATAATTATGTATGATATTCACATTTATGTACATAAAAATAAATGTTGTATTTTTGTTTACAGAGGACTCAGCCAGAAGGCTGCTCAGAACAATAATAACAACTAAAAAGTATCACAAACCTCATTTACTGCCTCAGACTTCTTTTTTATATATTTCTGCTATCAACAAGAGTTTGAAGTATAACTATTAACTGTAAAATAATTTATAGTTTCTTAATGCAATCTATTCATTCCTTAATTTATGCTGTTTGCTGACATATAGTTGCTTGTAAAGAGCTGTAAAGTTCACAGGTATCTTGGCAAATGTTACTATTATTTATGGTGAAAGCTGAGGGTTGAACCTATAAGTTAAATAAGTAAGCTGTTATCGAGATTTTATAAGTGTTGACTCTGCCATAAGGAGAGTTAATAACTCACAACTGAAATATTCTGTTTTATATACCACATTCCAAAAAATGTCGAATAAATCTTTGTGTTAAATACTACCACATATAGTTGTCTTTCACATAATTTGGGTTTTATTCAAAACAGCAACTATGGATGTAATTTGTTTTGAAGGAATTAAATAGTTGCTGAAAAACAACCAGTGAATATTTTGGAGAGTATTAAAAATTGGAGCACATCCACTGCATTACAAGTTCCAATACTTTATATGAAGATGTGGTAGTGTTTTTCTTTTTAGAACAAATTCATGGTTCTGTGGGAGATAAAAATAGCTGCTAAATTACTTTTCTGCAAGTCACAAAATACTTGAGCTGACTCTGAGAGATGATGAAGGCAGAAAAATGTATTGATTTAGACACTTTGAATGTCTTGGTAAAATTTTAGAAGAGCCTCTATTGACTGGAGAATGTTCCTAATGATGAAGATATAAATGAATATTTGTTTTCAGTTTACAGGACCTCCCACAAATGTTCATTTGCCTCCTTTTGAACACTGTAATACTTTATATGAGTGGCTACGGCTGCGATGGAGGCAGACGTGTTCTGGTAAAGCTCTGGAGGAGGCTCCCCTGAACAGGCTGATAACTTTGAGCATAGCTGTGCAGGACGACACTACTGCAGCAGGACAGGAGCGGGGTGTCATCCTGATGCAGCGACTTCGATCTGGGCTCGCTCCAGCCCGACTGTGCATTATTTGACCGGCGAGGCTGCTAGCTGCATGGCCCGATGCGGATGGCTTATACTACACGAGCCCAAGGTCTAGCTCCGCACACAAGGCCGCGAGATATGGCGTAGTTGCCATGTACAGACGGCGGCTGTCTCTGACTGCAACTCCTGACCTGATGCCTGCAGCTGTGCGGTACGCTGCGGTGACGGACCCGACCCAGCTGCCTGCCTGCATCTGCGGGTGCAGGACAATATAATTTGCTGCTTGCCTTGCCGCAGGAAAAGAGTTATAGGCGGCGGCGGCGAGGACCAGACTTTTAATAAATGGCCGACACCTAGATTGAGATGCTGCTTTAAATAACCCCCAGGACCCGATGTAGTATCGTGGGCGCTCGCCCCCCTTGCCGCCAGACTTACATTGTTGGTGGAGTGCGGGAGGAGGCTGGAGCCCCGGCGGCGATACCTGCAGGATCCCGGACATTGCCTTTGCCTGGCTCGGCACTTGACGACTGCGGGGGCTGCGGAGACACGCGGCGAGCGGACCGGTCTTGCCCGATCAAGCGGCTGCATCCTCCGTGCGCGGCCGGGCTGAGTTCCCCTTCCTCCTGCTGGTGCGCTGGAGGTGGCTGCCGCCTGGGCTGTAATTGCTGTTGCGGCCGCCGGAGTGAAGTTGCAGTGATTGTGCTTCCCACGAATATACCGTGGGCTCTGGCTGGCCGCTGCTCATAGTAAATCCTGTGCATGGTGTAAGGTGAGGGGCGTATTGCATCTGAGGCCCCCGGAACATCTTTGACCTACGGCGAGAGCCCGCAAGACTACCAGCCCACCGAGTCTTCATCGGGGCGGAGGTGGGGACATGCTGTGGGACGGCGCTGCTTGGGCGCTCCGGCTACCACTGCATCTTCGGTGTGACTTCCTGGCGGGGGTTCTATCCTTGGGCACCTGCCAGCTACAAACCGAAACTCCTACCCGCCCTAGTAGGCATAAACATTCTATATATGAGAGAGGACACACAGTTTTCGCCTCTCAAGGAATTCCCCTATGCTACTCAGGAGCGCCCTTGACTCACTGTGTGGATGGTAGAGGCACTGCAGGCTGCCACCCCTGCAGCGTCGCTGCGGCACGGAAGCTGAGGCGCAGTCTTGGGGCCCAGAACACCACTGCTTGGAGCGGAGGCGACCTTCCTGTCATCAACAAGGCGGCACCTGCGCAGCTGGTGTGAACACGCTAACACATTGCCTTCCACTCCTGTAGTGTCCCACAGGAAACATTGACATCTGTGTAATCCTCCGCCCTGCAGTCACGCAGTGCCCTGTTCCTTTTTTAAGCGCTTAGAGACCAGTGGTAATTTGCGCTATATAAAAATAAAATAACATAACATATATCTGGGTGATCCCCCGGTGAAGAAATTTGTGGTTGCAGCCTGCTCATTGTGTCACCGACCCTGACCCAGCTTGCTCTCTGGCTAATCAGTGAACTGCTGCGCCCAAGCTTATCACGACCTGGGTGACAGTGCGCTGCTGTTACTGGGGGAAATGTGGAAAGGGCTCAGAAGAGCGGTAAACGAGACCCCACTTCTCAGGCCGGGAACTGTTGAGTGTCTGCTGACTGAGGACTGCTGACGCTGGGGAAGGAACCACAGTGGCGCATATATTCTAGTGATGCTGTGTGGAGCTCCTTGGACGTGAGTACAGTAGAGGCGAACAAAATCTACACTCAATGTCGGGCGGTAGCCGAGCGCGGACTGGGACGGGCGGAGCGCAACCCTTACCAACGCCGCCCAAGCCCAAATCGGACAAAATGGCGAAGCAGGGATTGGCGGATCAGACCACCAGCAAGCTGGATGCGGAAACCATCAATCAAACCCGCACCTCCCTGGAATCCAAAATTGATAAAGTGGCTATCGACCTCACACATCTGCACGCAGATCACCGGAAACTGACAGACCGCACCACTGCCTTGGAAACTACGCTCGCTGACATCAAACTGCAGGTGATACAATCGGATAAACAAGTGCAAGACTTGTTGAACCGTGTGGAGTTCCTGGAAGATAGAGCGGAGGATGCTGAAGGAAGGGCACAATGCAACAATGTCCGCATAGTGGGTGTGCCGGAAAAATGGGAAGGAAAATAACCTGCCTTACTCATGGAGACCTGGCTCAGAGATCTGCTGCCAGAGGGGTCCCTCTCACCACATTTTGTCATAGAGTGTGCCCACAGAGTCCCAGCGAGAATCCCCCCTTCGCGATCAAACCCGAGACCCATGCTTCTTCGGATTCTTAACTACCGGGATCGAGATGCCGCCTTACAAGAAACTAGGAAACTCCAGGAAGTTCATATAGACAATCACAAAGTTATGTTCTTTGCAGACTACACCATCCAGGTACAACGCCAGAGATCCTCATTCATGGCAGTGAAAAAGCACCTGAGGCAAAATAACTTGAAATATTCCCTGCTGTTCCCTCGCGACTGTGGGTGGTAGCCAATGACAAAACACACTTCTTTAATAGGAGGCGGAGGATTGGCTGAACACATTCACGAATGCGGGAACTCGAGATAAACCTGCAACAACACCACTGCCTAGGTTGAAAGGCCCTTTCCGCCGGCAGCATAGGGAGCGCAGAGCTACAAGAGCAAGACAAGGGACACCACCCTCGCTGCCTATGGGCCCACACTCAGACCTGATCCTTAGCGGGCAGCGAGACGCCTTGCAAGCAGTGGCTGAGATCAGCGGGTCACCAGGGACCAATGAGGCGTCCAACTCCAGCCAACGTGACTTGTCCAGTGACGATGAATGGATTTATGGCCTGCAGAACTCACAGGACTCGACCGAACAACCAGATGTCACACCACAGACGGCGGACCTGATAGCATAAATATGGCAGGCTCCTGTCTTTGTTGGGACTACGGATCAAGGTATTGGGGTATATATGTGGAGACAAGCTGTTGTTGGATAGATAGAAATTTGAAATACGAGTCATTATGACCCTATGCTGTTCACTCGCTGCTGGGAATGCTGTTATGCTTCAGGAGGGAGGCGGTGGGACTCAAGTGTATATATTGTCGCTATCTTCTGGGCATCTAGGCACATGATCTGCACAATAAGTGCTCCTGAGTCACCATACGTAGTTTGTCATATCTATATTGTATCTTGCCTGCGTATGGGGAGCCCCTGGGATGCTAGACACGTTGATAGCATACTAACGTAGAGTAGTCCGCAGTGCACCCCCCGGATTTTTTTGACTGTTCTCTCCAGTTGGAGGTTTGGACGATTGCTGTTTGCATTGTCGCCCCTTTGGTATTTCACATGATTATGTTTTTATTGGGACTTTATGATGAGACATCACCTGCTCTGAGTGGTTTTATGCACAATCATGGGCTGCGAGTCAAAGTGCCTGACAGAATGTTTAATGCTTAGCTGTATTTAATGTATATGTCTGTTGGGCTGCTGCAGTCACACGATTACTTGATGCATTGTGGGGATTATGTCTTCAGTTAAGATAGGTACGTGGAATGTGTGGGGTCTACGTTCGCCATTGCATAGGTATCAGATCTATTCATACCTCAAGTGACATCATATACAAATTGCCTTGCTGCAAGAGACCCACGTGGCCAAATCAGAGATACAAAGCTTACACCAACACTAGCGCGGCGAGTTATTCGCCACAGGGTACTCCGCAGTTGCGCAAGGTACACTAATATGGGTGAGGGTGGGTGTTCCATTCACGATCACACAGTCGCTAGTGGATGTGGAGGGGAGATATGTAATAGTTAGAGGAGCTCTGGACGGCGGACAAACAGTTCTAGCATCGATATATGCTCCTAATACGAAACATGCTGCATTCTTTGACAGGGTATCACACATACTTGCACCTTGGCATAACATCCCCATGCTTTTAAGGGGCGACTATAATAGCATCCTTGATGTGTCACTAGACCGCTCCTTCCTGCCCCTTCCAGGTCAAGTACGCAACACGCTATGAAGGCACTGACCAATTGGGCTGCACATTGGCATCTGAAGGATGCCTGACAACATCGTCACCCCCAAGACAGGGTATATTCTTATTATTTAGGAGCCCACGATCTGCACTTACGACTGGACCGCTATATGCTCTCGGACTTGCTGCTCCCCCATGTATTGGCGGTTTATTATTTAGGCCGGACGCTCTCTGACCATAACCCGCATGTTTTGGAGGTGTCATGGGAACGCCCCCGTCCGCCGATCCTGACCTGGCGACTACAACCAGACCTTTTACTGGATGCACCCTTTCGGGACTTACTAGCTGCCAATATCCCTTGGTATTTCGAGGAGAATACTGGTACAGCCGCGACGCCTTTGGTGGAGTGGGACGTGTTCAAATTTGTGATAAGGGGGACTGCCTTGGTGCGCAGGCAGGCATGTAGCGACAATTGGAAGCAGATCTCACGCGCCTAGAAACTGACCTGCTTCAAGGGGAGGAAGAAGCATTAGAGGGTAACACTGGCCTCTGGAACATCTCAGAGACGAACACTCCAGATTACTAGATCGTCTCCGTAATTTAAACTATGCAGCACATTCAGCGCGCACCCATCACATGGGAGACAAACCTGGTAGGTTGCTATCGTGGCTGATACGGCAAGACATGGCTTCTGCACCCGTGACAGGGATTCAAAATGCACAAGGAGTCATGATGCATACCCAAAAAGATATACAACGCGCTTTTGAGGTAAATTACTCCACAGTATACAGGTCTTGCTTGACAGCCACGGATACAGATATACAGAATTTCCTATCCATACTAACGTTGCCACAACTTATGGGTTGTTAGCAGGAAGAAGTAGGTGCTCCTTTGTTACCGTAGGAAATATGGGATAGTATATACTCTCTGTCGAATGGCAAGACACCGGGTCCGGATGGCCTGCCGGCCGAATTCTACAAGGCATACTCAGTGGTATTAGTACCAGAACTGTTACGAGTATACGCGGCAGCGCTGGAATATTCAACACTTACCCCCACACAAAATGAGGCAACGCTGGTTTCTCTTTTGAAGCCAGGCAGGAACCCTGACTCCCTTGGATCTTATCGCCCATAGGCTCTGTTAAACACAGACTATAAAATTCTGGCCTCGACCCTAGCTAAACGTCTTGCTCTGTTTGTGCCGACTCTGGTGCATACCGACCAGAACGGATTTGTACCTACTAGAAGCACCTCTTCAAATATTCGGCGATTTTTCCGAGGCCAGAAATATGCCACGGAACACTGGCACAAATCTGGCTGTCTAGTTCTGGACCTGGAGAAGGCTTTCGATTAGTTGGAGTGGCCTTATCTCACAGCGGTCTAACGTAAATATGAGCTGGGGGATGACTATCTACAGCTGGTGCAATTGCTGTACCAATGACCCACAGTGCGGGCTCGCACGGGCAAGCTCCTATCAGATGAAATCAGGGTGAGACGAGGGACCAGACAGGGATGCCCTCTGTCTCCATTACTATTCTCTCTGGCTATGGAATCGTTAGCAGCTCTCCTCCGAGAGGGGGGAGCGGAATGGAGCATCCCCTTAAGCGATGAACTACATACAGTGTCCCTGTATGCAGACGACCTGCTATTGCATATACAAGATCTTCATTCTGTGCCACCGGAGATATCAGCACTGTTCTGTAGATTTCAGGCCGTATCGGATCTCGGGGTAAACTGGGCTAAATCAGGTGCTTACTCTTTCTGTGAGGGTGTGGCTGCTGCTGATATAATCTTTATCTGGACTGTACTTAATTGGTATCCGACCACGTTCAGATACCTAGGTATATATATATATATTTACAGGTCCCTAACTGATATACTGGAGGGCAATCTGATTTGTGCAGTTTCCTCAATCAGAGCACAGATGCAATTCTGGAAGTACTTGCCACTTAATGTGATGGGCCGTGTCACTTTAACCAAAATGATAGTCTTACTCCAACTATTATATTATTTTGCGACCCTCCCGGTGTATATCCCAGTGAAGCTCTTCAGGGAACTGAAGGGGATGCTCTGTGGCTTGATCTGGAACACAGGACGACTTAGGATAGCACTGTAGAAACTATATGCACCTCCGGAAAGTGGCGGCTTAGCATTCCCTCATCTGGAATTATATTATTTAGTGGCACAACTACAGTGGGTTGCAAAGTGGCTCAGTGGTAAGAACCTAGCGGACACAGCAACCGGAGACGCAATATGGACGCATGCCCAGATCTGTGGATTGTTTCACCCTTTGGGAAGTACCCAACGCAACTACATGTCGAGCTGGCTCACAGGTGTTTCAGGAGAAACCTTCACCTCACAAAAGATATACTCCCATATGCCAAGGTACTGCCGCTTCTGGGAATGCCCAGAGATAGAGACCCTATAACGGACACAACATTGACGCCCTGGGTTGCAGTGGGTGTGGAGACACTTGGAGATCTGTATGCGGACGGTGCTTTACTACCTTTCGCAACACTGACGGCGGAAACTGGATTACCAGCGGGCCAGTTTCCATTGCACGCGGCCATTGTACGAACATTCACACAAAAGTGGGGTGACATGACGAACGAGCCGCTGACACACCAGCTAATACAGTACCTGCATGTGATGGGGGAAGGATTGCATGTGGTACATTGGCTAGTACAAGCCTTGCTTATCCACGTACTGAAACCATTAGAGAGACTCCGCACATATTGGACAGAGGACAGAGGCTGTCCCTGGACGGATAAAGAATGGGAACGTGTTAAAGCTAGCGCTACGCACATACCGCGGAACTCACGATTTAAACTCATACAGACTTGCATATTGCATAGGGCGTATCTTTCACCAGACAAAATTATTAAATATTTCAACGTCAATACTTCCGAATGCCCGAGGTGTTCTCTCTTGGGCGCTGATATACTGCATATGTTGTGGTCCTGTCTCTTGCTTCTACCCTATTGGCGCGCGATATCGGACGCAGTCAATAACTGCACGAACACTGAGGTGCCTTCCATGTGGGAAGTTTGCCTCCTAGGGTCTTATAAGAGAACAAAGGCCAATAAGGCAGACTCCAGGTTCCGGGACTTGGGCCTCATAACAGCGAAGTACCTCATAACCAAGAGATGGAAACACAAGGATCCACCAGCAGCGTCACATTTGGCACAATCCTTTGAGGTCTGGGCACGAGCGGAGGGTACCACCCTACACAAGGAAGAGACGGCAGGGTTGCGAAAGTATCCCATCGCACAGACCTGGGACGGAATGCTAAGACATTTCACATGCTCTAATGCCACACTGCAGACACCCCCGTTAGAACAAGCAGGATCTGACACCTGAAGAGCCACCTAGTCGCCGACACCGCGCTATTTTTACATGCCACCTTCACTGCCATCATTGGTTCAGGAAGAAACCTCACATTCCCCCAAACACACCATTTGAAAGCAGCTCCTGTAGCGCATCGTCCCCACAACTATGCTATCATTCAGACAATTACAGTAGCGGCCCACACATCATACTTGCACGCCAGTCTGGTCGCGGCTCCACTCGGAAGACACTCCGAACATTTGAAATGTACACCCCAGGTTAACTGATGTCTCTCTTTTTGTTTTGAATGATTATTTACTGTAGTTGAATGAGGTTGAACTGTTGTTATATAAAATAATATCTAATGCACTGACCTGATATTGAAAGGTACATTGATCTACTTACCTGTGACACGAACTATGATGCAAATCTAGAGTTGGATCTCATTGCGAAATACATTTATCTGTAAGCATTGATGTTCTTACAAATAACTCTCACTGCCAAGGAGAGACGTACTTAGCACCTTTGTCCCGACCCTTCACTGGAGATGACAGGATGTGCGGGCTGTAGGAGCCCAGAGGGATTTGTATACCTATACACAACCCCTACACCCCAGATATGGCTGACACTGAAGTAAAATGAAGGAAATGTTTTGATCTTTATGCATAGTGTTATGGGACAATTGATATCGTTGATATATTGATACGTACAGATACTTGTGGACTAATGTACCGGAAAAGATAAAATGCAATAAAGATATTTTCCATTATCCCCTCTCCTGTTCGCCCTACTGGATGAACCCCTGGCAATATGTTTACGCCAGGAGGGTGAGGAGTGGGGCATCCCATTGGCAGGCATGACACACTGTGTGTCCCTTTACGCTGACGACCTTTTGATATATGTCCGTGACGCTACACAAGATCTGACACTCATATGGCAAACGCTGCAAGACTTCACTGAGGCTTCAGGCCTGGGAGTTAACTGGGGAAAATCCACCCTGTATCCACACAGCCCACACACAGCCCCATTTGAGATACAGATAGGGACACAATCGCTCACGTGGAACGCTGAGGCGCCCAGATATCTAGGAGTGCGCCTGTACCACTCCCAGACAGACATGCACGAAGGGAATCACCGCAGGGCCTTGGCAGGCCTTTGGTCTGCGGTGGGGTTCTGGAAATCGCTACCCCTAGCCCCCATAGGCCTAGTGGCACTGGCCAAAATGATTATGGTCCCACGCATGTTATACCACTTTGCTAACATCCCAGTTATACCGCCACGGCCATTCTTTAAGGAGTTAGATTCCCTGCTTACTGAACTGATTTGGGGTGGGGGACGACACAGGGTGGCCCGACTACGCTATACATCTCCACGACGGAAGGGGGGCTGGGAGCACCTTCCTTTGAGGCATACTTCCTCGCAGCTCAGCTGCAATGGCTGTCATATTGGACGGCGGAGCGGCACATGGGGAGACCGTCACCACAGAAGGTCGCACGCCACTGCCAGTTATTCGCTGGATGCTGCTCCCGGGCACAAGGCCCATACGCACACGGCCCCTGCAGTTGTCCATAGCTCCTACTTGTATGCTGCGCATCCATCGTATGTCCCGAAATAGGCCCCCACACTCACCTTTGCTCCCACTAGTGGGCTTTCCCCGGGACGACGCGTACTACACCGCCAGCGCCCTCCAAGTCTGGACGTATCTGGCAATCATGGAGATGGAAGCCCTATTTGAGAATGGCCAAATTAAAACGTACGCCCAAATATCGGAACAGTACGGTCTTCCCCCTGGACAATTTTTACTACACAGACAGCTGATCGACAGTAGTAGTAGGTATTGGGACCAGACAGCAGGCGAACCGCCAACACACCCAGTGATTCATATTATTTTACACATGGGAATAGGGCTCCACCTAGTCACGTGGCTCACCGGTTAGAGGAGGCAGTCCTTGATGCAGAGGTCAGACCCGGGACCAGGGTTCAATCCCCGACGCGGCAGGGCCTTGAGCTCAAAATGTCCACGGACTCGATAATTCTCGCCTCGGTGCCTACTCGAATCGTGGGTTCACACTCTGCAACTCTGGGCAATAGCTTGCTTAATCTCCACTACGGCCCCACCGCGATGGGATGCCTGGTCCTCACCTTGGGGATGCCCAGTAGGGGTAATCTCGCAGGGAAAGTCCAGGACGGGTTCCCAAAGCAAGCGCCTTGAGACCTCACGGTGAAAGGCGCTATATAAGAACGTATGATTTATGATTTACGATTTACGTGGCTTTACAAAGCTATACGGACACCCATTCTCCCCTCCCTGCAACCGCTACGTCAGAAGTGGGAAGCGGAAATAGGAAGGGCATTACATGATAAAGAGTGGGAAATGGCCCTCGAGTTTCCTAAAAAAGTATCCAGGAATGCACGCTTCCGCTATATACAATCTAACATCCTCCATCTGGCTTACCTTACACCCCACCGGCTTCATAAGTTCTATCCTGACAAAGATTTTACCTACCCCCGTTGTCAATTACCGAGTGCAGACTTCAAACACATGTTCTGGGATTGCCCTACACTTCAGGAATACTGGGACCGGGTCCACCAGACACTCAGAATCACAACTAACATCACAACCTTCTCCGCCTGGGAGGCGTGCGCCCTTGGGGGAGACTCACAAAACAAAGTATCGCTTTCTATCCCTTGCCATCCTCTTAGCGAAAAGGGGAATAGCCATGTACTGGCGAGCCCCGGCAGGCCCCCCGGTGGCGGCCTGCATAGGAGCATTGAAAAAATGGGGGAGGGTGGAGGAGGAGGTTTTGCGAGATGAAGAAGCAAAAGGTACCCGCAAACATCCCATCTCTCTCGAGTGGGCACAATTACTACATACCTTTACGCACGAAACCACCCCAGAGACCGAACCGGCAAGCCCCCAACCCCAGGCATCACACGCATCCCCTATAGGGTCCACCGTGAACACTTCAAGGGCGCAGGAATGTGCTTAGTTCCACACCAACGCATACGGTGTACCCGCGTATCCCTCGTCAAGCGAACATGCTCGTTCAGACCTGCTCCACGCCCTGTGTGCCAGATCATAGATCATAGTATAACCGCATCTCACGAAAACAACGCCATCACCCACACTGCAGATCACATCCAGCTGAACTTTGAAGGCCCCCTGCCAATCCCATCCACTCTGTACCCAAACAGTTATTGGTTCACAGTTCTGCACCGGAAGTTATGGTGTTACTGTTAATTTATTGGGGACACAAGCACTCGAGCACAGACACATTGCGCACGGCATAAGCAGGTGCACACACACAGTAGGGTCACACAAGTCCAACGACAGCAAGCCCACCCACAACTGCAATTGCAATGATCATGAAAAGCGCAACAAAGGGGCTACCAACCCCCGCATGTCACACCCCACTGCAAGGGGACGGTACTAGTTGAATGTTGATGAAATGATGAATTGTTGACCTGCGCCCGATGCATGCCTTAAAACAACTGTAATAAGATGTAGAACGAAAGTGCAATGAGTTATGAACTTACTTATGAAAAACCTCAATAAACAAATTTAAACAAAAAAAATGTAATAAAGATATTTAAAAAAATTTTTTTTAATGAGGCTACAAATGCTATACCTGTGTTGAAAACAGTGACACTGCCTTGTATTGTGGAGTGACCTATTATGTTTTCTCTATATCATCCAAGTTCATGTGTCCCAAACTTCCCGATTTGTGAACTTATTTTTGCTCAGAAAAGAAAGCTGAAGGTACTTTTTTGTAAGTAATGCAGTATCTTTTACTAAAAGATGGTCATATATTGCGTAATAATTCAGACCTCTTTCCCTTATAAGCACTGAAGGGAATATATTTGGATCCAAACAATCTGGCATTGTAAAAAGTAGATGCAAATAGGACAATTGATGGATGGAATGCTGAAACAATGTCAAACATTCACCCCAGTACAAAGATCTGGGCATAAATCCATATTTGTTTGCACACTGGCCCTTCCAGTTTAGACCCAGCCATGTGCAAATCAGTCTTGACCCTGCTCCCCATGGGAACAGTCCAGCCCAAACTGCCAGGCCAGGTTCTCCCTGGACTGGAAACAAGTATGCTGGGACCGGTTTCAGGGTATCACTCCTCATCAGCAAAGCTAGCTTTACTCCAGTGACATGGTGAGCACAGGACCTACGCCTGGGCATACACCATCCCACTTAGGGTGACAAATACAAAAAGAACAGATGATGTACGGAATGCTGGAAAAATGTTAAACATTCTCCCCAGTACAGAGATCTGGGCCTAAATCCATTATTTTTTGCCGATCCATGCCCTTCCAGTTTAGACCCAGCCACATGCAAATCAGCCTTGACCCTGCTCCCCATGGGAACAGTCCAGCCCTAACTGCCAGACCAGTGTCGGGGTATCACCCTGTAAGAAACTTCCTCCCGGCGCAGCGGAACAATTCTACTTACCTTATATTCCTTCTACATCTTCCCAGTCCTCCTCCCATTTACCACCCCTGACCTATAACCATAAAAGAGAGACTCAAAGGGGAAAAGAAGCCCCAACAGTAAGGAAGGACTACTATTATTCCTAATAGAGGGGAGGAGTCCAAAACCTGCCCAACCAATCCGGGTCTGACCTTGGTTTAGAAATCGACCACATCACAGGATAGAACGTCATCAACCAGGAAGATGCGGCGCAAGAGGAGAGAAGCCATAGACCAGGAAATGGGCCTTCGGAAGATGCAGCGCGAGGAGAGAGGATCCCGAAACCTGGAAGCAGCCAGCAGGAAGACCGCTACGCTGCACAAGAAGAAATGGAGGAGGACCCCAATTTGAACAAAGCTCTGGATGCTTGGAGCGAGGAGTGGTGGACCCCGGCGTAGGAAGCTGACAAGCGGTCGCAACTCGGGAGAGTAGCGGCAGGCGCATGTCCATGTACCTAGAAGTGGTTGGGTAAATATCGTACCAGTATTCGGGTAGCTAGGGAATGCACAGGTTGCTCATAGCTGGGTGTGGATATTGGGAGTTTTTTTTCTTGTTTGTTACACTCCCCATGGACCTTTATTTTCGCCCAATATTTCACTAAGAGCTCTGGGCCAGAAAAGATCCTTTTCCCTCTACTATTAAAGGACTCCTAGAGTTAGAGGGGCTGGACCTTTATTTTCGCCCAATATTTCACTAAGAACTCTGGGCCAGAAAAGATCCTTTTCCCTCTACTATTAAAGGACTCCTAGAGTTAGAGGGGCCCTTTTCCCTCCTCATTAATTATTATTATTATGTTTGAGCTTGTAAAGCGCACTGTTACCCGGAGGTTTCCTGGCGCTGTGTAACGCTGGGGAACCCGTCCTGGCTTTCCCTTTGGGATGGTCCCTGCTGGGAGTCCCCAAGGTGGAGCCAAGCATCCCCGGCGTTGGAGGGGCCGTGGTGGAGATTAGGCAAGCTGATGCCCAGAGTTGCCGAGTGGGACCCCTGATTAGAGTAGGCACCGAAGCGATAATTGGCATATCGATGTTGCCTGCATTATGAGGATAAAATAATCTCCCTCCTAAAGAGAACCAAAGAGGAATGCAACCTTACCTGTATTTTCTCAGCAACTTTCTCTTTCCTAAAGAATACTCGAGTAAGACTTCCTGGGGAATTGAATTATATATACAATTTTTAATTTTATTCTATTATTTCCACTGTGTATGAAATCTTCGGACCCCTAGATCACATAGTTGTTTTGGGGGACCAGCTTTAATGCTGGCCCATGCTCCCTCTATCTTGACAGAGCTGGTTGGTTTGCCTTGTAATGGACTTCTAATGGTGGGCTCCGTGAGGGGGCTTTCTCCCCAGGCCCTAGTCAGTTAGGTGATAGCACATGGGACCTGAGGGGTTACCAATCATGACTCTGACAGTGCTTAAGAAATGTGAGAATGTGGGTAGGAGATTTCAATGTATTAGTTGAATCAAATCATCAACTGTACAATGTAAATGTGTTTGTATTTATATAGCGCCTTCTACCCAGAGGTCTCGTAGTGCTGTATTCATACCGCTGTGGAACCCTTCCTGGCTTTCCTGTGAGATGTCCACTCCTGGGCACCCCCAAGGTGAAGCCAGGCATCCAAGCGCTGCTGGGGCCGTTGTGGAGATTAAGCAAGCTATTGCCCAGAGTCACAGAGTGGGACCCATGATTAGACTAGGCACAGAGGCGAGAATTATCAGGTTCAGGGAGATCATGTGTCCAAGAGCCGCCGAGGCGGGAATTGAACCCTGGTCCCGGGCCAGACCTCTGCATCAGGGTCTGCTGCTCTAACCATTGAGCCACGCTTCTCCACATATGTATACAATGCTGTACCTATTGTAAATTAGTCTGAAAATGGTTTTACTTAAAATGGTTTTTCATTGATACGTCGTGTTTAGTGTTTAATAAATACGGGCTGAGAATGGATCATATGCATGAAGAATGGCATCCTGCTAAGAAGTCAAAAGAAGACTTACAGGTAGATTCATCAAAGACCCGTTTTGCGAGTCTTTAATAGCGATTCATAAGGAATCGCTATTACAGACTCGCAAAACGGGATTCATGTAGGAATCGCAAAATAAATTGCGATTCCTACACATTCCTTATCGCAAATAAGGAATAACTCCCCATTAATTCCTATGGCCCATAGGAATGAATGGGGAGTATTCCTTATTTGCGATTAGCAATTAGCGACTCGCAAATAAGAGAGCGATTTCAAGGGTGCCAGGGGTGTCCAAAGGACACCCTGTAGCACCCCTGAAATGCAAATTTACACAGGTGTTGCGCACACACATGTCCAAAGGACATGTGTGTGTGTAACATGCAACAGAGATAAATGCAGTAAAGTGCTTTTTTCTATATTTTCGCAATTTACCATGAAGTCAGACTTAGTGGTAAATAGCGACCAAATATTGCGAATTCGCAATTACAAATTGGTTAATGAATTGCATTTAAGGAATCTCTAATAGATTTCGCAAATAGCGATTTTTGCATTTGGGATGATGAATCCCAAATGCAAAAATTGCACTCGCAAAGGGCCAGATTCTCAGAAACTGGCCCTTTGCGAGCGCAATTTAGTTTGATGAATCTACCTGTTAGACCGATAAATATTAAATATATTTTGATTTTTACTGATAAGCTTAAGGACTTCACTGTAGGCCAAACTCATTTATTCGCTGAGCCAAAGGTAGCTTGTAACTGAGCTCTGGAATAGCAACGAATGATGTGAAAGAAGATTAGCTGTCATGGTAACAGAAGGAGGAACAAAAATGTATTTAGAGAGGTACCGAACTCACTTCTGATCAAATATCTGAGGGGGAACTTTCAGCGGTTGATGAGGCCTGTATTGAAAGACAGGCTGTGCACCATTACATCACAGGTGACAACTGATGATGCTGAATAGGCCCCAAATGTCAGGAGTACTGGGGTAGGTTAGCGTAGCATGGCTGTGCGAGATTCCACATCAACTTTACTTCGAAAAGGGAAGATTTTCTAGATCCTGCTGTTTAAATGTGTTGGGAAGAGATACTGCACCTGCTCTCTATTAAATAAAGTCTCAACTATTATTGATCGTAGCTGTAGGTATTAATTGATTATCACATGTTGTGCAACATAAATTGTTGATAACTACATCTCATCAAACAGGAAAGAGAGCACCGAAAATACCTACTATTAATGAGTATTTTGGGTGCTTGTGAGGGAAACCCCACTTGTCCTATCGAAGCTTGAGACTGCAATTGAGCCCATAGCAAGAGCTGAGACATGGGAGGGCAAGAGGATGATTTATCAACTGAATCGTATGCCACTTTTCAAAACTTATTAGCAACCTACTTGCTAAATGAGTACAGTACTGTTAGAAAGGTCAATATCATTCCCTTCACCACAACTAAAACCTAATAAAGACCACTGGATGTGAAGACATGTTGCTCTCTATCCATAAACAGCCTATAATATAATATTCTCAACAAAGTACTAGTGAACAGTATACTTCCATGTCTAATTAATTCTGATCAATCTGGATTTATTCCATGTAGAAGCAATTCACCAAATATTAGAAGACTATGTAATTTACTGAACAACTTGCAAATATCAGTACCTTCTCCAGCTGTAGTCTTCATTTACATGGAGAAAGCATTTGGCAGTTTACACTGGGATTACTTATTCTTTCTTTTAAGATAAATGGGATTTGGTGTACACATAAAACATTGAGTTAGATTCCTTCATACTTAACCCAAAGTCAAAAGGTTTGCTTTATTCGGTTAAAATTTAAAACCATCAAAGCACAGGACAATATTTCATGATGTAAATAATCACATTACAAACAAGCAGATAATATCAATAACACATTACAAATAAACAAATACTATCAATAATGCATAAACCAAATATATTACACTTGGCGTACAAATATACAGATTAAAAAGTTTGTCACCCATTGAGTTCTGCATTTAAAATTCAGTAATTCATCTGCTAAATCGTCACACCACAAATTTTCTGTCTACAAAAGAAATCACTACAAATAAAAAGGTAGAGGATGGTTACTAGTGTAGCTGTACTTTATTTCTTCGCCTGATGGCCCCTGTGATGTAGCTAGCTACCCCAAAATACACCACTGAGGACCCAAGCGTTTGCAAGTAGGCCATGGCCGGGCTGACTTGCTCAAAGTTACAGCCCCTTAACAATAGCAAAATAAATTTCTTGCGTAATGAAACACAAAAGTCGCAGAAAAAAAACCATATGCAAGGTATTGTGCTCAGAAAAATTGTCACAGGGGCAAGGCCCCAAAGTCCCTTCTTTGAAAAAACCTTTTGAGAATGATAAAAGCCATGGGAGCATGTTATGCTTAAACGTTAATAACACAAACAGATGATATGGCTTGTTTATATAAGTCAAGTACAGCTGGATTTCTCTCCCTATACTTAGCATTACAAAACTCCTGACTGAAGGTTTTACCAATTCCCCTTCTTCCCTCATTAACATTGCCCTGTTCTGGAACTGAAACTTTACGGCCTTAATAGCTGTCTTGCCTAACACACTAGGATTCATGAACAGATCAGGGCTACCCAGTGAATCCATTTGGGTTTTAATATAATGTATCCACGGGATAGCGAGGGCTCTGTCTAGAGACATACAGTCTTGAATAATCAATTGGTTTAGATTTGGCGGCTGCTGTACCAAAATTCTCAACCAACCGAGCAATGGGGCCACAGCGATCTGGTCTAAAATATAGCCAGTCCCAAGGTCCATATGAATATTAAAAGTAGCAGCAGATGATGGGAGCGACAACAATTTTCAAAAAAATACATTTTCTGCTGTTTGGATTTCGCTAACATCTGTGTAGCCCCATACCTCGCTCCCATATAGCACCATTGGGACACACTTAGCGTTATAAATTTTCATGAGTGCCGGGAGTGGTTTGCAACCCAATCGCTTTGCAAACGCTAACAGAGCACCCGACGCCCTGGCAAGGGTATTCTTTTTATGGGCATGCTGCATAACCCATGACCTTCTGTCATCAAAAAGAATCCCTAAGTATGGGAAGGCTGGGACTTTAATGAGCTCTTGCCCTTTGCAGAAAAATTTTGCCTTTTTTGCCCGTCCCCCACCTATTGACATAGTGTGACTTTTTAAAATTGGTTATTATATCTAGAGAGTCCATAAAATTAATAAAACAATCTAAAAGAGATTGTAGGCCTCTTGCCGTTCTTGCCACTAAAACTGCATATAATAGTGCGGGGATCATTTTTAAGCCAGCTCTTGGGATATCCTTGCAAGATGAGATTAATGCGTCTCCCAAGTTATTAATATAAAGCATAAACAGCAAGGGTGCAAGGATACATCCTTGCTTTACCCCTCGCTTAACTGGCCAAGCATCTGTCGGACTCCCATTCTCATTATAACTGACCGCTGCCGTAGTATTCTCATGGCTATCAGCCAGGAAAGATATAAATACAGGGTCCAGCCCCATGTCGTATAGGGAAGCCCAAAGCTTTTGCCTATTTACAAGGTCGAAAGCAGTGGACAAATCCATAAAAGCTAGATGTATGTCCCCCTGCTTTGCGACCCTATGACACGATGTAAATTAAGGCATTGTCCTGTTGTGCCCCTTCCCTGTCTGAACCCATACTGTAGGTCCGAGATGACAGAATATTTTTCCAGCCAGTCTGTCAAGCGGGCTAGTACGGCTTTTCCCATAATCTTTGCAGCAGAATCCAAGAGTGAGATGGGCCTCTAAGAGCCCGGATCTTCTCTTGAGCCCTTTTTAAATATTGGGACTATAACTGCTTTACCCCAAGACATTGGGAGACCCACTTTGGAGGCTGCATTAAAAACAGAAGTTAAAATCTTTGCCCATAACCTAGGGCCGGCCCTATATAAATCAGCCGGTACCCCGTCCAGGCCTGGTGCTTTCCCCTTTGATGTAGACCCAATCGCCTCCATTACTTCTTCCTCTGTAAAATTGATTTTTGGGGCCTGTATAGTTTCCCCACGGGGAATGAAAGGTGAGTGACTGATCTCAGAGTATAGGCCACTAAAGTGTTCCACCCACCTTTCTGGGAGGATGAGACAATCTTTAATTGTATTATCTGTCTCATCGAATAATGGACTATTAATCACTTTCCAGAATTGGGTGCTACTTGTCAGGACACTCGCTTGAATCAATTCATCCCATGCCATCTCTTTTAGCTGGGTGTTCCTTACTTTTATTGCTTGTTTGTAGGCCCTTCTGGCCTCTACAATCTTATTAGTGTCCCTGCCAGACTCTTTCAAAGCCTCCAAAAGTGCCGTATGTGCAATTGTGCAAGCTTGGTCAAACCAGTTTTTCAGTTTCTTAGGCCTTGGTTTACCTTGCTGAGTCAAGTTAACCGCTACCTGTTTTGTAATGCGGTCAAAGGCACCAAGGATTACCATTGGCTCGGAATCCATATTCAGACATAACCTCAAATCCTCAGAATTAGTATTATACAAATTATCAAGGAAGTCAGCTGGGGTAATAACCTCCCATCTCAACCTTCGACCCTGTAATTTGATAGCTATATTAGAGTTTGAAATAAGGGCCAATGGTATCTCACTTTTAAGGGCCTTAATTTTAATATCCATCATAAGGGGATCATGGTCACTGACACTGTTCTGTGTGACACAAAAAAGCCTATCAGATCCATCAAAGGGCATGATACTAAAATATAATCGATAATACTACAATGACCTTGGTCAATATAGGTTGAGACAGGGGACAGGGTTTCTACTTGTGATGGGCAGAACAAGTAGTGGTCAGATAAAAGACTCTCCAGATACGTCCCGCTCTTCGTGTCCTCAAAGTGGGTAACCCCCTGCGGGCAGTGTTCGTACTCAATATCTTGTAAACAATTTAGGTGACAGACATGAATATTAAAATCGCCAAGAATTAAAAGATGGTAGGGTGTATCGTTACTTACATCATAGTCATCCAAAAAAATAGACAATGCTCTTAAATGGTCCAATTCATTAGTCCTAGTAAAGGAATTATAAAAATGTACCACCATTACAGGCAAATTATCACCATCAAGTTTGACAGCTAAAATATTTGGGGAACTTGTCACTACCAACTCCGGCCTATACAGTAATTTGAGGCTGAATAATAGCAAGAGACCCCCCCTCGATCTCCCCATTACAGATGGTTCAGCGTTTTTGCTAAAGGATTGATACCCGTCCAAATGGTAGGGATCTCTAGCGTCCCAGGTTTCCTGCAAAGTAATAATATGGTGCATTGACAGAAAGGCCTCCCAGTTTATGTCCCCTCTTTTTGACTACAGCCCAGCAATATTCCATGATAGAATCTCTATCTTGTTCTCGGATACAATATGCCCTGTTTGATTTGTCTCCAAGACCACTATATTAACCGGGTTCGGTAATGCCAACTGGCATGCTACCTCTTCTTCAATATCAGGCACCATGGCCAGGGACTTCCCGTCTGCCAACAGCCCAGCTGCTGGCCGCCGTACAACAGGCACGTCCCTGTGTTGCAGTCAACCTTGCTCATCTAAATTGGACAGGGCCTCAAAACTATTTGAGACTGGTATAAACGGAAAACTCCCTCCTTGTGGTCTCACAGAGGGCCTATAAAAGTAGCTCAATGGTAGGACTGCAATACAGGTAGTAATTAAGGAGTAATCTTGTACTTCAAGCATTGTTTGGGCAAATTCTGGTCTTCTAAAATTGACAATAACACAGTCCCCCCTTATCTTTTTCTCTGAATTGCCAAGCCATGCCACTCTACGCACCATCGAGATGTTATTCGTTAGGAATGGACTAAAGCCTTTATGCCTAGTGAGCTAGTCCAGTTTTATATTTTAGTTGGGACCAGGTTTCAACTTGGTCTGTTCTCAATGGATGAACACCGGCCAGAACTACGACCAGAGGGCCTGCAGCTGATGGTAAATCAATAATATCTTGGGCTGGTTTCAAGCTGGTCTTATGGGCTTGTCTCTCCTGCCCGCTATCTTGCCCTACTATGGGGAGGTTTAACGTCCCTGGCGGATTGTTTAGGGGTTGCAGGAGTTGTACACCCAGAGGGTTATGGTGCATTTGCAGTACTCGATCTTGCTGTGAATTGCCGGGTGAATTACCGGGTAACACTGTCTGGCTACCAGGATGCAAACTCCCACCAGCCACTAAATGATTGGGAATGGATTTTCTTACAATCGGTTGGTCAGTAGCTGTGGTAGTCTTTTGCTTACCCAGAATCTCACCTGTCACTATGCTCCCTGGAGGTATAGTGCGTACATAACTTCCCCCTACATTTTGTTGGTCAGCGCAATTTCTTACTTCAATATCGTTTACCAAACTCATAACTTTATCCTCAATGACCTCAAGCTTGGTCCAAAAGGGGGCAAGAAAAGATGATATCAGTGACTCCATACGCTCCCAGAAGGCATGGCTGCCCCCTGAGTTACATGATTCATTAGCATCAGAGTTTACAACCTGGTCCTGGTCCTCCCCAATATCGGCAGTACCTGATGTTTTCTCCTTCTGAGTATTACTTTTCCCTTTGGTCTATTAGTCGCTAGGCCACCCCTTGTCCGTTTTGCTACAGGCTCCCCCAAGCCACCACTTGCACCGGTACATTCCCGTGCCGACCTTTTCGGCCTAGTTGATCGGGGATCACAGGCTTCCCCTTTATCTATAATGGGAAAAGTTTTAGCAATGGCTGGGGTTTGATCCGGAGGGCAGGCCAGATTATGCATAGTAGAAGGTACCAGGCTCCTGTCTTCCTCTATTACTTCAGACGCGATGCCATCCTGGGGAGTGATACCCTCCAGTAACCGGGAGTTATGCCCAGTTCTTGCAACCATAATTGGGATTAGCACTACATCCCCCATGTCCCCCAGTAAGTGATCTACGGGGTCAGTGTTTATGAGGCTTATAGGTTGAGCCGCTACCACGGGTGATTTGGCCAATTGAATGTTTCCCATTGAAGATCTCTTTTGAGTTGCGTAGACTCTAAAGAACGCCTTTTTTCTGTTAACATTATTTCATGCTGGAGCACCGAACCAGCTCTAACCAAGAAAGCATCCAAGGTGCCTACCACACTTCCCCCTACCCCTACCTTCTGCCCCACTCTGATTTGTTTAGTAGCCATAGCCCTGAGTTAGTATTGCGCTCTTTACTAGGTACTTTGAAATGATTTAGTCTTACAGTTAGAAAGGCTAAAGCTAACAAGAACACTCACATTAACAATGCAGGTTGTTGTTTATCCACTAATCACTCCGAGGGTAGCCCCCTCACCGCTTAAGAGCAAGCGGGCAACAAAGTCTTCAGTTCAATGTCATTCAAAATACATTCCGCTTACTTTATGTCCGAGTTTAAAGGTTAGAGGGGTGGCCCAGCCCAGCCTCTTCTGGCCTCTGACAGCCACTGACGGTACGGCCCTTGTCCCGGGCTTGACCCGCGCGCGTCCCGCGATGCGGGGGCTGGCCTTGGTTTTAAAGCACCTCCAGGCGCGGAAATCAGCTGAAGCAGCTTCCTGCCACAAGTCACCCTGGGGATTGAAGTCTCCCCCTCTCAGCGGCCGCGCCGGAAGGGAAAAGGCTGCGGCGGCGGGGGGAGACAGGAGCCAGGAGCTGGAAGCGTGACCGGCAATATGCAGGTGAGTCAGGGAAACCATAGGGCTGCAGGCAAAAATGTCCCGTTGTACTAATGAGCGAACCCCTGTGTGCTGGTTAAAAGTGGACTGATTATCACTGATTCATGGACAGTGCGTAGAGGGCCCGTCAAAGACGCCCTTCACCAACCCTTCTGTTCACTGTAGCAATCACACCGCTAGCTGTACAGTTTCTCAAAAAGTGAGCTGTTAACCTGAGGAAAATTTTTTCATGATTATGATGACAATGTCTTGCTATATAGAGATGAGGAGCTGATTTATGTCAGAGATGCATCTACTGACCTAACTCAGATGATGTTGGAGATTATTTCAGTTCATTAAGGACCCACAAGTAAACACAAGTACGTTCTGCTGTTCCCACTTAGGTCACTAGTCCCTTCAAAAATAGCACAATTAGTCAACAGTTACAGATGGGAATATAACGAAGGCACTGAAAGTAATCAGAGAGTCTGTCCCAATTTGGAAGAAACTCACCCTGCACTAAACAGAATAGCACTTCCCAAGATGGTAGTCCTACCGGGTTTTATAATTATTTCACAAATGTACCTGTAATATCCCTGCAAAACGACTGATGCAAAGATCTGAAACCATAATCTTGCTGTTATTACACTTGAAAACCAGGCACAGGACTGCACTCCAGAAACTACAACTTCCAAAAAACTGGCGGTTAACTGAATACCCCAGATTATGAATTTTACGATTTATCATCACAGTTCCATTGAGTGTCTGGGCAGCTTGGAGGCTTGACTACAGAATAAATACATTATCTAAAATTAGTCATCCCAGGCACATCTCTTCAAGCGGCTCAATTTGAAAGAAGGAGCCAAACCTACCCAACACTGATATACACCACAAAATACTGTTGGCAGGTAGCTCTCAAGAGAACAAGCAGCTAAGGTGTCATATGCACCAGGCCTGCTAATGTGATGCTGCCCTAGGTTAAGGGAGCTGAGAAAAACAGTGACTTACCTAAATGGACTGATGCGGGTGCTATATTAGTGGGTGACCATTTCGAAAACGTGAAGTTTCTACAATTGGAGTTACTCATAGGAATTTTTTTTTTAAGTTGTACATATAACATTAAAAAAAAATTAGCCGCCTAGGAATTTAAAACCCAGAAGTAATAAAATGTATCAATTGTAATTTTTGTGAAAATGCAGAAGCGCACTACGTTCATGCATAAAATGAGGTGTGGAATGCCCTAATGCACGGGCTATGACACATGCCGGGCCAGGATACATTACAAGCATGCAAGATTTTATGGGGTGCACAAGGCCCAATTCTAAAAGCTGTGCACCGGCGAGGCTGTGTGCAACCAAACTATTCAGAAGAGGTGCTGTATAATGGTAAAGCACCTTGTAAGTGTGCACGGCAATAACATTCAATGTGCCCATGCTGATACCAGGGTGTCAGGCCATACCTAATCATACCCCTTTTCGGGTGGGGGGTGGGGGGAGAAGCTTTTGTTTAAAGTGCCACGTTCTTGATCATAACGTGAATAGTAGGCATGCATAGTGACGCCCTGATGAAGGACATCTTCCTGCACGCTTAAATTTCAGCCAGGTCCAAGCTATGTGCTCAAAGAGCCACATGCTAGGTCAAAAGGTGCTTAATATGCATACGTATTGTAGGAGAACAATGGTTCGGGTAGCCTACAGGGTCCTGAACAACAAGTTTTAATGTAGGAGTGAATCAATCTTGCGAGCAAAACATGTAGGGTAACTTTTGAAAAAAATATTTATTTCATATTTTCACATGTAAAGATACGTCATGGCACCACATGCTGTCCTACAGATGTCTCTGGGTCGTAGACAGTGATGGTATCTCATTAAATTGCATCATCACCTTAACAGCGCTCACTCTAATTGTAGGCTCTATTGCTTTCACTGGATCCTTAACCACCTGGTTCTTCTTTAGTGAGTGCAAGGTTATTCAGAAGTATATCAGGCAATTCAGTGCTTCAGACTTTCATCCAACTTTGTTTGAATTTGGTTTTCACGTCTTTCAAAGATTTCTGCAAGGTAATCAAGGGCACATAATGCTAGCCTTTCTTCATGGCCCCTTTTACCACATCACCCCCCTGCTGTCTCCTTTTGCTCTGTCCTACCCCTTGGGAATGCTTTTCATTTTTCCACTTTTGTTTAATTTAGATTCTTGATCTCTGGCATCCATTTTCCAAGTATATCTCTAGAGGCAGGGGTGTGTATTTATAAGACAGTTGCAGTGGAATTAAAATATTTGCGGTTTGTTAGATGTGTTTATGGTTAGTGACCATGTCTTTACAGAGTCAGGGCCTTGCCATAAGGGTTAGCTGCGATTTTCTGACCTTGTCAATAAATGCCTCATTTGAAGGCCTGCACTTTAACATAGCTCCATTGGATAGATTCAGACGTAACGTCCCATTAAAGTTTTGACAGATCGATACTTTATAATCCTTGTCGTAATATAGACTTTTCTACCACTTAATACACTAGCACTTCCAATGAGAATTGAAAAACTGCGTAAGGTGAATGAGATAATAAAGGCAATGACCTGCAACTGCATATCCTTACTCCTTTACAAAGTTATCTGTTTATGCTTAGCCATTCTGATATGCTTTATGCAGCTTTGCTTTATATTTCTTCTCGTTGGGGTGGTCATAAGTGACTATGGACACCATTGGTGAAATGGAAATGGGACAATGCAGGAGGAATTTTGAGATCATTGTGTGCTCCATCCCAGGATAGTAAGAAAAAAGACCTGCAAACAGTGGTTCGTCCTGCACGCCATTAAGGGTCGAGGGTCTACAGTGCCTTTCTTTCGTATATGTATTCGTTAAATTAGAGCGGATTTTGTATGTTTGGTGCCCTTGGTTTGTGAGGGATCTAAACATCCCCTCCGTGGAGTCTGGTAGTTGAGATGCTATAAATGTGCAGGCTATTTCTCCTGGATATGGTACCCCTGGG
This sequence comes from Lissotriton vulgaris, assembly GCF_964263255.1. Lineage (NCBI taxonomy): Eukaryota > Metazoa > Chordata > Amphibia > Caudata > Salamandridae > Lissotriton > Lissotriton vulgaris. Next base: position 584,807,473 of record NC_141691.1, read on the forward strand.
AAGCGTCCAAGTTGTGAATATTCGGGTAGGCTCAGTCAGAGATCGCGTTTATGGTTCACTCCTTCCACCCATCCGCTGTAACCGATACCGTTCAGGGCCCTGCACCTCCCTAGACACCTCAGGCCGCCTGCGCGCGTTTTCGACGTTCTGCTTCCCCGCGCATCCGTTGGCCCTGTTCCCAAGGCTTTTATTTACTTTTGAACACAATATTCCTTACCTTTAAAGACCTGATCTGTCATCACCAGCTAAATGGGGCTTTTGTGTTCGTCTCAAACCCTTCAGTGGAGTGGAGTGTTTGCCAGTTCATCAGCTTACATCTTTCGCAAATTCCTGCCAGCCAAATTGCAACTAAAAACACAACGTCGAGACGTCTTTTCCGTACGTCTACGTATGTTGAGGAGAAATGTCTACCTTATTTTTTATTTTTTTTGCTAAAATGTTTTATATTTGTGCAGTAGGCCTTATTTTAGCCCGTGTCACGCTGCTCATGCTTTTATTTTGTCGGATGTGCACCAGCCCTGCAGTGACCGTTATGTTAAGATTGAGCCACGTCAAGCACATTTTTATTTCAATTTTTTTTCTTCCTGTAGGACAAAGCTAAACCCCCAGCCCTCGTTGAAAGTCCTCGAGGTTCCTTATCAGCTGCATCTCCACTCTCACTTCTCTTAATGCAGCCGAACCTTTTAGCAGCCGGCCATAGGAGCTATTCGCGATAATAATCTGAAATCCAATGCCCGGCGGGCATGCTCTGCTTGCTAAACAAATCACATTAAAAAAGCTTTTCTCCAAGAGTTATGGTGGGTACTATTAAATGATTGCTACCAAATCCTCCTACACTTTCTCGTGAAGAATGAAGTCGACGTTTGCTTTCCACATCACCTATGAAATGTGTAATAATGGCTTTTTTACCATCAACATTATAAATCTATTCGTTTTCGCCCCTTTAATTTCACCTAAGTGATAGGAATGTACATTATACTGTTATTATCCCGACGTTCAGCACATCTGGCAACTCATATGAGGTCATCTCTTTTTAGTAAGTATAAGTAATTAATACATCAATCAATTACACTAACTATTTTTGAATATTTGTGTCGAAACTAAAGGATTCTTAACTGCCAGAGTGTTACTGTTTTACATCCCACCTAAATGGTGAGGATTCGCTGAGGAATAATACTTCTGTAAAGGGCATCAACGCAAGTTGTGCAACTATGCAAGAGTTGAGAGCGGGAACTTTGAGCTCTCCATTTTCTCTCCTCCTCAATGCTTAGAAGCTTAGAACGGGCTCGTAAAATCGTCCTGTGATGACAAATAAGAAGTGTGGTAACGGTTTTGCTCGGTCGATTTTACTGCCTAGTAATTCTCGAATAATAGTAATGAGGGCCTCATTGGTACCTTTACTCAGTATGAAAACAAGATTTTGGCTTACAGGAAGATATTCAAATGTGTTAACATTGGCCTATATCATGTCAGTATTAAGGTCCATGTCTTTATTTTGCGCTGTTAGACTAACAATATTGCTACAATCTCTATATGTTTGGCGTTTTGAGTTAAAAAAGCGAAATAAATAGTTTTAATTTCAGTTTATGAACATTTTCCCATATCATGCTAAAATAAGTGTTGGCAAACCCAACAAATCTCTTCCGAGTACAGTATAATTATTTCAATTGTAGGTCTTTCTATTAATCTAAGTTACTTGAAGAGGTTCAAGTGTCACAAAGGATTGTTCCTTAAAGTCACGCTCATTGTTGATGTGGTGTCACTTTTGCCATATTCCGGATTTGCTGTCTGTACCCTCAGTCACGAATGCCAGTATCAGTGCCAGGCATTATGAATAATGCCTACTGCCTACATCAGGCACATTGAATAGTTAATGTGGGTATGTGCATGTCAGATGCCCCTCAATGCGCTGTGGCTGTTGGACTATCTCAGCCCACCTGTTGCATTATATACACAGTAAAAGTACAGCTTTGAGTACAACTCACAACTCACACTTGTATATTGCAAAAGAACACAATAGAAATGGTTGGGGGGGACTCTGCAAAACCAATGTAAGTTCTTATTTAAAAAATCAGCCTGCTAGTTGTGTGCATCACCCAGGATTAGGTCTTGGACTGCCTGAAAGCTGGTCACAGTGCCCACACCAACCAGGGCAGTGAACAGTGGTGCAAGAAATTCAAGCTTGAATATAGTAAACACCTGACCAATCAAGCATTCTATCACCTCTTAACTTGACTTAACATTGATAGCTCTTATATATTATATTACAGATGTATATTATTTGTCACATACTGATTTACGATTTACTATATTGTTTTGTGTTTTGTATTCTGTGGAATTGTATATATTTAATCTCCGATAAAAATGATGACAAAAAAAAACATTGATTGTAAGATTGGTGTGAGTGAGATTTCATTTCAATGCACTTGATTTACTGCGCACCACAGCAAGTCAGGACGTCGTATGTGGCATCACATTCTGGATTGAAAGTTCATTAAAGCCTAACATGGACGTTCGACAAAAGGCACAGATTTGTTTCCGATAAGACGCCACTTTTGAGCAATTCACAAACAACTAGCAGCTCAGGTAAATCGAGGAATTGAAATTGATAACAATCGTGTTCTCCTCCACTATGCCACCATGACTAAATCTATTCACAAACACTGCATGATGATCCAAGCCGAGAAATTGAAACTCATTCCTACACATTACATAATACTCTAATTGAATTTTATATATCTGTAATTATATTAAGGCCAATCACCCTCACCATCTGGTCCTGCTTTCAGCACCAAACACGATGAGTTTATTTTAGGCTCTTCTCCAGTCGTGAATAATGCGAGCAAGTAATCAATGACCTCACCTCCCAGACCCGATCCCACCCCGCCGACTCCAGCAGGGCGAGGATTTGCTGGGTCAGGGGCTGCCAACACTTATTTATAGCCTTGGGGGCTTCTGCAACAATCACCCGGGCTACTACATTGCAGGGCCTGGCGAGGGTTCAAGTGTGCATGTCCGGCTGGATACCCGTCCAAACCTACATGCGCACATCACCCCAAGAAGGCCTGGCATCTGCCAATCAACAAGCTGGCTCGGAGCAGAGGCCCCCCATGTAACCTTTTTGCCCGGGTAATGCCCCGCACTGCCGCAAAAAAAATAAAAAAAATCTAATCTTTATTATTAAACATTTTTAATATCATGGCAAACAAACAGAGGAGTGACACCCCCATAAAGAAACTGCAGTTGGTTACTTTGCAACTAAAAAACTTCTCAAACAAAACCAGATGATTTCAAACTTCCAATCAGGCTTTAGGCCCAACCACTGCACCCAACTGGCTATCAGTCATATCTCAGAACATCTATGCAACATCGGAAACAGAGATCAAAAGGCTGCATTAATCCTGTCGGAATTATCTGCAGCCCTTGACACCATAAACCACGATTGGCTACTCACCTGCTTAGATCAAAATCAGAGCATGACAGGTAGTGCCCTTAATTAGATGTGTTCTTTTCCGTCTAAGAAGAAACAATGTGTCAAGCTTGTGAAATTCACATTTACAAGATAGGCAAGTGCACAAGGGATTAGCATTCTCGCCACTGTTCTTCCGGATCCATAGGCAATGCTTAAATTGGAAATTAATAAGTCCGTAGCCCTGTTTTGCTCAGAAGTTTACGGTCAATGATACCGAATGTCAGTGTGTTGAATGCCAAGGCTGCGTAGTCTTGATTCCACCTCAAGATCCTTTAAGTAACCCCCACCCCACTCTGTTCCTGTATCTCACTCATACAGGTTCTTTTTCACCTCTTTGTCACGTTTTTGTCTTTGCTTCCTCCTTCATCATTCCTGATGTGTTTTTCACTCACTTGCTCTGGGTCAAAGTCTGATGAGGAAATAAAAGTGCCAGTCCCTAAAATTGATTGTTGATGGGCCCTACCTGCAACTGCCAACTCAAATAAAGTACTGTCTGTGGGTGCCCTCTGGCAAACCAAGTTGCATCTTACAGCCTCAGCTTTTCGGTGTATGCCAATCGTTCTCAAATCTTACCGAACATACATTGAACCTGCCCAGTTGCCCTAAGTCATCTTTCCATTTCAGTGATCCGTAAAGGAATGGCTGGTGAGGAACTTTATCTTTCTCAACAAAAAACCTGAGATCTTTACTTTTATAACATCTAGTCCCTCGAAGATCCCGTTTGAATGCTGGCTGTATCTTGATCCTCCACCAGCACCTGTTAAAACAGCTTGTAAACTTGGAGGCTGGGTCTATTCTTATCTCTGTTTTTCTCCGCAAATCTAAGCAGCACTTCCACCTATGCAATCCACTAAATCGTGCCCAATGCTAGGTATCGTTCACAGAAGCCTCTTGAACCGGGCTACCCTAGTCTCCAAAGAATTGTCCTGCTCCACAGTTCACCCCAATGCATCCCAGAAGCAAACAAAAATGTGCATAGAGCAGATCTCTCCAAACCAAACGGCTTATCTTCAGGAACACGCGTGAAGATGAACACTCTTAGTATCATCTGGAAGTCCGTTCATGACCAATCTCTAAATTACATCATCTATTTATCCGGGTCGTGACAAAAAAAATACTCCACTCCCCACTAAAATTGACCACCACCAAATGACCACTTAAAAGAATGGGTTGGCTGGATCTGCTCTGTGGATCCATCTACCCCAAACATGCACCAACATGAACATTGTAAAGATCACAGTGAAGATGTCTTTTTCTAGTCCTTCTCCCTCCACGATGTACTGTTGTTCCTTAAACAACGCCTTCTTCACGCAGCACCCACCCCATTGATGTCCTGTGGCTTTTCTGTATGCTCCTCTCTGTATTAGTGCTGTAAAACTACAGTTTCTTCTGGTAATTGTATAGCTTGAAAATAAATAAAAATACAATTACAACTTGTTAGATTTGGGGGTCTGTAGTTGGCACAGGTAGGTACTTGTGACAAATAGGGACCCTTGCCTCTAGTCAGGGTAAGGGGGTACACTTCTAAAATAAACCCTGCTCACCCCCTTGGTAGCTTGGCACAAGCAGACAGGCTTATCTCAGAGGCAGTGTGTAAAGCAGTTGTGAACACATACAGTAATTAAGTGACAACACAATAAATTGACACCACACCAGTTTTACATAAAAAAGAAGTATTCTAATTATAGATTTAACACAAAACCACAAACGACAAAAATCCACATTACTGTACTTAAAATGGTAGAATTAGCTTATCTCTCTTTAGATCTTAAAATGCAACACTTTGAGTCAATGTACCTTAAGATGCGTAAGGCTTCTACAACAAAAGTGTTGCAGGGATGGCGATGCCTTAGTTCCTTACACGCAAAGACGGTGATGCGTTGAAGATCCGGTGCAAAGAAACAAAGATGGCGTCTTCTTCTTAATGCGGCACGCTCCTCCGATGTTGCGAGATGTCTCGAATCGATGCGACAGCTGCAGCAGCGACACTCTTGTTCAGTGATGTGACGACAGCGGCTTTGGCGGCGACACTCTTCTCCGACGATGCAAGACGCTTCTGCTCCATGCGACATCTGCAGCGGCGACACACTTGTTCACTGATGCGACGACAGCGGCTGCGAGGGCGGTACGCTTCCCCGTGGATGCGAGGCTCTTCTACAGTGCAATGCGACAGCTACAGCGGTGACACCCTGGCTCAGTGATGCAACGGCAGCGGCTGCAATGGCGACATGCTTCTTCGATGTTGCGATACGTTTCTTGTGATGCGGTGCAATGCGACAGCTACAGCGGCGACATCTTCGAGATGCGACGGCAGCGGCTGCAACGGCGACACGCTTCTTCTTTGTGAGTCGCGCTTCCAGCTCTTTGCGACACGCAGTCCCTCAGAAGCCCAAAACAGCTGCAGGCACTTCCAAAGAACTCTTGGGGAGCTAGTGGTTGAAGTCTGTTGTCCCTGAGACTTCAGCAGGAGGCCACCTCTTCTCTCAAGCCCTTGGAGATCCTTCACAAGTTGAATAAAGCACACATAGTTCCTTTCTCCTTTCTTTGGTAGTCAGGCAACCACTGCAGGCCAATCCCCCAAGCAGCACTTCAGCTTAGGGAAAGTCTCTTCTCAGTCTCTCTGGTTCCACTCCTCAGCAAAGGTTTCTTCTTGGTGTCCAAAAGTGATCTAATTCTCTGGGGTCTGGGTCCCCTCTTTTGTACACAGTTCTCTGAAGGCAGAGAGGCCTTTGCCTAGTCCAAATCAGTTCTGGTCATTCCTGGAGCACTCTGTTTACATAACTCCTTCTTTCCTGTCACAGTGCAGGGCAGAAACATCAGACGCACCACAGGAGGTGGAGCCAGCATTGTGGAGGGAAGGCACAGTCCTATTCAGGTCCCAGGTGCTACTCCTCCCACCCATCTACATGCAGATCTCTCTATTCAGCACTGGGCTGACTCGCCCTTTCTCCTGGAATCCCCCAGCCCCTGTCACTCAAACTCCAGACCAGGAATACACAACCTAGCAGAGGCAGACTTGGATAGTTAGACAAGAAAATCCTTACTTTCTAAAAGTGGTATTTTCAAACATAGAATGTTAAAACCAACTTCACTAAAAGATGCGTTTTATCATTCTGAGTTCAGGCATACTAAACTTGAATTTCTACATAGTTCCCTGAGTCAGTTAGGATTATAAGATGTAATAATCAAGCTGCCCATTCTGGCGTATGGGGAATAGGTAGCCTTGCAAAAGTGAAAAACTGAAATTGCTGTAATTCACTATTAGGACGTGACACACACATCAGGGCTTGTCATACCTTATACTTACAATGCTCCCTGCCCTTGGGCCTACCACAGGGGTGTCTGATATGGAGAAAAGGGAAGGTTTATAGACTGGCACATGGGTGCACTTGCTCAGTCAGCATGGCAGTACCAGACTGCACACAGGCTCTGCAATGGCAGACCTGAGACACACTTTAAGAGGCTGCTTCCCTGGGTGGCACAACCAGTGCTGCAAGACCACTAGCAGCATTTGGTTTACATGCCCTGGGCACACTCAGTGCACTGTACTAGGGTCTGACCAGTAAACCAAATCAGCCAATCATGGGTTCTCTAATCCATAACTCAATTTACAATAGGGAGAGTATATGCACTTTAGAACTGATCAGCAGTGGCAAAGTGCCCAGAGTCATAAAACAGCCAACAACCGGTCAGACAAAATACAGGAGGATGGCAAAAAGTTCAGGGATGACCCTGCCAAAAGCGCCAAGTCCAATACAACTCTTTTTAATATATTTTTTATTGGTTTTAAATTTAACTGAGGCGTAGCGTTTAAACAATATCTGCCTCCTAAGGCACCCAACTACCTGCATGCCTTCAGAATGAGCAAAAACAACTCATTCATGGTAGCTGCAGGTCAGTGTATTGAAGTTACACAGCTTCACAACAAGCACCACTAAACATTACAACAGTAAAGTGGTGTTACGTGTATAACTTAAAAATTAACCTCACTAGTGCTTGGCGTTATTTACTGAGTCACGGGTTAAATGAAACTGTTTTTCCGCATATAGGGAGTAGTGTTTTCTTGAAGTGACGGAAGGGGACAGGAGTCGTGGACCTCTGCTTTATGCTGTTCCTGTACCTTTTCTATGTGGGTGTAGTGTCTGGTTCCAGGGTTACTCAACTAGTGTTTGTGTAATGATCCTCGTGAACCAACCAGAAGACTGGACTCCAGGTTGTTTTCAGTCTTGGCAGGCTTCTGGGGGTTCTGCCCCCAGTTTCGAAGATCTCCAGTATTTTTGCCACAGTGAGCAAATAGAGTCCCTACGCCAACTTCTCTTTTCTTCCCTGTGTAAATCAACCCTTTCACTTCAAGCGCATGCTCCAGCGGCGCTTCAGAGCAGTGGATAGGGGCGTGCCTTGTTAATTTCTACAACATGACAATGTATTTTTGCTGCTTGTAATGCTGAATCCAATAACTTATTGAGCGCCGTATTCAGGTTACTGCGTGAGAATAGGCCCAGGGAGCATCTCCCTGGTATAAGGATGTCAATTCTATTCAGAACCTTGTCCAGGAAGTCTGTGTTCAACCTTAATACTGGGCCAAGCCTGGGAATCCCCATACCATGTGGAAAAACCACTTGGGAGTGGTAATAATGTCATGCATTTCACTAAAACAAATTCAATTAGTACAATGACTGATGCATCCAGACTTAAAGTTCTTGTACAGTGAATCATTTGTTGACTTATAGTAGAGGTGGCTCTTTTTTATTGGACCTTTTGTGTACACAGTAACAACATCAAACGTCTGTATTCATAACCACTTTTGAAGCAGTTTCCAAACCATTCTCTACAGAGCTATCCACAGGTTGATCATGGAAAGGAGCTTACAGAGTAACAGTCACCAGTAAACCAAACACAAACGAGTGAATACGAGAAGCTACTGAAACAGGGAAACTTCCATGGCTACAACATTGTGGTTTAGATAGGCTATATTTGTCCCAACGTGTGTCTCCCCTGCTTTATTCTGCCCTCGAATGATAACTGCAGCAAAGAACAAAAAAAACTGTGAACTGTTATTCTGTCTTTCACAAGAGATCTTCAATATTTCTCGCTAAATTATTCTTTCTTCAATAAAGATCATAATAGGGATCTTCTTCCAGAAGGCATTACCACATCTAGACAGTGCAAATGACCACTCAGCTTCCTGCTCCTGTAAATATAAGTTCACTGTTCCAAACGGAAGTGTGGAGCCAGAGAAAACTCATGGAACTGACCTTGTATCTTGAAAATAGGTTTACATGCGACCTACCCACCCGCTGGATTAGTTACACAAAAGAGGTCTTTGTTTAGCACATAATCTTGACAACCTGAAAAGTCAAATATCACAGCTGATTCTCTACCACTGAAGCAAAGTTTCATGCTGTTAAACGCTCTAGAGAAATCTGTTTCCACCCTACCCAACACTGATCACACAATGTTCTTTCTGTTGCCCCATGATTAGTAATATTTCTAATGGTTATTACACGTGCTTCTGCTTTCGTAATCATGTGAATGGTAATATATATATATTTCTCTGAGGTCCTGTCCATTAGTTATAGGTTTCCCATGTGTTCTCAAACTCCTGTATCTTAAAAATGGTTTTGATAATACTATTGTGGCCCCAGTCCCCTTTTCCATCAATCTCAATATTGGTTTTAGTCTTTCACATTATAAGCATAAATTATTTTTAGCTTATAAATTTTAAAACACACATCTTGTTAAAATCAAGATTTTTCTTAATAAGGAGCACTGATCTGATGAAGTTGGGTAATTATCACACCGATTGTTTGCACTTTATTTAAGGAAATACTTCTATGCTGCTACAAAATAATGTAAAATTTGCACCTGTTTTGTATTTTTGCACATTGCCCTATTTGCACATTTTCTATTTGACTAATCCAAATCAATGAGGTTAGGCCTATATGAAATTAGGAATTCATTCAGAGATACTTGTGTATATAATTATAGAGTATTAATATTTTAATAGTATATTTCTATTTTTATATTGTATATTGTATATATGACATGCATATTTATTATATATATTTTTTCCAAAAATGAGATATATATTTTTGTATGACATATTTTATCAATGTATTTATTCATATTTATTGAAATATACACAGAAAGTGGCAAACCCATTAAATCATAATGTGCAGTGTGCTATAATATCAATGCAACTGTGCATAACGTCATATACATTTGATATGAACCGGCATTCATGCTGTAATATTGTATAAATTTAACATGCTAAGTAATCAAATTAGGCTTGTCTCAAAACTACAAGTCCCAGCATGCATATGTATATAGTATTTCCTTTATCTCTATATATCACTTAGATGAGGTGAAAGCATCACACAAAAAACTGTATAAAAACTAAAAGCGGACCATGTGTTTGTCTATTGAGAAAGAATACGGAGGTATTCGAAACGCGTCTGACAAAACTTTGAAATAAAAGACCTGCATTTCCACAATACTCGGAGTCTGTATTTCGTCCTTTGGTTGTGATCCGGCTGGGCACTGCAGAGAGGTTCGGAGATATTCTGATATATATATATATATATATATATATATATATATATATATATATATAATATATGCTGCAAGAGCTCGTCTCAGTCTCCACGAAACCAACAGCCACACAAGCAAAGACGAGGTAGACCCGAATAAGTGCTTCTTTTTTTATTTAATTTTTAAAGTGCAACCGCATCAGCCACGGCGCGTTTCGGCAGATCCCTGCCTTGATCACATGACAACAGTGTCGTGGGATGCACCTCCTTTTAAAGTGCAAGTGCATGAATGGACATAGAAAGTATACTTTTCACAGCTTTCTTTCATCATTTTCTTGTTGTGACACGTAAAATACATGAAATGTTTGTAAAATACATTTGCTAAAGGCATGAGGGTTAAATCTCAAAAAGATATTTCAGTAAAAACAATGGGTTGTTAATGCCTGTTTTCTAAATATCCATTCACTAAATGATATAGTGCATCACCGTGAATCTAAATAAAGAGAAATTGAAACTAAAAACATTTATATAAACGTGATAGAAAAAAAACCTATTTTTTCCAATGGACAAAAATGATACCCTATGTGAAAAAATGATATTAAATTTACACACATATGTACCTTGCCAAAAAAAACAATTTGAGAAACAATTTATGTTCTTCATAGGGATAAATACAGGGAAAAGATTATTCTGAAAGGAATTATACACATATCTCTGTTTTTCAAAGGGTCCCTCCAATTTAAATGCAACTAAGTGTATCTGTCAGGCTGAGTGATTCCCACAATTGAGCAACCTCTACAAAAATTGATAAATTAATGTTGTTGTTCAATCCACTCATAGTATAATTAAAATTGCATAAATAGTTAAAAACCCTTCTGAAGTATCAAAAATATATATATAAAAAAGTTATTTGTCGTTTTTACTGTATAAAATCCATTATTTACAATACAAAAACAAGTTCATAAAGTATTTACATCTTAGAAGCAATGGATAGTTTTAACTTTTCATTATATTGTGTTGAATTGATGAAAGATGTGTAGGCTTCCTGATATAAAGTGCAAGATGTGAACAGTAACTTCCCAGAAAAATAGAAGATTCATTCTAGAAATGTGTATAAATCTTCAGTCATGTTGAGACCTTTTGGCTGTATGGCTGAGATACCCGCCACCCCCTCTCAACACAATCCCCAAAGGAGGGAAACCGGAAACAGTTCTTGAAGTTTTTGGAAGAGGGAGGGAGTAACCCTCCCGGCCGTATTTATTAAAACAAAATTAAAACATTAAATCAACATTTTATATTATGTACAATTTCATTACCACATTGCGATGTTTGGCTAACCTTAACAGATTCTCTAATACAGAGGTTCTCCTAGCCGAACTAACATCCTACACACATTTACTTGAAATTATGAAATTGTACATCCTAACGTTTAAGGGCCAACGGCAAGGTCGTAACCGGTGTCAAGATCCCTAACCAGAAATACCCCCCCCACTTGTGAGGGGCGACAGCACTGAGGCGTACCTCAAGTGCAACTACCAATTTCCCTTTGACTTGACGGGGGCACCAATAAAACTCGACGCCACTTAAAGGTCGTTCGAGGACTCGTGTGAGGTATCTAGAAGGTAGCGTAGACCCCCCCCAAACCCCGCACAACTTACCACATCTGCCGTCACAGACGTCACTGGCCCCGGGAAATTCCCCAGGAGGGGGCTGTAACCCCTCCTACACAGGAAGGGGCCTTGACCGCCTTTCCTTTTCTTTCGGCGACCCATCCTTAGAAGGGACCGCCTCCCCGTTGAGGGGCCAATGGCCACCTCTCCCGAGCGCTCCCATCCGTGTTGGGTGACGCCCACTCATAGGGATCTTCCAATTAGTGCTCACCGATCATGACCTTACCGCCCGACCAAAATAAATACGACAATGCTAACTAAATGACTAAACTAAAAATACAGTAGCAACTATACTTTCATTAAAAGCATGCTTACCAATGAACACTAAAGCAGAATTTCTTTATTTGCAAAACGTAACACAAATCGACATTCTTTATTACATACTCAAAATCATCACGATAATACCACAACCTGTAAACGAAAATCAGAGTTATCCATCAACTTTATTCAAAACCACTTGCTGTCATCAGGGGCTGGTGGGTGGGTCAAAATTGGCTCTTCGTTCCGTCTCGAGCTCACGTGCAGCGAGGAGGTGCAGCTTCAGAGCACAGGAACAAGAGGATGCCTTCCGGTCTTGCGTCCCCTTTTATCCGTCTTCAGGGCGGGCGTAAACCCGCCCCTGCCTGCCCCGAGGGCGTGGCCAGCCGCGTCAGTGTCTAGGCCAGCCCACTCTAGGGCGGGAAAAAGCGCGCCCCGGCTACGCCGCTTCGGGCATACCAGCCGAGACACGCCTCCCGCCCAAGATGGCTTCCCGGGGGGATCGTGGTACTCTGCCATACGTGCGGGGGGACCGAGTGGTCGCCCCTTTCCATATGGCTGAGATACCCGCCACCCCCTCTCAACACAATCCCCAAAGGAGGGAAACCGGAAACAGTTCTTGAAGTTTTTGGAAGAGGGAGGGAGTAACCCTCCCGGCCGTATTTATTAAAACAAAATTAAAACATTAAATCAACATTTTATATTATGTACAATTTCATTACCACATTGCGATGTTTGGCTAACCTTAACAGATTCTCTAATACAGAGGTTCTCCTAGCCGAACTAACATCCTACACACATTTACTTGAAATTATGAAATTGTACATCCTAACGTTTAAGGGCCAACGGCAAGGTCGTAACCGGTGTCAAGATCCCTAACCAGAAATACCCCCCCCCACTTGTGAGGGGCGACAGCACTGAGGCGTACCTCAAGTGCAACTACCAATTTCCCTTTGACTTGACGGGGGCACCAATAAAACTCGACGCCACTTAAAGGTCGTTCGAGGACTCGTGTGAGGTATCTAGAAGGTAGCGTAGACCCCCCCCCAAACCCCGCACAACTTACCACATCTGCCGTCGCAGACGTCACTGGCCCCGGGAAATTCCCCAGGAGGGGGCTGTAACCCCTCCTACACAGGAAGGGGCCTTGACCGCCTTTCCTTTTCTTTCGGCGACCCATCCTTAGAAGGGACCGCCTCCCCGTTGAGGGGCCAATGGCCACCTCTCCCGAGCGCTCCCATCCGTGTTGGGTGACGCCCACTCATAGGGATCTTCCAATTAGTGCTCACCGATCATGACCTTACCGCCACAGGCCGGATAGTTGACCGGCTATCCGGACCCCCCACAAAGCTCCTACCTAAAGGTCATGTTTTAACGTTTTTAACCATGCTAAGAAGTCTCCTATGAGTAACTCATTCCCCACCCGAGACAAATGCACACCATCCCCCAAATACATACTGTCATCATTAATACAGGCATGCGAAATAGAATGCAATGTCCTGGAACGGAACAACCTACTCACTTTGTTATTAAGCTTCCTCACAGAGTGATTCAAAGCAGGAACAGAAATAGCCCCTCGCCACACCTTTCGTGGGATCATATGGGACCACGCAATTGTGCACCCCGGAACTCTCCTCGCCAACCAACTTACAGTGGAAAGCATTGCCTCCAGGAGAAGTCGTCTACCGGTGGTGACCAAATCGTTGCCCCCTAGATGCACTATGATTATAGACGGCGGTGACCTCGTCCGCCCTAACAAACCCTCGAAAAATGCTTGAAACTGGTCAATACAGAGCCCGCCTCTTCCGTAGAAGGACACCCTGTACCCGTATTCCCCAGCTACGTGAATCATGTCACCTGCTTTGAATACGTCCGCGGCACGCCTCACGTATGAGTGGCCCACGACCCACACCTCCTTCTTCACAGCCGGTGATGTCTGACCGCTGGCCCGGTGTTGGGTCGACTGCATAGTCCGCCCCGCCTCGTAGGCTTGCGCAACTGAAAACCAAACAAAGACAAGAAGCGTGAGTACATCATTACAGCTTCACAACATGTGCAACCGCACATACCTCTTATAACACTTGGAGGACCAACGCCCCACTCGTTTCACTTGTTCAACATTAAGACCCCTGGCTGTAGCTTCCGTAGCAGCCCCTATCCGAAAGGAGTGGGTCCCAAACTCGCCCGGGTTCAAGCCCGCAGCGGCAATTGACATCGCAAGCACCCGCTGAAACTGAAATCTCGTCAGTGGGGTGGCGTCCGCGTGTCTCAACAAGGTCCCCCCCCATGATGCCACCCTTCGTGCTAGGTAGTTTTCTAAACACTTTACTGGACACATGGAGGACCCGGGAATCCTGGGTATGATTATGCAGTCACCCATCCCATCTTGATCGGTCTTGGACCTGACAAAGGAGACAGTCATTGTCTCTCCTCTGACCTGAACGTGTTCCCGGCACAAACCCCCTGTCACATCCCGTTTGTTCCTCGCCACCAGTTCGCTTACCCGCATCGCTCCATGAAATGCCAGCGTAAAAGCGGCTCGGAACAACACCGTCTCAAACTGAGATGAACATGTGGCAGGGAGTGTGGCCAACAACTGGGCCAACCTATCCAAACCTATCGGGCGCCTCTCATCTACTCTGCGACCCTCAAGGCGTTGCCACCCACGCAGCGCTTTCTGTACAACGAAAGACGCTGTCGGGTCCTGGATACCATGAGCCCTGGCAACAAAGGAAATGGCAGCACGATGCCTCTGGGCCGTAGCCACCGATTTCCCAGCCCTACGTAAGGACATCAGAAAATTCACTACCCATTCCTCGTGGCCCCAAAGCCCCTCTCCATCAGTCCCCAAAAAGGCTAAATAGGACCGAAACGCCCCTTCATATGCCTTCCTTGTCCTTGGTGCTAGGCTCTCTCCCACGAGGTGACGAAGTTCGGGGCACCGAGAGACCAGAGAGCTTCGGGAAAGGGTGCCGGCTCTGGGTCCGCTGTGGGAAGGAAACCCGAGAAAGCCTGCATATGAAAACGAGACAGTGCATCAGCTGCCTGATTCAGTACCCCCGGGACATGTTTAGCTCTGAATAGCACATTCAGTTGCATACACAGTAAAACAATTTCTTTGAGCAGTCTTAAAATCAGTTTACATCGTGCTGCCTGGCTATTGATGCACTCGACCACGGTCATATTGTCAGACCAAAATACCACAGAGTGATCTTTGAACCCTTCGGGCCAGGTTCTTAGGGCCACCAAAATGGGGAAAAGTTCCAAGAAAGCAATATTACTTGTCAGTCCATTGTCATGCCACCATGCCGGCCATCTTTGTGCCGACCATTTTGTGCCGAAGATGGCACCAAAACCTATGCTACCTGCCGAATCTGTCCATAGCCCCAGCTCTTCAGAGGACACGGCCGGTTTGTTCCAGACGACTCGACCATTAAAATCCGCCAGGAATGCTAACCAAATGCGCATGTCCTGGCGGACCTCAGCCGATAGTCTCGTGCGATGATGACCCTCCTTTAGGCCGACCATAGCTTGGGCAATTGAACGGGAAAAGGGGCGGGCCATCGGTATAACCCTCAGGGCAAAGTTCAACTGTCCCACCAACTGCTGTAACTGATGCAGCGTAACTTTAGATCCATTTATACACATTTGCAGGGCTGCCCTGAACTTCCCCACTTTGTCAGCTGGTAAACGAAAACAACCCTCACTGGAGTCTAACTCGATCCCCAGAAACTCGAGGCAAGTCGCAGGACCCACCGTCTTACCCGGTGCCAATGGCACACCAAACTGCTTCATTAATACACAAAATTCGGCCAAGGCCTGGCCACATTCGAGATCCCCGGCTGCCCCAAGGAACAGAAAGTCATCAAGGTAATGCATTACATGTTGGAAACCCGTCCTCTTTGTGAAGACCCATTGTAGAAAACTACTGAATTTCTCGAAATAGGCACAAGATATAGAGCACCCCATCGGCATACACCTATCCATGTAATAATGACCCTGAAACGTGAAACCTAGGAGACGCTGATCGTCTGGGTGTACCGGGAGCAACCGGAACGCTGACTCGATATCCGACTTCGCCATCAGCGCCCCGGGCCCCAGGCGATTCAAAATGGCTACGGCCTCATCGAAAGATGCGTACCGCACCGAACACACTTCTGGGTCTATTGCATCGTTTACAGAAAGACCACGTGGAGCTGATAAATTATGAATGAGTCGGAACTCACCCGGGTCCTTCTTGGGGACCACCCCTAAAGGAGAACAAACAAAACTCTGCACCGGGGGTACACTAAACGGGCCGGCAACCCGACCTCGAGTAACCTCTTTCCGGATCTTCTTCTGTACCACGGTCGTATGCTGTAGGACCGAAAGTTGATTTTTACACTTCTCCACACCCTGAAAGTCCCCTACTGGGATGCGGAAACCATACGAAAACCCGTTCCGCAGCACCCCAGCAGAAGTACGATCCGGGTATTCACTGAGCCAGGGAATCATCGCCAAGGTATCAATCGGGGTAGGTAAAGGCGCCCCTCGGACTATGTTAGACCTGTTTGGCGCCTCCTCTACCCCCGTTATCACCCGTTTTGGCTCTGCACGTGGACTCAGGATGGGACGACCCGCACCCACTACATTCATGTCTAAATTTACACGATCCCTGGGGCCTAGTACATTTACCTCTGTTGAAATTCCAGCAGAACCCCCTTTTCCCTGTGTTGCTGGCAGGTCTCGAGTGATCGTCGGTACCCGTACCTGATCGAAAGGGCGTCCCCGCATATTGGCGGGAGGATTCGCCAACATTACCCCCTACCAATGGCATTTTCAACATACCTGTCTCCTTCATTTTATCCCATGTCAAAGAATCGTAACAATCCCAGGTTAAGTTTTTATTATGCTCTTTAGCCTTTCTAAAAAGATTATCGTAGCAGAACCAATGGTTACCCTGGTGTGATGTCGAGTACCCCATGATTCGCGACTGATAGGTCGGCAACTCGGAAAGTAACTCGGGCCTACGTTCCCCTAAGATCGACGTAAAAATCCCCCATGCTTTGCCCCAATTGCCAATATTCTCATTCACTTTAAAGGCGGCCATTTTTGCGCGCCAAACACTCGGATGCATGAGGTCTTTCTGGCCCTTAACATGCTCCACCTCATAATGATCAACAAGCAACGAGAAGATGTTCACATATTCCCCCGCCCAAATCTTCTCTTTAATTGCCAAAGGCACATGTTGACCCAACCTTTCTCTACGAGAGGGTGCTGACTCATCCCTCGCAATCGGCAATGGCCGCTTACCTGCACCGGACGCTGCCTCTGCGGTCGTAATCGTCCCTTGTGGCTTGTCAACTACTGCAGCCGGCGTGGACACCTTGGCTGCCTCCCGTTTCTCACGCAGTTGCTTCATCAGCGCCTGCGCGTCGACAGCCGTGGCGCCCTCACTACCTTCGCCCAACCACGCTGCAAGTTGTGCTGCCAGCTCGGGCGGCATATCCTCATTGGACACCGGGGTGACCACCACGGGAATCGGATTCCCCTCCACGGGTACTGGGGTTGGCGCTTCAAGCGGGGTACGGGGAACCGGGACGTCTCCCCCAGCTGGTCCCCTCCTTGGCCTCTTGGCTCTCCCTCCTGGGGCTGCTCCAGCCGAAGGACGTTCCGGCCCCCCTTCCCCCTCTCTCTCCGCCACCCGCTTCTTCAGCTCGGTCATCTCCTTCATGAGGACCCGAAGCATCTGTTCAGTCGTCATTCTCTTTCCGCCTTTCTTGGGCATTTCTCCGACAGAGTATCTGTAAGACAAAAAGAAGGATTACAACGCTCAAAATTGGCTCTTCGTTCCGTCTCGAGCTCACGTGCAGCGAGGAGGTGCAGCTTCAGAGCACAGGAACAAGAGGATGCCTTCCGGTCTTGCGTCCCCTTTTATCCGTCTTCAGGGCGGGCGTAAACCCGCCCCTGCCTGCCCCGAGGGCGTGGCCAGCCGCGTCAGTGTCTAGGCCAGCCCACTCTAGGGCGGGAAAAAGCGCGCCCCGGCTACGCCGCTTCGGGCATACTAGCCGAGACACGCCTCCCGCCCAAGATGGCTTCCCGGGGGGATCGTGGTACTCTGCCATACGTGCGGGGGGACCGAGTGGTCGCCCCTTTCCACTTAGTATCCAAAGACAAGATGTAATGTGTCTCCAGCCTTCGCAGCATGCCCTCCCTGTCCCCTCCTCTTCTCTGCGCGGGGACTGCGTCTATGATGTAATATCTGAGATCTTTTAGATTTCCACCATGGACTTCATGGAAGTGTCTCGCCACAGGATAGTTAGGGTCGTTGTTGGTGATCGCCCTGACATGTTGTAGGATCCTCTTGTGGCTGGGAAGCTTGGTACTGCCTACATACTTTAAATTGCAGGTGCACTCTAGTATGTATACCACAAATTCACTTTTACATGTGAGGTGAAACCTAATGTTTTGTGGTTTGGGGCTGAAGGCTGTTAAATAGGAAGTTTTATTCACCCCAAATGAACAAGCTTTGCAGCTGGAGCACTTGTAAAAGCCTTTACGTGCTAGGGACAAGCCTGTATTGTCCCTATATTCTGGGCTGCTTCTAACCAGCACATCCCCCATCGAAGTTGCTTTTCTGTATGTGATTGAGGGGTATTCAGGAAGGGAATCTCCTATTACTGGATCCTCTTTTACAAGATGCCAGTTACGTTGGATGATTTTACGCAGTTCCCTATGCTGACGGTTGTAGCTCATGATTAATCTGGGTGCCTCTTCAGATATTGTTCTGCTACTTATGTTTTTTAATGTAGGGATTTCAGCATTGTGTAGGAGTTCCTCTCTGGATTTTAATCTGGATTTGGCCATTGCCGCATCAATTGTTTTGGCACTGTACCCTCTGTCTAAAAACCTACACTTGCTCTCCTGTTGGTGTCTCCTGAGTTCCCCTTCGTCACTGCAAATTCTACGTAACCGCAGCATCTCCCCATAGGGGATGCTGTGGATGAGATGGCTGGGATGTGCACTGCTAGCGTGTAACAGGGTGTTCCCTGCGGTTCGCTTTCTATATAAAGTGGTCTTTATTTTGCCTTCATCAATTTTAACTAAAATATCAAGGAAGGAAACTTGACAATCACTTATGTCAGACGTGAAGCATAAATTGATATCATTAACATTGATGTTGTCTACGAAATTCTGTGCCTCTTCTTTGCTGCCTTTCCACACAATGATCAAGTCATCAATGTACCGTAGGTAGGATACCATGTTGTTCTTACAGATATCCCGATATTCCTCCCTAAGGACCAGCTCCTCCCACCAGCCCATAAACAAACAGGCATAACTGGGGGAGAAGCTGGCCCCCATGGCGACACCCTGAACCTGACGGTACATTGATTTGTTGAAGAGGAAAAAGTTATGTTCTAAACAAAACAAGAGCATATCAATCAACATTTTGTTGTGCATCGTGAACTCAATGGATCTTTTGGATAAGAAATATTGAACAGCCTTCATCCCATCCCTGTTGCGAATACACGTATACAATGAGGAAACATCTAGGGTTATTAAATGATATCCCATTTCCCATTTGACCTTGGCTATTTTGGATAGAAAGTCCCCTGTGTCCTTCACATATGACTCCAATTTGAGGACATGTTCTTGTAAAAAGAAGTCTATATAATGTGATAGATTTTCCAGGGGTCCATCACAAGCCGCTATGATCGGTCTTCCTGGGGGTGTTTCCCTATTTTTGTGTATTTTGGCTATGAAGTAGATCACTGGCGTACGGGGATGCTCTTTCTTTAGGAATTTAAACTCCTCCATGTTCAAAAGTCCTAAGCTTTTCCATGCCAGTAGTTTGCTGCCCAATTCATCTTGCATTTGTTTGTATTTGATTGGTGAACTGTGGTGGTAACATTGGACATCGCTGAGCTGTTTGTTTGCTTCAGTCAGATATTGTGAAAGGGGCCATAACACGATGTTTCCTCCCTTATCCGAATTTCTTATTACCACTTCGTTCTCATTCTTTAATTTCTCCATTAGATTGTCATATTGAATTTGTTCTTTTGTTCTTCTTTTCTTGGTCATTTGAATTTTAGTGTGTAGTTTTTTAACTTGTGCAACCACAGTATCGTTGAAAACATCGATGGAGTCTTTGGTTGTAATAGGTACAAACTTGGATTTCCTTTTAAACGGTGTTTCCGGTTTTTTGTTTGCCAGACTCCTTGTTTGTTGGGAACTGAGGACCGGAAAATCCTGTGAGCATTCGACATTCTGTGACTCCATGTTGATTTGGGAACTGTTTCTTGTGTTGATTATACCTTGGACAGATGTTAGCAGCTCATAATCCTCTGCTATCAGGTTTATATGGTCTGCCTGCGGATCCTCTTGTGTGGTCTTATTTTTTGATTTATTTGTTGATTGAGTCTTATGGAATTTTCGGAGTTTTAGTTTTCGTATAAATTGGAACACATCAGCCCTGGTTTTAGTGTAATGAAAATTGCTTTCAGGGCAATACGATAGTCCTAGCGACAGCAACTGTTTCTCCGCCGTTGTCAAGTTGATGTTCGCCAGGTTTATTATCGTATTTGAATCAGTGTGTAATTCCTGTGTTCCTACGTTTTTGCCCCCTGTTTGTTGTTCCAAGCACCTCGGCCCCGTCCCCCTCGCTTTGTTGCGTTTCCTCTGGGCGGCCCTCCGCTCCCGCCTGCTCCTTGTCCGTTTTTTGCCGGTTGTTGTTTGCCTGCTGAGCGTAGGGTATCACGTCTTGTCTTGCTGATGTATTCTAACTCCTCGCCCATGGTTAGTCTTGTGGTGTCTTCATCGTCATATTCAGACCCACTTTCAGTGTACACACTGGAGCCTGATACCGAAGACATCTCTAATTGAGGTTCTCTCTCAGTTTGTGCAGAACTGGAGGGCTGCGGGTTTTGGCGCGTTTTTTCAGTGCTTGGTTTACCAGATTTATTCTTCCTCATGGCGTCGTATTTCCTGGAGAATGTGAAAACCCTTCCGTTTTCATAGTCCTCTTTGTCCCTTCTGAACTTGTATGATTTGCGGTTTTTTATTTTGTCTTCTTCCTTTTTCAGTTTACGTTCCATTTCTTCCTCGAATTTCACCTTGGAAGCTTGTGGGTCACTCATCGCTTGAATCTCGCTGCGCAGAGCATCTATTTTCGGAAGAATTTCCCCTCTGTCGTTCTCTGCATGCTTTACTAATAACTCAACCAGTTTTCTCGAAGAGTCTAAATTGCATTGCGCCCATTCCGCCATTAGTACCGGATTTGGTGTGTCATACGTGGGCGCTATCATTATTCTTAGCCCTCTGGGGATTCGATTTACCTCTAGATATCGGCTGAGGGACTTCGCCTCCCACCATTTAACCATTTCAGTGCGCATCAGCTTTTCGAGTGCCTTGTATTTATCTTTAAGATCAGTCCCCTCAGGCAAGGTTTTGTCTGTTATGCCTGTGGTCTTGTTTTTTGGTCTTGTCACTTCATTTGAGAACACCTCTTTCGCAGCGCTCTCCCGATCCTTCACTGTTGCCGCTGACATGGTTGCACTTAAAGTTATTTATAATTGATTTTCACCCGCTGCGTGTTAGAAAAGCGTCAAGAAAGGGTTCACAACTTGTCGGTTTCCTCTTCGCTTCTTACTGCTTACGCGGGTTACTCGTTAGCACATACCTCCCAATCCATGTGGGGTTACCAGGTACCTGATGGAGTTCGTCGTCCGCTGTCCGACGTCCTACACTCGCTCCTCCGAGCTGCGCCAGACCGCTTCTGGCAGACGCCTTCTCCTCCTCGGGCCTCGGCAATGCTTCCACCGCAGAAGGGGGTTGGGCAGGTTTCCGTTTCCGGTACTTTTCGAATGGATGCCGTGCTCTGCAGGACTCTCACAGAGACTCGACTCCCGCTGCCTTTCTTCTTTCTGCTCAACCACTTGCTGGGAGGGGGTCCACGTCGCTGGGAAAAGCAATCCAGCGAAATATGCTGCAAGAGCTCGTCTCAGTCTCCACGAAACCAACAGCCACACAAGCAAAGACGAGGTAGACCCGAATAAGTGCTTCTTTTTTTATTTAATTTTTAAAGTGCAACCGCATCAGCCACGACGCGTTTCGGCAGATCCCTGCCTTGATCACATGACAACAGTGTCGTGGGATGCACCTCCTTTTAAAGTGCAAGTGCATGAATGGACATAGAAAGTATACTTTTCACAGCTTTCTTTCATCATTTTCTTGTTGTGACACGTAAAATACATGAAATATATATATATATATATATATATATATATATATATATAGAGAGAGAGAGAGAGAGAGAGAGAGAGAGAGAGAGAGAGAGAGAGAGAGAGAGAGAGAGAGAGAGAAATGATTTTTATAGCAAATAACCCACACATATATTTTATATAATATTGTACTTCGTGTGAAGTCTTGTACTGAAAGCTAGTCATTTGTAGATCATTCTTTATTGGTTTCAGCAGGTAACTCTCTTAGACAAGTAGCAACCATTCCTCACAACATTTTGCATCTCTTGAGATCAACATTTGCACCTTTTTACTGTTTTTTACTTATCCAAGCCCTGCCAAAGAAGCTTGATGACGTCAGGCATTCAAAGTAGCAACTCCTACCAAATAAACTGGGTGCTTTTTGAGTGGAGCTAGTGAAAGAAAGGAGAACAAGAGATAGTCAGCAGAAAAGTGAATTATGGCCTGCATACTGTTTGTGTTCTGTCTTTGCCAAGTCTTTAGGACAGTATTTCTTTATCTTAATTACGTTTTTATTGACATTTATTAAACAATATAAGCATTTAAAATCAGTACAAAATATTCAATTAACATCCAAAGAAATTTTACAGTCCAAAAAAAACCTTTCTTCAACGGGGACAAATGTGTATCGGATTACCTCTAAGAATCCACCATTTTTGGTTGATAGTGTCCCTGCATAGCTCCGAGATCTTACAGTGCTTATGGGGACATCTTGACTTTAATAGATGGGTGGCATTAAGAAGAGACATTCATTTATTCCCCACCACCACTCCGTATGGGATGAACTACTACTTCTCCTAAATTGGGTGATATCTTTCTCTCCTTGCGAGTTCTAACCCTAGGTGCAGTAAAGCTTTCATGTCGTAGTTGGTGTAGAGGTCTTCCATAATGTGCAATAAGGCAATCTTGAATGGAGAATGTCATTGTCAAATCAGCAACCTTTGAGAGGGAATCAAAAACCTTCCCCCAGTATATCTGAATATTTGGGCATTCCCAAACTGTATGGAAAAGGGAGTCAATTTCGATATGGCATTTTATCGATATGGGCATGATATCAGGCGATTCCATGCCCATTTTTCTTAGTCTTTCTCTTTTGTGATGAAGTCTATGTACGTATTAGAACTGGATCAGGTGGTAACCAGACAACTTCGCCACCTCTTTGGGAGACGTGAGGGCATAGCTCCTGTCTTCTGGTGACTCGCCCATATTAGACTCCCAGCCTAGAGAGAGTCAAGGTAGTTAATGATTAGTGTTCTATAAAGTTTAGAATTCCCTTTGGCTCCAAAAATACTAATTGTCAGTTTAGCCTCCAAGGGATTGAGGTCAGCGATCCAGGTATGTTGTGCCAGATGAGGGTACAAAGGAAATGAGTGTCACTGCACACCTTACTTTTTTGGTATAAACCTAGATAGTATAGTACTCAGTGGTAAACTGTGTATGCGTGCTACCGATATGTGGAGTGATTAGACCCCTGTCACTTGGAATGTATAAAATGTGAAGAAGGCTTTGGACTCCCAAAGTCTAGACACGGTGCACAGCTTAAAGGACAACAATCTGTTGTCTCTCCATTTATTTAGAAAATGTTTTGAGCAATAAACAAAAATGATTCAAATATTCATTCCGAACTATTGTTCCTAGTTTATCAGTAGATTTCAACAAAAGGATATAACTAATACATAGTCATGAATAATAACAAATAAACAATTTAAACACAAAAATGTCTAATGTGTCTCATTAAATTATAAAGTTCCGCTAAACAACAGTACAACAAGGTGAATACTGATTGGTATTAACGAAATTCCCAATGCATTTCGGGCTCCAACATATGAACCCTTCGATGAGGGGCCATTACATATCTAATTTATAGATAGCATTAAAATTGAAATATTTGGAGAGGACATTCTTGCTGCAGGTCAGAAAAGGCCCAAAGCACAAACTGGAAGACTATGGGCCAGATGTAGGTAAATATCATTTACCGATTCTAAAATACAGAATTTTACTGATTCGGTATTTTAGAATCGGTAAATGATATGTAGCTAATGATTCAGTAAATTTTACCGAACCGGTAACATTTGGTGAATACCGATTTGGTATTTACCGAATCGGTATTCCCCATTCATTCCTTTGGGCCTGGAGGCCATAGGAATGATAAGAATTACCGATTCGGTAAATACCGAATCGGTAAAAGGGGGTAGACTTACAAGGGTGGCAGGGTGTCACATTGACACCTGGTTGCACCCCTGTACAGTGCATGGGTGCACATGTGGCACACATACATGCCATAAGGGCATGTATGTCTGCCACATGGCACAGTTGAAAAAAGCACAAAATTGCTTTTTTTAAGGTTTTCAATATTTAACACCAACTTGTAGTTGGTGATAAATAACGAATCCTTACAAGTGAAAAGCACTCACTTGAGTGCTTCCTACATTAAGGATTCTGTAATTTACTGAATCGTTATTTAAGAATTTGGTAATATACTGATTCCTTAAATTACCTATTCAGTAAATTACAGAATCCTTAAATTAGGCCCCTACATCTGAAAAGCCTAATACCGGTCAGTATACCGACCGGTATTAGGCTTCCTACATCTGGCCCTAAGCCTTTTAATTGGGAAATCTCTATCCAGTCCCATTTTATAAATCAGTTTTATCTTAATACAAAGGGGAGTTTCGCCCATCATCTTTGTGTCTCATTTAATGACCTGAAATGTGACATACCAAACCTCCACGACTACCTTGTTGTTGATGGCAATACAGGGAAGATTGGGATTTCTACCTCTGTAGAAATAGTGTAAGGGGGGTGTTTTCCATGAACCATCTTTTGGTAGCATAGGCAGGATGAGCACAAGGTCCAAAGATATATTCATTTGTAACTAATAGGTGGGCGTGCTCGTAATAAAAGAGGATGTCTATTAGACTCAGGTCCCCATCATACAGACTTGAAACTGTTAGCCGTAGCAGTGCATAAGGCCGTCCCCACACTTCCGAAGGTGTGAGTCAGTTTTACGAAAGATGGACAGGGAATATGATGCAAGGTTCTGGATGGCCAATAGTATCTTAGGTAAAAAAACATAATTTTTGTAATTGCTACTAACCCCATCAACGATGAGAGCAGGGGGGTCGTGGGGGTGTAGAGGGGAACAATGATCCAAGACTCTTTGTAGTGCATCTAAAGGGGAAGATAATGTTATCCCAACAAGGTTTTAGAGAGCTGGTCATAAACATATTACGCTTTTAATCAGCACCTAGCACTCCCAACCTTGATCATCTTAGAAAATTGAGGAACTCATACAATAGGAAGATTCTTAAGGCAAAGGCAGACTTTTTCCGAACTCAGCTGAACCTAGCGAGCAACCGACCAAAAAAACTCTTTGAAATCATCAAGGAACAATCTTGCAATACAACTAACTACAGTGAGTTAAATGACCTGGCCACCCCTACATGTGATGTGCTTGCCAGTTTCTTCCATGAAAAGACTAGAACTATTGAGCTAGAAATCCAATCAAAGCTGGCCACCCGCCAACCTATGGCATTAGATCCCAAATTGGACGTTTTATCTGAAGACCTTTTTAATTATATTAACCCAAGGGAAGTTCCAAAAAATAATGCCTCCTGGCACACCTTCTCGCCAATCTCTCAACAAACTACCTACAACACTCTACAAGCAATCAACCCTTCCAATCACTTCTCGGATCCCTTGCCACCTGCCCTATTCAATATTTTTAAAACCTCTATACTACCATTATGGTCTAAAATTGTAAACGCCTCCCTGACTCAAGGTGTCATTCCGGATTGCCTTAAAATAGGACAGGTCACTCCTATACTAAAGAAGGCTGACGCTTCTCCAGCTGATCCTAACAACTACCGTCCTATAACCAATATCCCCACCTTGGCTAAACTATTGGAGAAATGTGTTCAAATTCAATTATGCAATCACATTGAGATCTTCAACCTCTTAGACAGTCACCAATCGGGCTTCCGTAGTGGGCACAGCACAGAATCTGCACTCACGCACATTATGGATGATATACTAATCATGCTTGATCGAAATGAATCATGCCTTTTAATACTTCTTGATCTGTCCTCCGCCTTCGATACGGTCAAGCACGATAAGCTCCTAGCCCTATTGGAAATAAGGATGGGCCTCTCGGGCGTTGTACTACAGTGGTTCTCCTCCTTCCTGAATAACAGATCTCAAAAATTCAAGATGAAGAACTCACTCTCGCAACCATCCATGGTCACTCTTGGTGTACCTCAGGGATCTGCCCTTTCACCCATTCTCTTCAATTTGTTAATGGAGCCCCTGGCGAATGCTCTGAATTCTGCGAACATTCTATATCACCTTTATGCGGATGACACGCAGCTATACCTTAAAATCAATTCGCCAGATGACTTTGTTGCTCTTAACACTACGCTTCTGAACACGCAAAGCTGGCTCACCAACAACCATCTCATGCTAAACACCAAAAAAAATGGAATTCATTTTCATCTCACCACCAAACTACACCCCAAAGATCGACCTCTGGTTAAAACACCTAACCTCCTTTGACTGTGTCCCCCTCATCATAGACTCTGCTAAATCCCTAGGTGTCACCATTGACAAACACTTAAATATGCAGTCGCACATCTCTACTGCCACCAAGGGTGCTAATCACAAAATGAATATATTAAGAAAACTTAAACCCTTCCTCTCCCAGGCTGACTTAAAAGTTGCTGTACAAACTCTGGTACTACCAAGACTGGACTACGGAAGCACCACCCTCGCTGGTCTCCCGAAATACAGGCTTGCACCGTTGAGAGCAGCTCTGAAAGCTGCGGCTAGACTGGTATCAGGAACCAAAAGAAACAATCACATCTCACTAACCTTGAAAGCACTGAACTGGTTGCCTTATGAAGCAAGAATACACCTTAAAGTGGCGTGCATGACGCACAAAGCAATTCACAACAATACACCCAGCTACTTGGCGCTAAAGTTGGAAAAATCAAGAGGCTGCAGACAACTACGAAGTGCGACCACGCTACTTCTGAAACCCCAATCCTTCAGGAAGAAGAGAACAGGCTGTAGAGCTTTCTCAGGGATTGCTCCAAAGATTTGGAACTCTCTACCACCCCGAGTGCGTGGAATCACATCCCTTACTGTATTCAAAAAGGAAGTAAAAAGTCTACTAATGAACAAACTCATGTCCTAAATCTAAGTATGGGACGTATTTGGCTGCATGTCTTTTATCACATCCCCTGTTGCTCCACAATTGTTTGCTGATTAATGTTCTTCGTGGGATATAGATCTGTGCGGCTGATAGCACAATGTCTAATGTAATTTGTTCTGCAGATGCTATTGCTCTATTTTGACAACTTGACATTTTGTTTGTATTGACTACCTCATCCACTGTTTATTCTTCTACTGTAAAGCGCTCTGATACCCTCGTGGGTCACGTTTGCGCTATATAAGACTTTATAAATAAATAAATCCATATCAGACTGGCTTTCAGAGGAGTACCATGTCATTTTGTTGCAGGAGGTGCAGGTTGTCTTGTCCAAAGGAGCTGTAGTGGGGGTACTGGCCTCGGAAATAGGGACTAATTGTTACTCCCGCTATTTCCACATGCCGAAGTACGGAGGCAAACCTCCTGACATTGTTGGGGTTCACAATCAACGTGCTGCAGTCACACCAGAGGTGGGCATGACAACTTCCAAAAGTGGGGAGAACCCTTGTTGGATATTTTCATGTCCATTAAAAATGTGCAGTATCCAAATTTCTGCACTTTGGAGTCCCAGGGAACACTTTCTCTAAGAGAAGCATTCTAGAGTGGAACGTGGAATTCCTGTACACTTATCCACCTCTCCTGCCCCAAGTTCTGAAGAAAAGTAGGAACTGCCAGGTCTCAGTCATCTAAGTGGTACTGGATTGGTCCAGGAGAATGTGGTACCTGAAACTTCTGGGCATGAGCATCTGTCTCATGATCAGACTTCTGCTTGGGGAGGATCTTCATAGCTACCGGGCAGTGTTCTGCACTCTGTGAGCATATACCACCTACACCACAGCAACATCTGGAGGACCACTAGTCCATTCCTCAGAAGAAAGTCAGGCTCTCTTGAACAAGGGGGGCCAGGGAAAGGGTCCTTTTACAAGGAGGGCTATGGAGAGGGTAGCAGCGTCAGAAATAGTGGCTTGATGCTACTTTTGTTATTTCCTGGTGAATTGAAAGGACTGGGGATACATCCTACTTTAGATCTTAACCCTCTGACCTTTTTTCAGAAAGAAAAAAAAACATTGGCAAGTTCAAGACGCTCATCCTGTCCCAACTATTCTTTTCATTGTACTCAGGCAACTAGGTGGTGCAGCTAGAAATTTCTCGCCTGATCTACACCTCTGCATAGAGATTGAGAGGTGGTTTGATCTTCTTACCAAGTCCTTTTACGTATGGTGTGCTGCCCACAACACAGACCTGTTACAAGCCGAACTGTTGGATGTCTTATTGTTTGTTTGTCTTTGGCCCAGCGAAGACTTGTAGTGGGCATTATTCCAGGTTATTTGTCTGTCATTTCAGCCTTTTTGCTTTTACCAGACTAGTCTTTTTTAAATACCGTTTTTAACGAGGTTTCTGAAAGGATTAAGATATGCTCCCCTGTAAACCCTTTATGATGCCACAGTGAGATATCAGTTTAGTCCTGACTTTCTTCATATGTACTCCCTTCCAACTGCTGCACTGCTGCCCGTTGCATTTTCTGACTCTGAAGACTTTGTTCCTTGTTGTGATTGCTTCATCTTATAGCATGAGTGGGTCTCAGGCTGTCTGGGTGTAGCGGCCCCACACCAACTTTTCCCCAGACAAACTGGCATTGAGGACCTGGCATTTTTTGCTTTGACTCACCTATGAAAGACTCGAGACTCCATTGGCTGGACCCCAAGTGAGCCCTGGGCTTTTACATCGATTGCACCAAAGGCCATCACATAGGCGATTTTCTTTTCATGGGTTTTCCGCAGAAAAGAAAGGCAAGGTGGTTCAGAAAAGGACATTGTCAAGGTGGATTGTCTTATGCGTCAAGATCTGCTGCGCACCGCCCAAAAAACATCCTCCAGAAGAGTGGAAGTCTCATTCCAACATAGACAATGTTGCTACCACTGCATTAGCTTACGGAGTGCTGGTTCTCTACATTTGTTAGGCCATGACATGGGCATATGTATGCACATTCATGAATCAAGGCCCGACGGGAAGGACATTTTGCTCATTTGGTCCTGCAAGTTTTTTTGTCCTCAGCCCTCCACCTTGGGAGGTGCTGCTTTGATATATTTTCTAAAAGTGCAGAATCTTCGGTTAGAAGTAACCATTAGAAGAAAAACGTACTTACCTTTGGAAACACTCGTGGATACTCCATCTACCCACATATTCCTCACTGCCCTCCCACCTCCCATTCCGTGGAAAGGTCTCTTTTTCCACCTAAAACAGTCCCAAGCTAGAGATTTCAACACTGGTGCTCTGACTGATTTTTAGTCTTTCTGACCTGGGGTGCGGGCAGGGTCAAGTAAGAAATTGACATCAGTGATCAGGGGTGATGCCTAAAAAATTCAAAGTAAAGCTGCACAGTGCCACATACTGACACACTGGAGCACTGCTGTGTAAATGTTTCCGGATTCAGTCTGGCATTTGGGGATAGTCTAAAAGTAGGGAGTCTGTAGTTAGATTTTTCACCAGAGAGAGAGTCACCAAAGGCAATTAACTTGTTCTTTATGAATGTATTTATGAAAGTCCTGAGGAGATATGAGTGGGGTGGGCTGTGCCAAATATATGTATGTATGTATGTATGTATGTATGTATTGATATTTCTGATGGATACTTCAAACCCCATATTCCTCATTTTGTAAATATCCTCCAGGTGCCAGATCCGGAGAATTTTCTCAGCAATTCCCTTACATCCCTGTTGGTGGCATCATACAGCTCTGAGTGGACTCCGTCCTAACCCGGAAATTACACAGGAGGCATATACAACCGTGTGGGCTTAAATCCGTTCCTTTCTTTCCATGACTTGGATCACAGAGATCCGGAGATGGTTTCCTTTTTTTAATGTCGCTGACAGGAACATTTCTACACTTTTTCAGTGTGCAAGGCATATGGTTCTCCATAAAACTACAGGAATTTAGCCCAGGAGGGACTATCGCAAACAAATTTCTTTGACAGACCCACAGCAAATTTGTCTCTGGTGTCAAGGTTTGTCGCACAAATCCAAATCGTGCAGAAACTGCCCTAGGATGAACCAGAGGAGTATTCAGAGCTGCACAGCCAATCTCTATGTTGCTGAACATTGTAAAAACAACAGTTGATGGACAGAATGCAGAACAATGTCATACATTCACCCCAGAACAGAGATCTGGGCCTAAATCCATTGTTTTTTTGCTCACCATGCCATTCCAGTTTGAACCTAGCCACTTGCAAATCAGTCTTGACCCTGTGCCTCATGGGAACTGTCCATCCCGAACTGCCATCCCAGGTCCTCCCTGGACTGGAAACAAGCATCCTAGGACCGGTTTTGGGGTTTCACCCCTCTTCGGCCAGGATAGCTTTATTCCAGTGGCACGGAGAGCACGTGACCCACGTCTGGGCATACCCTCCCCACTCAGGGTGACAAATGCAAAAACAACAGTTGATGGACAGAATGCAGAACAATGTCATACATTCACCCCAGTACAGAGATCTGGGCCTAAATCCATCGTTTTTTTGCTCACCATGCCATTCCAGTTTGAACCCAGCCATATGCAAATCAGTCTTGACCCTGTGCCTCATGGGAACAGTCCAGCCCGAACGGCCAGCCGAACATTGTTGGCGCACAAGAGTCGGCCTTGCTCGAAGTCAAGGATCTGTATGCTTTCTGTCTCTCAAAGCTGTTCTTGAGAGAGGTCCTCTTCGAGTCCAAATGTACAGGTAAGTTGAAATCCAAATAAAAAACACAAGAATTTGAAACATGAGCCCACCTCATCCCTACACTCTTTTGAGAAGTTGCATGGATGTCATGTGCCTCCCACTCCCTCACTGCAGAACTGATCCCTTTGCTTGTCCCGATCCAGTCTGAATTTCTGGGTCCATCAACAATGCTGCAATTTGATGAAGCCTTCAAAAAGTAGATGGTGTGCATAACTAGTCCCCTTCCAGCTCACCTAGGGGACCTAGCCGGGTTATATTTGGCACATATGTCCCTAATGCCGTCTGTGTCTTCTGAACCCACTATGGGGCCATCTCCACTCTTGAACCCATGCCCACCCCAACTTCGAACCAGAAGCGAATGCCAGGACCTTGTCCTAAGTCACTTCCAACTCAATCTCAAACACAACTAATCCAGCCCCATTCGGAGTCAGATGCCATGCTACCTTTATCTAGACAGATGCATTTGTCTTCAGGTTCAAAGCACAATGATGAAGGTAGATGGTGGAGATGACAATTCTCAATACTGGGAAGAGGAAAATGTATTTCTAGATCTTCAGGATGCCAGTGGGGTGTGGGCACATACCACCTACACCACAGTGACTTCTGGAGGACTTCTAGTCCATCCTACAGAAGAACTTCAGGCTCTCTTGAACAGGAGGGGCCAGGGAGAGGATTGCAGCATCAGAAATAGTAACTTGATGCTCTTCTCATCATTTCCTGGTGATGAGAAAGGGCGAGAGGTACATCCTACTTAAGATCTTCACCCATTGAACTTTTTTCTAAAGAAAAAAAAGGGCAAGTTCAAGATGCTCACCCTGCCCAACTACTCGCTGTATTCAGGCGACTGAGTGGTGCACTAGATTTGCAGGATGCTTATGTCCACATCCCCATCTTGCAGTCCCATATGTTCAACCCCTGGTTCCATGTGGGCCACCAGCATTTCCTTTTCTCTGTGCTCCCCTTCAGCCTCACCAGTGCCCCTCGGGTGTTCATCAAAGTAGGAGATAGTGGTGGTTGCAGTACATCTTTTAAGGTTGCCAATACCAGTTCTCCATACCCCGATGACTAGTTGCGATAGGGGTCCACGCCTTAGGCAGCTGTGGGCCACCTTCAGACGACCGCAAACCTCCTCACATCGTTGGGGTTTTCAATAAATGTGCAAAGTCACACCTTACTTTGCAGAGGCTCTTGTTCATCGAAGCCATTCTGGAAAAAGTGCTATTTCAAGCCTTCACTCCAGCTCAGCGAGTTCAGTACATTCAGGCTATGATTCAGATGTTTCAACCTCTCTCCTGGGTCACAGTGAGAGTGGCCTTCTGCATCCTGGTAGTGGACTACACCAGATGCACATGCAGGCTTTGCAGTGGAATCTGAAACCTCAGTGGGCTACCATCCAGGTGTTGGAGGATACTGCAAAAAATATGCAGTAGTGGATATTACACCACAATTTGACTGAATAACAGACCCCATTCCCTACCCCACCCAGAGCTGACGGTAATGAGCGATGCATCGTACCTGTGTTGGGATGGTCATCTGGGAGAGGTGGATATCAGAGGATTCTGGGCCTTGGCGGAGACCCGCCTCCACATCAATTTGATGTAGTTGTGGGCGATTCGCCTGGCACTGAGATCCTTCCTCTCACCATCAAGGGAGTGCTGGTGCACGTCCAGCACCACTGCCATGTGGTGTATTGAAGAAAACTGTATAGAGTGGGATCATGGATTCTGTGCCAGGTGGCTCTGCAGCTTTGGAAATGGAATGGTCAAGGCATATTTCTGATAGTTTACCACAGGGCAGGATCTTTGAACCCCAGCCCGGACTAAATTAGTTAGCGTTGCCTGTGGATCACAGATTGCAATTACACTGACAGGTGATGCAGGGTTACTGCCAGACATAGAGAGGTCCCTGGATTGATTTTTTCACCACTGCTGCAAAAGTGCAGTGTCCAAACATTTGCGCTTTAGAGTTCCACAGCCAATTCTTGCAGCAACAGCGCACCTGAGTCTTTACAACTTACACCTTCATGCATGGAGATTGAGCGGCGACAGTTAACTGCCTAGCTCTTCCGAGCCGAAGTAGTGGATCTCATGTTGGTATCCATACACCAAAATCATTTATGCAGGATGCTGGTGTGGTAAATTTAATTACCTGGTCTATTTTTCCGTATAATTATCATTACAAGACAGCTCATTCAAATGAGAGGCAGAGTCCGTGGTATCTGAGTCATACGGGGTTTAATGAAAAGGAACCTCGAGGTTGGAGATCATGTTCCGTCACCACTAGGGTTCGGGAAGGGACAGTCAACGTTTTATTAACATTACACATTATATATAGTAAAGTAGCATCATTGAATTCAATACAGTAGGCGTAACAGGTGAAAAGGAGAAGATAAGAACACATGTGCGTAACAGGAGGCGTGAAAGAAGGCGTGTAATAGGCGTACACGGAGGCGTGCACTATACATGTCAGAGGAACGTCACAAGAATCGTCACATGTGGGTGGGTGCATAGAGAAAGTTGCAGAATCAGCAGAAAGTGCGGATGCGCGCGCAGCTAGCATGACGTGACATAGATGTGTAACTGGGGAGAACTTTAACACTAGTAGAGGAGACAGAAGTCTGGGATGTCAGAATGACCTGGACCTATAACATATCTAGTATCTTATGTTTGGAGGATGTATTATCTGGAGTAAAAGGTCTCTCGGGCAGAGGCTATTCTATACTGGATGCTAGTGCGTGCATATGTGTCTACGTGTCTACGTGCAGGGCCATGGGCCTACTATGGCAACGGGAACTGTAAATTACTTGCATGGAGACAGGACGGCTTGCTCTTTGCTCTGCAGCCGGGGAGATGTTTACCTAAATCACTAGAAAGGAATGTATTTTCGAGGAGGCTGAACTGATAACTTGAAGGCAAAATACTGTCTTGGCAGGCAGGCCAGGTTGATCCAGGCACCGCTTCGCTTGGCAGGAAGTAAGGCAGAGGTCAGGGATACGTGTCCATGCTGCAGCTTTCAGAGGCAGAAGGCAGAAAGCAGAAAGGGCTCGGAGACAGAAATCAGGGCCTAGCTCGGCAGAGCCAGGAAAAACGTAAAAGTGTACCATGTAAAGACGTTGGCATGGCATGGTTAGGAACTGAATTATCGATCCATTCATGGGGGATCTGAAAGAGGACATGTTAACGTTGGACGCAAATGTATTTGCGTCTTCATATTCGGTCATGGAGGGAAATTACATGCACTTTAAGCACGTACATGGAGACGTTGGGGTACACGTTAGGGGACATACTTGACCATAAAAATTTCAATTACCTCATTCCCTCCTTGTCCCCTACGTACCCTTCAAGATATATCAATCTTCATGAGTCCATCTATCTGTTCATATAACATCATTTGCTCATCTTTTTTCATTCGGGCACGAGAACGTGGACTTGGACGGGGAATACATGATGTGGCACACAAGCCGCAAATCGCTGGCCCACATTGTAGACATAGGCAACAACTGAATACTATGAGTAGGGCTATTCCAAGGAAGGATAGGACTTTCCATCCCCAGGCGGATAACACGCTCCAGAGCCAACCGGACCAGGTCCAGGTGCCTGGATTTTGGTGTATCTGACTTGCAATCTTGTGGAGCCGAGTTATGGCTCTATATACTGACGGTGCATTATTTGGAATGAAAACGCAACAACTGGATCTGATGACTCTACAAGCCCCGCCCCTATCTGCCAGGATGACGTCAAGGACGAGACGATTTTGAAGAACGACAAGTCTCATAGCAGACTGCTCTTCTGTTAGGTTACCCAGGGCAAAAGTAGTTTGTCTCATAGCAGACTGCTCTTCTGTTAGGTTACCTAGGGCAAAAGTAGTTTGTTCACTACTGCTTCTAGGGTTCTGGTCAATTTACGTATCAGTTTACTATTTGAGACAGTTCCTAAATAAGGAAAGAATCCTTTATTGAAATCTGTATATTGTTCCCATGTTCTTTCAGTGTAATCGACAATCGGGAGTTCTCTCTTGGGTCTGACATGAACGAGATGAGAATTTCTATGGTAATCAGGTGGGGCTAGAAAAACAGGTGGCAATAGGAATGCAATGTAACAAGTACCATCCCAGTCTGGAGGTAAACGTATGTAAGCTGTATGGCCACAGATGAAATAGGAATGTCGGGAAGCTTTGAATGAAGACTTGCCATTATCACGGAATTCAATAACTGTATTACAATCGCTGTGTCCTAGATGTACTGAACCATTCTTTCTAACACATAGGTCACCCTTCACTGGCAAAACTGTAATTGAAGGTGAGTTCGAACTAGTTTCTGACTGGACATTCAAGATCATGAGGTTAAGTGTAAAATTACCTAATCCATATACTTCGTTTTCTAGATCGGTACCTATCATTTGGGGAAGACCCTCCTTGTCAGGGAAACATGCCTTATTCATAACTGTATTCAGGTCTCCCCATATCCAATTACCTTGGGAAACTTTGGACTTACTATCTAACGAGGACATTAATGTAAACCATGCACCACATGAACCATTATGTGTAAACGGGTAAGGAAAAAGAGGCAAGGCTCCCGTCATTTTCTGGTAGGGAGGGAGTCGGCCACATACCCAGCAATTAGTGGCATTGCTGGTCTGGTGAGAATGATGTAACATACGGATGAAGGAATTGTTACGCAGTGCAAGTCTATAAGAAAGTTCGTGCGGGGGCAGATCACTAAAGGTGTGGTCTGCAGTGTCATTGAAAGAAGAATGTGCTTGTATAGGAAAATATACATGTAACATATAGCTTAGGCATATAATCGTAAGACTCAGAAAGAACATGATAAGTAAAGTAACGATACATCTGCTTCGAAGATTCTTGCAATATTTCTGTTTCTTGATCTCCTGTCTATCTCTCTCACTATGTGGGTCTAGCTTATACATGTCAGGAACCTGTCTAACCGCTTCACCCAGGGGGGGACTTAAACAATTAAACTGTCTGACTTACTAGACCTCAACTTTAATTTGTACTCCTGGGACGGAGTTTTCTCTACCAGGGGGAGTTTAGTATCAGTCTCTGGAATGCGAAAGTCCTGGGAATCAGTTTTTGGCGGAAGTCCATGACACTTCTTGACGTGGCTCGAGTGGAGCCAATTTTTCCTGCCTTCCAGTTTCACTGCAGTCCTCGTTGTCATTAAAACGATCTTGGGTTCCTTCCAGCGGGGCTCCAGAGGACTTGATCTTTCAAAATTACGGACGTATACATAATCACCAGGGACGATCTTGTGTGGCTTCACCTCGGTGTTGTCTGGAAAGGCTGCTGCGACCTGTGAACGACATGATTGTAGTGCAGACATCAAGGAAGCAAGGTAATCTGTCAGCATATTACTGTCAGCATCAGTTAATTTACGGGGCAGAGGCGTCCCCCACATATTCGGTGGCCGGCCAAAAACCACCTCATACGGGGATAGCCCTGTCCTAGAATGGGCTACCATTCGCATATAGAAGAGGGCAACTGGAAGGGCTGTTATCCAGTCTACTCCTTTTTCTGCACAGACCTTGGCAAGACGAGTTTTCAGAGTCTGATTGTGTCTCTCAACTAAACCAGCTGCTTCGGGATGCCGAACACAGTGGAACTTCCATTGGTAACCTAGCAAAAGGGAAACTTGCTTCATGAGCTCGGACGAGAATGGCTGTCCGTTATCTGAATACACGACACGAGGCAAACCAAACCTCGGGAAAAATTCGCGAACCAACTGCTTGGCAGTGGTCACGGCAGTGTAATCTGGGACTGGATATGCTTCTGTCCATCGGGAAAGTGCACATACAACTACGAGGACATACTTGAATCCTCGACAACGGTCCATCTGGATATAATCCATCTGGAGGACTTCAAAAGGGTGATCAGGAGGATGAAATCCACCTTGCTCTACAGGAATGCCTTTACCTGGGTTGAACTGACAACAGATCATGCAAGTACGCACTTTCTGTTTTGCTGCTGCTCGTAAATGCTTATTGAACCAAAGGTTTTGAATACTGTCTAACATAGCTTTTTCTCCTAAATGTGCAGGACTATGTGCTGTGTTAATGATAACTTGAACCATAGAGTCGGGGAGAAACCAAGTGGCTTTTCCCTTCGTCATCCATCCTTGTTCTGTCTGGATCCCTCCTAGTTCTGTCCATTTCTTGATTTCGTCTGGGGTAGCATGTGTCTGTATGTCAATTACATCTAGTGCGGGATCCCTAACTGTCATGCAATGCGTTGGAACTACTGTCTTTGTCATATCAGTCGTATGAGTATGAGTCTGAGCTGTATGTTTAGCTGTTCGATCTGCCAGGTCGTTACCCTGGGAAACTGTATCTGTGACTTTCGTATGTGCCTTACACTTCATGATGGCTATGGCTGTTGGCAAATGTATTGCTTCTAACAGAGCTTGAATGAGGGGACCGTGCTGTATCTTGGCACCGTGGGAAGTTAAAAAACCTCTCTCTTGCCAAAGGACTCCGAAGTCGTGTACAACTCCGAATGCATAACGGGAATCTGTGTATATGTTGACTTTCTTGTTCTTGGCTCGAATACAGGCTTGGGTCAGAGCGATGAGCTCTGCTGCTTGGGCAGACAGGGTGTCAATACGATGTGTTTCTATGACTTCAGTTTCAGTGGTCACTGCATATGCGGCCACCAACTCTCCTGTACTTGTTCTCATACAAGAACCATCCACATAAAGTGTCAGATCTGGATCTGGTAATGCGATGTCTGTCAAGTCTTGTCTGGGTTTTGTCATAATGTTAATGACTTCTACACAGTCATGTGAAAAAGGGTCTGTTGTAGTTAACGGTAAAAGTGTAGCAGGATTCAGTGTATTGCAGCGTCTGATTCCTATGTGTGGCTGAAATAACGTCAATTCATAACCTGTCAGTCGTGCTATAGTCAAGTGCTGAGTCTGTGTTCTGTTTAAAAGAAATTCCACGGAATGTGGGACCTGTACTGTCAATTGGTGTCCTAATACTATGGAATCACTTTGTCTGATTGCTAGAGCTGTTGCTGCTACTGATTTCAAGCACGCAGGCAGGGCCTGAGCTACTGGATCTAATGTACTGGAAAAATAAGCACATGGTTTGTGTGAACCAGCTTGATCTTGGGTGAGTACTGACAAAGCAGTACCTTCGCGTTCTGTGACAAAAAGTGTAAAAGGCTTGTTGTAACATGGTGTCGCTAAAACAGGTGCTTGACATAGGGCTTTCTTCAAGTCGTCAAAAGCTTGTGTATGTTCCTGAGTCCAAGGGAGGACAGTCGATGACGCTGCCTCCTGGGTTGTCAACTGTATAAGGGGCTTGGCTAGATATGCGTACTGAGGGATCCATTGTCTACAGTAAGAAGTAAGGCCTATGAAGGCCCGTATCTCCTTTTGTGTCTTGGGCTGTGGCATGTGTACAATTAACTGGATACGGTCAGGTGTTAGCTGTCTCCCCCTCTTGGACAGCAAGTGACCAAGGTAAACAACTTGCTGAACACAGAATTGCAGCTTCGAAGGAGACACCTTGTGTCCCTTGTCGGCTAGAAAATATAGGACTGTCAGGGATGCATGTTCACATTCTTGTTCACTTCGGGCGGTGATCAATAGATCATCGACATACTGAAGTAGGGCAGTGTTAGCAGGCATGTGGATACTGTCAAGTTGTTTTTTCAAAGCTTGGCTATAGATACTCGGACTTTCCGTGAACCCTTGAGGTGCACGTGCAAATTTAAAGCTTCGGCCATTTAAACTGAATCCGAAAAGGTACTGGCTTTCTGGATCAATAGGAACACTAAAGAAGGCATTCTTGAGATCGATTACAGTGAAGAACACCGCTTCAGAATCAATGGCAGTCAATGGGGATGAAATATCTGGGACTACTGGGAACTGGGGTATGATACATTTGTTAAGCTCTCTAAGGTCAATCACTAATCGATACACCGGGGGTGAATTTGGATCAGTACGTTTAAGAATCGGAATGATTGGAGAATTACAAATATTGGAGTCAGTTTCTACAACTACTCCTTGAGCAATAAGCTCGTCAATGATTTTCAATAAGGCTGCTACAGCCTCAGGTGGCAATTTGTATTGTCGGATTCTGGGCAGAACAACATCTTGCTTGAGTGTAACACGATATGGTGTGATGTGCATACAACCTACATCAGTCGGACCTTGTGCCCATAAATGCTGTGGTACATTCTGTAATCGGGGATCAAAATCTCTCAACACATAGTGACCCTTGAAGTCACGTAAAAACAATCTCACTCCTTCCGGAGAACAACATATGACAGCTCCTAGAGCTTTCAGTGTTTTAATACCTAGCAAGTTTTCTGGACATGACTTCGTAAGCAATAAATCTGTAGTACGGGACAATGGACCAACTGCAAGGGGAACTGGTTTCGATACTTCATTAACAATAGGTTTTCCTGAAAATCCAAGGGAAACATTCTGTGAGCCTGAGAGGGGTGCCCCTGGAACCTCGTCATGACTAATGGTAGTTCTGCTTGCCCCTGTGTCAATCAAAAATGTTCTGTCTTTTCCTAATACCTGACTATGTACATAAGGACCGTCTTGATCTACAGGAATCTCGATGAGAGGCAAACCCACTTCCCTCTCTAGGCTGTTTCATGAATACTGTTGATAATCTGGATACTCTGACTGTGCATACTGGTACATCTGTTGTGTAACGTGTTGTGTTGCGGCAATGGGTTGGGGCTGTGATACCGCTACAGTCTGTTGCTGAACATGTGGTGGAGCAGGTTGCGGATTCTGTGGAATATTCTGTGGAACATATTCTGGCCTAGGTGGACGTGGTCTCTCTTTCGTTTTGCCTGTAGCAATATTATGTTTCAGAACGGCACAATCACTAATAAAATGACCTGGCTGTTTACAATAGTTGCAATTCCCTTTAACAGGAGCTGCCGAATGACTGGACTGTGTGTTCTGCGTGTTACCCCTCTTCTGACCATCTGCTGGAACAGACTGGGCAACTAATACTTTCATCTTAGTGTCTTTCATGCGTCTCTGTTCGTGATCGTGTTCCTCTCTGATTCTATTCTGATGGTACTGTAACATTTGTAACATTTGGGAAGGCGTATTTGCTTGCCACGTACTTTCGACTTTCAATACTCTGTTCTTAACCTGGGGTAAGGAATTCTCAACTAATTCGGTTACGAAAAGATGTGGGAAAGACTCGCTACTTGTTTTCAGGCCACTATTAATAATAAAACATTTCTCGAATCTGGAATAAAAATCACTAGTGTCTTCATCTGGTTTCTGTTTACAGGCTGAAATTGCATCCTAATCTTCCTTTTTAACCGTCAATAATCTAGGCAAAACTTGTACTAACAATCCTGGTAATGCTTTAGTTTTGTCCCCAAGACCTAAACCTGGGGTACGTCCTTTATCTTCATCTTCTAATTCGGTCCAATTAATCTTTTTATCTCCCACCTCCCAATCCTTCTCTTTCAGTTTCTCATAAATCCCTGCTGGCAACAATACTTTTAACATTTTAAGAATGTCTGAATATGTGTAATCACCCATAAGTAACATATCTTTCAATTCACGGTGGAACCCTGCAGGGTCTTTATCGTGACAAGGTACAATTTTCTTCATTTCCAATAAATCCATTTTAGTCAAAGGAGTGTAAACAAATACTCGTTCAAGCGTATCATCTGGCTTCCGGATTGGATGTACTTCTCGTAAGGGGTTCTGTCTTTCTAGGTGATATGGCCGTCTAACTGGGGGTGGAACTGAAACAAGAAGTGGAGTCAGGAATGTACTATATTTGTGACGCTGTTCTAAAATGATGTCAATTAAATCGGTACCCAGACCTCTCCATCTTCTCAAGAGTAAGTCTTGTAATAGATTATACAATGGACCTGGATCAGATTGTTGGTTTTCATACTGGGTAATGAGATATTGGGTCATGTATATACCAGCTAGTCGCTGTTCTTCTGGAGTAAGACTTAAAAACGTTTGCACTACTAGATCATCTTTATAAATATTGTCATCCCCGGCCCATTGGACTGCTGACCGGGCAAGTTCCTGATCACGTAAGGTAGTGAGTTCATGATAACCTATTCTTTCTTTCAGGATTTTATCAGTAACTTGGAATATATGTTCAAGAGAACATTGCTCTGGTATCGGGGAAAGATATCGTTTCTTGCTTTCTAGACGAATGGGTCTGTCAAAAGGATTACCTAAAGGGTACTGTTTAGGAGGTTTCGCTCTACCTACATACGCTATCGTATCTTGATTTGCTGTAACATTCTCTGGTTCTTCCTCCTCTGAGGTATCTTTATCATCTGACTCGGCTGTCCTTTCGGCATTCTGTCGGGTATGTATGGCTACTATTTCTTTACGGATTTTTCTAGACATGGCCTCTATACATTTCTCTCTGTCATGCTTACAATCTGCAATATTCTGACTCCATTTAGTCAATACATCCATCTCTTCTTGAGCAAAACCTGGTCGATCTCGTTCTCTTATCAAACAATTAATCAAAAATCGCAATAGTAACGCTTGTGTATCAACTTTCTGATATGCCATGGCTTCACGAACACATTCAGGGCCTTCTCCTGTTTGAATAAAATGATATATCCTGTCTAAATGTTCGGGCATCCCTGGTAGTGTAATCAGGTAATCTGCAACACGTCTTAGACGTAACGAGGCTAACATCATGGGTCCTGTCTTGCCAGGTACTGAATCATATCTACAATCTGTAAGGTATTGTTTAAGCGTTTCAGAAGGGGTCGCTTTCGGGGTACGCAGTGTAGCTAATTCTCTCATTGTCAGTCGCTGTACTTGCGGCGGGGTGTGATAGGGACCTCCTGTGGCCCCTCCTGAGGCGGAAGCATGGGCATAACCTGACTGTGATGCAGCTGTGC
Source organism: Lissotriton vulgaris (assembly GCF_964263255.1). NCBI lineage: Eukaryota > Metazoa > Chordata > Amphibia > Caudata > Salamandridae > Lissotriton > Lissotriton vulgaris. The sequence continues at coordinate 584,849,448 of NC_141691.1, forward strand.
CAAACGGATTATGCGGACCAGGATCAGGGAGAACAGTAGGGGAAGTGACAACAGGTGCGGGAAAATGCTGACGTGGGGGGGTCGTGGCTTGATCAGCAGGAATAAGCTGTGGCAGATTATTATTAGCAGGATGTACGGGTACATTGGTATATGCGGGAGCTACATCATCTAAATAGGAAGAAAGGAAAATATCTGCTGCGGTCTTATGGTGACGTACTTTAGTCGGTATCAATGGTGGTGGCAAGTTACTGGATACTTCCGGGTTAGCCTTAGGCAGGCCCTCGGCAAGAACTGGATACATGCCGGTAATGAGTGCATTTCTTTGACGGTCTAATTGTTCTGATCTGACCTGTACTCCTTCTTCTCGTAACTCTTTTTCTTTGGCTTTTTCGGATTCCTCTCTACTTTTCTCTGCTTTTCTGAATTCTTTTTCTGTTCTTCTATGTGATTCTTTACGCCACAATTCTATGGCATCTTTCTGAGATTGTCTGGCTTTCTTTTTCCATAATGCTTCTTCTACTCTCATGATGCACTCGGCATCCCATGTCCCCGAGACAGGCCACCTAAACTTCTCTTCTAAGTGCTTGGTGTAGTCCACCCACAAATCTAAATACAACACAGCGTCTAAGCCGTGCTTGTGGTACATAAAGTGCCCTGGAGTGTCCCTAGGCGGAACAGGCACTGCTTTTTCGAGTATCCCTTTCCTAGTTACTATCTGACGTAACTTTGAAAATAACAGCATATTTACTTCGACTCGAACACAAAACACAGTAATGAAAAGCAAACAGTCATTCATACCTTGACATAAAACACATTAAAACATTTCGAATAGATACTGTCTAGTACATAAAACACAATGCTTAGAATCACGTGAGAATAATACTAGAAGGCATGAATTCTGAATCACTGAATTACTGGATTACTAGATGCACTGCTAAACAGTACAGACCGGTCCCATAAAGAGACACGTCATACCGCGCTCACCTAAGTGAACACGTACGGACCAGGACTGTGTACCCAGACCTGTCTTGACCGGACACAAACTAATGCACCCGTCTAGATGCGTCCCTAGCAACGGTACTCACCGGGAGCAATACTTGAACTTGAACTTGAAGGCCTCACACTGGACTGGACGTCTACTGGTACTGCTACTGCGCATGCGCCTCGTCACATCGGAACAGGTGGGCCTCTGGATACCTCGGACACTGCTACTCTCGGCTGGGCTCTGGTCGGGATCCTCCGCACTCCTCACCGCCTCGTCTGGATGTCGACCGCAGTCTCCGTCACCTCCGTAGGCCTGAGGGAGATACAGGAAAACCTGCAGATGCGCATAGGTGTCCGTCACGGCTGTGGCAGGGGGCAAGGCCTGCGACGCATCTCCGGCGCGTGGGGTGGGGGAGGGGTCCCTATTCGGGCGCCAAATTATGTGGTAAATTTAATTACCTGGTCTATTTTTCCGTATAATTATCATTACAAGACAGCTCATTCAAATGAGAGGCAGAGTCCGTGGTATCTGAGTCATACGGGGTTTAATGAAAAGGAACGTCGAGGTTGGAGATCATGTTCCGTCACCACTAGGGTTCGGGAAGGGACAGTCAACGTTTTATTAACATTACACATTATATATAGTAAAGTAGCATCATTGAATTCAATACAGTAGGCGTAACAGGTGAAAAGGAGAAGATAAGAACACATGTGCGTAACAGGAGGCGTGAAAGAAGGCGTGTAATAGGCGTACACGGAGGCGTGCACTATACATGTCAGAGGAACGTCACAAGAATCGTCACATGTGGGTGGGTGCATAGAGAAAGTTGCAGAATCAGCAGAAAGTGCGGATGCGCGCGCAGCTAGCATGACGTGACATAGATGTGTAACTGGGGAGAACTTTAACACTAGTAGAGGAGACAGAAATCTGGGATGTCAGAATGACCTGGACCTATAACATATCTAGTATCTTATGTTTGGAGGATGTATTATCTGGAGTAAAAGGTCTCTCGGGCAGAGGCTATTCTATACTGGATGCTAGTGCGTGCATATGTGTCTACGTGTCTACGTGCAGGGCCATGGGCCTACTATGGCAACGGGAACTGTAAATTACTTGCATGGAGACAGGACGGCTTGCTCTTTGCTCTGCAGCCGGGGAGATGTTTACCTAAATCACTAGACAGGAATGTATTTTCGAGGAGGCTGAACTGATAACTTGAAGGCAAAATACTGTCTTGGCAGGCAGGCCAGGTTGATCCAGGCACCGCTTCGCTTGGCAGGAAGTAAGGCAGAGGTCAGGGATACGTGTCCATGCTGCAGCTTTCAGAGGCAGAAGGCAGAAAGCAGAAAGGGCTCGGAGACAGAAATCAGGGCCTAGCTCGGCAGAGCCAGGAAAAACGTAAAAGTGTACCATGTAAAGACGTTGGCATGGCATGGTTAGGAACTGAATTATCGATCCATTCATGGGGGATCTGAAAGAGGACATGTTAACGTTGGACGCAAATGTATTTGCGTCTTCATATTCGGTCATGGAGGGAAATTACATGCACTTTAAGCACGTACATGGAGACGTTGGGGTACACGTTAGGGGACATACTTGACCATAAAAATTTCAATTACCACGCGAAGTTTGTCGTTCAAGTACCTGTTGACAGATACAACCACAATAAGCAAAGTTGTGTTATGTACTGCCCATGGAGCTTTTTCTAGCCTGGTAAGGCCTTGCTGTGACAAATGTTAAAGGTTATTTTGTAGGCCCAATTTGTCTTTCTGCAGTTACCAAATCAACCCTTGCTGTATAAATCACCAGTTGTGATGTTTTTTCAAAGGGATTTACCTACAGGTGTCCATCTATACTTAGTGATCTATACGTAGTATGATCTCAACTTGTTCTCACTTCTTTGACGTGCACTCCATTTGAACAATGCTTAGTTATTTTCTGTGTCTAAAAACAGTGTTCTTTACAGTGATAACATCAGTTCATCACATAAATGAGTTGCAAGCACCATCCGTACAACAACCATACACCTCCTTTTTTCAGTACAAAGCTGGTGCTTTGGACTAGTAAACCCGTTCTGCCTAAGGTTGTGACACCCAGAGCCGGTCCTAGGCCTTCTGAGGCCCCGGGCGAAAGGAAGATGTGAGGCCCCTCTAAGTGCCTTACTGCCTGCGCGATGTTCTTTGTTTCTCTCCATCGCTCGAAAGAGTAAGAAACACTCCATTGGTTGGATCCCAAGTACCTTCTGATGGATGATCAGCTCTTTGTGAGGTTCACAAGGTCAAAGAATGGCAAGGCTGTGCAGAAGAGAACCATTTAAATGTGGATGGTTCTCTGCCTCAAAATTTGCTACGTATTGAAGAAGCAGACTCCAGAACACCTGTGGACTATTCCACCAGGATCAAGGTTACTACCAATGTGCTGGCATGCACAGTGCCTATCTTGGACATATGGCAGGCTGCAACATGGCCATCATTTCAAACGTCCACCAACCACTACTGCCTTGAGAGCCAGGTCCAGTGGGAGGGACACTTTGCCTGTTCGGTCCTGCTGGACTGTCTGGTTTGAACCATTCAACAGACCCACAACCTGATGAGGTTCTGCTTTGGCATCTATTCATAAGGTGAGAAACCTGTGGTTAGAAGTACCCATCAGAAGAACAAGTTGCTTATCTACGGTGCTGCACTTTCTGGTGGAGACTCTATCTAACCGCAGATTCCTCACCAGCCCTCCCACCTTCCCATTCTGTAGAAAGGACTCTTTTCTCAAAGTTTTAAAAAGGTCTAAATGTTGTGATCTGCACACTGTCAGATATGATTAATTGAAGGCTCTGCATCAGATGGCGCAAACAGGATTCAGAAGAAAATTGACCTCAGCACATACAGGTGGCAATTATATGTGGCTCTGGCATAATTTCTGGAAGGGGATGGAGTCAACATGGAGCCACACTATGCCACCTACCGACGCGCGAGGCATTTGTTGAAAAAACTCCCCAGATTCAATCTGGCACATGGTGGGTATTCACAAGGTGGGAAACCTGTAGGTAAAGTAGATAAAGTATCCACCAGAAAGAGCGATACTGAAGGTAAGTTACTTCTTCTAAAGCACGAACCTAGGTGGCTAGCACCTGTACAGGGACCAACCCCTGTGGGAATGCATAGGGGGTGGAAAAAAGTGAGGTGGTAGTGAATGCAGTGAGTTCCACCCTATCAGAGGTAGTGATCATTGAAGAGGTGATTTTACAGTTTCTTCCTGAATTGTAGAAGGGTTGGTACTGTTTTAATGCCAAAGGGGATGTTGTTCCAGATCCTGGAAACGTTTGGTGAGATGGCTTGTTTTCTTGTTTTCTTCTTCTCTGAGAACCTGTAATCTGGCGATGTTGGAGCTCCTCGTCTGACGTTGACCTACAGATATTGTTAGTTTGTTAAGTAGGTAGATAGGCGTCTTGGTGTAGGGAGCTTTGTAATTGAGTAGATGATCGTGAATGGGCTTGCAGGTGGAGCCAGTGCAGAACCTATAGTGTGAAGGTGATATGATTGGATATCTTCTGCCCCTTGATGAGCTGTAAATAATGCTTTTCAGAGAAAAGAGGGTAGACTCTGGGACTCCGCTAGCCAGGGCGTTTCCTCTATTTAGATGAGAGAGGACTTGGGTTTTAACTGCCATTCTGAGGTCTTCTCCTAGAATAGAGAGTAGGAAACAGACTGTTTTGGTCTCCATAGAAATGTGTTCTTTGAGTGAGAGGTTCGAGTAGGGGGTGAATCTGAGGAATTCGGGCTGCTATTTCAATTGGGATGTGAAGCTATTAGGTTTAGGCTGGAGAGCTGAATCTGTGAAGGTTTAGAGTTGCTGGTAATCAAGATGAATTTGGTGTTCGTGGGGCTTAGCATCAGCTGCATTCGAGGAGATGTAAGTCTTTCTATGTCGTTGGTCGAGGAGATTTTCTGCATAGTTGCAATATGCATACTCATAAATCCGCAAATAAGTGCTGGACAAAATGCCCCACACAAATATGTTGTCATACTTCTTTAAACTCTTCATCTGTATTCCTTATCAGGACCTGCAGCCCAGAGGAGGGCCAGGCCTAAAGTGCAGATTCCACCTTCACTGTGCCAGGTGCCCCCACCTTGTTTGATAGAGCGGTGGGTACCCACCTCCTGCTCTGATATGTATTGCCCCGATAAGTCTTGTGGGTCTTCTGAGGGTATCATGCTCCACCCCTCTTGCCTCCTCGTACATTAGAATGGTATTGACATGTATGTCAATATATGTTCCTTCCATGTCATTGCATCGATTTACATTCCTGCCCGAGCTTTGGAGTAGAAGTGTCTGCACTCATGAGATTTATGAATGGTGGATCACACTGTCTATAGTACAGGCAAGGAACATTTGTATACCCTGTCTTTATTGGGCCTTACCCCGTAGCAACCCTGCACTGCTAGCTATCTCGGGACTGCTGGATGGGATGGGAGATTTACCACGCACAGATCTCAGGAGCGTTTACAGTGAACGAGGGAAGCGATGTACCCGAGAAGCCTTTGAGAACTGAATTAGCTCAAGGCATTTTGCACAAATACCACACACTGTTTTGTTGAGAATTTTATTTGAGAATTACTACATTTCTTGATTCACGTCCATAATGTCTGAGATGGGCGTACCATCACTTCAGTTCACACGCAGTCACCCCTTAGAATTAACAGATGTGTTCTCTTTTATTTGATATAAAGCTTCTTTCCATTTGTGTTGCTTTGTTTTATAGCATTGCAATAAGATTACAATCAAAGCAATATAGTTTGACGTATAAAAAAATCTTTGTTGTTTCACATGTTTTGGGGAGTAATATTCCAGATGTGGTAGTTGCTTAGCCAAAGGGGAAGTTTAAAACCAGCTCATGACCTCTCCCAGCCTCTGTGGTTTAATCTTATAACATAAAACCGAATTTTATTTGCGATATTTACAATTACGTGCTTTCACTTTACAAAAGCACCATTTTGCCTGGTCGGCGACTGTTAGTGTTGTCGGATCAGTGGTGTACACCTGTTAATTTTAAAGTGGAAAAGAGAGAATTCCCATAAGCTCACTGGAAATAGACACCAAATTATAATACCCAGATTGTTAGGCAACATCTAATGTTTTGAAGCCATGTGTTTAATTTTGCTTGGAGCATCAGATGTACGATTAATATTTCATGGAGTCTTTATACGAATGAATGTTTTGTTTTCCCCCATGGCTCTCATGCCTATATATGCACACAAACCTGTGCATCGCTGCCAAGGTTTCAGAATCCTTATGTGTGACATTTTCATAATTTGAGTGTCATTTTGAGTGACATTCAACAACGAGTGACACTCAAGCAATGAAGAATAGGGAAACACATACATATCAGAAATTCCCATTTGGGCAACGAGAATCTATAAGAAGATGTTAAAACTGCTGTAAAGCACCAGAAATGGAAGGGCACTAACCTAGTGCCAGGTTTACTTGGGCTCATGATCATAATAAATAAGGACTGGAGAGGGTACTAGTGACACTTACTAGTTTGCAGCGAGCAGCACGTGACTGGACAGCCGCTGTTGACATGGATATTCTACTGTCTTAGAGAGTGATCCTCTCAACAGGACCAGCAGCACTCAGGGGTCGGACATGGACGCGGTTGGTGCCCCTTGTCTGCGAGTGCGGCAAAGAAAAACAAATATTGGCATAGCCAAAAGGTTTCGGATTTGGGGCCTTATAAGTGTTTAGCCAGATCTATTGACTTTGCCAATGTCTTCAAGCTGTGCTTTAGAGAAGTGTGGCTGCTGTGCAGCATGCTGAAAAGTTATAATAAAAAAGTGTCAGAAGCATTTCTGTTACCTTATATATGACCAAGAAGGCATTATGTACAACTGAACGACCATATTAAAAAAAGTATTTACAATAAAAAATGTCCTCAGTTTTCTTTTGTTCTTGCAATGCTGGCATCTTGTTTCTGCCTATTCCAATGGTTGTTTGTTAAAGCTTTTTTTTGAGGGGGCATAAACAGTCAGAGGGTGAAGGTTGGGAACTAGTACCTGTATTATAACACTAGCAGTGGCCAGACGCTAGGGGAGAATCAACAGATGCCAGATTCCGAGAGCAGGCTGAGTTGGTGCTGAGTGATGCTGAGGTGGTAGTGGTGGTGGTGGTGGTGGTGACTGGTGGGGAGACGATGCTGAGGTGATGCTGAATGATACTTAGGTCTTGCCGAGTGATGATGATGTGGTGGTGTACTGGTGCAAAGGCGATGCTGAGTGATACTGATGTGGTACTGAGTGATGCTGTGGGGGTGCTGAGTGATGTTGTGGTTGTCTTGAGTGATGCTGTGGTGGCGTTGAGCGATGCAGTGGTGGTGCTGAGTGATGCTGTGGTGGTGCTGAGTGATGCTGTGGTCCGCTGAGTGATGCAGTGGTGGTGCTGAGTGATGCAGTGGTGGCGCTGAGTGATGCAGTGGTGGCGCTGAGTGATGCAGTGGTGGCGCTGAGTGATGCAGTGGTGGCGCTGAGTGATGCAGTGGTGGCGCTGAGTGATGCAGTGGTGGCGCTGAGTGATGCAGTGGTGGCGCTGAGTGATGCTGTGGTGGTGCTGAGTGATGCTGTGGTGGTGCTGAGTGATATTGTTGTGGCGCTGAGTTATACTGTGGTGCTTCTGAGTGATGCTGTGGTAGTGCTGGGTGATGCTGTGGTGGCGCTGAGTGATGCTGTGGTGGCGCTGAGTGATGCTGTGGTGGCGCTGAGTGATGCTGTGGTGTTGCTGAGTGATGCTGTGGTGTGCTGAGTGATATTGTGGTGTGCTGAGTGATGCTGTGGTGGTGCTGCTGAGTGATGCTGTGGTGGTGCTGAGTGATGCTGTGGTGGTGCTGAGTGATGCTGTGTTGGCCCTTAGTGATGCTGTGGTGCTGCTGAGTGATGCTTTGGTGGCGCTGAGTGATGCTGTGGTGGCGCTGAGTGATGCTGTGGTAGCCCTGAGTGATGCTGTGGTGGTGCTGAGTGATGCTGTGGTGGTGCTGAGTGATGCTATGGTGATGCTGAGTAATGCTCTGGTGGTGCTGAGTAATGCTCTGGTGGTGCTGAGTGATGCTGTTGTGGCGCTGAGTGATGCTGTTGTGGCGCTGAGTGATGCTGTTGTGGCGCTGAGTGATGCTGTTGTGGCGCTGAGTGATGCTGTGGTGGTGCTGAGTGATGCTGTGGTGGTGCTGAGTGATATTGTTTTTGCACTGAGTGTAGCTGTGGTTGCGCGAAGTGATGCTGTGGTAGTGCTGAGTGATATTGTTGTGGCACTGAGTGATGCTGTGGTGGCCCTGAGTGATGCTGTGGTGGCCCTGAGTGATGCTGTGGTGGCCCTGAGTGATGCTGTGCCCTGATTGACCTGTGGTGGGGCTGAGTGATGCTGTGGTGATGCTGCGTGATGCTGTGGTGGTGCTGCATGATGCTGTGGTCGCCCTGAGTGCTGTGTTGGCCCTGAGTGATGCTGTGGTGCTGCTGAGTGATGCTGTGGTGCTGCTGAGTGATGCTGTGGTAGCCCTGAGTGATGCTGTGGTAGCCCTGAGTGATGCTGTGGTGGTGCTGAGTGATGCTGTGGTGGTGCTGAGTGATGCTGTGGTGGTGCTGAGTGATGCTGTGGTGGTGCTGAGTGATGCTGTGGTGGTGCTGAGTGATGCTGTGGGGGTGCTGAGTGATATTGTTGCACTGAGTGATGCTGTGGTGGGGCGAAGTGATGCTCTGGTGGTGCTGAGTGATATTGTTGTGGCACTGAGTGATGCTGTGGTGGCCCTGAGTGATGCTGTGGTGGCCCTGAGTGATGCTGTGGTGGCCCTGAGTGATGCTGTGGTGGCCCTGAGTGATGCTGTGGTGGCCCTGAGTGATGCTGTGGTGGCCCTGAGTGATGCTGTGGTGGCCCTGAGTGACCTGTGGTGGTGCTGAATGATGCTGTGGTGGTGCTGAGTGATGCTGTGCTGGTGCTGCATGATGCTGTGGTCGCCCTGAGTGATGCTGTGGTGGTGCTGTGTGATGCTGTGGTGGTGCTGTGTGATGCTGTGGTGGCCCTGACTGATGCTGTGGTGGTCCTGACTGATGCTGTGGTGGTCCTGAGTGATGCTATGGGGGTCCTGAGTGATGCTGTGGTGGTGCTGAGTGATGCTGCTGCAAATTACACCAACTTCACGTCATCTACATTAAAGGTCATTCTATTGGTCTTTTGACAAAGCCTGCATGAGCCGTAGCCCCGCCTGTAGGGTAGAGGAGCGAGAACTAGAACCATGCTCCTTGAAGCACTGTACAGTGTAAACAGATTGTCGTAAACTGCGTTTTACACTGCGACCCAGCGTGCTTCAACAGTATTTCGCAGATTTAACAGTATGAGAGGCAAAGCCAATATCAGAGGTAAAGTAAAGCTTCACTTCCACCCACAATTGTCAGTCAAATATGAAAACTCACAAGAAGCTCCTGCGACTTGCAAGTCCCAGCCTGAAAACGAGTGATGCCATGACTCTGCTATTGAAGGGCACCGCGCATAGTCTTTCAGCAGAGGCTGTTGGCCGATGGGTAGGTGGGCTAAGGGAACGAATGGTTGTTTCATTGGGTGCCGTGTTGTGGCGTGGATAAGGCAGGTATCTTGATTGACACTATGAGCAAGTTACTTGTACTTGCAGGCTGCAGCCGGAGAGAGAGGCAGGAGGGGTGCACCCGCGAGTGGTGCTCGCGCGCGTGCTGGGGAGGGCAATCTGCTCTTTTTCAAAGCACATACTCATGCTTGTGGCGCACTGCTGCACACTCCCGCAAGCTGTATGCCGCCACAAGCACGAGTATGTGCTTTGAAAAAGAGTTGCATGACGGCTAAAGGTCTCCAATGCAGCGCATGCGTGCGGCATAGGCGAGACCTAACAATATCAGGGGCAAAGTAAAGCATCACTTCAGCCCACAATTATCAGTCAAATATGAAAACTCACGAGAAGCTCCTGCAACTTGAAAGTCCCATCCTGAAAACCAGTGACGCCATGACTCTGCTGTTGAAGGGGACCGCGTGTTTTCTTTCAGTAGAGTCTGTTGGCTGATGGGTAGGCGGGCTAAGGGAACGAACGGTTGTTTCATTGGGTGCAGTGATGTGGTGTGGGATAGGCAGGTAACTTGATTGACACTATGAGCAACTTGCTTGTACTTGCAGGCTGCAGCCGGAGGGAGAGGCTGAGGGGTGCACCCGCGAGTGGTGCACGCGTGCTGGGGAGAGCAGTCTGTTCTTTTTCAAAGCACATACTCGTGCTTGTGGGACGCCGCTGCGCACTCCCGCAAGCTGTATGCCCCCATAAACATGAGTATGTGCTTTGAAAAAGAGCTGCACAACGGCTAAAGGTCTCCAATACAGCGCATACGTGCTGCGTAGGCAAGACCTAACAAAGCTGCAGCCTCAGTGACTGCTTGAGGCTGCCAATAAACCCCAATCAAACACTGCAGTGAGTGTGCTTTATTTGTATATCACCCTGACCAGTCATAATGTGGCAAGACCAGATGCTAATGAAACACTTAGAGGCCGGCTCAGCTTGAGTGAAGTGAGCCCTGGCCTGTGCGGTGCCTTAGGTGTATTAACTAGCGCTAGATCATCAATATCTCTCTAAAACAACAGAGACGCTAGTCTTATATGACACAGCAGGCTCCCCTCTGGGCAGCTCAGCGCTATTGACAGTCCGTGCTGCCTCCTTAAATACAACACTGTACCGTTGTCTGTTTTTTTATTTGTTAAAAGCAGTGAGTGCAGACCTGACTCGTACCCAGTAATTACCTTGCAGCACTTTCTCTACAGCGAGGCAGGCAAACACAGCAGCGGAGGGGACAGATGGCAGGCTGTAAGCACGCCTTCTTCAGAAGCCTGCTGTGGTGTGGATGCGTATTATAATCCCTATAATTGCGGCACTGGGTCAAAGGCCGATAGCCCCCCTCTACGGAGACCGGTGTGGGCATGAATCAGAGCAGGTCAGCTCTGTGGGCTGACTCCAGGTCTCACAATGCTCCTGTCTCATCCCTTGAGAGCCGGCTTGTTGCAGGAGCTGGCTGTGTAGCCCCGCTATGGCATATTGTCACTCATTCAACACTGGGACACCTCGTTGTTAAAATTAATTGCAGCTCTGACAGTCGCTGCCACCTTGATTCATACCTCACAGCGCAGCACAGGTGGTCAAGGTGCTAAAAATGAGTGATTAATGCATTTTAATGCAGTGATGCTGACCACCACATTAAAATGCGTTAGTCTAACGCCTGATGTGTGGTACTTGGCCAGTGGCAACTGACTGCTTTAGAAAGTGGTTGGCGATTCTTGCATTCTGTATAATGTCCTCTTCCTTGCTCTCATTGGTTCTTCCCCTCAGGGAGATAGTTCTATACTATGAAATACTGTGCAAGTTTATCTTGAATGATTTTACATTTTCCTTGCACCTTCGCCTCCCTGTCTTCTGCATACTTTTGCGTTAGCATTTTGTATGTGGTTAATTGCTGCACGCGACCCACTTTAACTTTTTTGCAGTGTTATATAGCGCGACCTTGGCCCAAAAGCATCAGAGAGCTTTACATGAGCACCAGATTACATTACACCAGGTCAAATTGATTTTTTAAACTTTCCCCTACCCCAGTCTATGTATTGTTTTATACTGTTGGCTAAATATTTAGTATGCAACGTGTTTCCATGTCTTCTCGCCCCCGGAGCCCCATTGTCAAAGAAGCTCCCGGACTGAGCCCTACAGCACTCAATATATAACGTGCACATCTGTACTGTACTTCAGGCCATGCACGGCAAATCTCGTGCCGCTGCCACCTTGAGACTGAAGGAATTCTGCTCAGAGCAAAACCCGAATTCGGGAATAGACTGGGTGTGTTTGAGCACCCTGCCTTTGGTGCCCCCTTACTGGTGTGTAGGGGCATCTGTCGCATCTGTCTGCTGGCAGCAGTCCTGCTCATATGTGCCAGCACGGAGAGAGCATCTCGTGGCACTTCTGGGACGCGAGAGATTTTACAGTATTCACAAACTTGTGGTGGTAAAGCAGGCCCCTCCCAGGTCTCACACCCAAAGTGGCATGCACACTTTAAATTTTAGGTGTGCACTATTTCTCTTCTCCTGTGCCAGTCAGCAGAGCTGGCCCAGCCGCCGCACTTGCGCTCGGGCTGGCCGGCTGCACTGAAAAATGAAATGGTAATAAAATAATGTTATTACCATTTTATATTTTCATGTTTGCTGCGCTGGAACCAGGGAGGGCGAAGCTGTACCGACCTTATGGAGGCGCAGGGCTGCCTGCATATTTGAGCTTACCTTTGAATGCATAGGTCTTGCAAATTCTCTTGTTCTGGCTGTTTCTTCGCTGAAAGTGCTCAGAAACCTGTGATGCTTCATAGCAATGCCATAAATTGCTTTATTCCTTCGTTATAGAGGAGAAAATACACCTGTGCTCTTCAGGTTAATTTTTGCTGTGTTAGTAATTTTTCCCCTTAACCAATTTGCACCAAATTTCGAAAAACACAGCACAAAATTCACAATTCCTTCAAGCAAAATTCGGTAGTTATTGGTCAAAGGAGGGGGTGCAGGAATGCATGAAGATAGAAAATATCAAATGTGACATTACAAATGTAAATTGCTGAATGTCTGCATTGAGGAAAACAAAACTAAAACTTGATGGGTGAATGACTCGAATTAATGTCAGCCACTCGTCTGGGGTTGCTTTTGTTTCTGCTCAGAGGTAACCTGACCTGGCATTTCAAGCTGGACTGTGAACGCATATGCGATTGGGCAGTTTAAACCATTATTGGAGAGGCCAGGAAGTAAAACTGAACCTCGAAAATTGGACATACACCCCCATAATATTTCATAAAAGACCCTGCACTCTCGGTTCACGTGCTAGCATAACCCTGCCTCATAGCGTAAAACGTTTTGTACAGCATCACAGCCCAGCGCGTGAAAGCGTGAGGCGCTGTGAAGGCCCGCCACTCACAGGTAACCGTGGGATGAGCCTGACCAGGGAAGCCCCAGGTGTGAGCTTGGAATGTGCCGTTTGTTGAACTCCCTCAGCACATCCAAGGGTGATATGGAACGAGGGGAAGGCTCGGGAAAAATTAAATCCGCCCTAAGAAGAAGTCAATATGAATGAGGTTCGGGTGGAATTGAGACAGTCCGAGATGTATGACTGGAGGTGAGGTGGAAGATTGGGAACGGAGAAAACATAAAGTATTGTTGGCACAGAGGTGGCATGAGACCAATGGTCAGGTCAAAAGAAAATACCATTTTATATCAGTGGATGCATATACAACGTGGCAGACATCACGTGTATGGCATTGCTTATTTATGGAGAAACTGAATGTTTAGTTTCAAAGATGTGCATTGATTAACTAAAGGGTAGATTGATGACCTGTGTTGTCACTGGGCACACGGTGCTTCTGTTTCATTGAATGAGCTAATGCATTCTGGGAGTTGTAGTCTTGGGCTATATGAATTGTATTGAAATTCACAAAAAAAGGGCCACAAAAAAATGTCTGTCCTACCCAGTACCAAAATCTTGTCCCAGAATTCCAGGTCAGTTCGTACCCTTGTCAATCAGGACCCTGTCATTTTCAGCTAACTTTCAGCTTTGTCCTGTAAGTATAAGTTTCCACCTTGAAGGGCTGTCAATGAACTCTGAATCCCAGCAGGGTGATGCTGCCTCCTGGCACGGCTTTGCCATTGTTTGCCTCTTGGCAGAAGAATTCTGTCAGTGTGTTCTGCGCTGTGGCTTATTTGAGTGGTCTTGGAGTGTAAGAGTTTGTGTGAGTGTGGCTCTGTGTGTGTGTGGTTCTGTGTGTGTGTGTGGCTCTCTTTGTGTGTGGCTCTGTGTGTGTGTGTGGCTCTCTGTGTGTGTGGCTCTCTGTGTGTGTGGCTCTCTGTGTGTGTGGCTCTCTGTGTGTGTGGCTCTGTGTGTGTGGCTCTCTGTGTGCATGGTTCTCTCTCTCTGTGTGTGGCTCTCTTTGTGTGTGGCTCTGTGCTTGTTGTGTGTGTGGCTGTGTGTGTGGGTGTGGGTCTGTGTGTGTGGGGGGCTCTGTGTGTGTGGCTGTGGGTGGCTCTGTGTGTGGGGGGGGCTCTGTGTGTGGGGGGGCTCTGTGTGTGTGTGGGGGTCAGTGTGTGTGTGTGGCTCTGTGTGTGTGGCTCTGTGTGTGTGTGGCTCTGTGTGTGTGGGGGGCTCTGTGTGTGTGTGTGTGTGTGTGGGTCTGTGTGTTTGTGTGTGGCCTTTGCGAGAGATTAAGCTATTGGCATTGTAAATGACAATGCCATTTATTTATCTGTTTTCAAAACCAACACATAAATAAAAATGTTGTCATTTACAATGCCAATAGCTCTAACTTTTGCAAAGGCGAGACCGTTGCCTTGTAAATGCTTGTTCTGACTCTTATTTTCCTTGCAGCTCAGTGACACTCCTCCGAGTAGCTGTGCGCTTTAGAAATCACTCCATTCATTCATTCTCCGGGTCCACTATTTCTGGGCCCAGAATTATCGGGATCGAAAATTCTATGTCCGCAGACAATACCACCCCCCCCCCCCCCCCCCCCCCCCCCAAGACAAAGAATGGCCCGGAGTGGTATTACCACTCTGGGCCTCTTCTAATAGGGGCCAAAGTGTGTTAGGCAGTAAGAACAGATGTACCAGGCACAGAAAAACACAGAATGTGAAGTACTTCTTACCATAAACCTTTAAAAATGTTGTTCAGGCCTTACTACTCATAAGTTAGTACGGTAACGCCTGAACTTCTTGTGCCTAATCGTGGACGCACAGATTTAGCTTTGACTTAACGAAAAATACGATACGACGGTCAAGAGCTGTTAATGTTTTCGTCTTTATGATAAAGTATATAAAACCATATCCAAAGTGACCAGCGTTAACTGCAGATTTTTAGAATTAGCTCTTCAAGTGTGCAATCTGATCGTGTCTGAGGTAAAGACTGGCTGCAAGGACATGCTTTGTGAGGGGTGCTTTTATCTATTTACGCAGAACGCGATAGCTACATTCTTTTTATATCGATGAGTAACTAATAATTTTACCTCATGAGTTTACTTATAGCAGGACCTGGAGCGCTTCGAAGTGCTATTATTGTCTCACTCCCTTGAGAGGCCTTCATATATTTATTGCAGTTGTGAATGCATCAAGAAAAGGGTGTGAAACCATGTAGTGAATCATCACACCTATTTTCTTTTCATTTTTGTACTCGCGCTTGTCACTTTAAATCATATTTTGACCTCAAATAATGGACCACAGGCGGATGCCGGCTCGTCTTGAAGTGTTTGCTGACAGAGTTCCAGTTGGGCCGAGAGTGCCGGCAGCGCGTGAAAGAATTCATGAGGCGTTATTACGTTTGCGAGCGGTGGGCCTCTGGGAAACTGAAGGTGAAAATGTACGTGTGCGGGGAGGAAAGAATGAGCGCCGGAGATCGATAGACTTTTAATGCCACTCTGGAGGCTAATGGAGATGTGAGGAAATGGAATTTCTATTTCCCCTGTCTTGGCTTCTGACTTGGGTTAGTGTCTAAATAGCAACCAAAGCACCTTCAGCTTCCGGAAGGTCGACCCTCGCGCGCCCCCTCCGCATGCAGCGGCTCATCTTACATTGTTCGGCTGGAAGGACGGCCTCTGTCTCCGACCAAGTGTGCGTCTTGGAAGAAATGTAAGCGTGCACGCGGATACCAGATACAGCATCTGTCAGGGTCCCGGACCCTGCCCTGTCCTGTGCAGTAGAGAGAAAAGCAGTGGCAATTTTTCGAGCATGCATGCTTTGTTTGTTGTTTTCCATAGTAGGTATCATATGTGAGGGAAACAGTGTTTTTATTGCATTAAAACGAAAACCATTGTGGACTTTACTGAAGCGTAAATAGCTTCGACATGAAGATATTCTCTTTTTTTCATTGAGATTTCTTGAGACAATAGGAGCGGTGCTCCGAGCTCCCTGGTGTGACCTTCCTTCAGTGGCTTGTGGTATCTCTTGGGAATGGAACACTCAGGGACATTCCCACTGCCTTTTCGATTAGAAACGTAAACATGAAGCGTTTCTAAAATGACCTTTCATCCTTCCGTAGCAGCACCTTCTGATGGAGATGGCCTTTCCCAGCAGATAATGGTTGGTTAATGGTCAAAGGTCTGGTCTCATGGCTCCCGCCCTTTGTCTGACTCTGATTGTGGTTGTGCTTTTAGGAAACACCACACACGGAGAAAAAAAACGAACTTAACATTTTGTAGAAACATCCAAGTAGAGGAGTCCAGAGTGTAATGCTGCAATTGAAGCAATCACAAATGATATGATGGACGATCCAGCAGAACATTTTAGTGTAACTATTTCATATACCGTAGACCCAACTCTAGGGAGAGGTGGAGTACTATTACAGTAACTCGTTTACTTTTTACTGTTGTGAGAGCTGCTCACCCCCAAGGAACGCATTGCCAAGAAAGACAGCCTAGTAGCAGTTCTCCCCACTAAAGAAAGTGAAACCTAGAAAGTGACTTTATAACTGCAATTCTAGTCCTTGTGTTCTTACATGTGGATGATGGCACAGACCAGCACCATGTAATCACAAGGGAGTGCAGTTCCTTAGGAAAGGCAAGGGAAGGCGGGAAGGAAAGGCCTTTAACGGTCTGCCCTCACACACTCCGAAGGATGTCATGCTTCATCACTGGGCCTGCTCATCGTAGAGCTGGCGCTGCAATGCCCAACGGGCACCCACGAAGGGGCTCTTTGGCGGAGATGTTTTGGTGATGAAGCTGTAGTGTGAGTGCGGGTGTGTGGGCTAGGTAGTGCAGTGAGTGGGAAGGATAAAATAGGTCTAGGCTTGCCCTAACGTATTTTATTTATTATCAAAAGACACTAGCCTAACTAAAAAGACTGGGCCCTAACTGGATATGACGGTCCTATAGTGCCAATGTGGTGCATAGGGTGACATCTTTGTTGTTTTTAGCAAATGAAAGGAATTTTGTCTGGGTTGGGTTGAGCTTCAGGTAGGCACTTGACATCCACGTCTGGATGATGTGCAGTTGCTCCATAAATTGAAGGCCAGTTTTCTTATATAGTTTGGACACATTCCAAGACCTTTCAAGGAGAAAACCAAACACTATTGTCATATGATAAATGAACACAAAGTGGCTACTACTGCAAAAACAAGAAGAGGTGCTAAACATTATTCAGTCAGGGGACCCTCGTCAATTCTGGAGTAAATTATATATCATTGTCTCAATCGTTATTGAGGAACATGTCTGAATCCTCTTGTTTATGGGACCGTGGAGTCCCCTAGGCAGACAGCTCCTCATAGCTTTGACAAGGAGCTCTGAAGGCGGTAACCATGGAAGTGATCATTAAAACACTTAGTTTAATGAACTACCGTACAGCATCTATCCCTGATTGTATCCCTGCATGTGGTTTTAGGAGAAATTCTGAGTGGTGAGCACAACATGTCTCCACCTACAGATAAATTGTCTGTATAGAATATTTACCATTCCTAGAAAGATGCAATAATGACACCTTTTAAACAAATGTTACTAGATAACATCAAGCATGTTATTGCTGCATGTCTTTAATAAATATGGCCCAAAAATGCTAAATATCGTTTTATTTGTTTTTTTTCTCCAGGGGGTGGGGTTAATTAACTGGCCCTCTAAATAATGTTTGATCTCTTTGGAACAAGCTCACGTTCAATTTGGTACATCCAGAATAGACCTTTGTTTTGTATTATGGACAATAACTCAGGCATTCATTGTGGCCATGAAACCCCCATGTTGCTGTTTTGTAGACTTCAGTACAGCCTTTTGTCCTATAGATCAATTACAACTATAGTCCAAACTTCTAAGTTGGGACATTCATCCGGGCTTTTAGCAATCACACAATTGTTAGATTCAGACACATGGAAAGTTTGTTAAAAGTGAAAGTAACTGATGAAATACCAATTCGATATAACTTGAAAAAAAGACTATGTCCTCTCCTTTTTTCTGCTTTACTTGTATTTTGGCCGATTTGCCGGCCATATTGGAGAAATCTTGTTCTCTATTTTTTTAAAAGCTGGGAGTTCCCATTGGTTCTGGTTTGTTGAGTGTGTTGTTTTATGGGATCAAAATCAAATAGACTACAGTTAAAAATGAATGCCATGAAAGCATATTGTGACATTAATAGCTGGCAAATAAACCATGATAACGATAAAATAAGAGATCTGTGTTGACCAACAAGTTAATAAATGCTCTACATGGCTAGCAGGTATAATATTGTAGGTTATTAAGGAATACCAATATATGCGGATAACTTTCTCCTCCAGTATTTCCTGGAAGTCACTTTGAAGGAAAGACACATATCTACAACACCATGGCAGCATTATCTTGGTTTGGCAAAATGTATTAGTGTTTTACATTTTGTTTACATTTGAAAGTAATAGTTGGTCACAATGTACAAATGTTATTAGATGGTTGTGACATTTTTATGTTGGATGGGTGATAAAAGTACTCTGAAATAAAAAGTATGGTGATGAAAAAAGCCCTATCGCTCCCTGGTTTAACAGTGTTACAAGTTACTAGAGTAGAACAGGAATTATGCTCTTGGGATCTAATTGCTAAATGGCAGGTACTTAATTTGCTTTTGAATATTAAGAACTATGATTTGACTAAACTTTTCAATATCTGCCTTCTGTCTATTCTTGAGATCTCTAGTAAGGATATGTATCCAGCATCTAAAACAATAGGCACTCTATTTGGAAATATTGAGTCAGGACCACACTTATTTGAAAGAGTAGTCAGTAGGTCTGACTTATGATTTTTTGGGCTCATAAAATACCATAAAATAAATTATGCTCTTTCCTAACCCATCTGTAAGAAATTCTCTATTCTGATGGATACTTCTAACAGCAGATACCTCACCTTGTGAATAGTCCACAGTCAACAGGCTAGATCTGGAAACTTTAAAGCATTTCTCCTGCACACCATAAGTGGCATTGTGCGGCTTCGTGCCAATGTCTTTCGGCTCCAAAAGTCAATCAATCAAGCGTTTAGAAAATGTGGCACTCTGAGGGTATAAAGGTGCTGGAGTTTCTTGCTGCTTCATGGTGATCTTGTTCTTTCGAACACCCAGGTCTCGAGTACTTTCCTGAATTGCTGGAGTGATGAGGTGGTCCTGAGGCGCAGGAGAAGGCCGTTCCAGGCTTTGGCTGCAAAGTGCCAGAAGGAACATCCTCTGCTGTTGCCTCGGGGTGTCTGCGATGAATAGGGAGGCGGATCGTAGGCGTGTGGTCGGTTGGTGGAGGGTCATGCGTTTGTTGATGTATGCTAGTCCTTTGTTGTGCAGGGTTTGTGTGCTTGGGTCAACATCTTGAGCTCGTATCTCTTCTTCTTCGGGAGCCAGTGTAGCTTTTTTAGGTGGGAGGTGATGTAGTTCTGTGTGGAAAGGTAGAGGATGAGTCTTGCCGCTGAGTTTGATATTTTTTCTAATCTCTTCAGGAGGCTTGCAGTGATTCTTACGTAGAGTATGTTCCCTTCATTTATTCTGCTGGTTGAGATAGGGCCTGTGCATTGGTCTTTTTGGTGTTGTCTGGGAGCCACCTGCAGATCTTGCAGAGCATGCATAGTGTGTGGAAGCAGGCAGATGAGACAGCATTTACCTGCTTCTTCATAGATTGCTGTCCAAGATGATGCCAAGGTTGCGGGCATGGTCTGGTGGGCGGGGGATGGGCTGAATTCAGCAGGCCACCAGGTGTTGTTCCAAAGATGAGGAAATCCGTCTTGTTTGTGTTGAGCTTGCGACAGTTGTCCTTCATTAAGTCGACGATGTTCATCATACATCTGTGGAAGTTGGCTCTGGTGGTGGAGGGGTCTTCTCAAAGTAAAAGGGATGAGCTGGATGTCGTCTGCGTAAGAGATTATGTTGAGTTCTTACGATCTGACGGTGTTGGCCGGTGAAGGGGGCGGGGGTCATTTACATGTTGAAGAGGGTGGGGCTGAGGGATGATCCTTGGAGTATGCCCCAGATGATCTTCTTGGGTTCCGAGATTAATGGTGGGAGACGGATTTTCTGGGTTCTTCCTGTGAGGTATGAGGCGATCCATTCAAGGGCGTCTCCCTGAATTCCAATGTGATGTAGTCTGTTGATCGAGATGTGATTGGAGATGGTGTTGGAGGCAATTGAGGCCCAGGAGGATGAGGGATGCTGTTTCGCCATGGGCCAGGGCGCCCTGATGTTGCCAGTCGCTGCGATCAGGGCTGTCTCAGTGCTGTGGTTCGCTCGGAATCCGGATTGATAGGGATCCAAGAGGTTGTTGTGTTTCTGGTTTTCATTGAGTTGCTGGTTGATTGCCTTCTCCAGAACCTTCGCTGGGAAGAGGAGCAAGGAGATGGGCCGGTAACTCTTTGGTTCTGCTGGGTCGGAAGAAGTTTTCTTCAGGAGGGACCTCACTCCAGCTTGTTTCCAGTCTCGGGTAGGAGGCCGAGGTGATGGAGGTGTTCAGGACTTTCATGTGCTCGTCTCCAATAATCTGGCTCCTGAGGTTGAAGATGTGGTGGGGTCAGGGGTCCGTGAGTACTCCCGAGTGCACGGAGTTCATGATGGAGATTATGGCTTGAGTTGTGAGAGGGTCCTAGTGGGTGGGCAGGTGTTCGGGGTTTGTGTTCATGCGTGTGAGCACACTGATGCTGTCGGCAGGAGGGATGTTGTTTGAAGTTTTTGTAGATGGCTGCGATCTTGTCGTGGAAGAAGTCCGCCAGGGTGTCAAACAGTTCTTGGGAGGGAGTGATGTCGTTCTCAGCAGCTGCAGGGTTGGAAAACTTCTTCACGATGATGAAGACCTCCTTGCTGCGGTTTGTGCTGGCTTCTATGCAGTCTGCTAGGGTGTTTTTCATTGTTTCTTTCAGGAGGTGGTGGTGATGGTTGAGTGCTGTCTTGAAGGTGGTATAGTCTCCTGTCTTTTTTGGTGTGCCACTTCCTTTATAGTTGCTGACAGTTGCATTTGGTGGATTTCAGCTCCTTGGTGAACCAGCTGGCTCTTCTCGCAGGTCCCTAGGATTTGACAGGTTTGGCCACAACAATTGTGTTGGTGCATTTCGTGATCCTTTGGGAGAAGTTCCTTGCGGCCAGCTCTGGGTTATATGTTGTGTCTGGGAGGTGGGAGTTGAGAGAGTTGTTCCACTGGTCTTCTAAAATTATTTTCCAGTTTCTATGCGTGGAGATGGGGTTATGGTGCCAGTGTTGGTAGGTCCTTAGACGGTTAAATAGATGCTGTAGTGGTCTGTCCAGCTAAGCTGTGAGACGTGGCTGTACTTGACTCTGGCATTGGGGTCAAGTCTGTATTCTGCGGTCTGGGTAGGGTCAGTGACAAATTGCTTGAGGTTGATATTGTTCATGCTTTCCAGGTCAGTTATGTTGGTGTCGCTGGGGTAGTCAAGGTGGAAGTTCGGATCCCCTAAGAAGATGTAGTGCCGGAAGTGGATTGCGATTGGGGCTATGAGGTCAGGGATGGCATTACAGAAGCTGGGGCATAATCCTGGTGAGCTGTAGGCGAGGGTGCCTCTGATGGCGCTTTTTCCTTGTATGTGAAGTTGGAAGTTGAGATCGTCCATCATCGGTGTTGAGTCGTCTGAGGAGGTTGTGCCGTGGATGGTGTCCTTGTAGATGATGGCAATTCCATCTCCCTGTTTGTTGGTTTGTGTAGGAGAGTAGGGTCTGCAATCCTATGATCACCCGGACTTTTTGCTTTTGTTTCACTGGTTTACGACTTTCTTGGGCTGTGGGCCTGCCAATCAGACCCCCAGCCTAGCTGTTCTCTCGCTAAATTGATATGTGTACCTTAGGTGCATTACCCAATTGGAACTGGGCCACCCTGTCAGACCCTGTAACTCAGGGCATCGGTGTACCCAGGGCCTGAAGCATGTATTATGCCACCCCTGGATGGCCATCGAAATCTGACACAACTGGCTGCACGACAGCTGGGGCCACGTGGCGTACTCGCCCGTTGCTGTAGGTATAGTATCCCTATACCTAACCTTAAAATGGACACCCGAGTTCCTATCAGTCACTCCTATGGCAGGCCTTGACAATCCTGAAGGCAGAGTGCATGGAACCGTGTGAATTGGGCTCTGGCACGAGCCGAGCCCGGTTGCAGCTTGCGGAACCAAGACCCAATGGCTGTTCCAGGATAACGCGTATCATATCGGTAACTTCGGTATCGCGTTATCAAGACATGTCGAGTAAGGTGTCATACGAATCGGGATGCTGCCCCCTCACCAGCTCTGGCGACGAGGTTAGCATTCCGCCCTTCTAGAGGGACACGACATGTACGTAACTGTGAACCCCGGTTAAAGTTAACTGAAGCCTCAGCTCCACAAAATGGACGCTGCCACCACAGACACGAGTCTGACCTCCTGCTGCTGGGAGTCCTTCCAGCGAGGAGAGCTTGGACAAAGGGTTTCCTGTCAAGGGCGGTGTTCGCACCGTCCCAGACAGGGTTTGTGTATTCTGGGTAGGTAGGGCTTTGCGAGAAGGTGACTGCGGAGTGGCACCCCGGTGCTCACTACGCATCTGCCGGCTAGAACCAGTTCCAGGGGCGCGCAGCCCCTGACCTGGGGAAAGTCCAGCAGGGGGAGAGGGGTGTAACTACCCCCCTTCCTGGTCCCACCCTTAGGGCAGGACCTAGTCATGTACCCACCCCTTTCTTTAGGATAAAGGCCGGAGCGGGGACCCTTCCAAATTAGATCATCTTTGAATCAAGAATACTTTCTACGAAAGGACTTCGAGACTCTTCTCAAGATTTCTCCCTTGTGGCTAAGGAGTAGTCACCCTGCATCCACAGGCACCATCTAAGAACTCGGCGGTTTGCTGCAAGTCCTTCCTCAAGGATCCGACGGCCCAGCTCGACGAGAACCGGCTTCCCTGGCACCTCTGACCTCTACCCACGTCGTCAGCTCAGCTGAGATCTGTGGGTGCGACGAGACCTCGAGGGACCGGCCATCATCAAAACCTGCACGCTTTCTTAATCAGCACGACCATCGAAGCAATTCTCTGGTGAGTGCTCTGGGGTCCGAGAAGCCCCGACCCTGAGTAGCTCCAGCACCGAAGTGCAGTCCCCCAGCATCTCCACGATCTGCGTGGGGCCCTTCTGCTCGCTGCTCAGTACGTTGTCTGGTCACTAGCCGCTGGCTTGTGCCCTTCTTTGACAACATCCGACAACCAACGCTGCTGGTCTGGTTGCTCCAGATCGGCCCTTGCTCCCTTTTTCGAGAGGAGCACCCCGGACCCTCCTGGTCCACTCAAGACGCCATCTTAGGCCCACCACGTGGCCCTGAGATCTGCCAAGGCTTGTTGCCCCAATCCTGGGCCCAGCGACGCCGACAGCATCAACCTTCGTGGGACAGCTCGCACCTCCATCCTGGTCGCCGACAACGCCTCCTGGTCCGTGAGACTGCAGAGTCTAGCGTCGCCCACTCACCTAGTCGAGGTGACGGCCAACCGGTGCCTTCCTGGTACCCTCTGACTACTGGCTAGTAGTACGAACTTGGTCCCCTCTGCTTTCAGGTATCAACAATCACTGATCCAGGCTTGGATCTCTACGAACTATTCATCACTGGTCGCCGGCCAGCAACTCCTTTTCTTCCGGCTCCTGGCTCGTCAGCGAAGACCCCCGACGCCTGTAAGACTTGTGCAGCCGCAGCCCTCGTGGCTAGGTAACTTCGGCATCTCAGGTGCCTGCATAGCCTCCTTACTCTAGGGTCCCGAGTCCCTCGCTTCCGACTTGCCTTATCGGGTCCGCCCGAGACCACTAAACTTTCCGTGCCCTCGGGCACTTGTTTTAAATTGTGCACTTGAAGTATTTTCTAAGAGCTTTGGTTCTGTGCTTAGTACCCTGTCCTCATAAAGAGTACAGGGCTGTTGTGATTCTAATAAATATACTGTTTATTTTCATAACACTTGTGTGGTGTCCTTTCACTTGGTGTTCAAGGGGTATGTGATGGTATTACAGCTGGCTTAACACGCCCTCTAGAGTTTAGCCCGAAGACTGCTCGTATCCACGCTACTAGGATAGCTGGTCTAAGGTTGACTTACAACCAATCACCATAAGGGTCGTTTGGAACGATACATAGTGGTCGCTAGAATAGCGAACGCTGCATATCGGGCCAACTTCGCACAGTTTGGTTCCGATATGTTGTCTTGTAGCTATCGGGGTGGCAATGGCAATGGCGATGTCTGGCGTGGGGGCGGGGTTCATCCAGGTCTCTATAAGGAAGAGGCCGTCTGAGGTGAGGGATGAGCTTGTGTCCCAGATCTCTGTGGCATGTTTGCCTAGTGATCGTGCATTGAGTGGAGTGGAGTGCACTGGATTTGTGCAGTGTTGGTCTTGGTCGGCTTGGTCAGCCTGTTTGCAGTGTATCTGGCGTTGATGGTTGCTTCGGTGTCACAGGTAAAGCGGCAGTGCTGGTGGAGAATGGTCCTCTGGTGGTGTGTGGAGTTGTGCGGCAGCAGTTGTCGATGTGCCTGGGATCCAGGGCTCAGAGATCTGCGGCGGTGTAACTGTGCATGGTGGATGAACCAGGGTTCCTGCGTATGAACGCAGTACAGGCGTGAGCGGGCGCAGACTGTCTTGCCTTTGGCGCGCCCTCAGTACTCCCGCTGTGCACGTCCATGCTTCGGCCTCTATAAGTAGCCCTGGGAGATGGGAGGGGCTGGCAGGGAGGCAGGCTGCGGGAAGACAGCAGAGAAACAACCAAAATACAGCGGAAATCAAAATACAATGCAGCAGAAAACTAACAAAATACAATGCAGCAGAAAACAAGTAATAAAGTCAACAGAACAGCTGCCATTTCCTTTCTTTCTGCACCTTCATCTGCAGATCCGGAGCTACCTACCCCTTCCACTTTTGATAAAACGTTTCTGATGCACCCAAAGTGTGTGGGTCTGTTGGACCTATCTTGAAGCCATGCTGCATAACTTCAGTACTTTACCTGTTATCTCTGGCGTGCCTTCAGGCTCACGGACCCGCGAGGACCTCCAGTGTGGCTTCATCCGGTTGGTCTGCCCTCAGCACCATCTTTGCCCTCTGAACCTGCTTCATGTTCTGCATTGACCCCAGTGTTGACTTCGGTCCCGCTGCATCCCCTGCTCCCGCTCCTTTTGAATCAACACTGATACTGACGCTGCTGGTACCGGCGGAGGCTCTTCCCATTCTGCTCTCCGACTCCGAGTCGAATTTGTCTCAAGCTCGACTGAGGCCGCGTCTCAATCCTTCTGGGGCGCATCCATTCTGCAACCTCTCTGATTCAGATACCTTGCTCTTCCCTGCGGCAGAGGCCAGGGCTATCTAAACCTGACCACAGTCTGCTCTCCTCAGTGCAGGACCAAAACCAAGATCACAAATACTCATACACTCAGTCACCCCGACTCACACAATAAAACTCCTAATCGGAAGAATAGCAAATATGAATGCCAAAGTGGTAGAAAAATATATATGACTTTATTCTGATAGAAAGATAATACAGATAATAATGAATACAACTTGGTACATGCAACCAACAAATAATTACATAACACGAAAAGGAATAATCAAATCAGACCATCGATGTATATTTTAATGTGTACACATCTACTCTGTGTCTCTGAGCATGTATGAAACTTAATTCCCATGTATAAGTGGTCAGTGCCCGTAAATAATGTTAGAAATATGTTGTCAACACATTTCGGTAGAGAAGATCTAATAAAACTCACCTTCTTCAGAACTAAAATAGATAATTATACTCCTTAGAATCAGAAAACATTTCACAACAACATCACCCTGGATGTGAAGACTAATGTCCTCAAAGAGGTTCTTCCTCCGGTCCAGGAACCTACAGAACCTTTTTCCCCTCATAGGCCCTCACAGACACTCTTTTGGACATTTGGGCAAAACCCTGCTCTGAATCTCCGGTAAACAGACATATTTCTTGTTGCCATAGGCCAACACCAGGAAACCCCTGACTTACACAACACCTTACACCTGAGAGCTTGGTAGTACATGCATCCACAAGTAAAGTTGATCCTAGCGCCTTCCCCACCACTCCACCTAAGTGTTAGTCAAAACACATCAAAACGTTTGGGACACATATGTTCTTGTTTGCAAGCCTTGTTTTCAGATCTGTCAACACCAGCTGCCTCTTAGGTCACTATTCGCATACCTTGTGGGACACAGTGGCCTGAATTTTGTCAGCTGTCCAGGCCAACCTGCAAGGGTCCCTCAACCAGCCTATTTAAGATGGATGTGACACAGCAAATCTCATCATTCTCTGTAGCTTGAACACATCTGACTGTTTAGGTCAGGCAACTCTAACTAGTGTGTCATTTGTTTCCATTCCCGATGAAGTCTATGGGCTTCTCAGAGGATGTCCAGGCATCTTTAATGGACATTCAGTTTGGTGGCAAAAAAGCTGATTCTGTATGTGTGAGTGAGCCTAACCCCTAAAGTTCTTGGAACGCAGACCATTAAAGAGGTACTATGAGGGATGTTGAGGTATATGAAGAGTGTGAGGTGCTGTCATGTATTAATTGTTCTTAGATACACGTGAGATGTATGCACAAACAATTAGGTACATTTAACTGCCAGCTATAAAATGTCACTCGATTTGTCACACGTCATGAAAAATTCACACATAAGCACATCTCAAATGTAGATATGCCATACATATGTAAACTGAGAACTTGGCAGCCCTGGCTGGGGCCTCTCACATCCTGTTTGTTTACTCAGTGTCCTTCCATTTCTGGTGCTTTGCAGTAGTTTTTAAGATCTTCTTAGAGTTTCTCCTTGCACAAATGGGTGTAATTTCTGAAATTTATGTGCTTCCCTGGTCTTTCTTTCTTGATATCGCTCTCGAGGTGTCACTTATAGTCGTTGAATGTCACTCATATTTACACTGAAATTAGGGAAATGTCACACCTAAGCCGTATGAAACCTTGGCAGCTATGAGGGCTTGGATCTCGGCAGCTTCCCTTGGCTGCGAATGGCAGACCCTCTCCCGGCTCCTCCGTGAGAAGGCAGCTTCTGAAGAATGCGCAGCGCTGGGTCCATGTGACGTAGCACGTTACCTGGTGACGTTGCAGAGCTTTGGTGTGCAGGCCCGGATTGTTTTCATTGCGTGCGTTTGTGAGTGCATGGCAGAAGGCGCGTGCTTTGGGAGCGTGCTCACCTCAGTTCTTTTATATCAAAGTGATTACATCTGATCATGTTGCTGGGCGACGACCAGCATGAGTGTTTGGGCCAGGGCGGGGCTTTTGCCTCTGCTTGTCTGTCTGCCTCTGCACCAGCGGTGGTGTCTAGGAGGCAGGCGCTATAAATGTGTGACTTAGCATTAGGGTGACCAAGTGGCATGGGTGCAAATTCAGGACGGTGAATGTAAACATTCAGGACAAAGGGTCAAAATTCAGGACAAAAATTCAGGACGGAAGGTCAAAATTCAGGACAAAATTTGGCAACAAAAGGTATGTTTTATAGACACAGCGGAGGAGGCGCAATAGTATACAAGTAAGTAAATAGGCAACCAACATAAGTACAAGTCAAAATAAGTTTATATTAGGTTGAGATACCGTGCACTTCACGTTTTTAGGTCTCGCCTGAGCCATCGCATGCGCTGCCCTGCAAGACATTTAGTAAGTGGGCTTTTAAAAGTCCTACCACAGTTTTTTGGCTGGCATAGAGCGTGCGGTTATGCGCACAATGACGGGCAGAGGCGCCATCTGGCTTTCCTCTCTCGTCATGGTGCGGGTACGTTGCACACCACTCGCCAGCCTGCTTACACTTTTGACCCATCACGGGCACGCACCACTTCAGGGGCTTTTTTTTTCTTTTAGCGCGCGCACAGAACTCCCGGGCTTGTTTTAGCGCACGCACGCACCACTCGCGTGCTTGTTTCCCTGATGCTCTGCTCCGCTGTGCCCTTTTCAAGAGGTAAATTAGAAACATGATTTATGTGGCCCGAGATTTGTTAATTGTTTACAGAGTGAAAGCTCTTTCTCTCCTTATCTTGTCTCTTCCTAGCTTTCCAACCCCTCCCCTTATTTGCCTCCCTTTTTCTCCCTCCCTAATATCTTAACTCACTATTATTCTACCTCTTACGCCATATCTTATTATCTTACCATCCTCCTGCCTTTCTTCTTTCTCCTGCTCCGTTTTCTCCCTCCTCTCTCCGTTTCTCTAGTTGACATGACTCCAACCAGTGTTGTGAAAGCTTTACAGATTCTCAGCTATGAAAACAGTTTAGTATCATGAGTTTTATCTCCTGTCTGTTTTCTGTTCCCTTTCCTGTTTTGTGTCCCTCACTTGTTCCAGTCTTTTCTCTCCCGCTCTCTTCACGCTCCCACACTCTTCCCCACCATTAGCCGTCCCCTCTCACCCACTTTCTTTCCCATCACCCCACTTCCCCGAGACGCCACCTCATCCCTGCTGGTCGCTGTGCGGTTTCCATTCATCCTCCGCCAGGTTGGCATTAATTGCCAGCGTGTGCCAAATATCTTTGTAATTGGGAGCCTGCGTGCACAGTGGCCTTGCTGTCGGCCCTCCCTCCCCTACCCCTGCAGGCCTCCTCTTCTGCCCTATGTTGAATGAGGCAGCTCGCCGGACCCGCTCCAAAGCACCTCCCCTCCCTTGGCGCCAGGCACTATAATGAAGGCTTGTATGGAAGCGCTTAAGCGTGGACAAGGAGCCCAGCTCTGCAGACAAATCTGCGGTGTGGGATAGAGAGCTGCCCAGCCTGGTGAACTGCCATCTTGGTTGTCCTGTTCAGGAAATTACTGGTGGGGCCTAGTCAAGGGAGTAGCCAAAATATTAAAATCCCCCCACTTCGAACCCCCACTTCAAACCAAAAATCCTAAGGCACCATGCAAACTAAACAAATCATTACGACAATCCTCAGAAGAGCTCTCTTGTCTATTCCATCAATGCATCTACCCATGCATCCTTTCCTCCACCTTCTGATATCCACAATGTCACCTTTATATTCTGTTGTGCATTTAATCTTTCATCCGTCATTCAGTCTTTCACCATTCTGTCCATCTACCCATCTATATCCAAACCTATGCATCCATCTCCAAGCCCATCCATCCATCACTCCTTTCACTCATCCATCCTTCCATATGTATACCCTTTCACTACATTCATCCTTGCACTCTAGCCATCTTCCCTTTCACTCATCCACCTACCCTTTCAGTCAGCAATCCAATCTTCCATCTTTTCCCTCACCCTTCCACCCAACCACTCATCCATCCATTTACTGTTTAATTCACCTATCCACTCACTCATCCGTGCTGTCACTCATCCATCCACCCTCCCACTCATCCATCCACCCTCCCTTCCACTCATCCATCCATTCTTTTAATCATCTGTCCACTCTTTAATTCTTCCATTCACCCTCCCTTTCACTCATTTATTTACCCTTTAATTCATTCATCCATCCTTTCACTCATTCAGCCATATTTACATTCATCCATCCTTTTACTCATCCATCCAACCTTTCACTCATCCCATCCATCAATCCATCGACCCTCTTTTACTCGGCCATCCATCCTTTCACTCAGCCATCCGCCCTTTCACTCATTCATTCCCACCTACCCACCCTCCCTTTCACTCATCCATTCCCACCCACCCACCCTCCCTTTCACTCATCCATTCCCACCCACCCACCCTTTCACTCATCCATTCCCACCCACCCACCCTTTCACTCATCCATTCCCACCCACCCACCCTCCCTTTCACTCATCCATTCCCACCCACCCACCCTCCCTTTCACTCATCCATTCCCACCCACCCACCCTCCCTTTCACTCATCCATTCCCACCCACCCACCCTCCCTTTCACTCATCCATTCCCACCCACCCACCCTCCCTTTCACTCATCCATTCCCACCAACCCACCCTCCCTTTCACTCATCCATTCCCACCAACCCACCCTCCCTTTCACTCATCCATTCCCACCCACCCTCCCTTTCACTCATCCATTCCCACCCACCCTCCCTTTCACTCATCCATTCCCACCCACCCTCCCTTTCACTCATCCATTCCCACCCACCCACCCTCCCTTTCACTCATCCATTCCCACCCACCCACCCTCCCTTTCACTCATCCATTCCCACCCACCCACCCTCCCTTTCACTCATCCATTCCCACCCACCCACCCTCCCTTTCACTCATCCATTCCCACCCACCCACCCTCCCTTTCACTCATCCATTCCCACCCACCCACCCTCCCTTTCACTCATCCATTCCCACCCACCCACCCTCCCTTTCACTCATCCATTCCCACCCACCCACCCTCCCTTTCATTCATCCATTCCCACCCACCCACCCTCCCTTTCATTCATCTATTCCCACCCACCCACCCTCCCTTTCATTCATCTATTCCCACCCACCCACCCACCCACCCTCCCTTTCACTCATCTATTCCCACCCACCCACCCTCCCTTTCACTCATCTATTCCCACCCACCCACCCACCCACCCTTTCACTCATCTATTCCCACCCACCCACCCTTTCACTCATCCATTCCCACCCACCCACCCGTTCACTCATCCATTCCCACCCACCCACCCGTTCACTCATCCATTCCCACCCACCCACCCGTTCACTCATCCATTCCCACCCACCCACCCTCCCTTTCACTCATCCATTCCCACCCACCCACCCTCCCTTTCACTCATCCATTCCCACCCACCCACCCTCCCTTTCACTCATCCATTCCCACCCACCCACCCACCCTCCCTTTCACTCATCCATTCCCACCCACCCACCCTCCCTTTCACTCATCCATTCCCACCCACCCACCCTCCCTTTCACTCATCCATTCCCACCCACCCACCCTCCCTTTCACTCATCCATTCCCACCCACCCTCCCTTTCACTCATCCATTCCCACCCACCCACCCTCCCTTTCACTCATCCACCCACCCACCCTCCCTTTCACTCATCCACCCTCCCTTTCACTCATCCATTCCCACCCACCCACCCTCCCTTTCACTCATCCATTCCCACCCACCCACCCTCCCTTTCACTCATCCATTCCCACCCACCCACCCTCCCTTTCACTCATCCATTGCCACCCACCCACCCTCCCTTTCACTCATCCATTCCCACCCACCCACCCTCTCACTCATCCATTCCCACCCACCCACCCTCCCTTTCACTCATCCATTCCCACCCACCCACCCTCCCTTTCACTCATCCATTCCCACCCACCCACCCTCCCTTTCACTCATCCATTCCCACCCACCCTCCCTTTCACTCATCCACCCACCCACCCTCCCTTTCACTCATCCACCCACCCACCCTCCCTTTCACTCATCCACCCTCCCTTTCACTCATCCATTCCCACCCACCCACCCTCCCTCCCTTTCACTCATCCATTCCCACCCACCCACCCTCCCTTTCACTCATCCATTCCCACCCACCCACCCTCCCTTTCACTCATCCATTCCCACCCACCCACCCTCCCTTTCACTCATCCATTCCCACCCACCCACCCTCTCTTTCACTCATCCATTCCCACCCACCCACCCTCTCTTTCACTCATCCATTCCCACCCACCCACCCTCCCTTTCACTCATCCATTCCCACCCACCCACCCTCCCTTTCACTCATCCATTCCCACCCACCCACCCTCCCTTTCACTCATCCATTCCCACCCACCCACCCTCCCTTTCACTCATCCATTCCCACCCACCCACCCACCTCCCTTTCACTCATCCATTCCCACCCACCCACCCACCCTCCCTTTCACTCATCCATTCCCACCCACCCACCCTCCCTTTCACTCATCCATTCCCACCCACCCACCCTCCCTTTCACTCATCCATTCCCACCCTCCCTTTCACTCATCCATTCCCACCCACCCACCCACCCTCCCTTTCACTCAACCATTCCCACCCACCCACCCTCCCTTTCACTCATCCATTCCCACCCACCCACCCTCCCACCCACCCACCCACCCTCCCTTTCACTCATCCATTCCCACCCACCCTCCCTTTCACTCATCCATTCCCACCCACCCTCCCTTTCGCTCATCCATTCCCATCCACTCTCCCTTTCACTTATCCATCATTGCATCCATATGTTTACTTACCCATCCACCCGTTCATCCATCCATTCATTCACACATTCACCCTTTCATCCACCTACCTTCCCTTTCATTTATCCATTCTTTCACTTATCCGTCCATCCACAATTATATCCATCATCCTTCTAATCCCCCTTTCACCCACACACCTACACTTCAGTCATTTCACTCACTCAACCAACCACCCACCCTTTCACATTAAGTAGAGCCCAAATCACAAACTCCACCCATGCCCCTGGCCTACTGCTGAAATTGAAACAATGAAATCAGGGGCCCATTTTTTGAATGCTGGAGTGAAGGATACCAAAGCTGCCTGGTTTTGATTTCACCTCCTACATACATGCCAATCGACCCGCTTCAGGCGGTAGACCCCTGATTCTTAAAGCAAAATGTGATTTCATTTCAGCGGTCTCCTGCCTGAAAGTGCCTCTGCTTCAATAGAAGTATGTATGTATGTATGTATGTATGTATGTATGTATAAATGATTTTGTAACGCGCACTGTTACTGGGGAGTATCCTGGCGCGGTGGGAAAAGCAAAGAAGAGTGAACAGGGATCAGCTTATGTACTGCTGCTGAATAGGTAGGTTTTTAGATTTTTTTAAAATTGGGCTACAGATTGACTGGAGCGCAGATGAAAGGGGAGAGCATTCCAGGCGCGGGCCGCGACCACAGCTATGGACTGTCCCCCTAGTCTGGTTCGCTTGAATCGGGGAAGGGTCATTTTAAATAGCGAAGATGATCGAAGTACTCTTGTAGGGGCATAGAGTGTAAATCTTTTCTTTAAATAGGCTGGACCTTGGTCATGAGTCGCTCTGAACGTAAGTACTAAGGTTTTAAAGAGGATACGTTGAGGTACTGGGAGCCAGTGGAGGCTGGACATATAGGACCGAACACTCTTCCATCTAGGAACGTTACAAAGAAGACGAACAGCGGCATTCTGAATGACCAACAGACGTTTGGTCAGATAAGCTGGAATGCCACTGAACAGTGAGTTCGCATAGTTTAGCCTTGCTAGAATGAGTGCTCGGGCGACAGTCTCCCTCGCCTCTCTAGGGAGTAGTGGAAAGAATTTCCTGAGCATTCTCAAGGTAGCAAAACACGTTCCAGTCAATTTTTTTATATGGTCCTCGAATTTTAGGTCCTCTCCAAACCAAATCCCAAGGTTTTTCGCAGGGCCGCCCATCTCCTTAGGACATGGAACATTCGGGGGCCACAGTGAATTTTTGGAACTGGGAGGGAAAGACCCATAAAAGAGGACCTCCGATTTGTCCTCATTACATTTTAGTTGGGCCAGAGTTAGCCAACGGAAAACTGAGGATAGGCAGAGATGGACCTTTGCAGTGTCTAGATGATCGTCAGGCCAGGTGAAAAGTAGCTGCGTATCATCCGCATATCCTATAATCTTAGCCCTGTACTGTTCCACAAGATACACCAAGGGGTAATATAAATGTTGAACAGTAGGGGGCTAAGAGTGGATCCCTGTGGGACCCCCGTAAGGAGTGGTTTTGGTTCAGAGGCATGAGGTCGCATCCAGACCTGTTGTGTCCTACCCGAAAGAAATGAGGACACCCAGGCCAGGACATTGCCACCAATGCCGATAGTCGATAACCTGACGGTGAGGAGCGCATGGGGGACGGTATCGAAGGCGGCAGGGAGATCCAATAAAATCAGGACTGCTCTGCTGCCCCCGTCCAGGCACTCCCGAATCGACTCCATCATCTCTACCAGTGCCGTTTCAGTGCTATATGCAGCCCTGAAGGTATGCACCTGTTACAACGCATTTTTTACTACGCACTACCATTACAACGCGACTTTTACAACGCATACCATTACAACGCATTGCGCTGGGGGGCGCTCTAGGATAGGGAATAAGTATAATTTACTATCCAACACCTTCCCTAGGGTCCACGGGGACTGGAGTTAGAATAGTAAATTATACTTACCACTATCCAGCACCCCAAAGCGCTATGCGTTGTAATGGTATGCGTTGTAATGGTCGCGTTGTAATGGTAGGTAGTTGTAACGGTATGCGGAGTAACGTCATACATCCGCCCTGAAGCCTGATTGGGCTGGATGCAGGGCATTGGAGGACTCTACAAAACTTTCTAATTGTCGGAAGACTATTTTCTCACAGATTTTAGTCAGGGCAGAGAGAAGAGAGATAGGCCGGTAATTACCGCGAACCGAGGCATCAAGGCCTGGTTTCTTCAAAAGCGGCAGAAGCTTAGCCTGTTGCCATTCAGCAGGGACCACTGCCGAAGAAAGAGAGAGGTTCACGATCTTGGTAACATCACCACAGACAGTGCTGGCCACTTCTGACAGAACCCGAGCCGGGCACGGATCGGCGGGAGAGCCTGATTTAAGGCATTCAAGAAGAGGCAAAACTTCACACTCTGTCACCAGCGCAAAGTTAATAAGCTGCTGGGTATCAGAGGGATGAGACCTAATAGAGATGTTCATCCCTGGGTTCCCAGTCGGTGACGCAGAGGTAAGGTCCTGCTGAATCTTAGCTATCTTGTCTATAAAAAAATTAGACAGAACTTCACACCATTCCACAGAGGATGGAAGAGTGGTGGTTTCTGCAACAGGGAACACAAAACTTTTAACAATAGAGAAGATTTCTCTACTGTTATTTTCCGCTTTGGCTATTCTCCCTGCATAATAGAGTCCTTTGGCGGTTTTTATAGCGGCATAATATTTCTTTTGGGCAGTGCGCAGGGCGGCCTTTGCGTCCGAGCTATACTCGAGCCTCCAGACTCGCTCCAATTTTTTACAACCCAGTTTTTGCTCCCTCAGCTCGGGGGAGAACCAGGGCTGAGAGGGGCTGTCGAAATCTGGGTGCGGTAGCATGTTTGGTGGACGCATTCGCCGCCTGTCGCACCCACCCATTGAAATCATGATCCGCCTTATCCAACTCAGGTGTGAGTGGCAGGTGAGTTTTTAATAGTTCCTGGCTGAACACAGCCAGGTTAATTGTCTGAGGGTGTTTGACGGGGAGTGTCAAAGCTGATCTACCCACATTATCCACCTCCCATGAAAACCTGCCGAGGTCGTGGTCTGACCAGGTGACATTTTAATGGGGAAGTTAGAGCACACCAAGTCTAAAATATGACCACCGGCATGAGTTGGAGACGACACCCATTGCTTGAGCTGTGACAGATCTAAAACCTCTTCCAGTCTGCGTGATTCCAGAGCGCCAATATTGTCAACGTGAATGTTGAAATCGCCGACCAGAAGAAATCTGGGATAGTTCAGGGCCCGGGGCACTATACAATCCTCCAACGTCTCAATAAAATGAATGGCAGGGCCTGGGGGCCTGTATACCAGGGACCCCCCAGCGTGAAGTGGGGACAAATAATAAGGGAAAAATGAAGAACTTCACCCTCCACCCCCACCGCTAATTGCTCGGAGGTAAAGTGCCACTCTTCGTTAAATATTACTGCTAAACCCCCTCCCCTACCCAGAGGTCTATCCACTCTGGCAATCTTAAAACCTCTAGGGACTGCCAGTTCAATGGTCGGAGCACAAGAAGTCAACATGCGTTCCCCCGATTTGCTTTTCTAAATCTCCACTTTCCTTTACTTCAATGGTTGCAAATACGATCAAACCTCTTTATACCGCTACCTTACACTTCTGCCTCTGTATCTCACACTTACAAATTATTTTTCATTCCTCCTTTCTCCCTTGTCATTGTATTCCAGCTGCTAGGGTGGGGCCATCCTGCTGAGCGTCACTGTCCGGGAGGAGTGTTTATAAGTGTTTCACCATGCAACAGTTGGTGTTGTTGCACCAAGGATATTCTGCTGCATAACTAATTACTTATAAGGTCCCAAAAGCGAAACCTATTGGCTCTGCCAATGCTTGTTCAGTATGCGCGCAGCTTTGAGCAACTGTGCATGTCTGTTTGATGTATTTCATAGGATTTAAGAATGTTGAAGCTCTAGGTAATGGCAAAGCTAGCACATATTTAGGCAACGGTGGTTATCAAAATAAAACAATTGATAAAAGCATCCTCCTTAATATTTTGCAATGAAACTTTTACAAACATCTTCTTACAACCAACCTTGCACCATTTACCCGAGGAATTCCACTTACAGTACTCCAGTAAATCAAGACCTTTTGTTTGCTCTCTCTCATCCTAATTGTGGAGATAATCGCGCTGCTATACTACCTTGATCTTGAAGCTATTTTGGCCAGTGGGATTTGCTGAAACTTTCAGTGAAAGGACAACTTGGCAAAGATTAATGCAAGAAGCGAATGTTGGCAGTAGTTTTACATGCAATTGTGAAATGGTAGGCAAACTATCAAATGGATATGCAGCTGATGGGGCAGAAAAATATATTGGATCTACAGGTAGAGAAATGGCACGTGACAGTACAACTTTTTTTGCATTACCTTTTAGATGCAGAGCTAAATATGTAAAGAAAGCAGCACTTCTGTAAACCTATCGCAACTCAGGTGTTTAAAAATTGTGTATGTGTCCTAATCTGTTAAGCTTGTGACTTGCTTTCAAAACAATAGAGCTTTTTTGTTGCTTCCCTTATTATAAAACATCTGTGAGATAGCATGCCTTCTTACATTCACAACATAGCACTTCATTGTCTCATTTAAAGTAGGACATCCCAACCGAGAAACTCAAGATAGCCACAAGAAGCAAGTCAGAGAGATCAATGAAGGGGGGCGTAGGGGGGGGGGGCATGGGCAGTGAGCCAATATAATATAGCAAACATTTCGAGAATAGCCTCCCCATGTGTAGTTACAGCAGAAATAAGAAATATTTCACTTCAGGCAGCTTAACATGAACTCAGCAATTAACACCCATTTTGCATCAAGCAGCTTTTACATGTGCAGATTAACTACTTGCCCGCATTTCCATTTCTTTTAAGCAGCCCGGCCCCCTGGCTTCCCCTCCCGCTGAATCACTTCACAGGAGGCCCCCTCCCTCCTGCTGGGCCTTCTCAACTTCTGAAAATACTTGTCCTTTAGCACCGAGGCTAAAATTATGGGCAAATGCCGTCCGTGGAAACTTCCTTCACGGACAATGGACATTATGGTGAATTCATGGACAGTCCGTGAAATTTACGGACGGTTGGTCACCCTGCTTCGCATTATATTGCAGTGATGCAGACCACCACACAAAAATGTGTTAGTGTTAATCCTGATGTGTAGTACTTGGCAGGGCTGTGCTAATATGCACAAAAACAACTGGACAGTGTTGCTGTGTTGTACGGTTCGAATTACATACATAGCCCCAATGGTAAATATACACATTTCTCCTTGGATATACAACAAATATTTGTGAGAACTTGGCCTGGCATATGCTGTCCACTATTCTAGTGGGCACCTTGCACCAGTCCAAACGACCCTTATTGATGGTAGGTTTAAAGACAACCTATATATAAAGCTATCCCAGTAGTAGCTGTGGAGGGCAGCCTTCAGGCTAAGTCTTGAAGGAATGTAAAGCAGCTTGTTTTACCAGTCTACAATCTCATGAATAACCAAATGAAAGGAGAACCACACCAGGTATATATATAAAATATATGTATTTATTCTAAACACATCCCTCTAGTCTCTTTATGAGGCTGGAGGCAAAAGTAAATGCAGTAAACTTATTTAGCACACAGTAAATTAGCACAATATATGTTGAGCCCTAGGGGCGTACCAAACTATATACTAAGAAAGTGGTATAAGAATCACGATTGACATAGATACAATGATTCAGAAAAGGGGGTGGTGATGAACAGAGTGTCTGAATTAAGCAGACCACTCTTACCCAGTACGAAGATCAGGGCTTGATCCATCACCGTTATTTATCTCACTGCACCATCCCAGCTCAGAACCTGGCTATATGCAAATCAGTCTGTTCCTGGCCCAGTGCATCATGGGAACAGGGCAGACTAAACTACCAAGCCAATTCTTCACCAGAAAGGAGGCAAGCTACCGGGGACCGGTTTCTGGCATTTCAGCCGTCTTCGGCCCGACTTGCTTGAATCCTGATGGTGCAGTGAGAAAGGGACTCATGTCTGAGTATACCCTGCCACACCTATAGAAGCCAAAAACGATTCAGAAAAGGGGGTGGTGATGAACAGAGTGTCTGAATTAAGCAGACCACTCTTACCCAGTACAAAGATCAGGGCTTGATCCATCACCGTTATTTATCTCACTGCACCATCCCAGCTCAGAACCTGGCTATATGCAAATCAGTCTGTTCCTGGCCCAGTGCATCATGGGAACAGGGCAGACTAGATACAGGGCTGACATAGATACAAGGCCTAGAACCTTTATAACTGCTGGGGCCACCAGGAACCACCCAAGGTAGTGACACAGGGGACCCATGGGGGACGCATGCAGTGCTTGAACACAACCGCGAATCACCATTTACTTCTATGGGGAAAGTCACGGTTGGAAAGTTACAGATTAAGGACACTTAGAAGAGGACTTGGAGAAAACCCCTTTAGAACTAGGAGCTTCTAGAGTCAACACCCCCATGGGAGCACCAGAGTACTCGAGTTACCTCACCCAGGGAAGCCGGGTGCATAGGTGTCTTTTCGTGTCATGTTTTGTCGATTTCAATGGCGAGCTGCTAAAAAGTGCTGCAGGCGACCAAGTGGGAAGTGTCCGGGTGGATCCAAGGGTGGATCGGAGATCTGAAGAACCTGAAAGCAGAGGGGACAGAGTCTGGGTCACTTGCCAGTGACCAAGAAGGCGATGAGTAGATGCCAACCGATGTCGGGTGATTTCAGGTGAAGAAGGTGAAGCTTGACTCTTCAGCCACAAGGACCAGAAGGCTTCGAGGACGACCAGGAGCTGGATTCGAGCTGTCCCACAAAGGATGTTGAGTGCTGCTGTGTCGGTTTCCGGATTGGACCCAACAAGCCTTGGCAGCAGCAACCCACGCAGAAAGCAATAATTAGTTTCGGTGCAGACCAGCAGGGTCTGAGGGACTCACCCTTTGGAGGGGAGTCAGGGCACGTCTGGAGCAACCAGGAAAGCCCAAGGAACAGAAGAGTTTTCTTTGTGCGGACTCATCAGTCGACGGACCAGGGATCGCGAAGGGGCCTTGAGCAGAAATGCTAGAAGCGGGCTCATGAAACACTTGTGGAGTGTAGTCCCACAATCTTCGGTGCAGATGGTGCTCGGGGCTTGGACTACAAGTAGTCCAATGCACAACTTCGGGAAAGCTGGGGAAGTCGATGCACTAGCAAATGTGCACAGTGTCCAGGAGTTCCAGTACCACGTCACTCGTGAGGGCTGCGGGTCTCAGTTTTCCTGGGATCTCGTGTCGGCCTCTGAGAAGTCTGGAAGTCCGTGTCCTGAGTCGTAAATCCATTGGGCTCCGGCGGGAGCCTTGGAAATGCAGACCGGCAAGATGCTTCCTTGGTGCCTGTTTGAACAGGGGAGTCACTCCTTGACCCCAAGGGAGATTCCTCCGTCTTCTAGTCGATGTAGAATGTCGAAGTTCCAGGATATATGCATGGGCACCCTCTCACACAAAACCAAGCACTCTGCCTTCAGGATTCATAAAGCCTGCCATAGGAGTGACTTATAGGTTTATATGTGTCAGTGATTGAAGGTAGATATAGGTAACCTATATCTTAGTAAGGGGTGCATGCACCACCTTACCCAGGCTGCAGTAGAAGACCTGTGGTGTCATTTTGGAAGGCTTCCCAGGGGTGGCACAATACATGCGACAGCCCCTGCTAGCCTCTGGGGTACCTATGCCCCTTAGTGCCTAAGGTACCATATACTTGGGACTCACAAGGGTAACCCAGTTACCAATCTGGAGTGTACCTAATGTACATGTAGCCAATTTAGAGAGGAGGCAGCTAGGCTGGGGTCCTGGTTAGCAGGACCCCAGCCACACTAAAGCCAAAAAACATTGAAACACCAGCAAAAAGTGAGGGTAACCAGAGTAAGCAGATCCTACTCTCCTACACCCCCCCCCCCAAATGCAGGGACATCAAACTAACCTTGACCAGTTGAGTCTTCATGTTCTAAGTGGAGATACCTGGAGAGTCCATCTGCATTGGCATGGTTACTCCCAGGTCTGTGTCCCACTGTATAGTCCATCCCCTGTAGGAAAATGGACCACCTCAAAAGTTTTGGGTTTTCACCCGTCATCTGTTTTAGCCATAAGAGGGGCTTATGGTTAGTCTTAACAGTGAAGTGAGTGCCAAACAAGTATGGCCTCAGCTTCTTCAGAGCCCAGACCACAGCAAAGACCTCCCTCTCAATAGCTGACCAACATTTCTCTCCAGGGGTCAGCCTTCTGCTAATAAAACTACTAGCTGGTCCTGACCTTCATCATTCAATTGTGATAGCCCAGCCCCTACCCCCAACACAGGTGCATCTGTTTAGATAATGAATTCTCTGGAGTAGTTAAGACTTTGCAGAATTGGTGCAGTGCACATGGCCTACTTCAGGTCATCAAATGCCTTTTGACAGCTAACTGTCCACTGAACTTTCTTAGGCATTCTTTTAGAAGTTAAGTCATTCAGGGGTGTCACAATGGAACCATACCCCTTGACAAATCTCCTGTAGTACCCAGTCAAGCCCAAGAAAGCTCTAACCTGAGTCTGGGTAGTTGGAGCAACCCAGTCCGTTATGGTCTGGATTTTGCTCTGCAATTCTTGAACCTGCGTCCACCTACAAGGTGGCCCAGGTACGCAACCTGACTCTGCCCTATCTGGCACTTAGTAGCCTTGATAGTTAGGCCTGTTTTCTACAGGGCCTCCAAAACATTTCTCAGGTGGACCAGGTGATCCTCCCAGGTGGAGATAAAGACAGCAATATCATCTAGAAATGCTGCACAGTAGTCTTCCAGGCCTGTTATGACTTTGTTCACCAACATTTGAAAAGTGGCAGGTGCATTCTTCAGACCAAAGTGCATTACCATAAATTGATAGTGCCCACTAAGGGTTGAAAATGCTGTCTTTGGCTTTGCATCATCAGCTAATCTGATGTGCCAGTAGCCAGCTGTAAGATCAAATGTGCTCAGAAACTTGGCTGTGGCCAAGGTATCTATAAGCTCATCTTCTCTTGGGATTGGATGGGGATCAGTCCTGGTGACTGCATTGAGACCTCTGTAGTCAACAGGCTTTGGTACCAAGACCACTGGACTAGCCCAAGGGCTATCTAAGGTTCAATAACTCCCAAATCCAATATTTTCTGCACTTCTGTCCTGATACAGTCCCTGACATGATCAGGTTGCCTGTAAATCTTATTTTTACCAGGCAGACTGTCCCCAGTGTCCACTTCATAAGTGCACCAGGTGGTCTGACTTGGAGTCAAAGAGAACATATGCCTAAACTGACTGAGCACTTGCTGCAATCAGTTTGCGGCTGAGCATTGAGGCTGCCCGCCAAGGCTACACCATCCACTGACCCATCATCAGGGTTCTGTGAGAGCAGGTCAGGGAGAGGGTCACTCTCCTCCTCCTGTCCCTCATCAGTAGAAATGAGCAAGCCCATGTCTACCCTGTCAACATATGGTTTCAGTCTGTTGACATGAAGCACCCTATGGGGGCTTCAGTGAGTTCCTAAGTCTACCAAAAA
Source organism: Lissotriton vulgaris (assembly GCF_964263255.1). Lineage (NCBI taxonomy): Eukaryota > Metazoa > Chordata > Amphibia > Caudata > Salamandridae > Lissotriton > Lissotriton vulgaris. Next base: position 584,891,068 of record NC_141691.1, read on the forward strand.
GATAACCTCTACCTTCTGGTCAACAATAGTGTGGGGTCCACTCCACTTGTCTTGGAGAGCTGCTGGGGCCACAGGCTTCAACACCCACACTTTCTGTCCCGGATGGTAAACAGTCAGTACAGCCTTTTGGTCATGCCAGGCTTTCTGTCATTCCTGGCTAGCCTCAATGTTTTTTGTTGCCTTTTTCATATATTCAGCCATCCAGGAGCGGAAACCATCTTACAGGATGCCCAAACAGAAGTTCAAAAGGGCTGTAGCCGGCTTCCTTTTGAGGAACCTCCCTGTATGCAAAAAAAAGGCATGGTAGCAGGATGTCCCATCTCCTCCTAAGCTTTTCTGGAAGACCCATGATCATACCCTTTAAGGTTTTGTTGAATCTTTCAAGTAAACCATTGCATTGCAGGGCTCAACAAATCCACTCGCCCGCTCGCATTTGCGAGGGAGAATGGATGAGGACGAGCTATTTTTAGGTCCTACTCGCCCTTTCTGGCGAGTAGGAAGTCAAACTAACTTTTGTCCTCTGTCTTTGAAAACAGAGCAAAAGTGACAAGATAACATGATTTAAAGGCATTTTTATTGCTCATTAAGGGAATGAGCAATAAAGATGCCTTTAAATCTTGTTAACTTGTCACTTTTGCTCCGTTTTCAGAGACGGAGGTCAAGTGGGTTGCAGTCAGGTCGAGGGGATTTTCCATGGTACTAGACCAGCAGGACTAGTACCATTTTTCGGATTTGTCGAGCCCTGCATTGTGGGTGATAGGGTGTGGTGAATTTGTAATTCACTCCACACTCCTTTCACATTGCAGTCAAGTAGCTAGACATAACGTTTGCACTTCTGTCAGATACTACCTCCTTAGGGAAACCCACTCTTGAGAACACTCTCTAGAGGGCTTTTGCCACAACAGGTGCTGTAGAGGTCTAAGGGGAATTGCCTCTGGGTACCTAGTGGCATGGTTCACCACCACTAGGATAAACCTGTACTGTCTGAGGATCCATTGGTCCAACAATGTCAATCCCAACTCTCTCAAAGGGAACCCTTACCACAGGTAGTGGTATTAGGGGGGCCTTTGTGGTGCCACCTGCCTTACCACTGGCTTGACAGGTGACACAGGAGCGACAAAACTCCTTTGTGTCTTCAGACATGTGGGGCCAATGAAAGTGAGGGACAATTCTGTCCCAAGTCTTGTTTTGGCCCAGGTGTCCTGCTAAAGGAATATCATGGGCTAGTGTTACTAGGAAGCCCGTGAACTTCAAAGGTATAACTAACCTCTTGGCTGCACCAGGCTTGGGGTCTCTACCCTCTGAATACATGAGTCCATCATCCCAATAACTCTTATGGGTGCCACTAGCATTCCCAGCAGCCTCAGCAGCAGCTTGCTGTCTGGGGGGTTCAAGAGAAGGGCAGCTCAGCTGCTCCTGACTCAGATCTGCCTTGGAAGGGTCCCCAAGAACTCAACCTGATCAGGCTCAAGCTCCTCTGGGACAGTTCCTACTTCAGGAGCACAATCATCTTCTCAAAAGACTGATCATCACTCTGAGTCGGGGGAGGCACTGCCTTAACCCTACTGATCCTTTTCTTGGAAGCCACCTGGTCCATTATTCCAGAATGCAGGGGCCAGTTCAGGTTTAGACATTTTGGCCTGTGACCTAGTCACAGCAAACACATGTGCAGAGATTCCTAACATTTCTGCATGGTTCCTCAACTCCACTTCAGATCAGGCTGAAGTCTCTTGATCACTGCCAAGCAAGCATTTAACAGGAAGGTCTGCGCTCACCTCAACTTTCTTAAGGCCAGTTACCCTCCCCAGGAGAAATTAACAACTGCCAGGGCATGGTTGGTCCTGACATTGCTAGTATTGGTCACTTGGTAAAGTTCACCAAGTATGATCTGTCCAGGGTCCACAAGGTCTTGTGTCACCTTAGTGACACTTGCCCCTGTAACCCTGTAGGCCAAAGCATCTTTTCCATTGATCAAAGGCTGCTGTCTGTACTTGACCAAGTTACTGGGACTCATAGAGGAGGACATATCTATGGCTCCATCACAGATCAGGACAGCCAGAGTTGGTACTCTGACTAGGCCAGAGTCCATTTCAGTACCCAGGGATAACCCTACTACACCCTTCTGCTGAGTACCACCACCTGGAGCTGAACTAGGGGGAACAGTTGCCTTATTGGCAATGGTAGCTGGAGTTGATTCTTTTGACTTGTTACAGTCACTAGTCCAATGGCTATTCTGTTTACAGATTGTACACCATAGTTTATTTTGGCCTGTCTTTTTGGAAGATTAGGAATCCCCACCATTAGAAGATTTTTTGGGGCCTTGTGAAGAATTCTGATCGTTACCCTTCTCCCCACCCTTATTAGGATCTTGCTTCTACTGGTCATCACCTTGGTTCTGTACCTTCTGCTTCACCCTGGTTCTGACCCATTTGTCTGCCTTCTTTCCCAATTCTTGTGGAGAGGTCAGATCAGAGTCTACCAGGTGCTGATGCAACATCTGGTTCTGACAGTTAATAAGGATCTGCATCCTCATGATCAAGTTATACAATCCTGTATAATCACCCAGTAACCAGCCCTCCAGCGCTTTAGTAGCACAATCTACAAAGTCAACCTAGTCCTTAGTCTGTGCCTTTTGGGTGTCTCTGAACTGTATTCTATACTTCTCAGTGGTTAGGTCAAACCCATCTATGAGAGCACTCTTCAGGACTTTGTAATCGTCATCATCCTCTTTTCTGACAGTGAGGAGCTTGTCTCTATCTTTTTTCTGCAAAGGAGAGCCACAAGATTGCTGCCCACTGCTCCTGGGGTACCTTCTGTACTTTGCAGGCCCTCTTCATTGCAGTTATCCATTTGTGGATGTCATCCCCACTCTTGTAGGGAGGGACAATCTTGCTCAAGTTTTTATGGTCATAAGACCTATCCCTACGGTGTGCACCTGTTTCAACGCATTTTTTACAACGCACTACTGTTACAACGCATCCATTACAACGCGGATACTGTTACAACTCATGTTTTTACAACGCATTTTTTTACAACGCAGGTACCTTTACAACGCATACCATTACAACGTAAGTATTGGTAAGTATATAGTTATTTTTTAATTGTTATATGTTTGGGGTAAAGGGGTATTTTTAGGGGTTAGGGTCAGTTTAGGGTTTTTGGGTAGAGGGGTATTTTTAGGGTTCAGGGTCAGTTTTTAGTTTTTGGGTAAAGGGGTATTTTTAGGGTTCAGGGTCAGTTTTTAGTTTTTGGGTAAAGGGGTATTTTTAGGGTTCAGGGTCAGTTTTCAGTTTTTGGGTAAAGGGGTATTTTTAGGGTTCAGGGTCAGTTTTTAGTTTTTGGGTAAAGGGGTATTTTTAGGGTTCAGGGTCAGTTTTTAGTTTTTGGGTAAAGGGGTATTTTTAGGGTTCAGGGTCAGTTTTTAGTTTTTGGGTAAAGGGGTATTTTTAGGGTTCAGGGTCAGTTTTCAGTTTTTGGGTAAAGGGGTATTTTTAGGGTTCAGGGTCAGTTTTTAGTTTTTGGGTAAAGGGGTATTTTTAGGGTTCAGGGTCAGTTTTCAGTTTTTGGGTAAAGGGGTATTTTTAGGGTTCAGGGTCAGTTTTTAGTTTTTGGGTAAAGGGGTATTTTTAGGGTTCAGGGTCAGTTTTTAGTTTTTGGGTAAAGGGGTATTTTTAGGGTTCAGGGTCAGTTTTTAGTTTTTGGGTAAAGGGGTATTTTTAGGGTTCAGGGTCAGTTTTCAGTTTTTGGGTAAAGGGGTATTTTTAGGGTTCAGGGTCAGTTTTTAGTTTTTGGGTAAAGGGGTATTTTTAGGGTTCAGGGTCAGTTTTCAGTTTTTGGGTAAAGGGGTATTTTTAGGGTTCAGGGTCAGTTTTTAGTTTTTGGGTAAAGGGGTATTTTTAGGGTTCAGGGTCAGTTTTTAGTTTTTGGGTAAAGGGGTATTTTTAGGGTTCAGGGTCAGTTTTCAGTTTTTGGGTAAAGGGGTATTTTTAGGGTTCAGGGTCAGTTTTTAGTTTTTGGGTAAAGGGGTATTTTTAGGGTTCAGGGTCAGTTTTCAGTTTTTGGGTAAAGGGGTATTTTTAGGGTTCAGGGTCAGTTTTTAGTTTTTGGGTAAAGGGGTATTTTTAGGGTTCAGGGTCAGTTTTTAGTTTTTGGGTAAAGGGGTATTTTTAGGGTTCAGGGTCAGTTTTTAGTTTTTGGGTAAAGGGGTATTTTTAGGGTTCAGGGTCAGTTTTCAGTTTTTGGGGTACAGGGTAAAAAAAATTAAATTTAATTTTAAATTAAATTATTTAATAGTAAATAAATTAAATTAAATTACATTGCATTTTTTTGGGGGTTGAGGGTCAGTTTTGAGTTTTTGGGGTACAGGGGTACATGGTAAAAATAATGTTATATTTTTTATTAATTTACAATAATTAATTTAAATTATATTTCATAAAATTAATTTAATTTATTTTTGGGGTTTAGGGTCAGTTTTCAGTTTCTGGGGTACAGGGGTACATGGTAAAAATAAAGTAATATTAATTTAAATTTAAAATAATAAACGGAAATTACATTATTTAATATTACATTAAATTATATTTTTAAAATTAAGTTACTATTATATTATTAATATTAACATATACTTACCTATACTTACGTTGTAATGGTATGCGTTGTAAAGGTACCTGCGTTGTAAAAAAATGCGTTGTGAATACATGCGTTGTTACAGTATCCGCGTTGTAAAAACCGCGTTGTAACAGTATGCGGAGTAATAGTCCGCGTTGTAACATCATATATCCCTATCCCTACCACTAGGGACATTGCTGCCACCATGGGACTCTAGTCCCATCTTTTTCCTTGCTCTTTCAAGCTCTAGGAGCTCCCTTTCTAAGGCTACTTTTTGTTTCCTTATCTCCAGTTGGGCTTCTTCAAACCTCAGCTGGTTCTCTCTCTTCTCCTGGGAGGTGTCCCTCCTATGATCAGAGACAGAGGTCCCTATTGATGTGCCAGAATGGTTAGATTCCACTGAAGGAGATCTTGGCCTTCTAGGCACACCCCCAACTCTTCCTGGGGGAACAAAGACAGGGCTATTTTGGCCTTCTTCATCTCCAGTTGAAGCTGGTCCTTCCAGGTCTAGGTCATTGTCACCTGCCTGGTCAACATCAGAGTCTGAGCCCTGTGGATTGGTACCACTGGCCTCTTCCCCTTCTGTTGCTTCCATCCCGCTGCCTACCCTTTCAGGCTCTGAAGCCTTCCTCTGGTCATCAAGCATTAACATCTCTCTGAGATGTTGGGTGGTAGCATTCTTTTGTGTCTTCAGTTTCCTCATAGTACACAGAGCCCTTAATTCTGAAAAAGGGAATGTGTCATGCTTGGATGTCTGTAACATACTGACATCTGGCATGGACACACTGGTTCCTGGCCCTGAAGACATAACTAGTAAGGTGTGGTGTATGCACTACCTACTCTAGGTATTTACCTACTAAACTCTCTTGAGTTGTAGACAGGGTGTGCTTAAGCCCTTGACACACAACTCTAAGTTCAGTAGAACTTACTGTATTTAAGCTTGTATTATACGTACCTCTGGCACCTTTAGTGGTTTTCAAATTGATGAATCACTTGAGATTATCTGGTAAAACAATGGCAAGCTGGAATCCCACACGCTGCACACCAATGTGAGAAGTTGGCCTGGCATATGCTGTCCACTATTCTAGTGGGCACCTTGCACCAGACCAAACGACCCTTATTGATGGTAGGCTTAAAGACAACCTAAATAGAAAGCTATCCTAGAGATAGCTGTGGAGGGCAGACTTCAGGCTAAGTCTTGAAGGAAATTGAAGTTGAAGTTAAGAGTTTTGTAAAGCGCTCGATCACCGTGCGGTTTCTTGGCGCTGAGGACGGAAAGCTCCGAGAGGGGGCAGAGGAGGCCACTTAGTCTGAGAAAGCGCGGGAGAAGAGGAAAGTTTTGAGAGCTTTACGAAAGTCCAGGTAGATAGAAGTAGACCTGATAGAAGTGTAGATAGGAATGTAAAGATAGGAAGAAGTGAGGATAGGAATGTAAAGCAGCTTGTTTTACCAGTCTATAATCTCATCAATAACCAAATGAAAGGAGAACCACACCAGGTATATACATATAAAATATATGTATTTATTCTAAACACATCCCTCTAGTCTCTTTATGAGGCTAGAGGCAAAAGTACATTCAGTAAACTTATTTAGCACACCGTAAATTAGCACAATATATGTTGAGCCATATCGCGTACCAAACCATATACTAAGAAAGTGGTATAAGAACCACAACTGACATAGATACAAGGCCTAGAGCCTTTAGAACCGCTGGGGCCACCAGGAACCACCCAAGGTAGTGACACAGGGGACCCACGGGGGACGTGTGCAGTGCCTAAACACAGCTGCGAATCACCATTAACTGCTATGGGAAAAGTCGCAGTTGGAAAATTACAGATTAAGGACACTTAGAAGAGGACTTGGAGCAAACCCCTTTCGAACTTGGAGGTTCTAGAGTCAATATCCACGGGAGCACCAGAGTACTCGAGTTACCTCACCCAGGGAAGCCGGGTGCGTAGGTGGCTTTTCGTGCCGGGTTTCCTCGTTGATTTCAATGGCGAGCGGCTAAAAAGTGCTGCAGGCGACCAAGTGAAAGTGTCCGTGTGGATCGGAGATCTGAAGAACCTGAAAGCAGAGGGGACAGAGTCTGAGTCACTTGCCAGTGACCAGGAAGGCGATGAGAAGATGCCAACCGATCTTGGGTGATTTCAGGTGATGAAGGTGAAGCTTGACTCTCCAGCCACGAGAACCAGGAGGCGTCGAGGACAACCAGGAACTGGATTCGAACTGTCCCAATAAAAATGCAGAGTGCTGCGGTGTCGGTTTCCGGATTGGACCCAACAAGCCTTGGCAACAGCAACCCACGCAGAAAGCAAAGATTGGCTTTGGTGCAGACCAGCAAGGTCTGAGGGACACACCCTTTGGTGGGGAGTCAGGGCACATCTGGAGCAGCCAGGAAAGCCCAAGGTTTAGAAGAGTTACCTTCGTGGGGGACCCACCAGTCGACGGACCAGAGATCGCGAAGGGGCCTCGAGCAGAAATGCTAGAAGCGGACTCACGGAACACCTGTGGAGTGTAGGTCCACAATCTTTGATGCAGATGGTGCTCAGCGCTTGGACTACAAGTAGTCCAATGCACAACTTCTGGAAAGCTCGGGAAGTCGATGCACTAGCAAATGTGCACGGTGTCCAGAAGTTCCGGTCCCACGTCACTCGTGAGGGCTGCGGGTCTCAGCTTTGCTGGGATCTCGTGTCGGCCTCTGAGAAGTCTGGAAGTCTGTGTCCTGAGTGGCAAATCCGTCGGGGTCCGGCAGGAACTTTGGAAATGCAGACCGGCAAGATGCTTTTTTGGTGCCTGTTTGAACAGGGTTCACTCCTTGACCCCAAGGGAGATTCTTCCGTCCTCTAGTCGATGTAGAATGTCAAAGTTCCAGGATATATGTTGCAGAGTTTCGTCCCGGTGTAATCTGAAGTTCCAAGGACTGGGGTCCCATACTTGTACTCAGTTAGGGGGTTGGACATACTCTGGAGACCCACCTATGAGAGGATCTAGGGAGGGGGGTGGCTACACCCCTTTCCCCTTGTCCAGTTTCGCACCAGAGCAGGGGCTGAGTGCCCCTGCAACCAGTTTGAACTGGGATATGCACAGGAACACCAAGTGTGACTCCAGCACTGTCTGAAAAACATTCTATGAATGCACCCACCCAGCCCTAATACACTAAAGCCTGTCTGGCAGGTGGTTACACCTCCCTGTGACAGGTAACCTATTGTGCAGGCCTCCCTTGCCAGAGTTGCGTCCAGCAGCAAGAGGCCAGGCTCGTGTCTGTGGCTGCAGCATCCATTTTGTGATGCTGGGGCTCTTTTAAACTATTACCGGTTGGGTTAGGTCAGTGTGTACATGTCTCCCCCTCTAGAAGGGTGTAATTCTACCCCTGCCGCCATGACTGGGGGGGGGGGTAGGATTCCAAAGTGTTTGACACCAAACACAACATGTTTCCATGCAGCCATCCCAAAGCTAGCATTTACCGCAAGGTTATAATGCACTTAAGTGTATATGGTCTGGCTGCATCACAGAACAGCTACAGAGAATAAATTCTGAAAGCTGCAGAGAGGTCCTGCTCATGCATGGGCACCCTCTCACACAAAACCAAGCACTCTGCCTTCAGGATTGATAAGGCCTGCCATAGGAGTGACTTATAGGTTTATATGTGTCAGTGATTAAAGGTAGATATAAGTAACCTATATCATAGTAAGGGTGCATGCACCATCTTACCTAGGCTGCAGTAGCAGACCTGTGGTGCCATTTTGGAAGGCTTCCCTGGGGTGGCATAATACATGCTTCAGCCCTTGGTAGGCCTCTGAGGTTCCTATGCCCTTTGTACCTAAGGTACCATATACTAGGGACTCTCAAGAGTAACCCAGTAACCAATCTGTAGTGTACATAATGTACATGGAATCAATTTAGAGAGGACACAGCTAGGCTGGGGTCCTGGTTAGCAGGGCCCCAGCCAGACTAAAGACGAAAAACAGTGAAACACCAGCAAAAAGTGAGGATAACCATAGTAAGCAGATCCTACTCTCCTACAAAAACTAAAATGACACCCATGAAAAATGTTACAAATTGAAAAAGTTTGCTATCACAAGGCAGATGTGTGCCAATCTGCTGTTCTTCGGGGTACTGCTCTGTTGTGTGACAGGCTCGTGCAGTGTGTTTTCCTATGTCTTTGTCAAGCTCCTCATAAAGTGTTTAGTTCTTTTACACAGCCTCGGTTTCCTTATTGCAGTCCAACCGCGGGCACATGCCTAATGTAATATAAAGAATGCCCTCCTTCCAAATTTTGTGGTGGCCTCAGACAAAGCAGCTCACCAGAACGACATCTTTCATGGCCCTCTGGATTGTGTTTTCATTGATTTTTGAGGATTATGTAGTGTGCAATCAGCGGCCATTCTAGTAAATAATTGCTCCTTTTACTGATCATGTGTGATTCATTGTCCGTCAAGCTTGTAGGATGTGAATGGGTTCACTTCTGTATAAATAGTAAACGGCATCTTCTTTTTTTCATCAGACATATTTTACTTTAGCACTTCATTGGCTACATATGTGTTATTGGAACGACGCTTTAACCAAAAATCCTGTTCCACGTCTCTGGTGGAAATGCACATTCTCTTTACATATATTGCCTTTAAACGTCAGTGTTTGCTTCACTAACCATTCTTCCCCTCCACTCTCTATCACGTCCATCCTTGAGTGCTTGCTGAGTGGTCGCCTATGGCCGGGACAGGTTTTGGGAACCAACAGTTCTTCAGAAGTAACATTGTGAATGCTGGGGGCTGGCCTCCGCCCAAGAGATGCCTGAATACTCAATAGCACGTGTGGTTGAGGTAATAGGTACAGAAGAGTTTAATGAGGTCAGGAGGATTTTGTAGGCAACACCAAAACGCGTAGTTGGCATAAGTAAGTAACAAGTAAGCTTTCCAACTTTGTGGTGCCTGGACTGAGGAGAGTCTTAAAAGTTTAAACCTGTTTTCAAAGCCGATGGTAGCAGCAAGTACTGCACGCCGTTAGTGAGTGGTGGCATGGCTGTCTACAAGTTGATAGCCTCTCAATATAAAATGGGCCATTATTGGCAAGTGCAGTTTCGGAAGTGATAGGTTGGGTATATTCTTTTTATTCATTATTCACATTTTGAGTCTAGTGGCAGACAGTTAACAAAACACTGTCCAGTGTTTTTGACATGCCCCTTTTTAGTCCGAATCCAACCAGACAGCGCAGCTAACAACATCTTGGGGACATTCAGAAATCATCCCTGGGAATACATTCCACCAACTGCTTACCATTGGCTTTGTGTTTTTTCACTCACATTTGCTTGCTTTCTGTTTGGTGGCTTTATTTGTTTTAGGCTGTCCAGCTTGAGTTAGTCCATCCTGTAGAGCTTACGCAGTTTACTGTATTCTTACACGAACTCTCTTTCTGTAAACAGGCTTTTAAATCTTGTTCTTATTGTGTCACATTTGCTGTGCATTCAAAGACAGAGGCCAAATATCATGCTCTGCCTTCCCAGGGAGGTTGGTGTTTACTTTTTTTTCTCTGACTTCAAAGTGAGAGAATTTATGTGACAAACATGCTGGCTACTGGGGGAGGTTGAAATGAAAGCTGTATAATATTATTTCTTTCTAGCATACAACCAAATGTAAGCATCTGTAAATGAACGGTGTAGATATTTCATAATATATCCGAAATAGGGAAGCACAAATGAAGCACATTTTTTGGTACTTCTGAAGTGTGGTGGAAACAAATATTTTAATGTGATAACATCTTGAGTAACGCAGTCCTCCAGGGAGGTCTGATCTCAGAGACTTGGAAGGGTGCTGAGATAGTCCCCATTTTTAAGAAGGAAGCTACACTCTATGCCACTGAATGGCACTGCCCCACTCTACAATTCTTTACACAACTCCCTCTACGCAGCTCAATGCCACTTTACTCCACTCTATTCAGTGATGCACTACTCCACTCTACGACACTCTATTCCACTCCAACACACTCTATTCCACTCCAACCTACAGCACTCCACTCTGCTACACTCTAGTCCACTCTAGGCCATTTCACTCTGCTACACTACTCTACGATAATCTACTCTGCTGTATGCAACATCCCCCGCCACTCCTTTCTGCTCTACACCACTCCCCTCTACGACACACTGTGCCACTCCACTCTACAACACTCTACTCCTCTCTGCCTCTCAACTCTAGAGCATTCTACTCCACTCTACACCCGTCCACTCTGAAACACTGTACTCCTTCCTTGATACTCCACAGCACTACCCCACTCCACGCAGTTCTACTCTGCTCCACTCTACGCCACTCCTCTTAATGCCAATAACTTTTAGCCATGCTAAATAGCAGCCACTCTGGTGTACGACGTGGCTAAAACATATTGGCAAAGCCAATAGCGATACATATTGGCTTTCCCAGTCCTTGTCGATCTAAGGTTTCTACTTTATAAGGTGTTTATTAGAGACAGAACAAGATAGAAAACCTAAGGCCCTGCAGATATTAATTTTAGACCCATATGTTTTTATCTTCGATGTTAAGTGCTGTAATAATTTACAGTGAAAGCATAGGTATTAACTTTTCTCAGTTAACAGCTCTGTTGAAAGTAACTGCATGTTTCACCAAGTTTTAAAAAACATTATTTATATTAAAAGTAAATACCCTTTTCCCCTCTCTTGATCCAGGGACTTAAAAGGTGTTATTGTTACTCTAAGTGACAATGGCTACCTTCAGTGCTCCTACCTCGGCACAGATCCTTCTCTGTTCCAAGCCCCTAAAGTTGAATCCAGAGAGATAAACTATGAAGAGCTTGATGTCGAAATGAAAGAGCTACAAAAAATCATCAAGGAAACTACAAAAACTCAAGGTAATACACATTTTTTCAGTCTGGCAATGTATTTACTTTGGATTTTCCTTTTGTTCAAACAATACTATTTTGTGCATTTTGGTAAGCCCTTATCATGCTACCATCTAACTAAAATGTTAAACTTGTATGTGGGTGCCTTAACTGTTTGTGTGGTCCTTTATTTATTGCAAGGCTAATTTGAAAGTAGAGATGATTTGTAATGCGACCAGTACACATCTGCAGAGTTGGGGAGTGTAAGTGATAGAAATGGTTGAATCCTGTTGGAATGAGTGAGTGGATAGATTAAGACAGCTAAGAAATCTAAGCAACCTACTTTGATTGTATTGTGTTGTAATTGTATTTATATAACGCTTACTACCCCTGACGAATCCCTTTTGGGCGAGTAGCATGCTACTCCGGAACCCAAAGAGGATTACTGGTGGATTAGCATAGTGAAATGAGAGTTCATTTTTAGCAGTAAACATGAGAGTCTGTTGGTTGGATTGAATAGGATTAAAAAACGTCGGGAAGAGAGCAGGGAGGGGGCCGAAAAAATAGCAAAAACAACAAATAACAGCAGATAAAACAAATAAAGTAGTCCGGTAAAAGCAGCAGAAAATGACACAAAATCAGAGCAATACGGTGATAAGAGATCAGGCGGGGGAGAAAAAACAGCTACAAAGTCAACAAATGACGGCAAAAACAACAAATAATTGCACTACAGAAAGCTAGATGCACTGTGTAAGGAGGAAAGGGATAAGGGGGAAAGGGAGGGGGGAAGGCACTTCTTCTGCAGACAGCTAGGCAACACTACTCATTGTACACAGGCACAGCTCACAGGTCTCGTACAGAAGCCTCCCCATGCACTCACCCAGGCACACTGCTCACTGACACATCTCACTGTCCTGATACAGAAACTTCCCATGCAGTTTGCTCACTGTACACAGGACTCATACAGAAGCCTCCCCATGCACTCACCCAGGCACACTGCTCACTGTACACGGGCACAGCTCACAGGACTCATACAGAAGCCTCCCCATGCACTCACCCAGGCACCCTGCTCACTGACACATCTCACAGTCCTGATACAGAAACTTCCCATGCAGTCTGCTCACTGTATACAGGCACAGCTCACAAGACTCGTACAGAAGTCTCCCTATGCACTCACAGAGGCCTAAATGGCGAAAAAACAGAACTGCTAGTGGTGGGGAAAGCAGTATCTGCCTGGTCTCATAGGTGGTGGCCTACTGAACTGGGTAGCCCACCCACCCCTGTGGATTCGGTAAGAAATCTTGGCGTGATGCTTGACTCAGATCTCTCTTCCAAGTCACACGTCAACAAGGTGACAGGGAGGTGTCTCAGCGTACTAAGGGTCCTTCGGAAGGTTCTGGATCTCCTCCCAATTGGTGCCAGAAAAACTATTGTCCATGCCCTGGTGACCCCCCACCTCGATTATGGAAATGCCCTGCTAGCAGGCTTGAGTGCAAAAGGACTTCATCAACTACAGTGTGTCCAGAACGCTGCTGCACGACTTGTGCTTGGACTTCCTCGCAGAGCCTCTGGTAAAACCGCGTTGGCAAAGCTTCATTGGCTCCCTGTTAGGGAGCGGATCAAATTTAAAGTCCTTTGCTTTGCTCATCGCATCGCACAAGGTAAAGGCCCGAACTATCTCCAGAACCTCCTCAGTATACATCGTCCCACCCGGAATTTAAGATCCTCCGGCATGATGTTGTTCAAACCTCCTCGAGTCAAGAGGGCCAGGATGGGTGGCCGCTCATTTAGATACTTGGCCTCTAAACAGTGGAACGAACTCCCGCTATATTTGCGCATGGAACCCTCGGAAACCATTTTCCGGGGTAAACTTAAGACATTCCTGTTTCCCATCACGTAATTCCTCCTCCCTATGGCTCTCCTATCATCTGCCTTCTTGAAATCTTTGCAGCAATTAGCGCGGGGACACACTGTCTTCTGTGTAACCAGGCGCTCAATAAATGGTTTATTATTATTATTATTTTACTGCTCGCTGTAAACAGGCGCAGCTTAGAGAACTCATACAGAACGCTCCCATGCAATCATGCAGGCACACTGCCCACTGTACACAGGCACAGCTCACAAGACTCATACAGAACGCTCCCCTTGCAATCACGCAGGCACCCTGCTCACTGGCACATCTCACTGTCCTGATACAGAAGCCTCCCATGCACTCACACAGGCACACTGCTCACTGTACACAGGCACAGCTCACAGGACTAATACAGAACCCTACCCATGCACTCACACAGGCACACTGATCACTGTACACAGGCACAGCTCACATGACTCATACAGAACCCTCCCCATGCACTCACCCAGGCACCCTGCTCACTGTACAGAGGCAAAGCTCACAGGACTCATACAGAACGCTCCCCATGCACTCACCCAGGCACACTGCTCACTGTACACAGACACAGGACTCGTAAACGATCTTCCCCATGCACTCACCCATGCACACTGCTTACTATATACAGCCCACAGGACTCATACAGACGCGTCCCCATGCACTCACCCTGGCACACTGCTCACTGTACACAGGACTCATACAGAAGCCTCCCCATGCACTCACCCTGGCACACTGCTCACTGTACACAGGACTCATACAGAAGCCTCCCCATGCACTCACCCAGGCGCCCTGCTCACTGTACACAGGACTCATACAGAAGCCTCCCCATGCACTCACCCAGGTGCCCTTCTCACTGTACACAGGACTCATACAGAAGCCTCCCCATGCACTCACCCAGGTGCCCTGCTCACTGTACACAGACACAGCTCACAGGACTCATACTGAAGCCTCCCCATGCACTCACCCAGGCACACTGCTCACTGTACACAGGCACAGCTCACAGTACTCATACAGAAGCCTCCCCATGCACTCACCCTGGCACACTGCTCACTGTACACAGGACTCATACATAAGCCTCCCCAAGCACTCACCCAGGTGCCCTGCTCACTGCACACAGGACTCATACAGAAGCAGGATTCATACAGAAGCCTCCCCATGCACTCACCCAGGTGCCCTGCTCACTGTACACAGGACTCATACAGAAGCCTCCCCATGCACTCACCCTGGCACACTGCTCACTGTACACAGACACAGGACTCGTACACGATCCTCCCCATGCACTCACCCATGCACACTGCTTACTATACACAGCCCACAGGACTCATACAGACGCGTCCCCATGCACTCACCCTGGCACACTGCTCACTGTACACAGGACTCATACAGAAGCCTCCCCATGCACTCACACAGGCGCCCTGCTCACTGTACACAGGACTCAAACAGAAGCCTCCCCATGCACTCACCCAGGCACACTGCTCACTGTACAGAGGACTCATACAGAAGCCTCCCCATGCACTCACCCTGGCACACTGCTCACTGTACACAGGACTCATACAGAAGCCTCCCCATGCACTCACCCAGGCGCCCTGCTCACTGTACACAGGACTCATACAGAAGCCTCCCCATGCACTCACCCAGGTGCCCTGCTCACTGTACACATCTCACTGTCCTGATACAGAAACTTCCCATGCAGTCTGCTCACTGTACACAGGACTCATACAGAAGCCTCCCCATGCACTCACCCAGGCACACTGCTCACTGTACACGGGCACAGCTCACAGGACTCATACAGAAGCCTCCCCATGCACTGCACTCACCCAGGCACCCTGCTCACTGACACATCTGATTGACAAGTACTCTGTAGCGCCGGGACACCCCCTATGGGGGTAGCTGTGCGCTTTACAAGCTTCTTAATAAATAAATAAATAAATAAATAAATAAATCTCACTGTACTGATACAGAAACTTCCCATGCAGTCTGCTCACTGTATACAGGCACAGCTCACAAGACTCGTACAGAAGTCTCCCTATGCACTCACAGAGGCACACTGCTCGCTGTAAACAGGCGCAGCCCAGAGAACTCATACAGAACGCTCCCATGCAATCATGCAGGCACACTGCCCACTGTACACAGGCACAGCTCACAAGACTCATACAGAACGCTCCCCTTGCAATCACGCAGGCACCCTGCTCACTGGCACATCTCACTGTCCTGATACAGAAGCCTCCCATGCACTCACACAGGCACACTGCTCACTGTACACAGGCACAGCTCACAGGACTAATACAGAACCCTCCCCATGCACTCACACAGGCACACTGATCACTGTACACAGGCACAGCTCACAGGACTCATACAGAACCCTCCCCATGCACTCACCCAGGCACCCTGCTCACTGTACAGAGGCAAAGCTCACAGGACTCATACAGAACGCTCCCCATGCACTCACCCAGGCACACTGCTCACTGTACACAGACACAGGACTCGTAAACGATCCTCCCCATGCACTCACCCATGCACACTGCTTACTATATACAGCCCACAGGACTCATACAGACGCGTCCCCATGCACTCACCCTGGCACACTGCTCACTGTACACAAGACTCATACAGAAGCCTCCCCATGCACTCACCCTGGCACACTGCTCACTGTACACAGGACTCATACAGAAGCCTCCCCATGCACTCACCCAGGCGCCGTGCTCACTGTACACAGGACTCATACAGAAGCCTCCCCATGCACTCACCCAGGTGCCCTGCTCACTGTACACAGGACTCATACAGAAGCCTCCCCATGCACTCACCCAGGTGCCCTGCTCACTGTACACAGACACAGCTCACAGGACTCATACTGAAGCCTCCCCATGCACTCACCCAGGCACACTGCTCACTGTACACAGGCACAGCTCACAGTACTCATACAGAAGGCTCCCCATGCACTCACCCTGGCACACTGCTCACTGTACACAGGACTCATACATAAGCCTCCCCATGCACTCACCCAGGTGCCCTGCTCACTGCACACATGACTCATACAGAAGCAGGATTCATACAGAAGCCTCCCCATGCACTCACCCAGGTGCCCTGCTCACTGTACACGGGACTCATACAGAAGCCTCCCCATGCACTCACCCTGGCACACTGCTCACTGTACACAGACACAGGACTCGTACACGATCCTCCCCATGCACTCACCCATGCACACTGCTTACTATACACAGGACTCATACAGACGCGTCCCCATGCACTCACCCTGGCACACTGCTCACTGTACACAGGACTCATACAGAAGCCTCCCCATGCACTCACCCAGGCGCCCTGCTCACTGTACACAGGACTCATACAGAAGCCTCCCCATGCACTCACCCAGGCACACTGCTCACTGTACACAGGACTCATACAGAAGCCTCCCCATGCACTCACCCAGGCGCCCTGCTCACTGTACACAGGACTCATACAGAAGCCTCCCCATGCACTCACCCAGGTGCCCTGCTCACTGTACACAGGACTCATACAGAAGCCTCCCCATGCACTCACCCAGGTGCCCTGCTCACTGTACACAGACACAGCTCACAGGACTCATACTGAAGCCTCCCCATGCACTCACCCAGGCACACTGCTCACTGTACACAGGCACAGCTCACAGGACTCATACAGAAGCCTCCCCATGCACTCACCCTGGCACACTGCTCACTGTACACAGGACTCATACACAAGCCTCCCCATGCACTCACCCAGGTGCCCTGCTCACTGCACACAGGACTCATACAGAAGCAGGATTCATACAGAAGCCTCCCCATGCACTCACCCAGGTGCCCTGCTCACTGTACACAGGACTCATACAGAAGCCTCCCCATGCACTCACTCCGGCACACTGCTCACTGTACACAGGACTCATACAAAAGCCTCTCCAGGCACTCACCCAGGTGCCCTGCTCACTGTACACAGGACTCATACAGAAGCCTCCCCATGCACTCACCCAGGTGCCCTGCTCACTGTACACAGACACAGCTCACAGGACTCATACAGAAGCCTCCCCATGCACTCACCCAGGCACACTGCTCACTGTACACAGGCACGGCTCACAGGACTCATACAGAACGCTCCCCATGCACTCACCCTGGCACACTGCTCACTGTACACAGGACTCATACAGAAGCATCACCATGCACTCACCCAGGCACACTGCTCACTGTACACAGGCACGGCTCACAGGACTCATACAGAAGCCTCCCCATGTACTCACCCTGGCACACTGCTCACTGTACACAGGCACAGCTCACAGGACTCATACAGAAGCCTCCCCATGCACTCACCCAGGTGCCCTGCTCACTGTACACAGACACAGGACTCGTACATGATCCTCCCCATGCACTCACCCATGCACACTGCTTACTATACACAGGAGTCATACAGAAGCCTCCCCATGCACTCACCCAGGTGCCCTGCTCACTGTATACAGGACTCATACAGAAGCCTCCCCATGCACTCACCCAGGTGCCCTGCTCACTGTACACAGGACTCATACAGAAGTCTCCCCATGCACTCACCCAGGTGCCCTGCTCACTGTACACAGGACTCATACTGAAGCCTCCCCATGCACTCACCCAGGCACACTGCTCACTGTACACAGGCACAGCTCACAGGACTCATACAGAAGCCTCCCCACGCACTCACCCTGGCACACTGCTCACTGTACACAGACACAGGACTCGTACACGATCCTCCCCATGCACTCACCCATGCACACTGCTTACTATACACAGCCCACAGGACTCATACAGACGCCTCCCCATGCACTCACCCAGGTGCCCTGCTCACTGTACACAGGACTCATACAGAAGCCTCCCCATGCACTCACCCAGGTGCCCTGCTCACTGTACACAGGACTCATACAGAAGCCTCCCCATGCACTCACCCTGGCACACTGCTCACTGTACACAGGACTCATACAGAAGCTTCCCCATGCACTCACCCAGGTGCCCTGCTCACTGTACACAGACACAGCTCACAGGACTCATACTGAAGCCTCCCCATGCACTCACCCAGGCACACTGCTCACTGTACACAGGCACAGCTCACAGGACTCATACAGAAGCCTCCCCATGCACTCACCCTGGCACACTGCTCACTGTACACAGGACTCATACACAAGCCTCCCCATGCACTCACCCAGGTGCCCTGCTCACTGCACACAGGACTCATACAGAAGCAGGATTCATACAGAAGCCTCCCCATGCACTCACCCAGGTGCCCTGCTCACTGTACACAGACACAGCTCACAGGACTCATACAGAAGCCTCCCCATGCACTCACCCAGGCACACTGCTCACTGTACACAGGCACGGCTCACAGGACTCATACAGAACGCTCCCCATGCACTCACCCTGGCACACTGCTCACTGTACACAGGACTCATACAGAAGCATCACCATGCACTCACCCAGGCACACTGCTCACTGTACACAGGCACGGCTCACAGGACTCATACAGAAGCCTCCCCATGTACTCACCCTGGCACACTGCTCACTGTACACAGGCACAGCTCACAGGACTCATACAGAAGCCTCCCCATGCACTCACCCAGGTGCCCTGCTCACTGTACACAGGACTCATACTGAAGCCTCCCCATGCACTCACCCAGGCACACTGCTCACTGTACACAGGCACAGCTCACAGGACTCATACAGAAGCCTCCCCATGCACTCGCCCAGGTGCACTGCTCACTGTACACAGGCACAGCTCACAGGACTCATACAGAACGCTCCCCATGCACTCACCCTGGCACACTGCTCACTGTACACAGGACTCATACAGAAGCCTCCCCATGCACTCACCCAGGTGCTCTGCTCACTGTACACAGACACAGCTCACAGGACTCATACAGAAGCCTCCCCATGCACTCGCCCAGGTGCACTGCTCACTGTACACAGGCACAGCTCACAGGACTCATACAGAAGCCTCCCCATGCACTCACCCTGGCACACTGCTCACTGTACACAGGCACAGCTCACAGGACTCATACATAAGCCTCCCCATGCACTCACCCAGGCACACTGCTCACTGTACACAGGCACAGCTCACAGGACTCATACAGAACGCTCCCCATGCACTCACCCTGGCACACTGCTCACTGTATACAGACACAGGACTCGTACACGATCCTCCCCATGCACTCACCCATGCACACTGCTCACTGTACACAGCTCACAGGACTCATACAGAACGCTCCCCATGCACTCACCCTGGCACACTGCTCACTGTACACAGACACAGGACTCGTACACGATCCTCCCCATGCACTCACCCATGCACACTGCTTACTATACACAGCCCACAGGACTCATACAGAAGCCTCCCCATGCACTCACCCATGCACACTGCTTACTATACACAGCTCACAGGACTCATACAGAAGCCTCCCATGCACTCACACAGGTGCCCTGCTCACTGTACACAGGCACAGCTCACATGACTCATACAGAAGCCTCCCATGCACTCACCCAGGTGCCCTGCTCACTGTACACAGGCACAGCTCACAGGACTCATACAGAAGCCTCCCCATGCACTCACGCAGATGCCCTGCTCACTGTACACAGGCACAGCTCACAGGACTCATACAGAAGCCTCCCCATGCACTCACCCTGGCACACTGCTCACTGTACACAGGCACACCTCACAGGACTCGTACAGAAGCCTCCCCATGCACTCACCCAGGCACACTGCTCACTATACACAGACACAGCTCACAGGACTCATACAGAAGCCTCCCCATGCACTCACCCAGGCACACTGCTCACTGTACACAGACACAGGACTCGTACACGATCCTCCCCATGCACTCACCCATGCCCACTGCTTACTATACACAGCCCACAGGACTCATACAGAAGCCTCCCCATGCACTCACCCAGGTGCCCTGCTCACTGTACACAGACACAGCTCACAGGACTCATACAGAAGCATCCCCATGCACTCACCCTGGCACACTGCTCACTGTACACAGACACAGCTCACAGGACTCATACAGAAGCCTCCCCATGCACTCACCCGGGCACACTGCTCACTGTACACAGGCACAGCTCACAGGACTCATACAGAACGCTCCCCATGCACTCACCCTGGCACACTGCTCACTGTACACGGGCACAGGACTCGTACACGATCCTCCCCATGCACTCACCCATGCACACTGCTTACTATACACAGCCCACAGGACTCATACAGAAGCCTCCCCATGCACTCACCCAGGTGCCCTGCTCACTGTACACAGACACAGCTCACAGGACTCATACAGAAGCATCCCCATGCACTCACCCTGGCACACTGCTCACTGTACACAGACACAGCTCACAGGACTCATACAGAAGCCTCCCCATGCACTCACCCGGGCACACTGCTCACTGTACACAGGCACAGCTCACAGGACTCATACAGAACGCTCCCCATGCACTCACCCTGGCACACTGCTCACTGTACACGGGCACAGGACTCGTACACGATCCTCCCCATGCACTCACCCATGCACACTGCTTACTATACACAGCCCACAGGACTCATACAGAAGCCTCCCCATGCACTCACCCAGGTGCCCTGCTCACTGTACACAGACACAGCTCACAGGACTCATACAGAAGCATCCCCATGCACTCACCCTGGCACACTGCTCACTGTATACAGGACTCATACAGAAGCCTCCCCATGCACTCACCCGGGCACACTGCTCACTGTACACAGGCACAGCTCACAGGACTCATACAGAACGCTCCCCATGCACTCACCCTGGCACACTGCTCACTGTACACGGGCACAGGACTCGTACATGATCCTCCATGCACTCACCCATGCACACTGCTTATTATACACAGCCCACAGGACTCATACAGACGCCTCCCCATGCACTCACCCTGGTACACTACTCACTGTATACAGGCACAGGACTCACACAGAAGCCTCCCTATGCCCAGGGCTTTAAGTGGGATGAAAAAACTGGGGGGGGGGGGGGGGGGGAGGTTTCTCAACGGGGCGTGGCCAATGTAATTAAGGGCGTGGCTTAAAAACGTATCCTAAAAATCTGTGCTTAGCATAGTGTGCCGCCCGACTTGTATTTTGCTGTTTGTCATTCCATCCAGATATATGGTACACGAGTAACATTACACCTACAACAAATCAGTACTATTGGCTTTGTCAATGATTGTTAGTTGCAAAAGATAAATAAGCAGCAGCAACTATGACTTGTGTTTATTATTGAAAAAGCTTCCACTTAAAGCCTTTGTGACACCACGACAATGTTGCTGCTTCTGAGTTTCAAAAAGAGAAGGGAAATCCTGAGAACATTTCTCTCTCTAAAGGATTTCCCTTCCTCTACAACGCTCCCCTGGCATGACGGCATGCCCTCACTTCTCCCCTGAGCACGCGCACATCGATGTGCCTACTGTCACTGCAGTCCGGAAAAAAACAGACTACCTGTGCCAGGGCACAAACTAGAGCCCAATAAAGACCCGTTTCGAGGCCCGCTTAAAAAAAACTGCCGGTGCTTAGCACCGGTGAGACCCGGTCCAATTAAAAACACTGCCTATGCCCTCACACAGGCACACTGCTCACTGTACACTCACACAGGCACAACTCACTCTAGTACTCATACAGACAGACCCATGCTCGTACACTGCTCCTTGTTCACTCGCACACTTACGCTTCTCACTCTGTACTTATACAGAAAATCCTCCCTCTGCACGGACACAGGCACAAAACCCACTGCGCTTTACACGGGAACAGTGCTCACTTAGCAGTCCTACAGAGACTTCCTTCACCCGACGCCAATATCGACAGACATTCCGGTCAGGCTGTTCTAATACAGACATTCCACTCACCCGGGGGCGAAGGGGGTAGGATCACTTGGGAACGATGTCCCCAAGCTTTTTATTTTACCGGAAGAGTTACTGTGCTGTTTTTATGCATTGGTTCCTGCATGGGTCCTCCCGACCTGAGTTGTTGCCTCAGCAGAAGCCGAAAGCGCGGGAATCTTGTGCCTTGTGAAGACGGAGAAGGGACAGACAGACAGCTAAAGAGCCATACGTTCCTGAAGCGCAGGATAGCTGAAAGAGACTTACATATTTGCTGACCAATCAGCAAATCTAAAGCCTGCGTTGGAGCCAGTAACGCACTTTAGACAACCAAGCCAGTTGCACAAGTTTAGGGATGGGATGGGTAGGTTAAGTTATTTATTTAGGAGAGAAGGAAAGGGTTTCCAGAAAATAATTTAAGTGTCTTGCTCCGCCTATGAAGCTTTGAATATAGATATGAAATTACCTGTAACACGTCAGTCAGTCAGTCAATTTTCTTTATTCGATTATTTAAAATCATAAAAGAGCAAGCATTATTACATAACATGGTTACAATACATTTCATTGAAGCACAAAACAATTTAACAACTCTAAAACATTCAATCAATATTATAAAAACAGATAGGCTGCAATGCAACATACATAAATATCTAAAAAGGCTAAAAAAGAAGGGTTTATTGAGCACAATTCATTTAGGAAAATGGAGAAGAGAGGAAATTCATTTGTCAAGGATAAAGTGCCTGTGCCTTGTGCGGTGCTTATTTAGACGTGCACCTGCAACCAAAAAACTAGCCACTGAGAAAGCTACTTGTACATTGGGGAGGAGCTGCAAGAACAACAGGGCTGGTTTGACCTGGATGAAACCCTGGTGACGTAAAATAGGGAGCAGATAACTTTTCCTAAACTCGGTGTAATGTCCGCAGAACATAATAAAGTGCATCGTGTCCTGTGTCGAGAAGTGATCACAGTCGCATGGATCGGCATCCTCGGGTCGCGACCAAGATTTGAAGTTACCCAGTACAAAATGAATTAGATCAAAGCGGAATCTCGTTAAGAGAAAGCGATGATAGGAATTTGTAGTAAAAAGGAGATAAGGTTCCATTCCTGGAGCTAAGGAGAGCATACAATGTTTCCTCACCATAATCTTTTTTAGCTCTACTTCTTCCCTTTCCATGGCATATAAATTTGTCAGGGTGTTTTTGACTGATTTTATATCGCCATAAGTTATCCCCTCTGGGGAAGAGAAGAGCTCCGGACGACCTGCCAAGGTAAGCTGCATTTTAACGTATCTTAACCAAGGAATGTAGAGGGCTCTATCCAGGGCTAAACAATCTTTTAAGATGGTATGATTTAAAGTAAGCTCCTGATTGAGCCATGTTTTTATCCAGCCAATCACTGGGGCTAGTTTTAATGAGTCTGAGATATAGCCCACACCTAACTCTGTATGTATTGCAAAGGTCGAAGTTGATTGGGGGACAGAGAGCAAGGATCTCAAAAATTTATTCTCTACAATCTGTATTTTAGCTGGGCTGGTATATCCCCAGATTACCGAGCCATACTGGGCAACTGACAAACACTTGGAGTTATAAACTTTAATGATGCTTTCCATGGGGCGGGCACCCAGCTTTTTGGCAAAACCCAGCAGCCCTGCGGCCGCTCTAGCGACAGCGCTGCTTTTGACCAAAAGCTGAGGGCCCCAAGTGCCCCTATCGTCGAAAGTGACTCCTAGGTATGGGAAGGAGGAAACTCTCTTAACCTCCTTTCCTGCACAGGAAAAAGTTAGTAACTTTCTTTTCCTTCCTGCGGGTCCAGCGATCATTACATGTGATTTGTCTGTGTTAATTTTCATGTCCAAAGATGACATAAAAGCCCCGAAGGATGCAAGAAGTTTATTTAGCGCAACTCCGGAGCGTGCCAGAAGGACAGCGTCATCCGCGTACAGGAGTACAGGAATCTTTGTCTCCCCTGCACGCGGAATATCGCTGTGGGCTGTTATCATTACTGCCTCTAGGTCATTGATGTATAAAGTGAAGAGGAGGGGAGCAAGTATGCACCCTTGCCTAACCCCCCCTCTCCGACTTAAAGTGACAAGTGCATCTACCTTCCCGAGTAACTCTGACTGAAGTCATAAGGTCCTTGTGTAGCTCGGCCAGGTATTCGACCAAAGGGGGGTCGAGACCCATGGCCAAAAGGATCCGCCACAGCTTTGCCCTGTTGACCAGGTCAAAGGCTGATGACAGGTCCATAAAGGCCATGTATAAAGACCCCTCCCTGCCGATTACATACTTATTTAAAATTAATTCTAAATTTAGGCACTGATCTAACGTTCCTCTTTTGGATCTAAAACCATATTGTGCATTAGATAAAATACCCCTACTTTCTAAAATAAGGGTTAGTCTTGATAATAGGACTCTGCCCATAATTTTTACACTCGAGTCAATAAGAGAAATTGGCCTATAGCAAGCCGGATCTGTCCTCTGACCCTTCTTAAAAATTGGCACTATAGTTGAGTTTGCCCAGCTAGAGGGGAAAATAAATTCCCGTGTTGCATTAAAAACATTAGTTAAAATTTTCGAGCTAAAATCAGGGGCACTCTTGAAAAAGTCTGCCGGGACCCCATCTGGGCCTGGTGCCTTTTTACAGAGTGTATCGTTGATAGCTTTTTTCACCTCTTCCTGAGTAAAAGGAGAGATGAGATTTGGCGTTAGAGAAAGAGGAAGTACCCGTTCTATGCTCGTGTCATTGTGACGATAAATATTACTAAAATGTGTCACCCATTGCTCATCTGGAATGGTACAATCCGCTCTTTGATGATCTAACCCTACGAAGTACGGGTGATTTATTACTGCCCAAAATTTAGCACTATCTTTCTGTGTCTCAGGCAGTAACAGGTTATTCCAAGCTTCGTCTTTTATCTCGGATTTCCTCTTTCTAATAGCCAAATTATATTTTTTCCTTAGAGATGCTACCAATACTCTGTTTCTAGGTTTGCTTTTTAAGGCTTTAAGTAGAATTGAATGAGCCTTAGAACAGTTTGTATCGAACCATTTGGGGCCCATTGTCTTACTGCATTTAACCTTCACGGTCAGATCTAGATTGACTTGTTGACAAATAGTGCTAAAGGCCTCAACCAGAGTAGTGCTAGAATTTTTGTCGTCTAAACATATGGCAACTTCACCTTCTACCTTGGCCAGTGTATCTTGTAAGAAGGTTATAGGGGTAACTTTGTCCCATTTAAGCCTTCGATTTTGATCTCTCAGCGCAAGGTCTGTTGCACAAAAATTATCAGACGTTCTATTACCCAAAGCTCCCTGTGCTAAAACCTCTAAAATCACGGGATTGTGATTGCTAAAAACAGAGATTAAGACTTTACAAACAAATACATCAGATAAAAGTCTAAGAGATACAAAAATATAATCAATGATTGTGCCTCGGTCCTTGCCCTCATAAGTCGGTAACCGTAAGTCATTTGAGCAAGTATAAAATTCATGGAGGTTGAAGGTAGCCAAAAACAGTTCCAGAGCCTCGCCACTAGGTGTGTGTTCAAAATGCGGCGTGGAAGAATATAGAAAAGATTCCTCTGTTTCTCTTTGGCAACCCGCCTGGCAAGGGTGAATATTAAAATCTCCCATGAGGATCACCTCATACCCATAAGAACTATTTGTATCGTAAGTCGATAGGAGGTCCTCTAGGGATGCTAAATGCTCGGTAGGAAATTGACTGGCTGGCGAATTATAAAAATTAATGAGTAAAATAGGATGGGAGTTTGATGAGCTCAATTCCACCATTAAACAATTTTTAGTATTAGACTTAATATGCCTCGCTTTTCCTTTTACATCAAGTGAAATATATAAAGCCAACCCACCCCTTGCTCTTCCTGCTTTACTGGGGTCTGCAGGTACATAAAAATGGGAGTAACCATCTATAGGCAGACACACTGATGTTTCCCAAGTTTCCTGGAATGCAAGGATATCATAATTTCTGATTAGGTCCAGCCAGTTCTTATCTTTAAATTTAGCTCTAAGCCCAGCGATGTTCCAGCTCATAATTCTTCGAACCTCAACTCTTACTGAAGAATGAGCCAAAGGGCCAGAAGCTGGCTGTAAACCTTCTGAGTTATTTTCTCCGGCTGGCAAAAGTCAATCATTTTGGTCCATAAATGAAAGAGGCGCAAAACGATTAAAAAGTTCAAGTGGCTGTGTGACAGGGTTAAACGTTGGAGGTTGATGACGGTGAACTGAGGCGTTGTTCCTTAGGTCTTGACCCCATCTAAAGTGAGAATCCCAGTTGGTATCCCACCCTGGGGCGGGAGTCCTTGGAAAAGAGACATTCTGCTGCTCTCCATAAAAAAATTTCAAAGTAAGTGGAACCACAGTGCCTCTTCTTCGTTGGGGAGGAAAAATATTTGTAAGAATATTGGGAAGAACGTCTGGGTTAGAAAAGCTCACTGCCACACAATCCCCTTTAAATTTTTTTGGCCGGTTTCCCAGCCAAGGAACCCTGGTTGCAGATTTAATCACGCTTGCAAGATGGTGTTTCCCACCTGGTGCTAGTCGCATATTGGTAGTTAACCAGTGTAGGGCTTTACTGCAGAGTGAAGTTGAAGTTTCAGCTATGCCCCCTTCTAATGGGGGTACGTTTGCGAGGACCAAAACCACGGGTGTGGCCTCAACAATAAATTGCAAGGGATCCGTGGGATGAGTTTGAGCTTGCACTTGTATTTGCGCGGGAGGAATGTTAAGCGAAGGAGTTGGGTCTGATGTGGAGCATGCTGGTATGGAGCCCTCAGATGCTACTGATGGTGTTTGTTGCGTTGGATTTGGCCCAAGCAGTTCCATTTCATCTCCAACATCCACTTCCAGCTTCAGCTCCTCTAGGATTATTATCCAGATTAGTAATTAGCGTAGTACATTTCTCAATACCGCTTACAACTGTATTTTGGAGTGCGCCCAACTTCTTGACCTCTGCTTGCAGTTTATCGATCTTGGATATAAGGGGTTTGACAATGATATTGATTTTCATCTCAATGAGATCAGCGATTTTATCAAGTAGGGCTTCCTCGGAGGAACAGAAAGGGTGTTCCTCAACAAGAGTCATTTGTTTATGCTTTGGAGTGGTAGCCCTCTTCCGCTTAGTCCCTGAGCGTAAACCCCCCCGCTTGGAAGGATTCTTTGTGCATTGACGTTTAGGTCTACCAGCGTGTCCAATAAGGGATTGATCTAGGACGGAGACCTGTGATTGTGTATCTTGCTCTGGGTCTTGATCAATGTCAGTGTCTATAACAACATCAATAGGCAAGCCTTCAAGAGCCGGAATTGCATTTTCCGGGGATCCCGGTATAACTTGGGGTGTAAAATCAGCTGTAGAGTCTACAGTATGAATGTCCTGAGTTAATATACCATCAAGCAGGATTGAAGCGGATGTAGGTGGTGATGGGCATAGCAAGTCAGGTGATAGGCTCAGCCCCAATGACTCCCTCCTTTGCATATTTATTTTCTGAACAGTCTGGACCATGTAGTTGTTTATCTTATTTTGTTGCACTGCTACAAGTTTTTTAGACATTGCTCAGACTGTGTAATATATGTAGGTGATATGTACGTGACTTACTTGAGGGACGAACGATGTCTTCACACTTGCAGAGTTTCTGGCCCTGCCCCTGCCTCCTCCTGCCGATGAGGGCCGTAGAGGGCCCGCCCTTTGCCCGGGCTTAGCCCGGCGTCCCGCTCGCGTCCCGCGAGACGGGACTGACGCTGTATTTAGGCGCCTCCTGGCGCGAACCGCTCTCGTTGGATGCCGCTAGGGCTGCTGGGGTATGTAGTTTTGAATGGCCCGCCCACGCTCCGCTCGGCGGCCCTACTCCGTGCTGGCAAGAAGGAGTTAGGCGGCGGGAGGCGGGCAGGCGAAGACCCCAGGCGCAGCGCTTCCCTTTAATCCGGCTGGGTCCACGGGCAGGATGCAGGCAGACAAAGTAAGTGGCAAGTCTCAGTCCCCCCGCTCGTCAGAGCTGACGCTGTATTTAGGCGCCTCCTGGCGCGAACCGCTCTCGTTGGATGCCGCTAGGGCTGCTGGGGTATGTAGTTTTGAATGGCCCGCCCACGCTCCGCTCGGCGGCCCTACTCCGTGCTGGCAAGAAGGAGTTAGGCGGCGGGAGGCGGGCAGGCGAAGACCCCAGGCGCAGCGCTTCCCTTTAATCCGGCTGGGTCCACGGGCAGGATGCAGGCAGACAAAGTAAGTGGCAAGTCTCAGTCCCTGTAACACGTAATGACCAAATTAAATTCAACCACGCGTGTTGCAGCTGCTCCCCCTGATGACGAAGTGGTCTCCTCTCACTGGCCAATAGTTTCAGTTTAAACCCAGCTGCCTAGTGCCTTGGTTTACGCGGGTCCAAATTAGTAAAACGGCGGTAGACGGACATTATTGGAAGGAAATGCTTCATCTGTAATATATAATCCGCACAACCACAAACAAAAGTTTGCACTGGAATGAAAGCTAAGACGTTAAAGCCTGGGTCCGCATGGTCACTGTTTGTCAGCACTGCAAGCCACAGTCCGTACAATTCAGTTTGCAGGGAGAACATATGTACATAACGACAAAAATGCTGCGGCGCTTGAAGGCAAAGCAACGTGAGTACATCCAAGAGCCGTGCTTTATTGCATCTGAAGGGAACAGAGGCAACAATGGTTATTGTTCACGCCAAATAAATTCCTCGGCTTTTAAAACCTAACATGTTATAGAAATCTTGTACAGAGGAGATTACATCCCGCCTGGACACCGTCCAGAGCCCAGAGCCACGAAGCAGTGGCGTCCTCAAGTGCTTCAGCCGCGTGCGTATGAACTGAAGCCGCCATTGTATACCCGGCGGGCTGAACCTAGGGTGACCAACAGGCATAGGTGCAAAATCAGGACGGTGAGTGTACAAATTCAGGACAAAGGGTCAAAATTCAGGACAAAGGATCAAAATTCAGGACAAAACTTCGGGACAAAAGTTACGTTTTACAGACACGTCAGATGTGGTAGCGCAATAGTATATAAGTAAGTAAATAGACAACCACCTAAGTACAAGTCAAAATAAGTTTACATTAGGTTGAGACAACCGTGCAGGTCACGGTTTTTCAGTATGGCTGCAGCTTGCTACCTTAGACGATTCAAAATTTGCATCTCGTTCCAGCAGGTACTTAAGTCACCAGACAATGGTGAACAACACCTGAATATAAGTGAGGCCGCTTTTATTGTTGATTGAAAACTACTGGATATACAAGAAGCTTTTTAGTGCCAGCCCCCAGTAACAGAACGGCTCTACCCCCCTTTCCGCCTCCCAGTGAAACACCCAATGCCCGGTCCAGCCTTGCTACCGCCCTCCATTGGTGCCCCTCATCTTCACTTAGACCGCCTCTCATGTGTATTTAATTTCTTTTACAGTGTTACTCATTCTAAGTATGTAGGGCAGGGTGTCGGAGTACGTTACATCACACACACATTATATAGAGACAATGACTCATATTAATGTGAAAGTCATTGTATAGGAAATGTTACTTAAGATAATGGGTGCTGCAAGGTGTAATCATTCTTTCATCCATCATTCATTCTTTCACCATTCATTCTGCCCTTCCATCTGTGTGCCCATCTATATCCAAACATATTTAACCATTTGCAAACCTATCCACCATATATCCTTCCATCCATCATTTCACTCATCCATCCCTTCATCCACCCTTTCACTCTTCCATTATTCATCTAGCCACCCTTTCACCCCTTTCACCCCATCCATCCATACAGTCATCCATCCACTCTACCACCCATCCATCTATTCACTCACCCATCCAGCCATTTACCCTTTCACCCATCAAGCTATCCATTCACTTACTCATCCATACACCCATTCACTTGCCCATCATCTACCCTTCCACCCATACATACATCTATTTACCTTTTCTCTCATCCATACTTCCACTAATTCACTCATCCATTCATCCTTTATTTCATTATCTATTCATTCATCCATTCATCCTTTCAGTAATCCATCCAGCCATTCGCACATTCCTTTACTTATTTACTTTCCCACCTTTTCACATTATGAGCTGAGCCTTTGTCTGCAGAGTCGCAGACAGAAGAGGCCCATCAAGAACTTCACCCTCGCTGTCGTTCCTAAAGCAAGGGGTGGGGGAGATTCACTATGCCCCTGCACATAGGCAATCTGAAAACGTAGAAGTCATGACTCATGCATGATGCACAGTGCCAGGATGCAGGCGCGCAACACCCATTGGGCTCACCGGGCTTCAGCCCCCCCCCCCTCGTCTTCTCCAGCCCGGGCTAATTTGACATGCACTGAAATTATGAAAGAAGGCTGCGCATTGGAGCCGAGAAAGTCATTTTCATGATGCTTTCTGAGAGGCCCAGCAGCCGGAGCCAGCCAGCCTCTGAACAGTTTCAGTGAACCCCCTGCCCCCACCTCTTGTCATCTGATTAGAGTGTCCGAGCGGCGAGCTGTGCTTTACCCAGCTGCCTTCCTCTGCTGCTGGGGCCCAGGTTAGTGGATGCAATGGGGACAGACGTCTCATCCAAGAGTAATTTAAGCATAGCCCGAAGGCCAGGGGCAAAGAGTTGACGCTCCACTGAGGTGTGCTGCTTAAGCCGACACGACTAATGAGGTCTGTGGCTGAGCAGTTGTGATGTCATTGTTGTGTATGTTGAAAATAGACATGGGTGCGGTATTAGGCTTGGAAATGAATGTTTGTGTTAAGAAGAGGTTGTATTCGGGTGTCAATGTGTCAGCATAGGGACTTTCACAGGTACTAATTACAGGCTGCGTTGGCAGTGGAGTTATGTTTGCGTGCACATGTCGCAGTGCACACTTGTATCTGTACTGGAGCATCCACGTGGCTTCAATGCACTAAATCAATTTGATGCACGTCCAGGTATCTGGGAGGGAGGTGGGGGGGGGAGAGGGAGGGAAGTGAAAGAGAGAGAGAGAAAGAGAGGGTGAGAGAGAGAGAGGGGCGAGAGGGGGAGAAGAGAGAGAGAGAGAGAGAGAGAGAGAAACACCAGGTCTCTAAATAGGCGGAATGTTGGCAATTGGATTAGGGAACCAAATGGATTCATTCTCACACACACAAAATATCACAAGCTAATATTTCTCTCCAACATCACAAACCTGTATAGATACATTTCTGCTGCTCCTCTTTTTACTTTTCTCCCATTGCCCCCTTCATTCCAGTTTAGAAGCTAAAACAGTGGGGGCCACAAACTCCACTACACTGGAGGTTAGGGCCTCAATCACTATCCTTTCTAGCTTTTTCTTGTGGCTCTCACTTGCGCCTTGCAGACTCATGTTCTCTTTCTATGCCTCTTATGCTTTCAGCAATAAGCAAGTGCTGCACTAAAAGATAGAGCCAGTCCCTCCCAAGAGCACCTCCCAGGCACACTGCACTGAGTTACTGACTCCATATCCCTCATTGAGTCCATCTCACTCCCTGAGTGTGTATTTGGGATCACAGTGGTCTGGCGCTCCATGGTCCGAAGGCCGGGTAGTTGAGCCTCGCTCCTCATAAATGCAGGCTCTCTTGCAATCCTAGTCTAGCATAATCCCTTCTCCTGACCCGCCTCTGCCCTGTGGTTTAACCCAACTTCTGTCCTGGGCAAATGACTGTTGAGAAGAGTTCATCCCAGGAAGCCAGCAATCAGTGCAGAAGGCAGGCCTCTCACAGTGCTCAGACACACCCAGTACCCAACCAAGGTACAGAAGGCACAAAACATAAGCTCTTGGAGGCACTGCCATGTCTGAAAACTCAGTTGCAGTCCTGCTTAGAAGTTGCCCTGACACTAGAGGAGCAATGCACCAAAGTGTACGTGACCGCACAATCCACTTCATTGGTCCACTTCCTTGGGGAGCAGACACCAACACTGCACAATAATTTGCCTCTCAGGAGTCTTATCTGGAATTTGCAGCCTGTTGCATCAGGACACAGTCACCAGCAGCAATCCCTTCTTCAAGGGCAGTGGACTCCATGGCAGACCAACCAGATTCATCTTAACCCTCAGACAGCAAGTAGCTGCTGCTTCAACACTCCCTGTTTCTCCTTGATCCAGCTGCAGGATTTGCCTGTATGCCGTAATCCTTCACAGAATTCTTCCTGGATGCTTTGTATGCAAATTTGAAAGGCTGGGAGACACCCCTTGGCCCAATAAACTGTCACAGCACCTGGTAACTCCCACTTTCCTTGGTGCAACTCTCGCAGTCACCCATGCAGCTCCTGAGATCATCCTTTGGTCCCAGGGCAGCGGACTCAATTGGTATCACTGTCCTGATACAGGGTACCATCTCTGCCTTTGGTCCCAGATGCAGATGCCTCTGTGTGGACAGTTCTCCAGTATTGGATCTTTCATGGATTCACATGTTTGAACCTTCCCCATCGTCGAGCTTGGAGTCCCACAGTATCAGTACAATAAAGTCTAATGTTAAACATAGCCCTTAGGCTGTAAACGTTTCCACTTATGTTACCTGTTCCCATCATTTGAAAAGAACCAAACTCTAACTCTGTGGCAGTTTTGGACTTCCTCCGTCTATTGGAAGTCCTGCAAATACGACTAAGCTTATCAATGCATTCTGCTGATTAGTTGGCGTTTGGTTCTTTTTAAATGAATAAAGGGATCTGCCCCTTAGTCCATAGGCTTGTTCCCATTATTAACGACATCCCGCCGTCCCCTGTTCCATCTGTCAGAAACACTGATTGGCTCTTTTTTAAATTAAAGGAAAGCGGCAAGCATATGGCTAGGGATGTGGCCTGGGCTCAAACAACATATGCACATTTATGCATGTAACACACTAATGACGTGCAAACGCTCTGCATTACACAACTATTGAACCCTCTCCACATCCTGGGAAAGAGCCTACCAAGTAATGAAGTCCCCGCATCTACCCTTTTTTAATGCTTAACAAGCCAGAGTAATCCAGCAGAATAGACTTTTCACACTTTACACTGACTCAACACAATTTCTACAGATGTTACGTACTCTTCCATCCTGATCCTTCAGATAGCAGTGCTAGTAACTTTGCAGGTTAGGAAGCTGAAATGTCCATGTACGAATTTCTCGATTGTAGTTTGTACAGATATCACTGAGGAATACTCATCTCACAATTTGAGGGGGCAAGCTTATTTAGATATAATCCGTCTGTTAATCTGCCTTCCAAATCTACAGTATTCTTTAAAAACATTCTCAGAATCTCACTGCTTGAAGCAGTCTACCCAATCTTGGACCTAGTGGAATGACTGTGGTGCAGAGACAACCATTACTTTAAATATTAAATTGGGAATCTATGAAAGCAAAGACGGTTACGAATAATCAAAACCCAAAACTTTACGAAAGCTGTATATTTATTTTGTTTACCACTGTATATCTCTGCTGTAAAATTTAATAAAATATTTTGAACAAAAAAAAAACTTTACGAAAGCATCCTATGTTATGTCAAACCATCATGCCCACAAATATTAGTCTCCAAACTAAATGTATGCACGGGTTTGCTTTCCTGTGGGTGAGACGGTAAAATTCTTGCTCTTAATCTAGGTTTCAGCGTCTTTTTACCTGAAAAGGTAGAAGCCATTTATATTTCTTTCTGGCAGTGCGTACTGTTGCAGCACAGCGCGTGGGTAGCCGTAGCTGCCTATCCCCTTGTCATGAGGGTCACCATAGCCTTTCCCAGATTTAAGCCAGCTACAGAATAATTATCGGTTCTGCAGCTTTAGTTTTCTACTTATGTGTCCTCGAGGCCCAGCATGCAAAGTGCCTTTAATCATAGTAAAGCTGTAAAATATATTGACAGTTCATACATCTATGTCATAGAAACCCTTTTATACACCTGCTCTGTAAATTTCGAAAATGTGGTGAGTGTTACTTCAAAATCTGAAAAGCTGTAGGAGAATGCGCATCTGAGCTGTTTGCAAATGTAGTGTAAGGGCTGTAGGCCTGCACAGGTGGTCCTGTGATAAACACAGACATGTACATATAGACACCCAAACCAATGTCCACCTTTTTCCTACTGTTTCTCCTAACTACCCTTTTGAGCTTCTACCTACATTTGCTCTGATCAGTGCAAACACACAAATAAAAAAGAAAGTTCTTTTTTATGCCTTTGTGTATATTTGCTGAGCTCCTTTTTTGTGAATCAATAAAGGGGGCCGAAAATCATACCCTCTTTGCAATGGCCTCTGCACTCAAACAAGGCAACATCTGACATCCAGGGCCTGCTGCGCATGTCCAAAGGCCCTACACAGTAGGTTCAGAACAAAGGTCCTGCCCAGTGGATTAAGTGGGCTCATAAAAGAGTATACCCTGCAAAAACCATAGACATACATAAAAAAGTAAAAACATTGTTAAGGTTAAGGATGTGTTGAATGTAGACTGACAACATAAGCAATCAGCTTGTCTTGACTTAACATATATGGCACAAAATCCAAAACGCTTGGAATTCTCCTTTAAAGGAACCCACACTATTTTACCTCCCACCCCTGAAATGCATTCCTCATGACCTGACACATTACAGCACAAATAAATCCTCAATGATACAATATATAAAGTCTCTATTAACATCATTGATGATATGACTAAAGTTACTTTGGGATCAGTGAAAGACCCAAGGGTCTGACCTTGTGGCCAGAGTGTGCTTGGTATAGCGGCCTGTAAATCCCTGCACTGTGTGGCAGGCACCTTTTGGTGCAGGGATTTGCCGGGAGGTGCCTGCCACTCGGTTCAGGGATTTGCACAAACTCCCATTTCTTTATGGGAGCTTGTGCTACGTCAGGTTTACGGCCACAGCACAAGCTCCCATAGAGAAATGGGAGTATGTGGCCGCACCATGTGTGGTCGCATCGTAATTATGCGGTCGGGACTGCCAACTGGAGGTCTGTCAGTCCCAAATTCTCGATGTTGTCCGTTGGAGGTAACTCCGACCAACATCATAATTGGGCCCAAAGTGTGTTATTCTGCCAGGGGAGAGAACCACATACTTGCAAAAGGAACTGTGCCATGTTACATAACAAGACATACTTTTTTTCTTACAGCATTCATCCTCGGGCTTGTGAAGCTGTTTGACTACATGCTCATTGTAGTCAAACAACATCCTTTGCATGAAGTAGAGCTCACAGCAATTCCCCCAATAGTTTTTCATCACTGTATATGATATGTTATACTTTGATGCCTTTTTAAAACAAGCATTTGTAATGCAATAGGTTTTGCATTACTGTAAGTGTGAGCTATTGGAGCTAGAGGAGGTTACCTGCAAAACATAAAGAATAATATAGAGCATCCCATGCCCATTGTTTGACTAGCAAATGTGTGCTCTAATTGTTGTCGAGTTTCAAATGCAGAATTCATCACATGTTTTCTCTGCTTGACCTGAGCATTAATCGATCCTGATTATCTGCCATTTTAGCCCCGCCCATTGATTAACATTAGCCACGCCCCTTCATTTGCCATGTTAGCCCCCCCCCGAAATTAAGACCTAGTTGCGCCCCTGCCAGGATGTGAGGTGACTGTGACATGGTGTTGTTTCCAAGGCTTTAAGTGGTGTAAAAAACGTGGGGGTCTCTTCAAAGAGTGTGTTCGATGTAATTAAGGGCGTGGTTTAAAATACCTAGGCTAAAAATCTGTGCTTAGCATTGTCTTCCGCCCAATTGGTATTATGTTGTTTCTGTCATTGCATCCAGATGTATAATACAGAAAGTACCATTACACCAACAAGAAGCCAGAACTATTGGCTTTGTCAATGGGTGTTAGTTGCTTAAAATAAAAAAAGCAGTAACCAGGGCTTTGTTGAATATAATATTGAAAATACCTCTCTCTAAAATGATGGGACAGTAAAATAACGATAACCCCTTCTTTTTAATTTGTTTTTTAGGCTTCTTTAAATAAAGTTTTCTCACGTTGCAGCATGGGCATTTTACCTCATTTCTAACGGATTGCCCTGCTGTACACTAAGATAGGAGGAGGCTGCCACAAGCTTTAGCACCCACAGACATTGTCATTCTGTATGTGGCAATCAGCCGGCATACAGAATGACAATGGGCGGGTGGGGCTGCTCTTGTGCTCCAGGAGGAGCGCGAGGCGCCCCATCAAGGGGGGATGAGGCCTCTCACAGGGAGCAGTGCTGTTCCCTGTGAAGGCCAAAATTACGGACAAAAGGCGTCCGTAAAAGGGATCCTCACGGACAACGGACGTAAGGTCCCAATTACGGACGGTCCGTGAAATTTACGGACGGTTGGTCACCCTCAGTGAACCACCGCACAAAGGCACTGAGGGGCGGGTTTGGAGCTTGGCAGACAGGGTTCTCACTCAGAAATGTGATGGAGCGCCCTGTCTGCCAAGCTCTGTCCGCCCGCCCTATTTAGAATCGAACGGACTGGAGCGTTTCCTCATCAGTGTCCCCTTCGACTCCCTCGACTGAAATCTTCCTCGATGGCTTGAGGACATTTAGTACCTTCAGAGGAACTGCTGTGATAGTGGTTCCTTTGATGTCACTGCTGGGCTGGTGGGGATCTCTACCTTTGGCAGGGTGTAGTCTGTCAGATTGGCCTACATAATGTCCTCCGCCACCCTGATAGATGTCGGGCCGCCTGCTAAATCCTAAATCAGGCCCTTAAGCTCTCTCTGTGTTTGGTGTATTCAGAAATGTAGCGTTAAGTTTGTCACTTTACCATACCCCTGAATCAAAAGATTAATTGCACTGAAATGTTCTTGCACCACTGTGCACCATCCTTGAGAGAATTGCACTTCTTGTCACACAACCAAATGCTTAGAAAGAACATGAATAGTCCTTCTTCATACCTGTCTCATTATACACGAAAGCAATCACCAAACGCGCCAAATTGGTGCCTACAATATTCTAGGTTTTTGAATTAAAAATGGCCACGCCTTGCAACCCACGTTTATCATGCAAGATAGTGGTGTTGAGTGAGAGCATGGCCTATTCCACACTCACCCCAAGAACTATGGCCACCTTAATTTGGCAAGGCCTGCCCAGACGTTGTTCCCTTGCTCACTTTGCCACTGGATTCAAGCTAGCCTGGCTGATGACAGCTAATTAGCCAGAAACCGGTCCCAGGATGCTTGTTTCTGGTTCAGGGAAGACATGGCTTGGCAGTTCGGGCTGGACTGTTCCCATGAGGCTCAGGGTCAGACTGATTTGCATATGGCCATGTCTGAACTGGGGTGTTGGAGTGAGCTAAAGAATGATGATGAATTAAACCCAGATCAGTTGACTAGGGGTGAGTGTTTGATTTGCTCAAACGCTCCGTCCATCATCCCCTTTGGTATCACCTACATAAGCACACACAGCGGGACCCGAAAGTCATGTGACCTAGGAGAGAACCAGTAGCCAACAGTATGCCTGAATGCCATGTCTTATGAGGCTGCCCCTTTCCAGCCATTTGTGTTGCAAGGGAAGTCTAAACTCTTGTGCCTTGTGTGTT
Organism: Lissotriton vulgaris; assembly: GCF_964263255.1. NCBI lineage: Eukaryota > Metazoa > Chordata > Amphibia > Caudata > Salamandridae > Lissotriton > Lissotriton vulgaris. The sequence continues at coordinate 584,928,690 of NC_141691.1, forward strand.
CCGCTAAGGAGAGTAGAGAATGCTATGTGTCGGCTGATTGCCAAGTCTGTCGGTAGACCAATTGCGCGTGCACTCTGCTGAATTTCTCACCTGCCTACAGTGACTGCAAGCAACCCGCTCCCCAGTGGGGCCAGTGAATGCAGCTAGTCAGTGTCCCGAACACCGAGTGCAGTATAGAACATTCTGCCCTGAAAAAAACTGCTTTGACTTGGTCAGCAGTATCCAGAAGCATGCCTGATACCAATGAAGCTAGTAGGAATATGTGACGTTATTCCGCGGGATAATATCCCGCATACCATTAGTCCGCATTTTTCATAACACAAGTGCGTTTATAACGAAATACCATGATCCCGCAAACATTTACTCCACATATGCCTTTACCACGCATGCCATCACAACGCAAAGGCATGCGTGGTGAAGGCATATACTTTGTAAAAGTACAATATTGAAATATATATATATATATATATATATATATATATATATATATATATATATATATATATATATATATATATATATATATATATTCACTGAAAAAACCATAGGTTATAGTCGATATATAGTTAGGAATTTGCATTTACAAAACCTTGAAAATTCAATGAAAAAACCATTGGTTTTAGGCCATATATAGTTAGGGATTTGCATTTACAAAACCTTATTTTACTCGCATAAAACCATTGAAATTCCATATATAGTTAGATGCGCTAACTATATATCGCGCACCCGCAATCCACTGCTGATGATGTCACATATTACATCATTCATGACATGGTCAGTGACATCACTGATGACATCACTGATGACAACTCAAATGACATCACTGATGACAACATCCAGTGACTGTATGTTTCTGTAAAGTTAAAATATGTCTTACATATTGAAGAATGAGTGGATGTATAAATGTCTGGATGAAGGATTTAGTAGGTGCATGACTGATTGTATGAGGGAGTGATTAAATGTGTCTCACTGAGTGCATGGATTAGTGATTAAACTGTATTAATTTGTGCATCATTATATCTGTTGTTCTGTAAACTGCTGCATGTGTTGATCAGTAGCTATATGAATAACTATATGGGTTATTGATTGGTTGCTCAAGTATTTGTATGGGAGACTGAGTATGTGTGTGGGTGGCTTGGAGGTGTGTGACTGTGCATAGATGTGTAAGCAGTTGATTCACTAGGTGTATGAGTTCAAGAGTGCATGTGGAAACAGCTATATGGGCGGTTGACTGTGTGCATGAGTGTATTGGTGAGTGAATGGATATCTCAGTGCTACATGTCAAAGTAAGTACATATGTAAAACACAGTACATGTGAGAGTTAACATATATAAATAACTGTGCATAAGAGCCAGTGAATGTGTGAGTGGCTGTATGGATCATTGTGAACATGTATCAAGGATTGTATAAGAGAGTAAATATGTGTTAGAATATGTTTCAATAAGTAAGGTGTGTATAACTGTATAGTAGAGGAATTGGAGGTGTGTTTGATTCTTTGCATGACTGTCTAGGTGTATGAGTAACTCCATGGATGAGTGACAGTCTGTGAGTGTCTGTTTTCACTGAGTGTATCTAAGGATATATCAGAGTCTGTAGAGGTTCATCGTATTAACACATGAATGATGTCATCTGTGATGTTGTCAGTGATGTCATTTGAGTTGTCATCAGTGATGTCATCAGTGATGTCATTTGAGATGTCATCAGTGATGTCATTTGAGTTGTCATCAGTGATGTCATCAGTGATGTCACTGACCATGTCATGAATGATGTAATATGTGACATCATCAGCAGTGGATTGCGGGTGCGCGATATATAGTTAGCGCATCTAACTATATATGGAATTTCAATGGTTTTATGCGAGTAAAATAAGGTTTTGTAAATGCAAATCCCTAACTATATATGGCCTAAAACCAATGGTTTTTTCATTGAATTTTCAAGGTTTTGTAAATGCAAATTCCTAACTATATATCGACTATAACCTATGGTTTTTTCAGTGAATTTCAATGGTTTTTTAATAGCAAATATGAAAAGCTTTAAAATGTCAAGTACGTGATAGATAAAAACATTTTCGTATTTATGCACGCTGATGTGCTTTGAACGCTGCCCCCCTCCCCTCTTTTCTCTTAGTAGTACTCTCTCTTTGCAGATAGTGAAGAGTAGTTAACGCAGGCCTTTACCCCCGTTGTAATCCGTCCTGCCTGCTTGTCTCTCCATTTGATTGATTATTATCCAAGCATTTACTGTTTTACAATTGATTCTCTTTGGTTCATTCTCTATTTACAAACAAGCACAAAGTCGCAATACTCTGTTTAGTCTTTGCAGATCGTGAAAAATCGTGTAAAAAAATAAAAGTAATCAAGCAAAATCAGTAGGCCACTAATTGGATCTCTTTTTGACCTCGCTAAAATAGAAATATTATAAACAACCCTTCATGAGAAATACGAAAATAGTGAGATGAACTGAGCTCCACACCATGAGGGCTGCAAGACAGCTCGGCTCCGTCACCCATCCCGCCCAAAATAACGACAAACCCTATGCAAATATTAAAAATATAGACAACACACCAGCAAAGAAACAGGGTAAAACATTTTATTAAATAACTATTTACATAACGTTGGTTTATAAGATGATGTCAGTAGTGGACCGATGTGTGAATAGGTCGGAAGCAGCACAAGGCGCCAAGATCCGGATGGCAAGTCCTGGATGTTGGGTGCCATAGTTCAGAGTTCTGAGTTTGAGCCTTTTTCAATGCCTGTGCTTTGTTGTTTCCCCTCCATCAAAAACAAAAAAAAAATATAAAACTGTGCAAAAATACAAAAAAATCAAAAAATGTTTACAAAAGCAGTGCTTGTAAGACTGTCTGAAGCTTATTTCCACCTACTGCAGCTTCACTATTCTCAAAGTAAGTGAGGGTCGTTTGTGGACCTGACTGCATTTGAAAACAATGTTATATGGTACCTCCCTAAACCGCTTGACGGAGGCCCCCGAGGGGCGGTGTGATGGCACGGACTCGGAGAAGACGCTTGGCTCCGACCCCCTCCCCAAGTCTTATAGCACTGGTGTAGCCTGAGATCGCCCCCGACATAGGCGGCCGGCTCCCGGGGTCCGGCGGAACTTTTTGCCTTTTGATGACTCTTCTATTCTGGACTTTGTCCCACAATCCGTTTGACCTGAAGACACGCTGTAGTGGGGCGCCCCTTTACCGTTTTAGTTGCCATTCCGCCCGCTTTTGCTACACTGTGCCTCTTCCGCCATTCAGCTGTTTACCGCCCGCTCTTGCGACTACAGCGTCTCGCTCACCATGTAGTTAAGTTGCTCCCGCTCTTGCGGTGCAGCGATAGGCGGCTGCCACAGGACTCTCAAAATGGCGGCCGGCTCTTCGGTTTTGGGCCTGGTCCACTAAAATGGCCCTGGGACACCTTGGAACTCGGACGCTTCCCTGATAGGGCTTGGGTCCCATTCTCGAAAGCGTCCCCTCAGCCGTGAAGATTCTACAAAAGTCTTGGGGGCCCCCGACTCCCGCAGGCTTCTGGTGGGGAGCGGCTGCCATGTCTGCTCGTGGAATGGCCACGACGGAGCTACGAGATGGTAGTGCTCTCATGCTGACGCCAGCTTTAGTCTGAAACATCCAGAAACACTGTAGACTACCAATTCGATCAGTTCCGGTAGCGCCCCAACATGACCCGGAAGAGAAGAACTTGCCCTCCCCTCTTTGACTGATGGTTCTTGTTGCCTGTCCCCTCTGTTGTCATTTAACAGAACTTTTTGGACTGCTGAAAGGGGTTGTGTTCCGAACGCTGGTTGGTGGAGACATTTTGACTATATTCTTGACCTACGTTGTCGCGTAATGCGTTATATGACACGCCGCGTTAGCGCACCCGGAAGTGATCCGGGGCGCGGCGCGCAGCGCGTAACGTAAGCATAACGGGTCATGTGACTTGTTAATAAAACTTTTCATTGGTTCATTTTACTTTTGTTATTTTAATGATGAAAAGCTTGGTCATATGACCTAAAAATTACGCTTTTTATTGTTTTCGAACATTATTTTTTTTTAAACATATATGTTATAATATTCCAGGCTAATGTACTTTCCCGGAAAATTTACAACTGTCCTGCAAGTAAAATATATTCCTTTTTCGAGAAAAAGGGCGTTTCTTCGTTCCATGACGGAGCCGTTGAGTAAAAGAGACTCGGCCTGCTGTCTTAGTCGCCGATACGCCTGATTATCAGATTCTTATCGATCACTTTATGTTGCAGGAGTGGAAAACACAACTGCCCTTGACCATTTATCTTTACTACGTTCCTACATATTATACCTTTTATCCGTCATGTAATTGGACTGCTTTATTTCACTTGCCTTTTACTGATTCGAAAACAGTGACTAAAAGTAAAAACTTTACCAATGTAAATACTACTACCGTGTTTTGTTTTAAAAACCTTTATTGTGAAAATGTCAGTATACAAATACGGGCCTATAACCACGTGGGCCGGCCACGGAGCAAACTGAAATCGTATATGATGAGGAGACATTTACACTGTAGAGGAACGTAACGAGCGGGCCATTAGGTTGCAAGAACTAAGGTGTCTAACAGTTGCGGAATCGGTGGACGTACATTTTGTAATTAAAATAAGACAGGGCCACTTACAATAAAATTTTCTAGATATACATTTGCGGGCAAGGAGTTACGAGTCCCATTTATACCGGCGCCATTTTGGGCGAGGCCGGGCAGGTCCAAGATATAGTCAAAATGTCTCCACCAACAATCGGCCAGACCAGAACCCCTTTCGGCCCTTTATGCTACAAGATGGTGTCTTCCATTCAGAAAATATTGTTGGCAGCATTTTGAAAGGAAAGATAAACAGCCGTTCTCCTAGTGAGTCTCACATTGTTACATTTAGGAAGAATGTTGAAGAGTAATATGTGGAAAATCTGAAGCCATTTTTCTACAAACTCTCAATCAGCCTTGGATGGAAAAAAAAATCCTGAAGAATGTACAAACTGAAAACCAATTTTTGTCTGTATAGCATCAACAGCAACGCTTGAGTCAAAGCATCAACAGCAACGCTGAGTCAGCTTTGTGTCAAGCCGCCATTTTCATTCAATCAATAGCGTCCCCCTGCACACATTCAGGAACCTGGTCGTGTCTTCAGGTGAAACGGATTGTGGGACAAGAAGCAGAAAGGAAAAGGAAAAAAGTTCCTCCGGACCTCGGGAGCCGTCCGCCTATGTCATGGGCGATCTTTGGCCACACCAGGGCAATAGTGAAGCTGCAGCAGGTGCAAAAGAGCTTCAGACAGTCTTACAAGCACTGCTTTTCTAAACATTTTTTTGTATTTTTGCACAGTTTTATATATTTTTTTTGTTTTTGATGGAGGGGAAACAACAAAAAATAGGCATTGAAAAAAGCTCAACAGTGCAGGGCGCCTTGTGCTGGTTCCGACCTATTCACACATCGGTCCACTACTGACATCACCTCATAAGCCAACGGGGCACCCCACACTGACCTTCGGCGCAGCATTGTAGGATGGCCACACCAGTGCGGCAACTTGCTGGACACCACCTCGGTGCCATCCGGATCTCGGAGCGTTCGAGTCACTGTACCGCAAGAGTGACCGGAACTCAGCTGGTCACGCCGTCTTTCGGCGCAGCATTGTAGGATGGCCACACCAGTGCAGCAATTTGCTGGACACCACCTTGGGCAACAGTGAAGCTGCAGCAGGTGCAAATAAGCTTCAGATAGTCTTACAAGCACTGCTCAGAACTCTCAACTATGGCACTCAACATCCAGGACTTGCCATTCGGATCTTGGCGCCTTGTGCTGGTTCCGACCTATTCACACATCGGTCCACTACTGACATCACCTCATAAGCCAACGGGGCACCCCACGCCGACTTTCGGCACAGCATTGTAGGATGGCCACACCAGTGCGGCAACTTGCTGGACACAACCTCGGTGCCATCCGGATCTCGGCGCGTTCGAGTCACTGTACCGCAAGAGTGACCGGAACTCAGCTGGACACGCCGTCTTTCGGCGCAGCATTGTAGGATGGCCACACCAGTGTGGCAATTTGCTGGACACCACCTCGGTGCCATCCGGATCTCAGCGCGTTGTGCTGCCTTCGGCCTATTCGCACATCGGTCCGCTACTGACGCCGCCTCACGTGCCAACGGATTTTCTATGCTTTTTGTAGCCCTATGCCGCATAACAGGTCATGTGACTTGTTTATAAAACTTTTCATTGGTTCATTTTACTTTTGGTTTCCTAAAGATGGAAGGCTTGGTCATATGACCTAAAAATAACACTTTTCATTGGTTTAGAACATTTTTTTTTCCCAAACGATGAAAGCCCCACCTTGTTTCTGGATGTTTCAGACTAAAGCTGGCGTCAGCATGAGAGCACCACCATCTCGTAGCTCCGTCGTGGTCATTCCGCGAGCAATCATGGCAGCCGCTCCCCACCGGAAGCCTGCGGGAGTCGGGGGCCCCCAAGACTTTTGTAGAATCTTCACGGCTGAGGGGACGCTTTTCGAGAATGGAGCCCAAGCCCTAGCAGGCAAGCGTCCGAGTTCCAAGGTGTCCCAGGGCCATTTTAGTGGACCAGGCCCAAAACCGAAGAGCCGTCCGCCATTTTAAGAGTCATGTGGCAGCCGCCTATCGCTGCACTGCAAGAGTGGGAGCAACTCAACAACATGGTGAGCGAGACGCTGTAGCCGCAAGAGCGGGCGCAACTCAGCTGGATGGCCGCCACCTGGGGAGGCCCGTTCACGCCGCCTCCCCCACGCCCCCCCCACCCCCCGGGCCGCCCCACGCCAATTTTCGGAGCAGCATTGTAGGATACCAAAACCAGTGCGGCAGTTTACTGGACATCACCTGGGTGCCATCAACATCTCAGCGCGTTCTACTGGCCTTGGGACTATTCGCACAACAGACCGCTACTGACGAGGCCTCCCCCCGCACCACCCGGGACGCCCCACGCCAATTTTCGGAGCAGCATTGTAGGATACCAAAACCAGTGCGGCACCCAGGCGACATCACCTGGGTGCCGTCCAGAACTCAGCACGTTGTGCTGCCTTGGGACTATTCGCACAAAAGACAGCTTCTGACAATTGTTGCTTTTTTGGGTGAAAAATGTTTAAAAGTTTTTACAGTTTTTGTTCCGTTCATTATATTTAAAAGTTAATAAAGTTTTATAATCTTACTTTGTTGGAGTGTTATAAATTTTTTTTAAAACGGGTGAATGGGGCCTTGAATCGGGTTATTGTCATGTGTGGGCTTTGCAAGTGTACTGCTACAGGATCGGACATTTCAAACTCAAATGCACGTTCTTTTTCTTACCTTTCCGAAGCATGGAGCGCAATAGCAGGCAGAGAAAGGGTGATGCAAGTGTTGAACACTGCCTAGCCTGGAAGTTGCTGGCAGTGCCCCCCCCCCCCCGCCCGCTCCTGAAAGAGGACACACACACACCGCCGCCCGAGTACTTCACAGATCTTTAAAAGACCATGCGCTTGTTTATGAGGCTTAAATGGTTTATCACCCCTTCTAGAACCCCTGCATCGACCCTCTGACGTTTCCTGGAAGAATTACCACGTAACACAATACCAAGCCCTGTCAGCTGAAACCCCCGAGGAATCATGGGGCATATTATCAAGGGGGTTTATCTCCGCTTTTTTGGCTTTAAAAGCCAAGAAAGCGGAGATAAAATTATCTCCCTATTACCAAGCTGTCGCTAACACCAGTTAGTGACAGCTAAAAGGAGATAGCGACCATCGTGGGCCCCGCTTTGCATGTCAGTGATAGTGCCCTGAGCAGTTCTTAGCCATGTTATCCAATGGGAGGTGGATAACATGGCTAAGAGCATTTGCTCGATAATACATGAATATCGCTGACTTTTCTGCGATATTAATGCATTGCGGCCGTTTTTTATCGCATTTGCGATAAACCTTGCTAATAGCAAGGTTTATCTGCGATAAAAATCGCCGATGTGCGGCGATAATTTTTGTCTCTAAACAAGTTAGAGACAAAAATTATCGCTAGTTGTTGGTAATATGCCCCCGGGTTTTTGCTTGCAGTAATCGGGAGGCGGGAGACTAGCACTGAAATCAGTAGTCTCACGCCTGAATCGGGAGGGTTGGCATGTCTGGATTCTCTACAGCTGGGGCCATAAACTACATCCGCAGGGGTAGGTGATAGCCTGGGACCAGCCTGGCATCTAAAATGGCTGCCGTGCACGACAAAATTGTGGCATTGGAAAAAAGGCAAGATGGCGCAGACAATGTTTATCAATAAGGATTCATTTATAACAAAATATTTTATCGCAGTGACAAATTGGCGGTCAACACTTCCTGATTTCCATCGAATCGAACGTTAACAGACGTCACGCAGCAAAAAAAATAAAAAGCTCACGCACAGCCGCTGGAAGAGATGTATCAACATATATGAGCCTCCTCAGCCACCCTCATGAAACATAGGGGATTAGGATACGTCTCCCGCACCCCCTTATACCTAGTAATTTAATTAAAACGAAGCACAAAATGGCGAATTCCCGTTTCGCTACCAGTTTGCGGCCCAGTTCGCGGCCCGTGAAGCGCTTCTACCGTGAAAAATCATTTTTTTTTTATTTTCCCCACGGGACCCTTTAATAACCCCAACAACATTCCTAGGGGGTCAAGAGGGGTATACCTTGCCCCCTTTCATTAAATTCCCCCTTCGTTTTTCACCTCTTCTTCTCTCTCGATCCTACCGAGAGATAAGATGGCGGCCGCTCCGGACTGTTTAGAATGTTGACAGACACGGGGGAGCCAATCAGCTTCGCATCGCAAAGTTCCGTTTCGCGAAAAGTAAGCGAACCGGAGCGCAGCCTGGAGCGCTGTTACAGATATATATCTTGTTTTAAACGTTAATTTCTCAAAAACTACTGGAGCACATACATTGAGACCTAGCAAAGGCACATCGGGCTAACAGTCCCTACAATTTTGCCAAGTTTCGTGCAAATCCATTCAGCCGTTCGAGCTAAAAGTGAGTCCAACCGCCCTATGGAAATTAACATGGGAAAAACGCGTTTTGGGACCCCCCTTTTTTCTCGGCCCCCCCTCGACAAACCCCCCCCAAATTTTCAAGGGCTGCTCAGAAACAAAATGTGCCATTTTCCTGAAAATTTCAGCCGATTCCGTCCACAAACGCCAAAGTTATTAGACATAGAATTTTCAAAAATCCCATAGGGAATAAATCCTAACTATATATACCTACTGGCGATAGCCAGTAGGTAATATATTCCAGTAATTGGTGAACATATGCCTAACAAACCGGCAATCACATTCAGGAAGGCATATTCCATGCAGGATGCCTTAGTGAAATCTAGTCCTGAGGTGATTCCCCCCAAAAACTGGATGGCAACCAGCAAGGGATTCAGAAAATGTTCCAGCTGCAAGGCGTGCTCGCATGGAATCAGTAAAACTGAATTCATGACAGCATTTTCCCCGGTGCCCCGCAAAATCAATAAACAACTGACGTGCAAGAGCGAGTACGTGGTATACGTGCTGGAGTGTCCGTGTGGCCTGCAATATATTGGTTGTACCAAGTTGCAGGTCCACAAAAGGATACTCCAGCACATAAGGGCAATCAACACCAATGACGCCACGTACCCAGTTGCTAGGCATTTTAAGGAGTGCCACAATAACATCAGTGGACTCCTCAGATACTATGCCATTGATACGGTGGGTCCCTTGAGAAGAGGTGGAAATAGGGAGGGCATCTTAAGAGCACTAGAAACAAGATACATTCTAGAAATGGACAGTAAGGCCCCGCGGGGCCTTAACTCTACAGAAGATTTCCATACTTGTCTCTAGCAAATAGGATTTTAAATATTTTGTCCAAATATGCCATTGGTAATTAGAGAGATAGTCTGACAGTTGCCCAACTTCTTTCACTGGACCAATTCTAAATGCATTTCCAGCTAGGTTGGTCAGTGACAAAATGCTTCTATTCGGTTCCTACACCCTGTGTGTCACCTCAAGTATTTGCTGTAGGTTAGGAGTAACCTACATGAAACATTTAGCACTACTTGGCTTTTATAATTATATACTGAAAAAGTTTGGGGAAAAAATCATTTTTGTTTTTCACACATTCACAAATAGTTGGCTGTCCACGAAAAAACTAGACGTTAAACACAGGATTGGTGGTATGGTGGTGACCCATTAGACAGCAGAAAAAATTGACTAAAGAAAAAGTGTGGTCTGATTTAAAAAAAATTCCGGCCAATGCATACTTCACTTTAACCACAAAGATAAACACCAATAGATTTTTGAATAAAAGCGTAACATTACATGGTGGTTTTTAATCCGAATTTTTTACAACTATTTATTGCATAACAACAAATCTTTTTATCTAAGTATTTTACATCAATTGTGTGTAGGGTAATTAATATTGCTTTTATCGGATTCAATTATAAATTAATATATTTGTATAGTGATTGTTGCAAATTCCTGGGGATTACCCCATTATGAGCACTAAACAAATGTGTTTTCTATGTCTATTGCCATATACCACTGCCTCAATGTCGAGTCAGCCAATGAAATGCACTAATTTTCGCGCACTTGCACTTTAAAAACTGTCCACTTCTCTCATTGCGTCATGTGACCAAGGCCTCTGTGCAGGCCGAAACGTTATGCTGAGGAGGTGTGCCGAATAAAAAAAACTCACCTGCATCCTGGGTCTTCTGTTCATTCTTCCTTGTTGCGTTCGGGAGTTGAGGGACGTGCTGCTGATTTGGAACAAGCAGATATATATATATATATCTGCAATACCTCGCAGCAGCAGCATTCCACCCATCAAGTGGAAAACACGAGGCATGGACCAACTTCTTGCAGCATTCAAATTATTTATTTTCCTATAACAGCTTTGCCACTTTTTTTTTTGCAGCATTCAAATTATTTATTTTCCCATAACAGCTTTGCCACGACGCGTTTCGGCCGTCCCTGTGGCCTTGATCACATGACAATGCATAGTGCTCAGCCCATTTTTAAAGTGCAAGTGCGTGACATGTTTTCATAGACATAAAAGTTTTACTATCCACATAAATGCGTTTAAAATGCCATGGTTAATAGAAGAAATAATTTGTATGAATACAATAAGAATCTTTCTTCAAGATACAGTTTCTGTTTTCATAAAACATACAATAATAAACTGTAAATTTCTTCAATATTACTTTTTTTCTTACTGCATAAATGCATTTGATTCCATAACATTTATAATTCAACTTATGTCTCTTCAACATGAAAAATTAAATCCAAATATTGACACGTGCCCACCCAAACGTGAAAAAACATTTTTTTACAAAAAGAAGACATTTTCTGATTTTTTCTAAGAACATAAGATCAAAAAAGATATTTTCTGACATTTCATCTTGGCATAATTCAACAAATTATTTTAGTAAGGCAGATTGTACATAAAAAGATTTTGTAGCCAATAAGAGTACACTTTAAACCATAGGAAATTTGTTTCTTCTATTTCAGTATAGACCCTTTTGGTTTCTAAAATACTAAGCACTTAAGATATATTTCTTATGTAAGAAATAATCGATGTCTGTTGGCCACAATTTTATAGAAGGATCCCCTTCAATCTGATAAAGTGACACAGTGCTACAGTACAGAATTTAAAGTGACTAGTGCTACAATAATTGAAAACAAAACCTGAATATCACATGAAATAAACATTCACAGATATATCGGTTTTGTTCATCAGTTCATGGGGATAATCAGTTAGCTGGGGACAGGGTTTGTAGTAAACTTTAAACAGTTGAGCATATGGTTGCTCACATACAATTATATATACTTACTCTGCACATATTAATTTACTTGATTGGTGCAAGCTAACTATCATGTATAAATAGGACCTCACATAAAATGGGATCGGTGACATGTTAAAAGATCAGCCGAAATAAAAGACATATGGATAAAACCTACCCTAATGTCTAAAATATACAGCTAAAATCAATCATGACACGCAATAATTATACTGAGATGATAAAAACCAAATGTTTCGTATTAAAAGGATTTTCATTAATAGTGATTAAATTAATATATATAAATACACCATTACACATAAACAGTATAAATATTGCAGAATTCCAAAACAAAGGTCCAAAAATATACGGTATATATATGTACAATTTCATGTCTCATTGAATGATCATGCAAATGGAACCTCATACATAGATAAGATATTTACAAATATGTATAAAGGTCCTCAGTGGTATTTAATCCACCTGGCCATTTAGAGTCAAATTCTAGAATGTAGTTGGTCTTTGCTTTCTCATGCAAGCCTCCCTATCCCCTCCTCTACTTGTCACAGGGATGGGTTCGATTGCGTAATATTTTAAGCATTGTGTTTACTATTATGGCACTCCTCAAAATGCCTGGCAACCGGGTAGGTTTGATCCTTGTTAATTATAGCTCGCAAATGTTGCGGGATTCTTTTGCGTGCCAGATGCTTCGTGCTACCAATATATCTCAGATGGAATATAGAATATAGATACAATACTCAGTCTTGCATGTAAGATGTTGCTTGATCTCCTTATTTGCCCTACGGATAACAGTAGTGTATTTTTGCGTGTTTACCCCATATTGACATGCTTTACACGACAAGCATTTGAAAAAGCCCTTGCTTGTTGGCATCCAATTTTTCTTTTTAAAGCATTCCTGGCTGTTTTTGGATAATATGTTCCCGAGGCTCCTAGCTTTGCGAAAAGGTATTGATGGATTTGAGGGCATCCGATCCCCTATAACCGGATCATTCTGAACAAAATGCCAGTTGTGTCTGACAATACTCCTTAGTTCTTTTTGTTGCTTAAAATATGTCAGGATTAACCTGTTAGGGTTAGAATCTATACTCTGAATTTGACTCTTGTTAAAGTTATATTCCAGAGTTCACTTCTAGACTTTAGCTGTGATTTTCTCATGGCGGTTTCCACTATTCTTAAACTGTATCCTCTTTCCACAAACCTTTTTAAACTTTCTTGTTGTTTGAATACCATATCGTCATCAATACTACAGATACGGCTGATGCGAAGCATCTCACCGTATGGTATGGCATGTAGTAAAGTGTTACCAGCCGTTGGCTTTCTAAAAAGGGTAGTACTAAGAAAATTGTTAGTTAAAAAAACCTGCACATCTAAGAATGTCACCGATTCCTTGCTAATACTAGAAGTAAAATTTAGATTAAGATCATTTACATTTATCTCCTGTATACAATTTAAAACACTTTCCTCTGAGTCACGCCAAACAATAAATAAGTCATCAATAAAACGAAGCCAAGAAACTATATTGGATGTACAGTAGTGTTCAAATTGTCGCTTGAGGACCAGTTCCTCCCACCAACCCATGAATAGGCAGGCGTAACTTGGGGAGAAACTGGCCCCCATGGCTACACCCTGAGTCTGTTGGTAAAATTGGCCGTTAAACATAAAATAGTTATTTTCCAAGCAGAATGACATCATTTCTAAGAGCACCTTTGAATGATGAGCAAGTTCCATGGGCCTAGTGCCAACATAATATTCACATGCACGTAAGCCGTCCCTATGTTTTATACATGTATATAGGGAACTTACATCCAATGTTACCAAGAGCAAATCATAGTCCCATTTAATACCTTCTATTTTTCTCAGGAAATCACTTGTGTCCTGAACATATGAATTTAGTGACTTCATGTGTGTTTGTAAAAAATAGTCTATGTATTTTGAAAGGTTTTCTAATGGTCCACCACATGCAGCAATTATAGGTCTTCCTGGTGGTCTGGTTAGGCTCTTGTGGACTTTGGGTATAAAGTAGATGTAGGGAACTGGAGGATGATCTCTTTTGATGAACTTAAACTCATCCCCACTCTGCAATCCTAGTCCCTTCCATGCCACCAGACTTCTGCATAGATTTTCCTGCATTGTCCTATATTTGAGTGGATTGCTCTTTCTGTTGCATTGGATGTCATCCAATTGGCTGTATGCTTCTTGTAAATAGTCTTTGATCGGTCATAAGACAATATTTCCGGCTTTATCAGAATTGCGGATTACCAGTTCTGCTTCTTGTAGTTTTTTTACCAATTGATTCAGTTTCCTTTCTTGGCTCGTGTATTTCTTGCTTTTATCATTGTTGGAGTGGGCTAGTTTCTTGATCTGCGTCACCAACGATTCACTGAAGTTGTCCAAACCATCATGTGTTGCCAGAGGAATGTACTTACATTTTGGTTTAAATGAGGTAGTTGGTTTTGTCTGGCTGCTCATTAGTACTCTTTCTTGTGTTCCTAGGCTATCTTCATTGCCCAGTTGACACATATCGTGGAATAATCCAATGTCTCCGACAGTCAAATCTGTGGCTCTCACTTCAGACTCAGGCCTCCCTGCACCAATGGATGTCGATTTGTGTAGGAACTGTTTTTTTAGTTTTAGTTTACGTATATATTGGTAAACATCTGCCCTGGTTCTTGTGTAACAGAAATTAGATTCTGGGCAATAACTCAGACCCAAGCTTATTAATTGGTTTTCCGCTGCCGTCAGGTCTAGGGTGCTCAAATTGATAATTGATTTAGATTTTGTTTCTTGAGGCATACTCCCATTGTGGTCCTGCGGCTCTTCAATGTTGCTTATAGGGGTTTCTTTCGGGTTCCCCCCGACCCCGACCGCTTGGATCTCCTTTGTTTTGCTGCGTTGCGCCTGCCCCTCCTGCGCTGGGCTTTTGTTGCACCGCTTTGCCCTGGAATCGCGATCTCAAAGTGTCTTTTCTGTTTTGTTTTAAAATGTCCAGCTCTTCCCCCAGAGTCAGTTTGATGTTGGCCAGTCTCCTAGCATCCTCGTTGTCTGACCCACTCTCTGCAGCCGAGCTGTTTAAAGATGACTCATCCGTTCCTGCTCTAGCAGCTCCTGCATTATTGGTGCTACGTTTGCTCGCTGTAGCCACTCTGAGATTATCGTAACGGCACGCAAATGTAAAAATTTGCCCGTTGGCATAATCGTCCCTGTCCCTCTTGAACTTATAGATTTTTCTCGTTTTTGTTTTTTCCTCCTCCTTGGCCAATCTGGCTAACATGTCTTCTCTTAGTTTGGTTGTTTGTGGAGTTTCTTTATCACCCACCTGGGTCTTGATTGTGTCCTCCAGAGCGTCTATTTTCTTTTGAAGTTCTTCCCCATCGATCTCAGCGTATTTAACTAAAATTTGCATCAGACGCCTGGAAGAATCTAAATTACATTCACCCCATTCAACCATCATAAGGGGGTTTGGTGCTTCGTAGCTGGGGGCCAGCATAATGCTCAGCCCCCTTGGTACTCTCCCAACATCGAGGTACCTCTTGAGCGAATGCGCCTCCCACCACTTGGACTGTTCATTGCGTTTTAGTTTTTCTAGTTCTTTGAAGACAGTTCTTATGTTGCCATATTCGGCCTCTGCAGATTCCCCACCAGTCTCTCTGCCATTGTTTGTTGCAATTTCCAATTCGTCCGAAAACATTTCTTGTGCGGCGAGCTCCCGAGCATCGCCTGACATTGCTGTGTTTTAATGAGATTACGATACTGTTTCTGTGCTGACAAACACGTTGACACTGACTCGTTCTCGTACACGGAAAGCAAACTTTCTCCCTGCTGGCGCTAACGTTCACCAATCCTAGCCAGATCAATGTGTTAACCTCCCCTTTCCAGAGAGCCAATTTAGATATATAGAGTATCGTCAGCGACCTTACCGCAGTTTTGGTTCCCTCTCGGCACGTTGTCGGATCCTTGCCTGTTCAGCCGAACGGCTCGTCGGACCCACAATCCATGTCTCGGTTCCCGTGGACTGCAGGTCACATATTTTCCACGGGTTTCTTTCCTTGCCCGCTATTGGTCGTTCTGGATGGCTTCACTCCTTTCCTTGATTGGGACTTTGAAAGGTGCCCCTGGGGTGCCCGCCAAAGCTGCACCTCGCGGCGAAGAATAACGGGGATTATAGGGGACACAGAAGACCGCTTGCAGTGAAGCCTACTTGTAGAGAAGGGGGTTCATCACCAGCAGCAATCCAATGCTGGTATAATATCTGCAATACCTCGCAGCAGCAGCACTCCACCCATCAAGTGGAAAACACGAGGCATGGACCAACTTGTTGCAGCATTCAAATTATTTATTTTCCCATAACAGCTTATAGAAAAAGAAACTTTTTTTCATTTAAATTGAAATATTTATAATTATATTTGTTTATAAAGATATATTTAATAAATATATTTTTATGTATATACATATATATTTATATATATATATATATATTTTCTTTAAATTACCCTGTAAACCCTAAAAGATTATCCATTTAAATTCCCCTGCACCGCAAAATCATTACCCACCCTTACTCCTTATAATACCCCAGCACCCTTAAACAATAACCCATCCTGACCCTAAAAATACACCCTGTACCCCAAAACCCAAACCTAGCCCTGAACCCTAAAAATACCCCTGTACCCCAAACCTAGCCCTGAACCCTAAAAATAGCCATGTACCCCAAAACCCAAACTTGGCCCTAAACCCTAACAAATACCCCTGTACCCCAAAACCCAAACCTATCCCTGATCCCTTAAAATACCCCTGTACCCCAAAACTCAAACCTAGCCCTGAACCCTAAAAATACCCCTGTACCCCAAAACCCAAACCTATCCCTGAACCCTAAAAATACCCCTGTACCCCAAAACCCAAACCTAGCCCTGAACCCTATAAATACCCCTGTACCCCAAAACCCAAACCTATCCCAGAACCCTTAAAATACCCTTGTACCCCAAAACCCAAACCTATTCCAGAACCCTTTAAATACCCCTGTACCCCAAAACCCAAACCTAGCCCTAAACCCACCCCTGTACCCCAAAACCCAAACCTATCCCAGAACCCTTAACCCCTTCGACGCTCATGACGAGCTCAGCTCGTCATGAGGTACGCCTGTCGTACGCTCATGACGAGCTGAGATCGTCATGTAACGCGGGTTTTTAAAAATCTCAGCGCACAGCGGGAAAACCGCTAGCGCGCATGAGGTTAAAATACCCCTGTACACCAAAATCCAAACCTAGCCCTGAACCCTAAAAATACCCCTGTACCCCAAAACCCAAACCTAGCCCTGAACCCTAAAAATACCCCTGTACCCCAAAACCCAAACCTAGCCCTGAACCCTTAAAATACCCCTATACGCAATAACCCAAACCCCCCCCTAAAACATATACCCCAACACCCCCAAACACACCCTTAAAATACTCTTGAACCCCTAAAACATATACCCCAACACCCCTAAACTCACCCATAAAATACTCTTGAACCCCTAAAACATATACCCCAACACCCCCAAACTAAAACCATATACTTACCTTACACTTAAAAATTAAAAACATATGATTTTACTAATCATGCTTTTACAGCGAATTTCATTGTAAAAGCATGCATGATAAAACCATATAAGATGTAATGGCATGCGTTTTAAAATTGTTCGGACTGATGGTACTTTCGTACTAATGGTATGCGGACTACAGGTATGCGGAATGAAAATTGTGGAATGAAGGTGTTTAACCATCTAGGAAAGATTGCAGATGCACAGGTATTAAGGTGGAGGTCTAGCCTATGTTGGTGTGTGAGGGGTGCGCAAAGTAATTGAGCCTTAATCACAACCCTGGTTATGTCATGCATTCTGTGCGCCACTCTTTGTGAGTGCTAAACTCAGTACCTTAGCCGAACTGGACAAAGGTTTCAGTGAACCTCAGAAACCAACAGGGACATCTTAAGGATTTGGGGGGCCCTGGGCCAAATATATTTTGGGGGCCCCTGTTCAGAACAGCTTTGAATTTATGATCCGATTTGATCCCCTGTTTCCCACGCAGTTTCCGCTTCCTCTGCTGTGTTAGCGATCCAGTTTGCATCATAGGCATTAGCCTATATATTCCTGATGTAAATGGACGCGCGCAGCTGACAGTGGTAGGATTTAGTGTTTCCTGGCCTACTACTAGGTTTTTAATACTTTTTAAATTGTATATGTGTGGCTGAATTACTCTGTGCTTTTTAACAATTCCTCCTACCTACGCGCACTTTACTTGATTCTGCTTGCCTACACCTCCCTAGCTGCTCCGATTCGCATCTCGCTTTCCTCCAGTCCTGGTCCACCGCAGCTGATCCGCTGATTGTGCGGATAGCTGAAGCTACTATCCGGCTCCTCACTTCCGCCCACTCAGTTTCCACTTCCTCAGCTGCATTAGCAATCCAGTTTGCATCATAGGCATTAGCCTATATGTTCCTGATACAAACGGATGCGCGCATCGGACGTGAGCAGTAGGCATGCCGCTGGCGCACTAAAGGCAAGTCCATCCAGCCATGTTGCCCAGTTCCCCTCCGGTGAGTTTCTTCCATTATATTACATAGGGAAAAACTGATGAGCCTTAGGCGGCTACCATTATGTCAGTGTACAGCGGCTGATCCGAGCTCGGAGGTAGACTTTCGATGCAATAAGTGCAACTGGTCTCTCCTCCAGCCCAGGAAACTTGCACCCAAGATCCTCCCACGCAACAATAAGTGTAAAAACAATAAGAAAACAGAGGACTTAAAGGCCACCCTTTTAAATTGTCGCTCTATGCAAAAGCATGAACCACAAAGCTACGGCCTACTTTTAGACGAACAGCCTGATCTTTTATTTCTCACTGAGACCTGGCTGTCTGAAGCCTCCAACCCTACTAGCACCTCAGCCATCCCTACGGGTTATACGATCCTTAGGAGGGACGACTGAGTGGGAAGGGGGTCGGTGTCGTCATAATTTACAAATAAAAGATAGACTGCTCTCCCATCCAGATGGAAAACATTGAGGGTGCAGAGTCCTTAGGCTTCCGCTGTACCTTATCCCCCCATCATAGCATATCTTTTTTTTCTGATTTACAGACCTCCCTGTGCAATTGGAAATGTTATTACTACACTTAATACAGCCATCACCTCCCTGGCCTTAATATACAACAACTGCCTGATTCTGGGAGATTTCAATGTACATAAGGACAATGGAAAAGACCCTCAAACAATTTCCTTGTAGAAGGCGCTGCAGGCCTGCAACATGTTTCCATCTATTTCTACGGTCACCCATGAGAAGGGCCATACACTAGACAACATCTTTCACGACTTTGACATATCGGTAAGTCTACCTCTTCTCATTACCTGGTCTGACCACCTCCTATTAAAATTCAACATTCCCAACTCGGCCACAGCACCTCGGGCTAACGCAGCGCAAAAGGTCCCTAATTACAGGTTGTTCCATAAAATATCAATCTCAATGTTAGCAGACGCCCTCAGTCGTTCCTCAACGGAGCTGTCTGGCTGCCCCGAATTGGACGCCCTCTCAATCGATTCATGGCTCCGAACAAACATTGATGCAGCGGTACCGGTTATTTCCCGCCACTCAAAGAGGTCGACCCCACCAGCTCCATGGTTTAACGATTCCCTTAGATCTAGCAAAAGAAATTGTAGGTAAATGGAATGGAAATGGCGTAAATACTATCTACCTGAGGACAGGCATGTGTATAGAGAAACCTTAAAAGCTCATTACATTCTTGTGAAGGCATCCAAGAAAAACTTCTTTCAATCCAAGATAGAAAATGGCCAAAATAAGAGTAAGGAAATCTTTTGCATAGTTAAATCCTTCACTGCCCCGAAAGCCGGCACAAAGGAAGGGCCATGCACTAAAGAATGGTCTAAGCAAATAGCTCAATTCTTCCACAAAAAGATCTCCCTGATCCAACAAGCCATCACTAACATCTCAGAGGAAGAACTGACTTTCTACCTTAGTTCTAATAGCAAATTTCACCTCTTGGATCCTCCATCTTACTAGCTTTCCCTGAGTTTCAGCTTGAAGAGTCACTGACCCTTCTCCAAAGCATTAAGTCTGGCTCTCCTACTGACCCATGTCCAACGAATATCCTGAACCTATTAGCTCCCACCATAAACCCCACGGCAAAGGAGCTTTTTAATGCTTCCCTCTCCTCAGGCAGCAAGCAAAAATAATGGAAGAATTCTAAGATTCTTCCACTGATAAAAAAGGCGAACGCCAAACCAACGCACCCTGCCAACTACAGGCCAATCTCCCTTCTTCCGGCCCTCTCCAAAGTATTAGAGAAGCATGTAAACAAGACCCTCCAAAAACACACTGAAGATTGGAAGCTCTCTCATGAGTCCCAATCCGGTTTTAGGGCTAAATACAGTATGGAGTTCGCTCTGGTGGAAGTGACTGAATTTCTCAAGGTTAAGCTGGACCAGGGAGGCTTCTGGCTGGCCCACTCCTATCCTTTTGAGTAAAAATGTGCCATAATATATTGTTAGTGAATATCAGTTTCAGTTTTTCTACTCTGAGTGTTGTGATTAGTCCAGAGCAGCTTATCAGGGTTCCTGTCTTTGTTTTTAAGGCATTTGTTAATGCAAAGCACCAGTTCTCATTACTTCTTATGTAAGAAAAAAAACACCCATGTCTGGGATTTGGAGCTTGGCCTATACACAATCACTACACCAGAAGTAGAGTGGTTATTAATTGTTGTGTTATTGACAGAGTGTTGTGAATGAACCATTATGCTGGATACTTCAAGCTGCAGATTCATCACCTTTAGAATGGTCCTCAGGTGTCAGACTTGGTCTGGACACTTGTCATAGTAATGCTCCTGTGCTTCATGCAAGCTTTGTTTCACCCAGAAATGATGGATCAAAGCCGCATGTAAGTGCCACCGCTGTGCGCCAATGTCAATTCCTTTCTTTCTGCAACTTCAAGCGTGGGTCTAGAGCGCTGCTTCCACTTTCAACAGGCTATTGAGGACTCCCAAAACGAAATCCTGTGTACAAGGGAATGATGTGCCCTCCTAAAACTACAGGTTTCAAAGCATTCTGTGACTGCAGAAAACCGGTGTTAGTCTTTGGCCCGCACAAGGTATGTCTGTGGTGTTTGGGTTCGGCACAACTCCAGGTTGTGTAATGAGTGCGCCTTCCTGCACATGAAGATGATCCAGGACTGCAAATATGTAAGTTGCCATACGCAGGAGGAAATCACAAGTGTTGCATAAGTCGAGAGTGTGGCTCCATTCCATGTGATAAGTCTTCTTCGTGGTCGAAGTCCTACAGTAAGTCAAAGTCCAAGTGAAAGCATAAGAAAGCAAAGTGGAACTTGATGCCATTGTATTACTCTCTATCAAAAGGGAAGGCACAAAGGTGTACAAGTACCAATTGCTCTTCCTTCCGATCTGCAATTGAGGAATCAATCCCAATGCTTACTGAGTTCATCGGGCTATCAGAGATACTGTAGCAGATCGAGACCTTTAAGGAGGTCATGGTGCATATCTTTGGTACTCTTCCAGCTCCTTCTGGTGTGCATTCGGGCCCCAAGGATACGCAAAAGTCCCTCAGTCACATTACTGCTGACAATCCCTTTTCTGCACTGACTAAACCCCTTGGACCTGTCACTGATTGAGCACAGACTCCAGTGAAGACTTCCACCCTTGCTGTGAGAGCCACATCAGTCACTCCTTTATCCACGCTAATGCGGACACCAGAGGAGAACCAGATACTAACTCTGATGTCCAACCCCGAACCAGTGTTGTTCAGCCATGAGCGACTTTGTTCTCTGTATCTGCTACAGCGCACCCGCTTTCTATGCAATCTGAGTCTAATTCTATGCTTCAATGCTTCCACTATAACAGAGGTTCCATCAGAGGCTCCATTGTCTTTTTGGCTCAGATTCTGCAAAAAACACAGTTGATGGACAGAATGCAGAACAATGTCTTACATGCACCCCAGTACAAAGATCTGGGCCTAAATCCATCGTTTTTTTGCACTCCACACCACCCTAGGTCAGACAATGGCTATATGCAAATCAGCCTTGACCCTGTGACTCATGGGAACAGTCCAGCCCGAACTACCAAGCCATGTCTTTCCTAGACCGGAATCAAGCATCCAAGGACCGGTTTCTGGCTATCAGCCTTCTTCAGCCTGGATAGCTTGACTCC
Organism: Lissotriton vulgaris; assembly: GCF_964263255.1. Lineage (NCBI taxonomy): Eukaryota > Metazoa > Chordata > Amphibia > Caudata > Salamandridae > Lissotriton > Lissotriton vulgaris. The sequence goes on from NC_141691.1 coordinate 584,950,686, forward strand.
AGTGATGTGGAGAGCCTGGGACTCACGTCTGAGCATACCCAGCCCACTCGGGGTGAAAATTGCAAAAAACACAGTTGGACAGAATGCAGAACAATGTCTTGCATTCACCCCAGTTCAGAGAGCTGGGCCAAATCCATTGTTTTTTTGCTCACCATGCCATTCCAGTTTGAACCGGCCATATGCAAATCAGTCTTGACCCTGTGCCCCATGGGCACAGTCCAGCCCGAACTGCCAAACCAGGTCCTCCCTGGACTGGAAACAAGCATCCAGAATGCCAGAAACCGGTCCTCGGAAGCTTGTTTCCGGTCCAGGGAAGGCATGGCTTGGCAGTTCAGGCTGGACTGTTCCCATGAGGCACAGGGTCAGACTGATTTGCATATGGCCATGTCTGAACTGGGGTGGTGTGATGTGCAAAAGAACAATGGATTTAGGCCCAGATCTCTGTACTGGGGTGAATGTATGACATTGTTCTACATTCTGTCCAGATCTCACCTGATCTCCTCTCCCTGGGCATTTATTCTGGGCTTAGCACGCACTTGGCATCCACGCGCAGCGGATCTTAGCGCTGCCACGGGCTTCAAAACATTATTGCCGCCATTACTGGAGAACCCTCATGCCACGCCCCTATCGTGAGGCCACGCCCCCGCCGAAGGCATTTAAAGGGCTCTGAATACAAGCGCCAGTAAGAGACAACCATCTCCTGAGGCGGAAGCCGGGAGAACGATCGCCATTATTTTTAAAATTTGAGTGTCATTATTGTGTTTTTACCTACCTGATCTTCTCTCCCTGGGCATTTATTCTGGGCTTAGCATGCACTTGGCATCCCCGCGCAGCGGATCTTAGCGCTGCCGCGGGCTTCAAAACATTATTGCCGCCATTACCAGAGAACCCTCAGGCCAGGCCCCTATCGTGAGGCCACACCCCCCCCTCGTCTCCTCTCTCCTATAAATTATGTGCATTCCCCGGACGCGCAGCGAGCGCGCCGTTTGCGCGCCGAAGGCGCGCCTAAGACAAGCCCGTCTGCGCCAGCTCTGGGCCAAGGGCCAACCATGCTGCCGGTTCCCATCTCGCACAGAAGCAGGTCTGGTCTAGATCACAGCTTCTGGATTTAAGAAAGAAAATTTGCACTTCATCAACACAGTGCAGCCTCTCACTGACTAGCCCCCTCCTTTTTAAATGTAACAGCTGCCCTTTCTCCTTTATTCCTTATATAAAGTGCTCCCATGAGTCACTAAATATCCATCCCACACCTATACGAACATATTCTATTGGATTACTGAATTGTCGCTCTCTGCCATGCCACTCTAGTGACATTTGGCTGCTGCTCTCATCTATGTCCTGGGACCTACTCTTCCTTACTGAGACATGGATTAAAGACTCTTCCAACCCAGACATTTCTCTTGCCTTGCCCCCGGGATACCGCCTTACAGGAGTAAGCCGTGAAGGCTCCAAGACCGGAGGCGGAATCGCGGTTATTCTACAGACTCATATGACGATCACGTCCAGGAAAATCCCGAATATAGGGCCCATAGAGGCAGTATACTTCTCCATCTCGGATGCCCTTACAGCCATCTTCTCGGGGATCCTGGTATATAGTCCTCCCAATACCCCACAGCCTGCCATTTCTGCACTGCTAGCAGTTATTGCAGATTTGTCTCTTAAACACCCTCACTTCACGGTATTGGGAGACTTTAACCATCACGTAGATGTAAGTGACTGTACTCGTGCCAACCATCTTCTAGATTCCATGCAAAGTTTGAATCTGACTCAAGGGGTTAGTGGCCCCACACATGTTGCTGGACACACCCTTGATCTGATCTTCTCTAATTGGACGAAGCTTAAGATTCTCCCCTCCACACCTCTGACTTGGTCTGATCATTTTCTGATCCTGTTCGAGGTGTCTCTATCCCAGCCTCCTAAGAAGGAATCTGCCATCAGAGAACAAGGCAGAAAATGGCATAAGGTCTCATGTACTGCCCTGGAGCAAACGTACAATAGTAGTTCATATTCACTCCCTGACGATCTCAATGCAGCGGTATCTATATTTAATAAAGATCTCACGGCCGCCATTGAGCAAGTCGCGCCCTTACAGACCCTCACCTCCCGTAGATCAAAACCGTCAGCTCCCTGGTTCACCCAGGAATTAAGGGAAAATAGAAGCAGTTGCAAAAAACTGGAGCGCCTATGGCGCCAGACCTATGACCCGGCAGCCAAATCTCTTTAGAGACAGGCCCTCAAAGAGTTTCATAAACTCAAACGCAAAACCATGAACCAATACTTTGCAGAAACTATTGTTAGAGCAAAAAACTCCACTAAGACCCTCTTCAACATTGTTAAAGAGTTCACTAATCCTACTGCTCTGTCCGTTCCCGTTACCCCCAGCCAAGCACTTAGTGAAGGCCTATCTGATTTCTTTTCTGAAAAAATTGCTAATATCACAGCATCCTTCAGAATCGTACAGAAGTAACTTCAGATCTTGACACCACCTGTACCAAAGTATTTACTTCATTTAAACCGCAAACTAAAGAGTATGCCCTGACTCTATTTCTAAAATGTAAATCAGACTCACTGCTTGATCCAGTCCCGGCACTGATCCTGAATGAGATTGCCCTGCTAGTAATTAACCCCCTGCTTGAAATCTGGAACTCCTCCCTGCAATCGGGTGTTGTCCCTTCTCTATGGAAACACGCAATGCTAATCCCTATTAAAAAAAAGCTGGTGTTGACCCAATGTGTTTGAGCAACTACCGACCGATTTCACTCCTTCCCAAGCCAGCCAAAGTGCTCGAGAAGGCGGTACAAGAACAACTGTCCGACTATCTAGAGTCAAACTTGCTGCTCCATGACTCTCAGTCAGGATTCAGGCCGGACTTCAGTACTGAATCAGCTTTACTAGAAGTGTCCGAGTCGATTCGTGAGTGCACGGATAGGGAAGAGGAGGCCATGCTGGTCCTCCTCGACCTATTCGCAGCATTCAACACCATCTCTCATGAAACTCTGCTTACACACCTTCAGGAGGTGGGAGTTAGCGGGATCCCACTCGCCTGGGTCAAATCATTCCTGACGGATCGATTTCAACAAGTGATGCTGGGCTCTTTCTTTTCCACCAGGAAACTGTTGACATGGGGGGTTCTGCAGGGATCTGCTCTCAGCCCGCTCCTGTTTAACGTATACCTGAAGCCTTTGGCAAATGTAGTGGAATCATGGGGCGTCAGAGTGATCTTTTATGCTGACGATACTCAGCTGGTGTTTTCCTTTAAAGATCACTCTGAAAGCTCTCTGCAAAATTTTCGCCACTGTATGGTGAATATCGCCTCTTGGATATCCTCAAATAATTTAAAATTGAATATGGATAAGACGGAAGTCTTATTTTCTAATCAGAAATCCCCTATCTCCACTAGCCTCTGGTGGCCGGCTGAATTAGATCCTCCCCCTGTACCTGTCCAAGCTGCCCGTAATCTAGGCTTCCAATTCGACACAGCCCTCTCCTGCAAAACTCAAATTAATAAAGTCACGGCGTCCTGTTTCGGAAAGCTCCGTATGATTAAAAAAATCATCCCTTTCCTACCATTTGATTTACGCAGGACAGTAGTCCACGTCCTCATAACATCCCATTTGGACTACGCAAATAGTCTGTACGTTGGAGCCCTGGCGTACCTCATTAATCGATTGCAGACAGTACAGAATTCAGCGGCCAGGTTGATCTGTAATGTTCCCTACCGCCATTCCATCTCACCTCACCTGATCAAACTGCATTGGCTCCCAGTGAGACTACGTATTCAGTTCAAATCCCTGACCCTTGCTTTTAGAGCTCTTAATGGTCGAGGCCCCGCCTACCTGAGACATAGACTGAAGATCTCACAAGCATCTCGGAATCTCAGATCTAACCATCTTCGCTTAATGCTCTGCCCCCGTTTCCGTCTTGCGCGTACGAGAGGAAGGGCCTTTGCAGTGGCCACCTCCAAACTTTGGAATCATCTGCCATTGGAACTTATATTTCTGACATCAGAGCCTCTGTTTCGAAAGAAACTTAAGACCTGGCTCTTCTCTTTGATCTAGCCCACTCTCTATCCCCCTGGATATTACTGAACCTCACTAGATGTTGTCTTTACCGCCGGGACACCCCCGTTGGGGGTAGCTGTGCACTTAACAAACTTCTAAATAAAGAAATAAATAAAACTGTGGTTTTTGCATTTGTCGCCCCGAGTGGGATGCGCATGCTCAGACGTGAGTCCCATGCTCTCCACACCACTGGATTCAAGCAAGCCGGGCTGAAGGCGGCTGGAATGCCAGAAACCGGTCCTCGGAAGCTTGTTTCCAGTCCAGGGAAGGCATGGCTTGGCAGTTCGGGCTGGACTGTTCCCATGAGGCACAGGGTCAGACTGATTTGCATATGGCCATGTCTGAACTGGGGTGGTGTGGAGTGCAAAAGAATGATGGATTTAGGCCCAGATCTCTGTACTGGGGTGAATGTATGACATTGTTCTGCATTCTGTCCATCAACTGTTTTTTTCAGATTCTGACCAGAGCATGCCACCACCCAGTGATAACAATGGAGGGGATGGGGATGATTTAGCCACCATTATGAGAATGACAGTCTTTACATGGTCTTATAGAAGGCCAGTGGGTTTCATACTTCCCTGATGCAGGGTTGATCTCGCCTCCTGGACCCCCCATGGAAGAGAATGCTTCCTTTGCTGTAGTAATTCGACAAGTGGCTGAGGCCCTGATCCCACAACTGCCTTCAATTGAAGTCAAGATAAATGCCCTCCCAGGTGTTTTGCAACTTGGGCAGCCTCATCTAAGCCCTTGCTTCCCTTCAATGAAGCCTTACTAACGTCTTAAGCACTTGGCCCAAACCCTGTTCTTGCGGGTGAATGGACAGTTGGCCAGATACCATAGACTGGTTTTTCGCCAACCCTAATTTCCTTCCAAAGATTCCTACTCACAAGAGTTATCCAGGCTTCCATCAGCAAGGTGAACCTTAATTCAATCACTATGATGCCACCCTCCCCCAACGGACAGGGAGTCAAAGTGAATTAAGGGATTCAGAAAATAAATATTATCTTCAGTTAGCATAGCACTGAGGTCAGTCAGTGCTGTTTTTACTGGTATGTGCACCCCCTCTGGGACATGGCAAAGGAGATCTTGCCAGCGGTCCTAGAAGAATTTAAACCCCTTGGTTCAGATTAGTCTCGATAGTCAAGATGCAGCCAAATATGTGATATCTGCTGTCGTTGGTACTACTGGTTGTCTGTGGCAAATGGTTTTGCATCATAGTGGTGCTCTGTCGCTTCTCAGGAATGGGATCAGCAGATTTTTCAGGAGACATTCAGGCTTCTTTTATGGATATGTTTTTCGAGGACCCATGTCTTTTCAGTGAAAAAAGCTGATTCTGCTTGAGACCGACGAAGAGAGTAGGGCCACAGCATGGTCTCAGGGTTTTTCTATCCCTTTTAAACAGTTTTCCCACCAGTTCTGGAAATTCCAAGGCGTACTGGCAATGTCAGTCCCACAGCCCCCTCTGCAGTAATCCCAGTCCTTTTGTGGTCGGAGACGTGGATCTGGCAGCCAATGTGCAGGTCACCAAGGGAAATTGTCCTCCTAGTCTCCCTCCCCTGCGGGAACAGTCTCCAAGCTGCTTTAACTTTCTGTTAGTAATACAGAATAACCCAATGTAAAGCAGGATCCATTTCTATCTTCTAGGGTGGCGATTCATCAGTTCCAACAGATGCGTCCTTCCAAATGTTCAGCATGGCTTTGCCATACCATTTCTTTATGCTCGCCATACCTTTCTCCCACATCAAAGTGGCTCTCAGAGGAGCACCAGTCATTCTCATGCAAGAAGTGTGAGCTTTACTCTCTACAGAAGTTATTGCGATGATTCCAGACTAGGAAACTGATGCGGATTGGTACTCTTGTGTTTTCCTAGTTCTGAAAAAGGATGGAGAGTTTTCGTCTATCTTAGATGTTCGTCCCTTGAATGGTTTCTTTGTTTTACAGAGTTTGTTATAGAGCGAACTTGACCCGAATCGCGTATCATATCGCTTTACATCGCTTTACATACCACCAGTTGCATTATATGAGGACACATTCATTTTTGTTAGACACGGGGAGATTAAGTGATTTGCCCAGAATCACAGGATGTTCAACGTCATTGCTGAGACTCGAACCCACTTCCCCAGATTCGAGATCGACCGCCCTAGGCGTTAGACCAACTCCTCTCCCCTTTCGTTCAGAAGGACAGATTAAAAATGCTCATGTTGGCCCAGGTTGTATCTGTTCTGGATCTAGGTGACTGGCAAGTAGGGAGGCACCTGCAGGATGCTCATTTTCATATGCCCGTCCTGCAGTGCCACAGACGTTCAAGGTAGGTCACAAGCATTTTTAATTTGTCTTACTCACCTTTAGCCTCACCAGTGCCCTTAGAGTGTTCATGAACATGGTGGCAGAGGTGATGATACCAGTCTTTCCCTACCTTCATGACAGTCTGTTGAAAGCTGCCTTGCCTCAATCAATCAGGGACAATGGTAAACCTCTTGACATCATTGGGGTTGTCCATCAATATGCCAAAGTGGCACCTGACTCCTTCTCAGAGGCTTTTATAGAAGTTGTCTTGGACACAGCGCAGTTCATGGCCTTACCTCTGTTGCAACAAGTCCTGTACATTCAGGCTTCCATCACAATGTTTTGGCCTCTGTCCTAAATCTATATGAGAGCAGCTCTGAGGCTTCTTAGCCTGTTAGCTGTATCCTCTTTGTCGACTAATGCAGGTGGCATATGTAGGCTCTGCACTGGAATCTAAAGTCCTAGTGGCCCAGCATTAAGGTAACCTTTCAGGTGCTATTAAAGTTTCGAGGTGATCTGCAGAGGTGTCTTCTCTACCGTTGTTGGAGTAGCGGCAGACTCTTCTCCCTTCCCCATCCAGAGCTGATAGTGGTGATTTATCAAGAGTCATCCTGAGGTGGCACAGGGCTTCTTCCGACAGTGGGGGGAAAGTTGGTTACATCTTTTCACCAATGTAGACAATGCGTAGTGTCACAACTTTTGTGCATTGACCTTACCAGGAAAACTCTCTCTAGGAGATTCATTCTGGCTGGAGTGAAACATTGGACTCCTGTACGCCGTCCAGCCTCTGCCTCCCCTGCCATGAGTTCTGAAGAAGGTCAGGAGCGACCAGGTCCAAATCATCCTAGTGGCTCTGCTTTGGGTCAGAAGTGTGTGGTACCCAGGACTTCTGGGCATTACCATCTTTTCCCAATCAAGTTTCAATTTGGGAAGCTCTTCTATCTTAGCAGCAGGGCAGTGTGCTGAACCCAAATCTGCTGAGTCTGTACAGATTAAGAAGCAGCAGTTGAATGCATTTGATCTACTACCCTTGGTTGTGGAAATCATCCTTGCTGCCAAGCGTGCCAAAAATCTTGACCCCTTTTCACTTTGAACTGGCCAAAAGGCAGCTTCCCGAAGATCTGAGAGCCCATTCCTCCAGCTCTAAGGCTAAAACAACTGCTTCGGCACATGGAGTGCCTGTCTTTGACAGCTCTCAGGTTGCAAAGTAGATGTTGGTGTGCAAGTTCACAAAGTACCACTGACTCAACAAGAAGTATAACAATACAAAAGGAATTATGCCAGGAAGGGTATTTTCCTGTATGGTCCTGCAAGATTTTCTGGTCTGAGCCCACTTCTCAGACCCTTCCACCTTTGGGAGGTACTGGTTTCGTATCTATTATACAGGTGAGCAGGGGCGGTGGGTGAGATTTTAAAGTGGTGGGGCACAAAGTGATTTGCATACAGCACCGTAGCGAGCGAGCACAGTGAGCGAGCCCGAACCCCAAAAGGGGGGCTTGGGGGGGTTATCCCCCCCAATAATTTTTTTTTAAAAAAGAAGAAAAATCTTGCATTTTCAAGCATATTTGAGAAAGCAGGAAGGTTAATAAAGCAATTGTGAAAGTGCAGTTATTACATTAATAGATGGCATAGCATAGGTAGCTGCTTATTCAGTATAACCACAGAGCTTCATACATTCCGTCCTATTATGCTCAGGTGCTGAATTCAGACTATAAGACTTTCATGGAAATCTCAGCTCTAAGAGACTCACTGACCTATTTACATCATATGCATTTTGTGATCTGCATCAGGTATATGTTCTTTGCAGCAGGCACATTAAGCTTCTGCGCTGCCGCCTGCTGCTAGTTCACAACTGGGACCACAAACATAGTCTGGCAGACTGCCAACGCTCCTACATATATGGGCCAACAACTGATGTTTCTATTTTTTGTTTTATATTAGCGAAGTAGACCCGAGACGTCGGGCATCAGAGCGCTTTACATGAGCACCAGTTTAGTAACTCTCACCATTATTGCCTAAATAAACATTAGAATAAAGCTTAAAATCCATGCCGGGGTAATGTGGCCCAACATTGTCAGGAACGTGAAAACCAGAAATCAGATGAAACCTGGCAAGACATTCAATGGCACAGTTATAATTATTGTAACTTTATTTCACTTGTAATGAAACCTACTTCATCATAAAGCACTCTGACATCTTGCACATTACACACATATCTAGTAACACCACATAAACACTGTGAACTGTTGTCGCCTCATTACCCACTGGGGTATAGGATGTCTCCTCCAATGTGTACATTCAGATGTGGGAAGGCCTCACAGCACTGGTTGTTTCAAAGTGTGGCATAATGAAAGTCACAAATGTCGTGCCACACAAGAGGAGCTCAGGGAAGGGCTGGGCGATGAACGATGCTCTATATGCCTTTTTTTTTTCAACACATGAGTGTAAAGTGGAATTTCAAAATATTTGCTATTTTGCGAGTGCCATAATCATACATTGTAATGCCTGTGTGCGTAGGTCTTTCCACCTCTGCATTGGAGGGCAGACCTCTTTGGCAGATTTCGGTGCACCACAGACCTCAGCCTTACTCCCCGGAATGCACACCGCACCGCAAGGAACCCCACAAGGTTAATGTTCATGGCTCACCTTGTTGCTCTCTCTATGCTTCGTGCAGGATAATCGCCCTTTGCACAATTTATATGATAGCAAATGTGCCTGTCCACAGTCATCTGAGATCTGACACTGACAAACAGTTGTGATTTAGGCACAGGGGATCACCCATGGATATATTCCCACATAACATGTAAGGGTGCAAACTCTTAAATGATGGAAGACTGTTTTTATAGGTAGGATTATGTTAAACATTAGTTTCAAGGTGGCCACAGTGTCCAGGAAAGTCAATTCACTATTAGAAATGATATGCAGAGTTTTAGAATTAATTTCAGTCATTAAATGAAAATCCTAAAGATAACATAGAAATGTGGTGTCACTACCTTTAAGATGTTCTGTTGCTCTGGCATTGTGACACAGCCTTGTCTGAAGAATTTGTTTAATGGATCATTGACAGAAACTAAATTCTAAAAATGACACATACTGTTTATAATAGAGAATTGGATTTTTCATCAGCAAATATCAGTAGGCTTGACTTTTCTAAGTTGACCATTTCAAATTTTGTGGTGTGGTAATCACCGCAAATTGTAGAGTTCTAATCCTTACACAAACAGGATTTTGATCAGGGGTCGGCATTTTATGATTTACTGACCCACTTGTGAATGGGACCATAGCCTAGTCAATCCAAGAAGGGACAGTGGTTTCCTTGATACAGGGGTGTGTACCTTCTAGTATATTTCTCGTGGCCTTTTCCTTTGTTCCGGGGGTTGGTAAACTGGCAAGGTCGAAAAACGAGAATTAGGCTTTACAATCTCTGTGCTATTTTGTCTAAAGAAATATAAAATTTCTGACTATTATTGTGGTAGTGGAACGTGCGTTAAATGGCAATTTGACGGCTTGCAAACGATTTTACAGTTGACCTTCTAAAAGTGCTCGGTTTGTAAATAAATATAAACCTAACCTTCTCTCAGCGGAGCTCTTTCTGCCAGTGTGTGTCTACTCTTCACCGTCAAAACCTTGCCCATTGCTATAGCAGCATAGGCATTTTGTTGAAAATGTATAAAGAATTACACCCTGGGATATTCATTTTCTTTCAGATAGCCGTATGTTCGTTATTGTCTTAAATGTGAAACAGAAATTCATGAAAAACTGCAAATTAAAACTGCATATTTATGACTCTAGAAAATGCTTTACCAGTGGCCGAAAATAAAGGTGAACAAACAATCGTCCCCAGGAGGAAAACGCAGCCTGTTATTAGAAATTACTCTTGTAGTTGAAACTCTCGATCCTCGGTGTCCCGTTCACTTCATTCTAGGAGGCTGTACTAACTACTTCTAGTTCTAATGCATACTTTCTCCCATTTGTGGCGGTCTCCTTAGGGCTCATTATATCGGGTGTTTACAGTTTCCATTAGGTGAGTTTTGCCCAGTTTGGCATTAGTTACTACATCCACGCATCTGCTACACAATTTTAATGGGCATCTGCTTTTCAGTCATTATAAATCTGGAGTGGGGATAGTAGAGTTATTTCTTTGCAGTCTCTTACAGTCCAACAAGAGTGATTTATTTTTCAAGAGCCCATTTTCCTTTTCTCTACCCCTAAGTTGCAGTTTTAATACGTAGATGTAGTTAAAATATTAATTTCTTAATTGTGAAAATCAATGGCCATGGCATGTGAATGCTCTACTTAAGGCCCCTTGTTTCTTTTTCCACTTACCCGTGTATAAAAAGGTGTCTTCAAGCAGTTTGCAGTAGGCATATAAAGAAACAGGACACATTTTGCAGTTTATTTTTAAGTTGTATTCGAAAATTATTGTGTACATATTTTAAGGTGAACAAGGTACGTTTCGCAAAATAACGCTCAAATCAGCAAGTATCATATAATAGCACGGCTCCCCATGGATCTCCTTTAGCCACCCTTCCCCATAGTGCACAACGCCCCTGTGCGAGTTTTGTGATGGGCATTTTGCAAATCTTAATATATTCAGACATTCACATAAAGAAACACAGCGTAATATATTCTAGGGTTTTTATCAGGCACCGCACGCATCACAGGAGTGCACAGCCTGAACCACAGCAGTGTACGGTGTCCACACACACCCATACCAGTGCACCACATACCTCGGCCTTACACCCCTGCATGCTCACCGCACCCCCTCGGGATCACACGGGTGCACGCCGTGCGCAGTGTCTGCCCTTGGATAAAAATGACATGCTTCGGTGCTTTTCAGCATCCCAGGTTGCTTATGTTTAAAAGCGCCACGCTTGCACAATGAGGCCCATCCCTGAAAGAGCACGAAGAGGAGATGTGATTTTAACAAGCTCTCTCGAGGGGAAGGGGTGCTGCTAGCTCCGTGCTGTGAAAGAGCCCACGCTGGTGAAGTCGACTGGAGTCTTAGGCTCTTCCCTATGTTACTTCCTAAATCATGGGCAATCCTTCAACCAATTTATTTGTACAGCGAATTGTTTGTTTTTAAATAGCGCCCAACTACCCAATTAAAGAGCTAACCCCGCTTTTCTTCCATTTAGTGCAGTTCCCGCAGTCAAAATATAAAGGTGAGTGCTTTTTTACTGCTCCCCGGACCACACAATGACAGAATCAATTCGGCTGGTGCAGTATCGATGCGTCCTTTTCTCCCACTGTCAGCTCTGAATGCCTCTTAGAAGCGCTTTTTCTGCCTTCGATAATTTTTAATGGAATGCTAAGTTGCTTGCGGTGGGCTGAAGTAGGAAGAGCGCAGCAAAGAGCGAGCAAGCGGACATACAGGAGAATCCCACACAAAACCGGCAACCGCATGAAAAGGCACTTCAAGCGGAGTTCTTTTTCCACTAGTGATGACCCCTTCCTCAATGGCTATGAAAACCTGATTCCTGATGTTGCACGGCCCGAACCACAGCCGTGCACGCTGGCCACACACATCTATACCATTCGTCTTTACAGTTTACACCTCTGCTTACACGTGGCAATCGGCTTATACTGGTCGGTGTAACATGAAAGCAAATATATATAGTGACTGCTTCTTTTGCACAGTCGCACAGTCTCTGTAACATCCATCATACTAATGATACTCTAGTACTCACACACTATAGAAGAAGTACATGGTGACTGTCACGACCGGTCCAGAAAGAAAGAAACAGGCAAGCAAAGGCACTGTCTCCACTCCACACACCACGAGGCGAGTGAACCGGATCCAACGACAGCAGCGCTGCGCGCCGCAAAATGGCCAATCACTGCATGACTACATTAAGTCAGAGACAGTGATTGGCCATTGTGCAGGGTGGCTGAGCCACCCACGGTCGGCATCCAATATGGATTGCCCCTGCTCTGCTGCGCGGTGACCGGCCAATCCTGGCGCTGATGCAACGCCAGGATTGGCTTGGAGGGCACACTAACTGCTCGCCCTGTCGCCCTTTTAACGTCAGGGGCTGCCGCACAAATAAACCTGCACCCTCTACTAGCTAATGTGGATTATGTGGGGCCCGGGGGGACTTTCACGCGCATGCTCAGGCAAGTTGCTGCCCCAAGCACTACATGCGCGTATACAATACATGGAGGACTTGTCTCGAGTCGACTGTCAATCACACCAGCCCATCCCCCCTGCGCACTCCTGTTTCAGTCGGGTGCTGCCCGGCGGCGCTCGGATAAATATCATGATAATTTATTTAAAATACACAGTGAGTCAGGAACTTTTATTTTAATTATTTTACGGCAGCCGCGGGTCCAAGCAGGGCTGGCGGGGCTACGCCCCTACGCCCCAATGGACGCACCGCGGCTGCTGGTCAGGATTCTGAGGTTAGATTTATCCATGAGAAGAACAAGATATTTACTTTCAGTAACTCTCTTTCTGTTGGGTGTTCTTATTTAACCACAGAGTCCACACTGTCCTCCTACCTCCTCGTTTTGTGGAGTGGACTCTGTTTACCATCTAAAAAGATCCAAAATTAGAAATCTGCACACTGGTATTGACACATTTTTGTGCTTCACGTCAGAGGGTGTGGAACCTAAAATAAGCAAGAGTTAAATAATTAATAAACCTTGGTGCACAAGTGTGGCACTTAAATGCTGCTCCTGTCTTTCTCTCTTCCACTGCTGAACTAAGCCTGCATAGAGCCATGCTGCACCGCCTAGGAGCGAGTGGGAGCAAAGCTATCAAATGTTTCCAGATCCCATCTGGCACCAGGAGGATATTCTAACGATGAGGAATCCGAGGTTAGATAGAGTAGCCACCAGAAAGAGCATTACTGAAGGCAAGCACATTTTCCTTTAAAGTCTACCAGGGGCCTTTTTGATGCATATGCTTCCAAGTATCTGATTCTATACATTTTAAGGAAGAGATCTAAAAGGGTAGAACCCGAATCATGCAGTACTTTAAAACTGACTTCAGTATGCGGAAGTTAAATATATACAAGGCAGCAGATGTAGTGTATGTTGAATTACGATTGTGCTGTCCAGTAAAATCAGTAACACACATAACGTTTTTTTTTTACAACATAAGAGACAGGAGGAATTTTACTGGCTTTTGTATTAGATCACCTTCAGGTAACCTCGTGGATGGGTTTCAGAACAGTACCCCTCTTACCCAGTGCTCTGCTGGTGTCTCATAAAGGGAATGCTTACATTATTTGGCTGATGGTTTTGCTATCTGTCGAAGCGGATGGTTATTCCACTAAGTAAGTTATTTGGTATCCAGCTTGATATTTAGACAAATAAACTCCCAAAACGTAGTCGGTGTTAACTATAAAATTCATAGGTACTAAATGTGTGCACGGGAGAGTTACTGAGGAGAGCTCCTGAATCAAACATGCCCGGCCATTGCGTGGTAATTTTTTCAGCAACAATTTCTCTCGATCTAATGAAAGACTTTCTTTGGGTATTGAGATTTGAGCTGGTTGAAATCTAGCCAAGAGATTCAGGCCAGAAGGTATCTGGCCTACGATGCAAGGTCGTTCAATGCCTTTGAGGTTTCTCCAGCTGAAGTGTCTATGTTTTATATTTTCTCATCATGTATTAACACTGTTCAATTTTGCTTTGGGCGTTGGCTTGGAAATCTTGTGCTCTATCTTCCTTTTGTGTGATAAACTCCTGAATCTGACTTGGGATGCATGAAGTGGATACTAAAGCGCTGCAGACAAAATAAGAAGCCTGACTGTTCAGAACACAGGAAGAGAGTGCTGAGCGGGGTATCAAATACCATGGGATGACCAATTGTAATAAAAAAACTAAAAGGACTAGGAGGCAGTTTATTTCCATGGTGTGACCATCCCATGCATGCGAAAACCAGTGCCTCACAATCCCGAATCTTACATCGCATTCCCAACAGAAAAAAGAAAAATATTTGCAATTTTTTTCTGGGGGGGGGGGGTCCAAAAAGTGAAAGCCTCTTTGACAGTTCCTCCATAACCACAATCCCTAAAGGGGTATCTGTACTAACACGTCGGCCAAGATCTATGACGAAGATTACCGCTGCCATAAACCATGTACAACAAATAATATGCAAATACTAGCTAGAAGGCAGGGTTCCAAAAGACCCATATTAAAACTTATGTTGAAATAACTAGCACGGGCACAGCCCCCAGGACGATTCAGAGAAACCTGAGAAAATAACAAAAACAGAAATATGAAAACCCCAGAGCAAAAGGGGGCCGGGGATGTAAAAAGAGATTGAAGGGAAATCTCAGCTCTGCTTAACATGGTCTTTTCAGACTCCATATTCTACAGCTAAAGGTGGAAGGGAGTGCAGAGTTTTCCCATTAACAACTTGAAAAACTTCACTGGAAGCAATGAAAATTCGACTGACGGCCTGCCCACCTCTACCCATGTGTTCATATCTCAAAGGGAAACAGAGGGCACCCCGTTAAACCTGCTCTATCATTTGCTGAATTGCTACACCCTGTGGAGTCCCAGAGAAAAAACTCCATGAGACATCAGTGATAACTGCCGAAAAAGGCTATGAACTATGAAAACAAGGTAACTTCTGGATGCTCAACTAAATGAAATCGAGGAAAAGGATTAAAGCCACTGGAGATTGAAAACACTAAATCATGCCGTACGTACTGAACGAAAAATTCTGCTAGCAACAGTATCTAGTCCAAACCCCTGCCCTCTCCTCCCCTTTTCTCTCCTCTCCTTTCCTCTCCTCTCCTTTTCTCTCCTCTCCTTTTCTCTCCTCTCCTCTCACTTTTCTAAATCCTTGAGAGAACTAGTCTTGGCATTTCATAGCTTGCACTCAAAGGAGTACAATTGCAACTGGTATGCCTCTGAATTAAAAACCCTCAGCATTTGACCCTAATGCAAATAAGTATGTAAACTCCAGCATAGAAATGAGTGAAACATTGAGAACCAACAGTGAAATGTGTTTCATGAGTGACAAAAGTAATTTGACAATATATTGACCTCTCAAACATTCCTAAAACCGAAGGGATCCATATTAACAACCTTAATCATCGAGGCTTCCCTCTGATGAGTGGGACCTGAGTTGTCCCTTAATGCATTGTATGAAGGGATGAATAATTTTGATTTCATTTCCATTCCACCTGAAAGATAGTCCATTGCAGCTTCCTTTAAAGGAGATCCCTATTTTTGCTGTGTTCCCCACAATTTGTTTTCATTGTTTCTCTGGAAATTCACCGACTTTTGGAACAGATAATGCCTACTGATCTCATTCCAACTATAAGCTCTGCTCTGAAAAAGAAAAGATTTTTTAATTGAAATTGTAGCATCTTGCACTTTTGTAAGTAAACTTTGACTTTACTTATAAGTTATAGTGTGCAAGATAGAATCACCTCCACCACCAGCAACTTTGACCCTCAGGCGGATCCCGTCACCATCACAACTCAGCTTTCCATCATGGCTTAAGAATGAACCCTGACCTTGTAGCCTGCCTTCACCACTTTTGAAATCACTGCTACCATGAAGATTATCCACTCAGGGTGCTCATCTCTGCATTGTCCCTACCACGCCTTCACCAAAAGACTCCGATCAGCACAGTGCTAACACCCATCCTCAGTGCCTCAATAGACACAGCCACATTCCTGGACACCTGCCACTTTCAAGTCTCTGCTCAAGAAATGATCCACTAACCCAGCCATGTTTTCGAACTAGACACCCATTTCCCTCCTACCATACCCAGCAAAGGTCTTAGAGAAACGAATTGACCGCCACCTCACCGACCACCACAACAACCACCTGCTCTTCAACACCAGGCATTCCAGATTCAGGCCCAACCACAGTACAGAAATAGCACGCATTACACCACAAACGACATCTACATGATTCTTGAGAGAGGAAACACTGCAGTCTACATTTTCCTGGACCTCTCTGGAGCATCCGACACAGTCTCACACCGCACCCTCATAAGGAGGTTCGCATCCAAGGTCCTGCCTGTCTGCTGGATCTGCTCCTTATTCCTTCTTGGAAGATAGAACACAATAAGCCTAGCACCGTAATACGTGGAAGCCTGCAAACTTATCTGCGGCATGCCTTTGTGGATTTGTGCAACAAGTGTTTAAAAAAAAATATATATATATATATATATATCAGATATCAGTCCAACAATTCTTGATCCAAGAGGGCGCTGACACCGTGAATTTCGCCAAAGTAAGATACTTTATTCCATATTACAGTTCAGACGCGTTTCGGCGGTATCCACCCGCCTTGCTTAATCAATCAATCAATCATAACACTTGTATAGCGCGCTACTCACCCGGAAGGGTCTCAAGGCGCTTGGGGGAGGGGGGCCGCTACTGCTCGAACAGCTAGGTCTTGAGTTGTCTCCTGAAGGCGAGGTGGTCCTGGGTCAGCCGAAGGTGGATGGGGAGGGGGTTCCATGTCTTGGCCGCCAGGTAGGAGAAGGATCTGCCTCCGGCGGTGGCTCTTCGGATGCGTGGTACGGCGGCGAGGGCGAGGCTAGCGGATCGTAGCTGGCGGGTGGCCGTGTGGAAGGTCAGGCGGTCGTTGAGGTACTTGGGGCCCAGGTTGTGGAGAGACTTGTGTGCGTGGGTGAGGAGCCTGAACGTGATCCTATTGTTGACGGGGAGCCAGTGCAGGTTCCTCAGGTGGCCGGAGATGTGGCTGCGTCGAGGGATGTCTAGGATGAGTCGGGCGGAGGCGTTCTGGATGCGTTGTAGTCTTTTCTGCAGCTTGGCTGTGGTTCCGGCGTAGAGGGTGTTTCCGTAGTCCAGCCGGCTGGTGACGAGGGCCTGGGTGACCGTCTTCCTGGTTTCGATCGCGATCCATCGGAAGATCTTGAGGAGCATGCGGAGGGTGTGAAAGCATGAAGAGGAGACGGCGTTGACTTGTCTGGTCATCGAGAGGGAGGAGTCCAAGATGAAGCCCAGGTTGCGTGCGTGGTCTGTCGGCTTGGGGGCGGTGCCCAGGGCTGGGGGCCACCAGGAGTCGTCCCAGGCGGTGGCTGATGGCCCAAGGATGAGGACTTCCGTCTTGTCTGAGTTCAGTTTCAAGCGGTTGTTCTTCATCCACTCGGCGACGTCTTTCATCCCTTCGTGGAGGCTGGTTCTGGCGGTGTCGGGGTCTCTGGTGAGGGAGAGGATCAGCTGGGTGTCGTTGGCGTAGGAGATGATGTTGAGGCTGTGTTGGCGTGCGATGGCTGCGAGAGGTCTCATGTAGACGTTGAAGAGGGTGGGGCTGAGTGATGATCCTTGCGGGACGCCGCAGATGACTTCGGTGGCCTCGGAACGAAACGGGGGGAGGCGGACTCTCTGTGTTCTTCCAGCGAGGAACGAGATGATCCACTTCAATGCCTTCTTTTGGATGTCGGTGTTGCTGAGGCGTTGGACTAGGGTGCGGTGGCAGACAGTGTCGAACGCGGCGGAGAGGTCCAGGAGGATGAGTGCCGCTGTTTCCCCGTTGTCGAGAAGGGCTCGGATGTCGTCGGTGGCTGCGATGAGGGCGGTCTCGGTGCTGTGGTTGGCCCTGAAACAGGACTGCGAGGGGTCGAGGGATCCATTCGTCTCGAGGAAGGCGGCAAGCTGTCTGTTGGCGATCTTCTCGATGACTTTGGCAGGAAAAGGGAGGAGCGAGATGGGGCGGAAGTTCTTGAGGTCGGTGGGGTCCGCTGTTGGTTTCTTCAGTAGGGCGCTGAGCTCGGCATGCTTCCAGCTCTCCGGGAAGGTGGCGGTGTCGAAGGAGGTGTTGATGACGTCTCGGAGTTGGGGTGCTATGGTGGACGTCTCGGAGTTGGGGTGCTATGGTGGAGTCGGCCTTGTTGAAGACGTGGTGGGGGCAGGGGTCAGTCGGAGATCCGGAGTGGATGGTGTTCATCGTGCGGGCTGTGTCTTCGGTGGTCACTGCGGTCCAGGTGCGGAGGGTGGCAGTGGGGTGCGTTGGTTCGACGGTTGGTTGCAAGAATGGTGTGCCGAAGCTGTTGTGGATGTCGGCAATCTTGCGGTGGAAGAACGAGGCGAGGGAGTCGCAGAGATCTTGTGAGGGGGTGATGTCGTTGTTGCCGGTGCTGGGGTTGGAGAACTCCTTGACGATGCTGAAGAGTTCCTTGCTGTCGTGGGCGTTGTTGTCTAGTCGGTCCTTCAGTGATTTCTTCTTGGTGGTGCGGATGAGCTGGTGGTGCTTGAGGGTCGCGTGTTTGAGGGCGGCCATGTTGTCAGTGGTCCGGTCGAGGAGCCAGGCTTTCTCGAGGGTGCAGCAGGTCTTCTTGGAGTCCTTGAGTCCGTCGGTGAACCAGGGGGCCTTCTTGTTTCTCGGTTTGCTGGGAGGGTTCTTTAGTGGTGCTAGGTCGTCGGCGCAGGCGGAAAGCCATTGTGTGAAGTTGCAGGCTGCTTCGTTGGGGTCCGGTGTGCTGGCTGGTGGGTTCTGGCTGAGGGAGGCAGTGAGCTGTTCGGTGGTGATCTTGCTCCATCTTCTGTGGGGAACCTGTTGCGGGTGGTGGTGCGTGGTGGTTTTTCTGAAGCTGAAGTGGACGCAGCTGTGGTCGGTCCAGTGAAGTCCGGTGGAGTGGCTGAAGGTGATGTGCTTGCTGGATGAGAAGACGGGGTCAAGCGTGTGGCCGGCGTTGTGGGTGGGGGTGTTGACCAGTTGCTTGAGTCCGAGGTTGGCGAGGTTGTCCAGCAGGGTGACGGTGTTGCGGTCCTTGTTGTTCTCCAGGTGGAAGTTGAGGTCCCCTAGGAGGATGTAGTCGGCGGAGGGGAGGGCGTGTGGGCTGATGAAGTCCGTGATGTCTTAGCTGAATTGTGTGCGTGGTCCCGATGGTCTGTAGATGAGGGTGCCTCTGAGGGTCGTCTTTGGGTCGGTGTGAATCTGGAAGTGGAGGTGTTCAGCGGCGGTGTAGGTGTTGTCGGCGTCGGTCGTGATGCGGATGGTGTTCTTGTGGACGATGGCGATGCCTCCTCCGGTCTGGTTGACGCGGTCCCTCCTGATGATCTTGTATCTATCTGGGATGGCGATGGCGATGTCGTGGGCTGAGGAGGCGTTCATCCATGTTTCAGTGAGTAAGGCGACGTCTGGTTATGTTGTGTCGAGCAGGTTCCAGAGTTCGACGGCGTGCCTGTGGACGGAGCGGGTGTTGAGCAGGATGCACTTGAGGTCGCTGCTGGGTTTAGGCTTGGCGGGCGTGGTGCATGTTCGGAGGCAGGTGAACTTGCAGGTAGTGCAGGTAAAGGGTCCGTGGAAGCGTTTCGGGGCGGCCCGGCAGCAGGCGGGGTTCCGGCCGGCATTGAGTGCGTTGAGGGCGGCGGCGTCGTAGGTCTGTCGGGTCGTCTTGCGTCGGTGGGGGCCAGGGGTCCTGGTGCTGGGCGCGGTCCAGGCGCGGACGGGCGCAGACGGGCTTACCTTTGGCGCGCCTTCGGCGCACAATCGGCGCGCGCGCTGCACGTGACCGCTGCGCGTCCGCGCGGTCGCCATTTATGGCGAAGTGGGAGGGAGGGAGGAGCAGCTGGGAGGCGGGACCGGGGAGGGCACAGAAGGAAAAGGGGGCGTGGCTGCTAGTACGGCGGCGGGAAGCAGGGAACGGGGCGGGCAGGGGGCAGAGACACAGTAACAGTACAGGCAATGAAAAATAATCAACAACAGTAAATGAGAGATAAAATATGGATTAGCAAGCTGCAGGGGAACAAAAAGAGACACAGGAGACAAAAAGAAAAGAAAATTAGCACAACACGAAGATACGGCGGGGGCCGAGGCAGGCTCAGCGAGACTGCGGGCAGCAGCGGGGCGGGTTGCACACGCAACAGCTGGTGGCCGTGCGGCGCGGGTTGTCCTGGGAACAGGTCACACTCACCTGCGCCGCGCGGTCGCCATTTATGGCCAAGTGGGAGGGAGGGAGGAGCAGCTGGGAGGCGGGAGCGGGGAGGGCACAGTAGGAAAAGGGGGCGTGTCCGCTAGCACGGCGGCGGGAAGCGGGGAGCGGGGCGGGCAGGGGGCAGAGACACAGTAACAGTACAGGCAATGAAAAATAATCAACAACAGCAAATGGGAGATAAAATATGGATTAGCAAGCTGCAGGGGAACAAAAAGAGACACAGGAGACAAAAAGAAAAGAAAATTAGCACAACACGAAGATACGGCGGGGGCCAAGGCAGGCTCAGCGAGACTGCGGGCAGCAGCGGGGCGGGTTGCACACGCAACAGCTGGTGGCCGTGCGGCGCGAGGGTGTCCTGGGAACATCTGGTTACCACCTCATCTACTCTTATATACTATAAGCATTTTTGACCAGTTACCACTGGAACTGGTTGCCATGACAACCCTGTCATGACGTTTTTAAACAACATAGAAGAGTTATAATTGTAAAATGCATGCGAAAAAACTCTTTGATTTGCTTATTGAGCCAGACAAAATGGTATTTTCACATTTGATAGTTCTGTGCTAAGCAAATTATGATACTAATCATAAGTTGTTGAATACATGATAATAAACATAAATAAATTAAACACAATGTCAAAATTGCGAACATAAAGGGTTGAAAGCCAAACATACTGGAAGCAACTCATGACATTCGATTTGTCATTATTAAACATTCTATTGAAAACCCGGATTGTTTAGAAAGCTGTAATGCCACAAACAATGTTTAATTGCGTTAGATTTAATTCCAAGTGGACGCACTGATGACCCAAACTCCCGCTATACAGTGTCTTTGAATATGACTTTGCGTGTTGCCAAATGCAATGAGTGATCTGTGGCAAAACACATGTTTGGCAGTGATGTTACTAACTCACATAACATCATTTACCCATGTTTTGCGTTCTACTGGGCTTTCCCTTCTATTATCCAAGTTGCTCAGTGTTTGAAGTGCTATTAAATTAATTAAATAAGTGCTTTGTGTAACGTGTCAAAAACAGGGAACTTTTTTTAAAAAATATTTTTTTATATATTTTCTGTTGGTGAGTCACAGATGTTACCGGAGTGGTTCAAGAACTGGGCCAAGCAGGTCTGGTCTAGAGGTGTACATTAAGTGCCTCATCAGCGTTTAATAAACAAAGTGGAATCCTCTTGGATAGTGATGGTGATCCCTACAGTGGTGGTGTCCAAAAAACAAGGGGTACCCACTAAATGGCTTTGGACCATGGGTATTAGTTATTTTCAAAGAACAAAGGTCCTAAGCCTAGAACATTATTTCAAAGCAATATAATATAGACCACAATTGGAAACTATATATTTTTTTCTTAAACCCAGCCGGGCAAAGAATTTATTTCGTAAAGTATGACAAGTATTCAAAACGTGAAAAATAATTAGACAACAAACATTTATCGTTTGAAGTAAGGCACAAGCCTGTGCCGTACTAAGAAGTGAAGGAAAGTTATAGAAAAAGATGTACCTAATATGTAGTTAAAAGTCGTAGTCTATCCTCGCCCAATTGGCGTATATTAAAGACTTTTTGATATTGATTACAATGCTCCATGAACCTTTTACGTGTATTGGGGGTTTCCATCAGGCCCAATTTGTAGCGATGGTTATTCAGGAGACGATCTGTCCTCTTCCCCTCAATTGGGCAAGGAGAGACTACGACTTTGAACTACATATTAGGTACATCTTACCTGTAGTTCACTTCCTTTTTGTATAATACACTTTTACATTTACATCCATGTGAGTAAGGTGGGGTTCTTTGTGCAAACCCCGTCCTGAAGGAGTTTTTCACTCCGAAACATGTTCATGTACACGCACATATGAGGTTGATGTACATAATTATACACTAACAACCTCCCACTGCTCCCCTTTTAATTATACCAGCCGGGGGCTTAATAAAAGTCTATTTTTCACCCCACGAGCCAGGTATTTTTGTAACCATCACTTAACCCACCACTCACGTACATTCAAGTTCGAGGCATGTGGGCTGCTGAATTCATATCTGTGCATAGATCGCCGCCTAGTGTTGGGTCCGGATGATTGCACATTGTTGTCCTGGAAGAGTCTTCGAAGTATCACGAGATAGGTGTCTCCTCCCCTGGACTACAATGCGCATGGGCATCGCCTCCATCCCCAGATTGTTTTTTTCCGCCATTGGGTTCGGATGTGTTTCGGTTCCCTCTGTCGGAATCGATAATAGTTTAACTTTCTAACTTGAGACCAAAAGGTCTTTAGGCTTGACGTCGGTATCGTTTTTCGTTCGGGTTTGACTATTCTTCAGCTCCGAACTCTTGCTGCCCTTCCGCGTGCTGTCGGCGCGGACGGGCCTACACGACGCTCCAGACATGGAACGAACCCCGTTCAAGAGGTGTCCGGTGTGCACCTCTAAGTATTCACACCTCGACGTGCACCCAGTGTGCAACAAATGTCTGTCGCCGGACCATGATGAGACCAGGTGTATGGCCTGTTCAAAGTTCCGGTATAAGAAGACCCTCAAGCTTCGTCGGGCCGCTAGACTCCAGGCCCAGTTATCAGCGCCCCCGCCAGACAACATCTTCGAAGAAGGCGTTGGAGACGTTAATGTCTTTCAAGTTTCGGACTCTAGCCCGGCGTCGGAAGAAGAAGAAAACTACGACGCGGGAGACGAAGAGTTTGAAGAAGTCGGCGGTGAGGTAGGGGACGACGATGGGGCCATTGCCACCGTGGGGGATAGCTCAGAGGAGGAGCATCCTCAGACTGACTCAGGGGTCAACCCCCATTATACGGCCCAGGTCGAGGGATCGCCTTCGGGCCTTACCCAAGACCTTGTTCATTGTCCCACGGCCTCGCCTACGGGCCCGGCCACGGACATTTCTGATGTGCCACTCCCGTTGAAGAAAACGAAAGTGAAGCCATCGGGGTCCACACCACCGGTTTTGAAACCGAAAGTGAAAGTCGCTCTGGTGGGACCGAAAGCTCCTGAGGCCTCGAAGTCAAAGAAATTCAAAATGGCCGACGGCAAGAGCCACGCCAAGATGGCCGACCCGAAGACCCCGGTGTCGAAGCCGAAGGCGAAGACGACCGACGCGGCCGCGTCGGCGCCGAAGGTGGTCGAGGTCGATGACCCGAAGAAGGCTCCGAAAAAGCGTCAGGGCGACGCCGAAGCTCTGGCTGCGCCGACTCCGGCCGTCAAGGCCAAGGATGGTGGTGTGTCGGCTCCGAAGACTGTGCCTTTAGCCGACCCGACTTCGGACTCGGGGAAATCGCTTGAGCAGGTCCAGCCCTCTCCGGCCTTAGCCAAGAAGGTCGTCGAGTCCCTGCAGAGGATTCGGAAGGACGCTGAGGCTCCCGAACCACAGCATGTGGTGCCGAAGCCTACACCGAAGCCGGCAAAGGCGCAGACGCCTATCCGCTACACGCTGCCGCCGAAGACGACGCCGAAGGCTTTCGCTCCGAAGCATGGGGCCGGGGTGCCTCTGAAGGCGGTGTCAACGCCAAAGGCGTCCTTGGTGGTGCCGAAGCCTCGGCTCCAGCCGCTCACAGATGAGGAACGTCGGGAGGTTATCATCGACGCCAACACCGGGAAGCTCTCTCTCCTCAAACGGAAGATCACCACGGAGCCGGTGTTGGAGCATTATCGTATTCCACTCAAAAACAAGAAGGGCTCTGCGGGTACTTTGGCCCCTATAGAGCCTGCATCTCTACATAATTTAGAACTTTCACCAACGCATTCAAACGCTGGGGAAGGTGACGGAGACGAAGAGGACGAGTACAACTATCCAGCATACTCGGATCCAGAGGAGGTACATGAACCTTGGTCTGCCGGAGGCGACCCTGAGGACCCTCAGTCGGGTCAGGAACCGCAGCTTTTTGCTGCAAAGACTTCTCCAACAGAGGACTCTGCAGCCTTCAACGCTCTGATTGAGAGGGCTGCAGCTAACCATGATGTCGACCTACATTCAGATCCTGTGGATGTCGATTTTCTGTTTGACACTTTCTCAGTGGCTGAGAAGTCAGTCAAGACATTGCCAATGCTAAAGGGAGTGCTGAAGCATGCGCCAGAGGTTTTCAAGGAGCCCACTCGGGCGCGAGTCGTCAATCCTCGTATTGATAAAAAATACAAGGCAGCGCCCTCGGATCCAACTTACATCAAGGGGCACTTGCCACTGGATTCTTTGGTGGTATCCAACGCACGTAAGCGGGCGAACTCGCAGACCACGGGTGACGCACCTCCCCCAGACAAAGAGTCGAAAATATTTGAAGCCTCTGGGAAAAGAATTGCTGCACAGGCAGCTAATATTTGGCGCATTTCAAACACGCAGGCCCTACTTGCATGCTACGATAGGGCGCATTATGACACCCTAGAAACACTTCTGCAGCACTTGCCTGATCAGTACAAGGAGGCAGGGGAAATGTTGATTCAGGAGGGGAAGCTGATCACCAACGCTTCCATCAAATGTGCGCTGGACGTGGCTGATACCGCCTCCAGGGCGATCAACACTAGCGTGTTGCTGAGGAGACATGCATGGCTTAGGATATCAGGATTCAAGCCAGATATACAGACGACCATCCTGAACCAAACAGTTAATCCTGACCACCTGTTTGGCCCTGAGGTGGATGCGGCACTTGAAAAAATGAAGAAAGACACGGACACTGCCAAGTCTATGGGGGCCCTCCAGTCTCAGCAGTTTCGGGGTGGTTCCTTTCGCCGCTCCAATAACAGAGGCACCTCAAGGGGTCAGGCATCACAGTCCACACAGTATTACAAGACCAACACCCAGACCTCATACACCAACAAGAGTAGAGGTGGTTACAGGGGCAACAACATCAAAGGCAGGGGACGTGGAAACAACAGCTCCAGGTCCTCCACAGCCAACAAACAGTGATGCCTTGTCACTGCCCCCCGACCACACAACACCGGTCGGGGGGAGACTCCAGCAGTTCCTGCCCGCGTGGAAATCCATCACCACGGACAGGTGGGTCAGGTCTCTTATCCAGTACGGTTACTGTCTGGAACTTACTTCCACTCCACCAAACATACCTCCAAGAAGCTGTCCTATGTCCGGCGAGCACTTGCACTTGTTGCAGCAGGAGGTTCAAGTCATGCTGCAAAAAGGGGCAATAGAGCTCGTCCCACTGCAAGAAAGGGGAACAGGAGTGTACTCTCTGTACTTTCTAATCCCCAAAAAGGACGGATCCCTAAGGCCCATCCTGGACCTCAGGCCCCTCAACTGGTACATTCTATCGGAGCACTTCCATATGCTCACGTTGCAGCAGGTCCTCCCCCTGCTTCGACAAGGGGACTTCCTGGCTACGCTAGATCTAAAGGATGCGTATTTTCACATCCCCCTGCATCCTTCCCACAGGAAGTACCTCAGATTCACGATTCAAGACCAGCACTACCAGTTCAGGGTTCTGCCTTTCGGGGTCACCACGGCGCCAAGGGTCTTTACAAAGTGCCTGGCGACTGTGGCAGCGCATCTACGACGCCAGAACGTCCACGTCTATCCCTATCTGGACGACTGGCTCATTCAGGCAAAGACGGAACTGCAGTGCGCGGACCACGTGTCCCGCACAATTCACCTCCTGCACGATCTGGGATTCTCGCTGAACTATCCAAAATCCCATCTCCAGCCCGCCCATATACGGCAGTATCTGGGTGCGACAATAGACACTCTGACAGCCACTGCGCAGCCAAATTCAGTGAGAATCGCCAGTATCCAGACGCTGATCCAACGATTCAGACCTCAGCACTCGCTTCCAGCGAAAGTGTTCATGCAGTTGATAGGCATGATGGCCTCCTGCATCTCCATAGTCCCGCACGCAAGACTACATATGCGTCCGCTTCAGGAGTGCCTAGCACGTCAGTGGACTCAGGCTCATGGGCAACTGACAGACCTAGTGTTGGTGAGCGGTCGGGCATACAACTCTCTGCATTGGTGGAATCCACAAAACCTTTGCAAGGGCCGACCGTTCCAGGAGCCTGTGCCACAGATTATCCTGACAACGGACGCTTCTCTCCAGGGATGGGGAGCGCATGTACTCCACTACACAGTGCAGGGACTATGGACACTACAGCAAAGGAAGATGCACATCAACGTTTTAGAACTGATGGCAATCTTCATGGCCTTGAAGGCCTTCAAAGTACATCTGTGCAACAAGGTCGTGTTGATCCGGACGGACAACATGACGGCCATGTACTACATTCAGAAGCAGGGGGGCACACACTCTCCGCAGCTGTCTCATCTGGCTCAGAGCATGTGGAAGTGGGCCATTCAGAGGAACATCTTCCTCATGGCAGAGCATCTCCCGGGCAAAAACAACCAAATGGCGGACCTGCTCAGCAGGCACAGCCACCAAATGCACGAGTGGGAGATACATCCATCAGTACTCCAACCGTACTTCCAAAGGTGGGGTCATCCAGAGATAGACCTGTTCGCCACAAAGGAGAACGCAAAATGCCAAAGCTTCGCCGCCAGGTTCCCACACCCGCAATCGCAGGGCAATGCGATGTGGATGAACTGGTCAGGCAGATTTGCGTACGCTTTTCCCCCAGCACCTCTGATACCGCTGGTGGTGCGCAAACTCAGGCAGCACTCGATGACTCTCATCCTGGTTGCTCCAACGTGGGCTCGCCAACCATGGTACACCACGTTTCTAGAACTGTCCGTGGTACCGCATCAGAGGCTACATCTCACACCCAGCCTTCTGACGCAGAGCCATGGCGACATTCAGCACCCAGATCCGCAACAGCTCAACCTGGCGATCTGGCTCCTGAAGTCCTAGAGTTTGGCTACCTCAACCTTCCCCCCGATTGCATGGACATCATTCGGGAGGCAAGGAAGCCCACTACTAGAGCTTGTTATGCGGCTAAATGGAAGAGGTTTGTCATTTACTGTGTCAACCACAATATTGACCCACTGGATGCTTCCATTCAGAACATCATTTGTTACCTGTTCCACCTGTACCAATGCAATTTGGCGTACTCTTCCATCCGCATTCACTTGTCGGCAATGGCAGCATACCTCCAAAGTAGGCAACACCTATCACTTTTTAAGGTCCCTGCTATCAAGGCTTTTCTGGAAGGACTCAAGAGAGTCATTCCGCCACGGACACCACCAGCTCCGGAATGGAACCTCAATGTGGTTCTTACAAGGCTGATGGGTCCTCCCTTTGAGCCACTGCACTCTTGTGAGCTTCAGTTTCTGACTTGGAAGGTTGCTTTCTTGGTAGCAATTACATCGCTACGGAGGGTTAGCGAGTTGCAGGCGCTCACCATCCAGGAACCTTTCTTCCAAGTACACGCTAACAGGGTGGTACTCCGCACTAACCCTAAATTCTTACCCAAGGTTGTATCTCAATTCCACATGAACCAGACAATTGAGTTGCCAGTGTTTTTCCAAAACCCAGAGTCGCTGGCGGAGCGGATGCTCCACACCCTTGACGTTAAAAGAGCCTTGATGTACTACGTTGACAGGACAAAAGATTTTCGTAAGACCAAGCAACTTTTCGTTGCTTTTGCCTCACACCACAAGGGAAACGCTATCTCCAAAGCTGGGATCGCTAGGTGGATCGTGAAATGCATTCAGATCTGTTACGCTAAGGCTAAACGCACTCTCACAATTCCACCGAGAGCCCACTCCACCAGAAAGTTGGGGGCCTCTATGGCTTTCCTAGGTAACATTCCCTTAGAAGATATCTGCAGAGCAGCCACATGGTCTACCACACATACTTTCACTAAACATTACTGTGTAGACGTGCACTCCAAACAGCAGGCAGCTGTTGGTCAGGCTGTTCTCAAAACACTTTTTCAGACCGCTGCAGCTGGCACGGGCGGCCGCCAATAATAGGAGGACTGCTATGTATTCAATGCACAGATATGAATTCAGCAGCCCACATGCCTCGAACTGCAAATGCTACTTACCAGTATGCATCTGTTCTTGGCATGTAGGGCTGCTGACATTCATATCGCCCACCCTCCTCCCCGGCGCCTGTAGCAGCTGCAGTATTCATATATATATACATATGCTCATAGCATGGGCATCACTCACATACTTCACTCCATCTCTGCCAATGGCTAAAAACAATCTGGGGATGGAGGCGATGCCCATGCGCACTGTAGTCCAGGGGAGGAGCCACCTATCTTGTGATACTTCGAAGACTCTTCCAGGACAACAATGTGCAATCATCCGGACCCAACACTAGGCGGCGATCTATGCACAGATATGAATGTCAGCAGCCCTACATGCCAAGAACAGATGCATACTGGTAAGTAGCATTTGAATTCCCCACACACACCCACACATAGTCCAAGAATAGTGCTCCCACGTATTTGTCGGTCGTAGCACGCCGCATCCCGTAGAGGGGTGCGAAGACCCCGATGATGAAGCATGACACCAAGGGGCCTGTTGGTGTGTGAGGGGTATTTTAACAACACTGTGTGCTCCCCACCACTGTAGGGATCACCATCACTATCCAAGTGGATTCCACTTTGTTTATGAAACGCATTCTGGGAGACTGAATCCACTTTTCTCTCCCTACCTCCTTTGTTACAATTATTATTATCAGCGTTTAACCCATTAGGAATCTTAGAATCAAGCATGATTATGTATCTTGACTCTAGGCGACTCAACGCCAACTGCCGATTCCCGCCCCTGATGTTCTTGGGTATGTTGTCAATTACAAAATACGTCAGATCCTGAGCGTTATCTGCGTGATGTGTGTTTATGTGCCTAGCCACGGGGTATTCTTGGTCATCATTCGCTATTGCCCTAAGGTGTTGCAAAATGTTTACATGAGCCTGGTCGATGGTGCTCCCCACATATCTTTTTCCACAAATACACACCAGTACATAGACTGCGTACTCAGTCTTGCACAAGAAGCTCCCCCTGATTGTGTAGGGTGTTTGTCTAAAAGGTAGTGTAACAGAGCTGATATTAATCCCATGTTTACAAGCTTTGCACTTGGTGCATTTCCTAATCCCTTTTGTGCCTGGAGCCACGTGGTTGTTTTGTGTCGGTAGGGGTATTGCAGACTAACTGGCTCCTCATCGATTTAGCCTTCCTGAAGGTGACTGAAGGTGATTTCCCACACAGAGGACCTACGATCGGGTCATTTCGTACCAGTGGCCAGTGCCTGTTTAAGATCTTACGTAGGTTAGCGTGGTACGTGTTGTAGCCTGTGATAAGTCTCGGGGTGTTTTGTGTTGGTTTGTCCTTGCTGTTACTTGGACTACTCTGTACTGGGAACAAGAGATCTTTTCTGTTCTTTTCCCCACATTTTCTTTCTGCCTTATCTAGGGTCCTCTTGCTGTAACCTCTGTTTCTCAGTCTTACAAAGAGGTTTTCCTTCGCATCTCTCAGATCTTTTTTAGTGCTGCAATTGCGTGTCATTCTGAGGCACTCTGCATAGGGTATCGACTCCTTGAGTTTGGTAGGGTGAAAACTTTGGGCATGTAGTAATGCATTGCCTGCCGGGGGCTTTCTATATGTCTGTGTCTGTATTTTGTTGTTGGCTATGAACAGTTCCAAATCCAAGAATTGGATTGTTGTGGTACTGGTGGTGCAAGTAAACTTTAAGTTCAAGGAGTTCTCATTAATCTCAGATGCAAAGGTTTCTGCGCTCTCACTCGACCCTTTCCATAGGATGAAGATATCATCTATAAATCTTTTGTAGACTACTACATTGTTTGTCATTTGTTCCAGGTGTTTGACCCCTAATGCGTGCTCCTCCCACCAGCCCATATGCAGATTTGCATAGCTGGGGGAGAAGCAAGTACCCATGGCTGAACCTTGTGTCTGTTTATAGTGAAGCCTATCGAAGATGAATGTGTTGTTATTGAGACACCATTCGGTCATCTCCAATAACATGCTAGTATGTTGGTATAGGGCTATGGGTCTTCTGCTCTTAGCCCATCATTGTGTCTTATACTAGTATATAGCGATTGCACGTCAAGGGTCATGAACACATAATCATCATTTCAATCAAAATTATACATTTTACTCAAAAAGTCCCCACTGTCTCTTATGAAAGCTGGTAAATCACGCACTAGAGGTTGTAAAAAATGGTCAATGAAAATACTAGTATTCTCGAACAGACTTCCTATGGCTGAGATTATTGGTCTCCCCGGGGGCTGTTCTGCGTTCTTGTGAATCTTTGGTATCAAGTAGAGTTGGGGGATTCTGGGATAGTATTTTTTCAGAAAATCAAATTCTTGCTTGTTGATAAGGCCCATTCCTTTCCAGCGATATAGTTAATTGTGGTACTTCTCTTGGATCCCCACAATGTGTGTTGCGCTGATTTGATTGTAACATTCTTGGTCCTGTAGTTGCGACAGTGCCTCTTTGTTGTACATTGTGAGTGGCCACAGGACTATATTTCCACCTTTGTCTGACCACCTCACCACGATGTCTGGTCTTGCTTGTATTTTTGAAATTAAGTTGTTGTATTCTACTCTCTGGTTGTGGTTGCGAGTGGTGAAATCCCTAGTGCTCAGAAGTGACAGTGCTTTTAAGTCCTTGATTACATTGTCAGAGAAGAGATCTAAACCATCCTTTGGTAACATAGGCATAAAAACTGATTTGGGCTTAAAAGGAGTGCGTATTGTCTGTGTATATATCCAATTCTGATCTTGCCGCTGCTTCACAGGGAGAGATTTGGTTTATTAGGTCCTCTTGCTCCAAAGCTGTCATGTCTTTGAGTGTCACCATGTCAGCTGTAGTTAGAGCCCCAGTTTGTTCCAAACTTGTTGGTGTTTCTATGCTCTTTTTGTTCGTGTTGATGAAATATTTTTGCAATTTGAGTTTTCGTACAAACTGGAACAGGTCGATCCTAGTTTGTGCGTAGTCAAAGTTAGTTTGCGTGCAATATGTAATTCCAAGCGATAACATTTCCATTTCTTTAGTTGTCAAATCCATGTTAGTCAAGTTGATTACTGTGTTGTCAATGTTACCCATGTTATTGCTTTGTTTTATCGGCGTTTGTTTCGTCTGTATTGTCCCTTTGTTTGTTTTTGTGCTGTTTGTTCCTCAGCGCCTGTCTTTTCTGCGTCTGCTTTTTGTTTTTGTTTTTGATTTTGCTTTCCTTTCACCCACTCCTGGCGTGGCGGTCGTGGTCGCAAGGTCGTCATACGTTGCATGCGTAAAAAAGCAAACTCCTGCACTGGAGTCGGTACTTTTCCTTTCGCGTTGCCACTAGCATTGCTTTCTACATCTGATTTTAATTCTGAGCTCCATTCTGTTTCACTTTGCTCTGCACTTACGCCAGGAGTACTCACTGTTGCTGATAATTGCTGGCGCCTTATGTTGTCAAATTATTTTGCAAAGGTATATATCCTTCCATTCAGGTAATCATTTCTGTCTCTTTGGAACTTTATGGCTTTTCTCTCTTTTATTTCATCTTCATGTTTTGATTTCTTTCATTATTTTGACGATTTCTTCGTGGTTTTCTCGAGACTCTAGTTCCTTATGGATTTCCTCTATTCTCTTTATTATCTTTTCTCTGTCACTGGCTGCATATTTTATAAGGATGTTTAGCATTTTTTGTGACGACTGCGCGCTGTTATCTGCCCAGTCCTGTAACATTGCTGGGTCAGGGTTTTCGTATGTAGGGGCCACCAGGATTGCCCCAGTATTGGAACTTTCATAGATTCCCATGCTTTGTATCATTCCCTGTCGTCGGACTGGGAGTCTCGGTAATAAAAAATATCATAGTAGTAGGTACAAAAGAGAAAGGAAAGGCCTAGGCCTCATTCCCTTTTGTAACATATCAGCCTCTTTTTGTAAAAGAGACCAAACTCTAGGCGTCAGCCAATCAGAAGAGCCTCACCCTTAGAACCTTCCTGAAGGAACCTCAGAGCCTCAGATTTTCTACCGCACGTTGTGCTAGGGAGTCTCCATTGAGCTCTGCTCTATTTCTACTCTTTAAAGCTCATTTCTACAGATATTTCTTCAGAATTTTCTTCAGATTTCTTCAGGAAACTCTTTCTTCATCAAAATGTCTGAGGTTGAGAAGAAAAAAGCCCTTTTCAAACCCTGTTCCACCTGTGGGAAGAAAAGGCTGTTTGTGGAAGACAAACACAAGGATTGCATCTATTGCCTGTATCCAGATCACAAGGCAGAGGCCTGTAAGATTTGCCGCACTCTCTCCGCCAAGACCTTGAGAGATCGGGCTGGAAGGCTTCTTACATGGTTGTAGAGGCAGAAGGAAAGGAAACATGGAGTTTCCAGTGATGAGGAGGAATCTGTGTCCTGTGCTTCTTCTAGAAGGTCAGTGAAAAGGGGTAGAGGTTCCCCATCTTCCTCTACTGGGCGCCCCTCTAAGGCTTCAAAGAAGACCCCCAGGGAGTCTGATGGCCGGGGTTCAGGAGGTTCCCCCCACCGCAGTGGGTCGGGCATGGCAGAACTGGTTACGCCTCCTAAGGGTGAGAAGACAGACCCAGCCTTCAAGAAACCCTCATCACACTCTTCAGAGAGGAGTTCAAAGTCCTCTACGACGAAGACTTCGTCGACGGTAGCTCCGTCGACGACGAAAATGGAGCCCAAGATCCAATTGGTCCCGTCGACGGGCTCGTCGACGGGAGCGTCGACGACGGAAGCTCCGTCGTCGTCGAAGAAGAGCTCGACGACTACGGCGTCGACGGGATCTATGCCGACGACATCGTCGACGAAGACGAAGACATCGTCGACCAAGAAACCATCGTCGTCGGCGGCGGTGTCGACGACGGCAGTACTGACGACGACGTCGACGACGGCAGTACCGACGACGACGTCGACGGCGACGACTTCGACGATGGTGTCGACGACGGTCATGTCGTCAACGAGTGCTTCGACGACGACAACAATTTCTACATCGACGGCGGGCTCGTCGTCGGTGGCGTCGACGACGACATCTTCTTTTCCTATCTCGTCGACGAGGATTTCACCGGCGTCGACGGACAAACCAACAATACTGGCTGCGGAGAGAAGGGTGACGATTTCCCTCACAAGGATCACGCCTGAAATGACATCCCCAAGGAGGGTGTCCTCATTACCTCCCACGATGTTGCTAGACCAGGAGGACTCTGAGGGAGACGGTCAGGATAGCTTTGATTATGCTAATAGCCCATCTCAGCTTCTCATAAAAAGTCAAGAGACGGACTCGGAGGAGGCATATGAACAAGGTGGAAGTGACTACCCACGAACAGACCTCCCAAGGGAATATGCTTCACAAGGCATGGTTTCAGTCCCGACGTCCTTCCTACATGACCTGCACAAAATGTTGCAAGACTATAAATCCAAAGCCGAGCGCCCAGCGCCGAGAAGGTCTGCTCCGTCAACACCAGTGAAAGACCACTCTTCGGTTGTCCCACCTGTACACCCGGTACAGACTCCTCCTCAACCGCAGCGGCCAGTGCCCCAGTCTATCTCTGAACCAACAGATGATCCGGATGGGGATCATGATAATGATACGGATGGGTCATCCGGTAATGATCAGGACTCGGATCAGGAAGGGGATGAATACAATGACTACATCCACCCGGATCCAGCTTCACCACACCAGGACCTAGGTGATTCTCCTCCTGCTGACATCGGCAGTTTTCACCAACTAATGGAACGTGCAGTCGGCCGATTTAAGTTGGTATTGCCTGCACAAACCACAGACTGTTTCTTGTACGATTTTAAAGACACACATCGCAAGACTACGAGGTCCATTCCGATTGTGGAACATCTATGGGAGGAGGGTTTGAAGACCATGAAAAACCCAGCGACGGTGGTCCCTGTGCTGCCGCGCCTTGACAAAAAGTATAAAGCGCCGGACGATGGACCTGCTGCCCTGACAGGTCATCCCAAGCCGGACTCTGTAATTTCACAGGCAGCACAAAGGAAGTCACGGAACCCTTCTGCTCCCTTGACGGCCCCTCCTGACAAAGATGGACGGCGGTTGGATAGCACAGGCAAGAGATTTCCATCCATTGCTAGCCTTCTGGTTCGCGCCACCAATGCTTTGGCAATATTGGGACGATATGATCGCCAGTTGTGGTGCAATATAGCTCCCTATTTGGATCAACTTCCACCAGAATCAGGGCTGGAAGCCAAGAAGACCTTGCAAGAAGGTGAAGCGGTCTCCATGGAGATCATAGACTGTGCCATGGACATTGCCACAACATCCTTTAGGGCTTTGGCAGGAGCGGCAGTGTTAAGACACCAGGGGTGGCTTAAAGCGACTTGGTTTAGGCCAGAAATCCAAAATAAGGTTCTTGATCTACCTTTTGACGGCGAGGCCCTCTTCGGCAAATTGATCGACGACACGCTTCAGGACATCAAAAAAGACACAGAGACGGCTAGGTCGCTGGGAACGCTCCAGTACCGCAAAACTCCTTTTAGGGGTGCGAGAGGCAGAGGTGGCACTTACAGGGGCGCATACCAACAACAGCGCTATTCTTCAAACTGCTCTGGATGCCAGCCAAGCCGCTAGTCCTACCAACAAAGACAGGGCCAGTCCTCTGGTTATTCACGGCCTTACAATAAGGGCAAGCAAGCTGCCCGTGGACGAGACTTGTCCAAACGCCAATAGCGGCCTCCTGGCTCTGCCTACTGCTCCCTCCTCCAAGAGATCATCAGTTGGAGGCAGGGTGTCAAAATTCCTTCTGAACTGGTCCCAAATTACATCGGACCGTTGGGTACTCAACATCATCAAACAAGGACATACCTTGGAGTTTATGGAAGTTCCTCCACCCAGACCCCCATCAGCCATCCCATCAAAACATCTGCTTCTCCTACGGCTAGAGATCCAACAGATGCTCCGCAAGGGAGCGATAGAACCGGTCCCCTCCAATCAACGGGGCCAGGGTTTCTACTCCAGGTTCTTCCTAGTGAGAAAAACGCAGGAGAAATGGCGTCCCATCCTGGACCTCAGGGAGCTAAATGCCTATCTCATCTCCTTATCCTTCAGGATGGTATCCCTACAGGATGTTTTAAAGATGGTCAACCCGGGGGATTATATGGCCACACTCGATCTGGAGGACGCGTACTTCCATGTGCCAATTCACCCAGCGCACAGAAGGTTCCTACGCTTCACAGTAGCCAAGAGCCATTTTCAGTTCAGAGTCTTGCCGTTCGGCCTTCGCTCTGCTCCAAGGATTTTTACGAAGGTGCTGGTACCTGTAGCAGCATTTCTGAGAAAACACCACTTCCAGGTCTTCCCTTACCTGGACGATTGGTTACTGAAGTCCCCGACCAGAGCATTAGCGCAGGACGCGGTGCAGGCTTGCACCACTCTGTTCCAAAATCTGGGTCTCACCTTGAACAGGGAAAAATCCACGCTGCTGCCGTCACGGACAGCGCGGTTCCTGGGAGCGATGTTGGATTCGCGGCTCTCAAAGGCGTTTCCTACTCAGGAAAGGATACAGAAACTGCAAAGATTGGCAAGCAACCTTCAAAGAAAAAAGTATCTTTCTGTACGCAGCTACAAGTCGCTGTTGGGGGTGATGTCATCCTGTATTCCCCTGATCCCGCATTGCAGGCTCCGGATGCGCCCCCTTAAGGAGCAACTGGACCTCCAGTGGCAACAAGTGCACGGATCGTTCGACGACAAAGTAATAGTCACTCGGTAAATGAAGGAAGCAGTGCTTTGGTGGTCGAATCAACAAAACTTATGCCAAGGTCTATCCTTCGCAAGCGTTCCATCGCCTCACATACTGACGACGGATGCGTCATTGGAGGGATGGGGGGCAGTGATGCAGGACCTGCAGGTCAGCGGCCATTGGTCTCCAAGCGACCAAAAGCTACACATCAACCTGTTGGAGCTGAGAGCGATCAGGCTAGCCCTTCAAGCCTTTCTTCCGCGTCTCCAGGGTTCACAGGTGCTAGTCAGGACAGACAACACCACGGCTATGCATTATGTGAACAAGGAAGGAGGGACGAGGTCACTCCCCTTGTCGCGAGAGGCTCAACAGATTCTGGAATGGACAATTCTTCACGGAATTTCTCTAAAGGCGGAGCACTTACCAGGAGTGCTCAACGAGGGCGCAGACAGGCTGAGCAGGCTCGCCTCTGTCAGTCACGAGTGGGAGCTGAAACAACAGGTTCTAGATCTACTCTTTCAAAAATGGGGCACACCAGAGGTGGACCTTTTTGCAACGCCCACCAACAGAAAGTGTTGGGCCTACGCCAGCAGGTTCCATCACCGAGGCTCGTTGGGCAATGCCCTATCGTTAGCCTGGACGGGGAGGTTTCTCTATGCATTTCCACCGATTCCCCTGCTTCCTCGACTCATCAGGAAAATGAGG
Source organism: Lissotriton vulgaris (assembly GCF_964263255.1). Classification (NCBI taxonomy): domain Eukaryota; kingdom Metazoa; phylum Chordata; class Amphibia; order Caudata; family Salamandridae; genus Lissotriton; species Lissotriton vulgaris. Next base: position 584,987,199 of record NC_141691.1, read on the forward strand.
ACCGATCCATGCAAGCTCATCCTGATAGCCCCGGCATGGCCAAGACAATTCTGGTACACCGAGCTAAACCCGCTATCGCTAGTACCTCCGATAAAGCTAGAGGATGTTCCGGATCTCCTGACAATGTCTGGAGGACAGGTTTGGCATCCAGACCCAAGGTCATTACACCTGACTGCATGGCTCCTGACCAGCGAGAATACATGAATGTCCCTCTTTCCAATGAGGTCAAAGACATCCTCTCTCAGGCAAGGGCTCCATCTACAAACAAAACATACAGATTGAAGTGGAAGAGATTTTGTATTTGGTGCAAAAAAGAAAAGATTGATCCTTTCACGTCAAAACCTCATCAGCTCCTACCTTACCTACTCTCGCTAGCTAAGTCTAATCTGTCCCATTCTACTATCAAGGTTCATTTAGCGGCGATTTCGAGATTCAGAAGATCTGATTCTGGTCCTTCGTTGTGGTCGGCAAGAATTGTCAAGCAATTCCTCAAAGGCCTGTTTAGAGTCTATCCACCAATACGATCTCCTCCTCCGACATGGCATCTAAACTTAGTCCTGGCTCACCTAATGAAGGGACCTTTTGAGCCGATTCACCGCTCAGATCTAAAATTCTTATCATGGAAGTTAGCTCTGCTCTTGGCCCTCACATCAGCGAGGCGAGTGGGGGAGTTACAAGCCCTAACTATCCAAGAACCGTTTTTGCAATTCAAAAAGAACACTACCATCTTAAGGACGAACCCAAGGTTCATTCCCAAAGTCCCCACTGACTTTCACCTAAATGAGCCTGTCATCCTAAACACATTTTTTCCAAACCCAGTCACTCCAGCAGAAAAAACATTGCACACTCTGGATTTGCAACACTGTCTAAAGTTCTACATAGACCGCACCAAAGACTTTAGAAAATCTTCGCAATTATTCATTGCTTTCGGCGGTCCAAACAAGGGCCTCCCTCTGTCCAAACAGGGGATCTCGAGATGGATTTCAAGTGCCATTCTTCATTGCCACAAGTTAGCAGGGAAACCTCTAGTGGGCAAGATCCGTGCTCACTCGACGAGATCAGTGGCTTCCTCTACGGCCCTCTTTGCGGGGGTACATGTCAAGGACATCTGCAGGGCTGCTACCTGGAGCAGCTTGCACACGTTCACTAAGCATTATTGCTTAGAGTCATTGCAGCAGGATGACGCGGCTGTGGGCCAGGCTGTCCTGAGAAACCTCTTCAAGTGATGGGTGAGCTTTCCTTCCTATCCCACCTTCCATGGGTGACACATTTTGTAATTTTCTGGCTAATGTTATGATGTACTGCTTTACAAAATGTGTTTATGGTGTTTACTGCTTGCTATTCTGATACAAAGCATGGGAATCTATGAAAGTTCCAATACTGGGGCAAGAAAACAAGTTACTTACCTGTAACTTTGGTTCCCCAGTATTGGTAACTTTCATAGATTCCCATGCGCCCACCCACCTCCCCGGGGAAAGCTCAGCCTTCAGCAAGTATGGTGTCTAGCACACTACGGCTACGAAAATCTGAGGCTCTGAGGTTCCTTCAGGAAGGTTCTAAGGGTGAGGCTCTTCTGATTGGCTGACGCTTAGAGTTTGGTCTCTTTTACAAAAAGAGGCTGATATGTTACAAAAGGGAATGAGGCCTAGGCCTTTCCTTTCTCTTTTGTACCTACTACTATGATATTTTTTATTACCGAGACTCCCAGTCCGACGACGGGGAATGATACAAAGCATGGGAATCTATGAAAGTTACCAATACTATGGAACCAAAGTTACAGGTAAGTAACTTGTTTTCTTCTGAGCCCTCTGGGCACTCGCCCCACATCCAGATACCTTTTTAAAGATTTTACTTCCCACCATTTTGAAACTTCTTTTTTTGCGCAGTTTTTCTAATTCACTTGTCAATTTCTTAATATCATCAGTTGCATGCTCAGCATTCTGGGTCGTGGATTTATTCGTCGCGGATGTGGTTGTGTCCACATCATTGAAGATGTCCAGTGCTGCCTCTTCCTGTTCCTTCTCCCACTCAGCTGCCATAATAGGAATTGCAATGTCACTTTGAAAATTCACTGCCCTTATGTGTTTAAATCACAGGGACAACCTCTCCCATAAACCCCTGCGTGGCCCGCTTGCTGTTACACACTGCACTCGCCGTCTTACCTGAAAAGTGCGATTACCCTCCAGCGATCGCAGAATTCTGGTAGATCGACTCCGTGACAGTAATCAGCGTACTCGGGTCCCCAATGCCGGTTCTGGGGGGGGGCGCTGTGTGTCTTTCTCCGTGAAAGCGAAAACCAAACGGCCTCCTGGTGACACAGCGCAGCCAAAACGAGGAGGGTCAGCGTATGGATTCCCAGGATGGTGAATCCTGAATATCAGATACCAGTCCAACAATTCTTGATCCAAGAAGGCGCTGACACCGTGAATTTTGCCATAGAAGGATACTTTATTCCATATTACAGCTCAGACGCGTTTCGGCGGTATATATATATATATATATACATATACATATATTTTTTGAGGGGGGGGGGGATCTTATATAGCACAAACTCGACCTGAAGGTATCAGAGCACTTTACATGAGCACCCGTTGCGTTACAAATGATACCATATTTTAATTGAGCTACTCTCGACTTACATACTATCCAAGTAGTCCCTGAAGAGTGCATACTGGAGCATTCAATGAAAGTGACAGAATAGTTTTTGTTTTGAAGGTGAGGCCCTCCCTATATCGATGTACTCCTTCTCACACTGTTACATGGTCATGTTTTGTTTATTAGGATGGTGGCTGTCAATTTAGTACTGCTTTGACAGAAGGTTTGGGTTATGCTTCCAGTGTGGCAATACAGTGTGATAAGCCATTTACTGCCCAGTGGTGTTGGCGGTCATGAGACAGGGCTCCAATCTTCCATTCCCAGATGAATAAGGTGATTAATCATTCTCATATTGATGGGCAGTGGAGATTCTTCCTCTTTCCGATTGGAACTTTCAATCAGATATTTCCTCTTCGAATATTGACAATGAAAACTAACCCCTTTTGCTCCTTTGGAGGTTATGTTCTGTCTATATCTCTAGAATCTGTGACTACTTTATGGTCTGTTGTATTTTTTGGTGGAGATGGGTCTGGGTTAGTGCGGCACAGTGTTTGATCAAGTCTGGGTCAGGCCACATGGATCACTCCTTTCCCATTTCTTTGGAGGGTCCCCTTTCAGGATGGTTATGTACTTGAGGTTCTCTGAAAGTCCATAGGTCGCACACTGCGTATACCCCTGAGCATCATGGTAAATGCAGTCCTTTGAAGCGTGTGCGCTTTTCGTAGAATCTCAAGTGTAAATGCAAAGTTGCAGGCCAACTCTGGACACCGGTGTTTCAGGATTGTTATCCTTCATCAGCAGAGTTTAGGCAGTTCTTCGGGGTTTGCTGTGCAGGCTGCCAAGTTTTATCGGGTCTGGTACCTCTCACGGCACGCAGGTGCGTAACCAGAGCTCGTCAGCTCGTGTGGCTCAAGGGAGCGATATTAAGTGAAAGTTCATAGGTCGCACACTGCTCCACCCACCAGCGGGTATACCCCTGAGCATCATGGTAAATGCAGTCCTTTGAAGCGTGTGCGCTTTTCGTAGAATCTCAAGTGTAAATGCAAAGTTGCAGGCCAACTCTGGACACCGGTGTTTCAGGATTGTTATCCTTTATCAGCAGAGTTTAGGCAGTTCTTCGGGGTTTGCTGTGCAGGCTGCCAAGTTTTATCGTGTCTGGTACCTCTCACGGTCTTGGGAACAATAAGTACTTACTTACACCAACCTTGGTGTACCACTTAAGAACTTTGTGTCAACTCTTCATACTTCACGCACTACGAATACCAGAGTGCATAGGGGCGATCCGGAGGAGGGGCTAGCGGTGTGCGATCCATCGTTGTTTTCTACTTGAGGTTCTCTCCCAAGGACTTGGCTTCCTCTGATCAAGCTTTTTCACATCTATTGGCTCACCCTTTGACCCTATGTCTTTCACTCTAAGGTTACAGAGTCCACTTTACTTGTGATTGGAGACTTTATAAAGCTTGAACATTAATGTGTTATAAAAAAAAGAAATATTAAACAGCATAATTTCCAAAAGATGAATCACAGTTACCATACAGTATCATGAAAGTATATGATTGTGCACGTATTCCCCACACATTACAACCACTCTAGGGCTTTACCAAGAGGACGAATGAGGACTGACAACCTGTGTAGAAGGGAAAAGGATGCTGTTCGTTTCATGCCCGGGGTTACCCAAAGAACTAGGAAGGAGAGTCAAAACTTAAACAACAACAAACGGGTTGCCCTCAGCCAGTGAGGGTTTCATTATCGTGAGAATGCCACATAAAGTGCCTACATTAACATTTTTTACTTGCGGGCAACTTATAATCAGAGGCTGTCGCTTATGTGGTCTCCTAGGAATAGTAAGTAATGGAAGGGAACAGAAGATAAGAATTACCCAGAGAGTGGCAGGCCCGATGACCTATGGTAGGAGATGAATTTCACCATATTGTGTGTATGTGGTATTTGGATAATGCAAAGGTAACTACAAGGCATCAGAGTGCTGCACAGTGTTATAGACAAGGAGATGCTCAATGAGAGATTGTAGGGGAATCTGAAATTGGAGCTCGACTGTTGCTTCACCATGAAGTAGTGCTATTTAAAGAGGTTGTGTTTGGCTCTCTTAAATCGAGGCAGGGTTTTGGGGGTCCTGGTAGATGCAAAGATTTTGCTGTAGATTCTGGGTGCATAAATGGAGAAGGGCTGTTGCATTGTATCTTTAGTTTAATGTCTTGGCTGAGGTGAGCCCACAGCTATCGCAGGTGGTGAGCTTGACAGCCAGATAGGCTTTGTAGATGACACAGGTTTTTTTTCATGATGGTGCTGTGAGGTCAGAAGAGCCAGTGGTGCTTCATCAGGATAAGGGTTAATGTGGTCTTATTTCTGAAGGCCCTTGATGATGCGTGCTGCATCACTTATCATACCCCAAAAGGCGGCTGTTGTGAAATCATAGCCTGTGGAGCAGAGTGCTGTCACTATTCAGGGCAGCAGGAGAGTTTTTACGAAGAGGCCATGACAAATGCTTTCTATAATCTGATCGAAACTGCTCTGTTGAATGCAGGTTATAGTCCTCTGTGAACCAACTGAACAAACAGTGGGGATGCCCCAAAGAGGCCGAAGCCGAAGGTACCTAAGACAGACGCTTCCTGCTACATATCTCCCTTGGAACATTGTAATTGTAATCGCATTTATATAGAGCTTACTACTCCTGACGAGGCGTCAAAGCACTTTTTCGGCAGGTAGCACGCTACTCCGGGACCCATAGAGGATTAGTGTTGAATTAGTATAGTGAAACATGCAAGTACATTTTAAGTGGCGGATAGTTTAGTCAGTTATTTGGATTTGGAATGATAGCAGAAGGATAGAGGAAGACAAAGGTGTGTATTAATTTATCGCTTGTTGACGCACGTTATTCAGGAAGCCTATAAAGGATTAGTGATGAATTAATATGGTGAAATATGAGGTAATTTCAGTGGTGGATATTAGTCTGTTACTTGCAGTGAGAAGGATAGCGGAGGGATAAAAGGGGAAGAAAGATTTGCATTCATATAGCACTTGTTCCCCCTGATGGGTGTTGAAGCGCTTTTCTGGTGAGTAGCACGGGACTCCGGAACCCACAAAGGATTAGGGTTGAAAATTAGTATAGTATAAATATGAAGTAATTTGAGTAGTAGATATGTTATTCAGTTATTTGGGCAGTATATTAGTATAGTTGAATATGGAATTTGAGAAGTGAACATGTTAGTCTGTTAATTTTGATTGAAAAGGATAGTGGAGGGGTAAAAGAGTGAAGGATTTTTTTTTTAGGTCTTAGCAGTAGGAAGAGGCTTTTGGATGAGTAAAAAGGAGTTTTGGAGTGGAGGAGTCAGAGGGGAGAGTTTTGAAAGTTTGTTTAAGGGGATCGGTGTAGTAAAAAGAGGTGTCAGATGATGCAAGGAGGGGTAGAGCAGGAGAGAGTCTAGAAAGGGTTATTTTGGCGATCATAGTGGTGGTATGGGGTTTGAGATAAATGAGAGAGTGGATGCAGAGGATATATTGATAGATGTGTAGGATGAGAGATATGGTAGTGCATTGGAAGGAGTAGTAGAAAGAAGTTTGAGATGAGTCAGTAGGTTGGGCTAGAAGATATATTGAGCAAAGTATAGGCTGAGAAAGAGGGTAGTGCATTGGAAATGCTAAATTAGAAGAAAGTGATAAATATATAGATCCATAAGTACATTGAAAGTATATAGATACATAAAGGAAGTAAGTATATTTAGATTAAATATATTGATAGAGGCACAGGATGAGAAATACGGTAGTGCATTGGATCTGCTTTTTCAGGAGAATAGTAACAGACACACAGATTCTGGCCCTAGTTCCGACCAGTCTCGAACAGGCTCAAACAGGGAACTGCCCTTGTCCTCTCCGCCCTTAACAGGCTCAAACAGGGAACTGCCCTTGTCCTCTCTGCCCTTAACAGGCTCAAACAGGCAACTACCCTTGTCCTCTCCGCCCTTAACAGGCTCAAACAGGCAACTACCCTTGTCCTCTCCGCCCTTAGCATCGACGCCCGGGCTGAGACGCTCTAAGCCTGGCCTTTTATAGCCCTAGTAATCAGGTGACCCTTTCAGCCAAAGTGAACCCTAGCCCTGACACTATCCAATCACAACACTAGCCCTAAAATCTAGAACCAATAAGAGACAGGACCTTACAGCCAATCTTAGCCCTAGTCCGAGCACCCAATCAGTTCAAAAACCCTGATCTCTACATCCAATAAAGGCCTTAGCCCTACCAGTAGTACCAACCCAAGTCCAAGCAGCCAATGGTACAGGTAGCCCTAGTCCCTACTTCGAATAGAAAGCCTAACCCTACTCTTAGTCCCACAACTAGTCCAACAACCAATCACACCAGAAGCCCTAAATAGCTACTTCCAATTAAAGGTCTAACCCTAGCCCTAGTCCCACCCTACTCCCAACAACCAATAACATAGCAAGCCCTGGTCCCTACTTCCAATAGAAATCCTAACCCTAGCCCTAGTCCCAACCCTACAATGATTGAATCACAGACCCAGAAGCCAATAAGAACCCTCAAATACCCAACCAATGAGGACATTAACCCTAACCCAATAGAAACACCAGATACAGCCACCAATCAGTGTACACATGTGCCCACCACTAGCAGACCATATAAGACCATGGCCAGGGAGTTGGAAGCTGCTTCTCCTGTTCAGAATCTCCTAGGAGACAGACAGGCTCAATCCACACTATGGACTTCTGCAGGTAAAGGCTTCACTAACTCGAAATCTAACAATAGTGTTTGAATAGAACTTTACTCCCCCTGCTGGCCAAAACACAAAGTGCACAGGCTCCAGTAAATACAGTTTAAACAGCTCACAGAAGCACCCTCTGATGTAGAATATCATTGTTGCTGGGGGAGGGAAGGGGGGGGAGGCAGGGGGCTGGCCTCACTGGCTTGTGAACACAAAATGGTGGCTGGGGGTGAACTGTTTTAACAAACAGGTCTTAGCACAGAACAAAGGAGAAATTTAGAGGGAAAACAGATTTGTCACCAGGGAATGAGAGGGACAAACTACAGTGTCATTGACTGCTTTTCATGATGCTTTCTGTCTTGTGCTGTCCGGACTATTGTGGTTAAAGAGCGTGATATAGTGTTGTGGTTTTCTAAACAGCAAGTAACAAGCTGTAACACATAATTGTACTGTGTTTTGAAGCTGTATACTGCTGTTATATTGCGCGAATGATGGCGGATATCGGGCGGCAAGAACCTATCTCTGTTAGGAGAAGCAAGACCTTACTAGTGCGGCATCATCCCGCAGAACTAATGTACGAGGACAAGGAAGAGCTGCTGAAATACTTCTGGGCTCTGTAAGAGCCTTCTCTGATAAAGGACGGCTGAAACATACAGCTTTTGCAACTTTTTCTATTGACAGTGTAGCAGCTAAGATAGACCAGATGCGAGGAGTGTAATGGGCAGTGCTCAATGCCTGACCCCAAGATGGCCGTCTCTGGGGACATCTGACACACCAATTTTCCAATAATGGCCACCATGAGTGGGCCCCTTTCCAAAGCACTCCTCCCCTAGTTGAGGAGGGATCCAGCATTTATGCCTGGAGTCTCAGAGACCCCTCTGACAGAGGCCACAGCGACAAGGGACTCTCACACAGCTGAGACCTGGGTTTTTATCCCATTACCGCTGGGAGCACAGCACCGTACGCCGTGACCTGCGCGCTCGATGGAACGTTTGGACTATGCCCCCCTAGGCGGAAACTGTAACCTTTTTGTATCTACTGCGGTGCCCAAGCAACCTTTGGCCGGTAACCGGTGGAGCTGTCCCACGCAGCTACAGAGGAGTTTGGCTCTGGTTCACCCTTGACCTTCACCTACCCAGCCGGACGTCGGACACTGCTTTTCCTCGTCTCCCCGTTGTTCCTACTACACCCTCCCCCTCCTCTTCCCTCCATTATTATCCGTCTACCCCCCTATTCCTTCCCTCTCTCCTCTAATCTTCTCTCCCCTAATCTTCTCTCCCCTTGCCTATTTTTTTCCTCATGTTTATGCTGTTCTTTTCTACTCATGTAATTCCTATAACTAGGCTCCAGTAATTATGCAATTTTGTAACCATGTTCTGAAACAATGTTTCTTCCTCATGTAAAGCGCTCTTTTACCTCCTGGTTTAGCCAGCACTATATAAAGCTCAATAAATAAATAAATACATATAAGCGTACAGAGGCTTGAACAGCAGTTCTGAAAACGCTTTCTGGGAGGAAAAATGTCACTCTCTTTATGTTCAAATCTGTTTTATTGATTTTGCAAAGAGAGAACATAAAACAGCAACTCGCCTACATACAACAGCCAATGAGGTTAACATGGGGCCAACAGGCCTGTAGGTCAAGAAGAGAGGAAATGGGGGGATGGGGGGAGTGACGTCTGTACCTCTTTTAAAAAGGATGGCCTGTTTAGATGCGGTCAGCACTAAAGTGATGGCTTTATCCCTATTTGAATAAAGGGGGTAAGTCATTGAGTAGGACATAACTTGGGAAGGTGGGGATATCTCTTGTGTACATCTTGTTAATATCGTATAGTACAGTCACCCAGTACCAGTTAAGCTTGGGGCAGCGCCAAAGGAGGTGGGTCAAGGTGCCGGAGTGGCCATAATTACGACTGCAGCCATCATTGGTGCTGTGCTTCCACTTAGCTAGCCTGGCTGGCTTATAGTACCAGTAGTGGGTTAGATTAAGCATCATTTCCTTTCTTGCTGCGCTGAAGGCATAAGTGTGGGTTCTTTGGAGAATATTGGTAAAAGAACACTGCAACTCCCTTTCCCACTGTTTCTCTACCTGGGATGTGTTTGAGTTGAAGGGGTTGTTCAAGAGGGCATACATGTCTGAGAGAATGTCTTTATCAGGAGTGTGGTTAAGAAGCTATTTCCTGAAGGTGGGAAGTGGTCGGCTAGCATGTGCGTATTAGATGGTGGGTGGCACATTGTTTAATTGCGATGTGGTGCCAGTAATCGCTGGCTTATTTGCCTTAGTTAGCTTGGATTTGTGCAAAGTCCGTAAGGCCTATGTGGTCAATGATATCCACCACTTGCTTACAGTTGGCTTACTGCCATGAGAGGAATGTGGTGCCCTTTACTGCGGGGTGTGGGAGTTCAGAGTTTCATATGATGGGACTGTATGGGGAGATGTGTGTGAACACCTGTTCTGCAAGTTTGACCGTCTCCCAGGTTCCTATTGTCGCCTTTGTAACCAGCGAGCCATAGACCTTGGGGAGCAAGGGAATTTTCCATATGTAGATTCCTGCGATGGCTTAGTGAATAAAACAACAGTTTATTCCGTGACGGGTCTGTTCCATTACAACATATAGCACAATTGGGATCCTTGGAAGAGGTGGATTAAGTGAGGTATACCGAAGCCTCCTTCTGACACAGATAATTAGGCCCCTCTTCTGGTCATACGTGGTTTCTTGCCCTCCCAACTCTTAGCCTCAGTGAGCTGCTGCAGTTTCCTTAACAGATGATGAGGAGGTTGTAATGGGAGGGTGTGCATCAAATAAAGGATCTTAGGTTGGAGGGTCTTTTGGGTCGCTGCCTTTCTCCCGGCCAGGACATGCTCCCATCTCACCAGTTGCAAAGGTCGGTGGAGCCATAACTAGCTGGTCTGGGTAATTGCACTCCACTGTCTGTTCTAGAGGGGGCATATTTTTAAGCCCAATACGTACTCACTGTGTTGCTCATGAGAAGGGAAAGAGCTGCTATACATTGGCTTTTATGTCAGGAGGGATTGAAAGGTTAAGAACCTGCGATTTTAGTAGATTAGCTTTGAACCCAGATACTCTGCGAAACGCCCCCTACTCTTCTTGGAGTGGTGGCAGTGATGTGCGGGGTTGGTCGTGGTGTGACAATCACATTGTCTGCGTATAATTCTAATTTGTGTTCTTAGTGGCCAAAGGGCATGCCCCTGATTAGTTTATGTGATTGTATCCATTCCGCCAATCACGCTATATAGAGGACAAATAACAGCGGGATAGGGGGCATTTCTGTATTGTACTCCTTCTCACACTGTTACATGGTCATGTTTTGTTTATTAGGATGGTGGCTGTCAATTTAGTACTGCTTTGACAGAAGGTTTGGGTTATGCTTCCAGTGTGGCAATACAGTGTGATAAGCCTTTACTGCCCAGTGGTATTGGCGGTCATGAGACAGGGCTCCAATCTACCATTCTCAGATTAATAAAGTGATTAATCATTCTCATGAGTTGCCATTGCGCCTTATGTGGGCCCAAACATTTGTGTGCCTCTTCCAAGCCCCTTACCTGGCTTTCTAGGGTGGTGTGTTTGTCCTTTCTACACCTATTAAGGCTCTTGGAAATGGCTAATAAAGAGCCTTTAAGTCCCGCTTTTAAGATATCCAATAATAGGGATAGATAAATGTTTGGGGTGTCATTGGTGCCGAGGAAGATAATAATCCCTTCTGTGATTTCTTTTGCTGCGTAGTCGTAGGTTAGTAAGTTGGGGTTCAGGTGCCACCATCGGAGCAATGTAGATGGCCCCAGGGTGATGAAAGAAAGTGAGATGGGGGAATGATCAGAGAGTGCTGTGACCTCAGTGTCAACTTGGGTGATGATTGGCAGTAGCCAAGAGCATATCAAGCAATAATCTTTTCAGGCGTAAGTCTGGTGCACAGCGGAAAGAAAGTATAGTCTTTGCTAGTGGGGTTGCGAGTTCACAACACGTCCATCAGGCCTGCCTCCTGGTGCCATTGCAAACCCTCTGCGGTGAAAGCCCCTGTTTGCCCTGATCTATGTGTAGAGCGGCCAAGTAATGTGTCTGGGACTACGTTAAAACCGCCACCTATCAGTCTATTAGCATCTGAGGCCGCTGTTTTTCTATCCAGAGCATTGAGGATGAATTGTTCTTGATGCTCAGTAGGGTGATAGAGCTTGCCCAATGTAAAGGTGTGTGCATGGAGTTTGATGTGTAACGAAAAGACCTTCCTGTTATCTCTGCCTGCGTCTGGAGAACCTGCCTAGGAAAGGTTGTGGTGAGTAAGGTACCTATTCCCACCTTTTTGCCTGGACCTGATGATAAATACTGCCTAGCAAACCAGTGGGATTGCATAGGTTTCCAATCCTTTTTGAGGTGGTGGGTGTCCTGTAGGAGGCAGATGTCACATTCTGAGTCGCTAAGCATATTCAGAAGTGCAAGCCACTTCACTAGGGCATTAAGGCCTTGGACATTTAAGCTCATTATTTTAGTATTGCGGTTGTAGGAGAATGGGCCTGGCCTTGCTGTGGGATCGGGAAAGACCCATCTGCATGACTCCTGGCCGGTGCCATGGCACTCCTGTTTTCCAAGGTGTGAGCGGGCTAAGAATCAGGCCCTCGGGTAGCGGGGATATTGAAGAACTGAGGTTTAACAGGAAAGCCAACTTCTCCTTCTATTGGAGCATTAGAAGAGTTAAGTTCTGGATCCGTTATGATGGGCGACAGCTAAAGATGGATATTGAGTAATGGGGTCAAGATCCGCCACTCCATGCCTAGAGCAGTTGAGGTCATGTGGTGGAGTGGGCCTAGCAATAAGGACTGTCACCCCTGTCAGTCTGGGGGTGCAAGACTGTTGACAGCATTGCGGACAGCTGACGTCAAGTTGATGATGCTCTGAGGTGCTACGAGGAATCTCTGTCCTGGGAAGATTCATGGTTTTGAAGTCATTGAAGTAAGAAGAGTATTCATGATGGCTTTTATCCTCTGTGGATTTATGTGCTTCGTTCTTGGCTACGTAACATCTTCTGTTGCTGCTGCAAGGGAGGATCATTGAGCTGCAGCAGTCGTTTTCACCCTGGGTGTCTTCCAGTCATAAGACCGATCTCGCTTCTTCCATACTGTGGACCATATGCGTTTCATTGTTCCATGCAAAGATCAGTCAAAAAGAGAGCCCCTACTTATGTTTGACCCCTTCTTACTCAGGAAGGTACTGGCAGCCTTAAGGGAGTGGCAATTCTGCAGTGTTATAAGTGACAATTTCTGATAAAGCCACACTTTTATCCCTTCAAACATGATCGAGCTTCGTTCTCAGACTGCTGACATAATGGCCTTCTTCTGCCAGTAGTGACGGATGCATTTCAGGATATCCTGTGGCTTGCCCGGCATGCCAGTTCTATGCGTTCAATTGACCACAATGTCCTCTGCAAGGTCCGGGAGGAGGTGGCGAATGACATTGGCCATGTAGATTGCAATATTCTGCATTTAGAGGTATGCCTTTAATTCTGATATTGGAGCAGCGCGATCTGTTATCAAAGTCCTGCAAGTTAAGTTGCCGGTCTTTGTTTTGGTCTCACAGTTCCAGAAGTCCTCGCCTGTGGGTGTTATCCCTCCTCCTTCCTGGCATCGCTGGTTTGTTCCATGGAAGCCACTTGTTGACCAATGTTGACCATGTCCATTTTGATTTCTTTGATGTCCATGGTGACTTCATAGCAACACTACATGGTGACTTCTTTCTGCAGGCTTTTTATGTTGTTCCGGAGTGAGGCCAAGAGGTACTCCATAAAAGTGTGGGTGATCAGGGCCTCCACCTCTGTGTGTCTGAATCCATGGAGTGTGGCTCACGAGGTGGCTGTGGCTGTGGTTTGGGCGAGGTGTCCTGGCCAGGTTCCGGCTGTTTGGCGATTGTCTTGGAGAGCGAGTCTTTCAGCATGTGATTTTCTTGGTCCTGTGTGCTGCCCTGGTAGTAGAAGTAGCTTGTGCCTCTGTTTGGTTATGGCAGCCTTATAGGTCGGCGTAGCCTGCGTTGGTGTTGCTACCGGAAGGTGGATTGGTGGTTAGTGCTACAGTATATCAGGCAATCCGACCCAGGTGTCTTTGTAGGGTTCAGGCCATATGGTCAATCCCAGTATGGTGGCCCTCTCTAAGTGTGGGGGCTGATCCTGCTCATGGATAGTGCGCCCGTAAGGTGGTTATCAATGTGGGTCAGATGCTCAGTTCTCAGCATAGCTTGATGTCCCAAAGGTGTCCCAAATGTCTTTATTTGACTCCTCCCTGAGGTTTTGTGGAGGTCCCGGGCCTTATCTGGTGTGTGCCTCACCATGGAACATATCCTGGGGCTACCTGGGCTGGGCAAGTTCTCCTCTAGTGGCTGCCATTATGGGTGCTCTCCTCAGCCGTGGAGGAATCCTGCCTGGGGTCTCTAATAGGGATCGACAGCATACCCCTTACTGCGCCTCCAGACACGTTATCTCCTTGCCAGCCTGGCGGTTACGCAGCCTCCTTCAGGGGCAGAGCCAGGCGGGTCTGCTTGGCTGTGGGATCTGGGGCAGATTCCTTCATGAGGTGTGGCTACAGGTCGCCATTCGCCACTGAGCCGGCTCACACTGTTTCTGGAAGGGGTGAGGTGATGTTGGGTGCACCTGGCTACCTCAAGTAAATATAATGGGGTGACTCAGTGACCCTCAGAACCTGGGTAATAAGTTTCAAGCAAACAATGGTTCGGTCGGATTCCAAAACAATTTCTTAGTTCAGTAAAAGTATACTTAATGCTCTTTGTATATTTCACATTATTAATCATGGAAATACTTCATATGAAGAACACACACCACAATATGCAGTTTTTTCAAGGTTATTATTATTTTATCACCTTGCATGAATTAATTCAAATATAAAAACTCGTCTGTCCACAAACAACTGAGATTACAATTAGGGTGAAGTGCTGAGGTAAGTGAAAAGTGATCAGTGATTAGCTGACTGTTCAGTGACACAATGACATGTAACGGTAAATCCAAAAGAAAACATCAGTCCAAAGTATTACATTAGTAATCTACAACAGCACGATTACTAATTTCTTTCTGTTGAGACATGGTATGGACCAATTGATAATGTAACCTCGACGTTTCGACCCTGGGGGAATGGTGCAGACTTATTGGCAACCGTATCGCGTCTTTATCAGGACAAGAAGGCAGAGACAACCTTATACTTAGTGGAATTGGAGGCGGCTTCTCATAGCCTCTGGGGGCGGGGTGTCCACCCTCACCATTGTATGTGTTTCTCAAGCGAGGTATCTTGGTACTCTATGAAGATTTCTTCACCATCCGGTGGAAAAATCGGGATTAAAGTGCTGCAAAAGCGATCACTTCGGGAGCGTAACGGCAGGCGTCTGTGTCGGTCTCTGATCCGATCCTGGTGATGCTGTTTAGCTGTTGGGGCCTACACTTGTTGGGAATGGGTGGCAAAGCCATACTGGTACACATTGATATGGGCGTCATCTTGGTCACACCCCTGTTTCTCTGTCTTTAGTGGCGCGAGCTGGTAACTCAAAGGAGGTACCTGTTTTCCACCCTATGCTTCCAAGTTTCAGTCATTAGCTCCTCTGTTCCCAGGTCCCCTCTGCCTGATTCTAAACAAGTGATAACTGGATTTCAGTAGACAGTGCAGAAGCAACCAAGGGTTGTCTGCAGTACAAGAGGGCTCTGGTGTCGTCAGTGCCTGCAATCAGGGCTGTTTCTGGGAGGTGGCTAGCTCAAAATCCGGATCGGGAGGAAATTATGATCTTCCAGCTGTATGGTGAGTCGCTGGTTGATTGCTTTGTCTAGGACTTTTGCTGGGTAAGGGAATAGTGAGATGGGCTCGTAGTTCTTCAAATCGGCAGTCGGCGGATGGTGTGTTCAGGAGGGGCCTCACTTCAGTATGTCCTCGAGAAAGGAGGCCGCGGTAATGGAGGTGTACAGGACCTTCCTGACCTCTTCGCTGATTGCCTTGCTTCCGAGGTTGAAGGCGTGGTGGCAGCATGGGTCTGTGGGTGCCTTGGAGTGCACAAATTCACAATGGAGAAAGTGTTTTGTTTGATGTTTGATGAGTTCCCAATGGGTGAGAAAGTGTACAGTTTTAGTGGTTGTGTGTATGACCTAGTTGATGCTGTTTGCGGTGGACAGTTGACGAGATCTTCTGGAAGAAGTCCTCAAGGTTGTCTCTCAGTTCCTGGGAGGGAGTAATGTCATTCTCGGCAGCGGCGGGCATGGTGAACTCCTTCACGATGGCAAAGAGTTCTTTGTTGTTGTTTGCACTGGCTTCGATACGGTCTGCTAGGGCGTTCTTCTTGGTTTCTTTCAAGAGGCGGTGGTACTGGTTGAGAGGGGTGTCATTTTCTGCTTTTTTGGATGCGCCATTTCCTTTCCTGTGGGGTTGCCGGCAGTTGCATTTGGTAGAGTGTTGCTCTTTGATGAACCAGCTAGCTCTTTTGCTCTGTTTTTAGTCATTGGTTGTCTTTGCCGGGGTGATGGCCTCTGTGCACTTTGTGATCCACTCGGAAAAGTTCTTTACTGCTTGTTTGATGTATTGGGAAGAGTCTGAGAGGTAGGAGCAGAGTGTGTCATTCCACTCGTCTTCTGATACCTTTTCCCAGTTTCTACGTGTAGATCTGAAGGGTGGTAGTTTAGTCCTACGATGGTGAAGTGTACACTGTGGTGGTCAGACCAGGTGAGAGGTGTGGTGTGTATGTATCTGACTGTGGCGCTGGAGGTGAGTATAGTGTTGAGCATGTGTCCTGCAATGTGGGTGCGGTGAAGGTGAGGCAGCAGTGTCGACAGGAGAATGGCCCTTTGGTGGCCCGTGGGGATGTGCAGCAGCAGAGATTGTTTGTGCGTCCAGTGGTCCAGGGTTTGGAAATCTGTGGTGCTGTATCTCCGTGGGGAGAAAGAGCTAGGGTTCTAGGCACTGGGCGCAGTCCAGACAAGGACAGGTATAGGCAGTCTTGCCTTAGACACACCCGCTGCACGTCCCATGCAGTGGCCTCCATCTGTAGCCCTGGGAGGTGGTAAGGGCCGGCAGGGAGGTGGGAGGGCAGGAGTGGGGGAAATTATGGGAAGAAACGGTGTCCAAAGGAACTAACAATCAGCAAAGGCTGATTCTGGTGTGGCAAAGGCAATAGTACAATAAGTGGAGAAAACAGAATTTGGGCAAAACAACCAATAAACCAATAACTAACTAGTAAGTAAATTGTCTTACTGTCATGGGCAGTCAGGGTCCACCCAACGGGTTCAACCTGGGGGCTCAGGGATTGCAGTGCAGTCAACAGCCTTGGGAGCCAAAGCAGGTGTAAGTGGCAGCGGGGATCACGGCGCTTAGGACCAAGGAGATCTAAGGCTGCTCCAGTGTTGTGGCAATGTTGTGGTAACTGCCATGTGGACTGCAGTCCCAATCACTCAATGCATGCTGCCTTGGGAGCTGCAGTCACCAGCCTGAGTTGGAGACTCCAGCCATCAGTGTGGTGACTACCCTGCGAGCAGATGATACCTGCTGTGGTGGTGATAGGTGCCCTGAGAACAGGAGTCACAGGCTATTGCACTCCATGTTGTCTTGGGGGTAGAGTTCACCAGCCATTACAACACAATCTGCCCTGGGGCAGCATTTTCCAGACTTGTTATTAGTTACTGCCCAGGGGGCAGCAGTCACCAGCTGTAGTTCTGGTAGATGCCCTGGGGGCAGCAGTCGCCAACCATAGCTCTTTCGACTTCCTTGAGGGGGCAGCAGTTATCAGCTTTTGTTACAGGATCTGCCCTGAGAGCAGGAGTCACCAGCCACAGCGCTGCATGTTTCTTTGGGGGCAGCAGTCATCAGCTATTTTTACAGGTTCTCTCTTGGAGGCAGCAGTCACCAGCCATGGTTGTGGTTGATACCATGGGGCAATTTTTAACAGGAGGGGGGAGAGAGAGAGTCAGTGGATTCAGTCTTCCTAGTCATACGAATAAACAAAGTGGAATCCACTCAAAGTGATAGTGATCGCTAGAGTGATGGGGAACACACAGTGTTGTTTAAATGCCCCTCACACACCAACAGGCCCCTTGGTGTCATGCTTCATCATCGGGGCCTTCGCACCCCTCTACGGGATGCGGCGTGCTACGACTCGCGGATACGCAGGAGCACTTGAAGTGAACTATGTGTGGGGGTGTGTGTTAATAACAAAAGTGTGAGTGAGGTGAGGTGAAAAAGTGAGTGGTTAAAAAATACCTGGCACGTGGGAGAAAAAAACTTTATTAAATCCCCGGCTGGTATTATTAAAATAAAAGTGCAGGGCGTGGTTTTGATAGATACGTATTAGGGTATCAGACCACTGTCTTAAAAGTCAACATGTTTCTGAGGTCAAAGCCCCCTTCTTCAGGACAAGGGTTAATGCACTTACCCTCCCCTTACTCACATGTAAGATGTAAAAGTGTAAATAAAAATTACCACAATGTGTAATGTTCCTAACAATGTTATATGTTAGTGAGTGTCGTTGCGCCCAATTGGCGTAAGAACCTGTGGAGACAAAATCATAGATAAACATACACATATATTTTTCACAGGTTTAGAGGAGAAGAATTATGCTTCTCTGAAAAAACATCAGGTAGAACCCAAAATAATGGGACCCTGGAAAAGAAAAAGAAAAAGAAAAAGGACACTACAAACATACACACACACAACACAAAAATTACTCTCTGCTCAGATGGAAGGAGAGCAAAAACAGAAAGGAATAAGGATCTTACTTAAAGTTCCCAACTACAGGACTTCATGAGCCTTTAGCGTATATTGGGGAATCCTTCCTTTCTAATCAGAAAACCTAAGAAATCAATATCAGGGGTTCAGTAGGAAGACATTGTCAACAATGCGCCAAAGGTACAGTGAACAACTGCTTCTCTCAGTGGTCTATAACTCACGGTTACTGCAACAGCTAATCGCCTGCCTTCCCTCAACGCGGCTCCGATGAAGTGAGCTACGAAGGAATTAAGGCCCTTATATATATTGTGCCTGTAGGTAATTAATGCTGATTAATTGAATAATACAACCCGGGGGAATGCCCAAATACGGAGATAACAACCTCCGAGCGTCCGGTGAAGCGCTAGCGCCTTTCACTACTCTATCGCGCATGCGCATTACCGCTCCAGAGGTACGCATGCGCGGCAAGCGAGACTGCCGCGCATGCGTCGACGGAGACACTTCGTTTTAACACGGAGCGGTCGGCTTTGCAGGTAAATGCCTGTAGGTGAATGACGCTTCAACTTTAAATGCACAAGGACATGCATTTGGATGCTAGAATAAGCGCATATAAGGCAGGGCATTAAGGCAGTTTTTACAACTAGAGGCAAGGCAAAATATAATAAGCAACGAGGACAGCAATGGTGAACTAAACTGCTATTTAGAAGTGTATTTGGATCAGTAGTTAGTTAAACTGCCTTCAAGTTTGGAACGTTGTACTGGTGTATTAACCCAGATGAACCCCGCAGATACATTTGTTGAATGTAACCACACGTGTACATCAACAAATCGAGATTGGTAGTCAGATTGAGTTTTATCTGAGAAGGTTCCATGGAATGGAATCGTTCAGCCCAGTGGTGTCGGTTCCCAACCGAAACACCCACCGTTGCTCTTTTTCTAGGAGACCTATCTCAGAGGGCAGTTGTTCAATTATTGTCCACTGTAGCTCGTTCACACAGTGTTGATGTTCAATATAATGGGTTGACATTTTAGTCGTTAGTTTCTTACACCTGATGTTGCTTTTGTGTTCATTTAACCTGACCCTTACAGGTCTGGTGGTCATCCCAACATATTCCTTTCCACATGGGCAGGTGATTAGGTAAACAACATTTTTACTGTTGCAGTTCGTAAATGCACGTTGTTCCCATGTCGTCCCATTGGTAAAGGTTAGATTCTGGCTCTTTTTTGTGAGGTGGCAGTTATTACAGTTGCCACACGGGTAGTGCCCATGTACGCCTTGCAACCTCGTCTGATCCTTGGTAGGAGGGGGTGGTCTTGTATGAACAAGTATATCTCTTAAGTTCCTACCCCTTCTGTGTGCAAAGAGAGGTTTCTCCAGAGTCAAGCCACCACTCGTTAAAGTGCGCCAATGTTTGTGGACCAATTTTGTCACTTGGTTGCTGACCGGACTGTATGTGGTAACACAAACCGTCCTGTTTGCGGCATCCTCCCTATGTGGATTGTCCTCCAGAAGGGCGTCACGGTTATTATTTCGTGCTCTTGTAAAAGCTTTCTTGATCACAGTTTCCGGATATTTCCTCTGTCTTAGTTTTGCACTTAGATCTTTGGCCTGAGTTTTGTATCTAGCCACATCACTACAATTCCGCCGAAGGCGTAGGAACTGTCCATAGGGAAGGTTCTCTCTCAGATGACGAGGATGAAAGCTGTCAAATCTGAGGAGACAGTTCCTCGCCGTTGGTTTAAAATGTGTTTCCGTTTTCAACATGCCGGCTTCATGGTAGATATTCAAATCTAAGAAAACCATGTTGGTATTAGATGCCTGGTGAGTGAATTTCAAAAAAGCATTTTGATTGTTCAGCCAGTCGATGAATTCAGTTATCATGGTTACATCTCCTTCCCAGATGACCAGGATATCATCAATGTACCTCCGCCAGGTGCGAATCCTCGCCCTGTAAGGATTGTCTGGGTGCAGGATTTTCGTAGATTCCAAATGATGGACATACAGTCCAGCCAGACTCGGGGCAAATGTGCTGCCCATGCTGGTCCCATGCTTTTGCCAGAAGAGAGTGCCCTCATATTCGAAAAATTTTTTCGTGAGTGCCAACGAGATGCACTCCATCACTACATTCCGTGGAGTGTGGTATTCCCAATTCGTAGAATGCAGTACCTCCTCAATGATTTGAATGGTCTCATCGTGGGGGAGACTCGTATAGAGGCTCTCCACATCCAAACTTAGCAGCATCTGTGAAGTTGGATCAAAAGTTTGATTGTTCAGCAGTTGTAGTACTGCTTTTGTATCACGCAGATAGGTGTCAGTAGCCTGTACAAGTGGCCTCAAGAAAGCATCCGCAAACTTGGATAATGGTTCCAGGATGGATGAGATTCCGGAAACTATGGGGCGACCAGGGGGGTCCTCCAGGTTCTTGTGCACCTTAGGAATGGTATAGAAGTAAGGGATGCGAGGGTTCCTCTGTGTCAGGAACTCGGACTCCTTTTTAGTAATCCAGTCATGTGTAAGTGCCTCTTCCACCATACCACCTATCTGGACTCTTAAAGATTCAGTGGGATCTTCCGTAAGTATTTGGTAGTTCCTGTTATCAGAAAGAAGCCGTCTGCATTCCTTGTCATAGGCTATGGTTGTTTGGATAACCACTGCACCACCCTTGTCTGCGGGTTTTATAACAAGGTTTTTGTTCATCCTCAACTCCTTAATGGCCTCATTTTCTGTTCTGCTCATGTTCTGAAAGACCTTTTGTCTGGTTTCTAGACCTTTCAATTCCTGCATCATGGCTTTTTCGAAGGCCAGTACTTCAACAGGAAGTTGGTTGTCTAATGGTGTAAATGTCGACTTGGGTTTTAAGCCAGTGTCAGAAGTCTCTGTGGGTAGATCCTTGTCTTTAAAGAATGCCCGTAACTTGATAGTCCTTATAAACTCCTGCATTTCCTTATGTAGTAGGAAAATGTCTGGTCTATTGGTAGGGACATAACCCAGGCCTTTATTCAGTACCTCCTTTTGCAGATCCGTGAGGGGCCAAGGGGTTATATTGATAACTAGGTCCCCCTGTGGCTGGTTGACGCCTGATTGGCTGCCATGCTCCTCGTTACTACACGTGGGTCTGACTCCTCTGTGGGTTGCCAATTCACGTTGTTGCCCTTCTTGTTCCGCCCTCTGCGGGATCCCTGGCCCCAAGATAAAAAAGGTTGTTGATTTTGGGGTACATTAGTTTGGTCTGGAACCCACTGGGGGTACATTTGTCCCATTTGGGGTGGGACAAACTGATATTGCGGGAATTGAAAAGGAGGTTGATAAGGGTTAAATTGAGGACCTTGAAAACCACGCCAACCTCTTTGACGTGGAAATTGGGCTCTTTGTTGACGAAAGCCGCCTCTTTGCTTTTTTTGCTGGAAACCTCCCGATTTGTTGCTTGAGTTACTGCCATCTGAGTTAACACTATCTGTGTCACTCATGGTATCTTTCATGACATAATCTGCTCGAGTATAAGGGTAGGCTCTCTCAGGAGTAAAGCGGTCTTTGTCTTTTTTCAGTTTATTAAATTTGCTTTGTTTCAAGCCAGTCTCAAATTCTTTCATTTGTTGGTTAAGTTCCTCTAAGCCCTTTTTAAGATCCGCTGGTGAAATGAAGGCCTTTAGCTGTACTTCAAGTCTTTGGATCTCTACTTTCAGCTCTACTGACTTCCTAGCTGCAGTCTGGACTATAAGCACCAGCCAATCCCTGGTACAGTGCCAAGAGATAAGTGACCATGCCTTCTTAAAAACAAGGTCGTCCTGGAAAATAAACGGTTCGGTTTTGACCAATAAACCTTGCGGGGCCATCTTGTTTCTCAAATACTCCCTCATCAGTAAGCCATGAAGGGCTGTCCTGATTTGGATTTTGCGGGTGTTCATCAGCTCATCCCAATCGGCTACTGCAGGCCCTGGGTCGCTATTGCTGAGGCCTTCAAAAGGTTTATCATCTGCTAGAATGCGGTCAATATCATCCTCACTAAAGGTCAGTCCGTGTTCATCCTCCATGTTGACAGATGAGGAGAGCAGGAAGGTTTTTCAAAGAAATAAAGTGGTTGTGTGTGAAAGAGTATGTGTGTAGGTCCAAAGGGAAAGGGAAGGGGACTCCCACAGCTGCACGCTGTCTATAAACAATTTTTAACAGGAGGGGGGAGAGAGAGAGTCAGTGGATTCAGTCTCCCTAGTCATACGAATAAACAAAGTGGAATCCACTCAAAGTGATAGTGATCCCTAGAGTGATGGGGAACACACAGTGTTGTTTAAATGCCCCTCACACACCAACAGGCCCCTTGGTGTCATGCTTCATCATCGGGGCCTTCGCACCCCTCTACGGGATGCGGCGTGCTACGACTCGCGGATACGCAGGAGCACTTGAAGTGAACTATGTGTGGGGGTGTGTGTTAATAACAAAAGTGTGAGTGAGGTGAGGTGAAAAAGTGAGTGGTTAAAAAATACCTGGCACGTGGGAGAAAAAAACTTTATTAAATCCCCGGCTGGTATTATTAAAATAAAAGTGCAGGGCGTGGTTTTGATAGATACGTATTAGGGTATCAGACCACTGTCTTAAAAGTCAACATGTTTCGGAGGTCAAAGCCCCCTTCTTCAGGACAAGGGTTAATGCACTTACCCTCCCCTTACTCACATGTAAGATGTAAAAGTGTAAATAAAAATTACCACAATGTGTAATGTTCCTAACAATGTTATATGTTAGTGAGTGTCGTTGCGCCCAATTGGCGTAAGAACCTGTGGAGACAAAATCATAGATAAACATACACATATATTTTTCACAGGTTTAGAGGAGAAGAATTATGCTCCTCTGAAAAAACATCAGGTAGAACCCAAAATAATGGGACCCTGGAAAAGAAAAAGAAAAAGAAAAGGAGAGCAAAAACTGTTTTTGCTCTCCTTCCATCTGAGCAGAGAGTAATTTTTGTGTTGTGTGTGTGTATGTTTGTAGTGTCCTTTTTCTTTTTCTTTTTCTTTTCACCCTTGTCCTGAAGAAGGGGGCTTTGACCTCCGAAACATGTTGACTTTTAAGACAGTGGTCTGATACCCTAATACGTATCTATCAAAACCACGCCCTGCACTTTTATTTTAATAATACCAGCCGGGGATTTAATAAAGTTTTTTTCTCCCACGTGCCAGGTATTTTTTAACCACTCACTTTTTCACCTCACCTCACTCACACTTTTGTTATTAACACACACCCCCACACATAGTTCACTTCAAGTGCTCCTGCGTATCCGCGAGTCGTAGCACGCCGCATCCCGTAGAGGGGTGCGAAGGCCCCGATGATGAAGCATGACACCAAGGGGCCTGTTGGTGTGTGAGGGGCATTTAAACAACACTGTGTGTTCCCCATCACTCTAGGGATCACTATCACTTTGATACCACGGGGCAGCAGCAATCTGCCATGCTTTTGTTAGCTGCCCTTGGGGTTGGAAACATCACATATATATTACTACCTGCTGTGTTTAGGACAGCATTCACCACCCATTGTTATAGGGTCTTTCCTGAGGGCAGCAGTCTCCAACCTTGGTGATGGTCATGAGCAATAGTTGTCCCGAGGGCAACAGTTGCCAGCCATAACAATAACTGCTGTAATTTGCTATTATTATTGCTTCTGCCCTAAGGGCAGAATTCACCAGCCATAGCATTGCATGCTCCCTGGAAGCAGCAATCACCAGCCATGGTTGTCGTAGATTCTCTGGAGACAGCCATCATGAGGCATGCTTATGGTAGCTGCTGTGGTGAATATAGGCACCATCTACATCCTATTGCCTTCTGTCTTGATTGCAGCTATCACCAGCCAATGTTGCAGATTCTGATTGAGTGGCAAAAGCTTGCCCTGCATTAAATGGAAGGGGAGGGAGCGGCGGTCACTGGCCAAGGCAATTTACTCGGCTCTAGGAGTAGTGGTCAACAAAGTTAAGAGCCTGTACTTGGGTAACAGTAGCCAGCTAAAGTCTTGTATTTTGCCCAGGAAGCAGACTGCAGCAGTGGCAGCCAAAGCTGCCCTTGACACACCAATACATTCTATGTTCATTTCCTTTGCAACAGCACCACTAGCAGTGGCAGTGTGTGATGGGGCAACAAAAGACACCCCTAACAGGGCAGGTTGGCAACAATCAAGACCAGAAGTGCATGATACCCTGGAGACCAATCGGAGCAATTGCGCTGTTCCTATGGCACTATTAAATAATTAAATCTTTGTGTATTACCCTCAGAGCAGTCAAGTAATTGAAGCCAATGCTGTTTTTACAGCACCAATATGATAACAGTAGTAAGGGATGGCACACTGGGAGCAGTTGACCGCGACAACAGCAGTCCAAGTGAACCTTGGAGCAGCAGTAATGGGCAGCAGCCACCAGCAATTGGAATGTATATTACCCTGAGAGTAGTAGTTACCATCCACAGCCCTCAGTACAGCAGTGAACTGGCCATAGCAGTCGAGATACCCTGAGCAACTACCAATCAAACACTGATGTGTGTGCTGCCCTGGCAGTATTATTAATAAACGTCAGGACTGTGTGATGCTCTGGGGGCAGTTGACATCAGCAAAATCAATGAATGTTGCCATGGAGCAGCTTTAAACCACCATGGGGTCATGGGGTAGCACCCACTATTAACAGCACTGTTTTGTGTCTAGAGGGGAATCTTCCACGGGCAGGACAGTGGTGGCAAGAGTCACCATCTGAAGTAACGGGTGTTGCTCTGGCAGAAGCAGAAACCAGTTGCATTCTGTGCCACAACAGATGTCCTTGGGGTAGCATTTTACTCTCATTGTGTATACTGGGGTAGGAATATCAACCACCCGAAGGAGGCAGCTGTCAAAGTTGTGTTCCCTCCTGGGAGCAGCAGTGATGAACTTAGTGCCAGTGTGGGAACAGCTGACAGCATTAATGGCAGTCAGTGCTATACCTGGGCAGAAGTCAGTGCGTGATGCCTTCGTAGGTGCAGTCAGTAATCTATCATTGTGGCGTGTACAGTCATGGGGCCCAAAGCCATGAGCCATGGTGGTATTTGCTGCTCTCTGTGTCTGCCTAGGTCCAGGTGAAATACCTATTACAGTGGTGTAATCCTGCATAATTTCTGGTATTTTGTGTTCTACTTGTTGCACTAAATGCCTAGCGTGGGGAGTCCCATGGGTAGCCAGGCACTCTACAGGAATCAAAGAATATAATAGAATAGATTACATCCTTAAGTCACACCGCATTAATTGAGATGTCCTTCCAGTAAAAATGTTATCACAGTAGTATGGGAACAACGTGAATGACTTGAACATGAGTGGCTGTTGTTCACAGCATTGCATTTTAAGCACAAAGTGCGTCCTTGAACGCAAATTGGACGCGAGGGTGCATTTCATGCTAAAAAAGGCATTTTGTGTCATTGTTTGCAAAATATATGTAATTTCACCAGAAGAAAATACACACATTTTGCTCTGGCCTAATGCTGCCATGGCAGTAGCAGACACCATTTCAATTTGCGAATGGGAAAGCTATCTACTAAACTGCAGTTTTCTTTAGCCTGTAGGCAGCAACAATTAGCAGTGTTTGCTACCATGGTGATAGCAGCTAACAACCTTATCATGCTACCTGGAGGGCAGCAGTCACAAGCAATACTAGTTGTACCCCCTTTGGGCAAGCAATAGCCCATTATAGTGGTGTGTGCTGGCCTGAGAGAGAGTATGGACACGAACAATCAAAGCAAATTGTTTTCCCTGGGTTAGTAGTAAACTGTCACAGTGGTGTGAATTCCAGTGGAGCCACAGTAGCCAGGTATTAGAGGTAACTGTCATGGGGACAGTGGTCACCAGTAATCGTAATGGTTGCTGTCCTTGTGGCAGTAATAACCTAACCAAGCGGGTGTGCTCTGCCCTGGAGGCAGCAGCCATCGACAGTGTAAGTATCTGCTATCCTAGGGTAACATTTCTAGTCATAGCAGTGAATGATGCTTTGGTTGCAGGAATCACCAGCCATGACAGCCATGCTACGATAAGCCAAACCTCTATTTTACCTTTGACAGCTGGTCACCAGGCAAAGATCAAGGGCTTTAAACATTCAGTGCTGGCACCTGTGAAAGAGAGCTGTCACCATGCACATGGGATAGTGGTGGAAATATGGCACAAGACTTTCCAAATACAAACCAAATGCATAGCTGCATGGTGTCCCATTGTTAGGCATGATAACTTCAGCTAATCCTGACTTTTTACCCAAATGCACCTGATTGCTGTTTTTTTTAGCTCATAGTTAGAATGTTAACAGCACCATTTCAAGTTCTGGAATACAATATGATTTCTTTTTAAAGGTCAGGACTGACTATGGATGTCCAAATAACAGCAAGCAGTACCATCTTAATGTAGCTAGTCAAAGAGTGCAGAAATACAGTGGCATGCATAACGCATCCGTTTTAGGAGCCTTAAAATGCAGGGCTACAAATGAATCTGGTGTAATTCAATATTTTGAAGGTTTCACAAGGTACTATGCTGTTTGCAAGGTTTATTACCCCTACAAAGTCATAATATTCAGTAAGGAGTAGGTGAATAGTCACCAACTGTATGCTAGAATTTGGTTATTAAAACATTTGCATATAATAGTGTTACTTTTTTAATCCATTGATAGTCCTATATACCAGAAAGAGTCCTGATAGATTGAGTATGAGAGGTAATGGGATGTGGGAGAGGCTAATGAGATGTCAGTGTAAGTGAGAGTGCAATGCACAGACTTGCTATGCTTAAAACAGTCTAGCATAAAACCATTGGATATATTGCGAGTGGGCAGGAACTACATACCAGGCTTTACTTCTCGTTGTAATTAAATGTGTGCTTTATAACAATCCCTGCAAAAAACAACTTGTTTTGTAAATAATGGAAAACTGTTTTTTATCTATGTTGGGGTGTAAACAGCTGAATAAACACAGTTAAGCACTGATTTCAAAAGCTTTGAAAAACACTGAAAAATGACCACTGTAATACACATAAAATAAACACTAAAAACAGGACACGCTAAATATACGTTCAGTTACAATACAGTACTTTGTTAACCCACACAAATACCAATACCATAACACCCAGTGATGGGCCAGTTAATTGCAGGTCATGTAGGCTGCATAATAATTCTCCTTTACTGCTTGACACTATTACACTTACCTAAGACAAAACTGCTAAGGGTCATGTCCATTGCCTAGTACTGTACCAACCACAGCAAGTAAAACACCCATCTCCAACTGAACAAGCATGGAATAACTGAAGAGCCCTTCCACATTCTACTGGCCAATGGAAGGTCCGTATTTAATCCACCACTGCAGGTCCACACAAGCCACATACTACGACCGCTTCTTGACATTTCACAGCGACAATCAGATATGGGATTATGTTGCCAAAGTACATCCTAGCAGATCTCTCCACCATTTCTAACTTTATCCTTGCCTTCTCAGGCCCATAATCATTAAACAAAATATCTTAAAATGGAGAAATCAGTGAAGTAACTAGCTAAGTGGACCATGAACATAAGAATTACCGCATATGGACAAGCAGAACTGCTCAAAGCTGCTAGCATACTGAACACCTTAAACCATGTGCCTGTCTCAAACCCTCCTTTACCCATTACACTGCTAAGCGCTACATCCCATAGCATGATAATCTCACCTCGGAGGTCCTCACGCTCAACATGGAAACACTTCCCACACAGGATCAGAACAAAGGCAGCATACTTCCAACCACACACTACATGATGTAGAGTGCTCCCTATGTAGGCAAGCGCCTCCGTGCCCCACTGTAAGAAATTGAGCATATTAGCTGATGGAGAGGAGGTGACTCAATTTAAGTAATGACCACAACCTTTTTTAGGGGGAATCACCAACATCACTAATTAACCTGACTCAACCCCCTGGTAGCTATGGCATAGAGCAGAAAGGGTTAACTTGGAGGCAATGTGTAAAGCATTTAAGCAGGTCCAAAAGAGTAATAAAGTTAAATCATAAAAGAAATAAAAATCTAAAACCAATTCAGATGAGTAGGGTAACTTTTAATAAATAAAATGATACAGAATGACAAACCTCAAATAAAGGGAACCAGATTTATGAATTTTTAAAGTTTAGAGTTTAAAACAGCAGCAAAAAGTGTTAAGCGCCAATCTGGTTTGCTTGAGTGGTACCTATGCACGAGTTAAGGCCAACTGGGATGGAGCAGAGGTCAGATACAGAAACCAGGTGTTTCCTGGTCGGAAGTTTTAGCTTTTGACTTAGCCTCTGAAGTTGAAGTTGAAATTCCTCAACAGGGTAAGGCAGCAGACTGTAGCCGAAGAAACAAGGCTCCAGGGAAGCCTTTGACCTGTGTTGGGAAAGCTCTAAGCGGTAGAAATTTGAATTTGTCCCCCAAGGATTGGCCCTTGCCAGCTGGATACTTTTAGGTGTCTTCGCCCGGTGAAGATTTCCATGTTCGGACGTAATCACTTTTCTAGAGCTCAAATTCGTCCAGCGGGGAAAGGCTGTAAGCTGCATCTGAACAGGAGTACACGAGGCAAGATACCTTCTCCAAAAGGATCCCGCTAATTTGGATTTGCTGTTTCGGAAAGGCTCTGAGCAGTAGCAATGTCAATCGTCAGCCCACTGGCAACACACCTTTGGATCGTTGGATCGACTTGGCAGGTTGGTCACAGTCCTCCAAAGGTCTTTGAAGCCAAAAAGGTTCCAAGTTCTAGGATTGAGAAGATGTTAGGAGGAGTACACATTTTACACAGCCACGTGTCCAGGACCTTAGGGGAAGCACATGGGGGTAAAGACTCGCTCCAGCTGAGGCCAACAGCAGGTTCCAGCGCAGGTCCAGATCGGACTGGTCAGCTGGACCCTTGGAGTCCACTTCTTTGTTCTGGGTACAAGAGAGAGAGACTGGTCCAGTCTTCAGGGCTCCTATCAGGTCTCGGACAGCAGGGTCAGTCCTCTTCTGATCTTCCAAAGGTTCAGTAGGGTTCTGAGGCCTGGCACTAGCTTGTGGTTGAGTGACTCCTCGCTCTTCTCTAATCAGTGGTGTAAAAGTTCCCAGGTTTTACCCTGTTTATTTTTGCATATTCTGTCTGTCCTACTGCAAAAAATCCCACGGTGCCCTTTTGTAACTAATACCAAGTTGGTAGAACCTTTCTTCCTCTGTGTAGAGCTTGTGTTCTCACCCTACAGGTGTGACTTTGGTAATGAGTAACTCATCCTCTGTTATTACTCTAAATAAGTACTGGGGGCAACCCCTCTCCCACTGAAATTGATGCCAACCTGACTTGGGGAGGACACAGAAAGGGCTGGCCCAGGTGGCAACTAACATTTTCCTATGATATGGTAGCGTCTTTGAAAGTACTCAAGTTCCTGGACACAGCCCACTGGCCATCAAGTCAAGGGGAGTGCTCTTCCCCTTACCCAAGGACATTATCCTCCTGTGGAAGTAGTTTTCACACCTCATCAAGGCAACTATTTAGCTGCAAAGTAACAGTTGGAGTCCATGCAAATGGGCCTCCTGAGGCTTTAGGCATGGAAAAGGTAACTTTCTAAAAGTACCTTTCCCTTAATATTTATTGTAAATTTGATTTTACCAATAAATTGCATTTTGCTTAACTATCAAACAGAGTCTTTCAATCATATTGCTAGTTTTTTGCTATCCTAATTTAACATTATTTAGTGTAATGATATAACCCAGTGTTTTCCTATAGATTAGTCAGCCTTGTTACATTGAAAATAGCTTTTGGGGCTTTTATACTTTAATGACATGTTTAACATTAAACATTTACATGTCTTACTTTTTAAAAATACCATGAACCCTGCCTTATGGACAATAAGGTCTACATAGTTGAGATTTATAAGTATTTAAAAGGAGAGTTTTGACCTGTCAAAAGGGTTTATTTTGACAGGTCGAATTGGCAGTTTAAAACTGTACAGCCAAGCTACAAATAGTTGACCTGCAGTCCTGTTTGCACTATTGGTATTGTGGAGTGCACAATGGGTGGTGCAGTCCACTAGTGACATTTAAATTACAGGCCCTAGGTACACTTTTTAACATATACTAGGGCCTGCTCGGTAGGTTAAATATGTCAATTAGGCATATGCCAAATTCAACATGTTAAAGAGGAGAGCACAGCCACTATATCACTGGTTAGCAGGAGTGAAGTGCACAGAGTTGTACAGGCAGTGAAAACAGTCAAGGCAAAAATCGGGGGGGGGGTGGGTGGGTACAATATGCAAAAGCTAGTCATTCCCTACACCACATAGAGGGAAAAAGTGCTAATTAAATGTTGCCATAAAATACTCTTTCTTTTCCAACAATGTCTGTGCAATGAAGGCTTGTAAACTATTGAATTATTTTGAAAAAGAGCCAAAACATTGTCTTTCTTCTGAGCTTGTCTTTTCCCTCACTTTTCACTTTCTCTACCTCTTGTTGATCCCTTTGGCCCTTCTAGATTTCTTTATCCTTGTCCTCCCTGCTTTTCTTTTCATCTTTCATCCTCTTCTCCTTCTGTTTATTTCACTTTGTTTAACCTACTTATTCCTTTCGTTCATGCTTTTTCCATACTTTTCACAGTCTTGAGGGTGCCCTTTCTTCATTTTACATTTTATTTTTGGTATTTCTCTCACCCCTGAACTGGCCTCCTCTCATTTGAAACAAAATGGAGCATGGATTAAATCTGATGCTATATAGGAGGCACTGGTGCCGACCGTGCTCACACAACAGCAGAAAATAGAAAGTGAATCTGTTCTGCGCCTCAGAGACTTGTATTCAGGGCCCAATGAGAGAAACAATGGGTCTTGTATTTTTAGCATGAAACAATGGGAGTCAGGCGGCTGTCAGCCAATCCGGATCTATGGAGGCGAAGTCGGGGCAAGAAACTTGACCCTGCCAATATGAACCCGGTCCCCTGATATACCTCAATAATAAAAAATTGTTGTCCAGAGAGTTATATTTTTGATTTGTGTTTTTGGATCATTAGAGAAGTAATTTAGCTTGTGTAGACTTTGCTTATCCGGGCCGATTTTTTCTGGGTTACATTTTTCAAAATGGCATATGTTTTGAAGTGATAATGTAATAATTCAGGAACCATGAGACCTGTATACTTCATTTTGGCGTCAATAGAGTAAGAAGAGACATACATAGAATTTAATCAAATAATAATGTTTTTAATCATTTTATGTATACACTACCAATGTTTATGATCTGAATATGGAAACCTTTAATGTTTATCACTCCTGTTTTAGACATATTTTCATAGTTCATTTTATGTATTTGTTTCAGTAATCGCTTGTGGTACATTTGCAGAATGTTGAACATTTGAGAAGAGCATATAGACAGGGACATCTTTTTGTAGCACAGGTTGTGCAAGTACTTGTGCGTGTAACTTCTGAAGGTAGAGGCTTAAGAAATTTCATACGCTTTAGCACCCCATTAATATCTTCCTAACCAAAGTCACACACATCTTTCTCTACAAACGCATGATCCAAAAAATGTGCACATCTTCTGATCAAGTACAATGCTCTTTTAATGTGTCCAGGCACAGAATATGATGTTGGTGGAAGGTCACTTAGAGGGACTGATCACTTGAATTCACTATACCAAAGATTGTCAAATGTGTGAAGGTCAGACCTTGTTTTTCACACAATTGCAAGGTATTTTACCACGTCTTTAAAGTCACATTCTTCTTTTGTCTCAGCAAATCCTTTTAGAAACTTCACAGGTTCAGCAGTTAAAGCTCCAAGCTTTGTTCCAATTCAGCTCATGATGTCATCATTCGTACGAATATGTGCCTTGATAAGAACACTGGGTATCTCTCGGCCAAGTTTCTTGTACAGAATATGAAGCGGGATTAAATGTTTTTCTAGATTGTTCCATAACGTATGCATAACTCTGACAATACTTGACTTCTGAACATTGCAATACATCTAAATGCACAATATTAACACCTGTGTCATGTAACAGACTCGATTGGAACCATTTTGAACAGCCCACTCAACATGTGGCACAGCACGAAGGTCAGCTTCCTCCAATTTGCCGATAAGTCCTTGAACAATGTGGCTTGTAACTTTTGAATGTATCTCTGAAGGCTCCAACTCCTCATTGGCAATCATTCCACTTGCAATAATTGGAAATTAATTGTTCACTGAAGCATCAGCAATGTTTTGCCGAGTTAACATCTCCAAGTTCATCTTATTTGATGTTGATAACCAGAATTGAATAAGTTGCACAGGTATAGGTGTCACATTTTTGATGCAGGCAAAATCATTTGTTCCACCTGTAGACATTCGTCTGATTCTCTCACATTGTTTGACAGATAGTTCAGGATAACTGTCAAAGACAATGTGCAGTTCTTGGTTGGTGCACTCTGACTTTGATATCTATAGAACAGTCTAAACAACGTCTCCAGAGTTTTGCATGAATAAAATCTTGACCATTCATAATTGTGGCATATAGTCGACAAGAACAGCAGTTTTGAAGGAGGACACCTTTTGGAATTGAAATTCTTCAGGTGAAAGGTTTTCCTTCGGGCTCTTGTACGAGTTTGTGCGTCACTGGTTTGGTTGCAGCATCTCCATCAAATAATGCGTTTCTTGGAAAAAGATCATGTGACAGAATGTCTTTGATAAATTCGCCCTTTTTTTGCTACATCCTTCTCTCTATCTGCTTGTGAAAGTAGTTTTTTGTAACTTGTTTTGTAGTGGCTGGTTGGACAAAACTCTTACTATCACAATTAAAGTGTGGAAGTTTAGCTTAAGTGGTTATGTCAAATAGCTTTTTCTCTTTAAATACAAATCTCTCCTGCTTTGTTCTGCGTATAGTTTCGATCCCTGTTCCAGGTCATCTAGTAGACATGTCTTCATATTGTTATCCACATACTGTTTGGTCACCAAGTTGTGTAGACGCACAGACTCAGTAATTTCAAAAGGCTGTCAACATGTTTATGATAACGTTCCCATCTCTTTCCCACAAATTTGTAATGAGGAACAGTTTCACAATGGTCCATTAATTTTGAATTTGTTATCTCTCTGAACACATTGCAAATAGAAAGGACTTCATTGTAAACTAGCGGCCATTGAGCAACATATTCACTTTTATGTGTCTGACCAACAATTTACCTTTGAGCTTTTCTGTGATCTCTGGATAGTCTGTTGCAGTTTCATATCTGGAGCCACAGCATTGAACTTTCCCTCCCTGTCTTTCACCATAAAATGTATTTGGGTGAATTTTCTGTGGAGTTATGGTTTTTCCACCTCTAGCTTGTTCAGTCTTTCCAAATGCCAGGACTATACCTCAGGTAGTTCATGCCACAGTCTTCTCGTGTAGCTCCTAATCATCTTCCCAATCAACATGTACCACTTGAGCTAACATGTGTAAAACATTTCCCCAGTACTCGCAAGTTCTGATTTTTCTTCACATTCTTTGATAAACCCTACAAACATAGTTTTCAGGTTTTCTGATTTTGAACTGAGCGTGTTGAACATTGCCTTGCTTTGCAATATGTCTTTTGAATGCCTTGTTCACTTCTAAGAAAAGATGTGCAAAGCCTAATTTGTCATTCTTGTTCCAGAAGACATTCCGATGCAGTGTTTCTATAGCCTCAGATATGATGAGCATACCTTGTAACGAACTAACATAATGAGTTCTGCTCAATACTGACTAGACAGTTTTGCTTTCAGAGATTTCAGCCTCAATAAGTGCATCGTCTATGCCATAGCCACTGAGATAACTTACTGCACACCGCAGCACAACTTATGTCATGTGGAAAACACCCATCACTGGATAAAAATCATCAAATTCTACTGGATTGCTTATAGAAAATGTCAGCTACAAAATAGAAAACACCTTCATCACAGAGAATTGCAGAATAGGCTGGCATTCAAGCTGAGCATTCACATTTTAGATTTTTGTTTTTAGAGTTGTGTATACTGTTGAGTAGTTTGTGACTGGAAATGGTATTACTGGTAAAAAACATTTCTCTTCAGTGGAATGGTATTCTGGGAGATCAGAGCATAAATTCCAGCCCATGTAGGAACTAGCTTTTCTTCATTCTTCAGTCCGCTCGAATAAGCGATATGATAAATTCAGTTATATCAGCTTTGCGAACCACAGCA
This sequence comes from Lissotriton vulgaris, assembly GCF_964263255.1. Lineage (NCBI taxonomy): Eukaryota > Metazoa > Chordata > Amphibia > Caudata > Salamandridae > Lissotriton > Lissotriton vulgaris. The sequence continues at coordinate 585,021,358 of NC_141691.1, forward strand.
TAAGGTAGAAGAAGATCCATGTCCTCAGCCACTTTGAAACTTTCTGGTAGACTGGGACATGTTGGTGGCTTGTAGTGATTTTGCACATGTTGGCAAGGCAGTTCGGTTATAAGTTTGCAGCTTTGTTTGTCATTGCCTACAACTGACACAGCTTGTTTTCCAGCAGCTACTTCATTGGTACAGTCTTCAAAAAGCACCATGGCAGTATCATTTGAACTGGGTGTTCAAGACAAGGCAAGGAAGAGCTGGCTTCAAAATCAAAATTATCAGGAGCAGCAATTGTAAATTCTTTCCTGGTAAAGTGAAGTGGTGTGCTATCGGATTTACAAGATTTTACAGCATGAGATGCTAACAAATTCCTGTTCCGTACTATCTAAATATAACTTGTTGAAACACCAATTTGATTAATTGAAGTGATAAGCTCTCTACTTTTACACTGGTCATAGATTGCTTGGGCACTCATCATGTGTAGTGGAGTTTTCTTTTTGCCGTAATGTAGTTCATAAAACATGATTTGGAAAAGACATTTCATTTGCACAGCATAAGACTGTCGGTTCATGGGATTGTCTTCCACTTCTTCGCTTATATCTTCAAAGCCATCACCATTGTGAACTTTAGTTTGTAGCAGTTTTGATTTGCTGATATTAAACAATTTGGTAAAAAAAAGTTAAGACAACATCAGGCATTCTTGTTGATTCCCATGATTTGCAGAGCTCTGGGACATCACTAAATTTGTCATTAAGTCCAAAATGTTAATCTTTCAGGACATTTCTTAAAATGGTTGTATTGTATTGTTATTGTAATTGTAATGTGTTCCTGCTTTCTGTGATCTTACTTTGGCAGCAAGACCTTAAGGAGTCAAATCACTAGAGAACATCATAAGTGTCTCATTCTTTTTGTTAGACTAACAAAAATGAATTTTGTCATTGTACATTCTCACCAGAAAAATCTTAATTATTATGGATCAATACAGTTTCATCAATGTTGACCATTATTTCTTTCTCACCTCACTGAGTGTGAACCCTTTAGCCAGCCCTCAAGTGTGGCTTTAAAACTAAATTTGCTACTTTAAAGAGTGCGAACTTAATTGGCCGACGGTTACATTGCTGCTGGGAGCTCATTGTACATTCATATTTTCAAATACATGCATGCAGTTCGGGCAAGCATACAGATTCGCTGCAAATACATTCATCTCGCTGTTTAGAACAGCTATTCTTCTGAAAACTTCATCTTGGAAGAAACTAACTGCAGATAAAAACATGTTTGCCCTTTGAGACTCAAATTCTCTGTACTTTGTTCTTTTGTCTGCCCCTATGGCCCTTGTTCTGGCTAGACAACAGATAACACATTGAAGATCCTCTGATTTCTGATCAGTTGTTGGAGGTGGGCAAGGGGTAGCCATTGATCATCTAAGTGGATGGGCATTGGGTTTGGTTGTCGTTGCTTTCTCAGAAGACCCGTACTCTTGTTGTGGTTTACTGGTGTCTGCTATTTTTTGACAGTTTGTTTCCAGTCTTTTTCCATTGTGTACGACTTATAGCAGTTGTTGTTATAATGGTAAAATATTTGATCCTCTTCACCTATCAATTTCAATATTTTGTGAACTTCGCCTTGCTGTATGTTGGACTTGGCCCTTAAGGCAGGTTCACCCCTAATCTTTTTGATTTTAATCTGTGATATGCGTGGATGATTTTCTGGTCTGTGCGCACTTTTTCTCTGTGTCCCAGAGTAAAGTGCGTGCATGTGGTTAGGCTGGCCTGCTCTCCCATAGGGATGCATGGGGAATGTCTGTGTCCCTAGTAATTCCTGATGTGTGGGGAGTGCATGCTCGAATTTGGTATGTGCGTGTTCGTGGGAATGAATGCTTCGCAATGGTGTATGTTGCGTGAGTGTGGCATGTGTAGAAATGCCATTTCTAGTACTTGGCATATTAATGGAAAATATGCCTGCAGTGTGATTGGCTGGAGCTGGCTGGTGAGCCTGGCTCCAGGAAGGCTGGATGGGTCTGCCCGGTGGTGAGTGTGAGATCAGCATGCTTGATGGCTTGGGAGGAGTGCCCCTGGTCCCTGATGGGCCTGGACTTTCCCCGGACAATGCTGGCTCCCCCCCCTGTAGTGCGACTGATGGCCCTAGCCCTGCCAGTGAATAGAGAGGGTGGTTGAGGTAAACAGAGTACTTCAGAACCAGCTGCGACTGGTTTTCCCCCCACCCTGCACCCTGAGACAAAGGGGTTTTCCTGTATAAGAAGGGGCTGTGTCCCCATGCAATTTGTCCTGTTCTTGGTTCTGCCTAGGATCTTGCCAGAGGGGGCTGCTGCTGCTGCAGGGGCCAAGAGGACCGCCACTTGGCTGTCTCCCTGCCTGGAGACCCAGTGTGCTGGCTCTGGCCCTGCCTTGCCCCTCTGCCTGCCTCCAGACTCTGCTGGAGCTTTCCTGTGCCTGGAGGCACCCTGATTTTGATTTGTAGTGCTAGGAGCGCTTTCCTTGTGCCCCAGCGCTTTGCTGATATTTCTAGCGCTAGGCGCGCTTTCTGGAGTCCCTAAGCGCTTGGGAGCGCGGTATTTTGCATTGCCGGTGCCCACCCGGCATTGGGACCCATTTCGCCGATTTTCGGCATTGGCGAGTGCCCACCTCGCTTTATCTTTATTTTGGAGGCCGGTGCCCACCCGGCATTGCCCCGTACTTTGATTTCGTAAATACCTCGAGGGAGCCCACTCCTCGGGTATTGAGAAGCCGCCTGCCTACCTGGAACGGGCCGCCGCGCTACCCGCGACGACCCGGAAGTGTTCTGGCCGACCGGCCAATCGCAGCGCGGCCCCTGAGAGGCCGACCGGAAGTCCCGCCTCTGCAACCAGGCAGCAAGGAGAGAGGCGCCGCCAGCGAGGCTCCAAGGAAGAGGAGCCCCGCGCTGCAGTGAAGGAGAGCCGGCAGTGTTCCTGCCCCCGCAGCACCAGCGTGATACCGGTGAGTGCGGGGACAGGGTCCTTTGTTGGTCGAGCGGCCCCGATTGGCAGAGGGCCGCTCCAACGCTGCTGCATTTCTTTGTGGAGCCCCGAGGCTCCGTGGGGCATCCTATTTGATCCTGAGTCCCCCGTGAGGGACTCCAACGCGCCCATTTGTGCTGTGCGAGCCTGCAAGGCTCCTGGGGGCCATTTGTTTATTTAAAGCCCCAAGAGGCTCCAGAGGCCACAGTTGTTGCTGAGCCCGGCGAGGCTCCTTGCCCTACCTGTATTTACGAGCCCCGAGGCTCGAGGGGGCATTTTATTGATTTAGAGCGCTGAGCTCTACATTGCACATTTGTTCAGCGAGCCCTGAGAGGCTCTAGGGGGACACAGGCAGCTAGTTGGTTGTAGCCCCGAGGCTCCCACGCTGTGTCTTCCCCCCTTGTTCTTGAGCCCTCCTGGCTCCAACGTTTGCCCAGTTCATATTTACAACTGTCCAGCACTTAGTGGACAGTTGCCACGTTTAGGCTTTGTGTTCTGTGCTGCCTGCACAGACCCCCTGACACTGAGACTCAGGGCAATCCGCCCCTTTCGAGGCCAGTTGGCCTGAGGGACACTTTTGAGTGTTGTGCTTTGTGCACCCCGCGCATGGTAATTCCTTGTTATGTGATTCTTGCGCATGTGTTCTAACCTGTACCTTCTCTAAAAGTAACCTGATTAGGTATTCTTATGGTTATCCCCTTTTGCTAAATGTGACCTGCAGAGAGGATTGTTTATGTTTATCCATTATGCTAAATGTGACCTGCATAGTGAATTGTTGATTCCGCTTACCTTTTCTAAACGTGACCTGATTAGGTATTCTGATGGTTATCCCCTTTTGCTAAATGTGACCTGCATAGAGGATTGCTGATGTTGCATTTTATGTTTAGGTTTCCTTCCCTTTGCTAAGAGTGAATTGCTTAGGTGCTGGTATCCCTTCCTTAGGTCCTAGTTACCTGCGTGATTTACCTACAGTGAGTTAGGGTTGCGTAGGAGGTCCTTACTGTTCCAGTGATTACTGGATGTGTGTTGCATTTATGATTTTGGTGCTACTCATTCTATGTTTACGACATAAGTGTATATCTACCAGTATTATTATCTAACAAGTGCCTACCCCTGACAGTGGTCCATGTGGCCCTGTCCTGTACATAATTCCCCTTGTAAATTCTGCCCGTGCCTCTGGCACATTGTACAGTTTGCGTGTGTTATCTAATGTGTTTTGTCTATTATAAATACAAAGGCTATTTTTGATATATATCCTTGTGTAGAGTCTTTCTTTGTGGTGGGCCTTGGGTGTTGTTGCTGGGGTGCGTGCGCAAATACTTAACTCATACCGCCTCCAAGTTTAGCCTAGACTGCTCGCGCCACGCTACCTAGAGGGCGAGTGGGGGTTGCCTTGGTGTGTGACTCCCCTGCCCTGACTTTAGAAATGGTGATCCCTGACTGACCTCGACGCGAGTCTTGGCCGGCCAGGGTCCCGTTTCTAACATTGGTGGCAGCGGTGGGATAAGGATTTGTGTTTGCGCTGTACCACAGTGGCGACAGGCCACACTTCAAAGCTCTGCATTTTTTAGATAACCGCATTTTTGGGGATTATTGTTTTTTAGGTGGAGTTCAGTTTTGCTTCTCCTGAAAGGTATCATTTGTATTTTGTCCAGTACCTTGTTCCCCGCCCTGCTCCCAGAGTTTGGTACCTGTGTCGCTAGTGGTCAGGTTGAGAGAATCAGGGGTGGTAGAAACTGCCTTACCAGTCCGAGGGGAGGGTTGTGTGTGAATGAGTGTGTGTTACGCTGGACAGTGGAGTGCAAGTTCTGAGATAGGAATCTTGCTGAATTATGCTAATTATAATCTCCTGTTTAGCTCAGACCCCCAGGTTCCCTGTGTCAAACTTTTCCCGAGAACGTCCGTCAAAATGGAGCCAGTTTTTGATCTCTGTAGTCTGTTTAGGTACAGTAGATTAGAGCTGGTCAGATTCTGCGAAAAGGGAGGCATAGAGGTGAGTGAGTTGGTTACTCAGTCCCAGCTTAGGGACAGCCTGATCCAGTGGCAAAAGGGTCAGTGGGATCTCGAGCACAGTGAGAAAGATAGGGCCCGGGCCGCACGCCATGAGGGTGGTGAGTCTGTGGGGAGCCCTGAAGATTCTGTTGATGAATGTGAGTTGGATGAGGATGACAGTGGATGGATGTCAGCAGAGAGTGATGACCCCATAGATAGGGAGTCCCTTGCTGGGTCCATTGTCAGTACCAGTGCCCCATCCCTTTCCCTGTCCCCAGAGGAGTGGTTGGATAGGAAGGAAGAGAGGGAGTATCAGCTAGCGTTGGAACAGCTCAGGTTGGAGCATGCCAAGCTAGAGGCTGAGAGGGCCTTGTTCAGGGAGAAGGTAGCCCAAGAGAGTAGGTTACCCCCTGAGTGCATGTGTAATTGTCTGGATTCCCCAGGGAGGGTGGAGTCCAGTGGTGGCAGCTTTTTAAGTGTTGGTATAGACAGTCCCACTCCCAGTTTCCCGAGTACGGTTCCTGTTTCCCCCGCAGAAGAGTTTGGGTTGAAGTTCAGGAGACTTAGGAAACTGCCTCATCAGTCTTGGGAAGACTTTGAAGATGAGTGTTGTGGAGCACTGTTTGATTGGGAAAAGGCTCACGTGAACGACAAGTCTGGCGGATTGTTTTGCATGATTGTCACAGAGCACCTGCTCAGTTATTGTGTGCCAGAGTTGCGCCAGCACCTGTTGAAGTTTGGATCGTTTAGTGCATGTGAGCTTGCAGAGGAAGCAGACCGATGGGAGAGTGCAAGAGGTTCCTTAGCGCCGCTAGTGAGTAATTCCAATAATAGTGGGTCAGGTTTTCTCCAACCCAGTGTGGTGGAGGAGGGTGAGAGTAGCCCAGCTAGGTCTCAGTATAGTGAGGAGGGTGTAGGGGCTTGCTGTCTGTCTCAGTGGAGCGGAAGTAAGTGTGAGACCGAGAGTCCCCAGATGCCGTGAGGAGGGTGTAGGGGCTTGCTGTCTGTCTCAGTGGAGCGGAAGTAAGTGTGAGACCGAGAGTCCCCAGATGCCCGAAGCCCTGCCTCAGAGCCTGGATGGTTTCTTTAGGGAACACCAGGGTGGGGACCTATGCTTACCTGTTAGTCCACTTGAGGAAGATCTCCTAGTGTGTGGAGGACCTGGAGCATCTGTGAGCGGAGCTTCTGTAGTTGTGGAGTCTGGCAGTACTGCTCTGGGAGGGAAAGTACAGAAGTCCAGTGAAAGGAGTGACTTGGGAGTGACCTGTGAGTCCTCAGAAGTCCTGGAGTGCCAGGCAGTGATTCCACCAAAGGTTCTAGACCGGAGGTTGGAGGTTCAGGTTCAGGGTTTGCCTGACCTGAAGGGTAGGAATACTGTAATCAGTGTCCTGACCAGTTCTTTCTCCAGAGGTACCGCCCCGGTTGGGAGGGAGCAGGACTCTGGAAGGGGGTGCAGAGGGTGGGGGAGCCCACCTCTGACCCCGGTACCACCTGAGGGGTTAAACCCTAGGTTGGGAGAGTGGTGTTTAGAGGGTGCCCCTCGCAGGAGGAGGAGGAACCCTAGGAGAAGAGGTAAGGGGAGGAGAGCCTTCCCTGAGACTCCTGGTTCACCTAAGGTTGTAGACCCTAGGCTGGAGAACCAGTGGCAGTCTAGCCCTGTCTTGCAGACAGGAAGAGTGGAAAATGGCTGTTATGTGCCAGGGGTTACTACCCCCCACTTGGTGAGTTGGCAGGATCCAGTGGCACCTGGGTGGCCTAGGGCCTGGTCCTCGCCGAGGGCAGCGCTGGAGAGTACCAGTGGGGTAATCCAGTAAGTCCCTATCATAGCTTTAGAAAGAACCCCAGGGGTTCACAGTGGCGTAAAACAGGAGGGTGTCCCTGCAGTTGCGGGCCCGCGTCCGTGTTTTATCGCCCCAAGCAGGTAAGTCCATCACGGTGGTGATTGGTCTGCCCTGCGTTTTGGCTGGAAGGGGGTTGTGTTGGACTTGGCCCTTAAGGCAGGTTCACCCCTAATCTTTTTGATTTTAATCTGTGATATGCGTGGATGATTTTCTGGTCTGTGCGCACTTTTTCTCTGTGTCCCAGAGTAAAGTGCGTGCATGTGGTTAGGCTGGCCTGCTCTCCCATAGGGATGCATGGGGAATGTCTGTGTCCCTAGTAATTCCTGATGTGTGGGGAGTGCATGCTCGAATTTGGTATGTGCGTGTTCGTGGGAATGAATGCTTCGCAATGGTGTATGTTGCGTGAGTGTGGCATGTGTAGAAATGCCATTTCTAGTACTTGGCATATTAATGGAAAATATGCCTGCAGTGTGATTGGCTGGAGCTGGCTGGTGAGCCTGGCTCCAGGAAGGCTGGATGGGTCTGCCCGGTGGTGAGTGTGAGATCAGCATGCTTGATGGCTTGGGAGGAGTGCCCCTGGTCCCTGATGGGCCTGGACTTTCCCCGGACAATGCTGGCTCCCCCCCCTGTAGTGCGACTGATGGCCCTAGCCCTGCCAGTGAATAGAGAGGGTGGTTGAGGTAAACAGAGTACTTCAGAACCAGCTGCAACTGGTTTTCCCCCCACCCTGCACCCGGAGACAAAGGGGTTTTCCTGTATAAGAAGGGGCTGTGTCCCCATGCAATTTGTCCTGTTCTTGGTTCTGCCTAGGATCTTGCCAGAGGGGGCTGCTGCTGCTGCAGGGGCCAAGAGGACCGCCACTTGGCTGTCTCCCTGCCTGGAGACCCAGTGTGCTGGCTCTGGCCCTGCCTTGCCCCTCTGCCTGCCTCCAGACTCTGCTGGAGCTTTCCTGTGCCTGGAGGCACCCTGATTTTGATTTGTACCGCTAGGAGCGCTTTCCTTGTGCCCCAGCGCTTTGCTGATATTTCTAGCGCTAGGCGCGCTTTCTGGAGCCCCTAAGCGCTTGGGAGCGCTGTATTTTGCATTGCCGGTGCCCACCCGGCATTGGGACCCATTTCGCCGATTTTCGGCATTGGCGAGTGCCCACCTCGCTTTATCTTTATTTTGGAGGCCGGTGCCCACCCGGCATTGCCCCATACTTTGATTTCGTAAATACCTCGAGGGAGCCCACTCCTCGGGTATTGAGAAGCCGCCTGCCTACCTGGAACGGGCCGCCGCGCTGCCCGCGACGACCCGGAAGTGTTCTGGCCGACCGGCCAATCGCAGCGCGGCCCCTGAGAGGCCGACCGGAAGTCCCGCCTCTGCAACCAGGCAGCAAGGAGAGAGGCGCCGCCAGCGAGGCTCCAAGGAAGAGGAGCCCCGCGCTGCAGTGAAGGAGAGCCGGCAGTGTTCCTGCCCCCGCAGCACCAGCGTGATACCGGTGAGTGCGGGGACAGGGTCCTTTGTTCGTCGAGCGGCCCCGATTGGCAGAGGGCCGCTCCAACGCTGCTGCATTTCTTTGTGGAGCCCCGAGGCTCCGTGGGGCATCCTATTTGATCCTGAGTCCCCCGTGAGGGACTCCAACGCGCCCATTTGTGCTGTGCGAGCCTGCAAGGCTCCTGGGGGCCATTTGTTTATTTAAAGCCCCGAGAGGCTCCAGAGGCCACAGTTGTTGCTGAGCCCAGCGAGGCTCCTTGCCCTACCTGTATTTACGAGCCCCGAGGCTCGAGGGGGCATTTTATTGATTTAGAGCGCTGAGCTCTACATTGCACATTTGTTCAGCGAGCCCTGTGAGGTTCTAGGGGGACACAGGCAGCTAGTTGGTTGTAGCCCCGAGGCTCCCACGCTGTCTTCCCCCCTTGTTCTTGAGCCCTCCTGGCTCCAACGTTTGCCCAGTTCATATTTACAACTGTCCAGCACTTAGTGGACAGTTGCCACGTTTAGGCTTTGTGTTCTGTGCTGCCTGCACAGACCCCCTGACACTGAGACTCAGGGCAATCCGCCCCTTTCGAGGCCCGTTGGCCTGAGGGACACTTTTGAGTGTTGTGCTTTGTGCACCCCGCGCATGGTAATTCCTTGTTATGTGATTCTTGCGCATGTGTTCTAACCTGTACCTTCTCTAAAAGTAACCTGATTAGGTATTCTTATGGTTATCCCCTTTTGCTAAATGTGACCTGCAGAGAGGATTGTTTATGTTTATCCATTATGCTAAATGTGACCTGCATAGTGAATTGTTGATTCCGCTTACCTTTTCTAAACGTGACCTGATTAGGTATTCTGATGGTTATCCCCTTTTGCTAAATGTGACCTGCATAGAGGATTGCTGATGTTGCATTTTATGTTTAGGTTTCCTTCCCTTTGCTAAGAGTGAATTGCTTAGGTGCTGGTATCCCTTCCTTAGGTCCTAGTTACCTGTGTGATTTACCTACAGTGAGTTAGGGTTGCGTAGGAGGTCCTTACTGTTCCAGTGATTACTGGATGTGTGTTGCATTTATGATTTTGGTGCTACTCATTCTATGTTTACGACATAAGTGTATATCTACCAGTATTATTATCTAACAAGTGCCTACCCCTGACAGTGGTCCATGTGGCCCTGTCCTGTACATAATTCCCCTTGTAAATTCTGCCCGTGCCTCTGGCACATTGTACAGTTTGCGTGTGTTATCTAATGTGTTTTGTCTATTATAAATACAAAGGCTATTTTTGATATATATCCTTGTGTAGAGTCTTTCTTTGTGGTGGGCCTTGGGTGTTGTTGCTGGGGTGCGTGCGCAAATACTTAACTCATACCGCCTCCAAGTTTAGCCTAGACTGCTCGCGCCACGCTACCTAGAGGGCGAGTGGGGGTTGCCTTGGTGTGTGACTCCCCTGCCCTGACTTTAGAAATGGTGATCCCTGACTGACCTCGACGCGAGTCTTGGCCGGCCAGGGTCCCGTTTCTAACACTGTATTTCTGCAGCATCTTGAACACTCTTCTGTCCAGCCTCAGTTGATGTTAGCTTTTCTATCGGATTAGTTTGGCATATGACACATTTTTCATTGTTGAAGGAGTCCTTAGATTTTGAAGTTAGCAGTACTCTGTCAGGAGGTAAAGATCCTCTGCTACCACCTGCTTCACTCATGTTTTCAAATTTGAATCAATGAAAACCTGAAACAAAAACAATATTAAAGTAAATTACCAATATGATGACTAAGCACATCATTATAGAGCCGCCATTTTGGTAAATGGTGGAAAGGTTGCTCTAAGGAATTATTTTCAGTCTCTATAAGGCTACTTGACCCCCAAAACATATGTTTTCATCAGTGCAACACATCTGCCATTTTTAAACATGTCCAGAAAAATCCATCCCAAATTAGCAATGTTTACCCAAGCTAAATTATTTCTCTAATGATACAAAAATACAAATCAAAAATGGAAATCTCTGGACATCAATTATTTTATGTGGGTTTATCAGTGGGCCAGTACTAATAGTACAAAAAACCGTAAGCACTGATTCTTTGTTGGTTGAAGGAGCAGGCGCTCTTCTTTGCACCTGATAAAATCTTACTCCCCGGATTCAGAAATTATTAGGTGGGATAAATAGGCACCAGTTCCGAGTTTTTGGGGAATATCATGCAAACTTTAGAGTCTAGTGCTCCAAAATGTTCAATTCATGGTAAGTACTATATTGTTTTTCCTGTTAAATTCAGGCCAGTTTGGCACGCTGAAAATTTTATGAATGGTTAGGTATATAACACACTGGTTAATTAGTGGTTGCAGTGAATGCTACCCAATCTCTATCCCTGTGCAAACAGGTATTCGCACAGGTGTTGGAAAACTTAGAAAAACATGGTCTCTGAGGGTAAAAGTGGAGACCATGTCTGGTGTTATAATGTTGAGTGGGCAAGTACATTGGGTGGCTGAATGGCTTTGTAGTCGTTTTCTGTCAAATGCAAATTTTCTTTCTTTTCCAAAGGAAAAAAAAAGAATTCCCAGTTGACATAACTTACATTGCATTTAAGTTTACCTCATTGCTGAGTTTTTGCTCCATATGCATATCTGCTGCTCCGACACCCTCTTCTTTAAAACTCTTCAAAATTGCCCATTAAAGCCTCAATGCTCTTGCTTTAGTATGCATGGCCAAACATATTTTGAAGTGTGTCTTACTCTTACTTTTCTATTACAGATATTATGCCCAAGACAGAGAAAGATGACGATTTAGCAGTAATGGCGATAGTCTCATCTGAGCTGGATTCCGTATCGGTATGTAAATGTAAAAGCAGCAATTAAGAGTCAACGTAAACACTAAAAGTGTCATCAGCAAGTTATTTTTCCTGGAATTTCGACTGTTGTGCTTATGCTCTTTTCAATCCGGGGGAACTTTTCCTTGTTCACTTGGGATCTGTGATGTGTCCCATGTGTAGGGCATCAATATGTTGGGGACGAAAATCTAAATAAGATTGCATTCCTCTTGATTTACTAAAGATGCAAGTTACTGCTACTTACAATACAAAGTAAATGCTATGTAAAAACAAGCCTAGGCAAAGCCAATAGGTCTTGCATTGTGAAATTTTGAATATTAAACTTTTAATTTTAAAGTCTTTTCTGCACTCAAATGTATAAGCTCATATAGCTGTGCAGTCTGGTGTGTTTTTCAGTACTCTTTGACATTTGGTGGAAAAATACAACATTATTACTTCTATATTTATATTAGTTTGCGATCCCTTAAGACATTCAACTTCTGGCTCTTTATAAAAGCGCTCCCTCGGTTATTTTATCATCACTGCACTTATCTATCAAAGTCAGAGAAAGACAAAATAATTTCCTCAACTACTTGCATCTACCCTCAACTTATATTTAAAAAAACAGGGATTCCAATATTGTAATGCATGTACCCTGTGTATATTCAGTCAAATTAAATCATTTCTTGAACAACTCTCACTGAAATGCATAAATATTCAAGGATATTTTTAGCATACAACATGTTATACCTCCTAAGCAGCAATGTGCTTCAATATGGAACTTTCCTAGGTTTTGGCAAAGTTGGGGACCATTGCCGCTCCTTTTATCTGAAGATAATAGCTGTTCAGAAATAAGAAGAAATTCTTAGTCCCAGTAACCTTTAGGATGTGAATGATGAAAATATGTTGATCTCTGCCAAGGATAAGATGTGTGTCAAAGCTGTGGGTCAAAATTGCTCGATAGTTTGTCCCTGTTGTCTCTCCCACTATGACTATGCAAACAGAGCCAAGTACCACCCTTGTCTTTTAGGCTAGCGAGGGTGAGCATCCACAGGCTTTTCAGTGAGGTACTGTAAGCCCAGGCCTCAATAATAAACTAACAGACACAGTAACTAAAATGGCGATACCAATGCTTGTCTTTTAACAAAAAGAAAATACCCTTAATCACACAGCAATAATTAATAGAACATAATAATAATCCAAATTAGTATTCAGATTTCTGACCCTGGGTATGATTCACCCATGTTGCGCTATATCCACCAAGTTCCCTTACTAGGTCTCTCCTGGGGGTCCCTTATTAAGCTTGTCTCCCCTCTATTAGTCAGATAGAAAGAAGCATGAATCAGGCTCAGGTGGAGTCTTATGTTTCCCCCCACAAGTCAATTCTGCACTCAGTCACAGTTTTCTTAGTTCTTACCCCCTGGTGGTGTATTGGGTATATGATAGGCAACACAGAGTGAATATAATCCCAAGGCTGATTGTAGGCAGGGTGAGGGCCACGCCTCAATCTACGTGCCTGTCCAGCTAAGTCTTGTGACCATGGAGCAGGTGCAGTCACAGCTTCTACAGCTTCTTCAGGCAAGAAGTAGGTTCCAGTCTCCAACCGACCTATGTAGGTAGTTGAAGCCTCGATTGAGCTAATGGCAAAATATACATTATTGTGCCGAGGCGATGATCATGGCGGAGGTTGCTTATGCCAGGCCAACAGCAATTGCAGCCCCAATCTGGCCAGTGCAAAAATCACAGCAGATTCAGTCCCGACCAGGCCAATGGCAGTAACAGCCCAGATCGGGACTAATTGTGAGCGACAGGGAGACACTCTATAGCACTGATAGCTTCTAGCTCTCATACAGTCAGGTCTTTCTAGGTGTTCCATTCTCGTTCAGCACATTCTCTCCTTCTACAGAGCTGGGAAACTCCTTCCCTCTCTCAGAAGACAAGGAGACTTCTAGGCACTTTGGACAGATCCATCAGCTCCTCCAGCAGAAACACTGTCTTCAGTTGATGCCATTTACTCCTGGTGCCTGACTGTCATGCAGACATTAACCCTGGTTGCGAACTACTCCCTTTGCTAGTCATGAAGGATTTGGAACTGAAACCAAGAATTGTTTTTTTATACTAATTTTGTGGACATGGGATGCAGATGGACTGTCTCAATCTGCAGGACTGGATTGAGGTGTTTCTCCTTTCAGGTGTCTTCCTCAGGCTGCTCTCTAGACACAGCTGTTGTATGGAGTGATACTACTCACAGCAGGTAGTACTGGGGTTGTCTCCAGGTCGGAGCACCCACACTATGAAGTGAGAGGGTTTTGCAGCTGGGAGTCACCATCCCAGCTGAAGCAGTAATCTAGTGGACAAAAGGGCCGGCCTGATGTAGACACTACCTCACCTTACCCAATGGAAACGGGCATCCACCACTCACTCCTACCATCAACCAAATGGCAGTGCTCAGCAAGAACTAAACAGCAGCCCCATGATAATAAAGGCCTCATGGTATTTATAACAGTAAGAGAAAATGACAATAAGGAGAGACAAGGGAATAAGCCTTCTCTAACTCTCCCTCTAAAACTTTTTACTCACTAAAAATAAAAGGCCAAAAAAACTAAAAAAAAAGCTGTTGGACGTTAGTGTGAGTTTTTGCCAAAATAATGCTGATACATATTCCCACTACAGATTACTCTAATTTTCCAGTCTGGAACAGGAAAAGGAAGGGGGTGGGGGAAAGAAATTAATTTCTTAATACTGACTGCCCTCACACACTTTGCATTGTCATGCGTCATCATTGGGCCCGATCTAACGCCCAGGTCCAGACCAACACACTGGGCGGAGCGCAAAACATTTTTTTGAATATACAGTGGTGGGGAAAGAAAGTATATACTCGGACAAAAGAATAGGGAAAGAGTTATTCCCTGATGTCGGTCACGGACCCGCACCTCGTGTGCCTTTGGTGCCTGGAGCGCGACCACGACCTGAAGACGTGTTCCGATTGCCGGCAGTCCGCTCTGTGCTGTTCGAGGTCCCGGTCCAAAGGGAGGTCGCAGGACTGGTTGCAGAGCCACCACCACTCATCATCTAAGTCTTTGTCTTTGGGTACGTCGAAGCACAAGAAGAAGGCAAAGAAGCATTGCCGCTCTTCGCGTTCTCCCCGTCTGTTGGCCGATGCGAGGCGGGAAGCGGAAGGTAGTAGTCTGGCTTCGCCTGCAGAGCCTGTTGGGTTGAATCCGGCCTTCCCTCCCTTTCCGGGAGCCGGAGCGACCCCTGCCCAGCTTCGAAGCTTTTACGAAACCTTGCATTCCATTTTTAGGTCTCGCGACCTATCGATGTGCGCAAGCGCATCGAGCGGAGCGAGAATTCAAGTGGCGAAAACATCGTCAAACCAAAGGGCTTTCAGCCCCGCGGTTTTCATGCAGTTCACGTGAACCACGTGATTAAACATGCACGCGCATTCAGGGCCAGCCCAGCACATCAAAGGGCTTCTCCTCCCCTATTTATTCATGGCCGGCCGCAGGCCGGCCGTACTTTCAGTTTCCCGAAACGGCTTCTCCTCACCTAATTAGGGGAGGAGAAGCCCTTTGATGTGCTTCACACCAATGCGCCTCACAGTCATTCCTAAGTCAGTACTCTGCCTCTGCCCAAGACCTGCCTTCTAACACTTTGAGCCTCGCAGGCAGGCCCGGGCCAATTGCTGCTTGTTTGTATTTGCTTCGGCTGCCATTCTTTATTTCACTTTGTCTCCGTGCGTGCATTTATTTTTACTTGCAGAGCCTTTTTCCAATACTTGAACTCGTGTGATCATTTTGGAGGTGGGAGGATCACACATTGTTTGTGGCGACGGGATGTGGGTCTCAGCAGTTCCTCGAGTACTGCTACTTGTTTTCCTTGTGTTCGTTGCCAGTAAACACAGCTGACTTACAAGCCGAGAGCACTGAGGAACAGTAGGAAAACACTTTTGAAAGCGTTTGTACAGCCCGTTTGGCAATCCTTCTGCAAGTCGGCTTTGATCAAGGGAAGTACTCTGCCTCTGCCCAAGACCTGCCTTCTAACACTTTGAGCCTCGCAGGCAGGCCGTGGCCAATTGCTGCTTGTTTGTATTTGCTTCGGCTGCCATTCTTTATTTCACTTTGTCTCCGTGCGTGCATTTATTTTTACTTGCAGAGCCTTTTTCCAATACTCGAACTCATTTTTTTTTTCAATTTGTCTCCGTGCGTGCATTTATTTTTACTTGCAGAGCCTTTTTCCAATACTTGAACTCGTGTGATCATTTTGGAGGTGGGAGGATCACACATTGTTCGTGGCGACGGGATGTGGGTCTCAGCAGTTCCTGGAGTACTGCTACTTGTTTTCCTTGTGTTCGTTGCCAGTAAACACAGCTGACTTACAAGCCGAGAGCACCGAGGAACAGTAGGAAAACACATTTGAAAGGGTTTGTACAGCTCGTTTGGCAATCCTTCTGTAGGTCGGCTTTGATCAAGGGATTCTTGAGAGAAGGCAACAATCTTTTTTTCTTGTCCTGGGACATTAAACTCCGGGGTCAGACTCATCAGTCAAAAATGAGAAAAAGGAAAGGTCAACAAGCTTACTCTCAACGCCACTCACACATGCAACGCCACTCACACATGCAACGCCACTCACACACGCAACGCAACTCACCCACGCAACCCCACTCACACACACAACGCAACTAATCCACGCAACCCCACTCATCCACGCAACGCCACTCATCAACGCAATGCCACTCATCAACGCAACGCCACTCATCAACGCAACGCCACTCATCAACGCAACGCCACTCATACATGCAACGCCACTCATACATGCAACGCCACTCATACATGCAACGCCACTCACCCACGCAACACCACTCACACATGCAACACCACTCACACATGCAACGCCACTCTCCCACGCAACACCACTCACACATGCAACGCCACTCACCCACGCAACGCCACTCACCCACGCAACGCCACTCACACATGCAACACCACTCACACATGCAACGCCACTCACACATGCAACACCACTCACCCATGCAACGCCACTCACCCATGCAACGCCACTCACCCATACAACGCCACTCACCCATACAACGCCACTCACACATGCAACGCCACTCACACATGCAACGCCACTCACACATGCAACGCTACTCACACATGCAACGCCACTCACACATGCAACGCCAGTCACTCAAAGCAACGCAACTCACTCACGCAACGCCACTCACACACACACAACGCCACTCACACACACACAACGCCACTCATCCACGCAACACCACTCATCCACGCAACACCACTCATCCACGCAACACCACTCATCCACGCAACGCAACTCATCCACACACCCCACTCATCCACGCAACGCCACTCAACGCAACTCAACGCAACGCCACTCACACATGCAACACCACTCACACATGCAACGCCACTCACACATGCAACGCCACTCACACATGCAACGCCACTCACACATGCAACGCCACTCACACATGCAACGCCACTCACACACGCAACGCCACTCACACACGCAACGCCACTCACACACGCAACGCCACTCACACACGCAACGCCACTCACACACGCAACGCCACTCACACACGCAACGCCACTCACACACGCAACGCCACTCACACACGCAACGCCACTCACACACGCAACGCCACTCACCCACGCATCCTCACTCACCCACGCAACGCCACTCACACCCACGCAGTGCCACTTTTACCCACGCAAGCCCACTCTCACACACGCAACGCCACACTCACCCATGCAATGCCACTCACACACGCAACGCAACTCACACACGCAACGCCACTCACCCACGCAACGCCACTCACCCACGCAACGCCACTCACCCACGCAACGCCACTCACCCACGCAACGCCACTCACACACGCAACGCCACTCACCCACGCAACAACAATCACACATGCAACGCCACTCACCCAAAGGCACTCACACCCACGCAGTGCCACTTTAACCCACACTGTGCAGTGCACAATAGGTCTCGCAGTAGGAAAGTTGGAGCTATTGGTTTTGTAAATGACAAAGCCCTTTATGTTTTTAAAATGAAAACAAAAATAAAAGGCATTGCTATTTGCAATTGTAATAGCTCCAACTTTCCTACTGCGAGACCTATTGGCAACGCCAGTGCTTGTTGAATAGTCCAACTCCGCCGGCGCGCCCTCGGGCCTGCTGACTCGGTTGGGGGCTCTAGGCCTTCGATGTCGGCGGCTCAGGCGCCGCATGGCCCCCCAGGATCGGCGCTGTTCGACCTTGTGATACCTCCTCCGGCGTCAAATCCAGTGACGGCTCCTACAACGCACGTTGTGTCCCCAGCTGGCGTCTATTCCGGACACGGAGCCGGACCGACGTCGCCTGACATCGGGACCGGTGCCAACTGGTACTCTTGTGCCCCTGTTCTCCCCTGATGTTTCCTACTGCCCTGAGTGGCTAACAGGAGAGGGTGAGGAGGACTGGGAGGGGTCTGTGGACCCTCTTGCAGACCAGTTGGAGGAACCGGAATGGAGAGAGGAGTTGGGTGAGGCCAGTGGTCTGGATACCTCCCCAGACCTTTGCATGCTATCTCCCCTTACCGTGGCTACGGAGGAGGGTAGATCTTATGCAGTGGTGTTGCGTTGGGCAACCGAGGCCTTAAACCTTGAGCTTCCTATGGTGGCGGTCAGGACTAACCTCCTGACAGCGGTGCTTCAACCGGCAGCAGCCTCTTTGGACCCCTTGCTGCCGTTCAATGAGGCCCTTACGGACATCCTTTTGGGCACTTATTCCAGGTCCAACACAGGGGCTCCTGTGGACAGGATGATTGCCCGACGTCACCACCCGGCCCGGGCGACCCCATTTTCCTCTCTTCCCATCCTACCCCTGAGAGCTTGGTAGTCCAAACCTCAACGTCCAAAGGCGCATTCCCTAATGCACCACCTGATAGGGAATCCAAGAAGCTACACCACCTTGGGAAGAAGATGTTTTCTTCCTCCCGCTTGGGACTGCGGTCGGTGAACACCGCATGTCTATTGGGCCATTATTCCCACTCGGTGTGGGACACGGTTGCGCAGGTGCTGCCACAGTGCACGGAGGAGGCCCGGGCTGTGCTCTCCCGTTCTATTGCAGAAAGGAAAGACGCAGCAGAGTTCACCATTCGGTGTGGGCTGGACATCGCCGACTCACTGGCTAGGACGATTTCCCCATCAGTAGCACTGAGACGCTACGCCTGGTTGAGGTCCACTAGCTTTTCGGGGAATGTCCAAGCAACGCTTTGGAAATGCCCTTTGATGGCCGTCTCCTGTTCGGTGATAAGGCAGACAAAGTGCTTGAGCGTTTAAGGATTATAGGGCTAAGGCCAGATCCCTAGGCCTCACTTCCAACTCCCGCCCACCGCAGTCTGCCTTTCGCCCTTTTTGTGGCTACAGAATGGGTGCCCCGCTATGTTCTGCCCAGAGCCACAGGCCTGTGCAAGCTGTCCAGCCTCTGCGTGGCCGGGGACGTGAATCCCACCGCCGTGGGTCAGGGGCCAGTGGGTGGGCCAGTCCACCAGCGCCCCCTCTGCAGCAGTCTCCAAACCCTCCTAGCTCGGCCTTTCTGCCCCATCAATCGCCAGTGGGCGGCAGGATTCGCCATCACCTCCCCCACTGGCTCAACATCACGTCAGGCAGGTGGGTTTTGCAGATAGTCCGAAGGGGCTACTCCCTCCCCTTCGAGACTACCCCTCCATCCATGCCACCTCAATTCCATCGCATGTCGGAGGATCACCTGGCCTTTCTCCAACAGGAAGTTACGGCTCTCTTGTCCAAGTGAGCCATCTAGTGCATTCCTGCCCCAGAAGTCGGTCGTGGTTATTATTCCCACTATTTTCTGGTGCCCAAAAAGGACAAGGGCCTGCGTCCTATCTTGGATCTCAGTGACGTCAACCGCTTACTCTGAAAGGAGAAGGACAAGATGTGGACACTGGCTCAGGTCCTGTCTGCTCTCGACCCTGGAGACTGGATGGTAGCGTTGGACTTGCAGGGCGCTAATTCTCACATCCCCGTCCTGCCGCCCACCAGCTTTACCTGCAGTTCACGGTAGACCACGAGCATTTTCAGTTTACCGTGCCCCGCATTGGCCTTACCAGCGCCCCTCGGGTGGTCACGAAAGTGAGGGCGGTGGTCATAGCTCATCTGCGCAGATCAGGGGTTCCAGTCTTCCCCTTTTTCGACGACTGGCTTTTAAAGGTGGGCTCGCACCAGGCTGTCGTCTCCCACCTCCAGACTACGGCCGATCTCCTGCATTTGATGGGGTTCACCATCAATGTGCCGAAGTCACACCTGATTCCCACTCGGAAGCTCCTTTTCATCAGAGCGGTTCTGGACACAGCGTGGTTTTGGGCTTATCCTCCCGAGCAGCGAGTCCAGGATACTCAGGCTATGATTCCGATCTTTCAGCCTCTATCCCGGGTTTCGGTCAGAATGACCTGAGGCTACTGGGCCTCATGGCCCCCTGCATCCTGCTGGTGGACTATAGCAGGTGGCATATGCGGGCTCTGCAGTGGGACCTGAAGTGGGCACGGCATCGGGGGAATCTTTCTAATTGCGTGAATCTCTCGGAGGGCACTGCATGCCAATTGCAGTGGTTGCTAACAAACCGGGATTGGGTCAACGGCAGATCCCTCTCCCTTCCCCAACCAGAGTTCACAGTGGTGACAGATGCATCACTGCTGGAGTGGGGTGGCCACTTGGGAGACGCAGAGATCAGAGGCCCCTGGTCTCAGGTGGAGTCCAGGCTCCATATCATCCTTCTGGAGCTTTAGGCGATTTGTCTTGTACTAAAGGCATTCCTTCCCTCTGTCCGGGGAAGAGTGGTGCAGGTGTTCACGGACAACACCGCCGCCATGTGGTACTGCAACCAACAGGGTGGGGAGGGGTTGTGGACCCTATGTCAAGAGGCTCTCCGCCTTCGGACATGGCTGGAACATCAGGGCATATCCCTGGTGGTTCAAAACTGGCAGGCTCTCTTAATTCCAGGGCTGACAAAATCAGCCGCCAGTGCATGCTGGATCACAAATGGCGTCTTCACTCTGAGGTGGTGCAAAGTCTCTTTCAGCAGTGGGGAGAGCCTTAGTTAGATCTATTCGCCACCGAGAATGTGCAATGTCTGCAGTTCTGCACGTTAGAATTTCCAAGGCGGCACTCGCTAGGCGCCGCTTTTCATCACGAGTGGAGTTGCGATCTTCTATAAGCCTTTCCGTGTATACCACTTCTGCCCAGAGTGCTGAAGAAGATCAAGCGCGAACAGGCGCAAGTCATTCTTGTGGCTCCAGATTGGGCACAAAGAGTCCGGTATCTCGAGCTCTTACACATGGCCATCGATCCTCCGATCAGACTGCCACTTCGGGAGGATCTTCTGTCGCAGCAGCATGGGATAGTCCTCCACCGAACCTGTCCAGCCTCCACCTCCTTGTGTGGAGATTGATCGGCGACAGTTGACAGCTTTCGACCTTCCTCCCGAAGTCAGTAACGTTATTTTGGCAGCCAGGCGTCCCTCCGTCAAAACGATAAACGCCTGTAGATGAAACAAGTTTGTGGCATGGTGCGCTACAAAGGCTGTGGATCCTCTTTCTGCCCCCCTTTCAGAGGTTCTCCTCTTCATTCCTTATTTGGCCCAGCAGGGCTCTGCTCTGGGCACTCTCAAAGGCTATCTTTTGGCCGTTTTGGCCTTCCTTCGCCTGCCTGCGCCTGCCTGACCAGCCTTCTTTCTTTAAGTCCCCTATTGTAAATCACTTGTTTCCTCCAACTCCTTTCGTGATGCCCCAGTGGGACTTGAACCTGGTTCTTACTTATCTTATGTATGCTCCTTTCAAGACACTCCATAACTGTCCTCTCAGACTCTTGACCCTTAAAACTGCCTTTTTGGTTGCCATCACCTCTGCTCACAGGGTGAGTGATTCAGAAAAGGGGGTGGTGATGAACAGAGTGTCTAAAATAAGCAGACCACTGTTACCCAGTCCAAAGATCAGGGCTTGATCCATCACCGTTATTTATCTCACTGCACCATCCCAGCTCAGAACCTGGCTATATGCAAATAGGGTGAGTGAGCTCCAGACCCTTTCTTCAAAACCTCCTTTCCTGGCTTTTCATCTGGACAAAGTTGTCCTCCGCACTAGGCCTTCTTTCCTTCCCAAAATGGTTACCTCTTTCCACATAGGACAGACCATTATTTTGCACACCTTCTTTCCGCCTCCGCATCCTTCTAAGGAGGAAGAGAGTCTCCACTGTCCGGATCCAAAATGTGCGCTTTCGTTCTATCTGGATCACACAAAACAATTCCGGGTGGATGGCTAGCTCTTTGTTGGCTATGTGAGCGCCAAGAAAGGTCAGGCTGTGCAGAAACAAACCATCTCCCGATGGGTCGTTCTTTACATCAAAATCGACTATTCCTTAGTGAAAAAGGAACCTCCTGTGGGGTTGCGTGCCCATTCTACCAGGACGACGGCAGCCACTACTGCTTTGGGACGTGGAGTCCCCCTTCTTAACATCTGCCAGGCAACTACATGGGTTTCACTGCACGTGTTTACCAAACACTACTGCCTGGACAGCCAAGTCCAGAGAGACGGCTTCTTTGGCCGTTCAGTTCTCCAGGACTTTCTGGTGTGAACTTTTGTTTGTAGACTCACCTCCGGGGTTAGTATTGCTGGGGTATCTATTCTAAGGTGAGGAATCCATAACTAATTGTCTCTTTCAGATGAACAAGTTACTTACCTTCGATAACGATATATCTGTAAGAGACATAGATTAGTTATGGATTCCTCACCGCCCCGTTTTGCAAACTAACTTCTAGGGTAAGGGACTCCCTTTCAGGGCTCTAGTTTTCGTGCACCAGTGGTCAGTGTCTTGCATGACTCTGCCTTTTGGGCGTGGAATGTCGTGTAAAAAACTAACGTCAACACGCGAGGGCGGCATCTAAGTAGATACCGCACCCATGATGCCAACGACGAACCTGGAGTCGACCGACGCCCATTTATCGACGCCCAGAGGTACTGCTGAGGAAAAAATTCTCCAGATCCATTCTGACGCCTGGGGGTAATTCTAAGGTGAGGAATCCATAATGAATCTATGTCTCTTACAGCTACATCGTTACCGAAGATAAGTAACTTGTTATACAAGAACTGGTTTTTATTTTTACTTAACTCACATCTGTGTGATTAATGCTACCTTTTCTGAAGTCTGGTTACACAGGAGTTTTTGATATGTTTTAGGATTGTAAATTGTATCAACAGCTCACCTGTATAACCAATGATATTCATAATAACAATTCCCGCCGCCATTGGGAGCAGGTTTTTTGGTACGATTGCAGTTATTGTTTAGACCAGTATGGGTGTCTCTCTATAGCCTACTTACGTTGAGCCATATTTTTCCTGCTGATTGATGCAGCTGCTTCTTTCATGCAATTCTCCCAAATGTGGTCAGATATGAGGAGACATGAAGCATGTTGCAGGCTCAAAGCCTCTAATACCAGCTTTGCCGTAATAATCATTGTCTTTGAAGAAAAAGAAAATCAGATTTTTCTGAGAAAATGTATGCAGTTTATATGCTGTTCAAACTTAGAATTGAAGAAGTCAGAAGTATGTGTAAGTTCAAAGGGGAGACCACTCCTGAGCATGGAATTCAGTGCTGCTGTACATTGATGAGAAAGATTGGAGATAAGGGTCATCTGAGCAATGTCTGGATTTACAGGATGACACTCGGTTGTAGGAGTTACCATTTCTAAAACTGAGGGCGAGACTGTCATTCTCGTGGCGGAACAGGTGGATTGCATTCACCTTTTTAGGTCTCGCGCCTAGCGTTGCAGTGCGCAGCTCGAGACATTTAGTAGGTAAAAATGGAGTTTCAGAAGCTGACCTAGGAATGGCACACACACGAGCTTGTGCTTTTCCTTTAGGGGCACGCTATTGGGCTTTGCGTGCGTATTTTTTACTAAGAGAGCACGCAATAGGCCAAAGGCGGGCGCTCCGGCTGTCATGTGGTTTCAATTATCGTGCCCAGACACGGGCGCTATAATTGAAACCACACGTCTTCCTGTGGAATGGAATGGAATGGAATGGAAATAGATTTATTGAGCGCGATTGCTGCCCAGGGGCGTCCAAGCGCTGGGGTAAGAATCGGAGGGACAAGCGGCGTGACACATTAGAGCTCGGAGGCTTGGGTAATGAGGTAATGAGGCTTTTTACGGAATGACAGCAGGTCCGGGTTGGAACGGAGTGAGAGGGGGAGGGTGTTCCAAAGTTTAGCGGTATTCAAGGAGAACAGCCTACCCCCGGATCTGGCTCTCTTCACTCTAGGAACCACTGCCAGGAAAGCCTCAGAGGAGCGGAGATTCCTATTTGGGTAGTAGGGAATGACAAGGTTGCTGTTAATTGCGGGTCCTGTTTTCCAAAATGCCCGGTGTGCAATGCACAACGCCTTGAATGACACTCTGTGTTTTACTGGCAGCCAGTGAAGACTTTTCAATGCAGGTCTGGCTGACTGGGCTCGTGGAATCTGTAACAGGGTGCGTGCTGCGCAGTTTTGCACTACCTGGAGTTTCCGGAGAGTCATCTCGGGAGCCCCCACATATAGAGCATTGTTTGAGTCAAGGCGGGACTGGATGAGGCCTTGGACTGCCACTTTCTTGGCTTCTAGAGGCAGAAGTGGAAGGACCTTCCTTAGAGTTTTGAGGATGCCAAAGCAGGTGGCGGACAGCTTGGTAGCCTGGGTGGAAAAGGACAGCTTACTGTCCAGCTATACTCCTAGGCTCTTGACACTTTCCTTGGGGGTGGGGGGAGTGCCCAGAGCTTGGGGCCACAAGGAGATAAAAGGTATTGGCGAGGCTGGGCCTAGAAGCATGAGCTCTGTTTTGTCTCCATTTAGTTTGAGGGAGGAGCTGGTCATCCACTCCTTAACGTCCTCTAGGCAGCTCAGCAGGCCTCCTTGGGGGTGACTGATGTTCTCTTGAGCCAATGATACCACTAACTGAGTGTCGTCGGCGTACGACACAATTTTGATGCCGTACGGTTCGACGATTCCAGCCAGTGGTTTCATGTAGACATTGAATAACACAGGGCTCAAAGAGAAGCCCTGTGGTACTCCACAGCTGAGAGGCTTGCTGGTTGATATTGTGTCGCCATCGAAGATCTGAAAAGATCTGTCGGACAGGAAGGAGCCGAACCACCTTAGAGCGTCGCCAGAGACTCCGATGTCCCGGAGACGGTTCAGCAAGGTGGCATAGCTGACCGTATCGAAGGCGGCACTTAGATCAAGGAGGATCACTGCCACTGATCCTCCCTGATCCAGGACCCTTCGAGATTCCTCGGCGACCGCTAATAAGGCAGTTTCGGTGCCATGTTTCGGCCTGAAACCTGTCTGGGAGGTATCCAGTAGGGAGTGATTTTCAATAAACTGGACCAGTTGGACGTTTATATATTTTTCCAACACCTTGCCAGCCCAAGGGAGGAGAGAGATGGGACGATAGTTGGAATGATCGTCGGGGTTCAGGTTCGTTTTTTTTAGCAGCGCCCGCACCATGGCTTGTTTCCATGCTGTAGGAACAACACATGAGGCTATAGATGTGTTAAGGAGTTCCAAGATAACAGGCAGGGTGGCTTCGTGTGCTTGCATCAGAACTTCTGGTGGGGCTGGGTCGCGTGGGGAACCCGATTTGACTTGCCGTGCCATTTTACCAAGGGTGTCGAGGTCCAAGGGAGGGAAGTGCTCGAGGGTTGACTGGACAAGGGGAGGGAGGATTCTAGGAGAGGGTGGGTCGGCTATCTCTGGAACTGTGGCTCCTGTTTGAAAGGTGGAGTATATTTTCAGGACTTTGTTGTGGAAAAAGTCCGCAAGCTCGTTGCATTGATCTTGGGGTTTTTTTTTTTTTTTTGGTTTTTTTTTAACACTTGTAAAGCGCTGCTTATACCCTAAGGCGTCAAGGCGCTCAAAACCATTATTGAAGAGAGTGAGGAATGAAAGACTAAACAGGTAGACAGATTAGAATGGGTTACTGAGAGAAAAGCCAGGTTTTCAGAAGTTTGCGAAACTGGAACAGCGTAGCACTTTGTCTGATGTTAAGAGGCAAGGTGTTCCAAAGTCTGGGGGCCGCCACCAAAAAGCGACGGTCCCCCCAGGACACTGTTTTGGTGCGTGGAACAAGCAGTTGGTTAAGGGTGGCTGATCGTAGAGCTCTTGTAGGCTTGTAAAATTGAAGTTTGTCTCGTAGAAAATGTGGTCCTTGATTATTGACTGATTTAAAAACTATACAGAGGGCCTTAAAGTGGACTCTTTTTTGTACAGTCAGCCAATGGAGGTCTTTTATGTTTTTGGCAATGGGTTCGAACTTTGTTTTGCCGGTGATGAGACGGGCTGCTGCATTTTGTATAGTTTGAAGTTTTGTAGTAACTCGGGTTTGCGCGTTAAGAAATAAACCATTACAATAGTCCAAGGATGAGAGGACAAGGGCAGAAACCAGTGTCTTAATCGCAGATTCGGGAAGAAAAGGACGTATTTTGCGAATCATTTTTAGTTTTAGGTGCGCAGTGGATGCTGTCTTGTTGGCGTGATCCATGAAGTTCAGTCCATCATCGAAGACAATCCCCAAGTTCCTGACCTTGGAAGTCGGTGTAGGAGGTGTACCGAAGGTCTCTGGCCACCAAGTGGTGGACCAGGCTGGGGATAATGGACCGAAAATAAGTACCTCAGTTTTTTCTGAGTTCAGCTTTAAGCAGTTTGTCGCCATCCAATCTCCTATATCTAGGAGCCCTTTCTTGAATTTTTCAGCTACTTGCTCTCCGTCACCTTTGATCGCCAACACTAGTTGGGTGTCGTCGGCGTACGAGGTAAGGCTCATCCCATGTGCTTTGATGGTCTTAGCTAGGTCCGACACATAGATGTTGAAGAGTGTCGGACTAAGGGATGAGCCTTGAGGAACACCACAGGGGGCGGAGAGTTGTGCTGATTGAAAGGGTCCTAGAATGACCGCCTGCGTTCTATTGGCGAGGAAAGAGGCAATTAGGTTTTTGGCCGTATGACAGATGCCAAATCCTTGGACACGGTCGACCAAGATGTTGTGATCGACCGTGTCGAAAGCCGCTGATAGGTCTAACAGAACCAGTATGGCAGTGCCACCTTGGTCCCTAATGACCCTGATGTCATCAGCGGCTTTGATCAGGGCTGTCTCGGTCCCGTGATGTTTCCGGAATCCAAACTGCGTGTTGTCGAGGAGCTGGTGCACTTCAATAAACTCAGAGATCTGGGTGTTCATGATCTTTTCAATTGTCTTTGCAATGAAAGGAAGACTGGCAATTGGACGGTAGTTTTTTAGCTCATTTTTGTCGAGCGAGGGTTTTTTTAACAGCGGCTTTAGCAGAGTGTTTTTGAGCGGGTTAGGGTAGTGACCTGACCGCAAAATCAAATTACAGACCTGTGTAAGTGCCGGTGTGATAACGTCTAGGACTGGTCTGAGAACCGATAGAGGGCAGGGGTCTAGGGGTGAGCCTGATTTGATGGTCAGAAGTGTGTTTTTTATTTGCTCCTGGGTGACTGGTTGAAAGCACGGAAAGGCATTGGCTGAGGAGGAAGTGACGGCTGATGTGGGGGCCGGAAGTGATTTGGAAGAAAATGCTTGATAGATGTCGTCTACTTTAGTGTAGAAAAAAGCTGCAAGGGAGTCACACAGTGACTGCGACGGGGGGGGCGTGAGATCCGGGGAGTTACCTGATAAAGCTTTGGTAATGGAAAATAGTTGCTTACTGGAATTCCTGGCCTGCTCAATTTGGTCGGTGTAATATTCTCTTTTAGCTTGTGCTATCATATTTTTATATAGGGCTACGGCTTCCCTATAGGCAGACTTACTACCTGCATCATAATCTTTTCTCCAGGTTCTCTCCTTGCTACGGTTGATCTGTTTTTGTGTCCTGAGTTTTTCATTATACCAAGGAGCGGTGGGTTTAGCTCTGTTGCTGGAGTGTTCCTTGGAAGGGGCTGATTGGTGAGATGCCTGGCCAATCCAGTCATATAATTGCTGGAGAGCTAGATTGGGGTCTGTAGCGAACTCTGGGCAGGTTTGTATGAGTGTGAGTTTAAAGTGTTCTAGATTTATATTTTTCCAGTCTTTGAACAGTAATTTAGGTGCCGGTTGGGGATTATTGTTACAGTCATTGCAAGAGGCAATATTGGCGAAGATTGCAAAGTGATCTGTCCACTGCATGGGCAAAATGTTGGTAATTTGGAGTCCTTCTAGATTGGAGAAAATAGGGTCCAAAATGTGGCCTGCTTGGTGCGTGGAGGACTTAACAAGCTGTTTTAGCCCTAGGTTGCCTAAGTCAGTGGTGAGAGCAACGGAGTCGGCTAGATGATCGAGATCTAAATGAAAGTTCAGGTCACCGAGAACTGTGAAACTGGTTTCCGTAGCTACAGATTCCATTATAGTATTTATATTGGACAGAAAAGTAGTTTTTGATCCCGGGGGCCGGTATATTAATATACCCTTGAAATTGAAAGAAGGGGAGATGTTAATAGAAAATTGCATAGCCTCACAGGCAGTGGAAGGAATAAGGGTTGTTCTAGCTGGGTAAGCATCTCTAGCAATTATGGCCAGCCCACCCCTCTTTGTTTGGGCCTGTCCTGACAGTAAGCCTTAAATCCCGGTGGCACGGCGATGACCAGATCCAGCTGTGAGGAGTCATCTGTCCAAGTTTCAGTAATGAACAAAATATCCAAAGCATAGTCAGTAATAAGATCGAATATTTCCTGTCTATGTTTGCCAAGAGAGCGCGCATTTATAAGGGCTATGGAGGTAGTAGCACCTGCATCTTGGTTAATAGGAGTGCCGATGTTCTGATGGGGAGGGAGGAGGGGGATAGAATAGAGACAATGAGGACAAGCGGTGGCCATGTCTTTATGGATTTCTGAAGGGTTAATTTTTAGACAGTTGGACGTGTCGGGTGGACATACGGCCAGTAAATTGTGTCTGGAGTAAGTTATGGCATTACCTGATGAATTTTTGGCAGGGTTTATGGCCCTGGGCCCGGTCCCGGCGCGGACGGGCGCAGACGGGCTCGCCTCTGGCGCGCCTCCGGCGCGCCCGCTGCGCCCGCCCGCTACGCGGGCGGGAAGTACCATTGATTTTATGCATGAAAGGGGCGGGAAGGGAGGGAGCGTTCGATAGACTGGAGCGCAGCCCTTCCCTGCTCAAGATGGCGGGTGAGTCACGAGTGGTCACGTGACCGCAACCGAAAGGGCAGCGCTGATGTAGGTGAGCTGCAGTCGCGCAATGCAGCGCGCGCTAAATTCCAGAAAGGTAATCTAAGTATTTAGCCACCAATGATGTATTTAAAAATACACCTCCAAGGTTTTAGCCCAAAGCACGGACGGTAACCACAGTTAGTGCCGAGTACAGTATTTAAAATCTATTACAGGGATAGAAAAGAGATCCCCCGGCTTCCGCCTCAGGGGAGAGCAAGTTAAAAATAAAGACTGTTTATGGTTCCTGGACAAAGAAAGATTTTAGTTTTATTCGGAGGGGGGGCGGTGGTGACATTTGAGCAGTGTTTTATTATCTGAAAAATTTCCCTGGGCTTCGATTTGGCCTCTAGGATTTTATCAGAGTAGAATGTTGCTTTCGCCGTCCTGATCCCATCTCTGTAAGTTTTTATCGCCTCTTTATAGGCAACCTTTTTTTTCGGGAGAAAGTCCATACGCCAGGCTCTCTCTCGTTGCCTGCAGCGACGTTTTAGTTCTCTTAAAAAGTCAGAAAACCAGGGCGCTGATCTCTGCATTCTCTTAGATGAGGATCTCTGGAGAGGGAGGATCGTGTCTAGTGAGTTAGTGATCCAGCTAACATAGTTTTCGTTTGCTATACTGGGGTCTGAGCAGGGAGGCGGATGGGTAGCGTCCAGGCTATGCATCCAGGATTCCAACTGGAGTTTTGACCAGTTTCTCCTGAGTGTTGTCCGGGGGGGTAACTGAGGGACCTTGTGGGTTGCCCAGGAAAACGGTATCAGAAAATGATCCGACCATGGGAGGGGGATAGGAAGGTCGACAGTCAACTCGCTGCAGCTGCTGAAAATTGGATCAAGCAGATTGCCCTTCTCATGGGTTGGAGCTGTGACCAGCTGGGACAGCTGCAGAGCTCCTAGGTCATCTATTAGCTCCTTGGCAATATTATCTGAGGGGGAGTTGAAATGGAGATTCAAATCTCCTAAGACTGTGTAGTTAGCCACGGATAGAGTTCTTTTAGCAATGATCTCCGGGAGCGACCTATGAAACAGTTTTGTTGGGTCAGGAGGACGATAGATCAAGGTGCCCGAGAAGGAAGTGTTGGCGTTGAACTCTATGCAGAATTCTATGCTTTCGCATTCGGGAATACTTTCTGTTGTGGTGCGGCAGCGGTACTGGTTTTTGAGAATGATAGCCAGACCGCCGCCTCTCCCCACTGGTCTGTCCGATCTAATGATGTGGTATCCACTTGGTAGAGCTGCGACTATGTCTGGGTCAGATTGGGTGGAGAGCCAGGTCTCTGTTAAAAAGATAGCATCTGGTTTGCGCTCTTCTAGCAGCATGGACATTTGGGTGCTATGCTTTGGTAATGACCGACAGTTTAATGCCAGCATGCAATATTTCAGTGTCGAGGGGCCTGCTAAGGTATTTCGGAAGGAGAGTTTGCATTCGGGGCGGCAGGGGGGAAGGGATATGGCTGCGAAAAGTGCGGGTACATGGGGCAGTAGCTCTGTTTCCTATGGACCGTAGGGCAGTGGGGCTATAGGTCCTGGCCGGAGGAGCGAGAGAGGCAGGGGGGGTGGCCCCTGGTCCCTGTGGCGCGTGCATGCGCACCACTCGCGGGCTTCTTCTGTTTTTGGATTCATTTCACAGGGAAGCAAGTAAATGAAAGAAGCCGTGTTTTGTTCGGCGCCACTTTCACACCTCTCAGGATATCGTGTGGGGCCTGCCTCGCGGAGCTGACCGTCTCAGGGCATAGTGAGCTGGAGCTCGCTTGCGCCCGGCTTGTTTGCTTTAAAATTCTGGTTACCCTAATCTTTGTGGGATGCTGGACAAGAAGCCGTGTTTTGTTCGGCGCCACTTTCACACCTCTCAGGATATTGTGTGGGGCATGCCTCGCGGAGCTGACCGTCTCAGGGCATAATGAGCTGGAGCTCGCTTGCGCCCGGCTTGTTTGCTTTAAAATTCTGGTTACCCTAATCTTTGTGTGATGCTGGACACGGATTGGGACGTTTTCTGTTGGCATGAACAAAATCACGTCTGAATCAAAAAGACGATTCGGTTTGAATCTGGCTTTCACCAACAACCAGTGTACGTTTCTTGGTAGCACAATGTATATGGCCACTCTCCATTCCCGCTTATGCCCTCATCAGTTTATTTTTTTCCTGCCGATTGCTGTTTACTCAAACCTACTTCTCTGCAGCTTAATACATTGACACTGTTTAACCCCTACTGCCCACGCTCGTAGAATCTTTTTTATGGCTATTTTTAGACATAAGATTATTGTGTAATTTCCAAAGACCTCAGAGTAGAGCCGCCAGGGATCTGTCGGGGATGACCATGGACCATGTGGATTACTCTTTGTGATGAGTCGTGTAGTGTTTTGGGATCTTTGGGTCGTCTGAGGACAATGAGTGATTTTATCAAGATGCACAGCGTTTTTTTCACATAACCAGCTAGAGTTACTTCCGATTTGGGTGTGGTACTGATATGAGAAGCGTTGGCTCGCAACACTGCTGCGGAAGACAACAAGCTTTGAGGTGCAGCCAAATGTGGCACCAGTAATATTCTGTGTCCAATGGCAGGGTTGTCTCATGGGTCAGCCGCTGTGCTTTAAGAGAATAAGGGACTCTCTGGAGTCGGATTGAGAAAGAGAAACATGCTGTGTCTGGGAGAGGGAGATGGGGAGGGCGACACCCGTTGTTAGGCAGATAATTCCTAGTGAATTCATTCACCGGTGACGCACTATCTGTGTTTGTGCAAATTCTTTAACTCTTAACGATTAGTGTATCTCCATCCACGCCTAGCAAGAGCATAACATGCACATTCAACATTCCATGTACATTCTTGCAGTTGATAAATTAATAAAAAGCCATCAAGCCAACAAGGCCAAAGAGGAAGTGATTCCTTGCATGTTTAGCTCACATTTATGCTCACCAGAGGAGTATAGTCCAGACATGATCAAGAAGACACACTGTAGCAGCGAAACCAAAACGCTCAGAGCTTAGTAGTGCACTGCATAAGCAAAACAGAAAGAAGCTCTGTATTAATGAAGTGTAAACTTTGCTGTGAAGCAGTGGAGGCCTAAACATATAAAAGGATTGATTCTACATAACATACATAATAATGTGTTTTTTTTAAACCTGTGTTCACCAGAATCACTCATTGTCTAACCGCATTCTTGTTTGATGCCAGGGCTGTCCGCATTACTTCCCTCTATATCATGTGGAATTAAAGTGTGTGCACCTCGTATCTACTTGGACAATATTTATCAGTGTAGTGGGACTATACATAGTCTATACTAACAGCACACCACATTCTCCTTTTCTACCTTCTCTCGGTCATTTCTGACACTCACAAGAATTCGACATTGGACTGCCCTCAGGTACCCTTTTGTACTCCTCCAATTGGAGAAAATGTGCTTTTCACCCACTTCTGCTCCCATTGTCTTACCTAGTTGTCACCACTTCCCTACTGAGATCTTGACACGTGTAGATATAAATCTATATTTGTGCTTAAAAAATTCCATGTGGATGGAATTGTTTTACTACCATCGTCTCTGCAGTACAGTACCAATGAACAAAAAAAAATCGTAAAGCCATGTCACATATCCCATACCACTAGGACTCACATTTTCTAGTAATTAGTAAATTGGATTATTGCAATAGATTGCCTGCGGGCCTCTCGTTGTATTCCCTGCTTGGCGATATGCGGAAGTTTGCTACCAATACTTTGCTACTACTTTCAAAGACCAAGGACAACATTTTGTCTCAAAACTGGGTGTCTCAAAGCTTAATAAAAACGGAGTGTCTAACAGTTGTTGATTCCGTGTTCGAAGTGGTTCATGGCACATACGTGGGCTCCCTTACCTGCCTTGACTTTCTACTCGTTCACCGTGAATTAGCGGTCCTTGTTGGCATGTTTAAACTACTAAGTGCGGCGTTCAACTTCCAATCACTCGTCTTTGCTTTGTATCTATCCACTCATCACAAAACAGCCCCACTTTTGTTTGTTTACTCCGATGCCTATCATGCTCTCTACTGCTTGTTGTCCTTCTGTACGACATTACTGTGTGAAATATTAGACTGTACATGTCGAACAAATGGCGCATTCTTATTTTATATTTTTTATTCATGTTCACAGGATTAGAGCATTACGTCATGTCTCCAATGGAGCAATACTTGCAACCAAACCCAGAATTAATAGGATAATTATTTTGTCACATTTCAAAGCTACTAATTGTATATATGTGCATAGCTATTTGAATGTACTTGTGGTAATGTCTTGCATGCAATACATTATGGGCCAGATGTAGGTAGCCCTTTACCGATCGGAAACGGCCGAAAATACCGATTTTCGGCCGTTTCCGATCGGTAAAGGGCTAGGGAGATGTAGGTGCACATATTCGGTAATTTTACCGAATCGTTAATATTACCGAATCGGTAAATTTACCGATTCGGTAATATTTAACGAATCGGTATAATTATTACCGATTCGGTAATATTTAACGAATCGGTATAATTATTACCGATTCGGTAATATTTACCGATTCGGTAAAATTACCGAATATGCTATGTGGGTAGCCAATTTTACATTGGCAAATGGCTTACAGAATCGGTATTTTACCATGGAATACAAATCCATGGTAAAATACCGATTCCTGTGTACATGCACATCTGTGCATGTACACATGTGCCATGTGACAGACAGACGTGCCCTTAGGGCATGTCTGTGTGCCACATTGCACACATGCCCGTTTTGGGGGTGCTAGAGGGTGTCAAAGTGACACCCCCTGCACCCTTGACAAAATCGGTATTTACAGAATCGTTGAATACCGATTCGGTATTTGAATTGAATCCTATGGGCTTCAAAGGCCCATAGGATTCAATAGCAAATACCGATTCGGTATTTACCGAATCGGTAAATACCGAATTTTAAGGATTCGGAAAAGAATCCAGATGTTGGGACCTACATCCCATTTACCGATTTTGAAATACCGAATCGGTAAAATTCGGTATTTCAAAATCGGTAAATGGGATTTACCTACATCGGGCCCTTTATCTTCTACAGGGTGCAGGACCATGGGACCTCTTTTGGCCAAATATGGTACTGCATCCTGCAACATGGCTAGATAAAAAACATTTGCATTTATAACACCAAATAACTCCAACAAATGCGAGAAAATGAGATTGCATTTCCACTGCAATAGGTCTTGCATTTGTTATAGTTAGAGCTGTTGGCGTTGAAAATGACGTTGTTTTTTACTTTTGCTTTTTTATACCATTGGCAATAGTGCTATGCAAATATAATAACCCCACTGCAAAAAAAAAAAAAGTAAAAAACATGGTTATTTTCCAACGCCAACAGTTCTAACTTAAACAAATGTGAGACCTATTGCATTGCAAATGCTTGTTGTAAGAGTGATTGTGACTTTGCCCCCTCTTATTTTGTAAAGTGGTTAGTCCATATTCTCCAATTTAGTTCCTCTCTTATCTATTTTATTGGGTTCCTTGAAAAGTAGGTATGAATAACTACTTACATTTTAATAAAGTGAGAGTATGCCACAGGATATCTGTAAATTTTAACAGGTATTGCCACAGAACATACAAAAATCCCAGAAGTGATATAGATTAGCAACATTCTTTGCAAGAATCCAGAAACTGTAAACCACAACGAAAAGATATAAGACTGAAGTCAATGAAAAACAACTTAACAGGTGGGCTTTAGGTCTATACGGAAGGCGATTAGTGACCATGGTGGGCGAAGTGCAACTGATAAGCAATTCCGAGTGGAAGTGACCACGCCCATGAAGGATTCACGTTGGGTTTTGTTCTGCCTGAATTTTGGTTTCTCCAGTCTTAAGGGACACCTGAGGCAGAACTGAGAGATGTAACTTTTTTTGGTCTGATACAAGGAGTGCTGAAATTGATTATCTTTGATCAGATGCCGATAACCCATCGCCAGAATCCACACGGGCAAGCTCCAATGCTTGCACGCTGCTGAAATGAAATGATACATATGTTTTCAGTGAGAAAAGCTGGCCATTTGCATGTGGCTGCAGTGTAACATGTTAATGTGTGATATTGAGGACAGATGAAACATGGTAGCGCGGTTTAGTATACAAAGCATATTAATCCGCAAATTTAAAATTACACGGTTTTAGGAATCAGCCTTCATTGAACAGGCAGCCGAATCCTCCCTGAGGACACTATACATACAATGTACACATCTGATGTCCTAAAGCAGAGTTCTGTATTGTATCTACGGTTCTTTTTCACGATCGGAAGCAGATTGTGTGCAGAGATATGAAATGTTTCCTTTTTACTCCCATGCCATACTACTAGCTTATCATAGTGTGAATTGTTTAATAAATCCTGCCGATTTAGAGGAATGTAGAATGAGCATGTATCTATTGTATTCTGAGTTGTCACCCAAGCCATTCCGCGGTTGTAGGTAATTAACTGTGCGTTTATTTACTGATGAAAAGTGATGTTGTGCTCAGTAGTTCTTGTGGATAATGTTTCACTTTCTCTTTGTTTGGTCTTTTGCAGCAAGCCATTGACTATTCGATGGAGGCAGAAGCTGTTCCTTCAGTCACAGTAAAGGTATTGTACAGCATTTTAACTGTAACTCTCACACAGTAGCACACACTTCAGCCAATCTGGTAAAGTGCTATCCCGTTGCCCAGGCCTGTGACTGCTACCATTTTACAGTATGCCCGTAAAGAATTTTTTTTAGTCTCCCGTCAAAAGATGACTGTAGTAAGATTGTCTGTAAATGTGAGATTTTGGATTAAAATTAATAATTTGCAAGGAGGAATCGCACCAATTTACTGATACAATATCTTGCTATGTCAATTTACAGTTTCAATGCTAAGCCTAGTCTTAACCCTGGATACAGTAGCCTAAAGAAGCAGGTATTCCCTCTAAGAAATGCGCACATTCACCAATCATTGGAGGGGGGAGGGTTATCATTCATCGCTGAAATGACAAGGATATAGAGGTCCATGCCGTATTTTTTTGCCCAGCCTATAAGAAATGTAGGTCCAAATGGCTAATTGAACTCTGCAGAAACCTAGGGACATCACAGTGTCACAAGGCCTTTAGTATTTTGAAATCTGATACTCAACAGCCTATTGTTTTTGCAGTCGCTAGATATCTGTTTTCAGTCTGGTGTGTGTGAAAAAGGTTCCTGTGATGTCATGCTCTTCTGGGTGGGGATGAAACTGGGCCCTAGTGTTTGGAGCTGATAGATAGTCCTGAGAATTGCAGGACAGTAGGATCTGTATTATATGTATAATCCCCACTTTTATAAAATATTGATTTTACGGTTTAGTGATTTTAAAATATTGGTATTTTAAGCACTGCGCACTTTAGATAAAGCAATATTAGATAACATTCGGGTGTTCTAGGAATTATTCCTCTTTCCCTAGACAATATGGTGGTATAGCAGACCCTTCTTAGTTATAGGTTCTTTTGGCGGTTTTTGCCCAATAGGAATTTATTTATTTATTTATTTATTGCTATTTATAAAGCGTGACAAATACCCGCAGGCGTCTCGGCGCTAGATCATTTACGTAAATTCAGCTCCATGTAGTATGCTCCAACCGATTACCTTTTCTTTGGTGGAAACTATTGGTTGAACAGCCAAGTCTTTAGTCTCTTGCGAAACTGAATGAGTGAAGGACTTAGTCTGATGTCTTGCGGCAAGGTGTTCCATAATTTAGGGGCTGCTATCAAAAAGCGGCGATCGCCCCAGGACACTGTTTTGGAACGGGGAATCACTAGCTGGTTACGATTGGAGGAACAAAGCTGTCTGGATGGATGATATGGAACCAGCTGGTCCGTTAGAAAGTGCGGGCCTTGATTGTTTAGAGCTTTATACACTATACATAGTGATTTGAACTTGATCCTGTTCTGGATCGTCAGCCAGTGGAGTCGTTTAATAGTTTCTGATATGGCCGCGAATTTAGGGGTTCCGGAAAGCAGACGTGCTGCAGCATTTTGTATCGACTGCAACTTCCTTGTGACCCTAACCTGGGTGTTTAAAAATAGACCGTTGCAGTAGTCAAGGGCCGATAAGACCAAAGAACTAACCAGGGTTTTAGTGGCTGCTGCTGGCAAAAACGTACTGATTTTTCTAATCATGCGTAATTTATAGTGGGCTGTGGTAGCAACTTTGTTCGCATGATCCATGAAAGTAAGGCCCTCATCGAAGGTGACTCCCAAGTTCCTAACCTTAGCTGCTGGAGTTGGGGGTGCTCCAAATGTGGATGGCCACCAAGATGATGCCCAAACTGGTGAGAGGGGTCCAAAAATACCTACCTCAGTTTTTTCAGAATTGAGTTTCAGGCAATTTGTTGCCATCCACTCACCTATTTCCAGCATTCCATTTTGAAAGCGTTGGGCTACTGAGGCTAATCTGTTTTACGGGGGTGATATGCAATAAGTGTTCCACTACTAAGAGAGGCACTAGTGTTTAAATTAGCTAAGTATTCCAACATGTTTTATATATTCTCATTTGAACTGTTTTATGGTGGAGAGGCATGTGTGCTTTATTAAATAATGCTATTTTAAAATATGTGTTTTTTTAATTATATTACTGAGATGTACTGTAAGGCGCTGTGCATTTCCTTTAGTGTGTACTTTATTGGTTCTTGGAACCAAAATAAAGTTATCAAACTGAACTTAGCTTATTAAGCAGCTCCAAAACTATTTAAAGTCAGAAAACAGAATTTAGCGCTCATTGGCATCTGGTTTATTCTCACAGATGATGTCCTTTTCCGTCTCTCGGGTTACAAGGGGGCTAGCCAGCTGACCTTTGGAGAGCTCTTCCAAATTCCTGTCTAGATGTAGAGAGTAGGCCATACCTCACTACTCCCTTACGCCTTAGTCCTCCCTCCATGCAGGTCCAGGCAAATGTTCTGTTTCTTTTTCCTCTCCAATTATGTTCTGAATGGCTGGTGGTGGCTACGTAATTGGTTGACTAGCTAATGATTGGTGACATCCTCTAACCCAATTTGAAAATGATCACACTTCACCCTCCCTACTTCTACAGCAGTTCCTACGTGCTTTCCTGTGAGAAGGGATAGGCCCAGCCTGGTGCCTTGTGATGCCTTTTGTGTTCATGTTCTCGCCCAGCTCCCACATTCCAGGACATGTAGCCAGTGATTAATCCTCCCAGTGGCCCTGCTAGCAGTTCATACCTCATCAAAGAGCTTTTCAATGTCTGGAGAAAAAACAAGCAGCACTGACTTATTTACTGCCAAAGCTTCCAGGCAGCATGAGGAGGTACATTCACCTTTGCACTAAATTTATTACAAATTGATCTTCCCCACTGGACTACATATTTTTATATAAGATAAAGGAACTTTGAATAAACATAACATTTCTCTAGGGTGAACTGTGAAAAAGTGACTTATATAATCACAAGTATGTCTTCATCACAGGAAATGCAACAGCGGCATCTACACAGTGAATTGTATAGCTAGTCACTATAGTGATATAACTTTTTTAATATTTAGTATGTCCCCTTTAAAACATTAAGCACCCAACCTTGTTGACTACAAAGCACCCCTTAGGATGGCTTACCTAATGTTTTAAAGTAACATTTTAGGCGGTGTTAGGCCTGAAGCCAGTTTTTTAAATCATGCTTGAGGTGGTGTAAATGTACATTGCAACTCAGAGATAGTATTTCACTTTAAATACCACTAGTGAGTGCATTTCTTGCACCGTTTCTTGCCTTACTTAAAAGTGAAATGCACCATTTGGATTTAGCCAGTTATATAACATGTTTAGGCGTCACCTATCGTGCACTGGAAGGCTGAATGACAGTCTCTCAGTGCCAGGATAAAACTCCCAGCTAAACGGAACCAAGAAACGAGGAGATATGCTTTCTTACTTTATATTTCTATTCGTCACAGGTTTGGAAAAAAGGCGATTATACTTTTATATTTATTTGTAGATATGATAAAAACATTTCGGGCCATTCTGCAATATTTTTGATGGTACTGATCTTTAAATGACAATATAGGATAAAAGAAAACTTCAAATGAGGTTACTTGTTCGTTTAAAAGTTGTTGTGCACCTATTGCATAGACTCGCCGTCAAGAGTTCTATAAATACTGCAAGTCGATGGCAAAGGCAACAGGATGTTGGATTAAACGAGCAGGATAGACAGTTCATCATAATATGTTGATACAGCATGTCATATTTTTCGAACGGCTCACTGTATTTATTGGCTTCATAGCTGTCTTTGCAAAGACACAGACCACGCATCCAATTATAGAGTTACATTCTGATCCCTAAACAAACCACAAGTGCCTCTTTGGGAAGTGATTGGATTTAGAAGTTAATTGTTGCGCCCCCTCCCTCCTTTCCTTTACCCTGACAGATTTTGACAGGACAATCCTGCTGAAATTTATCAAGAAAACAGGTCTGGTAATAAAGAAAAATATTTGGTGCACTAAAAACCAATTCTTCATTTTATGCTTTTTTTCCAATAAAAAAACTAAAACTTAGAATTGAAAGTATTTACTACCCTACGCCCAGAAAATACCTTATCCTGAGATAAGGGAAATTTCCAAGGGCAGTAAGGTGTGCCCACTCAATCCCTTACGGCCCACTTGTAATTTGGGCCACAGAGTGTGAATTAACACAACAAACCTGACCCCCTTATGAATAGTTTATAATATTATGTCCATTAAGACACTAACGTTTTTTATGCACACCTCAGATATTAAAAATATTTAAAATTCATTACATTATTAAATACAACCACAGTCCGTGCAGGTAACAGCGGTGGGGCCGGGAAAGGGGGATTTCGAGGGACGATGCAGAGGGAAAATGAATTCTTTATTTAAATATCCCTCTGCATCATCCCTCGAAATCCTCCTTTACCCGGCCCCACCACCCACCGCTGTTACCTGCACGGACCGCAGCTTATTAAATACCATTTTAAAGCATTATAGTTCGATAAAGTAATATGTTCTGTATATAGATGCAAATGTTCTCACTTTTTACAGAGTTTTCTTCCTGTACATGCCTTCAAATAAAATCCAAACCTCAAAACCCGATTAGGCATTTCTAATTTGCCTGTTGCCTGAAAATATAATCATCTACGTGCTAATTTTAGCTTTATTCTCATAGTACATTGTTTATGTTTATGTTTATGTCGGTTTATATAGCGCCAAGTCACCAACAGGTCTCAGGGCTCACTATATTTTCTGACACTAGTTTTTGCCTTATATACTCCTGTCTAACATAGAGAGGGTTAACAGTTGCATCTGCATTAAAAAAAATTAGCGTGTACAGACAGAGATACAGTTATGTATCTGAAAGAAACAGGTTAGTATTAGATTCCTTACTTTAGAATATCCCCAGGCGTCAGACTGGATCCGGAAAATTTTGCGTAGCAATACCCCTGCGCGTCGTCTCTGGCTCCGCGTCCGTCGTCGGCGTCGTCTGCGCCAGAATGACGTAGTCGGAGTACTTAGGCGCCGCCCAAGCGCGCTGACTTAAGTTCTTCTTTTTTCTGCGCCAGCTAGCGCAGATTTGGAGAAGCTCTACCCCTTAGTCACTTTTTGACTAAAACTTTTTGGATCATTTTCGATCATCTTCAAGTCGTTCTCGACTCTTCAGGTGCCGGTAGGGATGCCCGGGTTCAAACCCTTCTCGAAGTGTAGTCGACTGATGTCGAATACCGACCCCCATCGCTGGTGTCTGCAATGCCTAGGCCTCGACCACGACGACCGTTCCTGTTCCGACTGTCGAGCCCTGACGTCGAAGGCTAGGCGGGAGCGGTCCCGCAAGCAGCTCGAGCTCCAGCAGTCGGCCCGCGCCATTCGAGGTCCCGGTCCCATGGGAGGTCGAGGGATCGGTCGCGGGGACGCAGCCCTCGCAGCTCCGGAAGTCGGCATCGGTCTTCTGGTTCCTCCTCAGGTAAGAGGCATGAGAGATCGGAGCGGCGTCATCGCTCCTCCGACCGCCCCGACGCTCGGCCGACGCGACCGGGGTTTTGGGTGGCACCACCCACGCGGCTCCGCCGAAGTCGCTAGCGCCGCATCCTGCCCCACACCTTCGGGCCCCTGAGCAAGATGCGACGCGGGAGGAGATCGAGCAGTACATCATGGCCATGAGGTCGCTCTCTTCTCTACCGGGCCCCACAGCGCCTTCGGGCCCAGTGGGTCCGGCTCCGGGGCCTAGCGGGTCGAGTGCTTCGGCACCGACGCCGCCGGCGGCTTCGGCCCCGGCGTCGCCAGTGACTTCGGTCCCGGCGCCGCAGGCCCCGACCGGATCCGGGTCAACGCCGGTCGACCTTACGACCTCGCCGGCGCCATCCCCAAGGGTGTCACCACCGGAGCCGACTTCGGTCGACGCCGCCCCCAGTCCTTCTGTCGATCCCGTTCAGCCGTCGACACGGCCCCGTTGGGCGCCGTACGAGACAGCTGTGGGTACATTCTACTTTAACGAACGGGCCCCGATTGTTGATCCTGGCTACCAGGCATTGGGTGACGAAGATGACTGGGAGGGGTCTGAGGACCCTCTGACACGGAAGTGTCAGGACCAAGCGGACTGGACAGAGGAACTTGGGGAGGCCAGCGGCCTGGATCTCTCTCCAGACACTGGTTTTGTCTCCCCTCCTACCGTGGCTACGAGAGAGGGGGCAGCCTATAGCGTAGTACTGATGTGGGCGGCTAAGGCCTTAAACCTTACGCTCCCCTCAGCGGCCGTGAGGACTAATCTCCTCACCGAGGTCCTCAAACCGCAGTCAAGCTCGGTCGAGCCTCTGCTACCGTTCAATGAGGCCTTATCTGACGTTCTGTTGGGCACCTGGTCCAAGCCCGCCTCAGGACAGCCTGTGGACAGGAACGTGGCCAGACGCTACCGCCCAGCTCCGGGTGACCCAAGCTTCCTGTCGACCCATCCAACCCCGAGAGCCTGGTTATCCAGGCCTCTAACTCCCAGACCGCGTTCCCGTCGGCCCCTCCCGACAGGGAATCCAAGAGGTTTGAACAATTTGGCAAGAAAGTGTTCTCGTCCCTTAGTCTGGGACTGCGGTCAGTCAACACCGTATGCCTCTTGGGCCACTACACCCACACCCTGTGGGACACGGTTGCGGACGTGCTGCCACAATGCCCTGAGGAGGTCAGGGCTAAACTCGCCCAAGCCCTAGTGGAGGGTCGAGATGCGGCATGGTACTCTATCCGGTGCGGACTGGATACCACCGATACACTAGGCAGAGCGATGGCCACGACAGTGGCGGGCCGACACCACGCCTGGTTACGGTGCGCCAATTTTTCGGCCGATGTCCAGTCTACTCTTCTGGACATGCCGTTTGATGGCCGTCGCCTGTTTGGCGACCAGGCAGACCACGTGCTTGAGCGCTTTAAGGACTCCAGGGCTACGGCCAAGTCCTTGGGCCTCTCGGCCCCGCGCCAGCAAATGGGTGCCTTTCGCTCCTTTCGTGGCCAAGGAAGGGGCGTCCCCACATGGACCGCCAGCCACACGCCGCCTCAACAGAATATTCAGCGCGGTGGCGGCCGTGGAAACCGCCGGGGAGGCGGTTGGGGTCAAAGGGGAGGCCAGTCCGCACCCGCTACCGCAGCTTCCGCCTCAAAACCTTCCTAGTCCGAGTTTTCAGGCCCATGTGACGCCAGTGGGGGGCAGGGTCCGCCATCACCTCCTCCACTGGCGTACAGTCACATCGGACAGGTGGGTGCTGCAAATCGTCCGAAGGGGCTACTCCCTCCCCTTCGAGCCAACCCCTCCAGCCATGCCACGCAGTACCACCGCGT
Organism: Lissotriton vulgaris; assembly: GCF_964263255.1. Classification (NCBI taxonomy): domain Eukaryota; kingdom Metazoa; phylum Chordata; class Amphibia; order Caudata; family Salamandridae; genus Lissotriton; species Lissotriton vulgaris. Next base: position 585,063,468 of record NC_141691.1, read on the forward strand.
GTCGGGGGACCACTTGCGACTTCTGCAGGAGGAAGTTACGGCCCTCTTGGCCAAGGGGGCCATCGAGCGCGTTCCTGGGCCAGAAGTAGGGTGTGGTTACTTCTCCCACTACTTTCTGGTACCCAAGAAGGGCAAAGGGGGCCTACGCCCTATCTTGGACCTACGGAACGTCAACGGCTTCCTCCGGAAGAAGTTCAAGATGTTGACTTTGGCTCAGGTCTTGGCTGCCCTAGACCCGCAAGACTGGATGGTGGCTTTGGACTTGCAGGACGCCTACTTTCACATCCCCGTCCTGCCGGCGTTACCTGCGGTTCACGGTAGGCCTCGTGCACTTTCAGTTCACCGTGCTCCCCTTTGGCCTTACCAGCGCCCCACCGGTGTTCACGAAAGTGATGGCGGTGGTCGCAGCTCATCTGCGCAGGTTAGAGGTTTCAGTCTTCTCCTACCTCGACGACTGGTTGTTGAAGGCGGGCTCGCCCCAAACAGTCGTCAATCACCTCCAGATTACGGCGGATCTCCTGCACCTGCTGGGGTTTTCCATCAACGTGCCGAAATCACACCTGTGCCCCTCCCAAAAGCTCCTCTTTATCGGAGCTGTTCTGGACTCGGCGCAGTTTCGGGTTTATCCTCCGAGCAGCGAGTCCGGGATATTCAGGCTCTGATTCCGATCTTTCAGCCTTTATCCCGGGTTTCGGTCAGGTTGACGCTGCGGCTCCTGGGGCTGATGGCTTCCTGCATCCTTCTGGTGCATCACGCCCGGTGGCGGATGTGGGCTCTGCAGTGAGACCTGAAGTTTCAGTGGGCCCAGCATCAGGGCAACATGTCCGACCATGTCCTGATCTCCGAGGGCACTGCGAGACAGCTGCTGTGGTGGCTCACGGACCGCGATTGGGTCAACGGCAGATCCCTCTCCCTTCCCCAACCGGAGCACGTGGTTGTGACGGACGCGTCCCTCCAGGGATGGGGAGGCCACATGGGAGAGGCGGAGATCAGAGGCCTCTGGTCTCCGGCGGAGTCCCAGCTCCATATCAACCTTCTGGAGCTGCGGGCGATTCGTCTGGCACTGAAGGCATTCCTCCCCTCTGTCCGAGGGAGTGCAGTGCAGGTGTTCACGGACAACACCACCACCATGTGGTACTGCAACAAACAGGGCGGTGTGGGGTCCCGGACCCTCTGTCAAGAGTCTCTGCGGCTCTGGCAGTGGCTGGAACATCAGGGCGTGACCCTGGTGGTTCACCACCTGGCAGCCTCTCTGAACGCCAGAGCGGACGAACTCAGCCGACGGTGCTCGATGGATCACGAATGGCGTCTGAACTCGGATGTGGCGCAAGGCATCTTTCTGCAGTGGGGAGAGCCTTGGTTGGATCTATTTGCCACCGAAGAGAACGCGCAATGTCATCAGTTCTGCGCGTTGGAATTTCCAAGGCGGCACTCACTCGGCGACCCATTTCGTCGCGAGTGGAGTTGCGGTCTGTTATACGCCTTTCTGCCTATACCACTTCTGCCCAGAGTGCTGAAGAAGATCAGGCGCGACCGGGCCCAAGTCATCCTTGTGGCTCCGGACTGGGCTCGAAGGTTCTGGTATCCCGAGCTACTCAATATGTCAGTCGGTCCCCCGATCCGTCTGCCTCTTCAGGAGGACCTTCTGTCGCAGCAGCAGGGGACGGTCCTCCACCCGAACCTGTCCAGTCTCCACCTCCATGCTTGGAGATTGAGCGGCGGCAGTTGAGGCCATTTGACTTGCCTACTGAAGTTTGTAATGTTATTCTGGCAGCCAGGCGTCCCTCCACTAAGTCGGTATATGCCTGCCGGTGGAACAAATTTGTGGCATGGTGCACAGCAAAGGCTGTGGATCCCCTTTCTGCCCCCTTTTCTGAAGTTCTTCTCTTCCTTCTTTCTCTTGCCCAGCAGGGCTCTGCTCTGAGCTTTATCAAGGGCTACCTTTCTGCTCTTTTGGCCTTCCTAAGGCTGCCTGATCAACCTTCTTTGTTCAAGTCCCTTATAGTAACTCGTTTTCTGAAGGGCATCACACACATGTTTCCACCTGTTCCCTTTGTGATGCCTCAGTGGGACTTGAACCTGGTTCTTACTTTCCTGATGTGCGCTCCCTTTGAGCCGCTTCATTCTTGTCCTCTCCGTCTTCTCACCTTGAAGAAGGCTTTCCTGGTTGCCATCACCTCTGCCAGGAGAGTGAGTGAGCTCCAGGCTCTATCTTGCAAACCCCCTTTCCTGTCTGTGCATCCGGACAAAGTGGTGCTGCGTACGAAACCATCTTTCCTGCCCAAGGTAGTCTCTGTTTCCACATTGGGCAGTCCATCACCTTGCCCTCCTTCTTTCCGCCTCTGCACCCTTCAAAGGATGAAGAGCAGCTTCATCGTCTGGACCCAAAATGTGCGCTTTCATTTTATGTGGATCGCACACGCCAGTTCCGGGTGGATGACCAACTCTTTGTTGGTTACGTGGGTGCGAAGAAGGGACGGGCAGTGCATAAGCGGACCATCTCTCGGTGGGTCGTCTTATGCATCAAGACGTGCTACTCCTTGGCTAGAAAGGAGCCTCCAGTTGGGCTGAGAACCCACTCCACTCGGGCCACGGCGGCTACTACTGCCCTGGGTCGGGGAGTCCCCCTGCAGGACATTTGCCAGGCAGCTACGTGGGCCTCGCTGCACACCTTTGCGAGGCACTACTGCCTGGACAGTCAAGTCCGCAGGGATGGCTTCTTTGGCCGTTCCGTCCTCCAGGACTTTCTGGTGTGAGTATTGGTTTGCAGACCCACCACCGGGGTTGGTATTGCTGGGGTATCTATTCTAAGGTAAGGAATCTAATACTAACCTGTTTCTTTCAGATGAACAAGTTACTTACCTTCGGTAACGATATATCTGTAAGAAACAGTAGTTAGTATTAGATTCCTTACCGCCCCACCATCCTCCCCGTTCTGCGAACTGATACCTAGGGTTAAGGTCATCCCCTTTCAGGGCCCTAGTTTCATGGCACCAGAGTTGGTTCTAGCATGGCTCTGCGTATCTGGCGCGGAAAAGCTGTGCCTAAGAACTGACGTCAGCGCGCATGGGCGGCGTCTAAGTACTCTGACGACGTCATTCCGGCGCAGACGACGACGGACGCGGAGCCAGAGACGACGCCTAACGACGCGCAGGGGTATTGCTACGCAAAAATTTCCGGATCCAATCTGACACCAGTGTCTAACCCAGGGTGGTGTGGAGTGCAAAAAAATGATGGATTTAGGCCCAGATCCTTGTACTGGGTTGAATGTATGACATTGTTCTACATTCTGTCCATCAACTGTGTTTTTTGCAATTTTCACCCCGAGTGTGCTGGGTATACTCAGACGTGAGTTCCAGGCTCTCCACACCACTGGAGTCAAGCTATCCAGGCTGAATGAAGGCTGATAGCCAGAAACCGGTCCTTGGATGCTTGATTCCGGTCTGGGAAAGACATGGCTTGGTAGTTCGGACTGGACTGTTCCCATGGGGCACAGGGCCAGAGCTGATTTGCATATAGCCAGTGTCTAACCCAGGGTGGTGTGGAGTGCAAAAAAATGATGGATTTAGGCCCAGATCCTTGTACTGGGTTGAATGTATGACATTGTTCTACATTCTGTCCATCAACTGTGTTTTTTGCAATTTTCACCCCGAGTGTGCTGGGTATACTCAGACGTGAGTCCAGGGGCGGCTCTAGGCTCATGGTGGCCCTGGGCAGGGAATGTAGGTAGGAGGCCCCAGAAGAGGGGGTCCGGGCAGGGCGGAACCCCCTGGAGCTCAGGAAGGTGTTTTAATAAAATGTTCAGAAAAGGCACTAGATGAGTACCCGCGGCTGCTCCTACCTTTCTATGCCCTACCTTTACACGCACTGCAGCCTCCATACCGTTCTTGTACCTCTATACCTTCCAGTGTATATAGTACACCCCTGCACTGCACTTTATCCTTCCTATACCGCTGTACCTTCCTAAAACAGCAGCTGTCTCTACCTTATTCTTCCTACAACTTGTATTCCTTTTTTCCTTCCTATGCCCCAGTGCCGTACCTTTCCATACACTGCAACCTCCATATCACCTCTATACCTTCTATTTTACACGGCACGGCCCTCTGCTGCACCTCATCCTTTCATACCCATGTGCTCTCCGTTTCCCTGCACTGCAGCCTCCCTCCATATCATTCCCGTACCCCAATAGCTTCACAAACCCCTCCCCCTTTATTTTGTTTTTTCTAGAGCCCCTACCTTTCGCATATAGATGTCTCACTCTATACCACACCCCTAGACAATGCACATACACCATTACGTGCACTGTCCTTTGCACATTTCCCACGCAGCACACCCCTAGACATTTACACCAGTACACCTACTCCTCTAAACATGTCTGCCTATGCACCATCTTCCTCTCATGTCACCTTCTGTCTCCAGCACATTTCTTCTTCAGTAACCCACGTCTTTGGCTCTACTCCTCTACAACTCTCTGCACATCTTAGTTTATATACCCTTTCTTTTACTTTTCTACACCCTACACATTTCCCCACACCCTACACTGCTCTACCTTCCCAAACCCCTGCCCATTTCCTTATCTACAACCCATCTCCATACGAATGCCGCCTTTGCCACCACCTCCCCTACACATGACCCGTATATAGTGTCAACCCCTACTCATGGTTCGCTCTTCTACTCACCCTCTACAACGGCACACCCCACTCTTCTTTATATTGCCCCCGCTCCACACTTCTCTTTCCGTTCTCAGCATTGTCTCTTTTCGACATACTCTCTTTCTGAACCCCCTTTCATTGTATATGTTTCTTTCTGCAGCCTCTCCTGCACATTTCCCCTTCTTTCCCATTGGCTTCTCCTTGTATACATTCTCTGCCAGTCCCCGGCGTGCATGGCAGGCTCTGCCCTCTGCTCTGACAGCTGAGGCTGCTCCCTCTGGCTTGCGTGTCTGTGGGGAGGCCCTGGGGTGTCAAGGGCCGGCCCACATGGCCTCACTGAGTGGAAGCCCATCCCTATACCGTCACTGCACAGCAGCGTCTCAAACTGCAGCCACCGCCGCATGTGGCTTCAATACCACGCACATGCTGGGCCCATCAAGGGCGCACAAATGCAGACATTTTTTCCCATATAATTATTTAAGCTTTTTCAACAATACTTTTAATATCCTCGCAGCACATTGCATAAACACTGGACGCCCTATGATTATTAGAATCATGTTAAAAAGGAAAGTAATTACTTACTGGGACAGCCTTAATTGATCTGCGATGGAGGCCTGCTGCGCAACACGCTGCCTCCTTCTCTCTTCGGCTGATGATTAGCTCCCTGCAGTTGCACAGTATGGTGGGCGGGCCGTGGCCAAAAACAATCCTTATTGGCCTGAATCTGGGCACACACTTGAAGATTTGCCAGGGAGTGACGGGGTGGGCTATTAATATATTTTACAATAATTCATTGGTACCTCATGAACGATTGTAAAATGCGGTGTGACGGTGACCTACGACCGAGGCAGGGACCCAGGCAGTTTCATTTTCTGGCAGTGATGAGTGACTTGTAAAAAGGCGGTCTGAGGCAGCTGCATCCAATTTAAAATATATTTAAATTAAGCACTGGCGTGGTGGCCCCTGGAGTTTGGTGGCCCTGTGCAGGTGCACAGCTTGCAAATGCCTAAGGCCGGCCCTGGTGAGTCCCAGGCTCTCCACACCACTGGAGTCAAGCTATCCAGGCTGAATGAAGGCTGATAGCCAGAAACCGGTCCTTGGATGCTTGATTCCGGTCTGGGAAAGACATGGCTTGGTAGTTCGGACTGGACTGTTCCCATGGGGCACAGGGTCAGAGCTGATTTGCATATAGCCAGTGTCTAACCCAGGGTGGTGTGGAGTGCACAAAAATGATGGATTTAGGCCCAGATCCTTTTTTTTTTTTAAACCTTTATTAGTTGCGTTCAGCACAAAAAACATGACAATGACAGCATCTGCAATTCAGTACAGCAAAATTTCGTGGTACATTCCGTAGAGAGGTAGCAGCCCCACTCGGTCCAACCTAACACAGGCACAGCATCATATTTACATCAAAGTGTTACCAGTACACCAGAATCCCCCCCTCAGCACAGTCAAGGATGCAAGGAGGATGATCCTCACCACCCCCCTGCATTCAGGCATGAGGACAGGACAGCAAGGTCAGCGCCTCCACAACCCACCAATCCGCACTCGTCTGTGATCTGTCCAGTCCGTCGGCTATGCCATTGTGTACAGCATTGTTCCACACGCACGGCAAGCGTGTGCATCCCTGCCAAGTAGCGCAGCCAGCACCCAGTGTAGGGACATTCAGGTCTCACCATAGAGCGACGTCGCGCTCATCGCTCCTCTTCGTAAGTGTAACCTGCATCAACTAGTGTGTGTGGCCTACAGTGCGTGCGCCCACCACAACAATCCCAATATATGGATAAGTAAGAGGGGTCTCTCCCCAAGACAGTGTCCCAATGCCTACGGGTACTCCCAGCCCCCTCAATATTAGTCTTAAACAGTTGCCACGACTACCCATTGTGATGCAGGTGGTGCAAATTACCTCTACCCATGTGTAAAGTAGTATGGTGAATGCTGTAAGTAGCGCCCTATACGCTCACTGGCTCGAGACCGGTTCGTCATCCCCAGAGGAGTCGCTGTGCGTCGCCTGAGACAGCAAGTACACCTGTAAGGGGGACCAGAAATCGCTAGGCGCGCACCGGGCGGGGAGCAGTTCCGCGTAAACGCCATGCTGGTCCTGGCAGTACGTGAGGTCGTCAAGCCAGTCCTTAAATTTTGGTGCTCTCCCTCTCCCCCATCTGCAAGCTATTCTACGCTTAGCGAGGAGCAGTGCAATGTCTACAAATCTGCGGTCCGGCTTGGGCACTTGCTTGGTATAACCCAGTAGCATCACTATTGGCTCCAGTGGTAGTGGGCCAGCAATCATTACCTGGAGTGCGGCGTGTACCTGTTCCCAATAAGTTTGTATGGCTCCACATTCCCAGGCCAGATGAAAGAAATCCGCGCCAACCGCCCGGCACCTAGCACATCTATCATCTTCCGAGAGATGAAACCGAAGTTTCCTGACTGGGGTGTAATAGTAGCGTTGCACAAACTTATAGTGAATAATTTTCAACCGACAGCTGGAGGAAATCCTAGCCGTGACTGCGCAGCAATAACTCCATTGCTCATCCGTAAGTGCAGTTGGCAGTTCAGAGTCCCAGTTAGTCCGGGCTTTCGGCAGTAGCATTGGGCGTTGCACACGTATAGCGGCGTACAGTTTAGACACTAAGTGCTTGCCATCGGAGGCCAGCATGACATGCAATGGCAGTACCGTCTCAGGTTCTTCCGGGAAGTTGGGGAGTATGTTACGCATACCTTGGCGGAGCCTGATATAGTAAAACACCTCCATGGGTGTCGGAGGAGCAGTCTGAAACAACTGTTCCTTGGTACGGAATGTTCCGTCCTGAAATAGGTCGCCCCATGAGGTAAGGTGTATGCGTTTACACATGGACCGAAATCCGTTTTCCGTTAAAAGAGAAAGTTTCGGGTGATATGCGAGGGGGAGCGCCGGGGAGTAGAGCATGGGGGCATCCAGCTGTTTAGTTATTCGCCGCCAGGCATCAATAGTACAGGTGACAGTGGTAGCGGGTGTCTCAACATCCCCAATCAGCCCCATCAGCATGCCCTTGAGCGGGAGCGGATGAACGACCCAGTCCTCAGCAGCGACCTGTGGCATAAAGGGAGCGGGGTTAACCCAGTGGTAGGAGTGTTGAGCCTGAGCACTGAGATAGTATAATTCCATGTCGGGCACATCGAATCCTCCCCTATCGTATGGCTGCGTTAAGACCCTCCAGCTAAGGCGTGGTTGCTTACCACCCCAGAAAAGGCGCAGTAGCTCAGATCGGAGTCGTTTGAAAAAATAGGCCCCCGGGTAGTAGGGGATGTTTTGGAATAGATATAAGAACCGCGGGAGGACGACCATCTTGATCAGGGAAGCTCTACCTGCCATCGATATCGGCAAGGCCCGCCAGCGGGACACATTATCAGTCAACTGCGAGATAGCCACCCCGTAATTGGACCGGATAGTGATATCTTTATCGAGCGACACCTCTATGCCCAGGTACCTCAAGTCCGAGCTGCACCATTCCAGGGGGTAATCCAGCGGGAACCGGGTTACCGACGCCGTGAGAGGGAAAAATTGCGACTTCTTCCAGTTTATATGTACCCCGGATATGCCACCGAACGCCACGAATTCCCTCAGCAGCGAATTAAGGTGATCTTGTGGGTGCCGCACGTACAAAGTAACGTCATCTGCGTAGAGGGAAATACTTATCTGCCGCTGAAGACAGTTAAAGGCACTGGCCTTGTGCAATTGTCGGACTCTGCAAGCCAATGGCTCTATCACTAAGGCGAAAAGCAGGGGCGACAGGGGGCAGCCCTGCCTAGTCCCTCTCGTGATCGGCATCTGTTGCGAGAGAACCCCATTGACGACCACCCTGGCGACCGGTGAGGTGTATAGCAGTTGCACCCAGGCTATGAAGATCCAGGGGAACCCCATTCTGCTCAGAATAGCTATCAGGTAACCCCACTCCACCGAATCGAACGCCTTGGTGGCGTCCAGAAACACGGCAGCGACCGGCAAGTCGGGCGAGATTGTAGGTATCAGGGAAAACAGTGTGCGTAAGTTATGGGATGTAGCCCTCCCCGGGACAAAGCCAGATTGGTCCGGCAGCACCAGGGTGTTCATGAGTAGGGACAGCCTGGTCGCCAACACTTTCGCAAGGATCTTCGCATCGCAGTTTAGCAGTGACAGAAGGCGATAGGCATCAGTGTCCTTCGGATCCTTCCCCGGTTTCAAAAGCGACGTGATCGCTACCTCTCTCATGGAGCCCGGAAGTATCCCTACCTCGAGCGAGTCCTCGAAGACCTCCTTCAGCACCGGTGCCATGATATCGATGTAGCACTTATAAAATTCGGCCGGTAGGCCGTCCAGCCCCGCCGCTTTGCCGTTGTTAAGGGACATGATCGCTTCTCTGATGGATTTAGGCCCAGATCCTTGTACTGGGTTGAATGTATGACATTGTTCTACATTCTGTCCATCAACTGTGTTTTTTGCAATTTTCACCCCGAGTGTGCTGGGTATACTCAGACTTGAGTCCCAGGCTCTCCACACCACTGGAGTCAAGCTATCCAGGCTGAATGAAGGCTGATAGCCAGAAACCGGTCCTTGGATGCTTGATTCCGGTCTGGGAAAGACATGGCTTGGTAGTTCGGACTGGACTGTTCCCATGGGGCACAGGGTCAGAGGTGATTTGCATATAGCCAGTGTCTAACCCAGGGTGGTGTGGAGTGCAAAAAAATGATGGATTTAGGCCCAGATCCTTGTACTGGGTTGAATGTATGACATTGTTCTACATTCTGTCCATCAACTGTGTTTTTTGCAATTTTCACCCCGAGTGTGCTGGGTATACTCAGACATGAGTCCCAGGCTCTCCACACCACTGGAGTCAAGCTATCCAGGCTGAATGAAGGCTGATAGCCAGAAACCGGTCCTTGGATGCTTGATTCCGGTCTGGGAAAGACATGGCTTGGTAGTTCGGACTGGACTGTTCCCATGGGGCACAGGGTCAGAGCTGATTTGCATATAGCCAGTGTCTAACCCAGGGTGGTGTGGAGTGCAAAAAAATGATGGATTTAGGCCCAGATCCTTGTACTGGGTTGAATGTATGACATTGTTCTACATTCTGTCCATCAACTGTGTTTTTTGCAATTTTCATCCCCGAGTGTGCTGGGTATACTCAGACGTGAGTCCCAGGCTCTCCACACCACTGGAGTCAAGCTATCCAGGCTGAATGAAGGCTGATAGCCAGAAACCGGTCCTTGGATGCTTGATTCCGGTCTGGGAAAGACATGGCTTGGTAGTTCGGACTGGACTGTTCCCATTGGGCACAGGGTCAGAGCTGATTTGCATATAGCCAGTGTCTAACCCAGGGTGGTGTGGAGTGCAAAAAAATGATGGATTTAGGCCCAGATCCTTGTACTGGGTTGAATGTATGACATTGTTCTACATTCTGTCCATCAACTGTGTTTTTTGCAATTTTCACCCCGAGTGTGCTGGGTATACTCAGATGTGAGTCCCAGGCTCTCCACACCACTGGAGTCAAGCTATCCAGGCTGAATGAAGGCTGATAGCCAGAAACCGGTCCTTGGATGCTTGATTCCGGTCTGGGAAAGACATGGCTTGGTAGTTCGGACTGGACTGTTCCCATGGGGCACAGGGTCAGAGCTGATTTGCATATAGCCAGTGTCTAACCCAGGGGGGTGTGGAGTGCAAAATAAAGATGGATTTAGGCCCAGATCCTTGTACTGGGTTGAATGTATGACATTGTTCTACATTCTGTCCATCAACTGTGTTTTTTGCAATTTTCACCCCGAGTGTGCTGGGTATACTCAGACGTGAGTCCCAGGCTCTCCACACCACTGGAGTCAAGCTATCCAGGCTGAATGAAGGCTGATAGCCAGAAACCGGTCCTTGGATGCTTGATTCCGGTCTGGGAAAGACATGGCTTGGTAGTTCGGACTGGACTGTTCCCATGGGGCACAGGGTCAGAGCTGATTTGCATATAGCCAGTGTCTAACCCAGGGTGGTGTGGAGTGCAAAAAAATGATGGATTTAGGCCCAGATCCTTGTACTGAGTTGAATGTATGACATTGTTCTACATTCTGTCCATCAACTGTGTTTTTTGCAATTTTCACCCCGAGTGTGCTGGGTATACTCAGACGTGAGTCCCAGGCTCTCCACACCACTGGAGTCAAGCTATCCAGGCTGAATGAAGGCTGATAGCCAGAAACCGGTCCTTGGATGCTTGATTCCGGTCTGGGAAAGACATGGCTTGGTAGTTCGGACTGGACTGTTCCCATGGGGCACAGGGTCAGAGCTGATTTGCATATAGCCAGTGTCTAACCCAGGGTGGTGTGGAGTGCAAAAAAATGATGGATTTAGGCCCAGATCCTTGTACTGGGTTGAATGTATGACATTGTTCTACATTCTGTCCATCAACTGTGTTTTTTGCAATTTTCACCCTGAGGATATTCTAAGGCACAGCTTTCCAAACTTGTTATGTTGGGGACACGCTTTTTGGAGATGCATCATTTTGGGACACAGTAAGGCAGTGTAGCGATCGTAGCGAGAAATACAGACCCACCTAAAGGGGGTTCAGGGGGGGGGGGGGTTCGCCCCCCGGAAGAACATTTTGGAAAAAAAAGTGGGGAAATGGTGCATTTTCGAGCAAATTTGATAAAACAGGAAGGTTACTAAAGCAATTGTTTATCCGCTCTAACAAAGACAGCGACCGGCAAAACTGGGTGTAAGGTCTGTCTGTCTCTCTCTGTCTCTCTCCCTCTGTCTCCCTCCATCTGCCTCCCTCCATCTGTCTCCCTCCCTATGTCACCCTCTGTCTCCCTCCATCCATCGGTCTCCCTCCCTCTGGCTCTCTCCATCGGTCTCCTTCCATCGGTCTCCCTCCCTCTGTTGCCCTCCTCCCTCTCTCTCTGTCTCCCTCTCATTTCCTGTATCCTCCTCATTACCTCTGTCTCCCTCTGCCTCCTCCCTCTGTCTCCCTCTCTCTGTCTCCCTCTCTCTCTGTCGCCCTCTCTCTCTGTCGCCCTCTTTCTATGTCTCCCTCTCTCTCTCTTTCTCCCTCCTTCTGTCTGTCTCCCTCCCTCTGTCTGTCTCCCTCCCTCTGTCTCCCTCTCTCTGTATACCCCGGACTCCCTCCCTCTGTCTCCCTCTCTTTTTCTCTCTCCCACGGTTTCCCTCTCTCTCTGTCTCCCTCCCTCTGTGTCCATCTGTCTGTCTCCCTCCCTCTCCCTCCCTCTGTATGTCTCCCTCTCTCTGTATGTCTCCCTCCCTCCCTCCCTCTGTCTCCCTCCCTCCCTCCCTCTGTCTGTCTCCCTCCCTCCCTCCCTCTGTCTCCCTCCCTCTGTCTGTCTCCCTCCCTCCCTCCCTCTGTCTCCCTCCCTCCCTCCCTCTGTCTCCCTCCCTCTCCCTCCCTCCCTCCCTCTGTCTCCCTCCCTCTGTCTGTCTCCCTCTGTCTGTCCCCCTCTGCCTGTCCCCCTCCGCCTGTCCCCCTCTGTCTATCTCCCTCTGTCTGTCTTCCTCTGTCTGTCTCCCTCTGTCTGTCTCCCTCTGTCTCTGTCGCTCTGTCTCCCTCTCCCTTTGTCTCCCTCTCCCTCTCTCTGTCTCCCTCCCTCTGTCTCCCTCCCTCTGTCTCCCTCCCTCTGTCTCCCTCCCTCTGTCTCCCTCCCTCTGTCTCCGTCCCTCTGTCTCCGTCTCTCTGTCTCCATCCCTCTGTCTCCGTCCCTCTGTCTCCATCCCTCAGTCTCCATCCCTCTGTCTCCCTCTCCCTCCTTCTCCCTGTCTCTCTCTCTCTGTCTCCGTCCCTCTGTCTCACTCTCCCTCTGTCTCCCTCTCCCTCTGTCTCCATCTCCCTCCCTCTCCCTGTCTCCCTCCTTCTGTCTCTGTCCCTCTGTCTCCGTCCCTCTGTCTCCATCCCTCCGTCTGTCACCCTCTGTCACCTCACCCCAGCTTCCCTAGCACACACACAGCCACACCTGAGTACTTTGCAGGTCTTTAAAAGACCATTTACTGAATGTCGTAACGAAAATTGAGCCTCCCCCCCCTGCAAGGTACGTGGAGGGGCCCCCTCCGAACTCAATCTGGAGCTGTCTGGTGGTAGTGCGGTGCCAAGGGGGCCCCCTGGAGGTTGAGATTCACATGCTACTGTGATCGATTCCTAGATAGAAGCTTGTGTCTGTGTCAATGACAGTGAAACTTGGATAAAGATTTAATTCCATGTTACAATTTGACATCAATGTTGTTATTTTGTGCACCGTCACTGTGTCTACTCGTGTCGCAGTTCCTTTCCTGCCTACAGTGCGAGCGCTTTAAAGCTAATATTAAGCGCTAGGCACATAGAAGAGTTTTCCAGAACAGCCGGCAGCCTTGTGTATTGTATTGCATACACGTAAACGTGCACTGATGGCAAATGGAAGGGGAACACGACTTTTAAGGCCTGTGCCCCGGTGTTAAGCTCTCAGATGCCTACTTTATGACACACGGGTCCAAGGGTTCCGCACTCGATAGGTGCATCTTTGTAAACCTGCTTCCCGAGGGCTTGGGAAAACAAGTTCCATCCGTTGGGTGTCTCGTGCTCATCCGGAGTCAACAGAATTAGCCAGGAAGGTTCTGCGTGGGGCTGCTCCAAGGGACAGGTTCGGGAGAGAGTGTGTAAATAAATTTGCAATCTTTTTAACTTTAGCTAACCCGGCAGTCTCATGTAAACAAAAACATATCACAAATAAAGAGTCCATAGATTGCTTCACCACCTTAGTAAGTCGTTCATCTTCGCAATTCCGCAAAGTAGTCAGTGAAACAGAAGGTTTTCAGCAAGAGTTGTGTGTACAAAACAGTGCCAGTGCGTGCAGAGAGTCGTCGTTATAGCTCTGAGGCCATAGTTCTGGGATAAGGGCACCCCCATCCCTCCCCCGCATTGCGGGGGCTGGGTTGGGGGGGCCTGTGTCAAGCCCCTGCATTTACTTGTTAATTAGTCTTTGTTGTGAATACCCCGGCCCCCGTGGAGCAGAGTGTCTCGGAGCCCGCACTTTGCTGACACTCTTTCAAAGGAATGTCTCTTAATTATACCAGTGTCATGCCGCGACACACCCACCCTTTGCAGGCGACACAGTACTGTGTCGGGACACACAGTTTGGAAAGCTCTGTTCTAAGGTAAGGAATCTAATACTAACTACTGTTTCTTACAGATATATCGTTACCGAAGGTAAGTAACTTGTTCTTCAGTTCCATCCTTGACTTTTCTTTGAAGTCATTCAGAATAGAGGGTGTTTCCTTTTCAGTATTATGGCCCAAATTCTGCTCAAAAGATATCTTAATTTTCATGTGAGTTTTACGATCAGCCTCCTGCGTCACATTGCAGTCTGTACACGTGGGCAGAGAACACATCACGTAATGCACTGAGCACAACATACCATTTCTCCAACATGGAATCTTTTATCATTTCAAATGCTGTTTGAATTGTCCTCCATGTCAGGCTGGAAATCCCACTGGGGTTGAATGTATGACATTGTTCTGCATTCTGTCCATCAACTGTTGTTTTTGCATTTGTCACCCCGAGTGGGATGGGTATGCTCAGACGTGAGCCCAATGCTGTCCACACCACTGGAGTCAAGCTATCCTGGCTGAAGACGGCTGATAGCCAGAAACCGGTCCTAGGATGCTTGATTCCAGTCCAGGAAAGACATGGCTAGGCAGTTCGGGCTGGACTGTTCCCATGAGGCACAGGGTCAAGGCTGATTTGCAAATGGCCATGTCTGAACTGGGGTGGTGTGGAGTGCAAAAAAACGATGGATTTAGGCCCAGATCTCTGTACTGGGGTGAATGTATGGCATTGTTCTGCATTCTGTCCATCAACTGTTGTTTTTGCGTTTGTCACCCCGAGTGGGATGGGTCTGCTCAGACGTGAGTTCCATGCTCTCCACACCACTGGAGTCAAGCTATCCTGGCTGAAGACGGCTGATATGGTATAGAAGAGAAGGGTTAACCCAATAAAGTCGCTGGGACCTGGGTGACTATCGTTAAGAATAAAGGGGTCCCAGTGAGAGAAAGGAACACATTATTTAAAAGCCATTTGAATAAATCTAGTCAACAAAGAGTACCTCTATAATGTTTAATTCACATTATAGGAAAAAATGCAGTAATAAGCAATTACAAAGCATACAAAAATGTAGTTGTATAGGTGCCCCTGGGGGTAGGAGGGACGTGATGTTGTGAGGGTAGAGTGGGGGGGAATTCGTGACAGTAAAAACACGATATTGATCAAACAGTAGTACGAGTTCAATGTCAAATATTAAGTGAAACAGGTAATGAATCAACACAGAAATTCAAAAAGCACATGCCCCAATGTCCATATTATACAAGCATAGTGGGTTGGAGGAGGCTGTGTTTGAAGACAAGGACGTGTGTCGACGTTTCGACCCTATGGGAGCAGGAATAGTTGGACTCCTTGCATATGGGTCTTCATCAGGACGGGTAGGGATGGTGAGGCAGACAACCTGAATAAATCAGTCTAGAAGGTAAGAGTTTCAGGAGAAAAAGTCGATGACGAATATTCTATCTTATTAAGTAAAGTCCGGTTTCCAGGAGAAAGATCCGCATGCTGGATAGGGAGAGCCACTCAACGAATCGAGTAGCGTGAAGGTTCTTGCTAAACTCAATAATCGGAAGATATGGTCTGAATCAATCAGGAGCAGTATCCGGTCAAGAACAACTCGGCGTCTCTCTCGGGAACCTCGAGTCGAACTATTCCTGCTCCCATAGGGTCGAAACGTCGACACACGTCCTTGTCTTCAAACACAGCCCCCTCCAACCCACTATGCTTGTATAATATGGACATTGGGGCATGTGCTTTTTGAATTTCTGTGTTGATTCATTACCTGTTTCACTTAATATTTGACATTGAACTCGTACTACTGTCTGATCAATATCGTGTTTTTACTGTCACGAATTCCCCCCCACTCTACCCTCACAACATCACGTCCCTCCTAACCCCAGGGGCACCTATACAACTACATTCTTGTATGCTTTGTAATTGCTTATTACTGCATTTTTTCCTATAATGTGAATTAAACATTATAGAGGTACTCTTTGTTGACTAGATTTATTCAAATGGCTTTTAAATAATGTGTTCCTTTCTCTCACTGGGACCCCTTTATTCTTGAAGACGGCTGATAGCCAGAAACCGGTCCTAGGATGCTTGATTCCGGTCCAGGAAAGGCATGGCTTGGCAGTTCGGGCTGGACTGTTCCCATGAGGCACAGGGTCAAGGCTGATTTGCACATGGCCATGTCTGAACTGGGGTGGTGTGGAGTGCAAAAAACGATGGATTTAGGCCCAGATCTCTGTCCTGGGGTGAATGTATGACAATGATCTGCATTCTGTCCATCAACTGATGTTTTTGGAAATCCTTTCAGCCTAGTGGCACTCATAGAACTCAAAGATGCCTACTTCAAAACACACCCACAGGCAGCTGTGGAGGTTCCTCCGATTCACAGTTGTATCAAGTCAATGTATGATGGACAAGTATCAAAACATGGCTCTGGCGGATTGGGCTGCTGTCATTCAATCTAGGCTCTATGCCCAGAGAATCCACAGGATGTTTGGCACCAGTTGCAGCCCATCTGCCCAGATGGGGCACACTGAAAGATGAACTTCACATGCATTGGACACAGGTGTGATGGACTGCAGGAAAGCAGCCCTGGTTAGTGGAACTATCACCCACACCTGACTGTAAGTATTCCCTTCTACCCATGGATTCTGAAGTTCTCAGGGACCATGGACAAATCATTGGAAAGTTCGGTTGCATCTTGACCAGAGAACCGTAGTCCATTTGCAAATGACTGCTGCTCATCAGTATCCTACAACTAAGGGTGATCAAGGATTCCCTCTAAGCATTCTAACCACTTTTGAGAGGATAATATTCTTGGTGATCACAGACAGTATGGCACTCATGCTACTCCATGTCAGAAAAGGGCATCATCCGCTTATGGAACTTGTCCAATAGAGCACAGATCATTTGGTTGTGGGTTGCCTAATGGTGATGCCAGAATTCACCATCATGTACGCAGTAAGGGATATCGCCACCAATTTGTGATGGGCTTATAATCCCAGCTAGTGAAACATTAAAATTAGTTCACAAATAGCACCTTCAGACTTGAATTTTGGGAAGAAAAAGAACACTTCTTTAAAGCACATAATATCATGATCATCAGCAATCCAGTTCTGGTCACAGAATCTAGCTACTTTTCAAGTCATTTCTTGTCTGTGCCTTTGCCTTTGTACAGTGCTCTGCTGCCTTTTAGCTATGTTCACCCTGTACAAATAACACATTCGTATATGCACATCCACTGTACAATCTGATTTAGTGAAACTTAGCCAAAGAGGCATCCCTTTCCTATCCCTGGCACACTTTAGAAATCTTTAAATGTTAAAAAACAAGTTGCCTTGTCCATAGACACCCCGTGATTATGCAACATCATTGTTTGCAAAAGGGTCATATTTTTTACCTCTTCATTTAATGGAGCTAGCGAGCTTGAAAAATCTAGAATTCATTTTGAGGCCAAAGATGACAAAAAGTGAGGAATATTATGTCAGAAGTGGTGGGGTCGGAAGTCTTACTGGACCCCAGATGGTTCCTACT
Organism: Lissotriton vulgaris; assembly: GCF_964263255.1. Taxonomy (NCBI): domain Eukaryota; kingdom Metazoa; phylum Chordata; class Amphibia; order Caudata; family Salamandridae; genus Lissotriton; species Lissotriton vulgaris. Next base: position 585,080,740 of record NC_141691.1, read on the forward strand.
GCTTATATCAAATGAACAGGCCTGGCCCACCGCACGGGAAAATGGTCAAAATTAGTGGCAGTTGTTGCAAAACAGAATATTTCTCAAAACTGGGGGCGGTAGCCCCGCCGGAGGTGTCGCAGTGGGTAGCTGACCTCGATTAGTGTCAGCAAGCAGAGCATACGGTCTACCAGAGCAGGGGGTGCCCGAAGAAATGGGAGAAAATATGGGAGCCCTGGAGTGCATATTGAGGCAGGTGACGTTCAACTTATGTAACAGGAATAGGGGGGAGTAGCAGGTTAAATCTGATGTCGTAGGTCTAAATGTATGCTTATTGTGTAAAATTGTAAAAAGAAGACATGTAACTTGTACTATGCTGGAATGTGACATAAGTGAACTGCTGAATACTGAGCATGTTAATAAAAATAATAAAAAAGAATTTCCCCCTAAAAAATTGTGGAAATTAATGTCACCATGTCTTTAGAGTGACATGGCCGTAAAAGCTATTTTGAATGTGGCAGGCATGGCTATCCTATGTAGAAAATCAGTCTAGAGATTAAAATACTAATACTGCTATCTTGGGAATGCAGCAAGCTTAAAAAAAACTACTAAACCATTTTGATAGGAATACAAAATCCAATTAAATGGGGAAGTGAGATTTTTAATGTATAATAAGGAAAGGTAACATTTAGAAAGTTACCCTTAGCTGCCTGAACTATATAAGGCTAATTAGTATAACCTCTTCCAGCTCCCAGCCTGTGCTCAAGCACGGGAATAGCTGTGAAAGAGGTGTGAAATGCCGCCAAGAGAAAACAAAAGGCTGGCCGGAATGGGCAGAGATGACTCCTCTGCTCTCCACAGAATATTCTGAGTTGGGGCTGTGGGCATCCTGTTGAAACCACACAGGCTGCTTCACAGGTCTGTTGAGCAATATGGGGCTCACTTGAAAGAAAGATAACAAGATGCCAAGACAGTCTTGGCTATCCCCGTTCTGGTTGCTGAAGAACCCTGCTTTAGTCCTACCAGACATCTCTCTCTCTGTTTGTTGTGAGTACAGTGTCTGCTTCAAACTGGATTTTATTGTTCGATGTGTTAGGACTCTGATGATATCCCTATGACACTGGTGCACACACCCCCCTTCCTTCAATGCCCAAGTTTAGTGTGGCCTACAATTTTGGCCATCTTGAAATGTCCTGGTACATGGACATTTGGGCCTGTTTTCAGTAAGGCGAACTCAAGCTACTGAAAACTGTATAAGTTTGCCCCTGGGAACTTTTACCCAGTTTGTTAGGGAGTGCCAAGGAGACATCCCAACCCATTAGCTAGTGCCAGGCATAAATGTGGCACCCCATTAGAACACAGCTGGACTTTTAAAAAGCATTCCAGGTAGACTGAACCTGCTGCCTGTGACCTGTGAGAAGATCTTGAGAAAGTTGGACCCTCTTCCACTTGAAACCCAGAAGTCAGAAAGAACTCCAAGGATCATAAGGCTGATCGTCTGGGCAGCACCAAAAACATAAAAAAGGCGAAGAGAACCTTTCAGTGAAGAATCCCAGCTGGCCAAAGGCAACTATACCTGGTTTGGACCTTGCTGTTTCCCTCTACCTAAAACCCTGGGGGGCTTGGAAGTGTAATTTTCTGATTGTGAACTTTTTGCAAAGCTTTTGCTCTAAAGCTTCAAGGGTTCTGACTGCAAAAAGTATCTTATCAGCAGTTCCGTGGCGTTGGACTGAATTTCAGGTTTGTCTCATGTGGAGGATAGTTTTTCTTCAGAAAAACAACAAAGTCCCATTTCAGATTGAGTTTAGAAACTTTTTTGAACTTCCCTAGTTCCATGCTCTAGCTGGGCCAATATACTTGTTGTAGCCGACCCACGCTCTGTTGCAAATATGAAAGTTTTTTATGGTAAACATTTACCTAAGACTCCTAAATGAAACCATTAAAGTATGCTTCAGATATACTAAGATATTTTAGCCACTGTTCCATCAGGAAGTATTTGCAACATCTTAATAATAGCTGACTGTTTCTGATACAGACTTCTATCTGCTGATTCCTCACCTTTTGAATATTCCTCAGGCATCAGACTGTATCTGAGAACTTTTCCAAAAGTACCTCTGCACCTCGGGAGGCGGCCCTTGCTTCTCCGCACTGACGCCATTCCACTCCTGAAATGACATGCAGGGCCTATATAACCACTACTCCTGTGCGCTAACTAGAGTTTCTTTCTTTCGTCGCCACCAGATGCGGATCCAAAGCTCCCTTCATGTCTCTCAGAGACTTTGTTCTTCAAAAATTATCCTGTGTGCAAGCATACTTCAGCTGAGCCTCTCCTCTCATGACAGCCATGATGGGTACTTTTTGCTGTCAACCAGAAAATTGTCAGGTGCCATCATTTTGCTCTGGTCGACACTAGTTTCCTTTTGCAGCATCCTTCACTTGACAGTCTCCACGAGTCGGTCTAACCCAAACATGTTTGTTACCACTCCTCCCCTCGACATGTAATCTAAATGCATAGAAACATTTGGCAAGACTGTCTTTTCCTCCACCAGCCTCGCCCTCTGCACTGTCAACGTCAACTTCTTGTTAGGCCGTTACAATCATGTCCTTTAGGATTCAGTGGCAGAAGTCATCCTTTGTGTGCCTGATGGCCTTCGCCTTTCCTTGGCCCAAGCAATTCCGGATTGTCGTGATACGGGAAGTTCACAATTCATTGTGACATGGACACCACCAATTCCACTGAGTGAGTTATTAGCACCAGTGTTGCCATTCACCACCATGCATTGCGGCGATCCACTAGATTATCTGGCGACGTCCAGTTCTCCTTGATGGACATGCCTTTTGACGGGACGTGCCTGTTTGGGGAAAAGGCTGATTCCTATCTTGAGTAATGTAAAGAGGCTAGGGCTACTACTCGCTCTTTGGGCCTCTCTGTCCCTCCTCGCTAACTGCACCAGTACCAACACTTCTTTTCGGTTTTGGACGAGGCATCCCGTACTGCCAGCATGTTCAAACATCCTCAGGGGATCCAGCACTTTCACTGTTGCAGCATGGTGCCCACTTCCCTCATGGCCAAGGCCAGCATGCCCGCAGTCCAGCGCCCACACCCACAGCCCCACCTGCCAAACCTGTCCAATGTGCCGTTGGCAGAGCACAGCCTCCCTTGGTTCTTTCCAGGTTAGCAGGAGATCACCTACGACAGGTGGGTGCTGCAACTAGTTCACAGGGGTATGCTCTCAAATTCATTTCCTCTCCACTGCACCTTCTGCGGTCCCTCCAATGACCAATAGAAGACCATAGGGGCTGTCGAGAGGTTGCCGGCTCTAGACGAAGGGTGAGACTGTTATTACCACTACTTTCTGGTGCCCAAAAAGGAGGAAGACCTTTGGCCTACATTAGACGTGCAAACCGCATTCCCCAGTTCCACCTGAGGTGGAATGCATCTCTGAGAGAGAGACGTCTTGGAAACTCCCAACATGCAGAAGTGCTGAGATTGCATGTTCGCAGCAGTGGCAAACAGGCTGAGACACGGTTCTCCCCATTTGCAATAGAGACCTTGCACTTCCTCAGGATGTAGCTGCCATTCCTGATCCACTAGGCGAAGACGATTAAGCTTGTCTGCCCTAGCATTCAAAGATGGTTTCCCACCAGGAGAATTCCTTACCAGTCCAGGGATTTCAGGATGTGCAAAGCCTCATGGCACAGGGTCCTTGACCTAACCCGCCCAACTTATTGCAGCACCACGTGGAGGTGGTGTTCTCTGGAAGCACGTGCACCAGCCTCCCCTTCATGGAGCCAGGAAGGTTTTCAACGGCAAGCAAATGGCCCTCAGGTCCAGAAGCTGCCAGATGGCTGCTACATTCCAGAAGTGATGCATCTGTCACACCTGTCAGCTCTGGATGGGTAAGGGAGAGGGGCCTGCTGCAGACCCAATCACTGTCCTGCAACCACCACTGCAGATATTTTGCAGTCTCCTCCGAAATCTGAACGTAGTCGGAGAGGTGCGCTTGATGTTGGCCCACTGGGACTTCAGATCCAACTTCCGAGCCCACATATGCCCCCTGGCATGCTCAACCTCACTTAAATCAAGGACCGAGGCTAAAAGATCCGGATTGTAGCCTGAATTTCCTGGACTGTCTTTCTTGGAGGAAAGGCACGTAACCAAACTGTGTCCAGAACAGCTCAGATGAAGGGGAGCATCTGAGAAAGAGTCAGGTGTGACTTCGGCATGTTGATAGTGACCCTAAAGATGACAGAAGATTTGCCATAGTCTGGAGGTGGTGGACGACTGCCTGAGGTAGGGCAAGACTGGCACCACAGCACTCTAAAGATGAGCAGCCACAACCGCCATCACTTTCGTGAACACACAAGGGAAACTGATGAGACCAAAGGGAAGTACAGAATACTGAGAGTGCTCCTGTTCCATTACAAACCAGACAAGATCTGGGCAAGGGTGGGCATCTTGAATTTTTCCTTCCATGGGAAGGCATTAAGAAGTCGCACATCTGATATAGGCTGAAGGCCTTCCTCCTTTTTGGGCACCAAAAAGTAGTGACAATAACAGTCTTGCCCTTCTTCTTGCGCCAGCACCCTCTCAACAGCTTCTTTGGCCAAACGTTTCCTGTGGTAAAATAGAGAAATGGTCTTTTATTGGTCATTGGATAGACTGCAGAAGGTGCATTGGGGAGGAAATGAATTTGAGAGCATACCTCTGTGAATTATTTGCAGCACCCACCTGTCCAAGGTGATCTCCTGCCAACCTGGAAAGAATCCTATGACACCAGCAGTGTTCTGCATAGAAACCTTAACACAGTCATGGAGATGCTGAGGGACCGTTCAAATCCAGCAAATATACACAAAAAGCCTCCACCAAAATGTTGTATTAACCCGTACATCAGTACAGGTTTGTAGACGTTTGAGGGATCAGAAATCCAGACATTATGGATTATACCTACAATTCATCTGTCCAAGACATCTCTTCCCAACTTGACTACTGGCTTCTTTCTATGGATGTTTGCTCATGGGTGGTAAATGCTGCTTTGGATATCCACAAATGCTATCTGAATATGGCCCCACATACATTGTCTCGACCTTGAGAGCAAGGGTTTTACATTGGAGATTCCTGTAAGAGGCTTTCTTAGATGTAGTTTTAAATTGTTGCTCATACAAGTAATTCAATATATTTCAAACTTAACAAAAACTCTGTGCCGAGCCTGGGGACTGTTTGGGATGCTTTTAAGGCATACATAAGAAGGGTAAATATATCTAAATAAGCCAGAGTTTTTCAGTCCCTACGAGGCACTATGGATACATTTGAAAAGGAAATATCTTCCAGTGAAATTAAGTTCACACTTATAGGGAACAATGGTATACTTAAAGAGATCTGAGAGCTTGTCAAGAAATATAATGCAACATCTGTCATGGAAGCGTGAAGCATTTAGGGAAATGTGGAGTTTCATGATTCTATGAGGAGGGAGACTGGCCTGGCACAAAACTAACCATATTGATCAGGCCCTGTAGACCATTGTCTCTGATTAATCGTGATATGAAAATCTAGGCCAAATTTATAGCTAAATCACTACTGCTATTATGTCAGGCCTGATCAGTGACGGGGAGGTCACGGAGCCTAAATCTGTGACTGGTATTTAGTGTAAATCCAAAGAACAATGGTTCCTGTGGCATACGAATTTCAAGAATACAATACTTGACAGCTTAAATAAGCAATATTCACTTGTAGCAGAGAAGGGTTTGGCAGAAAAAGAAACACACACATATGCAAAATTTATAAGAAAGAATTCTTATATTTCAAATCATGAGAAGTGTCCATATTTACAACAGCAACACATATACAAAAGATTGTATGTACAGTGAAAAGTGCAGTGCGTCCCAAGTGATTGTGTGAACACAAAACCAGAACAAACACAAAAAATAAAGGGTCTATACAGTTTTTGTGTTATGAGTATTTACACAGGGAAAGGACCAAGCAATATAATACAATAGTTGCTGACAGTGACTACATAGAATCACAAATCACTGTGCTGAATGGGTTCCTTCCCTATAGCGTCGACGGCGTTTCGACCTGGAGAATGGAGGTCTCGTCAGGACTATACAATGGGGGACATCTAGGGAAAAGGTGAGAGTGGGTATTAATAGGTGTGGTTGCTGTATTCTACAGTGTTGTGTGGACTTAGAAATAGGGGGTTGTAATACCTCGTAGTGTCTTGACGTGGTGCAACCCATGCGTGATAAGTTAATTTAAATCAGACTTACAGTATACCCAGCCGGGCACTGTTGAGGAAAAAGGTAAAACATTGATTAAGATTCACGAGCGCGTGGCACAAGGTTACCATTAGGCTAGTCATGGAATAATAGGGCCACTTACCACTGTGGTTGATTGTGGTATTTCAGTATATTGGCACTAAGGTTGCGTTTGAAGAGACAGGATAATGCCTGGAGAGAAAGGGCCATATGGTGAGAATATTATATAATAACGGGAGATGGTGATGTTGGAAAGCGTGTCTCAGAGCTTACCTGCTCAAAGGACGAGGACTCGCTCGATCGCACTTTCCCGGTCGGCTGTTTGGTAAACAGTGGAGTTCCGGGTTCGGTGCGTCAGCGCGTCTATAACGTAGAATGTGCGCGCGCATCTAGGAGGGCGGGAGTAATCATGGCGCGTCATTGTTGTCAGATAGTGTTTATGCATAGGGGGCGGGTCCGCGAGATGGTGCTATGTGTACAGATAACAAGGCAGCTCGCCACGTATTAGAAATAAAGTGTGGCTGTTTGTCCATTTAAAGCAATTACATATATCTCGCCACGCATTAGAAATAAAGTGTGGATGTGTGTCGATTTAAAGTTGTTTTGCCGCAATTGCATATATCGACCTGGAAAACATGGGTTACCACTTCGTTTATCTTATACAGTTACAACAGTCATTATCACTTGTTGGTAAAATAAGGCTGCACAAAAACAGTTATAACAATAATATGCGCTACCACATTTACGAGATGTTTTCAGCATGATTAAATCAGCATAATATATAGAATTAAAATTATACCACTCATAATAATGTACTAGTCACAGAACAATAATTCTTCTATGCATATAGTAAACCACCCTACATTATATAGTTATACCTCAAGATGGTACAGGGAAGTATAGCTGAAAAATTAATCACAATTAATTTGTCAAATTGGAGACAAATCCTCTCCATTCGTCAGCAGAATTGAGCCCATTATTGATGGAATTGACTCTGTCAATCCAGTGACATTCACGACGTTGCAGTATTTGTGAAATGTCACCCCCTCTCTCAGGTACTGTGGCAATATCTATGACTTGCCATTTCAACTGGTCTGCAGAGTGATTTTTTTCTTGAAAGTGGCATACCAATGGGGCTGTCAGCTATACTTCCCTGTACCATCTTGAGGTATAACTATATAATGTAGGGTGGTTTACTATATGCATAGAAGAATTATTGTTCTGTGACTAGTACATTATTATGAGTGGTATAATTTTAATTCTATATATTATGCTGATTTAATCATGCTGAAAACATCTCGTAAATGTGGTAGCGCATATTATTGTTATAACTGTTTTTGTGCAGCCTTATTTTACCAACAAGTGATAATGACTGTTGTAACTGTATAAGATAAACGAAGTGGTAACCCATGTTTTCCAGGTCGATATATGCAATTGCGGCAAAACAACTTTAAATCGACACACATCCACACTTTATTTCTAATGCGTGGCGAGATATATGTAATTGCTTTAAATGGACAAACAGCCACACTTTATTTCTAATACGTGGCGAGCTGCCTTGTTATCTGTACACATAGCACCATCTCGCGGACCCGCCCCCTATGCATAAACACTATCTGACAACAATGACGCGCCATGATTACTCCCGCCCTCCTAGATGCGCGCGCACATTCTACGTTATAGACGCGCTGACGCACCGAACCCGGAACTCCACTGTTTACCAAACAGCCGACCGGGAAAGTGCGATCGAGCGAGTCCTCGTCCTTTGAGCAGGTAAGCTCTGAGACACGCTTTCCAACATCACCATCTCCCGTTATTATATAATATTCTAACCATATGGCCCTTTCTCTCCAGGCATTATCCTGTCTCTTCAAACGCAACCTTAGTGCCAATATACTGAAATACCACAATCAACCACAGTGGTAAGTGGCCCTATTATTCCATGACTAGCCTAATGGTAACCTTGTGCCACGCGCTCGTGAATCTTAATCAATGTTTTACCTTTTTCCTCAACAGTGCCCGGCTGGGTATACTGTAAGTCTGATTTAAATTAACTTATCACGCATGGGTTGCACCACGTCAAGACACTACGAGGTATTACAACCCCCTATTTCTAAGTCCACACAACACTGTAGAATACAGCAACCACACCTATTAATACCCACTCTCACCTTTTCCCTAGATGTCCCCCATTGTATAGTCCTGACGAGACCTCCATTCTCCAGGTCGAAACGCCGTCGACGCTATAGGGAAGGAACCCATTCAGCACAGTGATTTGTGATTCTATGTAGTCACTGTCAGCAACTATTGTATTATATTGCTTGGTCCTTTCCCTGTGTAAATACTCATAACACAAAAACTGTATAGACCCTTTATTATTTTTTGTGTTTGTTCTGGTTTTGTGTTCACACAATCACTTGGGACGCACTGCACTTTTCACTGTACATACAATCTTTTGTATATGTGTTGCTGTTGTAAATATGGACACTTCTCATGATTTGAAATATAAGAATTCTTTCTTATAGATTTTGCATATGTGTGTGTTTCTTTTTCTGCCAAACCCTTCTCTGCTACAAGTGAATATTGCTTATTTAAGCTGTCAAGTATTGTATTCTTGAAATTCGTATGCCACAGGAACCATTGTTCTTTGGATATACAGTTTGCCCTGGTTCCGCTGTGAGTAGGGTTCCCTTGTTTCCCCTTTTGGTATTTAGTGTAAAGCACCAAACGGACCCCAATTTGCCTGCCGCTGCCGCCTTTCAAGACGCTGAAAATGGTTTCGATTTACTGTCCTGGGACTTCATGTTGAAAGCAATAGAACAGCTGCAGGTGGGGTCAGCTTTGTCCAATGGATGAGCTCTTTGTTATCGGAGGAGATACATACACCTCTATTGTTTTTGATAGCTGTGGTATCCCTAGTGTGGGAGGTCTCTGTCGGGCATTCATTAGCCAGCCCAGGAAGAAGAGGTTGTTACCTCGAAACGCGTCAGCATAAGGGGCACAAGAAATAATGACCGGATTGAATTGGTTTGTTTGCCTTGATTAAATAAACAGTAAGGTTTCAACAGCGGTCCAGTACGTCCAGGAATGCTTTTGGGCTTTGGATAAAAAAATATATTCATATTTATGTAACTGCTTCCACTCCCACAAAATATAAATATAAATTTAATCCACACTAACCTAAGCCCTTCATTGGTTTTTTTTTATTCTCGTAGGCTCATCTTTGCTTGGTCTAATTTATTTTATAAGGCTATAGGAAGTAACAGACTGTTACTAGGATGACAGACAGCCTCAACAAGTCAGAGGCCGACTTAATTTATGGGATCATAGAACTCTGGGGTGACCTACATATCCTTTTACTTTACAGTAAGGAGTATTTTTTATGTATGTATGTAAAATACACAGCCACACACTCTATCACCCTCCCAGTGATCTTCTTTTTTATTCTTGGTTGATTACTCCTTATGCACTGTGCAAATAAACTGGCTAATATGCACGTTGTTTTTCATTATAAACATTTAAGCAAATAAGTCATTTTTAAAATGTGTGGTACTCTGTGTAATGACACAGAGCCAATCTTGTAGTGCCAAATACATTTATTGAACACGCTGAGACACCCTCAACGCCTTGCCCTCAGCTCTGTTCCATGCAACTGAACATGAATTCAAACAGTAACATTCTAGATCTGGGTATGACCACATTCTATATAGCATTACTACATCTTGTAGATAATATTCCTGATTTTGTGTAAAAACCTGGAGGAGTACAATAAACGTTACTAACAAAAAATGCTTCATTTTCATCTAACAAATGTGAATTTCTATGGAAAATGTTCACTGGTAATTCTGCTCAGTGATTTCCTTTTCACATTGACTGCTTAGGCGGGCAATAGGTATGTAGCACTGCTTCTCACCTGTAATAAGAAAATGATATCACTACACTACAGTGGTTATTTTTAACAGTTAAGTGGTGACTTCACAGTGCATGCTGTTGGACCTAGCGTACGGGGAAGACTATCCTTTCAATTCCTCTTCTACTGAATTATCTATTCTGAAACGTTACAGTTAGTAGTGGATAAGCCATAAGATAAAATGTTTCTATTGCACTGCCAGAGGCCCAAACTAGACGAGCAATCTATGTGTATGTAACCACTAATTCTAAAGCACAAGACTAGCTTTGATGGACGCTTGAGTTAAAGTGGTTAGAATAGGAGTTTGGAGAACATTTCAAGCTGCACATTTGTGTGTTATTCTCATTCTATATTCCACAATCATTTCACTTTATCTGTAGCTGGAATATTTGCATAATCATAAATAAGATACAAATGATTTAGCAAGCATACCAATAGGTCTGGCTTATCAATGAAAGGGTCTCTTGTGTACCTGATGGATTAGGCGCTTACGGGCAACAGTGCGCTTTACAAGTCCCACACACACACACACACACACACTCAGTAGGTCATCATACGTCTACTTTGCTTCTCATCTTGCACTCATGCATCCCTTCATCCATCCATAGACTCATTCTTGCATTCACCCACTGACATAGTCAAAATAAAATACACACACATTCTACCACATATGCACAATACATTAAAAGAATACAAGTAGAAAAAAGAAAATCTGCAGATGTCTAATCACAGCTGGCATATACTTTTGTAATAACGAAACTAAACATAGCAGTGGGTGTCCGTCTGGCCAAGGTTTTGTAAGTAGTCTAGAATTGCTTTAAAGTTCCAGCACAGCCGCCACATATAGAACCAAAGTGTTGGTCTTCTTGGAATGGTAAAACAATAATACGCTTTATATAACAGCCTTCCACCCTCGAGCCCTATTATGACTAGGGTTCACTTTCCCTGTTTGTACCTGGTGAACCTTAAAACAGGTGTATCGGGTGCAAACAGGGAAAGTGCGCCCTGTTATGTAAAATGTGCTGCCTCCAGGGCAAGCGCAAATTTGCTCTGCCCTGGGGACAGAGCATTCAGTTGAAAAACAGAGCGGCTTTGAAGCAGCCGCTCTGTGTTTCACTGTGTAGGCGGCAACCTGCCTGCACTTTTAAAGGGGATTAGAGATCCCCTTGCAGGCGGGTGCAGTGAGTGACTGCACAAGCCTGTCTGGAGGGTCCATAGGACCCCATTTTCCTGCTCCTGAGATCTGCTATCAGGGTGCACACTGACAGTAGTTCCACCTTTTAGGTGGTGCCCTGACAGTGCGCCCGCTGACAGCTTCTTTGCCTCTGCTCCCACATCTATAATACGGCACGGGCGCAGACGCAAAGGGATTCCCTCATTTGCATGGGACCAGGCCCCCATTCAAATGAAGGAACGCCATCTTCTTCATTTCGCATTTGTCACCCTGAGTGGTACCGGTATGCCCAGACGTGGGTCCCGTGCTCTCCATGCCACTGGAGTCAAGCTATCCTGGCTGATGAGGGGTGAAACCCTAAAACCGGTCCTAGGATGCTTGTTTCATATCCAAGGAGGACCTGGCCTGGCAGTTCGGGCTGGACTGTTACCATGAGGCACAGGGTCATGACTGATTTGCATATGGCTGTGTTCAAATGGGAATGGCATGGTAAACAAAATAACAATGGATTTAAGCGCAGATTTCTGTATTGGGGTGAATGTATGACATTGTCCTGCATTCTGCTCATCAATTGTTCTTTTTGCATATGTCAACCAGAGTGGGACGGGTATGCCCAGACGTGGGTCCCGTGCTATCCATGCCACTGGAGTCAAGCTATCCTGGCTGATGAAGGGTGACACCCCGAAATCGGTCCTAAAATGCTTGTTTCCAGTCTATGAAAGACCTGGGCCTGGCAGTTCGGGCTGAACTGTACCCATAAGGCACAGGGTCAAGACTGATTTGCATATGGCTGGGTTCAAACTGGAATGGCATGGTGAGCAAGAAAACGATGGATTTAGGCCCAGATCTCTGTACTGGGGTGAATGCATGACATTGTTCTGCATTCTGTCCATCATTAGTTCTTTTTGCATTTGGCATGTAATGCATTGCATCATCGGCTGCATAATCTGCAAACTTTAACAAAAATAATTGTTTCTAGCTAAAAGAGATCAAATGTTTCTAAAAACATGGCACAATGTATTTGTGTGTAGTGGCAGACCCTGTGCAAAGATTAACTGGTCATCTTTCAGTTGCTTATTTCTTTAGTTGGTTCTTAAACTGGCACTAATAATGCTCAGACAGTATCACCATATGTGTAAATAATTAATGAATAATTATGCGATGGCAAAGCTGTTCCCCAAAATTCAGACTCCTATGAAATGTACTTTATTCAGCTCTAGCACAGGTTACTGGATCAGAGAGGGTGTTAACCCTCAATTTCATGGAACAGTTTCTCATATTAAGGCACCACCCCAAACATCAAACCGTTAATTAATTAATTGGGTCCACTCCACACTTGAGTTCTAGATCAATGAAAAGTTAAAAGTGTTTTATTACATAAATTCTCGAATAAGCCATACAGAGTCAATGCTATGAATGCTGTTGGATGCAAAGTTATACAGAGTATTTTAAAATCTGAACATTTTCCAAGTCTCAATGGGCAGCAAAATCATAAGAAATCGGGAAGCATCCCTAGTAGAATAGGAAAGACGTCTGCCTCGCCCCCCAAAATCAAGGGTTTCTTATACACATTTCTTGCATAGTAAATTAGAAAAGCTGCAGGATCATCGTGATGTTAGCAGGAATATCATTTCTTTGGCAAATCAAAACACAAGAATAATACACGTAATCACCTAAATACAAAGGCACTATCCCATTTCTAAAAACACTATTCAGCACCCTCTATGCTTATCTTATGTGGAGATTTTTAAACAAATATGAAACATTCAGACAACACAAACTTCTCCCAATGAATGGGACCAGTAAAGAAATCAATGAAATAGATACTTGCGCTATTGCTTGTATACATACAGACATGTAGCCTAACTAAAAAAGATTAATAACTTCACTTCTATACATCATATGACATTTGTTCAAATTGTGGGTATATTAATTCAATATGTTTATGCAGGATCATGTGTAAAATTGCTTATCACACGTTATTATTACTGCATAAAAATATACATTTAAAACAGTCCCACATTATCAGAAAATGGGCAGTATTATGCCACATAATTTCCCTTGCCTTGCTGCATAATTTGGTCAACCCTGCACATAAATTGGCGGTCCCCTGCCTAAATATTTCCAGTGGCCCTGCTCATGTTTCAAGAGCATTCATAGCTCAACCTCCTCTCTGAGTTAAAAAGCAGAGAGCCTGGAATTGTATTCTATTTTAAGTTTAGAGCGTAATGTGCTTTTTAATCATCTAGATTGACAGGTCCGATAGCTATTCATTTATCCCGCAAAACAATCCATTGAATTTAAGGCACTGAATGAAAATAGTACACTAAATTATTATCAGAATATAACAACCCTGATTAATATTATAATTGGTATTATGATTCAGAATACGATTATTACTAATTGCTTTGGAAATATGCCAGCCATCACACAAATGGTACATCAAATGCTCCGTTTAGAAGTAGATTTTTAGTAATGTTAATATTCACCGGGTGAAGCTTAGTTAAGAAGTGTGTGTGTGCACTAAAATTCCATGATGACATGAGAACATTATGACAAATTTCTACCATCTGTGGAGCTGGGTGAACCTCAGGCTTTTGAACAGTTCCATTGCATGGACATATACATATTTTTCAGACGTCATAACATTTGGACCTGGTGTTAGGAAACAAGATTTACTGCCAACTGGTCAGCGGGGCCACGACTAAAAGCAATAACAAGCATTGGAAATGCAATAGGGCTTGCATTAGGAAAGTTTGAGCTATTGGTCTTATAAATTAATTTTTTTAATTTGTTTTTTTTTTTTAAATAGCTAATTAATAGCTTTGTCATTTACAATGCCAATAGTTATAACTTTCGCAAATGTGACACCTATAGCATTTTTAATGCAACATGTTTTGTATTTACGTGACTTAGATGTATTGATATTACAAATAACAATGGCTTTTAATTTTTTTAAATAATTAATACTTAAATAATTTATTTAATTTGTAATGGCAATAGCTTAAACTTTTGTAAATAACTTTTGTGAAGATTATGTTCAGTGTTTTTTATTGTGACAAAAATCCAAGAACAGAAGTGAAATATTAACATCTTTTTGTGATTTGTAATAAAGCGTGAAAGCTTGAAAACTGCTTGAAACATTGAAAGAACATATTTGAACCAGTGATGCTGTGGTTGCGCTGAGTGATGCTGTGGTTGCGCTGAGTGATGCTGTGGTTGCGCTGAGTGATGCTGTGGTTGCGCTGAGTGATGCTGTGGTTGCGCTGAGTGATGTGTGCATCGGTGGAGCTTAGTGGGTGCATTGGTGGAGCTGTTTGGTGGGTGCATTGGTGGAGCTTAGTTGGAGCATCGGTGGAGCTGTGTGGTGGGTGCATCGGCGGAGCTGTGTGGTGGGTGCCTTGGCGGAGCTGTGTGGTGGGTGCATCGGCGGAGCTGTGTGGTGGGTGCATCTGTGGAGCTGTGTGGTGGGTGCCTCGGTGGAGCTGTGTGGTGGGTGCCTCTATGGAGCTGGGTGGTGGGTGCCTCGGTGGAGCTGTGTGGTGGGTGCATTGGTGGAGCTGTGCGGTGGGTGCATCGGTGGAGCTGTGTGGTGGGTGCATTGGTGGAGCTGTGTGGTGGGTGCCTCGGCGGAGCTGTGTGGTGGGTGCCTCGGCGGAGCTGTGTGGTGGGTGCCTCGGCGGAGCTGTGTGGTGGGTGCCTCGGCGGAGCTGTGTGGTGGGTGCATCGGCGGAGCTGTGTGGTGGGTGCTTCTGTGGAGCTGTGTGGTGGGTGCATCTGTGGAGCTGTGTGGTGGGTGCATCTGTGGAGCTGTGTGGTGGGTGCATCTGTGGAGCTGTGTGGTGGTTGCCTCGGTGGAGCTGTGTGGTGGGTGCCTCGGTGGAGCTGTGTGGTGGGTGCTTCTGTGGAGCTGTGTGGTGGGTGCATCTGTGGAGCTGTGTGGTGGGTGCATCTGTGGAGCTGTGTGGTGGGTGCATCTGTGGAGCTGTGTGGTGGGTGCATCTGTGGAGCTGTGTGGTGGGTGCCTCGGCGGAGCTGTGTGGTGGGTGCCTCGGCGGAGCTGTGTGGTGGGTGCATCGGTGGAGCTGTGTGGTGGGTGCTTCTGTGGAGCTGTGTGGTGGGTGCATCTGTGGAGCTGTGTGGTGGGTGCCTCGGCGGAGCTGTGTGGTGGGTGCACCGGTGGAGCTGTGTGGTGGGTGCTTCTGTGGAGCTGTGTGGTGGGTGCATCTGTGGAGCTGTGTGGTGGGTGCATCTGTGGAGCTGTGTGGTGGGTGCATCTGTGGAGCTGTGTGGTGGGTGCCTCGGTGGAGCTGTGTGGTGGGTGCATCGGTGGAGCTGTGTGGTGGGTGCATCTGTGGAGCTGTGTGGTGGGTGCTTCTGTGGAGCTGTGTGGTGGGTGCCTCGGTGGAGCTGTGTGGTGGGTGCATCGGTGGAGCTGTGTGGTGGGTGCCTCGGTGGAGCTGTGTGGTGGGGGCATCGGTGGAGCTGTGTGGTGGGTGCCTCGGTGGAGCTGTGTGGTGGGTGCATCGGTGGAGCTGTGTGGTGGGTGCCTCGGTGGAGCTGTGTAGTGGGTGCATCGGTGAAGCTGTGTGGTGGGTGCTTCTGTGGAGCTGTGTGGTGGGTGCATCTGTGGAGCTGTGTGGTGGGTGCATCTGTGGAGCTGTGTGGTGGGTGCATCTGTGGAGCTGTGTGGTGGGTGCATCTGTGGAGCTGTGTGGTGGGTGCCTCGGCGGAGCTGTGTAGTGGGTGCTTCTGTGGAGCTGTGTGGTGGGTGCTTCTGTGGAGCTGTGTGGTGGGTGCATCTGTGGAGCTGTGTGGTGGGTGCATCTGTGGAGCTGCGTGGTGGGTGCATCTGTGGAGCTCTGTGGTGGGTGCATCTGTGGAGCTGTGTGGTGGGTGCATCTGTGGAGCTGTGTGGTGGGTGCATCTGTGGAGCTGTGTGGTGGGTGCCTCGGTGGAGCTGTGTGGTGGGTGCCTCGGTGGAGCTGTGTGGTGGGTGCATCGGTGGAGCTGTGTGGTGGGTGCATCGGTGGAGCTGTGTGGTGGGTGCATCGGTGGAGCTGTGTGGTGGGTGCCTCGGTGGAGCTGTGTGGTGGGTGCATCGGTGGAGCTGTGTAGGTGGAGCTGTGTGGTGGGTGCATCGGTGGAGCTGTGTGGTGGGTGCATCGGTGGAGCTTAGTGGGTGCATTGGTGGAGCTGTCTGGTGGGTGCATTGGTGGAGCGGTGTGGTGGGTGCATCGGTGGAGCTTAGTTGGTGCATCGGTGGAGCTGTGTGGTGGGTGCATCGGTGGAGCTGTGTGGTGGGTGCCTCGGCGGAGCTTTGTGGTGGGTGCCTCGGCGGAGCTGTGTGGTGGCTGCCTCGGCGGAGCTGTGTGGTGGCTGCCTCGGCAGAGCTGTGTGGTGGGTGCATCGGTGGAGATGTGTAGTGGGTGCATCGGTGGAGTTGTGTGGTGGGTGCATCTGTGGAGCTGTGTGGTGGGTGCATCTGTGGAGCTGTGTGGTGGGTGCATCTGTGGAGCTGTGTGGTGGGTGCATCTGTCGAGCTGTGTGGTGGGTGCCTCGGCGGAGCTGTGTGGTGGGTGCCTCGGCGGAGCTGTGTGGTGGGTGCATCGGTGGAGCTGTGTGGTGGGTGCTTCTGTGGAGCTGTGTGGTGGGTGCATCTGTGGAGCTGTGTGGTGGGTGCCTCGGCGGAGCTGTGTGGTGGGTGCACCGGTGGAGCTGTGTGGTGGGTGCTTCTGTGGAGCTGTGTGGTGGGTGCATCTGTGGAGCTGTGTGGTGGGTGCATCTGTGGAGCTGTGTGGTGGGTGCATCTGTGGAGCTGTGTGGTGGGTGCCTCGGTGGAGCTGTGTGGTGGGTGCATCGGTGGAGCTGTGTGGTGGGTGCCTCGGTGGAGCTGTGTGGTGGGTGCATCGGTGGAGCTGTGTGGTGGGTGCCTCGGTGGAGCTGTGTGGTGGGTGCATCGGTACCCAGAGGTGGGCTGCGCCACTGCCTTGGTATATTGGTGCGAAAGCAAAAATGTTACTGACGACACATGCCAATTGATGAGGAGGTCCGAGTCAAAGCCTTTCTATGTGTGCATGCATTTTTTATAAGACTAGAATGATTGTCTAGGCCAATCCTAACAAATGCTCTGGACCCCGAGAACATGGAAACAACACTATGCACTCTTTTCAACTCACCCAATTTACCTTTCAGCAATAGGGACATGATTTTGATACCCTAGATATTACTTTTGAACCGATATAGCACTTTGCCAGCGGTAGTATAATGCCCTGCTCTAGGTTTCAATATGAAAACCAGACGAGGTAAGCTGCCTGGCAGACCTCCAACAATGTTTTTTAATTATTCACTGACTAACTTAAAAACACCTCTGTGGACCCAGATATTTGAAAATAACTATGATCAAAGGCAGCAGCACCGAGAGGAACTTTACTGTAAAAATGCAACCCGTTACCATCAAACATGGCCCTGCACGGCTATGCTGCTCATGCTTTCCTGAGCGGCCACGGGATGGCTATTCTGTATGCGCTCTACCTCAGCATAGTCTGCAGCTCCAAGCCCCGCCCACTTCTAGGAAAGACAGGCCATCCCGCCTGCCGTAACCATGATAAGAATGTTAATTAATACCCCGCTCATGGACACAGCAGAAGGGGAGGGGGCCCGAAGGGGGCGCATTCCTGAATCTAGCCAACTAACAGACATAAGGAAAATAAATGACTTTCACATGCGAACGCTAGTCATCAAATATTGTATCGCTTTCTAACTATGAATTAGGCAAACTAAGTAGTTGAGTTTCAAAAACGAATAAGTTATCTTAACATTTAAAAGTGCGGGAACATTTCTACACCATGCATAGGACATGTTTGAGTGAATAATGCGCTATTTCCACCGCCAGCTTCGCCGGCCTGCAAACAATACCAAGAAAAGACAATTCGAGAGAGCAGTCCGAAACTGGTAAAACTGAAAACACACTCCTCCCTGCCCGTGCTCCCATTAAATGTATTACAAACAATAGCCGATTCATGTAAAGACTCAAATCTAGATAGAAAATGCTCAATGTTTTCCAATTGAGGGGCACAGCAAGCATCCATGGTAAAATTGCAAGCCGAAAATAAACCCTAAAAGCAACATCTGCTTATTAGTGATCCAAATGTCAGCGCTTCAGAGTGAGTTTTTTTAACCACTGTTGTGACCTCACTGCAAACACTCGTAAGCATACCATGTCAGAAGTCCCAATGCAGACAGGCTGACTTCGCATTTCATCCTTTCAACGTCGAAAACGGAATTGTTTATAGCAGTACTGGTCGCCTTCAGTACATCGAATGTGACGTGCAGCATCCCAGGTGATCAGTTCACACTTTGTATTCGTGTTAAATCCCTTCAGATGTAGCTACACCCGAGCTGTATATCGTGCACTAATAAGATACGGGTTTGAGATGGTGGAAGAGCTGCTTATCTCTTATGGAGATAGATTATCTGGGGGGAGGAAGGGCTCCTAATGGGAAGTGTAGACGGGGAGAAATTGAGAAAAAAGCTGAGCAGGGAGGGTGTTATTGCGGCTATCTGTTTGCCCGAGGGGAGGAGAAATGCCGGCCTGAGGCAGAGCACATGCTGAGAAGCTTGTGGGAGGGGGGCTGGGCTGCCTTTGATCTGGTAATGCGAGGCAGGCAGGCAGGCGGCTGGTGGCATTGTGCACGCGCTTTTTAGGGCTTGCGCAATGACCTAAAAAGCACATGCACTTGAAGGAATCGCCAGTGGTGGTTAAACACTGGATAAGCCGTAATAGAGCTTCGCCAGCGATGCGCAGAAGCGCAGAAGCGCATCAGCAGGCGAGCCCTAAAAACACGAAGGGATTTGGGAGAGACTGCGACAGCTGTACCTCTATCGCCAAGAGAGAGAAAAGAATGGCTGAAAGACGGACTGCAGAAAGTTTAAGAAAATCAGTGGAAATGGACATCAGAGCT
Source organism: Lissotriton vulgaris (assembly GCF_964263255.1). Classification (NCBI taxonomy): domain Eukaryota; kingdom Metazoa; phylum Chordata; class Amphibia; order Caudata; family Salamandridae; genus Lissotriton; species Lissotriton vulgaris. The sequence goes on from NC_141691.1 coordinate 585,100,022, forward strand.
ACTGGATGACCTGTGTGATGAATTACAGTCCACGGATTTCCCATCACACTGCAGTGCACTTGAGCACATCGACCAACAATCAGGCTGCAAACGAAAGGAAATGTTTTTCTCTCTGATGCGTTAGGAGTTTAAACGCCTTGCCAGTGAAGTGTCAAAAGTAAATGTCATATTCCACTAGACACACTTAGCCAGGTGGCATGGGGGTTTACAGTTTAATAAATAAATGATATGATGGAAGAAAATAATAAATGGCTTACAAGGGTAAAGCAAGGATAACTTGCCTACCACTAGACTGTATCAGCCAAGGCAGAGGGAAATATAAGATCGTTCAAATTCTGAAATACCACAATCCTTTCGTAAGAAGTAGGTAAGCTCCCTATAAATTGGTTTTGACATGTCCTTCTTCTCTGTGGCTCCTGCGTCATTTCCTGTTGCTATCGTTGCCATGCTTCTGTTGCACCTGGACGTAACTCTATTAATCCCTTTTGCTTCCGTGTGGATTCCTGGATGTACCGCTGAAGTCATCTCGGGGCCTCCACACTTATCTCCTCCATTGTCGCAGTGGATGTCTAGAACCAATGTATGCCAAGAAAGTTTGAAGGCCAGCCTGTCCTGCGTGTGATGACTTTTTCTGGGATGCGAGTTGTGGGACTGTAATCAAGTCTTATTCAACACTTCATTTGTTCTGTTCTCATCCTCCTGCTTATCCTGTCAACGCGGTTCTCCTTGAAGAGCCAGTACATTGTGTTAACGCGAACTACCATCTTTGTTCCATAACTTCCTTCTGTCTCAAACATAACCGGCTGTGTACTTCCTGGCCCCTTATCGGAAAATTGAAGCAAGAGACGATAAATTAAGCACTTTAGCACTTCACGTGTTAACTTGAGATATTTCTACCTATGGGCCAAAAAGTGGAGTTTAATTTAATTGAATGTTAAGCTATTTGTAACAATAATCATCTAGAAGGAATTGTTGTTAAACTTAAGTGTAAGACTTCCGGTTCGTTTTAAATTTGACTCTCTTTTATTTTGATGTGGGATGTGCTCTGGTTTTATTACCTAAGCACTTTTTCAATAACTTTGACTTTGAATATGTTTTCCTACTCTGTGCATCATCTATCCATCGATTGTGGGGGGTGGGATTGAGGGGGGAGAGGGTCACTGTTTAACATAAGGAGAATCCAGTCATTTCTGCATGGCCATCTCCATGACCGCGGTACTCGCTTTCCCAGGTCAAAGACAGTCTTCAGCAACTGAATGTGCATCTGCCAACTAGAAACCTGCCAGGGGCGGCTCCTCCACTTGGGTGGAGGAGCATCACCCTACTGCTTTCTCGCAGTGTGAGAAGCAGCAACATAAAATGGTAAAACTACCATTTTATGTTTCTGCTTCTCGCACTGCGAGAAAGCAGAAGTGTTTGGTTGCGGGCAGGTAACCCAGATTTTCTGACTCCACCTCTAACTCCTGAGAGTATGGTGGTTCAAGCTGCATTTTGCAAGACCCCTCGTGGACAGAGAATCCAAGAAAATTAAGGCATTCAGTGAGAAGGATATTCGCTTTGGCCATCCTTGCTTTGAGGTCCATCAATGTCAGTTGCTTGCTTGACCAATATTCTCGCTCAGAGACATGGTCAGCAAAATCTTGACAGCAGTACCTGAGGCCTGCGGGCCTCCCCGGCTCAAACTATTCAGGATGGTGAAGTTGCAGCCAAATATGTCATTAGGTCTTGCCTGATGTTACTGATTGCTTTGGGTCAGGAAGTTGGCACCAGCGTTTTGCTTAGTCACCACGCTTGGATGATATCTATGAGCTTCTCTGGGGATGTGCAGGCTTCGCTTATGGATATGCCTTTTGATGGGCCTTGTTTGTTTGGTGAAAAGGCAGATTTGGCCCCGGAACGCTTTAAGAAAAGTCGAGCTCATTCTTTGGACGCCTGCCAGGCAGTTTCCCCATCAGTTTTGTTCCTTTCTTCTGTATTTTTTTTAATTTTGAACTTTCCAAAGTGATATTACAGAGGTAAGGCAAAATCAAAAACCCACCAGGTCTCCCCAACTCCCTTGTACAGCAAGACGAATCAAGGACATAGAAATAAGTAACAAGACAAGTTATACAATGGACTAACAAGAGAAAAAAGAAAAGACAAAAAAGTCACATAAAACCAAAATTGACTGGAAAAAAATATGGCATAATCCTAAACTATCATAATTTAACATACGCAGATTAGGGAGGAAGGCCCTTAGGTTGCCAAATTGACTAGTTCGCCCTATGGGCCAGTCTGATCCAGCTAGATAGTTAGGGGTTCCCAGATGTCTAGTCCCTTCCTTTGCCCTTTACGGCCTTTTTTGCGTAGATAGCCTTCTCAAGGTGATAGGCCGCAACTAGCCTAGCCAGCCATTGGGAAAAAAGAGGAGGATCTGCATCTACCCATGCAGAGGCTATGCAGATCCTCTCCACCATCATTGCCACAAATATGAGTGCCCCGCCCTTCTTTCTACTGACCTCCTCTTCGGTCCCTAATAAGATCGTCTTAGGGGTCAATTCAATGACCTGGGAAATAACCCTCCCAAGGAAGGCCTGTATTTTAACAAGAAGTATGTTATGTTTCGGGCAGATGGCAAACATGTGTACTGCGTCTACACAGAACTCCGAACACCTAGGACACAGCGTCCCCTTGCCTGTTCCCCATTTAGCGACTCTGCTAGGAGTACTGTATAGAAAAAAAATGGTTGTAAAATATTGCGCCTGTAATTTGGCCGACAGCAGATCGCTTTGGGCAAGTATCAGCTGTGCGGGACCTCCAATTTTGCTTGCCATTTGTCTGCTATTCTAGGTAGGTCAAATTATACATACAATGGTTCTGTCGTGTTCGGACTGATTGCTTCAAAGATTAAGCAAACAAATGGCTAAGTGCCTCTTTAGTTATCAATTAAACCAACTAACCTAGCGAACAGATTAGTAATGCAAGTCCAAACCTTTAAGGGTAAATCAAAACTTTTTTTTAATGAATTATTTGCATTCATAGATACCCTGTTTTCATTCAAAAAATGATTCAGCTAAACAGTTATAATATACTCACCAGTGCAACAATTTGTGACAGAAGTGAATTCTTAGTGCTTAGTGATGTATAGTGCAGTTGTGAATTTGTGACTTTTATATACAGTGCGGAGGGGGTAAAAAGGAGGGGGGGGGGATATTTGGCCAGTAGGGTTTTGATAAAGTTGGTACTGTGGACCTTATCTGTTGGTTATGTCACAGTTCGTTAGTTGCTGGTCCAAAGAATTTTTGCGTCGACGTTTCAACCCTGGGGTGCCCTACTTGAGGTAGGTCATCAGGAGTTTGACTGTTTAGTACAGAGTAGTTAGAGCCAATCTGAGGTGTTACTGGAGCCCTTAAGTTTTCGATAAGATCTATTTTCACAAACCCAACGGGTCCACCAACCTTTCGAGACAGAAAATTGTGTATGGCGATATGCTTAAAAGCGTCTTGGTCTCGCAATCCATGTTTGCTTTGGAGCTCAGCAAGACTTAATTCCTTCAATAGAAATTAGGTCACCCAGTTTTAGAATGCCAGCTTTGTACCAATCTTACAGATAAGACCTCCCAAAAATAGCAGGCAGATTAGAGTTGTTGTTGATGAGTGAGAAGTAGTTCAATCTCCCCAGCCCGTAAATCCTATGAACATTACAAAAGACCTTAAAGGTGCTCATCAGTGTCTTGAATCTGACTTGCTTGTAGTATCCAAAGGACATTTGTCTTATGAGACAGCCACGGGCCTCCTCTCCTAGTAGTAATTGAAAAGGCGAAGGAAGCCCAATAGGAGGAGAGAAGGAATGTTCCTTCACTAATTCCACACTATATTGTAAAACTGAGGCCCAATAATAAAGCATTATGTTGGGAAAAGCCCACCTGCCCCTCTCTCTAGGAAGAGACAGTTTCTTTAGCGCCCATCTGGCTTGTGAAGAAGCCCAAATAAATTGCGTAAAGAGTTGCTGGAATTTTTATAACATGATTTTGTTAAACTCTAGAGGGATAGTTCTAAGAAAATTAAGTAATTTCGGAAAGTAAGACATTTTAATGACATTGCATCTACCCACTAAAGTCAGGTGTAGATTGTTAATTCGATTAAGCGGTCTCTTCGTTTCAGTGGCCAAGGGGGATTAGATTTTCTGCCACAATATCATCCACATTTGCAGTTAACATTACCCTCAAGTATTTTGTCTTTGTGACGACCCGCCTATCTATCCAGTTGATTTCTTTATTGACAACAATTTAGGTTTTATTTTTATTCAGTGCGTACCCCGAAATTTTCCCAAAATCTTGGGCCTATAGTTCTAATGCTAAAAAAGTACTTTCGGGCTTTGGGATAGCTATGGCTGGGTCGTCGGCATTAGCCATAATTTTAGTGTCACATCCAAATCTGCTTACTGCCTGGATAGCCGGATTGTTCTCTATTTTCTTGATCAGGGGGTCTATGTATAGAGCAGAAAGTAAGGGGGAACACAGGCACCCTTGCCTGGTGCCAGAGAGATTTTGAATTGCTTAGTTATCCTCCCATTTATTGATACACTGGCTGTTGGGTTCAGGTATAGAGCTTGAACAGCTTGTGTTAACTTTGGTCCGGAGCCCATCCTTCTCATAACGCCCCAGAGAAACTGCCAGGAGACCCGGTCAAATGCTTTTTCAGCATCTAGAAGAATTAGTGACATCGGGTCTCCTGTTACTTGTGCTGCGTCAAACAAAGTAATGGCCCGCCTAATGTGTTCGGTGGTGCCTTTCTTGGAAATGAATCCATGCTGCCATTGTGACACCATAGATTCAATTACTGAAGATATTTTCATTGCAAGGATTTTAGAAAAGACTTTTGAGCCACAGTTATTAAGCGTGATCGGCCTATATGATCCCATTTCTAATGGTGCTTTATCTTTTTTAGGAAATATAAAGATTTTAGCATTGGACCAGGAAGCGGACGGAGAGGCCCCGTCAACGATAGAAGTTAGTTACTACATAGGAGAAAATGGGCTTTATTTGGGGAGCAAAAATGTTATAAAATTCCACCTGGATGCAATCAACCCCTGCGTCTTTCCCGTCCGGTAAACTGGCTAGAGCTTCGGCAATGTCTTCCCAAGTTGGAGTAACATCAAGCTGATCGCGATTTTCCGGACAAATTTTGGTTAAAGTCACTTCTTCTAAGTATTTAGTGATCTCGTCCTCTCTTACGTCTACTGAGCTACTGATTTTCTCTGAAAATAAGTTAGAATAGAACTCTCGGAAACCCTCTTGAATTTTGCTGGGGTCATTAGTCTCCTCTCCCGTTGCAAGTTGGATCGACAGTATTTCACAGCCAGCAACCTCCTGCCTGGTTTTAATAGCCAAGTGATGGCCAATAAGGTCACTACATTCATAGTTTTTTTCCCGTGTCGAGGCCCACTTAGCTGCAACCTTCTCTGCAAATACTGACCCAATTTCAGCTTTAATGAGTGTCACTACGTTTTGAGTAGACTCAGTATCCTCCCCTACTTGAACAGTTCAAATTAGTTTCTCCTCTGCCTTTTTCAGCTTTTCCTGGAGTTCACAGATCAATAATTTTTCTTTCTTATTTTTGCTGCTTGAAAACCTAAGTGTCACTCCCCGAATACCTGCCTTTAATGTGTCCCATACATAATTGAGGCCGATCTCATGTTTTTCTCATGAAATTGGACCCGTGCTTTCATGTGTGTCCGGTATCCTGCGTCCTGTAATAGCGCTTTCTCGAAACTCCATTACGGGGTTTCCCTCCAGTTCCCAAGTCCCCCAATGTTTAAAATAAGTGGATTATGGTCTGACATAAAATGCGGAGCAATATCTATGGAGCATTCACAGAGTAAAGAGGACGAAATAAAAAAATAATCTAATCTAGCAAGTGACCGGTGTGGGGCAGAAAAATAAGTATAGCCTGGCAGAGTAGAATGTAGGTTAGCCCAAGCGTCACTAAGTCCATGAGTTTGAACAAGGTTAACTATTGCTTGGTATACTCAGGGCTTCCTTCCTGCGTAGGTCCATTTATCGCCCGCTTTCCAATTACAGGGCAGGTTGATATTAAGGTCGCCACAGATAATAATTGGAGAAGGCCAATGGGCGAGCTCTCCTGTAATCCAGTCAATGATCCCTGGGTCATCAGCGTTGCTAGCATTGATCAAGCATAAAGTAAGAGGGACATTAGGTGGCAAATGGCACTCTGCGATTACCCATCTGGCCAATGAGTCATATTTCATGCAGCGGTATTTTAAAGGTAATCTGCTTTCAGCCATGATCCCTACGCCTTTTATTTTTGCACCCTGTGTGGTACCCCTATAATTTTATACCCCAATGAACTCAGTAAATGCTTTTGTGAGCCCTCTATATGCATTTCCTCGAGGCTGACAATATCGCCCCCCAGCAATCGTAAGCCTTGTGCTACTTTTTGTCTCTTTGTAGCTTCATTCAACCCACATATAATCACTGAGACGATTCTAAAAGTATTTATCTTAATCATTTGAGCATTTTCAAAAAATTAAACCAATACATTCTTAATCCCTTAAAAGTGCTTAACTTTGTAAACTTATTTACTTTGACAAGTGTTTTAACAAGTGATTGTGCGTAGAAAAAAGTGTACTCACTTCAGCCATTTCATTGCAATCCCCCCCTCCCAACCCTCCCCCCCTCCTTTCGTTGAGCAATCAGGAATAAACGGAGTGATGGTAGACAGAAGTAAATCTCCACCACTAAACCACGCCTTAGAGAGTTTAAGTAAGCCTTCGGCTAGATCTAATCACACCTTATATAAAGACATTCAGATAGATACTTCATAAATTCTTGCTAGAGCTAATCAACGAGAGGGATCAACATAATGATACAGAGAAAGAAAGAAGAGATCTCTGCCCCTCCCACCTTCGCCCTCCCCCACAAAAGTGGGGAGATAATCTCCTTAAGGTAAGCCTGAGCCCTTCGTAGACTTGATTTCTCCCAGGTATTCACCAGCCATAATCTCTGACAAAAAGATTTTAGAAGCCCCATTAAAGATAACTTTAAGTCTGGCAGGGTTCATTAAATACACTTGAGCTCCAATCTGTTGGAACAGGGAAATTAGCTTACGCAAACGCCATCTCCGTTCTACTGTCTGATAGCAAAAAACGGTTTCGTAAAAGAAGTTACCCCATTGGACCCCTTCAGGGAGTTGGGGCGGGCCTGGTCGTATACAAGTTGCTGAAGAAAAAAGTTTCCAAAGTATACCAGGAACGCCCTTGGTTGTCCTCCAGATGAGCTGCTGCCGTCGCGTTGGCGTCTTAGATTAAAAGGGAAGTGATGTGCCCTTTGTACCTCATGGTCCCAGTCCAAGCTTGAATGATCAGGAAAGGATTCTTGTAGAAGTTTCACTATGAAACGTCTAGGATCTTCTCCCTCCTTCCCTTCTGGGATTCCAAGCAGACGAAAGTTGTTTCTGCATTGGCGGTTTTCCTGTTCCTCCATTTTGGTCATTAGATCATGCAGACAAGCGGTATTGGAGTTGCTCTGATTTTTTACGGAGGAGACCTCTGTTTCCAAACACTCGGTGCGCCCTTCACCCATGGTGACACAGTCACTTATATCAGTGCAGATTTTATTCAGTCTTCTCATGCCCTATTGTAATTTTTAAGCAGCCCCTTTCGCTGTGCGGTTATCCGCCCGAGCCTCTTCTTGGAATTCTTTTATAGAGGCTAAGATCGAAGCTACTGAGGGTTCGGCAGTATCTTCTGGTGCACTCTTTGTGTTTTCCCACACAGTCGTGAGAGAGCCATCTTCTTCAAGAGGGTAGGACATCTGTGAGTCTGAATAGTCCCACTTAAGCTGGCTGCATCATTTAGCCTTACTTCTTGCCTTCCCAGGGCGTTGTACTGTTCCTGTGTCCTTAAGTGACTCCTCACTATTGCCTTTGCTTATGTTAAACCCACCCTCGTACGAGAAGGTCCCAGTGCCATCTGATACCGAGTAGACGTTTTCAATACTTGTCTCCGGTGTCCATGGGATTAGAGGGCCAGTGGCGGGTTCCTTTCAAGGATACTCCAGAGTCGTACAGGCTGCACCAGACCTTCCTGCCCTGTGCATCAGCCACCCCAGTGTTTTGGAGTTGGGATGGCAGTCAGTCAGACAAACGTACATTTCATCAGGGACAGTGCTCATCCTAGTACTCCAACTCTGTGGCATCAGTCCCCAAGCCGCTTTAGCTTGCCCCTAGTGGAACACAGCCACCCTGTAGGTTCTAAAGGACCACGTTGGACAGATAGGTCCTGCAGATTGTTCAGTGAGATGGTATCCTGTCATTACTTTCCCACTCGCTGCACCCACATTAGACCAGCTTTCTGAAGAGCACCTTGCCATTTTAATGCAGGAGGAGCAGGCTTCCGTGTCCAAAGCGGCCATGGAGAGAGTTCCGGCCTCGGAAATAGGGACTGCTTGTTACTCACACTAATTAATTGTTTGAAGAAGGAAGAGGCCTTTATCCTGTTCTAGATCTCTGCCCTCTGAATGCCTTCCCGTAGAAGAAGAGAATAAAGGGGTTCACATTGACCCAGATTCCATCTGCCCTGGATCTGAGCAACTGGATGGTAGACCTGGACATAAGGAGTTTTTTTTCATATACCCTTCTTTCAGTCCCACAGATGTTACCTGTGGTTCAAGGTAGACCAGGAGAATTTTCAATTTGTGGTGAAACCCTCCGGCCTAACATGCCTCTCCAGTGTTCGTGAAAGTGATGGTGCTGGTTGTTGCATACTTAGTGTTTGGGGATACCAATTTTCACCCTATCTCAATGACAGACTGTTGAAAGTAGACTCACCCCGTCAGTCGCAGACCAGTTCTGGATTTTAGGGAATCTCCGAACATCTTTGGGGTTCACAGTCAACATGCCGAAGTCCCACCTGACTCCTTAACAGAGGCTCATTTTCATTGGCACCATCACGCTAAGTCAAGGACATTAAAGCTAAGATCCTGATTTTTCAGCCATGGCCCTGGGTCTTGTGCGGTCTCTGAGGCTTCTTATCCTCTTGGCTTCCTGCATCTTGCTCTTGTACTATGCTAGATAGCATATGCACCCTTTGCAGGGGAACCTGAAGTCTGAGTGGGCCCAGCAGCTAGGCAACCAGGAGATTCAATACAGGTTTCAGTGGAGACTGCAAAACATCTGGAGTGGTGCCTGCTCAACTGAAATTGGACCAGAGGCAGACCACTCTTACTTCCTCATCCAGAGCGACAGTGGTGCTAAATGTATTGATTCTTGGTTGGGGAAGTTTTTCGAGAGAGGTTGAGATTGTAGAACTCTGGTCTCTGGTAGAATCCAGTCTCCACATCAATCTGCTGGAATACCGCCATTCGCCTAATGCTGAAGGTCTTTCTACTGTCTTCAAGAGGAGGCTGGTACAGGTTCTCACAGACCCCACCACTGCCATGTGCTACTGCAACAAGTAGAGTAGTGTGGTGTTCTGGATTTTTTGCGGAGAGTTTTATTGCCTCTGGTGCTGGCTCAGGCAGCAAGGCGTTTCCCTTGTCTTAAACCAACTTGTGGGGTTTTTGAACATCAGGGTAGATAAATTCAGGCAATGGTGCCTGGCAGATCACAAATAGAGGTTCACCCTAAGGTGACACAGGGTATCTTCCAACAGTGTAGAGCACTCTGGTAAGATCTTTATACCATTATAGAGAACACACAGTGTCAACGCAGAAGAAGGCTTTCTCTGGGAGATGCATTCTGACTAGAGCGCAGCATAAGACTCTCATACACTTTCCACCCCCACCGCTCCTGTCCTGAGTTCTAAACAAGATCAGGAGCGACTAGGCCCAAGTCATCATAGTAGCTCTAAATTGGGCCAGGAGAGTGTGGTATCCATGAGCCCCTGCCCCCCAAACAGGCTTGCACCTTTGGAAGATCTTCTGATTAATTCTTCTAACCACAGATTCCTCACTTTGTAAATAATCCCATACATCACACTGGTTCCAGAAACCTTCAGAACAGATCTCCTGCATGTCACAGGTCATGTCATGCAGTTCTGCATCAATGTTGTTCTTCTCTCGAAGTAATGAGAGGAGCTGTATATTAGCACCACTGATGCACGCTGGTGCCCTATCTTTTTGTCCTGGTGTTCCTTCTTTTTCATGCCTTCTAGAGATTCTCCCTGGTCAACCCCTAAAACCACAGGGTTCAAACCATGTAGGTATTTTCACAAACAGATGTATGTGACTAACCCTCATGAGGACTTTTTGTGGTACCTGGGCTTAGACCATGACTGCAAAGCCTGAGGCAAGTGCACCCAGGTGAGCCCGAAGGTCATACAGGAAAGCAAGGTCAAACTCCATGTCACCAAACACAGAATCCACGGGTGCTCCAGTTGGAATTCTGCCAGCGTGCCCACCATCGGCAGTTTCTGTGCACCTTGGACCTGTATTGCATTCAGTTCTGATGATGGCACTCACTTCAGTCAGGCTCCATCCCTACACAGTTTCTACTTGCAATAATGCCATTATACAGCCTATTACATCATCGGATTCTGACTCAAACCTTCCACTACCTCGCCCTAAATCACAATTGCTGTCTAATCTCTTGGCAACCCCTCTTATTCTGTTACCTTGCCATTAACACATGAAAGGGCCCAAACTTTATGTACTTATTTTGTCACTGGTTCTGAGAATGACCACTGTAATGATAAGGATGATTATGTTATGATGAATACAATTGGTGTGAAAAGCTTTAGATTCCAGAAGGATTGTCACTTCCCCTCATACAGGCCTTGTATCTTCCCCAGGTTGTACTACAGATGAAATCTCCTCTTTTGCTGTAGTGATGTGAAGGGCAGTTGAGCTGAGGTGTTAGATCTACAATTTCCAATCATGGAAACGAAAACTAACATATTGATGGATGTTCTACAATCTGGCCAGCTCCCTCTGAGCCACTGCTTCTATTTAAAGAGGCATTTACGGGCAACCTCTCAGTATTTGGGCTTTGCCCTGTTCAGGGCCACCCATTAATAGACAAACTGCCTGTTGCCATCTTTTTGCACTTGGCGATCCTGCCTTCCTAACCAGCATCTATTGAGGTTGAGGTTCCAGTCTTACCCTACCTCAATGACTGGTTGTTGAAGGCGTGCAGGCAGTCAACAACTACCTCCAGACAATTTTTAACCTCCTAACATTGTTGAGGTTTATTATCAACGAGCCGCAGTCACAACCGACTCCTTCTCAGATGCTCCCTTTTATTACATCCATTCTGAAGACGGGCAGTTTCATACGTTTCCCTAGGAACATTTGGACTTTTGGGCTTTGATTCAGATGTTTCAGCATCTGTCCTGGTTCTCATTTCAGATGACTCTTAGACTAATGGGATTGTGGGGCTCCTGTATCCTGTTAGTGACGCATGCATATGGCACATACAGGCTCTTCAGTAGAACTTAAACTACCAGTGGGCACATCAGGAGATCTGTCCGATTGCATTCAGATTTTGGAGGAGACTGCTGAGGTGGCTTCTGGACGGCAATAGAGTCAGTGGCAGGGGCCTCTCATTACCTTATCCAGATCTGATGGTGTTCACAGATGTATTACAGCTGTGTTAGGAGGCCAACTGGGAAAGGAGGTGATTAGAGGTCTCTGGTGGAGACTCGACTCCACATCAACTTGTTGGATTTTAGCGTGATTCACTTGAGGGTCTTCCTGCCCGCCAGAAAAGGGACGCTGATGCAAATGCTCAAGGACATCACCTTGTGGTACTACAACAAGCAGGGTGAAGTCTGAGGCCTCGTGCCGGTAGGCTTTACACCTCTGGAAGTGGCTGAACCACCAAGTGATTTTTCTGGTGGTGAATCACTTGGTGGGATATTTAAACTCTGTGTTGGAATAAATCTGTTGGCTTTCTAACAAGAGTAGGTGGAACCCTGACTAGAACTCACACTCATCATATGGCAAGGATAAAAGATCTCTGCCAAAGAGCCCCGACTAAGGGTGCCCGTCTGTTATTGCACCGCCGACCCGACGAGGAGCATGCCCAATGATGAAGCATGACCCCCAATATCCTATATATATCCTATAGGAACTGCATACTATCTTTCTTGTTCTCTGTCAACAACTACCTCCAGACAATTTTTAACCTCCTAACATTCCTTTGAGTGGTACTGCTTTGGCTTCTATTCTTAAGGTGTACAATCTGTGCTTAGAGATATCCGTCAGAGGAACATATTACTTATGTTTGATACAGCTCTTTCTGGTGGATACTCTGTCTAACTGCAAATCCCTCAATGCCCCCTCCAACCCTCATTCATTCTTTGAAATTGGTCTCTTTTTCCATCTAAAAGGTCTCAAGATAGAGATGTGCACACTTTTACCCTTATTTTGGCTCTGCGTCCAAGGGCACTGAGCGAGTCAAGAAAGAGATCAGTGCGCATGGGTGGCGCTTAAGGCAAGATCCCTTTGCCCCATCCGGACTCAATGAAGTCAAAGCGGAGCCGCACAGTGCATCTATCAGAAAGTGGGGATACTGCTGTGTAAATGTTTCCTGAGCCAGTCTGGCACCTTGGGGTATTTTAAAGGTGCGGAATCTGTAGTGAGCTAGAGAATCCACCCAAAAAGCATTATTGAAGCAAAGCAACCTGTTTTTCAGGATTACTGCTGGTTTCTCACAGGCCTGAGGATTGTCAAATCTGTGTGCTTCATTGATGTGTTTTAATGAGTCCCACTTTCAATTAAGCGCTTGAGTTACATTGTGTTCTTTTCACAATTCATGCACTCTTCTATATGTTTTTTTTGGACCCAAGTTAACTTATTGTTTTCCACTTCCCACAGGTGACCGTTAGGAGCAGATTGGCCGTTCAGAAAACACTTTTAACAATTTGTGTGCAACCTCCGTTAGCACTCACCCGTAGCCAGTTCATATTTGAATCACTTGGTAAGTTAATGTGGTTTATATCCTTTAATTGAAAATGTATGCTTTTGGATCAGTTATTCTGCATAATTCTACCCTTAAAAATATTAAATTTCGTATTTATGTACTTTTCAGATTTTTAAACTCAATTAGTGCATTCAACATATTTGCTACTTTAAATTAATATGCTTTATTTTCTTGCCCGGGATGCTTAAAGGTTTAAATCGGATGCACTTGGTTGGTGGAATTTGAAAATCTCTTAAGCTAATACTCCTGTTAAATATTGTATTGTATGGAATTATATTATGGGATATTAAACAGCTTCCTAGGATGATGCATGGCATTGCTGATTTCTAATGAGCGGTCAGGATCTACGAGTTGAAGATGATGAAAATTCAAATTGACCAGTTTTGTAACATAAAATGAACTACCACAGACTCACTTTCCAGTGGATTACAGTTGCATCTTGGAACTGGCCTTTGGTGTGTGAAGGTGTTCAGTTGTGTTACTTAAGTAGAAGAACGTCCATTGTGGTTTTTCGGGGGAACGTGCTTAGCACACCACCCAAAACCTACATGCTTGATGCACTAGTTGCTAATAGAATTTTTTTAAACTAGTCAATCGGATTGATGCAATGTAAGGGATGGGGAAGGTGGAGTTTGCGCCCTAGTGTGGTGAAAGGCATGAAATTACACTGTTTTAAGATTATTACGTTCAAGAGTTTGCTTTTACGTTTTACATTCCTTAGCAGTCATGGATGTTTGCTCTGCTGTACATTGACATCTAGGGCTTTTGGTGATTTCTTGTACTTGTGATAAGGCTCCACACACAAGGTAGAAACTGAGGAAATCACACCAAATGATCATGGGTAGGTTGTTCTCCACATCGCCTTGGCCCTTGCATCCAAGTAGGTCGAGCATTGCCTTCTATATTGATACTTTCAGCAACGGCCTTATCGACAGTGATGACACTTACCAGTGATGCAGTGTTTTCAAAGTAGTCTAGAGGAGTCAATGGGATAACCTGATGTCCCTCAGAACCTGGGCATTCATAAAGTAATCTATAAGTGGTTCTTTTGGCATAGAACAAATGCTTTGATCCTATAAAGTATTGATCATGCAAGATAGTCTAATAGATTTCTTTATAGACTTCGGATGGAACACACAGATGAAATCGATTCTTGGTATGAAAATCGTTTTTATTCTTTAAATCATGTATGGCTGTCAGTTTCAATAACATCAAATGACATTAGTGACATGAAAATGAAGTGAATAAAGTGAAGCAAGGTGACATATGTGACTAAGTAAAATTATACACATGTAATAAAAAGCATACAAATATGTACACAACTAGCAGCCCGCCCAAGCGTTGCCTGGGGCAGAAGGGGGTTGGGGGCAGCATTTCAGGCTTGCGTGCACTCCCGCCCCGGCCACCGCCCGCCACGACATTGTCTGTGTCCCGGACAATGTCATGGCGGGCGGGGGCCGGGGCGGGAGTGCACGCAAGCCTGAAATGCTCCCCCCAGACCCTGAGCCTTACCGCAGTTGTTCCGGCCCAACCTCCCGCACCGGCTCCCTCCCGTCCCGTGTCCCAGAGCCTTACCTGAGCCGCCGCTTCTCCCCGAGCTCCTCACTTCACCGCCGCTCCTCCTCGTCATCACGTACGTTGCGGCCAGCGGTACGTCGTGGCCGTCAGCGTTGCGGCCGGCGCTACTTTCAGGGCACTACTTTTTTTTAAAAGATATTTTTAAATGTACGTTTTTGTTTTATTTTCTATGTCCATCTGCACACCCTGAGGATTACAACAATGTATTGGGTGTGTGGATTGGCGCTGTGGTTCCCGAGTTTACCTTGCCAAAAGGTTTGTGTTCTCTCTTTATAATAGTAGTATAGATATATAAAAATTACAGCTAGGGTGGAGTCTGTACTTTCCAATTTTAACACATGATCTCGAGTGACCCCCTATTTGAACTTTCTAATTCTTGGGGCCAGGAGACCTGAATGGACATAGACTGAAAATGAACGCCTATGTTTCGACCTTGGATATGCTCAATTAGGGAAGCTTTACAGCGGGTCTTCCTTAGGACGAGCAGACAACGGAGGACAGCCAATTCCAAATGAAGCTAAACACTCCCACACCGAGGGTTAGTGTTATAAGGTAGATTTGATTTCAAGGCAGGGAACAATGTCCAAAAATCTCCAATTATGAGATTAAACTGGAAGAGTAGTAGTGGTGGCATAGACTTACCACACCAACTTGTAAGTCTAGAGACCAACTTGAGGGTTGGAATCTCAACAGAGTAGATCTGAAAGGGGAGAACAACTCACCAACTCAGTTTTAATCTTGGCGAGTTGGGTAGGTTACGAATCAGAATGTAGAAATAATGGTCATTAAATTAATTATCTTATCTTAAACTTCTCAGTGAATGATTCAGGCTCTAGGGATTCCTCTGTGGCATATTTGCCAGGTGTTTTACTTCTCCAGCCAATTGCCATAAACTTTTTTCAAACGGGTGGTGGTTAATGTGAACTTTTCGTCTTTCTCTCTATTTCATGGTACTGTTTTCGCCTCCCCCCCTCTCCTCCCTCCTCAAGGACCGGCACCCAAGTCCAGCCTCAGTCTTCTCCTCCATTTGTACATTCTTTCTTGGTAAAGCATTGTTAACTTAAGTGTGATATGTTCAAAATTTGAAACATATTTAAGTATCTGGTCTGGGTTTCAGGGATGTAGTAACAATCCTGAGTATTGTGGAATTAAAAAAACACTTTCCAGGTCTCATTGCCGTTTGATATTGAATAGAGAATAATGCTGTTTAGTATATGTAACAACAGATTCAAGGCTGGATTATGCAGTAAGGAAAAGCTCTGGTCAAATATAAGGAAGTCAAAGTGATGAGAGTTGAGGATGAGACACCAAACAATGATTGGAATTCACAGGAGACTGTCTTCAAAGGCAAAAGGAAGCCAGAAGGAGCAGTGGGGGGAAGCTGCAGAGTTGAGGTGCAGTAGTCTGGGCAGAATATTGTGATCTACAACATTTGGCGGTAAAAGGGTTCCGAGATCTCTACAGGAATAACCAGGAACAATGAAGAGGACATTTGTGAGAGCCCTCTTGCTGTACCAAATAGTTTATTGTGCACAAGCTATGTCTGCCCTCCTAGGCATAAGCATCCACCTGAATGTGATGATATACATATATATATATGTTCATCATTGTGACACACAATGCCTTCCCTTTGCTTTTACTAAACACTGAATTTGGTAGACAGCTGATATTACCCATTCAGGTGCTCCCTCCTCATCTCCACTGAGGAACTCGTGCCCCATGCCCATCAAGGACCTAGTGCTGGCTTCAAAGCACCCGTCTCAAGGGCACATCCTCCTCCCAAATAAGCAGGGCTACACCCCCAGGGGCCGTATTATACATACGGCGAATGATCCTTGATTGCACTGGGCGCAATCAAGGAAAATGCGGTGTATTAGGATAAATTCGATGCACATTCATGATATAAACAGGATGGCTGCTTTGAAGGTAACCTGCCTGCACTTTTAAAGGGGATTAGAGATCCCCTTGCAGGCGGGTGCAGTGAGTGACTGCACCGGCCTGAAAGAGGATATCTTGAGGGTCCATGGAACCCCCTTTCCCTCCTCCAGAGGGCTCCTATCAGGGGGCACACTGACAGTGCACCTCCTGATAGCTTCTTATCCTGATAGCTTCTCTGTTTTTGCGCCTGTGCCTGTAATACGACGCGGGAGCACAGGCAAAGGTATTCCGTCATTTGCATGGGATCACGCCCCCATGCAAAAGAGGGAACACCCTCTGATGATAGCGCTGGCTCTTTATGTGCGCCAGAGCTATTGGTATCACAAAAGGGGAAGCAAATGCGTCTGCGGCCCTTTTGTAATACCAAAGTGTCCCGGGTGCGCGCAAAGCAGGCTCAAATGCCAGTTGCGCAACAGGAGCACTTTGGTAATATAGCCCCAGGAAGTTTGGAATCAGTATGTTAGTTAAAACTGGGAGGAAGGTAAGCCAAGTAGTGGCTTAATGTGTCAGAAGGGTCAGCTGAGACAATGGGAGGTGTACAGGCTCGAAATCTGTGGACCTGTTATCAAGGTTTGAAGCATATCTATACCTTGCAGCTATTACCAGTACCACATTATTAAGTGCTGTGCTCAGTTTTAGTACATCATTGGGATATTCTAAACACCATTAGCACCTGGTTAATGCACCTGTATTTCCTCACATTCAGTTTTACTGATCAGGCGCCTTTCCCTCACCCTGTCATATGTCAGTATCTCTTTAAAACATATCTGCATTTTCCCCAGATTATTTCACTATAATTTCCTCTCTGTTTCCCCTCATATACCAGCAATGAATGACACACGTTGGTAGAAGTTGGGGGTGAGATTTTCCCTTCACCCAGTTGCTTCCATACGCACTGTGGCTCTTTTTTGAAAGCCTTCAATGATCATTCATTTCCAAGTAAATGTGGCCCCCTTTATACCCTTCTGCTGGATTTTGTTCTTACTGAGAACAAGACTGGGCGAGCACTACTGAGCTTCGAAACTTTGGATGTGCTGGATGGGATCACCATTCAACGATAAGACTAGGATTGAGAAAAACACAGCTTAACCTGTTCGTGGTTTTGTGCAATTTATGCTAGAGATGAATCAACTGGTTAAACCATGTACTCACAGAGTGGGCTGTATGCTCGACTGTAGTTTTACCAATGATCCTAACTTAGCCATAAAGGAGATTATCCCTCTTGCCTGCACTGATAACCGGGCGATAACTTTTGTTTTAAATACTCCCTGAATCAAACCTTAAGCTCACAAAGTACCAACACCATTTGTTCAGCGTCAATGGAATAAGTTAGATAGTACTGAATTAAATATTCTACTGTCTGAATCTCAGTCCTCTTTTGCAAACTTTGTGGGTATATATCCTGCGTCAGCCATGTTTACTGGCTGGATCGATACGGCAATTACATGCTTAGTCCCACTCCCTCCTAAAAAACTAAAGCCCGTCACAGAACCTTACTTACTGCGCCATGGTTACTCTGACATACTTAGGCTGCTGAGGCAGAGTTGCATACGGCAGGAACAGCTGTAGAGAATGAATTACTGCCCCGTTGGGAAAACTCAATATAAAAAGATGATTGAAGACTACAAAAAGAAAATAAATAGCGCCGAAGCCATTTTTGTAACTAACAAAATTAATTCTGCTAAGAACTCACCTAGGAGCTTTTTTACACGGTCAACAGTCTTTCCAAATTTGGCTCTAAATTTACTAAGACCCCTGATCAGCCATTCTGTGATAAATTAGCTGATTTGTTTTATCTATAGTAACTAATTTGTTGTCTTAGCTATTAATACTGAGTTTACTGTATTTAACAAGTCTTCTGAGGGCTCGTCCCCTCTATAACAGTGCAAGGACCGTCTTTTTTTACCACTTTTACACCTCTTTCAGAGGATAGTGTATCCAAATTGATTCAAGTAGCCGCGTTGGTGCCCCATCAGACCCATGTCCTCCTCGGGTCTGGCTCCCTGTTGGTAACACCATAGCAGCACAGCTAACAACTCTTTTAAACAAAATACTTGACTCAGGCTGCTTTCCCTTAGATTGGAAGAAAGCATCCATATTACCCATTCTCCACAAAGCGCTTCTTGACCCACTGGAGGTAAAAAACGATATGCCAATCTCCCGGCTTCCACTTCCAGCAAAGGTCCTGGAAAAATGCCTAAATTTGGAGATCATTACCATTCTGGATTCAAGAACTATTCTTGATCCAGTGCAACACTGCTTCAGATCAAACTACTTCACAGAATCAGCTTTGCTTGAGGCGACAGAGGAAATCTGGCCATTGTTGAAAACTGTGGAAAAGCAACCTTAATTTTGATAGAGCTTTCGGCTGCCTTCGACAAGTTTGATCACATGTTGTTGGTCACCTGTCTCACACAGATTGATTTCTCAGACCAAGCCCTAAACCTACTAAAGACATTTGTGTCTAATCGAGAGTAGGTGGTGACTCTTGGTATCTTTTCCTTGGTTCCATTTACACTGCCATGTGGGGTAAGTCAAACCCTCTTTAATATTGACATCACTCCCTCATTGTGCTGATTAGGTCCCATGGCTTTTCAGTCCTCCCTTATGCAGATGAGACCCCGATCATGGTGTCTCTCTTTGAACCCTGAAATAGTTGCCTGTAGATTTAATCTGTACACGAGGAACGTCATAGAATGGATGCAGGATAACTACCTAAACATAAATTAAGAAATAACAGGGGTAATTCTTTTAGGCAATGATGCTTCTTTTTGGAGTTCAGCTTGTTGGCCCTCACAGCTGGGCTCCCCCCCCCCCCCCCCCCCAGTACCAGTCCACAAAATCAGGAATCTAGGAGGCATTTTTAACACCCAAGTTGGTTTTCTCTGACCATGTAAATCAGGTTGGCTCTGCCTGCTTTTTTACCTTAAAGTTTTTTTTTAATCCTATTTTTTCCTCTGGAGTTTAAGAAAACTGTATTCTTGGCCCCAGTCATCTCAAGGTTGGATTACTGTAACACATTAGAGTGGAGAGGTGTGGCTCACTAGTGGAGAGGTGTGGCTCACTGGTTAGAGGCGGCAGACCCGAGTGCAGAGAACGGCCCGGGACCAGGGTTCGATTCCCGACGCGGCAGGGTCTTGGACCAGGATCAGCGGACTGATAATTCTCGCATCGGTGCCTACTCCGACCAGGGATCACACTCGGCAACTCTGGGCATTAGCTTGCCTCATCTCCACAACGGCCCCACACAAACGCCGGGGATGCCTGGTTTCACCTTGGAGACCCCCAGGAGGGACTATCTCACAGGGAAAGCCAGGACGGGTTCCCCAGCGGTCTATAGCGCTACGAGGCCTCCGGGTAGCAGTGCGCTTTACAAGACACAACAATTTACATTATATGTGAGCTCACAGCAGAATATTCTTAATAAGCTCCAAATGCTGTAGATTGCATCTGCCTGTATCCTGTAAGTTTAGCCCTATCTCTGCAGTTCCCATTGGCTACCCATTAGAGGGTGGATCAAATGTAAAGATCTGTGCTTGGCCCATAAGAACCTCCACAAGGATGCCCCTCTCTCCCTTTAGTTGAAGTTAAATTGGTACATTCCTTCGCCCAACCTTCAATGCCTAACTGCTAACAAGTTTGTGGGCCCAGGATGAAGAAAGCTCACTGGGGAGGAAAATGCTTTTTTTACAATTCTTGTAATAAGTGGAATGCTCTGCCTGGCAACCTGAGAGCGCAGACTAACCTGCTCAGCTTCAGAAAGCTCCTAGAAACCTGGTTATTCCCTGTTGTCCATTGATTAGGTTCTTGTTCTTTGCCTGGGATGTGGATGTGACACTCGTTTAGACACAGTGCCAAGTCGCCTTTTTGATAGATTCACGCTTTTCAAGAATATATTAATATAACATCAGTACACTATTGTTGCATTGAAGGGCCATAGAGAGGTTTTCCGATTTGGAAACAGGGACAGGGTGTTAATCCCACTACTTCCATATACCGAAGAAGGACATAGGCCTCTGTCCTACTATGGTCCTCTGCCCTCTCAACTCCTTTCTGTGAAAGGACAAGTTGAAGATGCTTACATTGATCCAAATTTTGTCTGCCTTGGATCCTGGAGACTGGATTATAGCATTGGACCTGTAGGACGCATATTTCCACATTCCTGTCTTGCAGACCAGTTGGTATTACCTATGGTTCACAGTAGGCCAGGATCATTTTAAGTTTGTGGTGCTCAATTTTGGCCTCAACAGTGCTCCTTGGCTGTTCACAAAAGTGATGGCAGTGATTGCAGCACACCTCCAGAGGTCAGGGTTCTAGTTTTTCCTACCTCTACAACTGACTGTTTAAAGGAATGCTCCTCCCAGACATTCGTGCAGCAGTTTCAGACGAAGGTAAACCTTCTAACACCATAAACATGCTGACATCACACCCATATTCTTCACGGTTGCTCCCATTCACCGTAGCCATCCTGGATATGGTACATGTTCATGTTGTTACCCCTGAGTGGTGAGTCAAGGGCATTCTGGATGTGATCTAGCTGTTTCAGCCTCTGTCTTGGATTACAGTGAGAATGACTGAGGCTACTGGGACTCTAGACCTCCTATATTCAGAGTGGCTCATACCAGCTCTTCAATGGGGTCTAAAGTCCTAGTGGCACAGTAACAGGAGAACCTATCGAATTTTATCCAGGTGTTGGATGAGGCTGCTAATGTGATCTGTAGTGATGGCTGCTTGACCTCGCAGATCGCTCTCTTTACCCTATTGAGAGCTGACAGTTTTGATGAAGCATCACTGCTGCATTTGGGAAGCCAAGTTGGAGAGGTGGAGATCAGGGAACTCTCTTCTCTGACATAAACATGACTTTACATCAATCTGTTTGAGTTGAGGGTGATCCGGTTGGCCTTATAGACTTTCCTGCCAATTGTCAAATCGAATCTAGTGCAGGTTTTCACAGACCACACCACTTCCATGTTGTACTGCAACAAGCAAGGTGAGGTCTTCGGTCCTGTGCCAGGAAACTCTGTGCCTCTGGAAATGGCTGACTTGGCAGCTGGGCATTTCTCTGGTTGTGCACCATCTGGTGGGATCTATAAATGCCAGGATGGGCAAACTCAGCTGCTGCTGCTGCTGCTTAGCCTATCACAAATACCAGCTACATCCAGGGGTGGTGCAGGGTTTCTTCCAGCAATGGGGAGAACCTTGATTCGATCTCTGTTTGATATTTCAGAGAATGCACAGTGTCAACAATTTGCATGCTGGAGTTCCCCAGAAATTGTCTTCTTGGAGACGCATTCCACCTAGAGTGGAGTTTGAGTCTCATATATACCTTTTTGCTCCTGCCTCTCTTGGCTTGACCTCTCAAAAAGTTCAGGACTGGCTGAGCCCAAGTCGTCCTGGTGGCTCTGGACTGGGCCAGGAGAGTGTGGTACCCAGTACTCCTGGGCATCAGCATCTGATCCTGGACCAAACTGCTGCTTCAGGAGGATCTTCTATTGCAGCAGCAGGGCAAGGTGTGGCACCTGGGTCTGTGCAATCGGTGCCTCAAAGCGTGAGTGGAGATCAAACGGTGGCACTTGAATCCATTTAATCCCTCTCTCGAGGTTGTTGATGTCGTACCATCGGTTAGGTCCACAAAGTCAGTGTGTGCTGGGACATGTTTACGGCTTGGTGTAGCAACGGCCACATGGACCCATTACAAGCCAAACTTTCTTTTACAATTGGTGGATCAGCTTTGATTGTGAATTTGTGACGAAGTTTCCTAAAGATTTAAAACATATGTTCCCATCAAAGTACTTTGTAATGCTTCAGTATGACTTGAATCTGGTTCTCACTTTTTAGGTCTCGGACCGGAAAAGCTGGCTTGCCAGCTTCCGGTCAGAGAATTAATGATTTTGAGTACGGAGCTTGAACCCGCCTCTGTACTTGACCTCTCCTCAATTGGCTGGCTTCCTAAACGGAGGCCAGCCATTGGAGGAGAGATCAGTCACTCCAATGTAGCCCCGTCCTTTTCGGATTTGGGGGCGTGATTTTTTGCGTTCTTTAGACAGTGACGTTGTCCGTCACTCAGAACAGCAAAACACGCCCCCAAATGCGAAAATGACCATGCTTTCTCCGAGGCATTTCTGCTTTGCCTCGGAGAAAGACGGCGGTTGTTTCCAGAGCTGCTCTGAGCTGCTCTGCTCGTCCCCCCTTCCCTCCGCTTTCCTTCGTCCAGCTCTGTCCTTCCCTCCGCACGCAGCTCCGTCCCCCTCGCCCATCCCTCCGCCCGCAGCCCTTCTTCGTCCTGGTCCCGCTCCCTCCGCCCGCAGCTCCTTAGTCCTGCTCTGCCCCCCCCCCTTCCCTCCGCCCGCAGCTCCGTCGTCCTGCTCTGCCCCCCTTCCCTCCGCCCGCAGCTCCGTCGTCCTGCTCTGCCCCCCCTTCCCTCCGCCCGCAGCTCCGTCGTCCTGCTCTGCCCCCCCCCTTCCTTCCCCCCGCAGCTCCGTCGTCCTGCTCTGCCCCCCGTCGTCCTGCTCTGCGTAGTGATCTTTCAATGCAGTAACTCCAGCAGAAGGGCCGCCCCCACGGTTGATCACCCGGTAAGGACCCAATATCACATTGCACAAAAAACCAAAGCTGGAGTCCCTTACTTAGAGTGGGTTTCCATCTCGTATCACAAGGAGGCTCTTCCCAGCACTTCCTCTTCTGTTCCCAGTTTCTGTTAACTTGGAACGTTTTAACTGCGGGTCGATCTCTTTCTCTTCTGCAGCCCTCGCCGTCAGGTATGTTTTCGCCGCTCGTTTCTCCTAGTTTGCCCCCTGCTCTTTCCCTTTTATTTCGTTGCCCGTCTTCCCAGCACTTCCTCTTCTGTTCCCAGTTTCTGTTCCAGAGAAGAAGGAAAGGCCGGGTCAGCCCTGCTAAGCATACTCATTAACCCCCTCCCTCCGCCCGCAGCTCTCCTTCGTCCCCCGCTCTCATGCGACATTGTAAATGTATTTGAGCTGCTTCATAACCTCTGGTGCAAGTGTAATTGCTGCTGTGTGCGGTGGCCAGCTCGCACGTGACTGCACAGGCCCTGCTCCGGTTTATGGGACCAAAACTGAAATTCTTTACGAGTAGTCATACAAGAGACAAAAGTACGATATTTATTGCGAGGGTTGAGGAGCCTCCACACCTCCACTAAAGCATAGTCATGGAGCAGGTCTTTGATCATGCCGGAAAATATGCCACAGCTTCATCCTGCTAGATCGGTCCATCCGAGGCCCACATGACACTGTTCCCTTGCTGCTGCTCCCGACTTTTGATCCAGACGTCCCTGTTTCCATGCTGCTTCTCGCTGTTTCTTATCATGTGCATCCAGCCTGATCCCGAGTTTCTGTCTATCTCCCCCAACCCCCCCTTCCCTCCTTCGTCTCTCGTCGCACACTACCCCCCCTTCGTCTCTCCTCGCACCCCCGTTTCCGCTGCTCACCTCCCCCCACTCTCCCCCCACGGAGCTCCCATCTCTCTCGCCTACTTAGTTCACTCCAGCAGTCACGACGCCGTGGAGTACACACCTCAGCCCCAGGACGCAGAGAAGCCCCCCGAGCCCCCATTTTGAATTTGCGCAGAGTAGAGGACAGCACCTCATGCCCTCACGCGGCGTTGTCGCGGGCCGCAACTTTACCTCGCCAGCCTGGACTCTGACACTTAGACACAGTAAGTACTGAGGCAGCCTGCTTGCCATTTAGTGCGCTGTTGCTAATTGTCACACTCTGCTCCGGTGCCCGATAGCTGAATTCAGATATCCAAAAGATCAGGAGCCTTCCACGTGATATGTGTCTCAGTGTTCTGTTATTGTCAAACAAATTAATGCGACCTAGCAGACAGTGCGTGCCCAGCACCCCCTCGTGGATCCGCGCCCTGCCTGCTGTTTTTTCCGGAAAGGCCTTCGCCCTGCTGACCACGCGTGCGGTGCCTTTATTGGCCAGATTCGATTTACAAAAGGGGGTGGTGATGAACAGAGTGTCTGAATTGAGCAGACCACTCTTACCCAGTCCAAAGATCAGGGCTTGATCCATCACCGTTATTTATCTCACTGCCCCATCCCAGCTCAGAACATGGCTATATGCAAATCAGTCTGTCCCTGGCCCAGTGCATCATGGGAACAGGGCAGACTAAACTACCAAGCCAATTCTTTACCAGAAAGGAGACAAGCTACCGGGGACCGGTTTCTGGCATTTCAGCCTCTTCGGCCCGGCTTGCTTGAATCCTGATGGAGCAGTGAGAAAGGGACTCATGTCTGAGTATACCCTGCCACACCTATAGTGGCCAAAATCGATTTACAAAAGGGGGTGGTGATGAACAGAGTGTCTGAATTGAGCAGACCACTCTTACCCAGTCCAAAGATCAGGGCTTGATCCATCACCGTTATTTATCTCACTGCCCCATCCCAGCTCAGAACATGGCTATATGCAAATCAGTCTGTCCCTGGCCCAGTGCATCATGGGAACAGGGCAGACTAAACTACCAAGCCAATTCTTTACCAGAAAGGAGACAAGCTACCGGGGACCGGTTTCTGGCATTTCAGCCTCTTCGGCCCGGCTTGCTTGAATCCTGATGGAGCAGTGAGAAAGGGACTCATGTCTGAGTATACCCTGCCACACCTATAGTGGCCAAAATCGATTTACAAAAGGGGGTGGTGATGAACAGAGTGTCTGAATTGAGCAGACCACTCTTACCCAGTCCAAAGATCAGGGCTTGATCCATCACCGTTATTTATCTCACTGCCCCATCCCAGCTCAGAACATGGCTATATGCAAATCAGTCTGTCCCTGGCCCAGTGCATCATGGGAACAGGGCAGACTAAACTACCAAGCCAATTCTTTACCAGAAAGGAGACAAGCTACCGGGGACCGGTTTCTGGCATTTCAGCCTCTTCGGCCCGGCTTGCTTGAATCCTGATGGAGCAGTGAGAAAGGGACTCATGTCTGAGTATACCCTGCCACACCTATAGTGGCCAAAATCGATTTACAAAAGGGGGTGGTGATGAACAGAGTGTCTGAATTGAGCAGACCACTCTTACCCAGTCCAAAGATCAGGGCTTGATCCATCACCGTTATTTATCTCACTGCCCCATCCCAGCTCAGAACATGGCTATATGCAAATCAGTCTGTCCCTGGCCCAGTGCATCATGGGAACAGGGCAGACTAAACTACCAAGCCAATTCTTTACCAGAAAGGAGACAAGCTACCGGGGACCGGTTTCTGGCATTTCAGCCTCTTCGGCCCGGCTTGCTTGAATCCTGATGGAGCAGTGAGAAAGGGACTCATGTCTGAGTATACCCTGCCACACCTATAGTGGCCAAAATCGATTTACAAAAGGGGGTGGTGATGAACAGAGTGTCTGAATTGAGCAGACCACTCTTACCCAGTCCAAAGATCAGGGCTTGATCCATCACCGTTATTTATCTCACTGCCCCATCCCAGCTCAGAACATGGCTATATGCAAATCAGTCTGTCCCTGGCCCAGTGCATCATGGGAACAGGGCAGACTAAACTACCAAGCCAATTCTTTACCAGAAAGGAGACAAGCTACCGGGGACCGGTTTCTGGCATTTCAGCCTCTTCGGCCCGGCTTGCTTGAATCCTGATGGAGCAGTGAGAAAGGGACTCATGTCTGAGTATACCCTGCCACACCTATAGTGGCCAAAATCGATTTACAAAAGGGGGTGGTGATGAACAGAGTGTCTGAATTGAGCAGACCACTCTTACCCAGTCCAAAGATCAGGGCTTGATCCATCACCGTTATTTATCTCACTGCCCCATCCCAGCTCAGAACATGGCTATATGCAAATCAGTCTGTCCCTGGCCCAGTGCATCATGGGAACAGGGCAGACTAAACTACCAAGCCAATTCTTTACCAGAAAGGAGACAAGCTACCGGGGACCGGTTTCTGGCATTTCAGCCTCTTCGGCCCGGCTTGCTTGAATCCTGATGGAGCAGTGAGAAAGGGACTCATGTCTGAGTATACCCTGCCACACCTATAGTGGCCAAAATCGATTTACAAAAGGGGGTGGTGATGAACAGAGTGTCTGAATTGAGCAGACCACTCTTACCCAGTCCAAAGATCAGGGCTTGATCCATCACCGTTATTTATCTCACTGCCCCATCCCAGCTCAGAACATGGCTATATGCAAATCAGTCTGTCCCTGGCCCAGTGCATCATGGGAACAGGGCAGACTAAACTACCAAGCCAATTCTTTACCAGAAAGGAGACAAGCTACCGGGGACCGGTTTCTGGCATTTCAGCCTCTTCGGCCCGGCTTGCTTGAATCCTGATGGAGCAGTGAGAAAGGGACTCATGTCTGAGTATACCCTGCCACACCTATAGTGGCCAAAATCGATTTACAAAAGGGGGTGGTGATGAACAGAGTGTCTGAATTGAGCAGACCACTCTTACCCAGTCCAAAGATCAGGGCTTGATCCATCACCGTTATTTATCTCACTGCCCCATCCCAGCTCAGAACATGGCTATATGCAAATCAGTCTGTCCCTGGCCCAGTGCATCATGGGAACAGGGCAGACTAAACTACCAAGCCAATTCTTTACCAGAAAGGAGACAAGCTACCGGGGACCGGTTTCTGGCATTTCAGCCTCTTCGGCCCGGCTTGCTTGAATCCTGATGGAGCAGTGAGAAAGGGACTCATGTCTGAGTATACCCTGCCACACCTATAGTGGCCAAAATCGATTTACAAAAGGGGGTGGTGATGAACAGAGTGTCTGAATTGAGCAGACCACTCTTACCCAGTCCAAAGATCAGGGCTTGATCCATCACCGTTATTTATCTCACTGCCCCATCCCAGCTCAGAACATGGCTATATGCAAATCAGTCTGTCCCTGGCCCAGTGCATCATGGGAACAGGGCAGACTAAACTACCAAGCCAATTCTTTACCAGAAAGGAGACAAGCTACCGGGGACCGGTTTCTGGCATTTCAGCCTCTTCGGCCCGGCTTGCTTGAATCCTGATGGAGCAGTGAGAAAGGGACTCATGTCTGAGTATACCCTGCCACACCTATAGTGGCCAAAATCGATTTACAAAAGGGGGTGGTGATGAACAGAGTGTCTGAATTGAGCAGACCACTCTTACCCAGTCCAAAGATCAGGGCTTGATCCATCACCGTTATTTATCTCACTGCCCCATCCCAGCTCAGAACATGGCTATATGCAAATCAGTCTGTCCCTGGCCCAGTGCATCATGGGAACAGGGCAGACTAAACTACCAAGCCAATTCTTTACCAGAAAGGAGACAAGCTACCGGGGACCGGTTTCTGGCATTTCAGCCTCTTCGGCCCGGCTTGCTTGAATCCTGATGGAGCAGTGAGAAAGGGACTCATGTCTGAGTATACCCTGCCACACCTATAGTGGCCAAAATCGATTTACAAAAGGGGGTGGTGATGAACAGAGTGTCTGAATTGAGCAGACCACTCTTACCCAGTCCAAAGATCAGGGCTTGATCCATCACCGTTATTTATCTCACTGCCCCATCCCAGCTCAGAACATGGCTATATGCAAATCAGTCTGTCCCTGGCCCAGTGCATCATGGGAACAGGGCAGACTAAACTACCAAGCCAATTCTTTACCAGAAAGGAGACAAGCTACCGGGGACCGGTTTCTGGCATTTCAGCCTCTTCGGCCCGGCTTGCTTGAATCCTGATGGAGCAGTGAGAAAGGGACTCATGTCTGAGTATACCCTGCCACACCTATAGTGGCCAAAATCGATTTACAAAAGGGGGTGGTGATGAACAGAGTGTCTGAATTGAGCAGACCACTCTTACCCAGTCCAAAGATCAGGGCTTGATCCATCACCGTTATTTATCTCATTGCCCCATCCCAGCTCAGAACATGGCTATATGCAAATCAGTCTGTCCCTGGCCCAGTGCATCATGGGAACAGGGCAGACTAAACTACCAAGCCAATTCTTTACCAGAAAGGAGACAAGCTACCGGGGACCGGTTTCTGGCATTTCAGCCTCTTCGGCCCGGCTTGCTTGAATCCTGATGGAGCAGTGAGAAAGGGACTCATGTCTGAGTATACCCTGCCACACCTATAGTGGCCAAAATCGATTTACAAAAGGGGGTGGTGATGAACAGAGTGTCTGAATTGAGCAGACCACTCTTACCCAGTCCAAAGATCAGGGCTTGATCCATCACCGTTATTTATCTCACTGCCCCATCCCAGCTCAGAACATGGCTATATGCAAATCAGTCTGTCCCTGGCCCAGTGCATCATGGGAACAGGGCAGACTAAACTACCAAGCCAATTCTTTACCAGAAAGGAGACAAGCTACCGGGGACCGGTTTCTGGCATTTCAGCCTCTTCGGCCCGGCTTGCTTGAATCCTGATGGAGCAGTGAGAAAGGGACTCATGTCTGAGTATACCCTGCCACACCTATAGTGGCCAAAATCGATTTACAAAAGGGGGTGGTGATGAACAGAGTGTCTGAATTGAGCAGACCACTCTTACCCAGTCCAAAGATCAGGGCTTGATCCATCACCGTTATTTATCTCACTGCCCCATCCCAGCTCAGAACATGGCTATATGCAAATCAGTCTGTCCCTGGCCCAGTGCATCATGGGAACAGGGCAGACTAAACTACCAAGCCAATTCTTTACCAGAAAGGAGACAAGCTACCGGGGACCGGTTTCTGGCATTTCAGCCTCTTCGGCCCGGCTTGCTTGAATCCTGATGGAGCAGTGAGAAAGGGACTCATGTCTGAGTATACCCTGCCACACCTATAGTGGCCAAAATCGATTTACAAAAGGGGGTGGTGATGAACAGAGTGTCTGAATTGAGCAGACCACTCTTACCCAGTCCAAAGATCAGGGCTTGATCCATCACCGTTATTTATCTCACTGCCCCATCCCAGCTCAGAACATGGCTATATGCAAATCAGTCTGTCCCTGGCCCAGTGCATCATGGGAACAGGGCAGACTAAACTACCAAGCCAATTCTTTACCAGAAAGGAGACAAGCTACCGGGGACCGGTTTCTGGCATTTCAGCCTCTTCGGCCCGGCTTGCTTGAATCCTGATGGAGCAGTGAGAAAGGGACTCATGTCTGAGTATACCCTGCCACACCTATAGTGGCCAAAATCGATTTACAAAAGGGGGTGGTGATGAACAGAGTGTCTGAATTGAGCAGACCACTCTTACCCAGTCCAAAGATCAGGGCTTGATCCATCACCGTTATTTATCTCACTGCCCCATCCCAGCTCAGAACATGGCTATATGCAAATCAGTCTGTCCCTGGCCCAGTGCATCATGGGAACAGGGCAGACTAAACTACCAAGCCAATTCTTTACCAGAAAGGAGACAAGCTACCGGGGACCGGTTTCTGGCATTTCAGCCTCTTCGGCCCGGCTTGCTTGAATCCTGATGGAGCAGTGAGAAAGGGACTCATGTCTGAGTATACCCTGCCACACCTATAGTGGCCAAAATCGATTTACAAAAGGGGGTGGTGATGAACAGAGTGTCTGAATTGAGCAGACCACTCTTACCCAGTCCAAAGATCAGGGCTTGATCCATCACCGTTATTTATCTCACTGCCCCATCCCAGCTCAGAACATGGCTATATGCAAATCAGTCTGTCCCTGGCCCAGTGCATCATGGGAACAGGGCAGACTAAACTACCAAGCCAATTCTTTACCAGAAAGGAGACAAGCTACCGGGGACCGGTTTCTGGCATTTCAGCCTCTTCGGCCCGGCTTGCTTGAATCCTGATGGAGCAGTGAGAAAGGGACTCATGTCTGAGTATACCCTGCCACACCTATAGTGGCCAAAATCGATTTACAAAAGGGGGTGGTGATGAACAGAGTGTCTGAATTGAGCAGACCACTCTTACCCAGTCCAAAGATCAGGGCTTGATCCATCACCGTTATTTATCTCACTGCCCCATCCCAGCTCAGAACATGGCTATATGCAAATCAGTCTGTCCCTGGCCCAGTGCATCATGGGAACAGGGCAGACTAAACTACCAAGCCAATTCTTTACCAGAAAGGAGACAAGCTACCGGGGACCGGTTTCTGGCATTTCAGCCTCTTCGGCCCGGCTTGCTTGAATCCTGATGGAGCAGTGAGAAAGGGACTCATGTCTGAGTATACCCTGCCACACCTATAGTGGCCAAAATCGATTTACAAAAGGGGGTGGTGATGAACAGAGTGTCTGAATTGAGCAGACCACTCTTACCCAGTCCAAAGATCAGGGCTTGATCCATCACCGTTATTTATCTCACTGCCCCATCCCAGCTCAGAACATGGCTATATGCAAATCAGTCTGTCCCTGGCCCAGTGCATCATGGGAACAGGGCAGACTAAACTACCAAGCCAATTCTTTACCAGAAAGGAGACAAGCTACCGGGGACCGGTTTCTGGCATTTCAGCCTCTTCGGCCCGGCTTGCTTGAATCCTGATGGAGCAGTGAGAAAGGGACTCATGTCTGAGTATACCCTGCCACACCTATAGTGGCCAAAATCGATTTACAAAAGGGGGTGGTGATGAACAGAGTGTCTGAATTGAGCAGACCACTCTTACCCAGTCCAAAGATCAGGGCTTGATCCATCACCGTTATTTATCTCACTGCCCCATCCCAGCTCAGAACATGGCTATATGCAAATCAGTCTGTCCCTGGCCCAGTGCATCATGGGAACAGGGCAGACTAAACTACCAAGCCAATTCTTTACCAGAAAGGAGACAAGCTACCGGGGACCGGTTTCTGGCATTTCAGCCTCTTCGGCCCGGCTTGCTTGAATCCTGATGGAGCAGTGAGAAAGGGACTCATGTCTGAGTATACCCTGCCACACCTATAGTGGCCAAAATCGATTTACAAAAGGGGGTGGTGATGAACAGAGTGTCTGAATTGAGCAGACCACTCTTACCCAGTCCAAAGATCAGGGCTTGATCCATCACCGTTATTTATCTCACTGCCCCATCCCAGCTCAGAACATGGCTATATGCAAATCAGTCTGTCCCTGGCCCAGTGCATCATGGGAACAGGGCAGACTAAACTACCAAGCCAATTCTTTACCAGAAAGGAGACAAGCTACCGGGGACCGGTTTCTGGCATTTCAGCCTCTTCGGCCCGGCTTGCTTGAATCCTGATGGAGCAGTGAGAAAGGGACTCATGTCTGAGTATACCCTGCCACACCTATAGTGGCCAAAATCGATTTACAAAAGGGACAGGACAGGAACAGACTAATTTGCATACAGCCAGGTTCTGAAACTGGGATGGTGCAGTGAGCTAAAAAACGGTGTTGGATCTAGCCCTGATCTCTTGACTGGGTGAGAGTATTCTGTTTAATTCAGAGACTCTGTCCCTCACCACCCCTTGTTGTAAATATTTTTGTCCACCCCAAGCGTGGAAGGGTATACTCAGATGTGAGTCCCTTGCTCATTGCACCATCAGGATTCAAGCAAGCCGGGCCGAAGAGGCTGAAATGCCAGAAACCGGTCCCCGGTAACTTGTTTCCTTCCCAGTGAAAGAATTGGCTTTTGTAGTTTGGTTTGCCCTGTTCCCATCATGCACTGGGACAGGAACAGACTAATTTGCATACAGCCAGGTTCTGAAACTGGGATGGTGCAGTGAGCTAAAAAACGGTGTTGGATCTAGCCCTGATCTCTTGACTGGGTGAGAGTATTCTGTTTAATTCAGAGACTCTGTCCCTCACCACCCCTTGTTGTAAATATTTTTGTCCACCCCAAGCGTGGAAGGGTATACTCAGATGTGAGTCCCTTGCTCATTGCACCATCAGGATTCAAGCAAGCCGGGCCGAAGAGGCTGAAATGCCAGAAACCGGTCCCCGGTAACTTGTTTCCTTCCCAGTGAAAGAATTGGCTTTTGTAGTTTGGTTTGCCCTGTTCCCATCATGCACTGGGACAGGAACAGACTAATTTGCATACAGCCAGGTTCTGAAACTGGGATGGTGCAGTGAGCTAAAAAACGGTGTTGGATCTAGCCCTGATCTCTTGACTGGGTGAGAGTATTCTGTTTAATTCAGAGACTCTGTCCCTCACCACCCCTTGTTGTAAATATTTTTGTCCACCCCAAGCGTGGAAGGGTATACTCAGATGTGAGTCCCTTGCTCATTGCACCATCAGGATTCAAGCAAGCCGGGCCGAAGAGGCTGAAATGCCAGAAACCGGTCCCCGGTAACTTGTTTCCTTCCCAGTGAAAGAATTGGCTTTTGTAGTTTGGTTTGCCCTGTTCCCATCATGCACTGGGACAGGAACAGACTAATTTGCATACAGCCAGGTTCTGAAACTGGGATGGTGCAGTGAGCTAAAAAACGGTGTTGGATCTAGCCCTGATCTCTTGACTGGGTGAGAGTATTCTGTTTAATTCAGAGACTCTGTCCCTCACCACCCCTTGTTGTAAATATTTTTGTCCACCCCAAGCGTGGAAGGGTATACTCAGATGTGAGTCCCTTGCTCATTGCACCATCAGGATTCAAGCAAGCCGGGCCGAAGAGGCTGAAATGCCAGAAACCGGTCCCCGGTAACTTGTTTCCTTCCCAGTGAAAGAATTGGCTTTTGTAGTTTGGTTTGCCCTGTTCCCATCATGCACTGGGACAGGAACAGACTAATTTGCATACAGCCAGGTTCTGAAACTGGGATGGTGCAGTGAGCTAAAAAACGGTGTTGGATCTAGCCCTGATCTCTTGACTGGGTGAGAGTATTCTGTTTAATTCAGAGACTCTGTCCCTCACCACCCCTTGTTGTAAATATTTTTGTCCACCCCAAGCGTGGAAGGGTATACTCAGATGTGAGTCCCTTGCTCATTGCACCATCAGGATTCAAGCAAGCCGGGCCGAAGAGGCTGAAATGCCAGAAACCGGTCCCCGGTAACTTGTTTCCTTCCCAGTGAAAGAATTGGCTTTTGTAGTTTGGTTTGCCCTGTTCCCATCATGCACTGGGACAGGAACAGACTAATTTGCATACAGCCAGGTTCTGAAACTGGGATGGTGCAGTGAGCTAAAAAACGGTGTTGGATCTAGCCCTGATCTCTTGACTGGGTGAGAGTATTCTGTTTAATTCAGAGACTCTGTCCCTCACCACCCCTTGTTGTAAATATTTTTGTCCACCCCAAGCGTGGAAGGGTATACTCAGATGTGAGTCCCTTGCTCATTGCACCATCAGGATTCAAGCAAGCCGGGCCGAAGAGGCTGAAATGCCAGAAACCGGTCCCCGGTAACTTGTTTCCTTCCCAGTGAAAGAATTGGCTTTTGTAGTTTGGTTTGCCCTGTTCCCATCATGCACTGGGACAGGAACAGACTAATTTGCATACAGCCAGGTTCTGAAACTGGGATGGTGCAGTGAGCTAAAAAACGGTGTTGGATCTAGCCCTGATCTCTTGACTGGGTGAGAGTATTCTGTTTAATTCAGAGACTCTGTCCCTCACCACCCCTTGTTGTAAATATTTTTGTCCACCCCAAGCGTGGAAGGGTATACTCAGATGTGAGTCCCTTGCTCATTGCACCATCAGGATTCAAGCAAGCCGGGCCGAAGAGGCTGAAATGCCAGAAACCGGTCCCCGGTAACTTGTTTCCTTCCCAGTGAAAGAATTGGCTTTTGTAGTTTGGTTTGCCCTGTTCCCATCATGCACTGGGACAGGAACAGACTAATTTGCATACAGCCAGGTTCTGAAACTGGGATGGTGCAGTGAGCTAAAAAACGGTGTTGGATCTAGCCCTGATCTCTTGACTGGGTGAGAGTATTCTGTTTAATTCAGAGACTCTGTCCCTCACCACCCCTTGTTGTAAATATTTTTGTCCACCCCAAGCGTGGAAGGGTATACTCAGATGTGAGTCCCTTGCTCATTGCACCATCAGGATTCAAGCAAGCCGGGCCGAAGAGGCTGAAATGCCAGAAACCGGTCCCCGGTAACTTGTTTCCTTCCCAGTGAAAGAATTGGCTTTTGTAGTTTGGTTTGCCCTGTTCCCATCATGCACTGGGACAGGAACAGACTAATTTGCATACAGCCAGGTTCTGAAACTGGGATGGTGCAGTGAGCTAAAAAACGGTGTTGGATCTAGCCCTGATCTCTTGACTGGGTGAGAGTATTCTGTTTAATTCAGAGACTCTGTCCCTCACCACCCCTTGTTGTAAATATTTTTGTCCACCCCAAGCGTGGAAGGGTATACTCAGATGTGAGTCCCTTGCTCATTGCACCATCAGGATTCAAGCAAGCCGGGCCGAAGAGGCTGAAATGCCAGAAACCGGTCCCCGGTAACTTGTTTCCTTCCCAGTGAAAGAATTGGCTTTTGTAGTTTGGTTTGCCCTGTTCCCATCATGCACTGGGACAGGAACAGACTAATTTGCATACAGCCAGGTTCTGAAACTGGGATGGTGCAGTGAGCTAAAAAACGGTGTTGGATCTAGCCCTGATCTCTTGACTGGGTGAGAGTATTCTGTTTAATTCAGAGACTCTGTCCCTCACCACCCCTTGTTGTAAATATTTTTGTCCACCCCAAGCGTGGAAGGGTATACTCAGATGTGAGTCCCTTGCTCATTGCACCATCAGGATTCAAGCAAGCCGGGCCGAAGAGGCTGAAATGCCAGAAACCGGTCCCCGGTAACTTGTTTCCTTCCCAGTGAAAGAATTGGCTTTTGTAGTTTGGTTTGCCCTGTTCCCATCATGCACTGGGACAGGAACAGACTAATTTGCATACAGCCAGGTTCTGAAACTGGGATGGTGCAGTGAGCTAAAAAACGGTGTTGGATCTAGCCCTGATCTCTTGACTGGGTGAGAGTATTCTGTTTAATTCAGAGACTCTGTCCCTCACCACCCCTTGTTGTAAATATTTTTGTCCACCCCAAGCGTGGAAGGGTATACTCAGATGTGAGTCCCTTGCTCATTGCACCATCAGGATTCAAGCAAGCCGGGCCGAAGAGGCTGAAATGCCAGAAACCGGTCCCCGGTAACTTGTTTCCTTCCCAGTGAAAGAATTGGCTTTTGTAGTTTGGTTTGCCCTGTTCCCATCATGCACTGGGACAGGAACAGACTAATTTGCATACAGCCAGGTTCTGAAACTGGGATGGTGCAGTGAGCTAAAAAACGGTGTTGGATCTAGCCCTGATCTCTTGACTGGGTGAGAGTATTCTGTTTAATTCAGAGACTCTGTCCCTCACCACCCCTTGTTGTAAATATTTTTGTCCACCCCAAGCGTGGAAGGGTATACTCAGATGTGAGTCCCTTGCTCATTGCACCATCAGGATTCAAGCAAGCCGGGCCGAAGAGGCTGAAATGCCAGAAACCGGTCCCCGGTAACTTGTTTCCTTCCCAGTGAAAGAATTGGCTTTTGTAGTTTGGTTTGCCCTGTTCCCATCATGCACTGGGACAGGAACAGACTAATTTGCATACAGCCAGGTTCTGAAACTGGGATGGTGCAGTGAGCTAAAAAACGGTGTTGGATCTAGCCCTGATCTCTTGACTGGGTGAGAGTATTCTGTTTAATTCAGAGACTCTGTCCCTCACCACCCCTTGTTGTAAATATTTTTGTCCACCCCAAGCGTGGAAGGGTATACTCAGATGTGAGTCCCTTGCTCATTGCACCATCAGGATTCAAGCAAGCCGGGCCGAAGAGGCTGAAATGCCAGAAACCGGTCCCCGGTAACTTGTTTCCTTCCCAGTGAAAGAATTGGCTTTTGTAGTTTGGTTTGCCCTGTTCCCATCATGCACTGGGACAGGAACAGACTAATTTGCATACAGCCAGGTTCTGAAACTGGGATGGTGCAGTGAGCTAAAAAACGGTGTTGGATCTAGCCCTGATCTCTTGACTGGGTGAGAGTATTCTGTTTAATTCAGAGACTCTGTCCCTCACCACCCCTTGTTGTAAATATTTTTGTCCACCCCAAGCGTGGAAGGGTATACTCAGATGTGAGTCCCTTGCTCATTGCACCATCAGGATTCAAGCAAGCCGGGCCGAAGAGGCTGAAATGCCAGAAACCGGTCCCCGGTAACTTGTTTCCTTCCCAGTGAAAGAATTGGCTTTTGTAGTTTGGTTTGCCCTGTTCCCATCATGCACTGGGACAGGAACAGACTAATTTGCATACAGCCAGGTTCTGAAACTGGGATGGTGCAGTGAGCTAAAAAACGGTGTTGGATCTAGCCCTGATCTCTTGACTGGGTGAGAGTATTCTGTTTAATTCAGAGACTCTGTCCCTCACCACCCCTTGTTGTAAATATTTTTGTCCACCCCAAGCGTGGAAGGGTATACTCAGATGTGAGTCCCTTGCTCATTGCACCATCAGGATTCAAGCAAGCCGGGCCGAAGAGGCTGAAATGCCAGAAACCGGTCCCCGGTAACTTGTTTCCTTCCCAGTGAAAGAATTGGCTTTTGTAGTTTGGTTTGCCCTGTTCCCATCATGCACTGGGACAGGAACAGACTAATTTGCATACAGCCAGGTTCTGAAACTGGGATGGTGCAGTGAGCTAAAAAACGGTGTTGGATCTAGCCCTGATCTCTTGACTGGGTGAGAGTATTCTGTTTAATTCAGAGACTCTGTCCCTCACCACCCCTTGTTGTAAATATTTTTGTCCACCCCAAGCGTGGAAGGGTATACTCAGATGTGAGTCCCTTGCTCATTGCACCATCAGGATTCAAGCAAGCCGGGCCGAAGAGGCTGAAATGCCAGAAACCGGTCCCCGGTAACTTGTTTCCTTCCCAGTGAAAGAATTGGCTTTTGTAGTTTGGTTTGCCCTGTTCCCATCATGCACTGGGACAGGAACAGACTAATTTGCATACAGCCAGGTTCTGAAACTGGGATGGTGCAGTGAGCTAAAAAACGGTGTTGGATCTAGCCCTGATCTCTTGACTGGGTGAGAGTATTCTGTTTAATTCAGAGACTCTGTCCCTCACCACCCCTTGTTGTAAATATTTTTGTCCACCCCAAGCGTGGAAGGGTATACTCAGATGTGAGTCCCTTGCTCATTGCACCATCAGGATTCAAGCAAGCCGGGCCGAAGAGGCTGAAATGCCAGAAACCGGTCCCCGGTAACTTGTTTCCTTCCCAGTGAAAGAATTGGCTTTTGTAGTTTGGTTTGCCCTGTTCCCATCATGCACTGGGACAGGAACAGACTAATTTGCATACAGCCAGGTTCTGAAACTGGGATGGTGCAGTGAGCTAAAAAACGGTGTTGGATCTAGCCCTGATCTCTTGACTGGGTGAGAGTATTCTGTTTAATTCAGAGACTCTGTCCCTCACCACCCCTTGTTGTAAATATTTTTGTCCACCCCAAGCGTGGAAGGGTATACTCAGATGTGAGTCCCTTGCTCATTGCACCATCAGGATTCAAGCAAGCCGGGCCGAAGAGGCTGAAATGCCAGAAACCGGTCCCCGGTAACTTGTTTCCTTCCCAGTGAAAGAATTGGCTTTTGTAGTTTGGTTTGCCCTGTTCCCATCATGCACTGGGACAGGAACAGACTAATTTGCATACAGCCAGGTTCTGAAACTGGGATGGTGCAGTGAGCTAAAAAACGGTGTTGGATCTAGCCCTGATCTCTTGACTGGGTGAGAGTATTCTGTTTAATTCAGAGACTCTGTCCCTCACCACCCCTTGTTGTAAATATTTTTGTCCACCCCAAGCGTGGAAGGGTATACTCAGATGTGAGTCCCTTGCTCATTGCACCATCAGGATTCAAGCAAGCCGGGCCGAAGAGGCTGAAATGCCAGAAACCGGTCCCCGGTAACTTGTTTCCTTCCCAGTGAAAGAATTGGCTTTTGTAGTTTGGTTTGCCCTGTTCCCATCAT
The DNA here is from genome assembly GCF_964263255.1 of Lissotriton vulgaris. Classification (NCBI taxonomy): domain Eukaryota; kingdom Metazoa; phylum Chordata; class Amphibia; order Caudata; family Salamandridae; genus Lissotriton; species Lissotriton vulgaris. The sequence goes on from NC_141691.1 coordinate 585,138,217, forward strand.
GCACTGGGACAGGAACAGACTAATTTGCATACAGCCAGGTTCTGAAACTGGGATGGTGCAGTGAGCTAAAAAACGGTGTTGGATCTAGCCCTGATCTCTTGACTGGGTGAGAGTATTCTGTTTAATTCAGAGACTCTGTCCCTCACCACCCCTTGTTGTAAATATTTTTGTCCACCCCAAGCGTGGAAGGGTATACTCAGATGTGAGTCCCTTGCTCATTGCACCATCAGGATTCAAGCAAGCCGGGCCGAAGAGGCTGAAATGCCAGAAACCGGTCCCCGGTAACTTGTTTCCTTCCCAGTGAAAGAATTGGCTTTTGTAGTTTGGTTTGCCCTGTTCCCATCATGCACTGGGACAGGAACAGACTAATTTGCATACAGCCAGGTTCTGAAACTGGGATGGTGCAGTGAGCTAAAAAACGGTGTTGGATCTAGCCCTGATCTCTTGACTGGGTGAGAGTATTCTGTTTAATTCAGAGACTCTGTCCCTCACCACCCCTTGTTGTAAATATTTATTGGCCAGAGGCAGACAGATGGAAAACTAGCAGGCAGCTTTGATTTTCCTTCCCAATACACTCGCTGCCTGCCTAAGTTGCCGTTTTAGTCCACAGCACCCGGCCCACATGTGCAGCCCGGTATTACAGCCTGATCCCGAGTTTCTGTCTCTTCCCCCCCCTCCCTCTGCCCGCAGCTCTCCGTCTCTCGTCGCACCCCCCGCCCCCCTTCGTCTCTCCTCTGCCCCCCTTCCTTCTGCCCGCAGCTCTCCTGCTCTCAAAAGTTACATGCAGCGTTTTAAACTCTTTTGCTGGCTGCTGTATTCTGTGAACTGTGCACCATGACGCCCAGTGCTTAATTTTAGCCGGTGGCTAGAGACGCTCATTTTTGTAGACCAGGGCATTTTTTATCGTCAGACTTTGGTTGGTCTAAGCTGGAAAGGCAGAAAAGGTGGAAGACAAGGATGAAGAGAAAGATAAGCAAAAGGTGACAAAGGGAGACACATTGGCGAAAATACTGCAAGATTAAGATAAAGAGACAGGGAGTGTAGGGTGGTGTAAAAAAAGGCTTGCTTGAAGTGGAATCAACTTAATCGGCAACCCCGGCATTTGGCAACAACACGCCTCTAAGAAAACTTTGAGCCTCTGCACTTTTCTTTAGACAAATTCCATGCTAATTTGTTCCTGCATTATTATTTACGTTTGAACTTTGAGCTTTTGTATAGCATTGCAAATAATGTGTGTTTTTGGCAGATTAAACAGACTCATGGCAGTTATCCAGCCAATAAATATTCATTAACTATCAGAGCTTTGTAGCTGGCTAGATGTGTGCCAGGTTGAGGTAATATGTGCTTACATAATAACAAAATAAGGTAAGACGTGGTAAAAGTGAATACAATTACTTAGATTGGCAGGTCTCCCACCCCAGCACTCTAACACTAATCCTAGGACTGTATGTGTAAAGTTAACGCTGCACCTGAGATCACCTATTATGCTGTGCAGGTGCAGAGCTGCGAGTGCAGGTGCAGAGTGGTGTGTGCTGTTGAGTGCAGTGTGGTAGTGTGTGCAGAGTGGTGTGTGCTGTTGAGTGCAGAGTGCGAGTGTGTGAAGAGTGGTGTGTGCTGTTGAGTGCAAAGTGTGAGTGCAGGTGCAGAGTAGTGAGTGCAGGTGCAGAGTAGTGAGTGCAGGTGCAGAGTAGTGAGTGCAGGTGCAGAGTAGTGAGTGCATGTGCAGAGTAGTGAGTGTGTGCAGAGTAGTGAGTGCAGGTGCAGAGTGCTGTGTATTGGCAATGTAAATGACAATGACATTTATTTATGATTTAAAGAAAAAAAAGAAATGTCATGAGCAATGCCAATAGCTCTACCTTTAATGATGCCGAGACCATTGCATTGTAAATGCTTGTTTTTTATATCAACTCCTTCTCTGAGCCAATTCACAGTTGCCCACCATGCCTTTTGACCCTCACAATGATTTTTTTGGCGCTGATAACTTCAGCTCATTGTATAACCGACCTGCAGGTCCTTTTGGTCCATCTGCTTGTACAATCCTTTTCCCAGGCAAGCTGTTGCTGATGACTTAAGCTGCATGTAGGAGAGTAGGGTCTGCAATCCTATGATCACACCAGATTTTTGCTTTTTGCTTCACTGGTTTACGACTTCCCTGGCTTGTGGGCCTGCTAATCAGACCCCCAGCCTAGCTGTTCTCTCACTAAATTGACACGTGTACCTTAGGTGCATTTACCAATTAGTACTGGGCCACCTTATCAGACCCTGTAACTCAGGGCATAGGTGTACCCAGGGCTTACCAGGGGCTGCAGCATGTATTATGCCACCCCTGGCTGGCCATCTAAATCTGACACAACTGGCTGCACGACAGCTGGGGCAAGGTGGTGTAATCACCCGTTGCTTTAGATATAGTATACCTATATCTAACCCTAAAATGGACACATGTATTCCTATCAGTCACTCCTATGGCAGGCCTTGACAATCCTGAAGGCAGAGTGCTTGGAATCATGTGAGATGGTGCTCTGGCATGAGCTGAGCCCGTTTGCAGCTTGCGGAACCAAGTCCTAATAGCTGTTCCATGATAACGCATACCATATACTCTTAAGTGCATTATAATCCTTGCGGTTATTTGCCAACTCTGGTATCGCTTTATCAAAACATGTCGAGTAAGGTGTCATACGAATTGGAATACTAACCCCTCGCCAATTCTGGTGATGGGGTTAGCATTCCACCCTTCTAGAGGGACACGACATGTGTGTAACTGTGAACCCCGGTAAAAGTTAACTCGAGCCTCAGCATCACAAAATGAATGCTGCCACCACAGACACAAGTCTGACCTCCTGCTGCTGGGAGTCCTTCCAGCGAGGAGAGCTTGGACAAAGGGTTTCCTGTCAGGGGCGGTGCTAGCACCATCCCAGACAGGGTTTTGTGTATCCTAGGTAGGCAGGGCTGAATAGGAAGGTGACTGCAAGTGGCACCCCGGTGCTCACTGTGCATATGCCGGCTTGAACCAGTTCCAGGGGCACGCCAGCCCCTGAGCTGGGGAAAGTCCGGACAGGGGAGAGGGGTGTAACCACCCCCTTCCTGGTCCCACTCATGGGCAGGACCTAGTCGCGTACCAGCCCCTTTCTTTAGAATAAAGGTAGGAGCGGGGACCCTTCCAAATTAGATCATCTTTGAATCCTGAAACTACTTTCTACGAAAGGAACTCAAGACTTCTTCTCAAGATTTCTCCCTTGTGACTAAGGAGTAGTCACCCTGCAGCAGCAGGCACCAACTAAGTATCTTGCGGTTTGCTGAGACGTCCTTCCTCCGGAACCAGACCGACCAGCACGACGAGACCCGGACTCCCTGCCCTCTCTGACCTCAACCTGCCTCTACAGCACAGCTGAGAACCGTAGGTGCGACGAGACCAGAGGACCCGGCTATCAACGGAACCAGCACAACACTGAACCAGCACGACCACCGAGGGACCCTTGAGTGGGTGCACTGGGGTAAGAGAAGCCCCAACCCCAAGCAGCACGAGCACTGAAGACCAGCCCCCCAGCATCCACCAGATCTGCGTGGGGCCCTTTTGCTTCTGTGTCGCTTGCCACGTTGTCCGGTCACTTGCCCGTTGGCTAGTGACCCTCCAGACGACGTCCTACGTTTGTTTCACCGCTGGTCCAGCTCCTCTAGACTAGCCCTCGTCTCCTCTTGAAGGGGACCTTCCTCGGACCCTCCTGGTCCACTCCAGACGCCATTTTGTGTCGCCACGTGGGCTTGCCGTAGCCAAGGCTTGTTGCCTCCTTCACCGGATTCAGCATCGCCAGCAGCAGACATCGGACGTGGGACAGCTCGCAGACCTCCAGCCTGGTCAACATCAGCGCCCTGGTCCGTGCAGCAGCAGAATCCAGTGTCACCTCTTCGCCTGGCTGAGTGACCTCGTCCGGTGCCATCCTGGTGCCAACCTAATCACTGGCTAGTGATTCAGAACTCGGTCCCCTCTGCTTACAGGTACTCTTCTTCACTGATCCAGTCCTTGGATCAGCCCGGAACATCTTCACTGGTCGCCTGCCAGCAACTTCCACTTCAGGCTCCTGGTTCGTCAACGAGGATTCCCGACGACACTTGAACCCTATGCAGCCGCAGCCCCTGGGCTAGGTAAACCGAGTACCACGGTGCTCCAGCGTAGAACAACTCTCTAAGTGTCTAGATCCACTTTAGTTTTTGACCTACCTAGTCGGGTTCGCCCGAGAACACTAACTTTGCATTTACTAGTATCCATAGACTTTGTCCCGCATTACGCGTGAGAGTTTCCACTCTGCGCACGACGTCTCTAGGCCTCCTGCTTCTAATCTAAGGGTTCAGCATTGAAGGGCCCAGCGGTTCTAAAGTCTCTTAGAGTAGTACTTACCTGCTAGTAATTTCGCATTCCACTTCCATAGTATATGGTTTTTCGTGCCCCTCGGGCATCTGTGTAAATTGTGCGACTTTCAGTATTTCTTTAAGAGTTTTGTATTGTGCTTAGCAGCCTGTCCTCATAAAGAGTCCAGGGTTGTTGTGTTATAAATAAATATCCTTTTATTTTCATAACAACTTGTGTGGTGTCCTTTCACTTGGTGTTCAAGGGGTATATGTGATGGTATAACAGCTGGCTTAACACGCCCTCTAGAGTTTAGCCTAAAGACTGCTCTTGTCCATGCTACTAGGATAGCTGGTCTATAAGGTTGACTTACAACCAATCATCAATAAGGGTCGTTTGGACTGATACATAGTGATCACTAGAATAGTGAGCACTGCATATCAGGCCAACTTCTCACATGCACCCACCTGGGTGATCCACTAAAGAACTACAAGTACCAGAGTCCCGAGGGGCGATCCGGAGGAGGGGCTAGCGGTGTGCGCTCCATTGATGACTAAACACAATATGGCTACCTTAAGCTTTGGGCCGACGGGCTCTTGGACGACGCACCTGCGTGCTGGTTCTGGCATCGAGGCCTTTGACTGTTGTGTGGCGGCCTTCTCTTCCACCCCTAACGATCTTTCTCTACTGATGAGGGAAGTTATCCCGAAACCCGAGATATGTCTCGGGCGATATCCTAAAACCCGGGACATGTATCGGGTCTAGAGATTCATCAGTCCAACAAGCACAGACTTGCACCCACCTGGGTGATCCACTAAAGAACTACAAGTACCAGAGTCCCGAGGGGCGATCCGGAGGAGGGGCTAGCGGTGTGCGCTCCATTGATGACTAAAGGCAGTGTGACACCTTCCCTTACTTGAATATGCACAGGTGGAATAACCATTTGACCCACGTCAGTATTTGATGTGGCCCACAAAGTACAAGGTAGGGACGCCAGAGCGGCATCCTCATTGATGAGACAGGACCTCTCAATCATTGGATAATTGTCATTCAAAATAACATGCACACCTTTCGGAGAACACCGTATTGTAGCACGAAAATATTTAAGCATATTGATACCCACAATGTTGTCCGGAGTGTTAGTGGAAAGCAAAAATGGACATGCTGCAGTAAATTTGTCACGTCCGAATTCAAGTGGCTGTGATAGCGGGCTAGGTGTAGGTGTTCCATCGAATCCTATCGATGTTATCATTGTGCCGGACAGGGGAGCCCTAGGAACCAATCTTATAGACCGAGCACTACGAGTAGCCCCTGTGTCAACCAGAAATCGATCAGTAGATCTCTAGACATTTGCGTCAACATAAGGACCCATTAGATCTATTGGCACCTCAACCAGTCCCTTACCCCATCCTAGGCATCCCTATGCATAATCTGAATCTTCAAGTGCATCAGCAGAATAATCAGACATTTGGTATTGATTTAGTCTATCAACAGTATTAGAGTAATTTGGTCCTTGTGCAACTGCCTCAAACCTGGGACGAGCTACTGCACCTCCACTGTTTCCTGAATTCCCTGGGCGTCCTCTCATACTTCCCCTTCCCCGCTGGTACTGCTGACCTCGTAAAAGAGGGCACTCAGAACGCCAATGCCCAGTCTCTTTACAATAGGCACACTGATCAGGAGACAAATTTTCTCGAGGAAGAGGGAGCGCTCCGGGTGTATACATTGCACGTCTGCCTCTTCCACCTCTCCTAAATGGTGGACTTCTTCCAATACCCCCACTTTGATCAAATCCTGAGCAATGTGTGCTAATGCTTCTTCACCTTCTCTGGATATGTTGTATTGCGGCAAACAAGGCAGTGTGACACCTTCCCTTACTTGAATATGCACAGGTGGAATAACCATTTGACCCACGTCAGTATCTAATGTGGCCCACAAAGTACAAGGTAGGGACGCCAGAGCGGCATCCTCATTGATGAGACAGGACCTCTCAATCATTGGATAGTTGTCATTCAAAATAACATGCACACCTTTCGGAGAACAACGTATTGTAGCACGAAAATATTTAAGCATATCAATACCCACAATGTTGTCCGGCGTGTTAGTGGAAAGCAAAAATGGACATGCTGCAGTACTGCTGACCTCGCAAAAGAGGGCACTCAGAACGCCAATGCCCAGTCTTTTTACAATAGGCACACTGATCAGGAGACAAATTTTCTCGAGGAAGAGGGAGCGCTCCGGGTGTATACATTGCACGTCCGCCTCTTCCACCTCTCCTAAATGGTGGACCATATACTTGGACCATCATAACTTTTGTCTTTAAGTCTTTAACCTTCTTATCCTCCCTTCCTTTTGCTTCCTGTTCCTGTCGCTCATAATATTGGAATTCAACAAAGGGATTCTAACATTATCTACATCAACATATATATGTGTATAAGTGTGTGCTTAATCTTACTTAGGGTGTTTTTAATGATGGTGTCCCCTTCCCCAGTGGTACTGCTGACCTCGCAAAAGAGGGCACTCAGACCGCCAATGCCCAGTCTCTTTACAATAGGCACACTGATCTGGAGACATATTTTCTCGAGGAAGAGGGAGCGCTCCGGGTGTACACATTGCACGTCCGCCTCTTCCACTTCCCCTAAATGGTGGACCATATACTTGGACCATCATAACTTTTGTCTTTAAGTCTTTAACCTTCTTATCCTCTCTTCCTTTCGCTTCCTGCTCCTGTCGCTCATAATATTGGAATTTAACAAAGGGATTCTAACATTATCTACATCAACATATATATGTGTATAAGTGTGTGCTTAATCTTACTTAGGGTGTTTTTAATGATGGTGTCTGAAAAAACCAAAAGACCTTCTCTTATTTGTAGGAAGGGCAATGTTAAAAAAAATGTTAAACTACTCCTCACACACTGAAACCTGATTCAGTGTCATGCTTCATCATTGGGGTCTTCCCTCCCCTCTATGGGATGGGGCGTGCTACTACCTACATAAACCCGGGAGCACTTAATTTAGTGATTGGTGTACATGTGTAGTGCGTGGGATCGTGAAATATGTGTGATGATTCTAAAAATTCTCTGGCTAGTGGAAAGAATACACATTATTAACTTCCGTAGCTGAGAATAGTAAAAATGGGTAGGTGTAGATGGTGTACTTTAATGGGTCACTTTCTACAAGGCCGACATGTTTCAGAAGCAAATCCCCTTGGCTTTCTTCCTCAGGACCGGGACAATCCCTGTTTCACCTCACTGGGTGATATTGTAAATGTACATATGCCTACTGGTCACAAGTACTCTTCTCTGTTCCCTAATATTTGAAACAATATACCACTAGTATATCCTGTAAAACAACCTGAAAAGAAAAACATAGTGGATAAACAATGGCTTATATCATTTATCCCCTTATATATTCACATCACCATCATTTGCAAACGAAAATACTATTTGTCACTGTGATATATTTTTCTCTTGTATCACCCTAATGTAGGTGTTTTGCAATGACCCTCACTCATATATCAGCTTTTAAAACACTCCTCGTGGTGTTGGTACCCAGTTTCTCGCAGTCTCTTGGGCTTTTTAAAGACATGCCCTTGTCTTACTTACATGCTGCCAGCCGCTCGATCACCAGGGATTATCTTCTCGTGGCTCTCCGGGAACTGACTGAGGTTTTTACGAGCCCGGTTTATAAATGCAGTGCCCTGCATGGAGGTGCATTCAATGGGAGACAGCTGAAGGAAAAAAAGACTAGACCGAGAAAAACCCAAATGGTCCCCCGTAAATGTCACAAAAAGGAGCTTTATTTTGGTCCACTCCCTGTTGGAGGTTTTGTGGAAAACTTTGGTGATCATTTCTTTGTGGGGGTAAAAAATGACTGAAAAAAATTAAGATTAACCACAGACCTCTGTAAGGTTCATGGGGTCGCCAAAGTAGGTTGGTGAAAAATAAATAATAGGTTGTTGAAAAATGTAATGACGGAACCTATAGGTGTTTTATCAGGCTTCTTTTACTCAAGTTGATTATCCTGGTAAAGTGCAGGGTGAAAGGCAGTTAGTTGCGCAGAATGTTGTGAAATACAGGATGGTTATTCCCCGACAAGGGGGGTTTTTGGCATTGGGGAAAATGTAAAATTATCAATTTGTAGTTTGAAAAGGAGCTTTAACTGTTCTTGTTGGCCAGAAAACCCTTTATTATCAAAAAGTGTGTAGTGGATTTGTTTTTGCGTCCTATACTATACGTTAAAACAGCATTTGTTGAAACAAAAGGCTGAAAAACGGGTCCTTGCAAAAGCATAAGATGGCTTCTTAGGTGCTCTATTTGTTGCTGATTATACCACATGGCAGCTTCTTAGTTGTTTAGCAGAACATCTATTGAGGGATCTGTTTGTAGAATCCTCAGTTTTCAGTTTTAGAGCTGATTCCAAGGAATCTCATCATTTAGCCCTTTTCATGAGTTCTCAGATGGAACACCCACCTCTGTTCCTTTTCGAATAAATATCTCCAGTTTTGGATTTTTTCGATTATCGTCCATGAGAGATCTTCTCACTTGTGACCTTTTACCCCAAAATGGGCTGCCATTTTGATGGTACTTTTTTGCATTTTATGTTGCTTTTGTGTTCCCCTATCCTTATTTTGATATGGGGCGTGTGGTCATTCCTATGTACTCTAACCACATGACTACTAAGGCAATTCCCCTCCTGTGCTGGAGAGCCTTGAAATACATTATTTCATGATGAGCTCAGCTCGTCATAAGCACACGACCAGTGTACTGCATGACGAGCTGAGCTCGTCATGAGCAGCGAAAGGGCTAAAAGGCACGGGCAGGAAATAAGATAAACTACATTCTTTGAGTTACATGTCGTTAAACCCCTTTGGTCCCATCTGGTCCCATCTGGGAACCATATCTCTTTGCTTTTTTTGGTTAGTTTACATACATTGCACATGCCACAGGGATGATGGCCAGAGACTGGTGGCATTAGGGTGGTTTGCTTGCTCTGTCTGTCTTTACTTTCTTTAGGTCTGGTGTGCACGACCAAATCCTGGATACTCGGATACTCTTACCTCTTTTGCGAGAGAAGATAGGTTTTGGTAAGTTGATGCCTCCAGTGTTAAGGATTCGCCAATGTTTGTTTACAATTTTTGTGATCCCATTGGAGTTAGTGTTGAAAGTTGTTATGCATACTAGGCGGTTCTTCTCTTCGTTGTGGATTTTAGGTTCCAAAAGGCCTTCTGTGCTATTGTTGTGCGCCCTTTTGTATGCATTATTAATCACTTTTTTAGGGTATTGACGTATCTCCAATTTCTTTTTCAACTCTTTTGATTGTTTCCTGAAATCTTCAATTTCTGTGCAATTCCTTCGCAACCGTAGGAATTGCCCATAAGGAAGGTTGTCGTGGAGATGTCGGGGATGGAAGCTGTTATACAAAATTATGCAATTTTTGGAGGTTTCTTTGAAATGAGTGGTAGTTGTCAGTTTTCCTTCTTTAGCATAAATGTTTAGATCAAGGAAGAATAGTTTTTCATTTGAGATGGTACTTGTGAACTTCAAAAATTCATCTTGGCAGTTCAGCCATGTCAGGAAACGTCCTGCGGTGGTCTCATCTCCTTCCCAGATGATCAATATGTCATCTATATATCGTTTCCATATATGTTTATGGTCACGGAATGGATTTCTGGGATTCAGGATTTTTTGTTTCTCCAGTTGTACATAGAGACCAGCTATGCTGAGAGCAAAAGTGCTCCCCATGCTGGTCCCATGTTTTTGTAGATAAATTGTATCCTGATACTCAAAAAAATGTATTTGAGTGCCAATTGACAGCACTCCATGATCATGTTTCTTTGTGTCATATAATCCCAATCAGTATTGAATAAGATGTCTTCTGTGATATTTAGGGTCTCATTGTGGGGAAGGCTTGGGTATAAGCTCTCTACATCACAACTTATCAATAGATATTTTTCTGGATTGAATAGTTGCCCTTCTAGCAGTTGCAGGACATCTTTAGTATCCTTTAGGCACGTGGATGTTTGTTGTACTAAAGGCCTAAGAATGCGTCTGCTAATTTTGAGACCGGTTCCAGGATTGATCCAATCCCAGACACTATTGGGCGGCCAAGCTTATACACAAGGTCAAAAGGGAAACTGGGGAAGACGTGGTCAAAGAACTCTCACTAGCCTTTAAGCGACTAGCTATTTCTGGTAATATATTAGCGACAAATTTGTCGACAAACAAGTGCTTACCCGTATCATCGGCCAATGACTGGCTGCTAAAATCATGGAATGTCTCCTCAAATCTTTAAAAGAAGTCAGAAACTGACTCATCCTTTTTCTGTTTACAAGATGCTAACGTAGTCCAATCTACTTTCATAAGGGGGTATGAGAGTCTTCAACTTAGTCACAATAGCTTTAGGAAGACCTAATATCTCCTTCTGAGATTTCTGGTCAGGCTCCCTGTCCACATCTATTTCTTCTGAATGTTCCCAGGTATCAGCAAATGCACACATCGTCATCTATTTTACTTATTGTTCTTCACATATCAGGGGGCAAAATAAGCCAGAAGAACATATCAATATCTGGCAAGGTCATAGTGCAGGAGCTGATAGCTCCATCCACCTCCTCATAGAAGGCGGCAGGATTTTTCCGAGGGTCGGGCAAAGCAGCTTTAAGAGCCATAAAATCTGCTCTGCTCCAAAGAGTATAAACCCAATTATATATAAAATATCACTTTGGATCATCCGAAGTTTTATCATCATTTGTTCCCGCACCTTTCCGAGGAACATACAGGGGTGCTGCTTCACGCATTGGTTTCATAGTAACTTTACTACTTCCGGAATTGTCTCCGTCCGTCGGAACATCTATTTTCTCTGCCTGGGATTGAGCTGTTTCTACAACTTTACTCTTTCTAGCTAATTCTTGTTCCTTTCGTAAACGTAATGTTTCATTTCATAATTTAACTATTCGCCTAATCGTATCAGGAACATCTGAAAAAAGGTAAGTCCCATCTACCAACCGCTTATAATCAACGTTTAGATCAGCTGGTTCTGTTTCGTCAGAAATATGCCACCAACCATATATTACCTCCCAACAGAATTTTTCTACGAAATAGAACTGGTCTATATCTTTCCAAGGTTAAACTATATTTATGAGGATCGTCGCTGTAGTAGTCCGACGAGCTTCCTCTTTAGCAGTGCTTTTTAATGTATCTTTTTCTGCTTTAGTTAAAGTAGAGCGAGCCTAACTTGCTTGTCTTTATCCTTATCCTCTGAGGAAGAGAGCTCCTCATCAGTAGCCTTCTCCTCAGGGGCACTTGGAGCAGGAAATGTATACGGAGGTGGGGGTCGTTCTAATAGGATGCAATCATCCTGAGTCATATTAAGTAGTGGATAGATAGGCCGCCTAATAGGATACTGGCCATTTATTGCGAATCAACGTTCTTTATCTTCCTTTTCTATCCTTTCCTTCATTTCTTTTTCTTTTAGTTCCACCCCTTTCTAAGATATCGTCTTCTGCTGCTCTTTCTCTGCTATTGCTTCCGCTCTCTTTCGCACTTCCTTATCCCACATATGCACACAATCAAACATATCCTGTCTACTCTTTCTTTTAAATAAAAACTGTTCTACATACTGAACTTTCTTAAAATCGAATGACCTATCCACTGGCCATTGTAAATCGGACTCTTTCTTTGTGTATTTGTTCCACAATGAACCGTACATTATGGGACAAATACCATATTTAACATACATCTCTCTATTTGGCGTCCCTTCTAGAGGAGCCGGCTGACTTTGTTCTAAAGCATTCTTGGTACCACAAAAGCAGCAACAGCACTTAGAGTGTGCTGAGAACAGGCATGTTTTCACAAGTATATGTAAAATATTACTACTCCAAACAAATATTCCAAAAGTAGAAAAATCTCCACATTATCTGCCTTCAGTATTTGCAAAGAATGAATACCAAACCAAAAAACAAAACCAAGCAATTCAAGAGTGCCGCTTCAGCGACCTTACCAAACAAAAGTCTCCAACTCCCACCTGCCGATCTCTTGTCGACCTAATGATCACTGCAAAATCCGCCAAAGAAAGCCCCAGTCGAGACCGGCCACCACCCGGAGGGTCAAATCGGGAAAACCGGAAAGTCACATTGGCCTGCAAAGACAAGGGTCTCCTAATGCAGTGCGCATCCTCAGTAATATTTCGATCCTCCGTCAAGACCACTCCTTCGGACGTGCGTGTCTCCCATGGGGCTCCATGTGCCGGGCGCCAACTGTGAAACTGTACCCAAAAGGGAGCACACTGGTGCAGGGTCATCCTCTCGTCCACTGGTCCAAAGACTAATAAAAAGAGACCGGCACTGGAGTTGAAGTAAAACAACAAGTTTATTAATCACTCATGAGTGGGACCACGTCAACACCACACTCTCAAGTATTGTGGGAGGAGGTACCCAGAACTCACAAACAAATCTTCCTTAGATACAGTTTTTTTGCAATGTAAGCATATGGACAGAAATGGAAAGAACAATTTTGCATAATGCATATGGCAGCAGTAAACGATCAATAGATAGCCTCTAAGACCAGGTGCACCAGCAGCTACTAACCTCCCAGCACGTACATTACTGAGCCATGTCAAAAGAGGTCAATTAAAGTTGATGACACAAGCAGAGTGAAAAGACGAACAGCAGAGAACGAAGGAAACGAAATGGAAGACACAGCCAAAATGGCTGTTACTCATGCTAATACAAAATATTACACGTTTCCACAGGAGAGGCTGCAGGCATCATAATCAAACTCGCGACTCAGGGGGGCACCAAAGCACGCACAGCATCCTCATCTTCCACCGGGGACCCTCCTCTTGCGCCGCAGAAGCTCTGATAAGCGATGCGTTAACAGGCCCAGGGCTGCCGCCCAGATGTGGGGGGTGTCACCCAGTACTTCAGGATCCTGGCCTCCATTCTCCAGGCATCTGACTTCAAGCAGTCGGTAAGCCCTGGAAGGCACCACAGTCGGTACTCTGAGTCTTCAGGGCCCCACTACTCCTCCGAGAGGCCCTGGAGAATGACCTTGATGCCCACTGTGCTGTGGCTCACTCCTCCCTCGCTAGGCCCCCGGGAGCTCCAAAACATGCATCTTGCGCCTCCCCCAACCCCCCCCCCATCAGCTCATGCCCTGCTTTCAGGGCAATCGCTGGATCAAACATGGCACAGATTCACTCTTTGCTGATCAGGATTTTGTCAGATTAACGTGCCATTGATCTGGAGCTCAAGAAAAAATGTCTGCCAATGAAATATATGGTTTGTAAGATGTCCTAAGCCCTTGCAAATAATAACTGCCGGAGGGCATAAGAGCCCTTTTCACCGGGGGAAATGTGTCACCTTTAGCCTTGACAAATGGCAACCCTGTGGCTAAAATCTGTAAAATGGCAATAAGGTCATTCCTTGGAGAAACATTTCTGCTTGGATTTAGGGGTGTTAAGGGATGGACATTTTGCGTGCTCTGTCCTCCAGTATTTCCTTTTGTGGCCATTGCTTCGACACCCTCCACGAAAATGGGTACTGCTTGGACATCTTTTCAAATGATGAGGAATCTGGATAGAAGTATCCATCAGAAGAACAAGTTACCTACATTTGGTAACATATTTCTGGTGGGTGCACTTTCTACTTGCAGATTCTTCACTGATTCCACCTACCTCACTGTAATGAATAATGACCATCCTAATCATGATTATTAATAAGGTTGCAGGATAGTTGTTGCATTGCACCTTGTGAGAATTGATGTTGTTCTCATCCTATTTGCCTTTATGGCATGGAAAAAATGTATACAAAAATAACATCTATACACCTTGGTTGGTGCTTTATAGCTTCAATGACATCACTGTGGCATCCTTAGTAATGCTGGCACAGAGCCACTGCCCCTTACTGACATCAAAAGGATACTGCAAAGGTTCCTCAGCCTGACCCCTGGGATATTCGAAAGTTATGGAATTTGCTGGTAGATAGCACATCCACAAGAAAGATTATTACCAATGGTAAAAAGCTTTTTCATTTAGTCACTTATTTTTTTAACCTTTATTTAGGAGTTATATAATTACAATCCGTACATCTTAAGACACATGCTCAACATATCAATTGTTTTTGGTCAATGCTTATACATAGTATCTGCATGGTACAACTTGAATGTACAATCCCTGAATATACAGGTACACTTGCTTATATTTACGCCCATTAGCCCTGCCACCTGGGGCTACTCAGTTGCCCGGCTTCCCTACGGGTCCCTGCACCGTCTGCGAACTTACTGAGGTCTGTTCCAACAAATATGACCGTTAGGGTTGCCAAATATCAAGCGGCCTAGACACCGGATGTTGTAATTGGGCATATAGCTCACTAGTAGTATTACAGTATGACATGCTGAGCATCCAGCCCTTCAATGTTGGCTAGAATTTACTTCCCCAATAAACTGCGATCTCTCTTTTGGCTAACAACAAAGCTTTTGCAGTAAAACACTTATACGGTTTAGCAATCTCTTGTACATATCCTAATAATGCCTGCATAGGTGTAGGGGAGAGGCCCAACCCAATCATTTTTGATGGTTCATTAAAAACCTGGAGCCAGTACTGTGCCACCTTCTTACAAGTCCAAACCATATGCTCAAAGTCTGCCATTGGGGCACTGCATCTGTGGCATGTATGTGCTCGCGAGGGGTCATTGTGATAAACCTTGACGGGAGAGACGTAAGCGCGCCATAGAAATTTGAAATGTAATATCTTGTGCTTGTATGAAATGGTATGTGTTTGCTCACAACCTGCACACCACTGTGCATCTGTAAAGGGATGGCCCAAGTCCCGTTCCCATGCCGCTCATATCCCTACGTCCCTCACTGGAAGCATTGTAACTGTAGCCCTGTACATCTTAGACATCAGATGTTCTCCCCCAATATCTTTGATAAGCAATGTCAGCGGAGGAAAGTCCGATGGTTCCAAAGGGTATCTCGGAACCAGCGATCTGAACGCTCTTTGCAACCTGTACAAATTAAACTGGTCCAGGAACCTAGCTTCCTGAAACCGGGTATCCTCATCTCGGGAAAATATGTGCCCCCCTGGGAACGCATCCCCAATTGTTGAGAAGTTAAATGTATTTAAGGTTCGCTGCACCGTCACTTCCAGTGTGATGGGCACCCGAGTGTTCCCCACGAGAGGGAGCGCTGATGAGTACAGCTGTTGTGTTCTCGTCGCCCAAACGAGTTGCATCCAGGCCCTACTGGTCTCGCTTTAGACCGACCGGTAGTAGTGCCGACAAAGGGTTGGGATGGGACAAATCTGCCTCAGGGTGCAAGTCTGGAACATGTGCATCAACATGAAACCAGTGGGAAATTGGCATAGAGGTGAAATTATCGAGCGCTCTGCTTATCTAATCGTTCACGATAGCACAGATTTCTATTGAATGTCGAGGGAAAGGGAGTCTCAGACAGAGCTCTGATCTCTCTGCTTCTTCATGTTTTTAGGTTTCACCTGTCAAAAGCTGCGCAAGCAGCGTTTCGCGCAGGCGAAATCTTTTGTTTTGCAGTATGTGGGCTTTGTCCCGCCTCAGTCTTCCATTGGCTAGCTCCATAAATGGAGGCTAGCCATTGGAAGACCGAGGCGTCCGTCATTCTGTGAGGCGACTCGTGGGCGTTCCTGAGATTTTTTCTCATCCAGCCCCTTTGTGACGTCATTCCGGCGGTGGGCGGATGTTATTTTTTTTTTTTCTAGTCCTGTTTTGGTCAGTTTCAAAGTGTCCTTTGCAGGAGTGGGCTGCGAGATTGAAGTTGCCAGGATGCGGTGGGCTGCGCGATTTCTTTCCTTGCAGGTTAGCAACATTTTTTAATATTTTTTTTATCCAGTTTTCGCCCCCCCCTCCCGCTGACCGTGTGCCAGTTCTGCTCCCGCTGACCATGTGCCGTTCCCACCCCCCCTCCCGCAGCAGCGTTCGCGCTTTTTGCCTTCCTCCCCCCTCCCGCTGTCCGTTCCCGGCCCCCCCCCCCACTCCCGCTGTGTCTCCGGCCCCTTGATATGTCTTTGTATTGTTGGATCTGTAGTCCTCGTTTTACCACGGAAGAAAAAAACCTTCAAATTCCAGATTGCAGAAGCAAGACCGTGGAGTGGATGACGTACTCACGCATGGAAGTGGGGAACTGGGGAGCTGTGAATCCGCCGGGTTGACTGGGGACTCCGGGAAAGCAGGGGCTTTGATACATGAGACGCAGCGCAGCCATTCTCGTGACTTAAGGGCTGGAACGGCCGACTCTGAAACTGGGGATCCGCGTTCGAGTCTTGGCAACCTCGACATCCTATGTTTCTGGACAAATCACTTTATCTACCCCTGCCTAAAAATGAATGTGTCCGTCTGTAATGCAACTGGTGCTCGCGTACAGCGCACTGATACTTTCGGGTCAAGTTTGCGCTATATAAAACGGCAAAATAATCACAATGTGTACTCGTGTGCATAGTACAACCCTGCTTACCGCTTTTGTGGATGTCCATGATGACATGTCCGGCAGGTTTTCTATGTCTGCATTTTGCTCACACATAGATATGCCTCTTTCGTCTGCACCAGCCTATCAATGATGTGTGGTCATTTCTACATCACCTCGAACACCACCCCTCCCGAGTGTCATCTACCACGACCCCCTAAGCCCCTTTCACCCATCCCTTCACTATTGTCTCGGCTCTATACTTGCCAAACCTTCATTCCAAGACGCCTTCCAGTTACCCCAATCTCTCAGTCCACCTCCCCTTCATTTCCTCCTCCCTGCCTGTCTCTCCTGAGTCCATCTTCTCCTCCGGTGCCCCTTCTTCCCACCATCAGTTCACGACCCTTCGCCTCAGCTACTCCTCCATCACTCCACACAGACCCTCGCTGCATCCCGTCTGTTATTCAGCTCCAGCCCCTGCCGAGCCTCAGCCAGGCTCCCTTCCAACCCTCTCATCCTATCCTTCTCACATCTCCTTCACTTCGTCCCTCCTTCTCTCCACTACCCGGTTTCACTCAGTCATTCTTCCCTCTGCAGCCAGCTTGTCCGGCCCCCTTCCTTCAGCTCTCCTGACGTTTCTTCTCTTCATCTCCTCCCTCGTCTCCCCCCTTCCATTCCGGCCCCTTCCCTTCGTACCCACTTCCTACGACCCTCCCTATCCCTACACCCAATAACTCTATCCCTCCTTCGTCCTTGTATACCACGTCCACCATCCGTCCTTGGCGCCCCACCCCTCTCCCTGCGACCCCCTCATCCCTCCTTCACCCCATCTCTTTTTGCCCGCCATCCCCCATTCACAGCATAATCTGAAAAAGTGTGGGCATAAGGTGAGGTGGGGAGCTAGAAGGGGGAAGGAAGGGAGAGAATCGGGTGCTAGAAAAGTACGCTGTATAAAACTGCATTAAGTCAAATAAATACTTGCACCCATTCACAGCATAATCTGAAAAAGTGTGGGCAGAAGGTGAGGTGGGGAGCTAGAAGGGGGAAGGAAGGGAGAGACCGGGTGCTAGTAAAACTCGAGGAAGATTACTTCATATAATTTTTTACACATCGTTTTCTTTTATTTTAATTGTAACGGATCTTTGTGCAGAGTGAGTGTGTAGAGTAGAGAGTAGTGAGTGCAGAGTAGTGAGTGTGCAGAGTAGTGAGTGCACAGTAGTGAGTGTGCAGACTAGTGAGTGCAGAATGTGAGTGCAGAGTGCAAAGTGAGTGTGCAGAGTAGAGAGTGCAGAGTAGAGAGTGGTGAGTGCAGAGTGCAGAGTGACTAGGAAGTGCAGAGTGACTAGGGAGTGCAGAGTGACTAGGGAGTGCAGAGTGACTAGGGAGTGCAGAGTGACTAGGGAGTGCAGAGTGACTAGGGAGTGCAGAGTGACTAGGGAGTGCAGAGTGACTAGGGAGTGCAGAGTGACTAGGGAGTGCAGAGTGACTAGGGAGTGCAGAGCGACTAGGGAGTGAAGAGTGACTAGGGAGTGAAGAGTGACTAGGGAGTGCAGAGTGACTAGGGAGTGCAGAGTGACTGCAGAGTGACTAGGGAGTGCAGAGTGACTGCAAAGTGCTAGGGAGTGCAGAGTGCTAGGGAGTGCAGAGTGACTGCAGGGTGACTAGGGAGTGCAGAGTGACTGCAGAGTGCTAGGGAGTGCAGAGTGCTAGGGAGTGCAGAGTGACTAGGGAGTGCCATGGAGTGCAGAGTGCTAGGAAGTGCTAGGGAGTGCAGAGTGACTAGCGCAGCTACTGATGAGAGGACTTGTTTCCTGACACGCCCAGATGGCAAAGCTCCCGTTGATAAGCCTTTGACAATAGACACCACCAGCTTCCTTTGAGCCATCAGGTGATTTTGTTGCCACAGCAAAGAAGGACGCATACAACGGCATACTGTCTGGTCTGTTGATCAGGTAGGCAGTGCTTAACTGCACTGAACTCAATTTTATCAATTGAATAGTGTTTTTCTAGGCCAGAATATGGGACATTTGATAGAGCTAAAATGCTTTATTTAGAAGATTGTTTAAGGGAACGTGAAAAGAAAGGGAAGAAGGTACGTTTATTACAATGGGATGCATTTCATGCATGGCGGTCATACGCCGCTAACAGATGGCCAGGGGAACCTAGGACAACGAAAGGAAAAGCTTTGGCACATGATAGGGAGAAGGCAGAAGAAAGATGTGTAACAAGTTGTAGGGAAAAAGAAATGGAAATGGACAAACGCCTTACAGTTCACAAGCCTATACCAGATGTGTACCCCACTCTACCTAATGCTCCCTTAGAACAGGAAGATACAGAGGATCCTGTCATAGAAGCATTATTGACAACACCACCACCATACAGCCCGCAAACAATGCAAGCTTCATCAGCGCCACACACACACACACCACAAGTTACCCCACAAACTAATAAAACAATACCTATACAACTCCAGAGTACACCTGTTTCTGGCACAGGTAGACAAGGGTTACGGATAAAAATATCAGACAAAGAACAGAAAGTGGTACACGAGTGGGTGATGGAGGTTATGAAAAATGGTACTTCTACATGGCGTAGTGCAAAAAGCCGCTTCCCAACTGATTTCACGCCTGCACTTCAACGCAGTGCGTTGGAAAAATTGGACAATAAAAGTTACAGCTGGTTTAAAGACTGGGACAAATATTGGCCTGAAAAACACGGCTACCCCCAACCTGATAGGTTGTCCCGTGTTCATAACGGTACAATATCAGCAGTAATAGACGATGTAGGGGCAACAAGCACAGAAATATTAGATGCTGTCCAGATATTAGCTGAATGGATAGATACACTACTGATACTAGAACAAAAATGTACAAAACTTTAAAAAAAGTAAAGAGGAGGAAGCTAGTACTCTTTCTCCTACTCACAACTTCCCATTAAGAGAAGTACCAGGGAGTCAGGAAGGGAAGCCCACTATTGAAGTTCACACACCATGGTCAAATGTTGAATTACATAGATTTGCACTTCAGTTTCCAGATATTAGACAAGAAAGAGAAGAATGGTATAGACAGACAGACATAATACTACGAGTTGGCACTCTAACACTAGATGACATAGAACAAATGTTTTCTATAATATTGCCACCAGACATTTGGGGAAAGATAAGAAGAGAAGATGATGAATGCTTAAACATAAAATGGGAAAAAATAACTACAGAAGAGAGGAAACAAGGAGAAGATATTTCAGCGGAAATTAAAAATTTGCCAGCTAAAATAATGGCCAAAATAAATATACTAGTGCCAAGAAAACAAATTGACTGGTCAAAATTAAATGCATGCATTCAAGACACTGAAGAAACAGTATCTGGGTTTTTCTCTAGAATACAGAAGGTCTTCACAGCTTCAAGTGGTTTAGATACTGAAAAAGAAGCAACACAAAGTGCACTTGTCTCCTGTTTTGTAAATAATTTAAAACCTTCCATTAAAAAAGGGATTCTAGAGTACAACCCGACTTGGTCATGCAAACCCCTAACAGAGGTTTTTCAATTAGCACAGTATTACGAAATGCTAGGGAAAAAGGATTTGGAAAATAAAAATAACAAAATAAAGGAGTTAAAAACAAAGGTTTTGATTCAGCAAGCAAATCAGTATAGCGGCAGAGGACATAGAAGCAGGGGGAGAGGAAGAGGCCGTGGAGGCCCACAAAGGTCATTTTCGGCTCCCCCTACACAGCATACCACCACAAATGACTTAACACAGACACAGGGTTGCTTTAATTGTGGGGAACATGATCACTGGAGAGCTCAATGCCCACACCCTGTCAAACAGTCACAAAGAGGGGGTGGGATGGGGAGATCTAGAGGCCGGGGAAGGAGCATGGGAAGAGCTGGATATCAACAGCAAGGACGTGACTCACTACCTGGCCCAACAGGGTATCCCCCCAACACAAATTTCTTTGACAATGAACACATACCAAAAATGCAGGTGCATCACCCTTATGATGGAATATATCAGGAGGAATGGGACTATTCTGCACCATAGGGAGGCCCGAGAGAGTTAATACAGATGATGGTAATCCCTGTAGATCCCACTGGACCATATGTGAGGGGTAAGATTGAAGGTACACCTGTGGAATTACTAATAGATACAGGGGCCACCAATTCCTCCTTAACAAAGAAAAAGTTTCCAGATGTTCCTCTCTCGGGAAAAATAAATAAGTCAGTGGGATTCACCAACATACTTGAAACAAGCCCAATTTCAGCACCCTTGAAATACAGTATAGGCCCAATTCAGGACACGCATTCATTCCTTATATCAGACAAATGCGCATTTAATTTGTTGGGATTGGACTTGCTAAAAAAGATGAATGCCACAATTAAGTGCACTACAGACGGAGTTTTCTTGGAAGTAGATGGACCAATGACAGAGGAAATGAGCAACTGTTTCCTATCAATAGGAATACAAAACATTACCGCACAAATAATGGATCAGATAGATTCAAGGATATGGGCAAAACACAAAAATGACACAGGGAAAATGAACATCACACCTGTAACAATTACAGTCAAACAGAATGTGAAATTACCAAGAATACCACAGTACAAAATAGCTCCAGAGGGTCTAAAGGGATTGCAGGATATAATAGCTGACTTACTAAAAGAAGGGATTGTTAAAGAAATATCAGGCAGTCCTTGTAACAGCCCTATTCTTCCGGTCTTAAAAAAGAGCGATGGAAATACTAATGAAAAAAGTTATAGATTCATAGTTGATCTTAGAGAAATTAATAAAATAGTGGTGCCACAGTTCCCGGTTGTCCCAAATGTAGTATCAATATTGTCAACACTGTCACCTGAAATGGCATATTTTTCTGTAGTGGATATGAAGAATGCCTTCTTCTCAATTCCAGTAGATAAGGGTAGCATGTACCTCTTTTCATTCTCTGTAGGCGGGAGAACCTACTGCTTCTGTAGAATCCCTCAAGGGTTCACAGAAAGCCCGAGCATTTACAACCAGGCCTTGAAAAGAGAACTAGACACATTCAATTTATCACCTAATTCTGTGCTAATTCAATATATAGACGACCTGCTGCTTGGTAGCATCTCTGAGACACAATGTACAACTGACACCATTAATTTGTTAAATTTCTTAGCTGAACGTGGTCACAAAGTTTCACCAGAAAAGATACAATTTGTTCAACAGGAAGTATCCTACCTAGGACACATCCTGTCGAAAGGGCAGAGAAGATTGGATGATAAGCGCATTAAATTGATTCTACAGACACCAGTGCCACGCACCCAAAACCAGGTGCGAGCCTTTTTAGGTATGGCCAGTTATTGTCGACATTGGATTGCTAACTTCTCCTTGATTTCAAAACCCTTATTGGCCCTGACCCACAAGGACACGCCCGAACCCCTTCAGTGGTTGCCAGAACATGAACAAAGCTTCCTTGCCATTCGGCAAGCTCTCTGCTCTGCTCCTGCTTTAGGCCTACCAGACTATTCTAAGTCTTTCCAACTCTATGTTCATGAGTCTGACGGGAGTGCTCTTGGGGTTCTATGCCAGCAGTTTGGTGACCACAAAAGACCATGCGCATATTTCTCTGCCACCTTGGATACTGTAGCCAAGGCTTTACCTTCCTGTATACGTTCTGTTGCAGCAACTGCCTTAGCACTACAACGTGCAGAAAGCATAATAATGGGACATGAAGTTGATGTCTATGTTCCACATGCCGTAGAGCTGATACTGAATAAGACACGTACACAGCACCTCACAAATGCCAGGCTCACACAGTATGAGATCTGTTTATTCGCAGCACATGTGACACTTCACAAATGCAATGTGCTTAACCCTGCCACTCTGTTACCTATTCACACTGATGATCTAGTGGTCTCAGACCATGATTGTATTTTGTTAACTGTGGAGCAAACAAAAGGGAGAATTGATATGACAGATACACCCTATGCAGATGCAGATGGAGAATTGTGGGTGGATGGTTCCTGCCTTAGAACAGAGGCTGGAAATACATCAGCAGCCTATGCAGTTGTAACAAATAAAACTGTAGTTGAGTCCTGTAAGATACCTGAGTTGTCTGCACAAGCAGCAGAACTTGTGGCACTCACACGAGCTTGTGAATTATCTGAAGGAAGGTGTGTTAACATATATACAGACAGCCAATATGCCTTTAATATGGCACATTCCTTTGGAAGACTCTGGAAGGAAAGAGGTTTTATTACCTCACAAGGCACAAAGATACAGCACGGAGTGCTTATCACCAAATTACTTAACTCCCTGGCACTTCCAAAGAAATTGGCCATAGTTAAATGCAGTGCTCACAGGAAAGTTACAGACAAGGTAGGCCAGGGAAATGCATTTGCTGACATAACAGCAAAACAGACAGCAAGAAATAATTCAGCACTAGTACTAACGGTCCAAGAATTACCTGATGAAGTGAAGTCACTAGATCTAACAAGTGAAGGTATAAGACTAATGCAACAAGGAGCAACAGCAGAAGAACAGATGGGTTGGTCAAAGGACGGGTCATTTGTTCAAGGATGTTGGATGAATGACGCCAAGGATAAATATATGTTACCAGACAGGATGGTCTACTCTATGTGTTTGGCCATGCATGGCCCGTTACATATATGCAGGGATGCGATTGTAAATTGCATGGACAAATTCTGGGTGAACAAGAACATAAGAAAAATAGCACAGGAGATATGTCAAACATGTATGGTATGTGCACAGTACAATGTGGGTAAGACTGCTCCAGTGCCCAAAGGCCACTTTCAGAAACCAACAATGCCATTTGAAGCCCCGCAAATAGACTATGTGGAGATGCCCCCTACAAATAAGTATAGGTATATCCTGGTGGTGGTGTGCATGTATTCAAAATGGATAGAGGCATACCCGGTGAAACATAATGATGCCATCTCAACAGCCAAGTGCCTGATAAAGGAGCTGATCCCACGTTTTGGGGTCCCAAAAACAATATTTTCAGACAATGGCAGTCACTTCTGTAATGAACTAATAAAGCTGACATGCAAAGCCTTGGGAATACAGCAGAAGCTACACTGCGCCTATCATCCAGAGGCCGCTGGTGCAGTGGAAAGAAAAAATGGCGTGCTTAAGGCCAAGATAGCAAAAATATGTGCTGACACAAAATTGACCTGGATGGATGCCTTACCTATTGCCCTAATGAGCATGAGGAGCACACCAGATGCCAAGACCAAACTCAGTGCACACGAAATTGTCACTGGGTTGCCAATGGTAGCTTGGGGAGTTCCAGACAAAAATGCTCTGCCTATGATGACGAATGAACTGTTGAATGATAACTGCATGTCACTTACACGTACTCTTGCTTCTATCAACCAGCACATGAAGGGAGCCCTTCCAGAGCCGCTGCAGGTCGAGGGGCACAAGTTCAAGCCCAGTGACTGGGTGCTCATCAAAGCATTCCAGAGGTCCAACTGTCTCCAAGCTCGCTGGAAGGGTCCGCAGCAGGTCCTGCTCGCCACAAAGACAGCAGTGAAGTGCACCAACAACAAATCTTGGATTCACGCCAGCCACATCAAGAGGGCACCTCCTGACACTGCATCCAGCCAAGACCCAGGTCAGCAGCACATGCCAACACCAGAACTAATCAAAGAGGAAAAAAGATACAATTTGAGGTCTACAAAGAAGGAGATGAAATGTCAGTAATTCTGGTAAATGATCTTCTGAAGGAAATAGATGAAGTACTACTATCAGATATTATCCTAACAGATATTTTGACGACAATTTTTGACTTTGAGAATAGCAGTGAAGAAGACAACGAAGACGCACTCATTTACCTTGAGGAAGTATTTGATCAGCTAGAATACCAACTAATGCGAGATTTGAATAGTATAGCATTACAAGAAGCCTTGAGTAGAGCACTTTCTGACTAAGAAAATTCAACTAGGGTATATTGCACACTACCACCAGGAGTAATAGCAAAGTTGCAGAACAAGAAAAGTTTAGCACACTTCATCAGGGAGTTCTTAGTAAAAAGTGGGCCAGTACAACGTTGAGTAGATGAACTGATCCAGGAGGTGTTTGCGGGTCCTCCTGTAACTGCATAGTGCCCGTGCCACTGCAGTAATTAGTAGATGAACTGATCCGGGAGGTATTTGCGAGCCCTCCTGTCACTGCGAGCACCCGTGCTGCTGCAGCACCAGCAAATAACTTTTCACAGGTTGACAGAACAACCTGCTCCAAAAGGCTCCTTTAGGTTAAGATACAAGGGACAATATTGTAAAAAATTAAGTAAGGCTGCATTAAGGGTTAATATACGTGACCAAAGGGTCGTGCATTACAAGAATTACATGCATATCTTTGGGAGGCGAGAAGTACCAAGAAATTCTCAGAGACCATCTGAAATATTAACGAATAGCTGTTCGCAATATATTCTGTACTACAGCCTCCCCTTATATGTGTTTATGCTTTTTGTGTGTTTAGCTTATATTATAGTAAAGATTCACAGTGATAATTCACAACAGAGTGTCATCAATAGCACTACATCCAATTAAAGAAAGTATAAGAATAGATAGGTATGGATAGGGAAAATACAGTTCTAAAAATGAAGAAAAAATGGTACAAGTCTAAAATGTGCATATCTGGGGTGATATTCTGTCTGTTATTACTAGCATTAATTACTGTATTTCTATTAGATGTGTTCTATCCCATGGAAAATTTGATCCCAACACCAACAGCAGCTGCTACAATACCTGCATACACTTTGTCACCTGAAGAAATAGCCCACAGAGAAGATATGCACCACAATTCCTTTGTGACTTTGTTGCATCATACCAATAAGATATTACCAAGGGGAAATTGCTGGATATGTTTGCAATTCCCAGCTTCGGTAGACCAAAGTTTGCCCCTTGTTCAAGTCCCACTGCCTTTTGCAGCATCCTGTTATGCCATTTACATAACAATAGTAAAAATAGAACTGATAGCTGTTCTGCAGAATTTAAAGAAAAGTACTGCTGGTGCAGGGACAACTATGGCCCCACCTGCAGGAACATTATATAACAAATATATGGCAGATATTCTGACACTAGGGAACTGCACGGAAGTGATAGAACAGAATGCAACATTTCCCCTGTCTGACATCTTTACTCCGCTCTTTCCAAATCAGAATACAAGCATCGGGATAGCAGGCCCATCAAAAGAGGCAAATAAGAATATACCATTTTTGAAGTTAAAATTAAGAAAACACAACGCAATAGGGAGTATATATATTAAGAGTAATGGGACCTATCAGGTGGGCAATAGTACAAAAATGTAACATGACTTTTGAAATGACGGCCGGAAATATTAGCATTCCACTTTACGTAGGTGACTCAATTTATTTCATTTGTGGAGAGAAGGCTTATACATGGCTCCCAACAAATTGGGGTGGTTGTTGTCACCTAGGTTTTGTTTTACCTGCTATAGCAATAAAGGACACAAAGGAAGTACGAAGAGACATGCAAAGACATGCACCACTGCGAGGCAGGAGAAGTGTGGATCAAAAAGATATAGCATCACAGATAGCGGGTGATATATTCAAAGGGGTGATACCATGGATTGGTCCATCTATCAACTCAGGGGATATACGTAGATTGTCCAGACTACTCGAAGCAACAATAAACGAAACTACAAGTATACTTGAAAATATTACAGTAGAACTTCAAGCTGTGAGATTAGTTTCGTTACAAAATAGAATGATTCTTGACATGATGCTAGCAGAAAGGGGAGGAGTCTGTGCAATTATAGGGGCGTCCTGTTGCACCTATGTCCCTGACTCCTCTGTTACTGTCAGGGAGGCAATAAAAAGATTGCATCATATAGGTGTAGAAGCACATCAGGATTCTGGTACATGGGATATAGGAGGTTCACTTTGGAGTTGGTTGAGCGCATGGGGTTGGAAGATAGGAATGGTGTTCATAACAATTTTCCTACTAATAATAGGCTGTTGTCTATTAATTAATTGCCTGCCAATGTGCTGTCAACTATTGGGACAGCTGACAAAATGCCAAGTGAGGAAATTAAAGGAAAAAGAAAGAATGCTGATGCAAACAGTCACTACTGAGTTAATGAACATAGACATTTCTGACAATGATAAGAATGAACAATATAATTATTAAATTGTGGTATGTTTCGTGATGAAATTATTTTAAACTAAGGTTCAAAGGGTCGTTTTGTAAAAGATGAAAAATTAGTTGGCCCTCTTTAATGAATACATTTAAATGAACCGTAGTTTATATTAATTTATGCCTGACATCTGCCTGTAAATGATATGAGCCACTCATAATGGAAGGTAGCTCCATGCTGCACAAATAGTTAAAATTAAGTTGTCTGAAATTCAGCTGAAACCAGAAAGAATGGCAAGTGAACATGTACGTGCCCATTCTGCTGTAGCTCCAAGTTGTTTAATGATTCACTAGCTTTTCACCTATGTACAGAGCCAGTTCAGTCAGTTCTGCGAGCCCTTTCTAGGAATCGCTCGCTGACCTAGGACGTGACAAGTTTGGTCTGCCCCTTGCCCGGTTAAGTGAAAGGGCAAAGTGTTTGCTCAGCACAGATAGCAAGTGCGTCATTTGTATGGGAAAGCAGAAAACACGGGCCTCTGCTGATAGTAGATCAACATTCACCATTGACATTTCAAGATAACCGGCCAAGGCAAGGCTGAATGTCAGGAGGTGGTGGTTTAAAGATTAACCTGTAGCTGCATGGTCAGATGCGTCGCAAATAATGTAAAATGTGAACGTAGACATATTTCTGAAATGCACCTTGATACTGTAATGTACACGTGGACCTAATTCTAGCATGGTCACACCATGATGTAATAGTTAATAATAACATGCCAAGAGTCTGTGAATGTATATAAAGACTGATTTCTTTCTGTAAAACCAGATCACTTTGCAGTCCTGCAAATTGTCTCAGCTGCAGCTTTATTGGCAATAAAGCCACTTTCTTTTGAAACCTTGTATGTGCCCTTCTTCTTGTCCCTAATAATAAATTTTATGCTTTTACAAGAGTGACTAGGGAATGCAGAGTGACTAGGGAGTGCAGAGTGACTGCAGAGTGACTAGGGAGTGCAGAGTGACTGCAGAGTGCTAGGGAGTGCAGAGTGACTAGAGAGTGCTAGGGAGTGCAGAGTGACTAGGGAGTGCCATGGAGTGCAGAGTGCTAGGAAGTGCTAGGGAGTGCAGAGTGACTAGGGAGTGCAGAGTGACTAGGGAGTGCAGAGTGACTAGGGAGTGCTAGGGAGTGCTAGAGAGTGCAGAGTGACTGCAGAGTGCTAGGGAGGGCTAGGGACTGCATAGTGAGTGCAGAATGACTGCAGAATGCTAGGGAGTGCAGAGTGACTTGGGAGTGCAGATTGACTGCAGAGTGACTGCAGAGATTAAGCTAATGGCAATGTAAATGAAAATGCCATTTATTCATCTGTTTTCAAAACCAACACATACATACCAATTTTGTCATTTACAATGCCAATAGCTCTAACTTTTCCAAAGGCGAAACCATTGCAGTGTAAATGCTTGTTTCCTTGGAGTGACTTCTTTCCAGTTTGTTCTCTCTTTTTCCTTTGTTTTCTCTTTACCATGGCTGACACTTCTCTCGAGGAGAAAAGTCTCTTTTCACGGCCTGTTATGCATTTGGTCAAAAACAGATATTTCCTAATTTTGTACTATCTGTACCCTGTGGCAAAAGTTTACATTTAAGATTTTGCATAACATAGATGGGTACCATGCCTTATTCCTACAGAAGGGAAAAAATCTCCTTCTGTACGAGGTGCCATCTCTTATGCATATGACTCTCTGTGAAGTGCTTCCCATCACTTTCACAAAGAAGGAGCAAGACACAAGTTTCAAAAGATGCCACTATTGGACTTTGCCAAATAGACACTGGCAAATTGACTTTTTGGGAGAGAAAAATCCTCAGTGCACGTGTTCCTCCCAAATTCATCTAAAAAGTGGCTTGATCAGCATAACACCAAAATGTCACAAGAATCTACCTCCAGCGACTGTTAGCCCACTTTTTCACCTGAATACTCTTCAACAGAGACGGTACCATTGACAACTAAATACTGGACATATGTCCTCTTATGGAACAAGCAGCAGAACGTGTGTGGTCCATGGCACTAATCTTAATGTGGCATTGCTCTTCTGCACTTTGGATAGGCTATGTTATGAGTGAAAGAAAAGTTGTGAATATTAAAACTTGTATTGCTAATGAAAATAGGTTTCTATTTTACCTTGATTCAAGTGCCACTAGCCTGATGTTGACAGGTTTTTTTTTATACAAAGCAGGGGTTTTGCTTAAAGATTTTTTTTATGGCAGGCCTTGGAGAAGAAGGTCAATACTGTGACTGATGTGTGTCATATATTTTGCCTTATATGTCTTCTGGGTCCCCTCTGTATTGTGCATTTGCTCAGTTTCATTGGCCATTTTAAGTTGGTATTCATTTGCAGTAGCTGATGAATTTCTTTGATTTCAGTATTGTGTAACAATGTATATAACATGAATAACGTTTATCATTTATTCATTTGAATTGATGGTGTTAAAGAGAAAGCATAATAGCTTTAGGCTCTAGCATGAGCGTGCAAGGGAATTATCATGCTCTCTTACCTTATGAGATTCACAAGGGTAGTTTTTCTCAAAATAAATGCTTTGAATGTTATATAAAAGCTGTTCATATCCCTCCCTGGAAAAGATTGGACTTCGACATTCCAGGCAGTAGAGCAGCGTGGATCCACGTTGAGCCTCGAAGACCATTGAGGCTGCATGTCTCATGTTATTCTCCACCAAAGAGTCAGTAGCTTTATTTTACAAACAGGCTAAGAAACTGGAAATATGTATGAAGTATAGGTACACATATGCTGATCCTATTGAAATACAAAGCACCCATAAAGGCAAGACTTTTGCTGCATAGGTATTTGACATGTAGGAATTCTTAAAAATGTTCCTCATGAAATATGTTGCCGATTTTCGTTTTGTGCTTAGGCTATTGCTATGATTTTACGGCTTGGAGTTATTTTGTTTCATTTATTCTGCATTATACTTGGCTTCCAATAAAGCCTTATAAAAATACCTGTAGATTACTTGTGCCTGCACAGTCTTTGTGAAAGGCAACCAGAGTGCAAGAACAAGCGAGAATAATTAATACATTTTGCAGACAGTCTCTGCATTGTTACATGTCTGATATGCATTATCTCCCGGTAGGTTGAGAGTGATGTAAGTAAGCTTTATTGTTTGGTTAAGTAAAACGTAACAATGTTGCATGTAGACCTTCATAGTAATATCAATGAAAATGTAATACCATACAGTACATATAATTAGACGATGCTTGAAATACTGTAGTCAATGTGACCCGAACATATCTGGCACAACGGCACTTTACATAATTGACTGGTTGCTCGATATTGCTAGGAAGAGATGACATTGCACTAGCACATTCTACGTAGTTACGCAGATCAAATTATGTCTATAAACGTTGCTGTCAATGTGATCGGTTTACGTCTCACACTATAAGATTTTATATGTAGCTATAGACTAGGTGGATGGCTATTGATATTGCACAAGGACACTTTATTCTGTCCTGCAAACTGGACGAGCATTTAAATACTGTGGTCACTGTGACTCAAACATATCTCGCACCAAGGCACTTTACATAATTTAAGGACTGCTGTATGTTGTGAGAAAGAAGATTTGATGTATGTAGTGTGATGCTGCTATTAATGTCAACCGCATTGAAATGCAACTATGTATGTACTACGGTGTTCAAAGATGTACTTGCATAACGCCACTTTAAACAATCTGAATGTGTGAAATGCACCTATATATATATACTATGGTGTCCAAGATGTACTTGCACATCGACACTTTATATGACTTGAAAGTGATTAACAGCTATTTAAACATGTGAACTGAAATGTAGCCAGTATGTAATGTGCAAGGTAGTTGAGGATATCAGCTTTGATACTAATAGCTATGGCATCTGGCCCTTGAGGAGATACAATGTGAGTGCGTCACGGCCAATAATGTGGGACGAATACTGGCCTAAGCAACTTGAGAAATATGTAATCAATGTTTATTTGAAAAAAACGATCATTTACACACTGTATCATTGTACTAAAAGGGTTGTCACCCTCCACCTCAACGCTAATACATGGAATTACAATTCTGATTTGAGAGTGCAACTCGATTTATGTACTGGTAACAGTATCGTTATCCGATTTAAATGGTGTGGTCCTGCCATTCGAGTGCCCGGACCACGAAGTGCCAAAGTGTATCAAAGTGCCAGCGAAAGCGGACCATTGGGATATATATATATATATATATATATATATATATATATATATATATATATATATATATATATATATATATATATATATATATATATATTCACTGAATAAACCATAGGTTTCACACCAGTTATAGTTACCTGGAAATTTTACTGACATAAAACCATTGAAATTACACGTTATAGTTAGTTGGACGCTCACTATAACTTGCGCGTGCAATGCAGTGCTGATGACGTCACATATTACATCACTCATGACATGGTCAGTGACATCACTCATGACATCACTGATGAGACCATCCAGTGAATGTGTGTATTTTTTAAAAATAAATATGTGTTATATATGTATATGTAAAAGTTGCTTGAAGAATAAATGTTTTAATAAGATTTTACATGGATTTTCTTTTTTTTAAAATTGATTGGTTAACTGGCTTATTAAGTGTATCTTAGTGAATACATCTATTAACAAGTAATGTTTAAATATTTAAATATATGTATTTGTGTTTCACTTTGTGTATAAGTGGCTGCATGGGTTGGTGATTAGCTATACGTGTGTGTATATGGGTTATTAGATGTTTGTTTTAATATCATTATGCGTGTCTATATGGTTTGGTGGGGGTATTCCTTAGCACATAGATGCATGAGTGACTGACTCTCTGCTTGTATGTGTTTTGAAGACAGCATATGTGCAGGACTGTATGGGTGGATGAGTGTGTATATGTGTGTGTTAGTGAGTGAATGACTGTCTCACTAGAGTCTTTATCAGTAACTACATATGACTTAATCTAATATATGTGAATATTGATGTATATAAGTGAGTATATTTGAGAGTGAGGGATTGTAAGAGTTCCTGTTTAAATAAGTATGTTTTTCTATAAATGATTGTTTAAGAGAGTAAGTATGTGTAAGTTTCCTTAGAAGTAAGGTGGTAGTGTGTGTATAGCTGTATATGCAAATAAATGGATGTTCAATAGTTTATTTGCATGTGTGAGTATGTGTGAGAGTATCTTTTGGATGACTGTCGGTGTGTAACAAGATGTATAGGTGTATCACTACATATGATGAGTGAGTATATGTATGAGTGACTATATAGAACTGTTGGTCAATGAGTGGATGTGTATATAGATGGTGGAATTATTGAATTGGTTGTTGTAACTGGTATGGGTATCTCCATTTTTTTAAAAATGTTACTATTTTGGAATATGTGTTTCCAGGGTTACATTACAGTGAAAGGAGGTCTGTCACTCTGTCACAAGGATGGTCTCATCAGTGATGTCATGAGTGATGTCACTGACCATGTCATGAGTGATGTAATATGTGCCGTCATCAGCAGTGCATTGCACGCGCAAGTTATAGTGAGTCCAACTAACTATAACGTGTAATTTCAATGGTTTTATGTCAGTAAAATTTCCAGGTAACTATAACTGGTGTGAAACCTATGTTTTTTTCAGTGAATTTAATAGGTTTTTTAAATGCTAATTCCTAACTATAACTGGTGTGAAACCTATGGTTTTTTCAGTGAATTTCAATGGTTTTTTAATAGCAAAAATTTATAGGTATAAAAAGTGTAAAATTTTAAAACGACTTTTATATTGTATAAATATGTAATTTTTAAATTTTTTTTATTTTTGACCCCGAGGCGCTCCCGGGGCGCGTACCGGTGAACGCACCGGTAAGCGCAATGTTACGGCGCGCCCCGGGGCGCGTACCAGTGAGCGTCCGGATAGCGCTATTGCCGCGAACGAAAACCACATCGTGACATATCGCGTAGCCGCCACGCCACGCCTTGCGTCATAAGACACGTATCGCGTAGCCACGAGATACGTCTTATGACGCACCGCGTAAGCGACCGAGCGTATACGATCGCGCAACGTAAGCACCCGACGCGCTTTCGCTACGCGCCCAAGGGCGCTGTGGGAAGTGGGGTCGGGAGAAAGAGAGTCGCCACGAATTGGAGTCTATGGTTAACCGTTTTTTATTCAGTTTAACAGTATCGGGGTAGTCTCAAGGGGAAGGGTTCAATAACACAATGTCCAGTAGGGTATACAACACAAGCTTGGAATCTCTCCGTTGGTGGACTTCCGGGATCTTCGGTTCCCGTCTTGACTTAACCAGAGATGGTCGCTGGTCCGGAGATCAGCTTGGGAAAAGGAAAAGAAAAGCAGCCACGTTAGGGGCTGGGGTCGATATGTACAACAGATGAGAGGAGGGTAGGGTAGTGAGGGATCACCAGGGTGCTACCACCATCTATAGCAGTCTGTAAGTGTAGACGGATGGCAGGGTACGGCGACAGTGACCACCCTCAGGCTACCCCGTCCCACCCCGTGATTTAAACAATCCCTGAAAACGCCCTCGTACCTTGTGGAGCCACACTTCTCCCCTGGAAGTGTGGCGGGGCGGCTCGTGGTAACGTTGGCCTCCTGGCTTGTCGAGTCTCTGCTCCAGGGGTCCCAGAAGCGGTTCCACGGTACTTCCTTCTTCTTCGTCCTTGGCGTTCTCCTCGTGCGTCGGCTGGCGTCCCAGAGGTTCTGCGCCGACAAACCAAGACGGGGCTTTAAACGTCCCCAGCGCGTCCGATTGGATAGGTGCAGATGACGACGTTCACCTGATTGGTCGACTGCTGGAGATGCCGGAGAACACGCCCCCAGCGTCACAGAAGGCAGATGCAGTGACGGATGTACTGAAGGCAGAGCCGGAGAAACCCAGGAAATGTCCAAAGGATCCTGCGGACGGGGTGGAAAGGAAGAAACGTTAGCAGGTACACCCCGTCCGTCCGAGTCAGGGAGCTCATCTAAGTCAGGGAGCTCGGCTCCGTGACACATCCCACCCCCAGGATTGACCCGATCGGGGGAAATCGGATAACGGGACAGAAAGTCAACATTCCCCTGCAAAGAACCCTTTCGGTGACGGACCTCAATCTGGAAAGGCTGCAGGGCCAAGAACCAACGCAGGATGCGATCATTGTTCCCTCTGTTACGTTGGAGCCATTGCAAGGGAGCATGATCCGTATACAACACAAATGGCCTCCCTTCGAGATAGTATCTCAACTTTTCCACTCCCCAACGGACAGCCAGGCATTCCTTTTCAATCGTAGAATACGCCTGCTCCCTAGGATACAGCTTGCGGCTGATAAAGAGCACAGGTTTTCAGCCCCTTTGTCATCCTCCTGGGAAAGAACCGCTCCAATACCAACCCCAGATGCGTCCGTCTGGAGGATGAACAGTTTGAGGAAATCAGGAGAAATGAGAACAGAGGAGGAAGTCAAAGCGTCCTTCAAAGCCTGGAAGGCCGAAGTCTGTACAACAGAGGGAGTGGGAAGTGAAGCAGACTTAACGTTTTTCCCGAGGAGGTCAGTGAGAGGACCGGCCAGACTAGCAAACTGAGCAATGAACCGGCGGTAGTAACCCAGCAACCCCAAGAAGGCCCTGAGTTCTTTTTTTGTAGAGGGGTTGGGTAACGCTTTGATGGCTTCTAGTTTCTCGGTCTGGGGTTTAATCTGACCGTCCCCTAAAAGGTACCCGAGATACTTGACCTGTTGAAAAGCAAATCGGGATTTTTTTGCATTAATGTGTAGGTTGGCATCCTTTAGACTTGACAGTATATTCCCAAGGTGTTTCAAATGGCCATCCCATGTCTTGCTAAACATTACAATGTCGTCTAGATAAGCCGACGCGTAGTGCAAGTGAGGTGCCAGCAGTGTATCCATGACCCTCTGAAACGTTGCTGGCGCCCTATGCAACCCATAGGGAAGTACCGTGAAGTGGTAATGACCAGAAGGGGTTGAGAAGGCCGTCTTTTCCATGTCTTTAGGTGCAAGGGGTATCTGCCAATATCCCTTGGTGAGGTCTATGGTGGTGATGTACCGAGCCTCACCAAGGCGTTCCAGTAGTTCATCGACTCTAGGTAAGGGGTATGCGTCTTGTTTAGACACCCGGTTAACGGCCCTGAAGTCTATACAAAAGCGGATACTACCATCAGGCTTCGGTACCAAGACCACCGGTGAGCACCAGTTACTGTGGGAAGGAACTATGATCCCGGATTCCAACATACTGTCTACCTCGGCCTGGAATGCTAAGCGTCTTGCCTCTGGGATTCGGTAGGGCTTTTGTTTTACAACTGTATTGGGGAGAGTAGGAATACTGTGTTCTGCCAAGTGTGTACGGCCCAGTTGATCCGAGAAGACTTCTGTATGAGACAAAAGTAGGTCTTTAACTTCTTGTTGTTGTGTAGCAGACAGATCAGGATTGATAGGAGCAGCACTGACTGTATGGTTTGTATCCGATACAGGAGACACTACATTGACTGTCTGGGGGGGTTTCCCTAACCATTTTTTAAGTATGTTGACATGATACATTTGGGTTTTGCCTCTTCCTAACTGTACCAAGTTGGTAGTGCGTCCTATTTTCCTCAAAATTTGGAAGGGTCCCTGCTACTTCTTTCTCATTTTGTGTGTAGAGGAGGGTAATAGAATCAGAACCCAATCGCCTACATCCAATACCCTCCACTTCGTACCACGATCATACAGGATTTTCTGTTAGGTTTGGGCTACTGCTAAATGCTCGTGAGCAAGCATTCTAAGTTTGTGTAACTTGCTCTGTAGTTGTCGGGTGTAATCTAATAGGGCCTCAGCTTCCTGTGCTCCCTCAGTCTCCCAACTATCTTTAGTGATTTCAAGAAGCGTTCTAGGGGGTCTCCCAAACAACAATTCAAATGGAGAGGTCCCTAGACTAGACTGTTTCTGACTACGGAGTACAAAGAGGGCCAGTGGTAGTAACTGGTCCCAGTTCTTTCCATCACCAGACAACAATTTCTTTAACGTTAGCTTAAGGGAGCCGTTGTATCGCTCAACCAAGCCGTCTGTTTTGGGGTGATACACAGATGTCTTAATGTGTTTGATGTTTAATTGTACGCATACTTGTTGCATCAAACGGGAAACAAAAGGGGTGCCCTGATCGGTAACAATCTCCCTTGGAAAACCCATCCGAGAGAACACCTCAACTAACCTCTGGGCTATCGCTGCTGAAGTAGCTGCCTTAAGAGGAAAAGCCTCAGGATATCTCGTGGCGTAATCAACCAACACAAGGGCGTACTGGTGTCCTCGTGAGGATTTCGGCAAAGGGCCGATTAAGTCCATGCCTATACGATCAAATGGGACCCCTATAATAGGCATGGGTACCAAAGGGACAGGAGGAGGAGTGTAGGGGTTCCGTTTCTGGCATATTCTACATTCCTGACAATATTTTTGGACTTGGGCGTAAATACCTGGCCAAAAGAAATGTCGCAATATGGACTGACCGGTTTTTTTCCACCCCAGAGTGGCCAGCTAACAGATGAGCATGACCAAAAAACAATATCTGATCACGAAAATCATTCGGGACCAGCAGTTGAGGTTCAGCGCCAGCTTTGGCGAGTCTATAAAGTAGGCCATTCTTCTCAATAAAAGTGGGATAACTTCTGGTGGACGGATCTTGTCCGTTTCGTGCAACCTGCCATGCGTTTGTGAGACTTGCATCGTTCAATTGGGCAGTCCTGAAATGGGTGTCCCTGGCCCAGGGTTCTGCGGCTAACAAGGTGTCACGGGGAAGGGATAAGGGGTGGAGTGTATCTACCAACAGAGTGTTAAAGGAAGGGTTATCTGTCCCTATGATTATGGGTTCGGGTAGACCAGCCATAACCCCTACGACAACTTCCATGCTTTTCCCTGAGGAAGTGTACAACGTGACTTTGGCTACAGGATACTCCTTAACGTCCCCATGGACACAACGAATGCTGACCCGTCTCCCCGCAATGAGAGAGCTTTGGTATACCAGCTCTTCTCTTATAACTGAGTGTTTACAGCCGGAATCCAACAATGCTCTTATACTGGTACCGTTCAGAGAGACCCGTACATAGAAAGTGGTTCCCGTTTCTTGAGCATACAGGATGGAACCTGGGGGCATAGCTCACGTCC
This sequence comes from Lissotriton vulgaris, assembly GCF_964263255.1. Classification (NCBI taxonomy): domain Eukaryota; kingdom Metazoa; phylum Chordata; class Amphibia; order Caudata; family Salamandridae; genus Lissotriton; species Lissotriton vulgaris. The sequence goes on from NC_141691.1 coordinate 585,175,252, forward strand.
ATGGGTTCGTCTTCTCTTTCTTTCTTTTTCCTACAGAATCGAGCAATATAACCCCACTCTCCGCAGTCATAACATGAGGTCCTGAGTTTGGAAGTTCAGGTCGTTGGAACCGCACCTTTGGTGGTTCTGGTATTGGTTTTTGGAACTTTTTTTCAGGTTTGACAGGTGGCAAAATTTTAGTGGGTTTCTCAGGTTCCCTCATGTAAGGCTTACCCTGAGCCCGGGCGTAACAAGTCGCCATTTCTATGGCATGCTCCAACGTTATAGCCGCATGTTGTTTAAGCCACCTCTGAGTGCTATAGGGAAGGGCCTTGATGAACTGTTCAAGATACACTTTGTTCATAATGGCATTGATGTTTCCTTCATGGGGTTATAGCCATAAGTCAGCAGACTCCATTAACTTGAAAAAAAAGGTTTTGGGTAAATCCCCAGGAGACCCTTTTTCTTGACGAAACCGAAGTCGATGTGTTTCCTCGTCTACCCCCAACCTATCGAGGATATACTGTTTCACGACCGCAGTGGTCAGACCACCACTTGATATATTGTGATGTCCCTATTGGCGCAAAACCCCCACAGCCCCCACCAAAAATTAAAAAGACTCGTCAATGGAAAAATGTTGATGCACAAACATTGACTTTGTCGCTCATGGAATTCACTCAACCCACAGCGCTAGGCGCCGACATAGACCAAGAGTGTAGCAATCTGATGGGTGATCTAACAAGGGCAATTGATCAGATTGCACCAGTGAAGTCCCAGAAAATGAATAGTGGTGGGAAGGGAGCCCCCTGGTTCACACCAGCTCTAAGAGAACATAGGAAAGTTTTGCGAAATGCTGAGAGAAACTGGAGGAGAAAAAAAGACCCCGAATCCTGTGAACAATACAGGCAGTTGCTTCGAGCCTATAAAAAACATATACAGGAATCCAAAGCGACATTCTAACAAAATCGCATTAATAAGGCAGATAACGTTCAGAAGGAAACTTTTAAAATCCTCACGGAACTAAGTAAAAGAACTCAACCTATAGAGACCACCCTCAATTGCGACACCTTTCTGAAATACTTCCTAGAAAAGGTTGAGGTTATTTTACAAGAAATAATAAGTACCAGAGTTGGCTCCACTGAACTACATCTTGCTAAAACTCCAGGTGGAATGTACTTGTCTAGCTTTCCCCCGATTGTTTTCCTCATTAAGGTTTCTAGGCTCAATGAATCAAAGTCAGGCTCTCCAGCCGACCCGTGTCCCCCTAGTGTGTTTCGCCTAGCCCGCCTCAGCCTAGAAGAACGCATTCTGTCCATGCTAAACAGGTCATTGAACACGGGACAGCTGCCAGCTAGCTTTAAAGAGGCCCGAGTGAAGCCCCTAATCAAGAAAGCTGGGGCCGATCCCAAAGTATTAAAAAACTATCGGCCCATCTCCCAGCTTCCATTTCTATCCAAGGTGCTTGAGCAGCATGTTTTGAAGTCCCTGGCTGCGTTCCTGGAGTCTAACCATCTGCTCCATGAGATGCAGGCAGGGTTCCGTGCCCACCATAGCACCGAGTTAGTCATGCTCTCGGTGCTGGACGACCTTAGAGGGTTGGCTGACCGAAAGAAACCAAGCGCCTTGATACTTTTAGACCTATCAGCGGCGTTTGATACCGTCAGCCATACCATACTCCTGGATAGGTTGGCCGGGTTTGGGTTTCGGGGCTCTGCTTACCTCTGGCTGGAATCCTTCCTGTCCGGGCGAACCCAGAGGATTCAGCTGGGAGAGGAGGTATCAGGAGCAGGAGACCTGACATGTGGGGTACCCCAAGGCTCCGCCTTGTCCCCCTTATTGTTCAACTTATACCTGCAACCACTAATAAGCACCTTGGCTGAGATGGGCTGTCGGGTGTTCAACTATGCAGACGACACCCAGTTGTTGCTGAGCATAGATGACACCGTACGGGCCCAGTCGCTGGCACAGGAGATTCTCAGGTACACAGTCAACTGGATGTCCAGGAATCTCCTGAAGATTAACCCCGAGAAAACGGAGGTGTTAATTGTGTCATCCACCTGCTCCCCCTGGTGTGACCTCTACTGGCCCCAGGAATTAGGGCCCACCCCTAAGCCAGCAATCGTGGTCAAAAGTCTTGGCATTAGAATAGACGGCGCCCTCTCAATGACCAATCAAATCTCTGCGGTAGTGGGTACCTGTAACGGCATCATAAGACAACTGCGCAAACTTGTTCCACTTCTTTCCCAGTCCACGATCCGCACGATAGTTTCTGCCACCATACTGTCGAGGCTGGACTACGGAAATGCGCTCTACCTGGGCTTACCTAAAGCCTTAACAAACAGACTGCAGGTAGTCTTAAATGATGCGGCAAGATGAATCCTCAGACTTCCAAGGAGATCACATGCATCCCCGCTGTTGCTGAGTCTTCACTGGCTACCAGTGACGCAAAGGTCGGCTTTTAAGAGCCTCTGCATAGCCCACAAGGCCATCTACGGGCAAGCCCCTTCCTATATCAAGGAAAGACTAGTCATATACAGGCCCGAAAGAAGCCTAAGGTCCTCCGAGGCTCAGTTGCTTGTATGTCCTCGGTTCAGGCTAGCAACAAAAGGAGGGAGATCCTTTTCGGTCCTACTGCCCAAAATGTGGAATGAGCTGCCGGAAGCTCTTCGCAAGGAAGGAAACTTGTTTCGCTTTAGGAAAGCCCTAAAGACAATTCTATTTAGAACAGCGCTGAGCTCAGTATTGACCTAGAGCTGTGATGTCATTGCGGTCAAAAGCGCCCTGAGACCTGTCGGTGACTTGGCGCTATATAAACCGACATAAACATAAGCAGTGGTTCCATCTCGATTCACTGTCTGATACGCTGCCTGGGCCTCGCCAACTAACAAAGGCGCCAAATAGAAAGGCCACCTATCCCCCGGCCAGGAACTGGCTCTTGCAGCTCTCTCAAAGTTCAAAAAGAAAGCAAGGGGGTCCTCTCCTGGACTAAATTTTCTGTAGAGGAACAACTGTGCCTGGGGGTGGGGCTATAGCCCTTCCTTGTCCTAACACAGTCATTAGTTGTGTTTGGCCCTCTGCCAATTTTAGTATGTTATCAGACTGGCTCTGGATGGCTTGGGAAAACGCAGTCCTGTCTGCTTCCATTTGGGTTAATATATTTTCCATTCTGTATCGGATGGCGTGGTTCACTGAAGGATCCGAGTCACGGCACCACTTGTGGGGAGTGGGGTCGGGAGAAAGAGAGTCGCCACGAATTGGAGTCTATGGTTAACCGTTTTTTATTCGGTTTGACAGTATCGGGGTAGTCTCAAGGGGGGGGGGGGGGTTCAATAACACAATGCCCAGTAGGGTATACAACACAAGCTTGGAATCTCTCCGTTGGTGGAGTTCCGGGATCTTCGGTTCCCGTCTTGACTTAACCAGAGATGGCCGCTGGTCCGGAGATAAGCTCGGGAAAAGGAAAAGAAAAGCAGCCACGTTAGGGGCTGGGGTCGATATGTACAACAGATGAGAGGAGGGTAGGGTAGTGAGGGATCACCAGGGTGCTACCACCATCTATAGCAGTCTGTAAGTGTAGTGGACGGCAGGGTACGGCGACAGGGACCACCCTCAGGCTACCCCGTCCCACCCCGTGATTTAAACAATCCCTGAAAACGCCCTCGTACCTTGTGGAGCCACACTTCTCCCCTGGAAGTGTGGCGGGCGGCTTGTGGTAACGTTGGCCTCCTGGCTTGTCGAGTCTCTGCTCCAGGGGTCCCAGAAGCGGTTCCACGGTACTTCCTCCTTCGTCCTTGGCGTTCTCCTTGTGCGTCAGCTGGCGTCCCAGAGGTTCCACGCCGACAAACCAAGACGGGGCTTCCTTAAACGCCCCCAGCTCGTCCGATTGGATAGGTGCAGATGACGACCGTTCACCTGATTGGTCGACTGTTGGAGATGCCGGAGAACACGCCCCCAGCGTCACAGAAGGCAGATGCAGTGACGGATGTACTGAAGGCAGAGCCGGAGAAACCCAGGAAACGTCCAAAGGATCCTGCGAACGGGGTGGAAAGGAAGAAACGTTAGCAGGTACACCCCGTCCGTCCGAGTCAGGGAGCTCATCTAAGTCAGGGAGCTCGGCTCCGTGACAGGCGCGTAGCGTAAGCGCGTCAAGCCATGTGACTTTAAAATAACACTTTTCATTGGTTCAGAAGTTTTTTTTTCAAAATTTTGAGAAACCCACCCATTTCTCTCACTATTGATTTGCACTTGGAGAGAGCAAGAGGTGTTCTGTGTATTTTCTTCTCATCATTTTCCTGATCTACAGCAATGGCTGCAAGGGAGTCATCCAGCAGTGATTCAGATGGTTTTTTGCCTGAGGACCCTCCTCGCCAGAAAAAAAAGAACCACTTCATCTGGAAATTTTATGACTTCCCTGAAGGACAAAAAAAGTTAATGCTGGTAAAGTAACCTGCAAAATATGTGGCAGTATTTTATCCAGAGGCAATCCTCAAAAGAAATATAGCTTTGGAAATGCCAATTTAATTAGGCATGTCAAAAGAAGACACCCAAATAATTATTCCAGGGAGAGTGTCAGGGAGCTGGCACGGAATTTACCAAGAGATGGCGGCAGCACCTCCACTGGTGGAGCAACACCTTCAGGAACAACACGTGAAAGAATGGTCCCTAACGTACAGCCGGTCTTTGCAGGCATTACATTTCTATGCGTGGACTGTGACGAACTGCTCTGTTATGGGGAGCAGAGCGTTGAACTCATTGCTATAAAGAGACAGGAACACCGCTGCTCTCCCAGTCCCTAAATTTTCAAATTTTTTTGCTCCTGTTGAGCAGTTTTTGAATCCCTGTTTTTGTTTTTCCCCTGAAAAAAATCCCAAAAAATATAAAATCGTTTTAAAAAGTATAAAAAAATATAAAACAACAAAAACAAAAAAAAGTTCTTTTCAGAACTACCTCCAATTTATAAAAAAAATTCTATTTCTTTTATAAAAAAGTGTCATTCTTTTTTCTCCATGGTACGCTCCCCGGTACGTGTACCGGGCGCTCCCCCCGTAAAATTCAAAACATTTTATTTGTACTACGGGACCCTTTTTTTGCCCCTACATCAAACCTAGGGGTTAAGGGGGGGTGTACCCTGCCCCCTTTTGCTCATTTCCCCCTTTGATTTTTGCCACCTCTTGTGTCTCAATCCTACCGAGACACAAGATGGCGGCCGCTCCGGACTGTTTCGAATGTTTACAGACACCCGTGAGCCAATCAGCTTTCCGTGCGCAAGTCGCGTGGCGCGCCCGGTGCGCTCCCCGGTGCGCGTACCAGGGCGCGCCTATAGATATATATATTTTTTTGAACCTAAATTACTCAAAATCCACTGGAGCACATATCTTGAGACATAGCAAAGGCACATCGGGCTACCAGTCCCTACAATTTTGCCAAATTTGGTGGAAATCCATTCAGCCGTTCGGGCTAAAAGTGAGGTCGACCGCCCTATGGAAATTAACATGGGGAAAACGCGTTTTGGGACTCCCCTTTTATCTCGGCCCCCGCTTGACGCATCCCCCCCAAACTTTCAGGGAAGGACCGGAGCTCGACGAGGCCATTTTGAGGACATTTTCAGGCAGATTCGTCAACCGGCGCCAAAGCTATTCCAAATAGAATTTTGAGATTTAACATTGAAAAAAATCCTAACTATAACTACCTACTGGCGACCGCCAGTAGGTAATATTAATAAATATATATATATATATATATATATATATATATATATATATATATATAACAATGTCATTTTTAAACTAATGCACACAAGCTATTGTTTATGGTTTGTTTGTGTTTAAAATGTTCTCTTCTTTTATTCCTCACCATTTAGATTCTAGCACGTAATCACACCAACTTCACCTTTTCGTCACTACTACATACCCTTACCAGAGGCTTCTGAATAGGGTATCAAATAAGCTACTATTTCTAATAGAACTGATACATTTTGACTCTATACATCCTTTTAAGATCAAGGATATTTTTGACATAAAACGCAATACATTAATACAAGAGTATTAAAACTTCAATTTAAATACACAAGAAAAATTAGATCCTTTCTTGCTATTCAGAACTGTACAGAATTTTAAATGTATATGGATAAAATATATAGTTTTTATACAAATTCTTATTTATTGAAAGATTTGAATTTGCACTATATTTTTATACCATATGAATTGCGTATTTGCACATAAAAGCAGGATTTGCACACTAGGTATTTATGCCGTAATAATTGTGTTTGTATATAGATAGAAAAATATAGTTTTAAAAAAATTCTTATTTATGTATTAACTAGAATTTGCACTAAATCTATATACATTATGAATTATGTTTTTGCACACAAAAGCATTATTTGCACTTTAAGATATTCATACCGAGATAACTGTGGCGAACCTTGCACAAAAATATTTGCACAAAAGCATGTATTGTATTGCGTGATTTGCACAAATGTATGCGAATTTGCACAAAACAACAAATTAATGCTAAATGTACAAAATGTATATAGAGAAGAATTGAAATCTGGTATTTATACTGATATTAAGAGCAAAATGTTAAAGCGTAGCTTTACTTGCACCTTTATAAAAGCACTGTCACTTTAAAATTGCATCACGAAAAATTAAAAAAAATGTGAAATGTTGGCATTTAAAGAATCAGGTGACCTTTCCCTGTGTCATGTGATCAAGGTACGTTGAGTACCGAAACGCGTAATGGCCGACGGGAAAACAGCTGAATAAACAAGCAATTTTCTGCACCAATTTGGGTCTGTGCTCCACGTTTCTTTCTGTGGGATAGAGCACAAGCAACCCGCTTTTGGGAGTGGAGTGGCGAGGATATATATATATATATATACTAGCAGCCCGTCCCGACACTGTCCGGGTATGAATTGCTGCCGGCCAGTAGTATATTGCTTTGTAGGATTTCGTTTTGATAGCATTTCTTATCTGTGACAGGCCTGTGAAAAGCTCCGATTCACAGTGCACTGCTGATGCACTGAAAAGTGCGCGTTCAGTAGTGTGTGAACTCGAGTTTCCCTACTTTATTTTTCCTTGCAATATTATATAGTGCGAACTCGACAACATGGCATGAGCACAATTTACATTACAGAAGTACACATTCATTTGTGGTAGGCACGGGGAGACAAAGCGATTTGCCTGGAATCACAGGATGTTGAGCTGATGCCGAGATTCAAACGTAGCTCCCCAGCTCTAAAGTTCGCAATTCTAGAACTTGTGGCGGGAGATGTGTCTAAAAGTGTATGTCAGTGCTGGCCATCAATGAGAGAGACCTGTGCATTTTTCAAATGGGTGGTGAAAAAATATGAGTGTGTTGCTGGAGATGTGGGCCGCCGTGCCACCAATGTACTTACCGGGGGAGGGTAAACACCCTTTATTCCGCAACTTTCTTTCCGCATACCATCACTCCGCATACTTTCATTACGAAAGTACCATGACTCCGCAATGCCATTATAACGCATGGCGTTACATTTTATATGCTTTTACCACGCATACATTTACAACAAAATTCGTTGTAAATGCATGAATGGTAAAAGCATGTTTTCTTTTTAAATGTTTGAATAAGGTAAGTGTGGGTATAGGGGTATATGTTTTGAGGTACTGAGGTATATGTTTTGGGGTGTTTGGGTATTTTAAGGGTTCAGATATAGTTTTGGGTTATGGGGTACAGGGGTAGTTTTAGGGATAGGTATGGGTTTTGGGGTACAGGGGTATTTTTAGGGTTTAGTGCTAGGTTTGAGTTTTGGGGTATAGAGGTATTTTTGGGGTTCAGGGGTAGGTATGGGTTTTTGGGTACAGGGGTATTTTATGGGTTCAGGGCTAGGTTTGGGTTTTGGGGTAAAGGGGTATTTTTAGGGTTCAGGGCTAGGTTTGGGTTTTGGGGTACAGGGTTATTTTTATGGTTCAGGGCTACGTTCGGGTTTAGGGGTACAGGGGTATTTTAGGGTTCAGGGGTAGGTTTGGGTTTTGGGGTACAGGGTTATTTTTATGGTTCAGGGCTAGGTTTGGGTTTTGGGTTACAGGAGTATTTTTAGGGTTGAGGGGTAGGTTTGGGTTTTGGGGTACAGGGGTATTTTAAGGGTTCAGGGTTAGGTTGGGGTTTTGGGGTACAGGGTATATTTATAGGGTTAAGATGGGTTAGTGTTTAAAGGTGTTGGGGTATTTTAAGAAGTAAGGGTGAGTTATGATTATGGGGTGCAGGGGTATTTAAAGGGAGCTGGGTGGACACCCGGAGCTGGAATGTACAGAACCTGGGAAGAAACAACAATGAAATATTGGGCACAACGCTCGCTTTTTTTTCCGTAATCCCGCGCCCCGCACACGCCCATGCCCCCAGCACACGCCCACAGCAAACGATATGAGACATGGCATGAAGGGCGGAACGTACCACACGCCCCCAGCGTTTGTCACGCCCACAGCACAATGCAGACACGCCCACAAGGGACTACTTTGCTGGCACGGTTCTTTTACCTTTTAAATGTATATGGTGGGCGTCTGCATAGCCTATGTCCTTCTGTTGCAACTGCCCTTTTCAACGCTATATTGGGTGTTGTGATTGGTGCTGTGGTTCCTGAGATTACCCGCCTCAAAGGTTTGGGCTCTCTCTTTATTATATTAGTATAGATATATTCACTGAAAAATCCTTAGGTTTCACACATTTTATAGTTAGCTGGACATTTCACTCATACAAAACCATTGAAATTCCCCCGTTATAGTTAGTTCAGCTAACTATAACTCGCGCGCCTGCAATGCATTGCTGATGACGTCACATATTACATCACTCATGACATGGTCAGTGACATCACTGATGACATCACTCATGACATTATCCAGTGAATGTGTTTCTTTCTGAAAAATAAATATTTTTTATATATGTTTATGTAAAGGTCAATGGAAGAATAAATGGGTAAATACGTGTCTAAATTGATGTTTTTTTTGTAAAATTGATTGTATAACTGACTTAAGTGTATCTTAGTGAATACATGTATTAATGAGTAATGTTTAAATATCTGTATCAGTGTCTCACTTTGTGTATAACTGGCTGCATGAGTTGGTGAGTAGCTACATGAGTGTGTATATGGGTTATTAGTTTGTGTTTTGAGTATCAGTATGAGTGTCTGTATGGTTTGGTGGGGGATATTACTTAGCATATAGATGCATGAATGAGTGACTCACTGTTTGTGTTTTGAAGACAGCATGTGTGCAGACTGTATGGGTGGATGAGTGTGTGTATGGTTGTGTTAGTGAGTGAATGACTGTCTCAATAGTGTCTTTATAAATAACTACATATGTTTTAAACTAGTATATGTGAGTATTGATGTATATAAGTGAGTGTATGTGAATGAGAATTTAAGAGTTCCTGTATAATTAAGTATGTGTTTCTATAAGTGATTCTTTAAGAGAGTAAGTATGTGTACGTTTCTGTAGAAGTAAGTTTAGTGATGTGAGTGTGTAGCTGTATATGCAAGTAAATGGATGTTTGATGGATGAGTATCGGTGTGTAACAGGATGTATAGGTGTATGAGTACATATGATGAGTGAGTACATGTATGAGTGACTATATAGAACTGTTGGTGAATGAGTGGATGTGTATGTAAATGTTGGAATTACTGAGTAGGTTGTTGTAACTGGTATTTGTATCTCCATATTTTTGAAACTTTGAGTTTCTATTTTTGAATGTGTGTACAAAGGTAATATTAGAGTGAGAGGAGGTCTGCCACTCTTTCACAAGGATGATGTCATCAGTGATGTCATGAGTGATGTCACTGACCATGTCATGAGTGATGTAATATGTGACGTCATCGGCAATGCATTGCGGGCGCGTAAGTTATAGTTAGCTGAACTAACTATAACGGGGGAATTTCAATGGTTTTGTATGAGCGAAATGTCCAGCTAACTATTACATGTGTGAAACCTATGTTTTTTCAGTAAATTTCTAAGGTTTTTTAATGCTAATTCCTAACTATAACGTGGCTGAAACCTATGGCTTTTTCAGTGAATTTTTAAGGTTTTGTAAATGATAATTCTTAAATGTATTAATTGTTCTTTTTTTATACTGATTTACTACATTGTTTTAAAGTATTTATTTTTAGATATTTTATTTTTTATATTACATTACATATTTTTAATATAAATTGGAAAAAAATGTTTTTAAAAATATTGACATTGTAATATATATTTTTTAATTTATTTATATATATTTTATATAGCAGGCAATGATATCCTATGGAAGGAAATTCAAGTTACTGGTAAGTACGTTTAAATTACTTTTCAGGATCAGTAGTGGGCTGAAAGATGCAGCACTGAGGTTTCTCCTGATAACAGGTGAGTAAATGGGAATTCGTAGTTCAGCTGATTGTTGAGGAAACTCCACACTTAGAAGAATTTCCAAGTGAAACGAGTCAATGTTAGCCTATGGAAGGAAATTCAAGTTACTGTAAGTATGGTTAGAATTACTTTTCAGGATCAGTAGTGGGCTGAAAGATGGAGCACTGAGGTCTCTCCTGATAACAGGTGAGTAATTTGGAATTCGTAGTTCGGCTGATTTTAGAGGAATATTTCGCTCAGTAGTAAAGGAAGGGGGGGCCTGAGGTGACATGTGTGCAAACACGCCCTGTGGCGCGTTTTAGGTTCGGGAATTCATTCCTCTTCAATCCTGAGGTCCTCTATGAGCCAACTAGCCCACCAGGTACCTCCAGTATGCGCCAGGGAGCTGCGTTGCAGAGAGGTGTTCAGAGGGCACGCCCCCTTTTTACAACATTCTGCAACGCAGCTCCGTGGCGCTTACTGGAGGTACCTGTTGGACTAGTTGGACCCTAGGGGACCTCTGGATTGAAGAGGAATTAATTCCCCAACTTAAAACGTGCCACAGGGCATGTTTGCACACATATCACCTCAATCCCCGCCCCCTACCTTCACCACTGTAAAAGCACGCCCTGTAGCACGTTCTAAGTTGGGGGATTAAGTCCCCTTGCATACTGGGAGTCCATAGGGGCCAACTAGCCCACCAGGAGCCTCAAGTATGCGCCAGGGGGCTGCGTTGCAAAGAGGTATAAAAAGGGGCATGGCCTCATTACACCTCTGTGCAACGCAGCCCCCTGGCGCGTTTGCAGAGGGGGAACTAATTCCCCTTGCCTACTGGGGGTCCCTGGGGGCCAACTAGCTGACCAGGAACCTCCAGTATGCGCCAGGGGGCTACGTTGCGGAGAGGTGTTCTAAGGCCACCCCCCTTTTTAAACCTCTCTGCAAAGCGGGCCCCCTGGCGCATACCGGTGGCACGTTTGCAGAGATGTGCAGGGAGGGGGCGTGGCGTCCTCCCGATCCCGTTTTTTTTCCTTTACTTTTAAGAAAGGAGGCCCCCCTTCTTTTTCCTTTTTTTTGGGCCCTGGGGACCCCATCCCCCAGGGCTTGCCCCTAATTTTTATTTAAAAAAAATAAAAATCAGGAAGGAGCCGTGTGGCCCCCTCCCACAGCCATGCTCTTCCCTGGGGACCCCATCCCCCGGGGCATGGTCCTTTTTTTATTTTTTTATTAGGAGGGGGGCTGCTTTGCCCCCCTTCTGTGGCCACTATTGGCCCCGGGGACCCCATCCCCCTGGGCCGGCCATTTAAAAAAAAGTATTTATTTTTTTGGGAGGGGGGCCACGTGGCCCCCCTCCCGGGCCACTTGTAGCCCTGGGGACCCCATCCCCCGGGGCTGGCCCACTCCGTTGGGTACAGCTAACATGCTGCTCCCCATGCAGAAAAGCAATCCGCTTTGGTTTTTAAAAGAGAGAGCAGGTTTTCTGCTATCTCTTTCAAAAACCAAAGCAGTTTGCTTGGTAGGGCAGGAGCCGCGAGGCTCCCACCCTACCATGGCAAACAGCAGTGTCCCGCGGGTAGGCACACCGGGACACTGTAGGAGCCGGCCCTGGGGGTGGCGGTCCCCTCGGCCATCAAGGGCTCCAGGAGGGCCCTCCTCCCACCTGTTAAAAGCCCCGGGGGTGGTGGTCCCCAGTGCTGGGGGGTCCGTCACGGATCCCCCAATTTAAATATTGGTGACCCAAGGAGGTGGTGGTCCCCGGGGCGTGTGAGGCGCTTGAGCCCCCCCCCACACAGGTTTAAAAAAAAGTACTAAAAAATAAGCTCCGGGGGGTGGCGGTACTTGGGGCTGCGGGGGGTTTTGAGCCCCCCGCATACTTTAAAATAAAACCCCGGGGTGGCGGTCCCCGGGGCTCCGGGGGCCTTAGAGGCCCCCCATCATGCATATCTAAGCCCCGGGGGTGGCGGTCCCTGGGGCTGCAGGGGGGCACTCGTCCCCCCCCCACACTTTTTCATAAAGCCCTCGGGATTTGGTCCCCCCGGGGGCTAATTAGAAAAAAAATCAGACTGGGTTTTTTTTTCACGGGGTACGCGTATCCCGCTATTTATTTTTTTTTACATGTTTTTGGGGGCCTTGGGGGTTCTTGTAGGACCCCCTGAGCAGGCCTATGGTGACAGGGTGTTTCTACCCTGCCCCTTTCCGTGTTTTTCACGTTTCTTTTGCTGCTTTCTTGTGCCTCGGTTCTACCCAGGCACAAGATGGCTGCTAACACTTCCTGGTTTGGAGTGTTGACAGCCAATTAGCATAAAGCTCGTGCTCGGGAAGGTACAGAGTACGGTACTTCATCTCTAGATATATCTATGATTTTACTTTTGATTTTCTCAGGAACTACTGAACGGATTTACACCATTTAACAAAAAGCGTAATCTGCAAACCGAACTCTACCTTTTTGCCAAATTTGGTGTAATTGCGTTCAGCAGTTCGGGCTGTAGCCTCACTTAAAGGTCCCTATGGAAAATTGCATGGGGAAAACACTTTTTGGGACCCTGCTTTTTTCTCGGACCCCACTTGACGAATCACCCCCAAACTTTCAGGGAAGGAGCGGAGCAGAGCAGGCCATTTTCTCTGAGAATTTCGTGAAGATTCGTCGACCGGCGCCAAAGTTATTTCAAATAGAATATTGCGGATTTCCTATGGAAACTAGGTCCTAACTACTATCATTGGGCTATAGTTGGGCTACATCTGGCTGATATTTGGGCTACATTTGGGCTCTTTTGTCTCTGGTGGCCATCTTGGGAGACTGCATATCAGAATTTTTTTAATGAAATATAAGAGGATTTGAGAAGTCACTCAAAATGTGCCCTAATTTTTCTTTCTTCAGCACTAATCATAATTTCTATGGCAAAATGAACCCCCTCATTTTGTTCCTTTGCAAATTAAATGTTTTAAGTGTTAACACTTTATTCCAATCAAGATGACTTCAGGTGTGCCATACTTTTGCCATAAGTAAGACTGTTAGCACTCTAGTTGTTCTTTAGAACACTCTGGGACATTCTGTCATTGGGCTATAGTTGGGCTACATCTGGCTGATATTTGGGCTACATATGTTTTTTTTTGTCTCTGGTGGCCATCTTTGGGCTACATTGGGCTACATTTGGGCTCTAACATATATATAGACCAATGTAGCCCAATATATATTTTTTCAAAATTAATTTTCTCAGCAACTACTGAACAGATTTACACCATTCAAAGAAAAGCGTAATCTGCGAGCCGGACTCTACCTTTCTACCAAATTTCTTATAAATCCATTCAGCCGTTCGAGCTGTAGCCTTGTCTAAACGTCCTATGGAAAATAACATGGGGAAAACACGTTTTGGGACCCCCCTTTTATCTCAGCCCCCACTTGACGAATCCCTCCCAAACTTTCAGGGAAGGAGCGGAGCGGAGCAGGCCATCTTCTTTGAGAAATTCAGAAAGATTCGTCCACCGGCGCCAAAGTTATTCTCAATAGAATGTTGCGGATTTCCTATGGAAACTAGGTCCTAGCTATAACTACCTACTGGCGACCGCCAGTAGGTAATATATATATATATATATATATTACCTACTGGCGATAGCCAGTAGGTATATATAGTTAGGATTATTCCTCTATGGAACTTTTGAAAATTCTATGTCTAATAACTTTGGCGTTTGTGGACGGAATCGGCTGAAATTTTCAGGAAAATGGCACATTTTGTTTCTGAGCAGCCCCTGAAAATTTGGGGGGGGGGGGGGGGGGTTCGTCAAGGGGGGGCCGAGAAAAAAGGGGGGTCCCAAAACGCGTTTTTCCCATGTTAATTTCCATAGGGCGTTTGGCCTCACTTTTAGCTCTAACGGCTGAATGGATTTGCACGAAACTTGGCAAAATTGTAGGGACTGTTAGCCCGATGTGCCTTTGCTGGGTCTCAATATATGTGCTCCAGTGGATTTTGAGAAATTAACGTTTTAAAAAATGTATATATCTGTGACAGCGTCCCAGATAGCGCTCCAGATCGCGTACTTTTCGCGTCACGGAGCTTTGCGAAGCGATGCTGATTGGCTCTCCGGTGTCTGTCAACATTCTAAACAGTCCGGAGCGGCCGCCATCTTGTCTCTCGGTGGGATCGAGAGACAAGAAGAGGTGAAAAACTAAGGGGGAATTTAATGAAAGGGGGCAAGGTGGACCCCTCTTGACCCCCTAGGAATGATGTTGGGGTTATTAAAGAGTCCCGTGGGGAAAATTAAAAAAATTTGATTTTTCCCGGTAGAAGCGCTTCTCGGTTCGCAAATTAACGGCTGAATGGATTTGCACGAAACTTGGAAAAATTATAGGGACTGTTAGCCCGATATGCCTTTGCTGGGTCTCAATATATATGCTCCAGTGGATTTTGAGAAATTAACGTTTAAAAAACAGGTATATCTGTGACAGCGTCCCAGATCGCGTACTTTTCGTGTAACGGAGCTTTGCATAGCGAAGCTGATTGGCTCTCCGGTGTCTGTCAACATTCTAAACAGTCCGGTGCGGCCGCCATCTTGTCTGTCGGTAGGATCGAGAGACAAGAGGAGGAGAAAAACGAAGGGGGAATTTAATGAAAGGGGGATAGGTAGACCTCTCTTGACCCCCTAGGAATGATGTTGGGGTTATTAAAGGGTCCCGTGGGGCAAATAATAAAAATTTGATTTTTCGCGGTAGAAGCGCTTCTCGGTTCGCAAACTGGTAGCGAAACGTGAATTCGCCATTTTGTGTTTTGATTTCATTAAATTACTAGGTATAAGGGGGTACGGGAGACGTATCCTGACCCCTTTTGTTTTCTGAGGGTGGCTGAGGAGGCTCATATATGTTGATACATGTCTTCCAGCGGCTGTGCGTGAGCGTTTTTTTTTTTGTTGCGTGACGTCTGTTAACGTTCGATTCGATGGAAATCAGGAAGTGTTGACCGCCATTTTGTCACTGCGAGTAAATATTTTGTTTTAAATAATTGTTATAAATTAATCCTTATTGATAAACATTGTCTGCGCCATCTTGTCTTTTTTGCAATGCCACACTTTTGTTGAGCACGGCAGCCATTTTAGATGCCTTGACCAGACCCACTCTCTGCACGCCGCCGATCCTCAGCATGGCTCCTCACCCTCGCAAGCATCTCCCCCACGCACTGGTCACCCCCGCTCTCTCTCTCATGCATGGGCCAGAAACCTCCTCCCATGTGCGCTGCTCTTCCCTGAGAATCACACCCTGTGCCCGCCCGACACCACCCTTTCACCCTATTCACTACCGCACCCTCTGACACTCTTCTTCCTCTGTGTCCGATTGTTCAGGCCGGTCCCAGGCTATCACCTAGCCCTGCAGATGTAGTTTATGGCCCCAGCTGTAGAGAATCACCCCTCTTCAAAGGAGTTACAGTAGATCTGTCACACCACACGCGTTCCTACTATCTGATAACCATCCTGTATTGTGCTTGGGGAGGGGATTCTCACTGTGAGGGTGTGTGGGACCGAGCCTGAAGCGGAAGATTCCAGGGATGCCTCTTTGTACATCAAAGTTTTTACAATTATGTGTCACATTATAAATATATAGTACTCCAACAAAGTAGGATTATAACACTTTAATAACTTTTAAATAAATAGAACGCAACAAAAACAGTAAATACATTTAAACATTTTTCTGAAAAAAGAAGCAGCAATGGTCAGTAGCTGTGTTTTGTGTGAATAGTCCCAAGGCAGCACAACATGCTGAGTTCTGGAGGGCACCCAGGTGATGTTACCTGGGTGCCGCACTGGTTTTTGGTATCCTACAATGCAGCTCCGAAAAACGGCGTGGGGCGTCCCGGGGGTGCGCGGGGAGGCCTTGTCAGTAGCGGTCTGTTGTGCGAATAGTCCCAAGGCAGCAGAACGCGCTGAGATGTGGATGGCACCCAGGTGATGTCCAGTAAGTTGTCGCACTGGTTTTGGCATCCTACAATGCTGCTCCGAAAAACTGCGTGGGGCGCCCGGGGGGCAGGGGGGGGGGGGGGGGAAGCGGCGTGAACGGGTCTCCCCAGGTGGAGGCTCGTCGGCTGTACTGGGGCGCCCCTTTACCGTTTCAGTTGCCATTCCGCCCGCATTTGCTACAGTGTGCCTCATCCGCCATTCAGCTGTTTATCACCCGCTCTTGCGGCTACAGCGTCTCGCTCACCATGTAGTTGAGTTGCGCCCACTCTTGCGGTGCAGCGATAGGCGGCTGCCACAGGACTCTTAAAATGGCGGACGGCTCTTCGGATTTGGGCCTGGTCCACTAACATGGCCCTGGGACACCTTGCAACTCGGACGTCCCCTGAGCCTTGAAGATTTTACAAAAGTCTTGGGGGCTCCCGACTCCTGCAGGCTTCCGGTGGGGAGCGGCTGCCATGATTGCTCGCGGAATGACCACGACGGAGCCACGAGATGGTGGTGCTCTCAGGCTGACGCCAGCTTTAGTCTGAAACATCTAGAAACAAGGTGGGGCTTTCATCGTTTGGGAAAAAAAATGTTTTAATCCAATGAAAAGTGATATTTTTAGGTCATATGATCAAGCCTTCCATCATTAGGAAACCAAAAGTAAAATGAACCAATGAAAAGTTTTATAAAGAAGTCACATGACCTGTTATGCTTACGTTACGCGCTGCTATAAAAAGCGTAGAAAATCCATTGGCACGTGAGGCGGCGTCAGTAGCGGACCGATGTGCGAATAGGCCGAAGGCAGCACAACGCGCTGAGATCCGGATGGCACCGAGGTGGTGTCCAGCAAGTTGCACTGGTGTGGCCATCCTACAATGCTGCGCCGAAAGTCAGCGTGGGGTGCCTGAAGGGGGGGGGGGAGGTGATGCAAACTGGCCTCTCTCGCCTCCCCAGGTGGAGGCACCTGATGTGCAGTGCGGCGCCCCTTATCTTTTCACTCGCCGTCCAGCAGAGTTGCGCCCGCACTTGCTGCTACAGTAGGCCGAAGGCAGCACAACGCGCCAAGATCCGGATGGCACCGAGGTGGTGTCCAGCAAATTGCCGCACTGGTGTGGCCATCCTACAATGTTGCGCCGAAATTCGGCGTGGGGCGCCCCGTTGGCCTGTGAGGTCGCGTCAGTCAGTGGGGGCTGTTTGAGAAAGCAATGTGATGCTGTGCGTCGCCCCCAAGATGGAGGCTCCTCGGCTGCAGTGGGGCGCCCCTTGGTGTTTCACTCACTGTCCAGCTGAGTTGCGTCTGCACTTGCGGCTACTGTAGGCCGAAGGAAGCACAACGCGCCGAGATCTGGATGGCACCAAGGTGGTGTCTAGCAAGTTGCCGCACTGGTGTGGCCATCCTACAATGCTGCGCCGAAAGTCCCATGGTCCGGCGGAACTTTTTTCCTTTTCCTTTCTGCATCTTGTCCCACAATCCGTTTAACCTTTAGACACGACCAGGTCCCTGAATGTGTGCAGGGGGACGCTATTGATTGAATCAAAATGGCGGCTTCACACAAAGCTGACTCAAGCGTTGCTGGTGATGCTATACAGACAAAAGATGGTTTTCAGTTTGTACATTCTTCAGGATTTTTCCATTCAAGTCTGCTTGAGAGTTTGTAGAACAATGGCTTTAGATCTTGCCCTCCCCTCTTTTGACTGTTGGTCTTGTTGCCTATGTCTTCAGTTGTCATTTAACTGAACCTTTTTTGACTGCCGAAAGGGGTTCTGGTCCGACCGCTGGTTGGTGGAGATATTTTGACTATATCCTGGACCTGCCCGGCCTCGCCCAAAATGGCGCCGGTATAAATGGGACTCGTACCTCCTTGTTGTGTACTGGTTGCACAACCTTGATATCACGAGATACGTATGCAGTTTTGAAGCACATGGCGGGCGGGAATGAGAATTGATTGAATATTTCGACATCCCTATTGATATTAAGTTCTGATGTGTTATTGATTACTGTACTATTGAAAGTTCGAATTAACGTCACCCATGGTACTTGCCCGCAAATGTATATCTAGATAATTTTATTGTAAGTGGCCCTGTCGTATTTTAATTACAAAATGTACGTCCACCGATTCCGAAACTGTTAGACACCTTAGTTCTTGCAACCTAATGGCCCGCTCGTTGCGTTCCTGTACAGTGTAAATGTCTCTTCATCATATACGATTCCAGTTTGCTCCGTGGCCGGCCCACGTGGTTATAGGCTTGTATTTGTATACTGACATTTTCACAATAAAGGTTTTTAAAACAAAACATGGTAGTAGTATTTACATTGGTAAAGGTTTTAATTTTAGTTTCTGTTTTCGAATCAGTAAAAGGCAAGTGAAATAAAGCAGTCCAATTACATGATGGATAAAAGGTATAATACGCAGGAACGCAGTAAAGATAAATGGTCAAGGGCTGTTGTGTTTTTTACTCCTGCAACATAAAGTGATCGATAAGAATCTGATATTCGGGCGTATCGGCAACTAAGACAGCAGGCCGAGCATCTTTTGCTCAACGGCTCCGTCATGGGACGAAGAAGCGCCCTTTTGCTAGAAAAAGGAATATATTTTACTTGCAGGACAGTTGTAAATTTTCCCGGAAAATGCATTAGCCTGGAACATTATAACATATATGTTTAAGAAAAAATAATGTTCGAAAGCAATAAAAAGCGTAATTTTTAGGTCATATGACCAAGCCTTTCATCATTAGTATAACAAAAGTAAAATGAACCAATGAAAAGTTTTATTAACAAGTCACATGACCTGTTATGCTTACGTTACGCGCTGCGCGCCGCGCCTCGGATCCCTTCCGGGAAGCTGCGCTTCGCGCACTGGAGTACTTCCGGGTGCGCTAACGCGGCGTGTCATATAACGCATTACGCAACAACGTAGGTCCAGAATATAGTCAAAATGTCTCCACCAACCAGCGGTCGGAACACAACCCCTTTCAGCAGTTTAAAAAGTTCTGTTACATGACAACAGAAGGGTCAGGCAACAAGAACCATCAGTCAAAGAGGGGAGGGCAAGTTGTTCCCTACCGGGTCACATTGGGGCGCTACCGGAACTGATCGAATTGGTAGTCTACAATGTTTCTGGATGTTTCAGACTGAAGCTGGCGTTAGCATGAGCGCACCACCATCTCGTATCTCAGTCGTGGCCATTCCACGAGCAATCATGGCAGCCGCTCCCCACCAGAAGCCTGCGGGAGTCGGGGCCCCCAAGACTTTTGTATAATCTTCAAGGCTCAGTGGACGCTTTCGAGAATGGGGCCCAAGCCCTAGCAGACAAGCGTCCGAGTTCCAAGGTTTCCCATGGCCATTTTAGTGGACCACGCCCAAATCTGAAGAGGCGGCCGCCATTTTGAGAGTCCTGTGGCAGCCGCCTATAGTTGCATCGCAAGAGCGGGAGCAACTCAACTACATGGTGAGCGAGACGCTGTAGTCGCAAGAGCGGGCAGTAAACAGCTGAATGGCGGAAGAGGCACAGTGTAGCAAAAGCGGGTGGAATGGCAACTGAAACGATAAAGGGGCGCCCCACTACAGCGTGTCTTCAGGTCAAACCGATTGTGGGATAAGGTCCAGAATGGAAGAGTCATCAAAAGGAAAAAAGTTCCGCCGGACCCCGGGAGCCGGCCGCCTATGTCGGGGGCGATCTTAGGCCACGCCAGGGCAACACGACTTGGGGAGGGGGCAGAAGTCAAGCGCACCCTACCAGTCCGCGCCACCACACCGTATGTTGAAAATCTGAAGCCATCGTTCTACAAACTCTCAACCAGCCTTGGATGAAAAATCTTGAATGTACAAACTGAAAACCAGTTTTTGTTTGCATAGCATCAGCAGCAACGCTTGCTATCAGAATGCATGAGTTTCATGCTCGATCGATTGAGCTAGCCGGATCAGGCAACAAAAAGTATAAAATAGTTATGTAAATAGTTATTTAATAAAATGTTTTACCCTGTTACTTTGCTGGTGTGTTGTATATATTTATAATATTTGCATAGAGTTTATCGTTATTTTGGGCGGGGTGGGTGGCGGAGCCGAGCTGTCTTGCAGCCATCATGGTGTGGAGCTCAGTTCATCTCACTAGTTTCGTATTTCTCATGAAGGGTTGTTCCTAATGTTTCTATTTTAGCGAGGTCAAAAAGAGATCCCATTAGTGGCCTACTGATTTTGCTTGATTATTTATTTTTTTAACACGATTTTTCACTATCTGCAAAGACTAAACAGAGTATTGCGGCTTTGTGCTTGTTAGTAAATAGAGAATGAACCAAAGAGAATAAATTCTAAAATAGTAAATGCTTGGATAACAATCAATCAAATGGAGAGACAAAAAGTCACGACGGATTACAACGGGGGCAAAGGCCTGCGTTAACTACCCTTCACTATCTGCAAAGAGAGAGTACTTCTAAGAGAAAAGAGGGGGGGGGCAGCATTTAAAGCACATCAGCGTGCATAAACACGAAAATGTTTTTACCTATCACGTACTTGACATTTGACAGCTTTTGATATTTGTTATTAAAAAACCATTGAAATTCAATGAAAAAACCATAGGTTTTAGCCCATATATAGTTAGGGATTAGCATTTTCAAAACCTTATTTTACTCGCATAAAACCATTGAAATTTGCATATATAGTTAGATGCGCTAACTATATATCGCGCACCCGCAATCCACTGCTGATGATGTCACATATTACATCATTCATGACATGCTCAGTGACATCACTGATGACATCACTGATGACATCTCAAATGACATCACTGATGACATCTCAAATGATCACTAACTATATATGGGCTAAAACCTATGTTTTTTTCATTGAATATATATATATATACTTTCCTGGCTAGGATAAACTTCGGACCTGCCGTTTGTGGGTGGCGACTAGGGCGGTGGAGGTAATTTACCTCCTGTTGTGGCAGTTTGCCCCCGTTCACTGTCTGCCATCCACGAGGGTTGTGACAGTTTGAGGAGACCGAAGGAGCGACTTTACTGGGGGAGAACGACAAAGGCAACATCGAGCCCTGCTGGCATGGGCTGCTGCACAAAGAACTACAACATTTTGAGCCCCCGCCATTTCACCGGCCCATTCTGCCTCACCATATGGCATTGTGGGAGTTGCAGTGCGAAGGTATTAATTTGCACAACAACAGGTGTGCTTCACGGCCAATGGGGGGAGGAGCAGAGCCTCGATTCCATCATATAGCAGCAGGAGGGACTTACCGGGACAATCTGTCGGGTGAAGGGCGCTGAGGAAGGCAATGCGCCGAAATGCATTTGCCGCCACCAGACTGTACGTTCCTGTCAATAAAGCTGCTCTGAAGATAACCTCCTCTGTGGTTGCCGCCTTCTTCCTTGTGTGGGAGGCATTTTTGGACATTGTTATGCGCTAACCAATGGCGCATTTGGATAACCCCTGTCACGTTTTTGGGAAGAAGCTCATTGGTACCGCCTCATGGCAAAAAAACTTTCCTGGTAAGGATACACTTCGGACCTGCCGTTTGTGGGTGGCGACTAGGGCGGTGGAGGTAATTTACCTCCTGTTGTGGCAGTTTGCCCCCGTTCACTGGCTGCCATCCACGAGGGTTGTGACAGTTTGAGGAGACCGGAGGAGCGACTTTACTGGGGGAGAACGACAAAGGCAACATCGAGCCCTGCTGGCATGGGTTGCTGCACAAAGAACTACAACATTTTGAGCCTCCGCCATTTCACCGGCCCATTCTGCCTCACCATATGGCATTGTGGGAGTTGCAGTGCGAAGGTATTAATTTGCACAACAACAGGTGTGCTTCACGACCAATGGGGGGAGGAGCAGAGCCTCGATTCCATCATATAGCAGCAGGAGGGACTTACCGGGACAATCTGTCGGGTGAAGGGCGCTGAGGAAGGCAATGCGCCGAAATGCATTTGCCGCCACCAGACTGTACGTTCCTGTCAATAAAGCTGCTCTGAAGATAACCTCCTCTGTGGTTGCCGCCTTCTTCCTTGTGTGGGAGGCATTTTTGGACATTGTTATGCGCTAACCAATGGCGCATTTGGATAACCCCTGTCACGTTTTTGGGAAGAAGCTCATTGGTACCGCCTCATGGCAAAAAAACTTTCCTGGTAAGGATACACTTCGGACCTGCCGTTTGTGGGTGGCGACTAGGGCGGTGGAGGTAATTTACCTCCTGTTGTGGCAGTTTGCCCCCGTTCACTGGCTGCCATCCACGAGGGTTGTGACAGTTTGAGGAGACCGGAGGAGCGACTTTACTGGGGGAGAACGACAAAGGCAACATCGAGCCCTGCTGGCATGGGCTGCTGCACAAAGAACTACAACATTTTGAGCCTCCGCCATTTCACTGGCCCATTCTGCCTCACCATATGGCATTGTGGGAGTTGCAGTGCGAAGGTATTAATTTGCACAGCAACAGGTGTGCTTCACGGCCAATGGGGGGAGGAGCAGAGCCTCGATTCCATCATATAGCAGCAGGAGGGACTTACCGGGACAATCTGTCGGGTGAAGGGCGCTGAGGAAGGCAATGCGCCGAAATGCATTCGCCGCCAGCAGACTGTACGTTCCTGTCAATAAAGCTGCTCTGAAGATAACCTCCTCTGTGGTTGCCGCCTTCTTCCTTGTGTGGGAGGCATTTTTGGACATTGTTATGCGCTAACCAATGGCGCATTTGGATAACCCCTGTCACGTTTTTGGGAAGAAGCTCATTGGTACCGCCTCATGGCAAAAAAACTTTCCTGGTAAGGATACACTTCGGACCTGCCGTTTGTGGGTGGCGACTAGGGCGGTGGAGGTAATTTACCTCCTGTTGTGGCAGTTTATCCCCCGTTCACTGGCTGCCATCCACGAGGGTTGTGACAGTTTGAGGAGACCGAAGGAGCGACTTTACTGGGGGAGAACGACAAAGGCAACATCGAGCCCTGCTGGCATGGGCTGCTGCACAAAGAACTACGACATTTTGAGCCTCCGCCATTTCACCGGCCCATTCTGCCTCACCATATGGCATTGTGGGAGTTGCAGTGCGAAGGTATTAATTTGCACAACAACAGGTGTGCTTCACGGCCAATGGGGGGAGGAGCAGAGCCTCGATTCCATCATATAGCAGCAGGAGGGACTTACCGGGACAATCTGTCGGGTGAAGGGCGCTGAGGAAGGCAATGCGCCGAAATGCATTCGCCGCCACCAGACTGTACGTTCCTGTCAATAAAGCTGCTCTGAAGATAACCTCCTCTGTGGTTGCCGCCTTCTTCCTTGCGTGGGAGGCATTTTTGGACATATATATAAATATATATCCATACTAATATAATAAAGAGAGAGCCCAAAACTTTAAGGCGGGTAATCTCAGGAACTACAGCACTAATGACAAGACCCAATACAGTGTTGGAAAGGGCAGTTGCAGCAGAAGGACATAGGCTATGCAGACGCCCACCATATACATTTAAAAGGTAAAAGAACTGTGCCAGCAAAGTAGTCCCTTGGGGGCGTGTCTGCGTTGTGCTGTGGGGGTGTGCTGGGGGCATGACAAACGCTGGGGGCGTGTGGTACGTTCCGCCCTTAAACACTAACCCATCTTAACCCTATAAATATACCCTGTACCCCAAAACCCAAACCTATCCCGAAACCCTAAAAATACCCCTGTACCCCAAAACCCAAACCTAGCCCTGAACCCTATAAATACCCCTGAACCTCAAAACCCAAACCTACCCCTGAACCCCAAAAATACCCCTGTACCCCAAAACCCAAACCTAGCCCTAAACCCTAAAAATACCACTGTACCCCAAAACCCAAACCTACCCCTGAACGCTTAAATACCCCTGTACCCCAAAACGCAAACCTAGCCCTGAACCCTAAAATACCCCTGTAACCCAAAACCCAAACCTAGCCCTGAACCCTAGAAATACCCCTGTACCCCAAAACCCAAACCTAGCCCTGAACCCTTAAAATACCCCTGTACCCCATAACCCAAACCTACCCCTGAACCCTAAAAATACCCCTATACCCCAAAACCCAAACCTAGCCCTTGTTAGGGATTGGAGGATAGCAACGAGGGCTAGGGTGAGATATTGACATGTGGTTAGAAGCAAACCCCGTGTCCCTTTTGCCACATTCCCCCATAGAGTATACGGAGTATGCTCTTTGGAGATGATCCCTGGACCACGTAAAGGGACACTCTACCTAGGAAAAGACGCTTGGCTTACTGCCGTGACCCACCCCCTTCCTTGTTCCTGTTTGATGCAAGCGCCATTCCCCTTAGCGTGTTGCTTGTTTCCTTCGTCCAGCTCGTATTCTCTGCTCTCCTAAAAGATATCGATTGGGGAGTTTCCAGAGATACTTATCCTGACACGGATTTCCCGCATTCCGTTGCTTCCCCGGCTCTAGAGAGAAAGCCGGTTCCTGTTACCTCAAGCACCGCTCGGTGCACATCTCGGCTGAGAATCCTAAGTTTATTTACCCGCATTTTTTGTGTATTGAGCTCTCTTCCCCGCTCGGTGCACATTACGGCTGTGAAGTCGAGATTTGTTTTTCAGGCATTAGGTGTGCCGAGTGTCATACACCTTTTGCGAAAGGCTAGAGAAGTTATATTTACTTATCCCCTTACCGAGAGAGTGTCGCTCCGCCTGGCGCTTGGTCCTGGGCCGGGTGTCGCCTCTCTTGAGAGAGTAGATGCTCCGCTCTTCGTTGCTCCAGAAGAGCCGGCCATTGCTCCTCAATTCCCAAGGTTTACTTACCTTATTATTTCTCTAGCCATTTTTCTTTTGGTCTGAATGGTTGAATGTTGTGTGAGAGAGTTATCTAGTGGCCCCTCCCCGTGCATCAGGTCTCCTGCCTTTACGAGTCCTGTATCTTACCCACTTCTCTCTTCAAGAACATTCCGGGACATACCTGGGGTAAGTGAAATGCAATGCTAATCACATGTCAATGTCTTTCTAGTTTGTATGCATAGCACAGTGTATTGGTACCCTCCTATTGTTTCCTTGCAGCATTTTGTGACCAGACAGACCTGTTTTCCTCCTGTGATTCCGCCCCACGTATGGGGAGAGTGGTGGAAACTCCTTGGAATTTTCCCCCATACTTTTTTTTTCACAACCAATTTTATTGAGCAAATGAGCAATAAAAAACGTGGCATCCCCAAGACCGGAGATCACCACGACAATATCGGCACAATAAATCACATAGACAGCAAATGTTTAAGCAGGTCTTAAGAATAGGCTCAGTATGAAAAACCCCCTCTACCCCACCCTACCCCCCAACCCCAAAACTCCCCCCCCCTACCCCCCAACCACACGTGTACATATAGCAATAGAAGAAAATGTGTAGGTGCAGCGCAACTGGAGCGTCGCAGCTTCGGGCCAACAATGTCTCTGCCATCAAATGTCCTCCTCTCGCTCCGCTGGGGGATCCAGGGACAGACCCCGGTAGTCGGCCCATCGCTTCCAAATTTTGTAGTGTTTGCGCGGGCAGCCCCTCGCCTCAAAGATCGGCCTTTCTAGGCCCATGAAATAATCCAGCCCAGCTTTCCACGCAGACAGGGGGGGGCTCTCACCGTTTTCCATGCCCGGGCCAAGTTCCGCTTGGCAACAACAAGCCCCAAGAGCAGCAAATGGCGCTTATATATGTTCCCCCCAATCCCATCCATGATGTGCAATAATCTCAGCCGATGGGTGCGGGGAAGGTCCCTGCCCAGGACCTCGGACAGACAACTCCACACACCCCTCCAGAAACCAGACAACCGACCACACGACCACACAGTATGTATCAGGGACCCAGGCACCGCTCCACAGCGCAAACATTCTGGGGATGCTATCAACCCAGCTCTCCACAGCCGTTCACGAGTATAGTAGGCGCGATGCAAGTATTTAAATTGGATGAGTCGGAGCCGGACAGCGATGGCGGTTCCACGTGGGGATTCTAGCGCCTCCCTCCAATCGTCCTCATCGAGAGGGCCAACATCCACCTCCCATGCCGCCCGAAGAGAGTGTAGGGTAGAGGAGCAATGAATGACCAGCGTCTGGTATATCCGGGAAACCTTTCTGTCCCCCAGATCCCCCATAAACACTTTCGCCTCAACCGGGCTGAACTCCGGTAGGGAGTCTAGGTTAGCGATGCTCGGGGTGAAGGCATGGCGCAGCTGCAAGTAACGGAAGAACTGGGACTGAGGCATTTGGAACTCCGTGCGGAGTTCCTCAAACGATTTAAGGGTGGTGCCGGACATGACCTGGCCCAGTAGCGTGATACCAATGGCTTCCCAGCCCTCAAAACCGGTCAGGGCCGCCAGCTCCGGGAGCAAACCATTGTGCCAAAGCGGCGTCTCGGCCGTTAACTTGCCCCACCAGCCCATGCGGCGCAGGGCCTGCCTCCACACAGCAAAGACCACTCTGGTAACCGACGGCAATACGCGGCGCAGGCGAGCTGAATACAGAATGGTGTGGAGTGTATGATCACCCATAAGCGACCGTTCCAAGGCATATGCCGGGTCCCCCCTATCACTGTACCACCATTCATTAAGAATAAGCAGTTGGGAAGCCTGGTAGTAGGAGAGGAGGTCCGAGGTGGCCAGGCCACCACAATAAGTAGACAAGAAGCATGTCTTCAACGCCACCCTGGCCGCACCGCCAGCCCATAGGAATCGACCCAGCACAGAGTTAACTTGACGAAACCACTGTGGGCCGATAGGGTACGGGAAATTCTGAAGTTGATACAGGAGACGCGGAAGCGCCACCATTTTGAAGATGGCCGATCTTCCAAAGATGGTAAGCGGCATCCTGGACCAAGTCTTGACATCAGCTTGGACCCGCTCCCACACTGGCAGGATGCCACGAGCCCAAGCCACGACGCGTGACTCCGATAGGAATATGCCTAGATACTTCAGACCATCCGTCGCCACCCGCAGTCCCTCAGCCCAGGGGCCAGTCACAACTCCGCCGCCCAGCACCCACAGGGTCGACTTATGAAGGTTGAGTCGAAGGCCAGAGATATCGCCAAAGACGCGCATGACCTCCAGAACCCGGGGACCCGAGCGTTGTAAGCCGGTGAGAAAGAAGAGGACATCGTCCGCATATAGTGCGATCCTATCCACCAGGTCGTCATTCCAGACAAAACCGCGTAGCTGAGCATCTGCCCGCACTCGGGACGCCAGGGGCTCCATAGCAAGGGCGAACAGGTACGGGGGCAGAGGGCAACCCTGCCGAGTGCCCCGACCAATTCAAAAGCGCCCGGAAGTGGCCCCGGCCACTTGGACTGAGGCCGTGACGTTAGTGTATAGCAAGCGTAAGTACGACAGGAACACTGGGCCAAGGTTAAGGCGGGTCAATAGGGTAAACAGGTAGGCCCAGCTCACAGAGTCAAAGGCCCTGTCCATATCTGCCAGTAGGAGTGCCGCCTGCTCGTCTCGAGCGCCCATGGCATCAACCGCCGCTTGCGCCCGCCGAATATTATGACGAGTGGCCCTACGGGGCATGAATCCGGCCTGGTCAGGATGGACCAGGTCAGTAATAAGGGGCAGCAGTCGGTTCGCCAAGGCCTTAGCCAGAATTTTGGCCTCGATATTTAAAAGAGAAATGGGCCGGTACGAGTCGTGTCTGTCCGGCGCCCTGCTCGGCTTCTAGAAAACCACGATTTCGGCATGGCGCCAGTCGGGCGGCAGTTCCCCTTGGGTCCGCGCTGCCTCCAGCGCGCGCCTATACTGAGGCCCCAGCTGGAGGTGGAACTTTTTGTAGAATTCGCACGGGTAGCCGCTCGGGCCCGGTGCCTTCCCTGTATACAGTTGTCCCAGGGCCTCCCCAAGCTCCTCAGCCATGAGCGGGGCGTCCAGTGCAGCTCTGGTCTCATCGGAGACGGCCTGTGGCAGCAAGTCTTCAAGATAGGCGGAGATCTCCTCCGTCTCTAGGTGGTCTCGGGAGGCGTACTGCGTCTCATAATAATGGGCAAAGCTAGCTGCGAGCATGTCTGGGTCTGTCACAACCGAACCGTCTTCCGCCGTGAGACCCGGCAACGTGAGAGGCTGGAAGGTCGCCTGGCACAACCTGTGAAGCATTGTACAAGACTTGTCGCCCCACTGATAAATCCTGCTACGCGTGGCAAGCCACGCCTGTCTGGCCTCGTCATGTAGGACCGAGGCGTACGATTGCTGGGCCTGCAGGAGCTGCCGTATCGCGTCCTCGTCGCCCCCATCTCGGCCACACTGTTCCAACTCCTCCACGCGGGTGGCGGCAGCCACAATAGCCTCTCGATGCTTCCGCCGTGCAGCCGCACACCAAGCAATATCAACGCCCCGTATCGTGGGCTTCAGCGCCTCCCACACCACCATTGCATCCACATCCCCCACTAGGTTATCTCTCCAATAATTATCAATCGCCTCACGCAAGTGATGCACATACTCGGGCTGCTGCAAATGCCACGACGACATCCGCCATCGAAACGGCTGTCTCTTCGAGGGGAGGTCTATAGTAGCCACAACTGGGGAGTGATCAGACAGACCTCTGGGGAGTATCGCAGCGTCCCTCACACGGCTCAGACAGGCACCAGGCACAAACAGATAGTCAAGTCTCGAGAAGGAACCATGCACCGCCGACACATACGTGAATTCACGCGCAGCAGGATGAAAGTGGCGCCAAACATCGACCCAGCCCAAGCTATCCACCGTTGCACGCAATCTAGTGTGGGCGGCTGCAGGGGAGGGATCCACAGCAACAGGCACCCTCTCTCTCTGGCGGTCCGAGCCCACATCCATAACCTCGTTCCAATCACCCCCAACCACAGTCAGCACATCCGGAATGTCGTCCCATAACGCAAACAGTCTCTCAGACAGGGCCCACTGCATGGGAGGGGGGGCATACACGCTTCCACAAACCACCTGCTCGGTACCCAGCAGGCCCTTGATGAAAACATATCGGCCCTGATGGTCAATCCATTGCTTTTCATGTACATATGCCACCCTGCGATGGACCAATATAGCCACCCCTCGTGAGCCCCTCGCAAAGCCTGCATGGTACACTTGCTGGAAGCCGAATCTCTGGAGGCTAAGGACCTTGGAGCCCAACATATGGGTCTCCTGAAGCAACAGCACATCTACAGCCTCCCTTTTCCCCCAGCGTAGCACAGCCCCACGTTTGATTTTATCAAGGATCCCCCTCACATTCCACGTCACAACACAAATGGCCTTATGAGGAGACACAGTCGTATGATCAGCCATCATCAAAGCAGTTCCCTCCAGCAGGCCCTCCGCGCCACCCCGGTGCACCCCACCATCCAATCGATCCAGCAGCAATATACACATGTGGTCCCACCCCCCAGCCCCAACACCCATCAGTCCACCCCAGGCCCAAACCCCCCCCCAAACACCAACAACAGAACAACGCCCCCCCTCGCCCGCTCCC
This sequence comes from Lissotriton vulgaris, assembly GCF_964263255.1. Taxonomy (NCBI): domain Eukaryota; kingdom Metazoa; phylum Chordata; class Amphibia; order Caudata; family Salamandridae; genus Lissotriton; species Lissotriton vulgaris. The sequence goes on from NC_141691.1 coordinate 585,204,897, forward strand.
CCCACCCCAATACCTCAGAGAACATTGAAGTATCTGTCGCGGCATGGAGAGACCCGGGTCCAGAACAAAGGACCCAGGGCCCGCCATACCAATGGATCCCAACACCCCGATCATCACACACTCACCACCCCCCAACAACACCCACCACTCGTGAGGGTCTGAGGCCCATAGAAGCCGCCTCCCGAGCCCCACAGCGTTCCCACCCATAGTCTCAGAGTGTCTCAGACGTATACAGACTGGCATGAATAAAGTCTCAATAGAACAGTCTCACCAGCCGATCCATCGCGATGTAGGGCAACACATTACCTGGCAGAAATAAGGTCCAGTCCCCATCAGATTTCAGCTGCCAGCATCGGAGTGTTCCGAATCCCTCGTGCCATTGGTCTGCGTTGCACTAGCGGAGGCTGACCGTTTCCGCGATCTAGACCTCCGGTGTCGTCCTTTTCGGTGTGGGCGGTTCGTCCGCTCCGGCGACGAGCCCTGGGACCCGCCTGGGTCCAGCCCCGGCTGGGCATGCGGCCTGAGTCTCACTGCTTCATCGGTCCAACGAAATACCTCCTCGGGCGTATCAAAGAAGTGCGTCCGGGACTGGTACACCACTCGCAGGCGGGCCGGGTACAGGAGAGAGTACTGGAGCTTCAGGCCCCGCAACTTGGCTTTGTCCCCCATACTTTTAGAGAACAGCCAATAGGCGTGTATGTTACACATCATACCTGTGGTTGTTTTTTAGAGGTTAAGGGGATTTCTCTTCACTTCCGTGGACTCTTGGGTGCCTGGTGCTTGAACCCTGACAGCCCTAAACCCTAAAAATACCCCTGTAGCCCAAAACCTATACCAATCCCTAAACCCTAAAACTACCCCTGTACCCCATAACCCAAAACAATATCTGAACCCTTAAAATACCCAAACACCCACAAACATATACCTCAGTACCCCAAAACATATACCCCTATACCCATCTGTGCATGTACACTTATGCCATGTGACACACAGACATGCCCTTAGGGCATGTGTGTGTGCCACATGGCACACAGGCCTGCAATTGGGGTGCTACAGGGTGTCAAAGTGACCCCCCGTTCCCCCTGCCAGGATTCAGTATTTACCGAATCGGTAAATACCGATTCGGTATTTCCCATTGATTCCTATGGCCTTCAAAGCCCATAGGAATCAATGGAAAATACGATTCGGTATTTAAAGATTCGGTAAATACCGAATCTTACAGAATCGGTAATTGGAAAATGAAAATTACCTACATCTCCCAACGGTATGATTCGGTATTTAAGAGTAGGTAAATCGGAATTACCTACATCGGGCCCTATGTGTTTTACTTTCATCTGATCTTCAGTTGGCTTCTGCTCTGTCGGATATGCCTTACCGTTTGCGATAGGGCTTGATACCCTTTTCTAGACCTCCATGAGTTAGCCTCTTTCACCTTGGCCTGCTTCTTGGCTGAATTATGCTCTTGTTTTTTTCTTTCTCTCTCGACATTTTATGCTTAGTACTATGTTGTTGATTACTCAGCCCATAATACTTATGTTTCTCAGCTTCAGGGAGGTGATAGCTTCTTCTATTATTTATATATTTGTATATGGAGTTTATTATCTATGTAAATAGCAGTGTGTATATATATCGTGTATATAGTTATATATGTGTTTATGCTACATTTCATAACAAGGGCCTACGTATAGCTTATGTGGATGTACCCATCATTCTTATCTTGCAGTCTCATCTTCACTTCGTGCCTATGTATGCACTAGCTCTTCTTTCCACCTCTATGGGTTCAATGCATTGAATGATCCCATCAGTGTCATTCTGTCTCTGGGACTTTTTTCTTAACACAAGAGTTGCACTTGTCAATACTTGTTGTTCTGTTCTTTGCCATTTGTTCGGTGGTTGCAATAATCCACGGTCCTCCACTGGGGACCTATTCTAAGGCTCCTTTCTCAGTGTCTCTCAGGACAGGTTTGCCTCGAATGCATTCGCTATTGCCTCTTGCCCTTGTTCCCCAGCTGCCCATGGGTTCGGCTCTTGGCTAATTTTTTCTGTGTTTGACTGACTTAATGATTTTCCAAGTCAAGGCCCTATAGCTGAGAGGCATTGGCTGTTGCCTTTGGGTTCCCATGTCACAGCCAACTATGGGTCAGATCGCACCCTAGGAGCGACTTAGTATTATATTTATATTGAATATTGTCCATGGACACACTTCTGTTCTCTGCCATGGGTAGCTCGATTCCCATCTTTTCACCGTCTTTATGACTTTACTTGTCTGTGATTCTTGCCACAGTTCTTATGGTGAAGTGTATGCTCTTGCTTACCTAAATTCCTAAGAGTATCTTATCTCATCTGTCTTATAAGAGGGATAGTTTTGTACGGTCAGTTTGCAGACCCTCCAGGATACTATTGCTTGGGTATCTATTCTAAGATAAAGATAAGGAATCTGCTACTAGTCGTCTCTAACAGATTAACAAGTTTCTTGCCTTTGGAAAAACTTATCTGGTGGAGACATAGTCTAGCCTCAGATTCCTTACCGACCCACCTGTTCTCCCCGTTCTGCAAACTGTTTCCATCTTACCTAAAAGATCCCTATCTTGGTATTCTCATACCCTGCATTTCAACTTCGTAATTGTTAGTTCAAAGAGATATTTATCTTTTATGGCACACTGTTTCCACAGCCAGTTTCTATGATGGCTCCTTGTTTTGGCCTGTAAATAGATACAGAAGAAACTGACGTCAGGGTATTGGGAAGGGGCATATATGGACTCAGGTGATGTCTCATACGTGGACGACGTCTATATGGAGTTGCACGGCACCCTCTACCTATGAACAGGGATACTGCTTAAAACGTTTTCGGATCCAGTCTGGCACCTGGGGAGAATTCTAAGGTAAGGAATCTGCGGCTAGAATATCGTCCCGATTCCGATCGTGCTAGAAAAGCCATCAGTACGACTCGGATCAGGAGGGCTTTCCGAGCAAGATGTGCTCCGCGAGTCAGAACAAGCGAGTACGATGCTGCTGTATGCTTACGGACTCAGTTCACTCCGGCTCCCATTGAACTCTATAGGAGCCCATGTACAGACGCGTACCAGGCTCCCATATTAGAAAAGGGGTGGGTGGGGAAAAGCGTAAACAATGTGGCAGGCACCCGATGGTTCCGGCCACAGTGTGCATGCCTGGATCAGGGGGACCCATGGGCAGACCCCTGTGACAGATTCGAAGGGCCCCCGGTGAAGGGGGGCCTGCTACGGCCCTCGAAGTAAGCTTCCAACAGCCGTACTTGCTCTGTCGGAATTTGTCTCCATAGCACAGCAAGATTCAGCTACGAACGAGTCATACAGACAGGTTTGAGTCCCAGAAACTATTCGGTAAGCGAGTACGCGATCTTTGCATCGTACTTGTTCGTTCTGACCTGTGTACGATTTGGTCGTAAACAAAGGCTACAAATCGGATCCGGGAAAGCAAAATCCGATTCAGAGGCCTTCCGAACGATATCGGAATCGGGCCCGATGTCTCTACAAGATAATGTGTTACCTAAGGTAAGTAACCTGTTTCTACGGAGATATTTTTGCAGTCTCTGTTTTCATATTCTTCCCTTTTAAGATCATATGGACAAAAGCATGAGACTTGCCTAGGAAATAAAGTTTGCACTATTATATTGCAATGTATTCTGGTTCGTACGTCAGCATGAGTTATCAATATATTTTGTCTCTTTTATTTCAGAACCAGGTATTTCTAAAAGTGTCAACGTGTCTGTTTTCCTCAAGGATAATTGCCCCCCAGCAGAGCTAGAAGGAAGTGCTGTTGTTTCATATAGCACACCCACAGGTGCGTGACCTAAAGCCGAAAATGAGAATCATGTTTGCCCGTCACAATGCTTTAAGATTTATTTACAAAATTGTTTCATCTGTTTTTTATGTTTAGTTTGTGCGATTGTGGCACCTATTAATTATTTGACTCTGTTTTCAATTAGTATTTCAACATATACGGTATAACTCTAATAGGATATCACAAATTAGGAAATGTACAGCCAAGGGTGCCTATGGGCCTAAGGGCCCTCCCTTGATGCACCCCCAAAAAAGTGGTCACAATTGCAGAGTCGGAGCGTTTTCATTACTTGCAAATCCGACACGCACTGCAAACAGCATTGCCCCGTGACTCCTCCCCTCCTGACTATTCCCCATTAGAGGACAGATTACTCGACGGCCACCTACCTGAAAAGGCTATTTCTTTGACTTACAGAAAACTCATTAACAACATAGAAGATCCACTACAGTCCCTACGAGAGAAATGAGTTGGAGGTGGGATCGAATTAGATGACGAAAACTGGCAGACGGCAGTCTCCTCCCCCAAAATTGTCCCCATCCCAGCGCGTCTCCGTCTGGTGCAACTAAAAATACTGCATAGAATTTACATTACAGGCCCCCAATTGACACACATGGGTGGTCCATCAGATGGGTCCTAGAGGAGGGGGTGCATCCACACGGGCACGTTCATGCACATCATATGGCAATGCGACCCAATCCAGGAGTATTGGCGCAAAATTCACGAAATAATGAGCAAAACACTAGAAATTGTAATTAAGCCAGAGGCCCCTAGATGCCTTCTTACCATCTGGGATCCCACTGACCTCAACACACACGCCATACAATGGGCCACACTGGGCTGCATGATTGCTAAGAGAAACATCGTTCAACTCTGGGGGCGCCTCATGCTCCTAAAGTTGGGGATTGGAAGAAAGATCTCGATTGGTGCATGCTGAGATTAAAGACAGCGTACGCAGCCCGGGGATGTCCCCGAAAATCGACTAAGAGTAGAGCTCCATGGAATGAACATCGAGGCAAAATGTGCTCCCCCCTGTGCCCCTGATTATGATGACCCCCCTCCCTGAGATTTCCAAACATTATCCTATTGTAGCTTTATTTACCTTGATTTCGCTGTGCTTCCTGTTATTGACCCATGTAGAATTGTACCTCTATTTCAAGTATCTTTAATGAAAAGATGTATATAAAAAAAAAGTGATCACATGTAAAGCACACAAATGTCCTAGGGGCGTGAGTGCACTACATGGCACTTTAAAAAATGCATTTTGGGTGCATTTTTTAAAATTGCCCATGGTTACCATCTACTTGAAATCAACAGTATTAGCATTTCCTAAATGCCCATTTCGCATTTAGGAAATGCTCTGTACATGTGCTTAGGGAATCGCAATTAGGAAATCCCTATTTGCGATTTCTTATTTAGTGAATCACAAAATGAGATTTCTACTGGGTAGGAATCACATTTTATTAAAATGTATTTATTGGTATTTAAGTACAACATATACAAAATCATGAACAAAGTATACATCGCAAGTATCACGTTATCAGTGTTCAACAGTGTTCACGCTCATGAAGACCAAAGAAAGAAAATAGAAAAAACATTAGGGAAGAACTTTGCAGCAATTTAAAAACACTGATAACATCAAGCACCAAACTTAGTGTTGCAGATGTAGCATTGGCTTCTACAGAGAAAAAAGGAGAGGACCTGTACCATAGTCAAAGACTACTGTGACAAATGTGACCATTCTACAGCTTTGTTTGAGCTGCTGGGGCTCCAAATGTATCGGTATAGCTTGGCTAAATTGCAATTATATGTCCAAGAAGAACAGGTGTTCAAGGGTTTACTGAGCCGTGAGTGCGGATCCATGTCAAAAAAGGACTCCAAATGTCACGTGGCATAGAGGCTTCTGACATCAGCTCCAAAAAGTAGGAATCACATTTTGTGACAGTGTTTAGGTCTTTGTACATATTGAAAGGCAGCATTGCATTTCTTAACAGACCCTAATTGCGTTTTGGTCAGTGAAGGAATGCACTTTTCTTTCTTACATCTGGCCCCTACTACCTGAACTTCCTCAACATTAACAAATTCTGTACCTGAGTAATTGTCGGTATCCAGATCAAAAATATACTACTCTTATTTTTCAAGTTGTTCTCCTGAACTGGTATGTCCTGATAACCATTAATTTTTCTTTTCTTTTTTTTTGTTTTTTTTCTGTTCCATGCATTTTAGGACAAACAAAAATAATAAATAATGAATTCAATACACACTCTGCGTTCTGCAAAGATACCCATCAAGTTGCAGGGACATCCTGACTTTTTTCAGTGCCGCTATGGGCACCCTTCCAATGTGAGCTGCTTTGGACACCATAACCAGAACTTTCAGACACTTCCTCCACCAACATAGGTCTTTTTGTTCTTAGACATTTACCCATGGACTTCTCTTAGTACTGACCTCTTCATCTGACAGAAGCCAACGTTTCTCCTCCTCATTATTCAAAGCTTTTCTCTTTATGCCATCTTTTATAAAGATTTAACAGTTTTCTGAACTGTATCCTTAATCGCCTTCATTACAATTTCCCTTCCTCTGTCATCTTCATATACTCCCAGATCCTTTGCCATACTGTCCTCTAATGCCAACACTGACTTTTTATCCCCTATTCATTTATTTTGTATTTACTTCTACTTATCCATTTTGTTATCAGAAAAGCGTACTGTCTTCACACCTAACTGAAAAACTGGGGCCAAAAAACACCCTCCTCAGCACGTTCTAACACCTCATGATTAAGCTCCCAATATGAACAACCACTTATAAGGTTCTTTTCTCTAATGCTTTGGGACACTCCTTTTACGTGCCCAATTTCCTCTAAAACTAGACTTCATTGTGAAGCATGCCCCAATCAAAGATGGCCACCCTTTGTAAACAAATGCTTGAAGAACACGAGGGCAGAATTGCTCTTACTTTCTAATGCGTGTACTTTGAATCGTAAGTCGTGCTTTTCAACCGCCACACCTCAACCGAAGCCTAACAAAGATTTTCCTCTCGTGGTATTTTGTCCCCAATTTTAAAATTTAAAACACCAAATACTATCTACTTATGTGCCAAACTCTTACATAAACATGTACAAAAGTAATGAAACATAGTGAGAATTCTTAATTTAAGACAAATTAACTACCTAAACAAAATTCAGTCCTTCTCTCTCATAAAACAATCCATTAATTGGATTGTAACCTCACATCACATACTTATAATCTCAAAATGATGCACTAATCCATCAGATAAACATAGATATACTTATTTGTTCAGAAGCTGCAACCAAAAGAGAGGGAGAAGATGGAATGTTGCGGGGGCTTATGGACTGAATGTTCTGGTTCATTTTATAAGTCATACAATGTTCTTTTAATGGAACTTTGAAATGTTTTCTTCCTGGGGGTAGTAAATAAAAGATATGGAGCCAGATGTACGACCCGCCAATTAGCGAGTCGCCAATTCCATCGCATTTGCGATTCGCTAATTGGGATGCACAACAGTGTCTTGAGACCTTGTATGCGATTCCCAATAGGGTCACAATTTGCATGCCTCATGCATATTAATGAGGCTGTCGCTATTTGCGACCCCATTGGGAATAGCTGGCACTCCCAGGATGGTGGACTGCTGGGATCAGCAGACCTCCATGTGTGGGACTGCTTTTAAATAAAATAAAGATTTTTTTTTAAATGCAGCCTGTTTTCCTTAAAGGAAAACGGTATTCGTTTCAAAAATAAAAATTCAACTTTTCAGTTTCATTTTTTAAGGGCTGGTAGTGGTCCCAGGGACTACTGGTTGCCCTTAAAAAATATTTGCACACATACTCACAAAGAGGAAGGGGTCCTCTGGGGCGCCTTTCCCGTTTGCGAATGGTTTACTACCCTCTTGAAGAGGGTGGTAAACTGCGAGTGTTTTGCGACCATAGCTGTTGGGGTCGCTATTAGAAAGGGAACGACCGTTCCTAGTAGCGAGTTGCTAAACACTTTTTTGCGACTCACAAAATACAGTTAGTAGTTGGCCCACAGGTTTTTTGCTTGCTCAAACGGGTCTAAAACCCATTTGTGCATGCAAAAATCCATCGTACATCTGGCCCATAATGCAGAATGCTAGCCTCCTGTTTTGCCATAAAATTCTGAGCTCGCAGTGGAAACTGGAAAATTTTGATTCTCCCTCAATTCATTTCGCTTTGGTTACCTCTGTAGGCGACGCAGTACAGATGGAGGCCCTGCATCCAGAGTTGAATCTCAAGCCATGGTGGCCGTGTGACGCCTGTGGTCCATCACAATCACCTACCTCCAACACAGCAGCTGCTTCTGCAGCACTTGCAGCAGAAAACTCGATGGAGATAGTGGCCTTAGCAAAGCAGAATGAATGACTAACTGCCAAAGACCTTACTAGAAACATGCCAACAGAAATTGTTGAAGTAGGGCCTCCTTTCTCCAGCTATTACCATATGAGTTCCCACACAAGATGTCTCATTATCGATGCCAATATTTAATTGTTGTACAAAACTGACCAATATTTGCAAATTTCTCCTTTGTTTCACAAACCACATTATATTGTCTATCTAAAATATCAGCATTACTCTGAAATCTTACAGACTTTAAAGGTAATCACCTAATTATTCCTAGGTTTACCTGCTTTACATTAGCTCCTAATGACTGTGCAAGTTTGCCAATTGAAATAAAACATTTCCTTCAAGTGAACACATATTTATTTGTTCATTCTTTAGATCATAAAGAATGAACAAAAAAGACATCTCACCTGACAGTTGATTCTTTATCATTCGGCCAGGACATCTAGGCATACCTTTTAAATGCTTAAACTTATTATCAATAAAGCTTACTATTGGAATCACCTCATCGCATCAAGACTTATATATGTACTGGTTGATCTGAAACTGAATAGCGCAACTGTGTCTTCCTTGATGTCTCCAGCTTTGAGCATTATGCTCACAGCACATTCACAGCTCCCAAAATGCTGGGTCCTCCTGTGTTCAGCTGATGTAATGGGAAGTTGTCAAGGAGACATTTACAATTTTTAGCAAACATTATCTTCATGCTGCAGCAACAAATGGTGGACGGAATGCTGAATAAATCAAGCGTTCACCCCCAGTCAAGAGATCTGGGTTAATTCCATCATTCTTTTGCTCACTACGCCATCCCAATTTTGACCAAGCCATATGCATATCAGTATGCCCCTGCTCCTTATGGGAACAGTCCAGCCCAAACTGTCAAGCTGGGCCATCCCTGGACCGGAAACAAGCATCCTGGGTCTGGCTTCAGGGTAGCACCCCTTCATTAGCCTGGCTAGCCTGAATCCAGTGGCACAGCGAGCAAGGGACCCACATCTGGGAATACCTATCCCACATAGGGCAAAAACTGCTGCAGCAACAAATGTTTGGGATGCTTAATAAATAAAACATTTACCCTCAGTCAAGAGATGTGGGTTAAATCCGTTGTTCTTGTGCTCTCTGTCTTTTGCGTAAACAAAAACTCTGGCTTAGGTCTACTGTCATGTAGTTATACATATTTATTATATTACCCATACGGGACCTGCACGTTTGGATAACATAAGCTGTGGGTTTGGTGGCTGACTGGCTCTGAGCACCCATACCGAGAATGTTGGCCTTTCTGTTTTAGCTAGCTCACAGTACCACTAGAATTTCCTCTTATTGGGGAAAGAATACTTCCTGGCAACCTCCGAACATGTGAACCCTGATTCCCCAGGATCGTGGAAACAAGGTTCTACTTTTTGCTCAGTCACTCGTGCTCACTTATTCGGTCTCAGAGACTTGCACAGAAGAAACAGTCAGGCATGTTACAATAAAAATGTATTGCACAGTTTTTCTTCTAGTGTAAAATAAATTTGCTGCAACAACCGTTAGACAGTAGCAGATGTATATGATTAGCAGTACAGGGAAAATAAAAGGATAGTACAGTTCTACCATCTTGCAATAATCATGAATATGTACATAAATATAAAAGGCATGATAAAAGTGTGCCTACTCCTAGGGTGCCTATCTAGAAGTACTTAAGTGTATCTAGCATGTGAGTAGGTAGGAAGCCAAGAGTCCCTCTAGGATTTAGTCGAACCCCATTACCTGAAGTGAGAGAGTGTGGGACCCCGCGAGGGATGTTTAGCCCACTGTCATATGGAGCGTCTGCATGCAGGATCCTCAGTGTCTCTGGTCAGTGTGTCGGCTAGGAAGTCTCGGTTCCCTCTGCCAACCTTAGCAAGATGTGCTGTATTTACACTAGAAGTATTTAGGGTTTCTTTGTTCCTTGTTTCTTGTATTAGCCATTGTTGGATTTGAGGATGACGTATGGGATGAACCTTGTACGTAGGTATGGTGGTGTATATGGTGTAGCCCCTGCCTGGTTTTCCAAGAACCCTCATGAATATTCATTCATACTGTATGAGTCCACTGATAAAGTTATAGGATGCTATTGTTCAGGAAAAACACTCCTGCTGCGCCCAGGACTAGAACTAGGTAAAGGTTCAATCCTAAAGGCTCGTTACTGTGTAGTATAAAGGAGATAATGCCGGTGAAGGTGTATGATATTACCCGGGCCTACATTAGGGTACATATATGAAACATAACACTACAAGGTATGCGTTCACACTCACTGGAGACATTAATGAACTTATTTGAATGCACCAGCAATTGAATGTGAAGAAGCAAGTTGTTGTAGCTCCACACAACCCTGTTCAATACATAGTTGAAATGGTGCTTGTAGGTTACTGACAAACCCTAAACTGGGATCCTTGGACGCAATGGAAATTTGAAAAACCCAGTTTTCTTAGTCACAATATCACGCACACATTGCACTAAGAATAAGACACTTTATGCTTGAAAGTGTTTACTTTAACCCCTCCCTGTTCCGTCACGAGCCTCGGGTGGGCTGTGCTAATGAAGAACGGTTCCGTCACGGCCCGCTCGCCGCGCCTGAGCGGCGCCAATTCTGCGCCTGCGCTGACATTCTAAAGAGCGGGCGGGGCCGTGACGGAACCGTTCCGTCACAAGCACAGCTCACCCGCGGGCTGTGACGGAGCGGTTCCGTCACGAGCGCGGGAGCGCCGCGCGGCCCCGCCTCCCCCTTAGCACTGCAGCGGAATAGCCGCCGCAGCGAAGGGGTTAACAATCCAATTCTGTTGCTTAGCACATCTGAAATAACAACACAAAATATTATTTAAGCAGCACTAAGGCATGTTGCAAACAACAAGAATAAAATGAACATTTCTACCATAGTTAGAATGTAATCTAGCATCCTAGCACCCTAAAACCTATTTTTGTGCGTTATACTATGAGAGCATGGAGTAGCATAACTTTCATATAGAGTTTCATTGGGAGAATCAAAGCACTGCATATCTGTTTACAACAAAATGCTGTAGTTATCAGCAGTTGGAAGCAAGTGTTCCCTTGAAAGGAAAACACCGGCAGCAGCTTCTCGACTCCTGGACTTGGCTCAGTATCAGCTTTCAGTGCATAAGTGGATGCTGCCGCATCACAGCAGTCTCAAGATCTTTTAGCAGTATCTTGTGCAATAATCTGGGATGAAGAACCTCTCCTGACAAATGGTTGATTGGTGTGCCTTTTATACTATATCTTACCTGAGATAGGAATGTTTCACATAAACTTAGGTATATTTGACATGTGCATCAATATGCTAGTTGTAGAGGCATTCTTTTAAATAAATACGTTGAAAACATGTCCATTCAGTTGAGTACACTTTTTATGTTGTTATGATTATCTGACCTTGAGATAGAGATAACAAGGCACTTTTTCCAGACTGATGTCGCAACAAATGTCTTATCAAGTTCATTGTCTGCGCATTAGGAGTTATTTCGATGTCATTGTCTGAATGACTTGACTCTTTCGCGAGTTCTTAGAAAGATAAGGACAGGCGACATCTGTGTCAGAGGTAGACATGTGAATGATTAGACAAAAATAAAGAAAATGGAGTCTCAACCTGCTCAAGATGGAGTCGGGCCTTAATGACTTTGCATCAGTCTCTCACTGTTTTCAGACCTTCCCTGGTAGCCCACTGCAAAGGTCCTCGTGGGACTTTGCCACACTACCAGAGTGTGACCATGTCAAGGGGGAAGCAATGTCTGCATTGAAGGTCCAATTAAATTTAGAATCTGAGCAAAGCTGTCATGCTCTTAGGAATCTGTTCTGGTTCCCACAGCCCATCTCTTTAGAACTCATTTCCAATTAGAGTCTCCCCTTGCTGTCCCTTTGTTGGGGGTGTGCATTCAATCCTGATTGGTCACACTTGCTTGAGCGATTGGTCCAGAAGCAGGCTCCCTGTGGATACACCTGCAGGATATGCTTCAATATTGCCTGGATACTTTCCTAAGACTTTCTTGCATGCTCTCAATGCCAAATTAAATGCCAAAGAGACCTCCATGGTTCCTCTGCTCAAAGTTTGAGCAAGCGCCACTGATTCCAGAGGTACTTCTAAGATGAGGTCAAACTTGTGGAGTGTGATTATCTTGGTTATCCCAGCCTTTAAGTGCTTGCCTCAACTCTGATTGACTTCACCGCCTGTAGAGAGACAAACTCCATGCACCAGAAGGGGGACATCTTGACCAAGGAGGAGTAGAAAGTGGCAAAGCCTTCATTAATGGCTTGACTCATGGCTGCACTGTGCTTGAAGCTCAGCGCCTCTTCTTTGCGTAACCTATAGATGCTGGTAGCTGCCATAAATTGCTCTACTAGTGCCCAGACCAGAAGCAAATGCCTGACTTTCTGCCATTGGTTCTTAGCTAAGAGTTTCAGTCTCCTATATTTATGAATCACTGATTTAATTTCTACTCCACACCACCTGGCTGAGTCAGGTGTGCAGGTGGTTACCTGCAAAACCTGATGTATGGACGTAGAGGACAATGGAAACTGGCCTGGAGTGACCTCTACAGCCAACTAAATCTCCAAGAGATATCTCATGGCCCAGAAGCTCTCGTTCTCTCCTGTGATGTGTTGTCACCTCAAGGAACTTTAATATGGTTGTCTGTTGCCACCTCAAGGAACTTTAATGTGGCTGTCCCCAAATTCTTACACAAGCCTTTCAAGCCATTTGCATCCTGTGGCGTAACACTCTTTTGATGGAAGATGACCACATACTTGGCCATATCATCAGCCCAGCACATAAGTAAGCTTAAGGTCCTTTGTACTTCAGAACCCTTCCGGATTCCTCATAGTTTTATGGGTGTTAGTGAATTCCTTTAATATTGTCACACATACAGGTGAAAAGGAAAGTTGAGTCCTTCCTGAGTAACTTGGACTTAAAGCATGCTTTGTACTTCTTTCTAAATTGAGCTAAGGATCTTTGTTTATCAGACCGACTATTTGTGATCTTAGGGGGGATAATACAGCAGTAAAGTGGCTACTGAATCCACCATTGCTAGATGATTGCCCTCCTTAATCAGTCATGGCACCACTGTGCTTGGAGCCCATGTCTTGGCATGGTACTATATGTGTTTTGAAGGCATTGGTGACTTTTTCTAAGCAGCATGTACCTTTCACACATGTATGTTCAGTGGCTACTACAGCTACAGTACATGCATTCTGCCCACTCAAAGCTCCATATGCTTCCAACTGGACAGTTGCTGCCTTCTTTGTCCTACCCCCTTACTCATTCTGAGTTGCTGTGTATTCTTCTCATAGGCGGAACACAAGAAAGAGCCAGGACATAAGAGCAGGGTATCATCACCTTTATGATGAGTCCATCACCCTTAGGGCCTAATTGCAAGTGCCCCAGAATTCCTTGTGGGCATGGAAACTCTATTTTCCTCCACAAAGGGAATTACAAGGTCCGCAAAACCAACTGTGACTTGTCATCTTTTCCCTGTAAATATTGGCTGCTGAAAGCTGCTGGAGTCTCTGAAGGAAACTGTATGGGTGAGTACGGAATTATCAGGAGAATAGCACCTTGATTACCAATTTCCTCTTGTAAATTCGTATTTCTAAGGGTTCAGCCTGTAATCCCTGTTAGTACCAAGGACTCAACAGACTGAAGGTATCTCTAGTTTCTTTTGTGATCATCAAAGGAAAGATTGCCTCCTTGTTGTCACCATACAGTTAACTCCTTCACTGCGGCGGCTATTCCGCCGCAGTGATAAGGGGGCGGGGCGGAAATGCGGCGGGCGCATGCTGGTGACGGAACCGCTCAGTCACCAGCGTTGGTTGCGCTGTGCTTATGACGGAGCGGTTCCGTCATGGCCCCGCCCGCTCAATAGAACGCTCAGCGCAGGCGCGGAATTCGCGCCGCGCAGGAGCGTCGGGCGGGCCATGATGGAACCACTCCGTCATCAGCACAGCGCCACCGCGGCTGATGACGGAACGGTTCCGTCATCAGCAGGGGAGGGGTTCAAATACCTGTGAAAGGTGTTAAGTGTCTCCAAATGAGGGTTTTAGTTAGAAGGCAAAAGTCACAATAGGAATAAGAAGCTCCTTGCCAATACTAGTAAATCTTGATTTTAATTTACCTCCCTGACACAGTATTGAGAAAAAAGCTAAGCATAAGCTGTTTTCGAAAAAAGAAGCCAAAAAATGCTTAAATAACAGAAAATAAAATCAGGGACACAATGGTGTAGAATGGGTGAAAAATGTGATGAAAATTGGGGAAATTAATTGCATTACTATTTGTCCTTTTATGGCAAAAGCATCCTTATATTTGCTTTAATCAAGAAATGATTTCATAGGAAATGTTTTGTATTGGGAATTTTAGGAATCAAGCACTGGAGATGTGTAGATTTGCAAAGTCATAGATATAAAGGCTAAACACTCCAACTCTTTCCTGAGAATGTCGTTTCCAAGTTGTGACAGGCAGAGAAAAAAACCCGCAGATTTGACATCCTTCGTGCCAGCTCCCCAGCACTTCACATCACAAGCAGAACATCTTGCTAAGCATCTCTCCTTTCACAGAGAAACTGGAGCTGGCTGAGCGCTGTAGACCAAAACTCCACACTGCACATCACACAATAAGTCAGAACCCTCTACTTCTTTGTTAGCAAAATAAGCCACTTTATTAGGACAGGTGTATTTCATAAACTTCATGTATACAAACATTGTAAACAACTAAACCTTACTAATACATGAACATATCTAAAGATTCCGCTCCAGACTGTCCACCCCCGCAAAAAACAACTTAACTAAACTAAAAACCTATGACCTGTCTTATAGTGGCAACTTAACTTTCTTTCTGCGACCCTTAAATGATGCTCATACAAGTGCTTAATGTTAAAAACAAAAAAGGGGTAGGTGGTTCACCTAAATTACTCTGACATCGTAGGCACTGCCACAGCGAGTGCCGTCCCGCCCCAAAACAGGCCATATATAAGCCCTGCCCACATTACCTACCTACACCTATCCCATTACATGGGCCGTCTCATTGTGCAAAAAAACCCAGGGATAGACTGGTTCGTGCCATGCTCCCCCTGGGTCCCGCACCAAGCATGGAAATCAACACCTTGGTGTTCTCCTCTTGAAATGTGCATGGCAGGAGCGTAACGCAGGCCCCTGAAGCCTCTGTGATGCTGGTGGCGAGGGGACATTCAGAATAGCTCTATGCATTTCTGAGGGGTATGGGGGGCTTAGGTGTCTCGCGCCACATTCTACACAGGAGCCTCACCATTTTACGTTACTCTGGCACGAGACCAGTTGAACGTGCCGCTGCCTCCATTGACTCTTCTTCTGAGAAGTGACAGTTAAATCTGCACCTGTGGGTTTAATGAGAGCCTCTGTATCATTAACTCCGAGTGTGTGGAATTAAATCCCACTGCAGTGGGTCACTCCTAAATAATCCTTACTCTGCAGGTTCTTTTGCAGTAACAATGCTCTCCCGCTGATGCCACTGCCAAAGACGTTCAAGTCGTAGGTAATTGCCCACAGCCCCCGCCTTTCAAGGGGCTTCGTGAGAAAGCGAACTTTTTATCTTGCTGTTTCTGGCCTGTGTTTATTCTGTTTCTCTATCTAAATCGTCCTACCTCTAGCCCTCCCTACCTCTCTGGAGAGAATTTTTAAGGTCCCTCCAAAACATATTTCATCTGTTTGTGTGACCTTGGTAAAGTTGATCAAAAACATTTAGTATTGTTTGGACTCATATGAGCCTCAATTAGAAGGAAGCGGGCAATCAAATTAAAATGTGTTCCGTACAGTGACTCTTAAAGTGTCTTGACCAGAGCCCCCAAAGTCCTTAAGATGGCACTGCTCGCTGCCATCTATTAGAAATGTCACACAGATTTTCATATTGAAGGAAATTGCCAAGGAGGTGCATATGCACAAAGATGAGGGTGCACCGACATGTACCTACCGGGTGCAATTCTGATTTAAGCATCTATAGAACATTGTCATGGCCCTCGCGCTGATAAACGTCCATGGACTAAGACTAACAGATTCACCGCCAAGTAACTTTAACCTATTTCACCTGCCTTTAGAGCCTCTTGTGTCGACTCGTGGCTTTTTTATTTCTTATCTACAAACAAGGGCTCGCCCGCGCCGTGCCCTGCATGTAAACACAGAGATACACAGACGCATAACTCAAGCGGATCTCATTGGCCCTTACGGAAACTACGCATATCCCTGACAGCAGTTAATGGTGTGTTTCTGTAACAGCGCCGCCTCCAGCCGCTCGGTCACTTTTTCCACAGCCTTCAAAGGTATTTACATGAATTGTTGAAGGTAAATTGTTGAACTTCCAGACTCCGGATAAAAACACCGAGAGCACTTAGAACGGGCCTACTTCAGCCTGGCGTCCTATGTCACTTCACTAATGACATGTCACTGAGTTATAGCCTCTCCGGAATGGAAAACCGGGATGGAGCTTGAATAGCAGAATATAAAACCGACGCTCCAGTGGACACAGAAGACACAGGGAGAGGAAATCAATCCTCTGAAAGCTAAACATAGTTCTGCAATATGGAGAAAACATCCGTGAGTTCACCCGAAGCGTCCTGCTACCAAACACAGTGTTTGCAAGTGGAAGTCGGAAGGGCCTTCTGGTTAGGGCTGAGCTGTGGGAGGCAGACGTCCTTGACGTCTGGCCTCAGGCGGGCCCCCCCGTGCCCGGAAGAATTATTTATTACTGACAGTGTTCCACTAGGCTGAAACTGCATGTGGAACCATGTACTGTGAAAGGGCACGCTGAAGCAACTGAAAGTTTATTATACATACACTGAGAATCCAGTGTGTACCAATGTAAACTAGCAGTAATATCAAATTCCTGTTTATTTATTCTTTAACTAATATAATTAATCTCTAGCACAAAGAAACTTGGATAGATTCTTGGATTGGAGCACGAAACTAAACGTAGCAACTAATAACCACCCGGTTATCCAGTAACCTTGTGTCAGAACCCCTTTCAGAGGGCTGATGACTTTTACTCCTGATGTTCATCACCCACCTTACTCTGGGTTCTGATATACTAGGCCTGATAATACCCCTTAAGCACTTGACTCTCAGTGGCAGTGTGGGTCGAGCAGTCCAAGGCATCTCGGGTATGGGGGAGAAGTGCAAGATGTACATGGAGACAAAACCTAAAATACATTAAAAAAAAACAATAAATGAATGTCCTTTAAGATATTCGTTTTTATGACAAAAGTTGTATTTATATATGAACACAAAGTGAAATAAGACATATACAAACAATACGTACTGCTTTTATAAGGACAAAACTCTAGCCCTGCTCTGGTAAGGTCCTGTGTTCCACTCTCCTGTCTGCTGATAGTGGTTGTTCACCATTTATGTTAGGCAACATTCAATTAAGGGAGAGCAACACATCATCTGCAAAAAGTGAAATTTTAGAGTCAAGGGGATGCAGTAAATTGCGGGCACAGCTCTGAATTTCGAGGTAAGGGTTTCTATACGAAGCATAAATAAAAGTGGGGAAAGTGGGCACCCTTGTCGGGTACCCCAACTTAGATGAAAAAAGTCTGAGCCCACTTTGTTAACCATGACTCTCTCTCGAGAGAGAGAGGATTTGCGTAATTTGCTTGGACCATGGCGATAAATTACTCATGAATGCCAACTTTGTGGAGGATGTGAAACAGAAAGGACCAATCTACCCGGTCTAAGGCCTTTTCTGGATCTAATGCTTAAATGATAGCTGGAATCTATTACTTAATGGCTTTTTTGAACTGGTGGAATATCTTCCTCAAATTATCATGTATCTCCCTCACTCGGATTAAGCCTTATTGGGTGGGTTGGATTAATACGGGCGTGATACCTTCTAATCTTGTGGAAAGAATCTTAGTGTAGAGTTTTACATATTAATTAAGCAACGCCATAGGCCATTAAGAAGAGCAAAATTGTCGATCTTTCCCCTTTTAGGGCTAACTGAGATAAGTGCTTTACTCGTTGAAGGAGTGACTATTTTAGTGGTTGCTATGTAATTAAATAGGAGGGTAAGATGGGGTATGAGTTCAGCGCTAAAGGTTTTGATATTTAACATTGCCCTGACGAAGTTTGTCGGTGATTGGTCGAAATTGTTGTCTCTGAGTCAACGTCGCTGGTGCAATATCCTAGAAAACAAGCCATTACACACCCTGGAAGGTCACCTTCTCGAGATCCTTGCTGTCTGAAGAACGGCGTCCTTTGTTTTGAAAGAATTTAGCCGCACTACGGCATCTCTGGGGCGCTTTCCCTTGCTGTGATTGAGCAGGCCCACTCTGTGGACAAAGTCCAACTTCAACTTGGGACCCCCGTTCCCAACAGTTGTGAGAAAAGCCCCACCACGATGGCCTCCAAGTCAGGTCCCTCGGCCCTTTTTCTAAGCCTCACAGCCTGATATTGTCACACTGGGAATGATTTTCAAGGTCCTCACGTTTGAGAAGCCTTGCTTTAAGGTGTGCTTGAAGGTGGTCCATGGAGCTCTCTAGGAGTTCTACCCGCTGCAACAGGGTGTGGCAGGTAGTATCAAGATCTAGTGTCCATGTGCCAATAGAATCCACATCTTGTTGGAGAGCAGTGAATTTGAAGTTAAGCTCAAATCAGAGGGCCTCTAAAGAAGGGGTTGGGTCAGTCTTGAAATCTTCATGTAGTTCCTTTTGAAATCTTAAAGGAAGGACATGAGGTCTTTCTTAGTCATGGCCATATTTTCTTCTCTATGGGGAGATGGATGAGAGTTCTGTGAATCTATTGCCTAAAAATAACTGGAGACTCTAGTCGTCTGAGGTTTTTTCGGAGGCATGTAGAGTGTGGCTGCAAAAGGTGGGTAGAGATTGTGAAGAAACACCGTTAGGGCTTTTTGGATGGCTCACAGTAGGTCTGTCCAAAAGTCCAGGTTCCCCCAGATACAGCGTGTGGCCCAGAGGGCAGTTAGGAGATTAGCAGTTAGCTACTGTGTCCCCTGCAAAATTTATAGAGGAGTTTGGTCCGAAAGGGAGCTGTTAATTGATTGCCTCCGTAGTTGTTGTAGAACCTGTAGGTGACAATGGCTAGAGGACCAGAATGCTAGCATAAGGGGGTCAAAAGCCAGGTGGATGTGTGTTCCCCTCCAGTTCTTCAGACACAAAACCCTCTGGTGTGTGCCCCGTATTCCAACAAATGCCTGTTCAACAGTCAATATAGGTACAACAAGCCTCCTTCGGCCCATCACTCTGAAGACGACCGAGGGGCCCCCAACAGCGTGACAGATGAAACTGTGCAGCAGAAAAGCACGAAGGAGTTACCAGGTGGCGGAGCAAGGCACCTCTAATAAGAAGGGCAATACAAGGTGGTCATTTTCATCCAATAGGACATTACTCGAGAATCAGGGAGAAATGTGCCACCCACTGGCCCCCCATCCCCTGGTTGTGATTTGGCGGTTTCATGTAGCAGGAGGTTTCTCAGTCTGAAGGACTCATGGTGCGGATGCCATTGCGTGGGTGTGTGACAGGCCCAGTCACTGCTCTCCAAGGCCGGTATTAGACTCCAAGAGGAATGCCCGGGCCCATCCATCTGCCCCCCGGCCGTTTCAGTAGCTAGGGCGAGGTGGGTCGAGAATAGAGAAATCGGCGGCCGCTACCAAACTATCTCGCTGCTCGCATCTTGGTTGTCCGCTTTCCCCTGCGGCTCCAGGTGCAGATGAAGGTATGGGGGTGGGCAAGTTGGCACCATCTGTGACAAGACTTGAGCCTGTGTATTTGCTGCAGGGAGAGTCTCCTCAAGGGGCACGCTGCTCTCCCATTCCAACGCTCTGCTGCCTCGTTGTGTTTAGGCCTGATGGCTGAAGCACACTGAGTCTGCGGTGGTCTGGGCAATGGGGCAGCAGCTCAATCGTGCTGTGAGAGCTGCAAGGGAGGGGCACCACCTTCCTCTGTTAAGTCCGAGCCTACTGCGCCCCCGGCAGCCCGGGCACCATCAAGGTGCTGCCGCTGTAGTAGAAATTAGCAATCGGAAGGCGATGATGGACGGAGTGCTGAAACTTTTCAAACACTCACCCCCAGTCACAGATATGAGTTGAATGCATCATCATTCTTTAGCTCACTTTGCCACCTCAGTTCAGACTTGACCTTGTGCCTCATGGGAACAGTCCAGTCCGAACTGCCAAGAAGGTCTTCCTTGAACCGAAAGTAAGCATCCTGGGACCAGTTTCTGGGTAACACCCTTCATCAGCAAGGCTAGCTTGAATCCAGTGGCAAAGTGAGCAAGGGACCCATGTCCTGGCATACCCTGACAACTTAGGGCGAACAAAGAGAACACAAGGAGATGATGGACGGAGCGCTGAAACTTTTCGATCACTCACCCTCCAGTCACAGATCTGGGTTGAATCCATCATCATTGTTTAGCTCACTTCGCAATCTGAGTTCAGACCCAGCTATATGCAAATCAGTCTTCACCCTGTGCCTCATGGAAACAGTCCGGCCTGAACTGCCAAGCCAGGTCTTCCCTGAACCGGAAACAATCATCCTGGTACCGGGTTCTGGGAAACACCCTTCATCAGCCAGGCCAGCTTGAATCTAGTGGCAAAGTGAGCAAGCGACTGGTATGCCCAGACGTGGGTCCTGTGCTCTCCATGCCACTGGAGTCAAGCTATCCTGGCTGATGAGGGGTGAAACCCAGAAACCGGTCCTAGGATGCTTGTTTCCAGTCCAGGGAGGACCTGGCCTGGCAGTTCAGGCGGGACTGTTTCCATTGGGTGGAGGATCAAGAATGATTTGCATATGGCTGGGTTCAAACTGGAATGGCATGGTGAGCAAAAAAACAATGGATTTTGATCTCTGTACTGGCATGAATGTATAACATTGTTCTGCATTCTGTCCATCAATTGTTCTTTTTGCATTTGTCACCCCGAGTGGGACAGGTATGCCCAGACATGGGTCCATGCTCTCCATGTCACTGGAGTCAAGCTATCCTGTCTGATGAGGAGTGAAACCACTAAACCGGTCCTAGGATGCTTCTTTCCAGACCAAGGAAGACCTGGCCTGGCAGTTCGGGCTGGACTGTTCCCATTGGGTGCAGGGTCAAGACTGATTTGCATATGGCTGGGTTCAAACTGGAATGCCATGGTGAGCAAAAAAACGATGGATTTAGACCCAGATCTCTGTACTGGGGTGAATGTATGACATTGTTCTGCATTCTGTCCATCAATTGTTCTTTTTGCTGTAGTAGAAATGGGGCACAACAGGACTGCCATGCTTCACAGCTCTCAGGCGGTCAGGGCCATCTCACTCGTACCGCAGTGAAGACAGGGGGAGGTACCTGTCTCCAGTCTCAGCGCCTCCCTCTCCCCACGACCTCCAGAATAGCCGTTGGGCAAAGGACTGTCAAAGGACACCTGTTACCTCGAGATTTAAAATACATTTTGTGGAGTTCGTACGCATCACGTCCGTGCTTCCATGCTGGTTGGCCACGCTCCTCTGGCTTGGCTCTTTTCTTTGTCCTGCTATCAGGGAGAGTTTAGTACCTTGCCTATTTGCTTCTGCATTCATCTTTATCTTCAATTAAAATCTACAAGATTGCCAGAGGTCTTTTGCCCTTGTAATTTGTTTTCCTCCTAACTGGGACCTTCTTAAGGAAACACTTTACACCTTTCATATGTACTGTTGAGTGCAGGATAGCACTCCAGTTACTGGGAAGAGCCACCATTTCCTTGGCTATTGAAGACAGAAACTTGATAGGCCTTCCCAAGCATCATTTAAGATCAGGACCAGTGCTAGCTTTTTCAAAAGTTCTAAAACAAAAGTCCCTTCTAAGGAGTCAAAGATCTTTGGTGTGTCGACAGGCACTATCCAGTGGGACTAGTCGTTCACCAAATCTAATATTGCCCCTTTCCTTCCTACTTCCAGCCTGTGGACCTGTTTAGAAAGATGTTATAAAGGATTTATACTGCACTCAAATACTCAAGATTGTCCTGGCGCACAAAATAACAGTGACCTGGTGGAGAGAAGAATTTAAAAACGGCTGCTTGTAGAGGAAGGTTTTAAGTTGCTTTTTAAAAAGTCTGAGGTCCTGAGTATTCTGTAATCCCTGAGGCAGGAAGTGCCATACTATAGCTGCTTTGACAGAAAGAGACTGGCCCCCCAGCTGCATTCCTCGGAAACGTGGGATCGCCATCCGACGTTGGGTGGCTGAGCGCAACGATCTGTTAGGGACATAGAAAGCAAAACGCTGCCTAATATACATTGGTCCAAGATCGTGCAAGGCTCTATGCACCAAAGTAAGAGCTTTGAATTGCACTCTCTGGGCTACAGGAAGCCAATGCAGATTGCGTAAATGATGCTTTACGCTAGATCTTCCAGAGATGTTAAACAGAAGTCTAGCTGCGGCATTCTGTGTGGTCTGAAGTTTTTTCTCAGATATCCAGGGATACCCATATACAGAGCGTTGGCATAGTCGATGCAGGAGAGAATGAGAGCTCAAACGATCATTTCTTTGGCCGGCCTTGGACGCAAAGGGAAGAACCTTCTTAATGACTTAAGAGTGCCAAAGCAAACTCCAGTCAGTTACCTAATTTGCACCGAAAACCGCAGGTCGTCACCGAACCAGACCTCCAAGTTCTTTGCTGGAGCACCCTCTGACTTAGGTCGAGGGAAGTCAGGAGGTCAAATTGATATGGGTGAGTAAGGACAGCAGTCTTCTGGCGAAGTCTATTCATAGGCAATTTTACCAGCACATAAACCTATCAAGCCCATTTAAGATTTTCCCTCAATAACTATCAATTTGGGTTCTCCTCTCAAGTCGTTATCTCGAGAAAGTGACAAAAGTTGTAGACCATACCATCTCCCACTATCTTAATTACTTCCTAAGGTCTTTGCCCCTTCTTTTAATCAGGCCACTGTGCATCCTCTATTTAAAAAGTTGGATTTTCAGCGACACGGCGAGAAAAACGACTGCTGTTTCCAACGATTGTCCAGTCTTTGAAATGTAGTATAAGTATTTTTGAAAATGTAAACATTAATTGTTTAGATATATTTATCCTTTGTAATGTATATGTATAATTTGAAAGACATTCTAGTCGAAGTCACCTTTCAGTGAATTATATGCATAGCATCAATGATTGAGCAATTAAGCATCTATGTAGGAGCAAGTTTGCAGCAACCAAGGCAGAATTGCTTTTTATGGCTAGCTTGTTTTTATGTCAATCGAATATTTATTATACACTTGGTTACAACGACATACTTACATCGCTTGCTTACATCGACATACCACAAGGAGCAAAAATATACGTAATTTTTGTGTCTCACCAGGATAAACCCCCAAGTGTCTACATTGTAGGTCGTATTTAAGTGTTCATATAAGTAAGTTCTAATTTGTGTGCAGGGTTCTTGCCAGGATTCGGGTTAGCCAAATACCCAAAAAGGGAATGGAGTCATCCATCCAATGAAATGGGGACTGCTGTATGAGAGCTGCTATTTGCTCTGCTGGAATAGATATATTCAATATCAGTGACTTTGTAAGATTGACTTTAACGACTTAGACCATACCCTATTTCAACGGCTCTGTTATGAGCACGGGTAACTACTCCTGTGAGGTTGTAAATCCAACTGTTATGTCATCCAGAAACATTGCCAATTTATAGTTATTTTCCACTATATGCGTGCTTTTTATGCCAGGGATCCCACCTGTTTTCCCAATTAGTGTTCACTCTCACAATGTGTCTGTGGACCTTAAGTAGCTGTTTGGTACCCATCTCCTAAATCTGTGGCTGCTGCCCAAAGAGTCTACGTCTGATCTAGGAATCACCCATGCACCCTGTCAAATGACTTTAGGGCGTCTAACGAGACCATAAATGTATCATATGTAGGTTATCTATATGATGAAACAACATTTTCATACTGTCCCCACGCTCTCAGCCTGGCATGTAGCCAGTCAAGTCCGGTTCTATTTATTCTGGCAAGATTCTGCTCACTCTACTTAGACGCCAGTGTACACTTTGGCGCCCATATTCAGTAAATATATTAGCCTACACAACCAACAAACTATCTTACATTTCTGTGGTTTAGTGATGACCAACAAGCGAGTCAGCAGAGGGACGAGAAGTTCACAGAAGGACTTATAAAACAATGTCAAGATACAGTCTGGGCCATGCAACTTCCCAGCTTTAAGCCTAGATGTGCCTGTAATCATTTTCTGTACTTGTTTCGGAATGTCTGAATCTTGCCTATATTCATCTACGAGTTTCTGAACTATCTCTAGGTACTCACTATTTGAGAGGGGTGGTCTGTATCTGTAGAGTGCAATGCCTCATAGTACCTGTGAAACGCTTTCGCTATACCCCAATCATCTGTACATCGTAGGGCCTCCTGGATGTTAGTTATTTCCACTTTTCAAGGGCTAGTCTTGCCTCAAGTTTCCAGACGATAATTTGCTGGGCTTCTGTTGCCTCCCTCATAATATTTCTGCTTCACTTATAATAAGGCATATTTAGCCATGTCAGTGTCCGTTATTCTGACTTGCCCTTGTGGTTACCATTTTGTGCCTTTTTGTGTGGCATTCATTCGTTTTTGTATCCTTTCACTCTCCTTCACCTGCGTTTCTAGCTGTTCATGCTTCTCTTTCCGTTAGCCTCGCTGAAGGTGAGAGAAAACATTCTCTTACCACTATCTTGAGAGCGCCCTATAGAATAGTATCACTAACCTCGCCATTGTCATTATCCTCGCCATTGTCATTATCCTCGCCATTGTCATTATCCTCGCCATTGTCATTATCCTTTAAGTAGTGGGCTGTGCATTGGGTGATCCAAAGTGATCGATCGGAGTGTGATCTGTAAGTGAAATGTGGCCAATTGCTATGCGACATAAAAGATCAAAACCAAGAAGCGACTGGGGCTGCTATATGTATACTGGGAAGTGGTGTAGAAAGGAGCTATGAGTCATTGGGGTGCAGAGAGTGCAAATGTCTTCCAGGCCTATCTGTTGAAGGCACGTTACGCCCGGTTTCATTAGCTACCCTGTCTAACAACCTCTCTGGGCTGATCTATCCTGGATCACATCGATTACTAATTTAAAATCTTCTCATTCAAGGACATCTTGAAAATCCATCATTATCTTTGCTAATGTATCTCCCCAAAAACGTTTCTGACCTGAATTAGGGTAATATATTAGATACTTATGAGGTGTCTGAGTTAAATATGATAAGTAATGTCCCGGCTCTCCCCTCCCTATCAGGCTGGACCTGTATGACCCCCACCTAGAAAACCCACTGTATAAGGACTTCCAAACTCATTTTACATACACCAGGTGAGAAGTATTATCTAGCGAACCATTTAGAACATAGTTTAGCCCTGTTGCTTTTTAAGTAGACATGTCTCTTGAAACAAGCATTTGTCACCTTTCATAGATTACAGCATATTCAAGATTGTTAGGCACGTGTTTAAATTTATTACCTTGATCATCTGATACAGTAGTGTGTGCTGTCAGTTTAACTTCCGAGGCTCCATCCCTTAACCGTGGTGTGAAATAATCATCCACTACCCAATCCCCCACCTCCCTTTATCAATGCTAACCAAAGTTCACACCATTTACCAAGTCCTCAATGTCCCTCCATCGGTCCCAAATTCTAGTAGTGTGTCACCCACAGCTGTGAATTATAGCTTTGTTGCCCTGTTAAGCAGTCAACAAGATATTTGTCATGAAGTGGCTATACATTAAACGTACAAGTTTTCTTCCTGTCTCCAGCAATCCTAGTGTACGTAGCAACTGTCGCCAGGGTTAAATACCGGTTTTGTTTTCAGGATTCCCCATCAAAGTTTACTGACTCTCCTATGAGGGCATTGCTTGGGCCTTTTTCCCTCTATAGATAGGTGATAGCTTCGCCTCTCTCTGTCATTCTTTCTCTCTTTGGTCATGGGTTCGAACTGTAGCTTAGCTCCTCTCATCCTTTCTTTTACTACCTTCCAATTTTCCCTTTGCGGTCTCAGGGATCCTTCCGATAACTAATCATCTACGTAGTAGTCTGCAGAAGGAGTTGCTTCAGAGATATTCCGGATACCTTAGCCAGAAACCTTGTGTGAGGTACTGTTAACCGAGCCAAGAGAAGATCCCTCTATGTTGTTCTCATCTAAGTCTCGTGAAGTTTCTCTTATTTATATGCTGTTTCAGTGTATGGATTTTCAAGTCCTCAATCTTTTCATTGAGAGTGATGTTAGGCCCTTGAATGGAAATAAACCCTTGTTTAAGAAATTCTTCTAATTTCAACCTGTTTTCCCCTATCTGATCAATGAAGAAGACACTCTCTCCAAGTGAGGTGAGGTCCTTTTTTGAATGCCTTGGACTTCCTTTGCCATTTCCATCTTGAAAGTGTTTCGGGTTTTGGAAGTTGTTTAAACAGGTCATCCTTAAATGGTGTTGTGATCGAAGATTAAGACCCTTGTGTTCCCAAAAGGTCAGTGAGCTTATTTGGGGTCCACCAAACCACTGGCATGTTTCTGGATGTATTTGGAGGTTTTCTTGGCAAACAAATCCGTTATAGATGTATCTTTACCACCTTTTTTGATGACCATCTTCCGGATAATACCTCTGTAGATCACTTAGTTCACTACTAGAATATTGTATGTCTGGTGTGTGAGATGGTCTTGTCCCAGTCTCTTCTTGATAGTGCTCATGCTCAATGTCGTAGAGTGCAGCAACAGGAACAGTGCGCACCGTACCAATCCCGCTCTTGTGTTGGATAAGCCAGGGTGCTCAAACTGTCACTTGTTGATGTCCAGGTTGGGGTGGAGGCTGGGGAGCACAGAAGCCATGAATCAGATGGTTAGAGTGCTTCTCTGCCTTCACTGTGTACCTTTTCTCTCACTATCAAATTATGAGGTATATCTGTCCAGCGTCCATAGCATGTGGCTTCAATACCCGCAGAGTACACTTCACCTTCCCATAAGGTTCAGCTGCCTTCTCTGATGCTCACTGAAGTTTGATGGGCCCAGAATCATTTGTGACGTCAGACCTTGGCACACCCACCAATACCTTAATTGTCACCTCAGACACTCAAAATCCCACCAGAAGTCCACCGTCGTCAAAGAGCTTGGGGAAGTGATCCACAGGGAGCTCACTGTCAGGTCCACTCACCACCGCGCCTCATCCATGTTTCTTGTTGTTGGGCCCGTCGCATGCCTCAGCCAGTAACACAGAGATTGTCCATCACACTCCAGCACTCCGGGTTGCCACTCATTTGTTTCCCTTACCCTTCCTGGTGACTAATCTAGACCCCGGGTCCACTTCCACATTGCTGGAATCTCCAGTGCAACAATCTACAGATGGCCCTTTTATCGCACCATGCCCCATGAGAAGGGCCTTCTGCATGTTCCTAAGGTGGCCTCGCAGGCCCTTTGAAAGCCCATCAGTTGTGTTGTAAGTTTCAGTTCTCCTATCCCGGCCACAGATAAAATCCCTAGTCCACCAGGGGCCCCGTCAAGGCCCTCCCGAACCTTCCCTCCAGACTGCCTCTAGTTGCTCTGGCAAGCGCCTGCTGACGGGCAACATTTTGTCTGCTCTACATTGGATCCAAGTTACCTGGGAAATGATAATAATTACACACTTATATAGCACACGACTACCCGGAGGCATCTCGGCACTTGTACGAATACTGCCGAGGAACCCTTCCTGGCCTTTCCCTGTGAGGAGCCCACTCCTGGGCACCCCCAAGGTGAAGTCAGGCATCCTCAACGTTGTTGGGGCCGTTGTAGAGATTAAGCAAGCTATTGCCCAGAGGTGCAGAGTGGGGCTCATGATCATAATAGGCACCTAGGCGAGAATTATCAGGTCTGAGGAAATTGAGCCCGAGACCCGCCGAGGCGGGAATTGAACCCTGGTCCCGGCCAGACTACTGCATCAGGGTCTGCCGCTCTAACGATTGAGCCACACTTCTCTCATCCACAACAGTCTTTAAGCGTCTGTGCCCGTCTTAGGATGCAGTCTCCACTGAGTGTTCTATTTTTCCTCGGACAGCTGAGAGACCAAGTACGGGCGTCACTCAGGGAAAACACCGGCCAGCACAGCGAGATGTCAGGCACGTTTTACTCCATCCCCCTCTTATCCACGACCCACCCAGAATGATATATTGGTCAGTGCAAATTCCCCCCCTGCAATGGTTTGGCTCTGTAAGTGCCATGTTTCCCTGCTTTGCATGATCACCAGTACAAAACTGCTTAATCACTGGTTCAATGTAACTAATAGACCCCAGATATGATGATAACATAAACTTTAACATCGTCTTCAAGTAAGTAATACATGAAAGTGAAGCCTTAATTACAGTCTTATGACGGGGTTATTAACGTCGGATAATTGCCCTTCAACAAAACTGTCATCGCTGTGGCTAGACTTCGTAAAACACCTTTCGAGACTTTTTTGAAAACAGAACAACTAAGTTCTTTTGAACACTTTTTCAAAAAATGCATTTCTGGAGTGGCGGAATCCTGCTTATTTTCCCCGCATAGAGCAGATTTTGTGCAGGGACTGCACCTGACATCACGTGGTACGTGAAAGAACAAGCATGTGGAAACGCAGACCTTCATAACGGTGAACAGTCTGTCTGTTATGAAGTTGTTACTCGATATGGGTCAAAGACATGAATCAAATTTAAGTACTGATGTGTGTCAAAGTTTTTTGGGCATGCTCGATGATGAATAGAGTGATTGCAATCAAAATCTATTTTTTTATAATATTTCATGGCAACAGCACTTACACAGATGAATTTTATGTATATGTGCTATTGTACTCCACTGTTATGCTAAGGAGTAAAGGTGGTGCCGAAGAAAGTAAGGTTGAACTTCACCCCTATCAGTTCCAAAATAAATGATCTGGTCTGGGCCAAGCCAAATACAGTCCTCAATATATCAGTCACGCGGCAGCTTCTCTAATGCAGGAGTCAAGGAGTGTTTGACACAGTGATTGGTGAGCTGGGCAAGGAAGGTTCCATCTAATGTGAAGAGCTCTGCTCCATTTCTGGTGTCTGGAGAATCAAAAGGAAGGAAGCAGAAGAATGGTTGAATGAAGCCTTTCTGTGTTAAGACTAAAAAAAAAAGAAATCACCCCTAGTTATATCATGCACTCAGAGGGCAAATTTGCACTTTAATTTGTGTCCTCTTCTGTAACTGCAGGGAAGGTGTGCTAATATTTACATCTATTCTCAACTCCATTGCCTATGCACCTCATTTGTAACTTGATGCGTGTATATGTAAAGAGCATGTTCACCCCTGGGTATCTTGGCTCTGAATAACAGATGTTTATGGTTACCCAACTCAATGGTACTCATTTTAGTGAACCCCCTCCCCCGAAGATGAGAGGCCGAGAGGATCGGTGGAGAATCGAACTTATGGCATGAAGTCAAAAACAGACCCTTGCAATGCTGCATTAGTCTGCTGAGCACCAGACCAGGCTTTTTCTATTTTACATGGATGCTGTTGCCGCAGGGATGTACCATGTTACAACGCATACCATTACAACTACCTACTATTACAACGCGACCATTACAACGCATACCATTACAACGCATAGCGCTTTGAGGTGCTGGATAGTGGTAAGTATAATTTACTATTCTAACTCCAGTCCCCGTGGACACTAGGGAAGGTGTTGGATAGTAAATTATACTTATTCCCTATCCTAGAGCGCCCCCCAGCGCAATGCGTTGTAATGGTATGCGTTGTAAAAGTTGTGTTGTAATAGTAGGTAGTTGTAAAAGTTGCGTTGTAACAGGTGTATACCTTGCCGCAGTGTTTTCTATGGTGCACAACCCTGCTTTATCATTTGGAGTCACGTTTAGTTGACACTACTTTTTCAAAGCGCTGTGGTGGCATATATAATCTTATTAGTGCATTTGGCCTTCACAGGTGTAGGAGAGTAGGGTCTGCTTCCTATGGTTACCCCCACTTTTTGCTGTGATTCTCTGGTTTTTCGACTTTAGTGTGGCTGTGGACCTGCTATTCAGGCCCACAGCCCAGCTGTTCTCTCTCTAAATTGATACCATGTACTTTAGGTACATACCCGATTGGTTACTGGGTCACCCTTGTGAGCCCCTGTATAGTGTACCATAGGTACACAGGGCATAGGTGCACCCTAGGCCTACCAAGGGCTGCAGCATGTATTATGCCACCCCTGGTTTGCCTTCCAAACTGACACCACTTTTCTGTTCTTACAGCTTGGGTAAGGTGGTGTAATAACCCCTTACTTAGATATAGTATACTTATATCTATAGACATTTATAGGCACATATACACCTATAAGTCACTCCTATGGCAGGCCTTGACAATCCTGGAGACAGAGTGCTTGGTTTTATGTGAGAGGGTGCCCTAGCATGAGCTGATCCCCTCTGCAGCTTTCAGAACCATCTCCTTATAGATGTTCTATGATATAGCCATACCATATACTCTTAAGTGCATTATACTCCTCGTGGTTAATGCTAACTGGTTTGGCTTTATCAAAACATGTCGTGTAAGGTGTAAACGCTTTGGAATACTACCCCCCGCCAGTCCTGGCGGCGGAGGTACCATTCCAACCTTCTAGAAGGAGAAGACATGTAGTTAATGGTTTACCCGATTAAAGTTAAACAGAGCCTCAGCATCACAAAATGGATGCTGCTGCCACAGACACGAGTCTGCCCTCCTGTTGCTGGACGAAACTCCGGCAGGGGAGGCCTGGACAATAGGTTTCCTGTCCAAGGAGGTGCTGGACGAAACTCAGCAACATATATCTTGGACTTTCAACATTCCATTTCGACTGGAAGATGGAAGAAATCTCCCTTGTGGTCATGGAGTGACCACCCTGTTCAAACAGGCACCAAAAGCATCTTTGCCTGTCTGCATGTTCAAGGCACCCGCCGTACCCTGAAGAATCTGCGACACAGGACACGGACTTCCAGACATCTCAGACTCCGACCTTCGCTCACAACAAAGCTGAGACCCGTGGCAGACACGAGAGACGTGGGACCGGAACTCCTGGACATCCTGCATTTTGCTACCTGCATCGACTTCCCGAGGTATCCCGAAGTTGTGCATTGGGGTGCTTGAAGCCCCAGACCCGAGCACCTTTTGCACGAAGCTCAGAGCCCACACTCCACGAGTGTCCCGTGGGCCCGCTTTGTGCATTTCCGCTCAACACTTCTTCGCGGTTCCTAGTCCGTTGGCTAGTGAGCTCCAAAGAAAACAATCCTTTGTTTCAACTTGCTTTCCTGGTTGCTCCAGGCTTGCTCCAACTTCCCTGCAAAGTAGTAGTTCCACAGACCTTGCTGGTCTGCACCGAAGCCAATCTCTACATCCTGCGTGGGTTGCGTTTGACAAGGCTTGTTGGGTCCAATCCGGATACCGACACCGCAGTCAACTAGATCCTTAGTGGGACAGCTTGAATCCAGCTCCTGGTAGACGTCGACGCCTCCTGGTCCTCGTGGCTGAAGAGACAAACTTCACCTTTTCACCTGAAATCACCTGACATTCGGTGGCATCTTTCTATCGCCGCCCTGGTCACTGGCTAGTGGCCCAGAATCTGTCTCCTCTGCTTTCAGGTTCTTCACATCTCCGATACACCCTTGGATCCACCCGGACACTTTTCCTCTGGTCGCCTGCAGCACTTCTTCGCGCTCTCCATTGGAATCGACGACAAAACCTGACACAAAAAGACACCTATGCACCCGGCTTCCCTGGGTGAGGTAACACGAGTTCTCCAGTGCTCCCGTGGGTATTGACTCTCCAAGTTTCCTAGTCTAAAGGGGTTCCATCGCAGTTCACCTCTTTGTACTCTTTTTCTTTAAAATTGTAACTTGTTAGTTCCCCATAGAAAGTCAATAGTAACCCGCGGCTGTGTTTAGAAACTGCACGCGTCTCCCGTGGGCCTCCTACATCCTAACCTTTGGTTGCCCTGAGTAGCCCCAGCGATTCCACAGGCCTGCTTTCTATTTCTCACGTGGTTCTTAATGCACTATTTTAGTATATGGTTTATGAGGCCCCTAGGGCCAAACGTATATTGTGCAACTTATCGGATGCTAATTAAGTTCCTTGTATTGGACTTTTACCTCTAACCTCATAAAGAGTCCAGAGGGGTTGTGTTTAGAATAAATACATATGTATTTGATATATACCTTGTGTGGTGTGCTTTCATTTGGTACTCAAGAGATTATAAGTGAAGTAGTGTGGCTCACTGGTTAGAGGCGGCAGACCCGAGAGCAGAGGACGGCCCGGGACCAGGGTTCGATTCCCGGCGCGGCAGGTTTCTGGACCAGGGTCAGCGGACTCGATAATTCTCTCGCCTCGGTGCCCACTCTGATCAGCGGTCACACTCGGCAACTCTGGGCATTAGCTTGCCTCATCTTCACTAACGGCCCCCCAGACCGCCTGGGATGCCTGGTCGCACCCTGGAGATACCCATTAAGGGACCATCTCTCAGGGAAGCCAGGAAGGGTTTCGCAGCGGTCGAAGCGCCAGGACGCCTACGGGTAGCAGTGCGCTATATAAATGCCAACACATTTACATTTACATAATTGGTAAAACAACTAGCTTAATTCGCTCTCTGAAGTCTTAGCCTGAAGACTGCTCACCATTGCTACCCCTAGGATAGCTTTCTATAAGGTTGACTTTACAACCACCATCAATAAGGGTCAATTAGACTGGTGCAAGGTGCCCACTAGAACTAGTGGATATCCTATACCAGGCTAACTTCTCACACAGGTCTCTTTCCAGATATTGACTTTAACATTTTTTGACAGGCGAGAAAAGGTATGTATGAGGGCAATCTTAACGAATTCACAATTGAAATGAAAAAAAAAGAAAAAAAAGAAATGAAATGAAAATGATGTGCAATTGACATTAAAACGATGCTTCCTGGTTGTAGATCAAATATCTGACGTTTCACTTACTCGGCAAACTTAATTGCATTCAGAAATGTTTTGGCTAGATGTTTTGTGTTTGGCCACTGAGAATTTGATGAAAGCAATCAAGAAGTTTTGATAGGACACTACCATTTTCCATAGAAACAGAGCATGTCATATACATTTGTCGCACCTTGATTGGAATGCCTTTAGTATGCAAGTCTGCTCAAGAAGACCATTTGCATTTCTTTCAACCTGTCTCTGAGTTAAATTAAGTAAGTTGCTGTGCACATCTCGAAGTGTTGTTAGTGCTGTTCTTCGCGTATTCCAGTGGTAAACTCCCATTTAGTCTTATTGTGCTTGGGTAAAGTTTTTTGCCCCTCTAAGGTGTGCTGACTCGACTGATTGTATACACTCATCTTTTGCACTAATTTATTTATTGATCTGTAAAATTAGCCTGGTAATTTCATGTGTGAACACGTCTGAGAGGCGGGGTGTGCATGTTACAGCGCTGGAATACCTGCCTCAGTAAGAGGAGACACACAGACTTGTGAGTTTGTAGTTCACAAACGTTTGTCAAGATCATTCTCATCCAGGATACGGCTGGAGATTTACTCCTGTCAACAGTCATTTCTGTCAAGCTGGGAAATAAGGGGGGGTACCCCTCCAAAATTGATAAGGGATAATAGGGAGGCACTTCTTCACATTGAACATTTTTCCTCTTGGAGAATACCCCCCCTTTCCCCCACCCCCAAAAAAAGAATGTTATGAAGTACAAATGCACTGGGCATTACGCTTATAGGGCCAGATGTAGGTCACCAAATACCGGTCGGTAATGGCCGATTTCGGCCGTTATCGACCGGTATTTGGTGATTGAGATGTAGGGGGCCTAAATTTTACAGATTCTGTAAATTTACCAAGTCGGTAAATTTACCAATTCTGTAAAATACAGATTTGGTAACTTTACCAACTCGTTAAATCTATATGTAGGTGGCACTGCAAACAGTGCCACAGGCCCCCAAGAATTCGTTATAATACTATTGCATGGTAAATAACGAATTCCTGTGTACATGCACATCTGCGCATGTACACCTGTGCAATGTGGCACACAGACATGCCCTAAGGGCATGTATGTGTGTCACATGGCACACAAGCCTGAATCAGGGGTGCAACAGGGTGTCAAAGTGATTCCTGTGGGCCTCAAGGACCATAGGAATCAATGGCAATTACTGAATCGGTAAATACCGATTCGGTAAAAATTACCGAATAATACCTTACATCTTATTTACCAAATCTAAAATACCGAATCGGTCAAATTCGGTATTTTAGAGTCTGTAAATAAGATTTACCTACATCTGGCCCATAATTTCTTCATTACCAGCAACCCTTAACATCTGCAGCCGATCTAGAGCTGCACTAGAAAACTTTGAGCTTGGGGACTCAGTTCAGCTTCTTCAGTTTTTCATCTACTTCAAGGCAAGTTTAGGCATCCTTGTTACACAAGAGACTCCTCAGCCATGAGCAAAGTATAAGAGGATTACCTTAAAACACCAGCTCTAGCTTAAGTCTGAGCTGGGCACCAGAGAACGACAGAAAGGTCGGTCAGAAACAGCAACGGCAACAGCACAACTCGAAGTTGAGGCTATAAAGACCCTCAAATAAACTTCCCAAAAACAATTCAACGAAGAGATAACAAAACAAAAAAACGGGAAGATGAGATCAGGAAAAATCTGCCACGCGGCAACAAGGAAAAATAAAAGTAAAAATATTACTTTAATAGCTCAAACACCTCCTTCAAGTAAAAAAAGGAAGAACCTACACTTTTCAATTTTGGCAATAAAAATGGAAAAAATAATTTTTTCTTCCTAAAGGACCCAATGGCCGCAATCTATGCTGCAACAAAAGAGATACCAGGATTGCCCAGTCCCATAATGCCATTCAAATCTGAAATAACAGGCCATTATATTCCAGGGAGACCAGAACAACCGGACATATCCATCTGCATTAAAAAGAGTTTTATTTTCCCAGAGGCAGATCAAAGTAAAGTTCTAACAGAGAACCAAGCCTGCAGGGAAAAATTGCAGCAAGCAGGCAGTTAACTGCAATAGCACAGGTCCACATGAACGTATCCCCCCGAGAAATAACAACAAAACTGGAAGAAGCTCACAAATAAGTAATAATAACACTGCAACAGAAGATCCACCAAAAAATCTTAGCAGCCAGGTAGTCAATCCGGACGAAGCTTGGACTTGCTCCTTCTCTTTTTCCTCTGATGCCAATCTCCTTTAAATCTTGGAAATTAATACAATAAAACCAGATACAACCTTCCCAGCCAAGCAAGGGAAACTCCCATTAAACATCTCCTCAAATGAATGGAAATCAGGTGGAGAAGGGAGGGTAGCCTCTACTCCACTAAACCTGACTCCTAGAAATACCCAAATAGAGGAAAAGTCAAAAGAAGGAAGCTTTGAACTAGAAATCAATTTCATACGCCCGCCACCTCCTAGAACTATTTCTTCAGTCAGTAGGATCGAGTCACAGTCAGGGTCACTGGGGACACCAACCCAAGAGATACCAATTGCCCCATGGAGCAAATCTTTACTAAGTGCACTGGAGCAAGCAACAAGGGCTCTAAATTTTCAGTCTGATAAAATAGAGGTGCAGATAGACCTCATCAGCTTGATTGCAGAACATATAGCTGGTATAAATGTTAAATTGTACTCAATCACATCGCTGCTCAAAGGCAGGGGCTGCTCAGAATTCCAACTGAAGGACACGTGTGGCTGTGGTACAATCATTGACAAACTGGCCAAGCTCCCAGAAATACTCACAGATATATTGGGGGCAGTACAGCAAACACGTAAAGCTGATTTAAGGGAAGGACCTCAAGCAATAGATGAGAATGAAGCCGAAGCAGGGCCCCTAAAGACATCAATAGGGATTACAGAAACCAAGGGAAATAATAAAGGGGAAGTGGAGGAGGAGGAAAAACAAGGCGTAGGGGTGAACCTAATAGATGAAAAATCATCTTCAGCTTACCTCTCCCAGACCGGGAAACCAACTAAAAGACAAAGAAAACGTGCAAGGAAAGCCAGATCAAAGCAAATCACTCAAACCATCCCAGGGAAGATTTACCCAATTTTTACCAATCGAATCTTGACAACGGAAAAAATTAGCAATCTTAAAGAAGAATCTTTAGACTCATTTGCCATTGAGTCCAACTTATCAAACATGGCAGTGGACCTAAACAAATTAATTACAACACATCCACTCCCGATTATAAATGCTTCAAGTGATCAAGAGAAAACAAGGCAGGAACACATCAACAAAACTAAAAAACTAAAATTCCTCAAAGGGGCTCAAAAGATAATCTCCGAGAAGGAGAAACTAGAGCAAAAACAATCGAGCAACAACGTAGCAGAAGTAGTATTAAACTCACGGGCCCAGATAGAACCAGCCCCCCAAAGCAGCAGAGACCAAAACCAAGAAAAAGGGGTACAAGATATAGCGTAAAAAAATTGATGGAAAGAGCTGAAGAAAGGTCAGCTGCAAAATCTCTGGACAAAACCAAAAACGAAGATTACATTAGTCAAACCCTGATAACAGTTACTAGAAATATGAAGGGCCGCACCTGCAAGTTTTCTTTCCAGATCAACCAAAAGAGACCCAAATTAATAACAAGTTACAAAACAATTCAATTCTACTAATAGTCACTCTAAATAATAAAGGCAGCGCCTGTAAGTTTCCATCAATAGAACAAACAACAGAGACGCCATGGACAACAATACGGAAAAAACTGGGAATCGGGAAACAGGAATAAAGGAAACAATCCTCTAGGCCTCACCTCAAGAAAGGGCCCGAGATGAACATGTAGGCCAAGAAGCCCAAATAAGTCACAAATCACTTAACAATCATCAGCAAGTTCAAGAGGACAGTACAAATCCCCTAACCAACATAACAGAGACTCCCCTAAAATTAATATTTGCACCAGAATATTGCACAAAAGGTAGACAAGCTACTCTGAATTGATTAAATGTGTTATTGTTATTCAACGAAATACCAGAATTAAAGGGGATAACATCACACGACCTATTAGCGGTAGAATTTCGACTAACAGCCTCCCCCATGGATATAGAAGAGACCTTGACAATCTGGAATTCCAAGGATCTAGTAGACAGGATCTACTCAACAAAGGAAATATTTTAAGCCTGGGGAATCACTCCAAGACTTCATAAGCAATGGAAATATCCTTACCCCCTCTTAAAAAATTTGGCAACATTAAAAACGGGGCAGTCGCCCGGGAAAGGCCAAAAAATCTTGTCTGCTTGGTGCTCGAAATTCCTTGCAAATGATGGAAAATAATTCAACAGAGAAAAATGAAACATCAAGACTTGACCAGCAGCTAAACACTAGTCAAGATTGGTCCTGGGTTCCAATGCTTCTGAGTAAAAATCGTACCTAACGAAAACCTAAGGAGTGATCCCGATAATATAACGAAAGAGAACCAAGACAGAAATAAAGGGAATGCAGTAAAGAATACAATAAGGCCCAACCAAGGTTCAGTAGAAGAACATCCGGAAATAATAAAGATTTGCTCTTGGGACGTCCATGTATTTGTAGTAATGGGTCAGGATCATGAAACCCTGTCGTTTATACAAAATTAAGATCTAATATTGCTCCAAGAGACATGGAATATCAAACCGGTTTCAATTCCGGGTTACACAGGACATTACATTCTGGAAGAAAAATTCTCAAAGTTTGGGCATCGAAGGGGAGGTTTATCATTTTTCGCAACAGTAAAATATGACTGGTCCATAGAAGAACTAGATGCGGGAGAAAACTGGCTGCAAGCGTTAAAATTGATTGGCAAACATCATACCAATAAGCTAAATTGGCAATTATTAATAGTAAATGTATACATTCATCCAGAGAGAAAGCAACAGAAGGCAACATTTCTAACACTGGTAAACTTGATCAAGGTGCTACAAAAGACCCATGAGCACAGTAATCTGATAATTTCGGGAGATTTTAATAGTAATTTCATAAACTGCAACCAGTCCAGAAGTAAGAGGAGGGATACCCCGGGAATCAAATCAACAATCCAAGAGCTGGAAGCTCTAGGTTTAATCACCTTGAACGGTAATGTAGCTGGAGATAGACCAGTGGCCACCACGTTTCTGAGTGGAAAGAGTCAATCAATCATAGACTTTACCATCGTCAGTAACAATCCCTTTCCTATGATAAATTGCTTTCAAATCTGCCCACGTCCTGAAAGCGATCATTTTCCGCAGATAACGAAAATTAACATCACTCTAACCCAAACACAAATATTAAAGTCTCTGGTACAATATCCAAAAAAATATAATTGAGGAAACTGAAGTGGCGAGGACAAGACACAAAGATAATAATGGACACAATCCAGGATTATGTGAAGATGCAAGGGACACATACAGAAATAGCGTTAAGAAATTGGAAACTTTTAGGGCAGTTTCTTATTAAAAAATTTCCAGCAATTCCACGACGACAACAGAAGAAAGAAACTAGGAAGAAGCCATGGTTTAGTAATCAACTGCGAGATCTTAAAAGGAGCATTGCAGGAGAGGTGCGCCTCCGCGCAACGGCAGGAAAAACGGGGGAAAAAAAGCTGACAATGGCAAACTCAAGGAAATGCAGAAACAATATGAAAAAAATGTAAGGGAGGTAAAAAGAGAGTACAAAGAATCCATCTGGAATAAACTACTATAGGCAAGCAAACAAGCAGGGAATTCTGAGGAATAATAATAATCTGACTAAGAGCTCAAGATCCCAACGAGACAATGGAATAGGAGAAGATATGTGGATTCAATATATTCAGAATATGTACAATAAATTGGACCATACCCATGTTAATGCAGCCACGGTCTTGAAAGAACCCGGAGGAGAACACCTTAGTCCCCAACCACATGAAGGCCACTCTCAACAAATGCTAGAGAACAACAGTAACGTACTAGAAAACCTTGTCAATACCAAACTATTGAAAGAAATAATAACAAAATTAAGGATGGAGGGGGCAGCGGGACCAAATGGGCTTCCAAATGCTCTTTTTAAGAACGCACCTGAGTTTTGGGCAAATTATTTCACACCCCTTTTCAACTACATTTATAATCAGAAGATCGTACCAAATTCCTGGAGAGGTAACATAATTCATCCAATATTTAAAAATGGCATTCATAGCAAACCAGGAAATTATAGATTGATATCCTTGTTTGACGTAGAAGCCAAATTATACGCATCATGTCTACTTATTCACCTACAAGAATGGATAAATGAGAAGAATATAATCCCAAAGTTTCAAACAGGTTTCAGGTCGGGAATGGGAACAACTACAAATTTGACAACTTTGGCTCTTTTGAGCGAGAAAGCACTAAAAAGGAAGACAACATTATTTGCATGCTTCATCGACCTGAAAGCCGCGTTCGATAGAGTAACTAGATCTCGACTTTGGAATAAACTAAAAACTTGGTGGCTCCCGATCAACCTATTGGATGCAATAATTGCCCTCTACACGGAAACTTGGGCCAGAGTGAAACTAGGTGATGGAAGTAGAGTATCCGCAAGAATAAACACTCAGCACGCCTTAAAACAAGGCTGCGTTCTGGCACCGAGTTTGTTCAATTTGTTCTTAGCAGACATAACCGAGCATATGCAATCAACAAAGAGCCATCCGACAATTTTGTCCAACGAGCCTATACCGTTTTTACAATATGCGGATGACATCGTAGTGCTAAGTCAGAGTCTGATTGGTTCTGCAAAGAGCAATGAACAACTTAGTACTTTACCTGGACCAGGAAAATTTAGAGTTAAATAAAAAGAAAATGAAGGTGGTTCGCCTAGTTGACCCCAAGAAAAACAAGCTTAAATGGTATGTTAAGGGAGATCAAGTGGAAGAGCACGTCTCCTATAAATATCTAGGTATAAAACTGGGGCGTGGCACCTCATACAAGGACCACAAAAAGGATCTAAATGCTAAACCCCAATCATTAATTTTCGCTTTTCGACTGCTGAATAAAAAATTGAGCTGTCCGGCTTATACCCAAGTCAATCAATCAATCAATCATAACACTTGTATAGCGCACTACTCACCCGGAAGGGTCTCAAGGCGCTTGGGGGAAGGGGTCCGCTACTGCTCGAACAGCCAGGTCTTGAGTTGTCTCCTGAAGGCGAGGTGGTCCTGGGTCAGCCGAAGGTGGATGGGGAGGGAGTTCCATGTCTTGGCCGCCAGGTAGGAGAAGGATCTGCCTCTGGCGGTGGCTCTTTGGATGCGTGGTACGGCGGCGAGGGCGAGGCTAGTAGACCGTAGCTGGCGGGTGGGCGTGTAGAAGGTCAGGCGGTCATTGAGGTACTTGGGGCACAGGTCGTGGAGAGACTTGTGTGCGTGGGTGAGGAGCCTGAACGTGATCCTCTTGTTGACGGGGAGCCAGTGCAGGTCCTTCAGGTGGCCGGAGATGTGGCTGCGTCAGGGTATGTCCAGGATGAGTCGGGCGGAGGCGTTCTGTATGCGTTGGAGTCTATTCTGTAGCTTGGTTGTGGTTCCGGCGTAGAGGGTGTTTCCGTAGTCCAGTCGGCTGGTGACGAGGGCCTGGGTGACCGTCTTCCTGGTTTCGGTCGGGATCCATCGGAAGATCTTGCGAAGCATGCGAAGGGTGTGGAAGCATGATGAGGAGACGGCGTTGACTTGTCTGGTCATCAAGAGGGAGGGGTCCAGGATGAAGCCCAGGTTGCGTGCGTGGTCTGTTGGCTTGGGAGCGGTGCCCAGGGCTGGGGGCCACTAGGAGTCGTCCCAGGCGGAGGGCGATGGTCCCAGGATGAGGACTTCCGTCTTGTCCTAAATGTGATGGCAGAAATTGTACCTACACTGTCTTATGGTTTAGAAACATGGCATGCAAGGAGGCAGGGTTATTGAACGAGCTCCAGACCAAGATATATAGCCGTTTTAATCTTCTCAAGTCAGCATCTCCCGCCCAGGTACGGCTAGAATTTGGCCTTCAAAATCAGAAGTTCCGGAGCATGAATTATTTTGCGAAGCTCTGCCACAAATTGCGACCATCAGAGCAGGGCACACTGAACAACCCATGCTGGGATGAGATAAAAGCACAAATGGTGTAAGAAGTACCTACATCTTGGGGAGCGTATTTGAGGAAATCATTGGTGTAGCTAGAGACCCAAGTAGTATGGGAGATCATGACAGAAAAGTCAATATTTAACAAAATTAGTACTCTGTCCGCCAAGAAGAAATCGTTCCTGGAAGACAAAAACATCTTGTCCAAACGACGCCATGCATGGACAGTAATAAATTCCTAAACTCATGCAAAACCCAAAGCCTACCTAGCAGCCCATTTGAGCTCAGAGATAAAAAAGAGCTTTATTTGCTATCGACTGGGATACCATGACTCGAAGGACTTAATGCCATCCTGGAAACGTAACTATCAAGTTGAGAACAGTCGCCTTTGTGGTTATTCGGACGAAACACTATTACATCTGTTGGGCGTGTGCCCAGCTGTAAATGAACTAAGAAAATCCTCTTTAAAACTGATTTTAATGAGCTAAATATTCGTACATGTAGACAAGCTGTGATTAGATGGATGGATGGCTCATCAATCATTCTATCTTGTCGAGGTGTAAAATATTTTGCCCAAATCAGGAGACTTCTCCGACAAGCAGATCAAGCAAATAAGAACACTGGTTGATATATATATATATATATACACGCTCTTTCTTTGGACTTACCTGTCAGTCAAACATTTGTATGGGATGTCATCTCTAACCTGTAGACCCCTTCGCTGGAACATGGCATTCTGGGACATGCAGTTCGGTCACCTGGTGGAAACTGCACGTTGGGCAGCCCACTCCGGCCGGAGTGAGAGGAATAGAGAGAACAGCCAATCAGGACTGGGCCGGACATTCATAGTAGTCCAAGGGGAGGAGGCGTGTTCATTACAGCAACTGTGGGCATTGAGAAAGGCCTCGCGGCCGAAATGCATTTGCCTGTTGCAAACGAGAATAAAGCTGCTCCTTCGAATTTCCCCATGGTGGCTTCTGTGTTCTTTTCCACAAAAGAAGTGTGCTGATATCCATTACCGTGTGGGCCAGTGACACGGTCTAGAAGCAACCCGCAGCGCAAGTTTCACCGGAACCATTGGCAGCGGCAGCTCCGGCTGGTGTGAGTGTTTTCTGCGGTAGCAGATTTTCCGGTGGACACCTGGTGACCCCAGAAGGCAGGGATGCGATGCAGAGGCAATTCCGCCTCTCTGTGGACCGGATGCCGAGTCATTCGGAGCCTCGTAAAGAACGCAACCTGGGCGTTTAAGGTAGCTGCGGTTTGGGGACTCGAGGGAGCACGTTTAACTCTACAATTAAAATGGAATGGAGGCACGCTCTTTCTTTGGACTTACCTGCCAGT
Source organism: Lissotriton vulgaris (assembly GCF_964263255.1). Taxonomy (NCBI): domain Eukaryota; kingdom Metazoa; phylum Chordata; class Amphibia; order Caudata; family Salamandridae; genus Lissotriton; species Lissotriton vulgaris. Next base: position 585,247,388 of record NC_141691.1, read on the forward strand.
CACACATTTGTATGGGATGTCATCTCTAACCTGTAGACCCCTTCGCTGGAACATGGCATTCTGGGACATGCAGTTCGGTCACCTGGTGGAAACTGCACGTTGGGCAGCCCACTCCGGCCGGAGTGGGAGGAATAGAGAGACCAGCCAATCAGGACTGGGCCGGACATTAATAGTAGTCCAAGGGGAGGAGGCGTGTTCATTACAGCAACTGTGGGCATTGAGAAAGGCCTCGCGGCCGAAATGCATTTGCCTGTTTCAAACGAGAATAAAGCTGCTCCTTCGAATTTCCCCATGGTGGCTTCTGTGTTCTTTTCCACAAAAGAAGTGTGCTGATATATATATATATATATATATATATATATATATATATATATATATATATCTATATCTATATCTATATATATATATATATATATATACTATCATGATTATAGGCCATCCGAACATCACAGGTTATAAAGCACTAGGCACTTTGAAGCCATTTTAACTATCTACTTGGTTTATATTGGAAATTTTTCATCTACCAGCTCTAGTAGCAAATCCCCAACTATGAGTAAATTGTGGGTTGTGATAATGATTTTTTATTATGTTAGTGAAATACAAAAAGACATTTTTTACCTTAGTCAAATCACCTTGTATTTAAAATTGTATTATGTACCAATGATGCTTTTTATGTGATACCACGGTTTTATTGTGGAACTTGTTTTATGCAATTTTGTAATGATTTTAAATAATCACGCAATAAACTACTACTACCACCCCCAAAAAAAGAATGTTATGAAGTACAAATGCACTGGGCAATACGCTTGTGCGCGTCTTTTACATATGTGCCAGCACTCCTTGAAGGTTGTGACATTCACAGCTTCCAAGGAGTATGTCTGAAATTCCCCCCAGTTTCCTAAAAAGTCATAAACATGTAGGCATAAACCCAATTGAAGAGGGGGTGCCACAGTCCAACCTCTCTCGACCGTGGTCCTCAGGGAGATTTAGTGCTAACTTGGACTATAAAAGGCAACAAACATTGACTTTTTATATGAAAATGTAATTTTTTTGTGAGGCACACTGTTTTGGTGGGTGCTTTTAATCCGCATTTTGGAAGAACAACACATGTTTTAACGTTCCCTGGTACTTGGTTGCTGCTATATGGGGTAAAATCTTTTATATTTGAAGTTTTATCATGGCAGGATTATTAGGAGAAGAAGATAGAGTGCCAAAAGCAGCTGATTAACTTGAGAAACACGAGTATTCGGAAATGATATCTGAGTATTTAGATAATTAGGGGACCCCTGGCGGTCTCAGAATAATGACATTTATGAATTAAAACGGGGAGCCCAGTCTAGCTCTTGTGAAAGACTAGTAATTAACATTAAAAGAAACTGATTTCCGCAGGATAACATTTCTAATTAAACATGCTTAGTTGGAACACGATTCATTAAAGACAAGTGCCACAATTGAAGACTGAATTGCTTTTGTTTTCTCCATTTTTCCTTGCCATCGTTCTAACTTTCCCACCAGGTCTCATAGCTTTGCCAAAAATGTGCTTTCTTTGCTGTAGAGCATTTTTTTATCAATTAAAAAGATGTATGTTACTGTTGTGAGCCATTCTAGCATAGAGGGTGGGGATGAGGAAGCCCACTTTTCACATATTTCGTATCTCGCAAGAAGCCTTAGGTAAAATAGCAATTATGATCAGCTTGTTGAAACAACGTGTCTGACTCGGCTATCCCAAAGAGAATAGTAATGGGCCCAGAGCCGGCTTGTAGCTTAGGTGAGCTAGACCCAGGCCCAGGGCGCCGACATTCAGAAGGGCGCCGGAGCAGCCTGCAGCAGTCTGCAACAGTCTCCAGCAGTCTCCCTCCAACCTGGCTCTATCGAAAAGTGTATCAACTATTGTTAAGAAGTATATTTTTCCCCTCACTTTCCACATATTCCTCCCATTTTCCCTACACAATGACAATTAAAGATGACGAGTGAGAGAGGGGCGCCAAACTGTGTTTTGCCCAGGGCACTATCTGAGCAAAGGCCAGCTCTGGAATGAGGCTTACCTCGATTGTCTGTTGGTTCTCGACATCATTGATTTCAACACAAAACGTGGAATGCCGAAGATTGCAGTGAAATGGAATTGGACTTGTAAAGCAATAAGGAGCTTTCCAGGTGGTAATGTGGATTCTGTGAAGCAGCAGATGCAAAATGAACTCATCTTACAGAGTGTGGGAAGGACACTTGCCTACTGTGGTGCCTGAAAACTTTAGGCAAATGTCTTTAAACATATGTATTCCACTGTTAAAGCTGCTGCTTGAAGGAAGAATAATTTCTTGACTGTACTCACTCTATTGGGCTCCTCAAAAATAACAGCACGTATAGGCTCATTGCAACAAATTTGAAATGCTAAAAGCAGATGATATTCACGTTTGTCAGTAGCCCAAGCATAATGCATTTGTAGGGGTACCGGCAAAAAAGGGACATTTTCAACTTTCAAGCAGTACTTTTTCCCATATGGGTGCTCAGGGAGCAGAGTTATGATAACAGGACACAGATAAAGTGAAAGCAGATTGTTGTCTGTTTTCCCTGATTGCTGGGATGTCAGCACACTATGCACGCTTCACATTACAGCAAACAAAAAAGAACTAGAAAATTGAACATGCGAGAAGCTATTCCCTTACAATCTGAATTTCGTCAGGGTTCAGCTATAGTGCACATGCAGTCAGCGAAAGCTATTGTTAAAAGAAGCATTTGCAATGCAAGCGGTCTCGCCTTTGGGACCTTATATGTATTTAGCTATGCAGCACATTAGCCTGGGTGCTGAAACATCTACTGTTCTTTAACATGGAGGGAAAGTAAGCACCTAACTGTGTGACATGCCAGGTATGGGAACGCATGGAGGGAAACATTGCTTTTCAGCAGAAAATGGTAGTCCAAAGCTCTGTTTTTTAATATAAAATCAGGGCCTTCTGTGGTCATATCACTTAAAATACAAGATTTGAAAAAAAATATTATTGTCGACAGGTGCTCAGGCCCGGACTGGCTGTTGAGGGCACCAGGCGATTCCCCGGTGGGCTGCATGGTTGGGGGCCGGTTTTGTTACAGGGCCGTTATGCTGCAAAAACGGCCCTGTAACAAAAACGGCCGAAAACCGGCCCTGTCACAGAGCGCGGTCGCACCTCTCCCCCATCCCCTCTCCTCCCGGAGGGGGAGAGTGGGGGCGGCCGAGCACTTTGCCAGGGCCGGTTCTGGTTCCCAGTCCGGCCCTGCAGGTGCTCATGGAAGACAATTTCTAAGGAATGTAATCTTGAGAATACTAAAGGAATTCTGGTATATTACTGACCTCTGCTGGTCGTTTTCCATCAAGAAAGTTAAATAGAGGCAGTTGCCAGAAAAATAAAAAAGAGAAAGTCTCTCAGCTGAAAGAAATTCTGGTATTTTACTGACCTCTGCTGGTCATTTTCTATCAAGACAGTTAAATAGAGGCAGTTGAACAGGAAAAAAAAGTTCCTAAGCAGAAGCAAGCAAGTCCTAGGGCTGATCTCCAGGGCCCACAAAGTACATACACATATAAGTATATAATAAGTATATACTAAAGTATATACATGAGGTCTCGAATGCTCGATCTAAAAACACCCTTAAAAACTGGCTTGGAGCTGGCCCATTGCATAACTGATACTTGCCATTGGTTGGCATCCACTTCACTTTTGGTTCTTTGCTTCTTACTTTTAATGCCTCCTGACGGCTGCTGACCTTCTCCTGCAGGCTTCTTTGGGCTTATGTCTATGCCATGGAGCACGGACCCAGCACAGCTTTCTTTTAATGGGCATTGTCTTTACACTGGACGCGTGCTGCTCCATGTACTTTTCTATTTTTTGTTTTGGCCAAACCCTCTATAAGAGTGCATGGCACTTCACAGTCTATCCACCTCCTCCTGGCTGTTTGCCACTGTACCTCTTACCTACAGTTTCACTCCATTATCCCCCATCTCACCCATTTTCACCCTCCTCCCACTAGTTGTTGTATTTCTACACACCCCTGCCCCTTTTCCCGCTCACCGTCATTCCTCATTACTACCGCTTTCTGATCCTACCCACCTGCCTGCCATTGTTTAACCTGCTTCCCCCTTCCTTGTGTTGCTTGACTTCCCTCAAACCCCCCCACGCTGTTTTCTTTACATGTTGCATAGAAGCGCAGAATGCTGTGCAACATGGTGTCAAGAAAAAAAAGTGCTATGATGCAGTCAATGCTGGTGCCTTCTTTTTTGGTACTTTTAGCAATGTTGCATAGCAGCTCGCACAGCTGTGCAACATGTAATGAATAAAAACGCTGCCAAAGCCAAAAGATTTTGCTTAGGCGGCACTTATTGGCCTTGCCTATGCTTTTTCTTTAAAGTGTTTCTGGAGCTTGCACCTGAGGCAATTTCTTCTTGACTATGGCAGACAACCCGTTGGTGTCCACCACACTTCAGAGGTAACGCGGGGATGTCAACCGGTCGTCCACTGCATTCAAGTGACTAACACAAACTCCCCAAATGATGTCTTACATATTGTTGAATGATCCGAATACAAACATCAAAGTCTAACCCTCTCTTACATCCTATTGCGTATCTTGCTCCTCTCGATCCTATTGGGCTTCAAAAAGTATGGGGCACCATCGTCTTGACCAGTGCAAGCAAGTCAGCAAATGATTGTAGGTATTGATGACTGGAGGCTAGCAGGTAGGTACACATATGGAAAAGTTTATTTGCAAATAGATAAGTACAAAAGCGAGGAAACTAGGTGCTTGAGTCGGTGTCCCACCGGAAGCTTGGTTTTGTTTGCTCAGTGCCTGGGCATTTGAAACCCTAACAATTCGAAGATAGAACACAGCAACATTTTGGAGGTGTTCTAGGAGGGCATACCATCAAGCAGGAAGGATGCATGGGTGGCAAATTGGCATCTTGATAAGAGATTGAGGGGTACGCGGCGGTTTTCCACTTGTAGGAAGGAGTCAGAAGAGCAGAGCACTGAGTCAATCTTTATTGTGTACTTGTTGCCTCCCTCTGAGCATCACTTCTGCCATCCCACACCACACAGGCCCTGAAAAGACAAAAGGCAAATTGGGAATGGCTATATACACGGCCTGCGTCGGGCAATTGAGAGATGGCATTAAAAAATGGTGTAGCATCTTTTACATAATATTGATCAATGTACTTCTGGTTTACTATCTTGATGCTTTGCCATCTATGTGCTGCAATAGAGCACTCATTTGTTGTAAGCAGATACGTGATGGTTCCTCCAGCTGCTTCCTTCTGAATAGTCCATTTCTTGAGGGATACAGCCTATTTGATTCCACCTAGCCTACACCGAAGCGGGGTGAACGCACCTTAAACAATGTTGCATTGGTGTCAGTGTTAAAATAACATTTGAGCAAACTGATGCGAACTGCTATTCTTACACTTGTCAATTGGTGCGAATATTGGTACAAAATTGTCCTCGTGCCAGGGCAGTCAATCTTATATGTAAATGTGTGTACAAAAAACCAAAACACCGAGTAAATTCTATCATCTCATCCGCAGATTTCTTTTAATAGCATTAACCGATTGGATCCATTTAAGGATGTTCCAAGTTAGCCCATGCAGAGGTTAAGTTGACTCACATTTATCAAAAAATAGCCTATAATGTATGTACTCTAGTAAGCCTTACCCAGCAAACGAGTTTATTATCCTTAGCCCGCAAGCGAGTTCTTCATGGTAAAGTACTCTTTTATTGCTTTATCGGGGCTAGCAGGCAGGGTGTGTGCATTTGTCTTTGCTTAGTAGACTTCCATGATGGCCTAGGGCAATTTTGTATCACTTCTTTTGTAATTAACTTAGTGAAACATATTAGTCAAACTGCCAGTTTTCTTTATAAAATATACGACTGCTTTTGATATGCTTTGCTTTTTTTCTCTTTTCTGCTGCCCTTGCCTGTAGAATTCAACCCTGAAGGTAAGTTATAAAAAAAAGAGAGAACAGACCACAAAATTGGAAATAAATGTAACTTCACATAAAGAGTAATTGAACTATATTAGTACTCGTCGGTTCATTTGATTTCAAACACACTTCATTAATGCGGTCTGTGGTGGGAGTGTGTAGTTATGAATATTGTTTAATGTAGAAATCCTTAATCATAACGATTGATTGGGAAAATATCCTATGTAAAATATTAATTTTGGTTGGCATTGCAGAAAGCCTGTAATAAAGTAATTACCATTTTTCATCTATTGTAAACAAAACTGTAAATATTTTAAATCGTTCACAGTGAGTACTAGGATGTGGCTTACAGTTAAAATATGTCACATGGTGGATGAAAGAAGGCTAGCATTATGGGTACTCTTGTGTTAATGGGAAGGTTAAGATCGAGTGTTAGGTTTGTGGTAACTTTTAGGGATTACACAAATGATTACAAGTTGCCATATGGGCTCCTTAAAACATTTGGTTTTAAAGGTTAGGGTAATGTTAGAATTTGGGTTAGGGCCACGTTTAGGTCAACGACCAGGGTAAGGGTTAAGGTTAGATTGGTGGTAACAAGTCAAATACTTGGTCTCCATAACAGAATTGGTTATAAGAGACTCGCTTGTCTGTTGTATGGCGTGTTAAAGAAGGTATAGAGGTGCTTTTAAGGGGACCCCTTCAAAGGTATTACTTTTAAATGATATTCTTCATAACTGTATAGGACCGTCTGTCATGCTTATTAAAAAGGCTCCCATATGAAAGGGCCTGAAGATATTGCCATCGATTGAGGCATCATCACTATTATATTGATGTTAATGACAATTCCTATATTGGACACAGGTCTCTGTAGGATCTCTGAAGAGTAATGGGACACATGCTTCAATCACTAGCACTCAGATGTTACTGCGAGGGTGGACCTATACCTGAAAAAATAAAGCTGTACAGATCATGCAGAGTCTTTCCATATTATTTTGACCTACTGTGTATAATAATGGAACCACTATTAAAGAAGTTAGCAGTCCCTAAACTTTCACCTGTTATAACCTTTAAAAAGAGTCTGACCTATTTTGAATTGTTTGAATTTTAAAAGCTGCTTTTGCAGATCAGTGTGACTTACATGTGAATATGAATTACCTATCTCGCCCTATGTGGGGCTCTGGTATGTAGTGAATTAAGTTTTCTAGGGGACTGGAGAAAATGTCATATGTGGCTTAACGTTGAGTAAAATATTTTTCTTACTTTTGTGGTGACCGAGGGAGTGTGGTTTGGCTTTAAGGAGCATAGCTTACATTCTATGTTTAGGCACGGCTTACGCAGTATGATTTTCATTCTTTGATATAGCAAGAAATATACCAGTCCATGCAGTTGCAGGCATAACTGATGTAAGAGTTTGGTGCTGGAGTTGTATTGAGGTCCAGGAAGGGCAGCACTTTTTCTACTATCATCAAAAGTGTTAAGAATATGGACAAGAATGAAAAGTAATAAAAAAATGAAATGTTCTTTCTCCAGTATTAAATCTTTAATAGATTCACATGCTTGTATCTTCCCCGTCGTCATAGTGGGAGTCTCACGGTAACAGATGACCAAAGCAGTATCATGGAGAAAAACTGCATAGAAAATCCCATAGGGAATGACATAATTTGGTAACCAGACCTCCTTATTGTTTGGTCCAAAACTCAGCCAATCATCAGAAGGCCCTGACATCACACTCCCCAGCAGAGCTCTCCTACCTCAGATTTCCAACCGCCTTCGTGTGAGAAGGAGTCTCCCTGAGCTCTGCTCAGTTTGTTCCTGAGTGAACTTTTGACCTTTTCAACTTTCGAATTTTCTTCTGGATTTAAGGTACTGTGCTTCATCTAGTATCTTACTATGGGTAAAAGCTCTAAAAAGAGGCTTTTCAGGCCCTGCAGATCCTGTGGAAAAGCTAGGCTTTTTTCTGAAGAGCCACATAAGGACTGCCTATACTGCCTTCACCCCAAACATGTAGCTAAGGACTGCAAACACTTCAGAACCTTTTCAGCTAAAACTTTGAGGGATAGAGAGGCACGTCTTCTGTTGTGGCTTCAGAAGAAGAAGGCCACCTCAGATTCAGAGGAGGAATTCACGAGCCAGTCTTCTAAAAAGAGGAAGTCTTCCACTTCAGAAGAATCTGTGGATCCTAAGAAACAGAAAACTAAGGGAAAAGAGACCTCTTTATCGTCTCTCCCTCAGACTCCTCTGAAGAAATTCTCAGTTTTAAGGGAAGTGCCTTCTGCTCCCCCGACGAAGACTGTGGTGTCTCCAGTTATAGTTCCTGTGAAAACATCGACAACACCGTCGACGACAACATCGTCGACGACAACAATCTCGACGACGACTGCGGCGTTGACGACACTGATCAAGATTACACCGTCGACGACGACGACTCCGTCTACGGGACGAGTTACATCCTCGGCGACGATACAATCGACGACGACCTCGTCCGCGACTACACCTTTGACTGTCGTTCTGTCGACGACTTCGTCGACGACCATTTGAATCTCGACGACGGGAACTTTGTCGGGGGCGGCTCCGTCAACGACGGCTTTTAAGTCACCAAAGTCGAAGACTATGATCTCTATCAGATCTTTCCACTCGTCGACGGGAAAGAAATCCTCTAAATTTACGGCATGGACAAAAATGTCTCAGCTGCCTCCGTCAAATTTGCTAGAAATGCAAGAGTCAGATGATGAGGAGTCTTCAGGAGGGGCTTACAGTCCCTCTCAGCTGCAGATTAAGAGCCAAGACACTGATGAGGAAGAAGGCCAGGCGGTTCAAGAGGTCTATTCCTTTAAGGATCCTCCTCAAGCAAAATCAAAAAGATAGGAGTCATTTCAAGAGTCATATGACTACGAGGAAGAGGAGGAACAACAAGCTGATGAGAGGGAAGAATCCACTTCAATGCCTATCTCCTTGGTGACGGACTTATGTCACATGATCGACTACTACCGCCGTTTTCCTGAAGCTAATGCCCCCGATGCAAGCGCTCCAGTCACACCTGCACAAGTGCCAGTAGCCCAGCCTCCACCTGCAGTGCAAAAATTGTGATCTCCTCCAGTTGTCACAATACGAGATGACTTTACAGAGAGTGATGGAGAAGAGCAGCCAGAGAAAGGAGAACTTCTTCATGACACCCCAGTAGGTGTAGAATGGGATGAATTTGGAATTTGGATGGGTATTTATAGAGCGCGGACGTTCGCTCCGGAGGGAGCATCTTGGCGCTGTAAAACCTGGGACCAGAACGCTGGGAGGGAGGTGGAGGATTAAATGGATGATTTAGTCCAGTCATCAGAGAGATTAAAAATCCACGTCTTGAGGTGCTTCCTATATTGTTTCTCATGCGTCTGAAGCCTGAGATGCCTTGGCATACTGTTCCAGGCTCTGATAGCCAGAGTGCTAAGTGTTTTCCCACCTTTGGTCTTCAGGTTGAATTTAGGCGGGGTCATGAGGTTTTCTTGCAAAGATCTGAGAATGCGGCCCGGGGAGTAGTGAGGGAAGCGTTTCGACAGGTAGATTGGGCCAGTTTTGTGGAAGGCTCGGAATGCTATGATGAGAATTTTGAAAAGTATTCTCTTGTGCAAGGGGAGCCAATGCAGGGATCTGAGGGCAGTGGAAATAGAAGATTTGCGTGGGAGTTTTAGGACAAGACGCGCGGCAGTATGCAGGACACTTTGCAATTTCAGACGGGTGGATTTCTTGGTCCCTGCCAGAAGGCCATTACAGTAGTCCACTCGAGAGAGAATGAGGGCTACTGCAACGGTCTTTCTGGAATCAAGTGGGAGAAAGTCAAAAAACTTTCTCATGGATTTAATAATGCCAAAGCATTTCCCTGCTACAGTAGTGACATGGGGATCGAAAGAAAGGTCGGAATCGAAAATGACTCCGAGGTTTCTGGCCGATGAGACTGTCTGGGGTGGGGCAGTAGAGTTGTCAGGCCACCACAGGGCGGGACAGAAAGAGGCGTTCTTTCCAATAGGCAGGATCTCGGTTTTGCTGGAGTTACAGCGAAGATGGTTGGTGTCCATCCAATGAAAAACGGCTGTGAGGCAACGTTTGAGGTTAGCTTCGGCCAGGTTGGAATTGTCGTCGAGTGGGATGATAAGCTGAGTGTCGTCAGCATACGACGTAACAGTGATGCCGAATGACTCTATGAGCGAGAGCAAGGGGATGAGATATATGTTGAATAACAGAGGGCTGAGAATGGAGCCCTGGGGAACTCCACACGAGATCTTTTTTTCTTTGGATTGGAAAGGGCCCAGTGAGATAGTTTGAGACCTGTCACTAAGGAAGGAAGTGATCCAGGCTAGGGCTGAGTTGGTTATGCCAATTTCCATGAGTCTGTTGAGAAGAATGGAGTGGGAAATGGTGTCGAATGCCGCCGTGAGGTCAAGAAGGATCAGAATGGCTTTCTTCCTCTGATCTTGGAGGTTTTTAATGGTGTCTGTCAGCTCGATCAGGGCGGTCTCGGTTGAATGTCTGGGTCGAAAACCAGATTGCTGGGGGTGAAGTAGGTTGTGAGCGTCTAGGAAGGATTTGAGTTCTTTGTGGACTAGTTGTTCCGTAATTTTTCCCAGTGCAGGTAGTAGTGTGATGGGACGAAGGTTAGTTAAATCCGAGGGGGGTTTGTTTGCCTTTTTCATCAGAGGTTTAACTACACCTTTTTTCCAGGTGAGCGGAACAGAGCCAGTTTTGAGGGAGAGATTGATTATCTCGTTAATGATGGGGTTTACTTCATGAATGATGGTATGCAGGACCTTGGGGGGACAAGGGTCTGCGGGAGAGCCGGATTTGCATGCGAGGATCGCTTCTCTGGTCTGAATTAGATTTACCGGGGAGAAGTGGTCGAGACAGTTTACCATCGGGCGAGATTCGTCTGGCTCCAAAGAAGAGTGAACCGGAGGGGAGGGGGGGAAGCTGGTGTGGATGGAACTGAATTTTTCCTCAAAGTAGTCGGAAATCTTATCACACAGCTCTTGGGACGGGGGGATCTCTGGTTGGAGGGCTTTGGGTTTGGTAAAAGATTTTACTATGGAGAAGAGGGTTTGTTGTTTTTGACCGGCCTCATTAATGGCGTTAACATAGTATGTTCTTTTCGCTGATTTTATAGCTGCTAGGTAATTTTTTCTCTGGAGAATGTAGTCGTTGCGGTCGTCCTTATGGTAGGATCTGCGCCATTTGCGCTCTGCTTTCCTGCAGAGTAGGTGGGCTGCGGTGAGATCAGGTGTGTACCAAGGGGCATATGAATATGTTTTGTCAACAACACCTTCGCCATCACCTTCTCCAGCGAACTCTCCTCCACAGGTCATCAGAGAATTCCATGCTATTATGGCGAAAGCAGCTAAAAGATTTGAGCTCCAGATGCTAGCACAGGAAACAGAATGTTTCCTATATGATTTCAAAGAAGATTCAAGGAAGTCGGCTAGATCAATCCCAATCATCCAACATATCTGGGATGAAGGTCTGAAAATCCTGAAAACGCCAGCATCGGTGGAGGCCTCGGTTCCTAGAATTGAAAAGAAATACTGGGCGCAGGAATCTTCGCCTGCGTGTTTGATCGGACACCCACGCCCAGAATCGGTGGTAATGCGGGCAGCACAGAGACACTCTAAAAATCCTGTCTCCACATCTGTAGCTCCCATTGACAAGGAAGGAAGATGAATGAATGGAGCAGGAAAGTGGTATGCAATAATGGCAGCATCTACCATCAAAGCGGCAAATGCTATGGCTCTCATCAGCCGTTATAACAGACAGATGTGGTCCAATTTAGCACCACTTTTGGCTCACCTGCCAGAGGATAAAAATGAGGAGGCAGCAGCTATTTGGCCTCTGAATCCATTGATATTGCAATGGACATCTCTTCAGTGGCATTTCGTCAAATGGCCAGGAGCGGTGACCCTCAGAAGGCAAGGTTGGCTAAAAGCTACCTCTTTTAGGCCGGAAGTTCAGGCAAAAATCGTTGACTTGCCTTTCGACGGGGGGAATCTCTTTGGTAAACACATAAATGATGCTCTCCAAGGAATCAAGGTCTCGTCAACAGGACAGATTCCAGTCCTTTTCGAGGAGAGGAGCCAGAGGACAATTCGGACAAAGGTCTTCTTACCAGTCCAACAGGTACCAGCCATACAGCCAGCAAAGTTACTGCCAATATCCCTCTAACTAGCAATATCGTTCCTCAAATCCCTCTTTCCACCAGCAATCTAGAGGAAAGAATCCTGCTAGAGGAAAAGCACTGCAATCTCATAGACGGCAGTGACTTCATCAAGGCGCTTTCCACCTGGTCAGATCCCGACAACGACCATTATCTCTCTCTCTTCTCGAAACATTGGCTGTCAATTACAACAGACACATGGGTATCGAGGCCATACCCTGGAATTTGTACAGATACCCCCAAATCAACCTCCGGTCTTCAGACAGCAGCAACATCTTCCAGCTCTCAGAGCAGAAGCTCTATCTCTGATACAGAAGGGGGCTATAGAGGAAGTTCCTTGTCCTCAGAGAGGCAAGGGATTTTACTCGCATTTCTTTCTGATCAAGAAAAAACAAACATCAAAATGGAGACAAGTATTGGAGCTGAGGGTTCTGAACCAGTTCATCAAGAAAATCCCGTTCCTCATGCTCTCACTTCAGGAGATTCTCTTTCTTCTACGCAAAAAATATTTAATTGCATCCCTGGATCTCTTGGATGCTTATTTCCATATCCCGATTCATGTAAAACATAGAAAGTATCTGCATTTTGTAGTGGAGTGGCGCCACTACCAATTCAAAGTGTTGCCCTTTGGACTAAAATCGGCCCCAAGGGTCTTTACAAAATGCATGGCACCAGTCGCTGCTCACCTAAGGGCATCAAATCTTCCCATATCTGGACGATTGGCTTATAAAAGGATCATCTTACAGGAAATTCCAGATCTCTCTAAAATGGTGCATGGATTTATTTCATCGCCTGGGCCTGTGAGTCAATCTGGAAAAGTCGTCAATAGTGCCTTCACAATCCCTTCAATTTCTAGGGGCCATGCTTCACACAAAAGAAGTAAAAGCCTATCCATCAGAGGAGCGGATTCGTAACATTTTAACACTGGCTTCAACTCTGCAGTCAAAAAAGTACACTTCAGTGAGAATATACAAGTCCTTGTTGGCGATGATGTCTTCTTGTAACCCATTGGTACTAAATTGCCGTCTGCAGATGAGACCTTTACAGGAACTCCTTGACAAGCAGTGGATACAAACCCAGGGGTCCTTCGAGGATCAGATCTCCATATCTGCTCAAATGCGACAAGCTCTGTCATGGTGGAAGATCAGAAAGCATCTAATACAAGGTCCAACATTCGAACCCCAATGTCCCAGTTATGTAATGACGTCAGATGCCTCGCTTCAAGGCTGGGGGGCACATCTCCAGGACCTCGAGATTCAAGGTCACTGGTCCAAACAAGAGGCTCAGTTACACATCAACATGCTAGAACTGAAAGCGGTGTTCTTGGGTCTAAAAGCTTTTCTCCCAGGATACACGATTCTACTTTTATGATAAGAACAGACAGTAAAACAACAATGTTCTACCTCTTGAAACAAGGAGGTACAAGATAGAAGCTACTCTCGACACAAGCACAGGAAATTTGGAGATGGCTCCTATTTCACAACATCTCCATTCAGGTCCAACATATTCAGGGGATAAACAACACAAGGGCAGATGTTCTGAGCAGGACAACCTGTGTTTCCCACGAATGGACACTAGACCAAATCCAAGCTAAGAGTGTTTCGGCGGTGGGGCACGCCAATGTTAGATTTGTTCGCAACCCAGAACAACTCAAAATGCAAACAGTTCGGAAGCGGATTCCCACAGTCAGAATCATGGGGGAATGCGTTACACCTACGATGGACAGGAATGTTCGCTTACGCGTTTCCTCCATTCCCTCTGATATCAAGGGTACTTCGCAAAATGAGATCGGAGCCATGCCACTTGATCTTGATAGCTCCAGCTTGGCCGAGGCAAGCATGGTTCTCGGAGCTTCTCCAACTTTCAATAGCACCCAGGATCCAGTTTCCGATAGCACAGGATCTGATTTCTATGAATACGGACAAATTCTCCACCCAAATTTGACATTGCTGAACTTATCAGCATGGAACCTCAAGAACATGAATTCTGATCTCTAAACATCCCTCAAGAGTGCAGGGACATACTGTCTCAATCTTGGGCAGTTTCAACAAACAAAACATATACGGCAAAATGGAAGAGCTTTTGCCAGTGGTGTGCATCTCAGGCTTTGCATCCTTTCACAGCCTCTCCGGAACAAATTCTGCCATATCTTCTTAATTTGTCTAAAGCAGGTCTTTCTCATGCCTCCTTAAAGGTACACTTGGCAGCAATTTCAAGATATAGAAGAGTTCCAAATCAACCTTCGCTCTGGTCACAAAGGGTGGTCACATCTGCTGGGAGAGTTGGCGAAACCCAAGCTTTCTCAAATGCGGAACCCTTTCTCCAGTTTTGTCAAGACAAAGTGATACTAAGGACAAACCCAAGATTAATTCCTAAGGTTCCTACAATATTTCATCTCAACGTACCAGTAGTGTTACCTACATTTTTTGGGAATCCCTTGACCGAAGCGGAGAGAACCCTACACTCTAGACATTAAAAGATGTTTAAAGTTCTACATCAAATGAAAGAAATCGTTCAGAAAGACAAAGCAGTTGTTCATAGCCTTTGCTGGGCCGAGGAAAGGTCTGGCATTATCCAGATCAAGTATTTCAAGATGGATTACATCGGCTATTATCAAATGTCACCAAAAAGCCGGGAAACCCCTGCGCTCCAAGATGCAAGCACATTCCACCAGAAAGATGGCGACCTCAAAGGCCTTGTTTGCAGGAGTGTCACTGCCAAACATCTGCAGAGCAGCGACCTAGACGAGCATTCACACTTTTACTAGACACTACTGTCTAGATATTGCGTGGAAGGAGGACACAGCAGTGGGACAAGCAGTTCTTCGGCGTCTATTTCAATAAGGTATTTTTCTGTTCAAGCTATATATATTTATTTGTCAAAGTATACATGTGTATATCTGTATATACATATATGAATATAATGATATATGAACAAATGTTTGGATTATGTACTATATTAGTATCGTTCTATGTGGCATGCATTTCACCTTCGTGGCTTACAGAGTTTATTTATTAATTCTGGATGGTGTGCAATGGATAATATATCACAAAATTTAGGAACAGAGCCCAGAGTTCTTGGGTTGTATCCTGGAAACGCTGTGAGAATTTTGTACTACTTGCTACTCTGATACAAGCATGTGAATCTATGAAAGATTCAGTACTGGAGAAGAAACTAGTTACTTACCTGTACACTATGGTTCTCCAGTATTATCTTTCATAGATTCACATGCGCCTGCCCACCCCCCGTTTCTCAGGTAGAACTTTTTACCTCTGGGTATATCCATGTCTCTCACTTAGGGCTGGAAATCTTAGGTAGGAGAGCTCTGCTGGGGAGTGTGATGTCAGGGCCTTCTGCTGATTGACTGAGTTTTGGACCAAACAATAAGGAGGTCTGGTTACCAAATTATCTCATTCCCTATGGGATTTCTCTGCAGTTTTTCTCTATGATACTGCTTTGTCATTCTGTTACCGTGAGACACCCACCATGACGACGTGGAATATATAAGCATGTGAATCTTTGATAGTTAATACTGGAGAACCATAGTGTACAGGTAAGTAACTAGTTTCTTTTAAGACATTAGAAACAATTGACGGTTATGTATTTTTGGAAACATTCCACTTATGTGAGTTATATGGATGTTACCATGGCTATTAACATTGTGTTTTTAAGTAGAGTTGATCAAGCAGACAAACTGGCCCATTGTTCAGTAAATTACAAAGAAAATTGGAAAATATGTTTCCCAGAAAAACTATGGGTACAATACTGTCTTCATTTATGAAGCAGCTAGTACTTCTAACAGGCGCCTATTGTTCCCTTATAATCTTAATACTCGTGTTACTTCACAAGTATGCAATGCTAAGAAAGCCTGATCAAGTCCTCAAACGTATGACTTTGCTGGTTCTGTAGGGGTCTCTATAGAAAATGTATTAATCCACCAAGTTGTCTAATTAGCTTAGACGAAGTGGTAGAGGTACATGAAGGCAATCATTTAGCAGGCAGGCACAACAGAGATATTGATGTTACAAGAGTAAAGCTGGTAATAGTTCAAGGGTATGTGTGTCAAGAATAAAAAGTCAATTGAATACTAAATAGAGCTGACAGTGCTAATTACTATTACTTTCTGATCAATACATCACAAAGAATCCTCAAAGTAACAAGGAAAGTTGCAAATAAGGTTCTTTTAAAGTTACTCTTATGAGTGTTGAAACTTCAGATATTGACTAAGCCTAAAAACCGTGGTAATGAAAAAATCCTAATTTATAAATGGGCAGAGATCATGTCTCCCAAGCCCTTCTGGGTCACATATTTCAGAACCTAATTTTGGAAACAGTTTTTTTTTTGCAAATGCCTCTTTTGTTAAACATTATTTTTCATGTGCTTTGCCAAAACTAATAAAAAATCATACACAATTATAGATTCTGGTAAAAGTCCACAGATTCCTTACTTTAACTATTTCTTTGGTGCCTGACTGGATATGGCCAACTTGTCTTTTGCTGTTCTCCATCACCAGCTTAGGATGGCGCTGTTCAGAGTCGACAACAGCAGGTCTACTGGAAATGATGTGTTGACCTCCATTTATATGGTTCAATGCCCATAGATATGTCAAGTGCTTTTTTCCAGCATTGTGAGAAAAATTTCCTTTAATATTTTCATCTTTAGTCACCAGATTAAAAGAATTGAGGATTTGTGTCGCTCCCCCAAGCCTTATGGCTTGAAGCTATGCAAAGATTTCTAGGTGACATATTTCACTTACTGACCTATCACGCCCATCTGGTGCCTTAGCAAAGGCAATAACCCTCTGTCATGTGACTCATGCCATTGGATGCTTCCAAAGGCATGCATAGAGAAAGAGGCCAGCCTCTTCATGGCTTCAATAGGGGGAAGTAACATTTCCTTTGTGATTTAGATCTAGGGATAAATCTCGCTCAAGGTTCAGGTCTCTCCTGACTGAGCATAGACAAGAATCAGAAAAGATAACACTACGTATCTCACCTTGGCAGGAGTTTAGAGAACCAAACATCTTCAGCTTCCCTGTTGGAGCCACTTCCAGCTTTGGAGCCTCTCCCTTCTTAGATAAGCAGCTAATTCCTGGTTAATTCTGCAGAGCCGCTCGTAGCTTTCAAAAAACCTATGTTGCATATTCACGCTTCACCTCTGTCACACATAATGGAATTAATGGTGCTTGTGGCATCATGCAGTGCAGTTAAAGTGCTAGTGGCTTTGTCCCCGTTGCTAATTCGATCTTAGTCCCACAGCCTTCCATTTTGTCTGGTCTGAATTGTGCACTTCAGACCAGTTGGAAACAGAATTGTTAATGAGGAAGAATCAACATTGAAAATACAGTTGGTTTGAAAGACAGAGCCAACAGCGATACAACATTTTCTAGGTGTGATTGAGGTATCTTGAAACATCAGCAGACTTGCATTTCACTCATGGAGTTTAGCTTTGTATAGTAACGGGGGCATAAATGCCCCAAATATTAGATTTAATATCACATTGGTGTATCCGTTACCGAAAAGTCTCAAGAGGCCAGCATTTGACACAAGTTACTATGTCAATTCAATTCATGACAGTTATCCACCCAGATTATCTACTTAGACGCCTTGAGAGAACTCATAAGCTCAATGACCTGAGTGAAACACTTGTGGGCTAAAGCTTTAAGATCTCTCAAGGAAGCCTTTGAGAATGTGACTACTTCCTTGGCCTCTGCATCTTCAATGATACAAATGTTATGGACATCTGAAGGACAAAGTCTATCTCTGCCCTGAGGTGATAAAGAATGTACCATGGTGGAAGTGTGCAAATCCCTTTCTGAATAGAATCTGATGCCGTCCTTCTTGGGCAGAATTAACAATATTCACTGATGCTTTTTATGACCTAGTTTTCAATGCATTATGGTGTATTCGGGAGAGGAACTTCACATCAACATTTTGGAGTTGAGAGTGATCGGGCTGGCTTTAAGGCTGCAGGGTAGACAAGTGCAATTACTAAACGACAGCCCCTCTGCAATGTGGTATCTAAACAGCAGGGGGAGTGATTTTCATTCCCTGTGTTCAGGACTTCAGATTTCTGGTAGACAGTCATAGTCAAAAGAATTATTCTGTCAGCAGCTCCTCTACTGGTGAAGGAGACAGGACAGCCCATTTCCTGACCAGGCTATCCTTGATGACAAACGCATGGTGTCTTTTTTCTGACGAGGCTTATATAATATTCCAGGACAGGAGATTTCCAAATGTTGACCTTTTCACCACCAAGGACAATAGACATTGTCTTTGATTTGGTTCATGGAAGTATCCATAGGAAAGTCTCTAGGAGGCACTATATCTTTGAAATGAGATTGCACTCTCCATGATGCCTTTCTACCACTGCCTCCAATGCATAAGCTTATTCACAAGATGAATTATCACCATACTCACATGATTGTTGTTGCTTTGATTCGGCTTGTCGACCAGGAAATGCGTAACTTATACTTGTCAGTCAGCATAAGGTCACACACAAATAAAAGTATAAGAGACACTTCATCATATTAACCCAGAATAATAGGAGGATCATTGAAATTAAACTCTCTTATCCAAAGGCAGATCTTACATATGGAGGCTTCCATGGTGGTGCAAATATCACAAGTACCTAATAAGGGTTACCAACTACACAAATGTATAATATTGTGCACCAACAAAATAACCCAACACAGAGGGTAAAATCCTACACCCTCAAATGAGGGTCTAATAGTACACAAGCTGAGCAATACAAGTTCAGCACATTTAAATATTTAGAACTGCTTACCACAGCATACAAAATATACTCCTCATAGAGTGTGATACATACTATGAAGGTGTCAACTCTTATGCTTGAGCTATTCTTCAGAGTAAAGCAAACCACAAGACCTGTATATCAGGTTTCAAATAATCCAACACAAAAGGACTGGTCATCAACGGAGCTGAAGGAGAAATTTACTACTTCTGCACCAAGCAGTAAATCATAATCCAGAAAGCCACTTATGGTGGAATATACTTTAAAGAATATATCTTCAATTAAAAGAACCCTGCAGCCCCTAATTTTCCTATAATCCTAAATGAGTGGAACTAGGGGCATGAAAAAAACATATAAAGAATTACCCAATTATCTAAACAGCCATACACCTCTGTATTAAGCAGAAACACCACACTGGTTGTGACCAGATAAATACATATTACAACTCAGTCATGTATAAACACTTTTTTCCACACAAGTCAGAAATAAATAATCCACCAGAACATTCAAAGACCTGTCTAGGCGTTTTTTCCACACCGACCAGCTCTTAACCGCCGTAAAGCTGTATCAGCATGTTCACCATATATATGTACACCATCAAAAAATATATTTTCAGGTTATCCTTACTTGCTCTGAAATGCCTGATTGGTGCAGCCATGCAAGTCTGTGCAACTGACTGAGCCATAACTCTTCCCATAGAATCAGTGGTGTCCATACCACATGTTTTGGTGAATTTTGTCGCTTCCCAGACATCTTGTACCACCTGTAGAAGTTCACTTTTGGCTTCCTCTGAAAGGGAAGGAAGCTGATACGCCGTAGAGTTCCACAACGCATGAGAACATCTGCCGAAAACACATGCCATGTTTAAAAACCTCAATGCGAACTAACAGAAGAGAATATATTCCTCCCACAATGGTCTGGCCATTTGGAATCTTTATTTGATGGAATTAAGGGAAGGACACTAAGGTCTGGCGAAGCCGTAGCAGCCTGTAGCACAAGTCCTTTTGTAATGGGATGTTTCACAAGGAAAACTGGGTCCCCAGGGGCGGGTCGATGTTTATGGGCTATAGCCCTATCAACTGGAACTCCCCAAACTTGTTTCACCCAAGCTCCTAACACAAGGTCATATAGACTCATTATAAGGGAGTAGGGCCTCCACCGCATCTCATCTTGGTGAAGAACATCCACCAAATTGTCTGTGGACAGTTCCACCACGGGAAGCTCGCAACCTTAAACTACACCTCTGTTGCCATACCAGGTTGAGAAAATACATTTGAAACTGGAGAGGACTCAAGTCCACAAGCCTCACCCAGTTCAGTCAGCCAATTTTCCTCCAAAGGAGGCTGGTCAGCATTGTCCAAAGGGTTTTGACACCCTATATTCTCCCCTTCACATGCAAAAATGTGCATTGCCGTAGCAGAAGCAGAAACAGGTTGCATAAGGGCAGATGGAGAGTTACCTAAAATAGACTGCTCCTTCTGCACTGCATCCAATGCTGTTGCGGTATTGCATCCACGTCGGAAAGAGTAATAGGTTTGGCATCGATCGACGCTGCTGATGTCATTGGCTGCCCTGACCTGAAGGTCTGAACCCCGAAGGGCTGTGCACCGGCACCGCCTCTAATTCAATAATGGATTCAGAGGTCCCAACTGTCACCAAGGGCGAACCAGACGGCGAGAATGCAGTCAGGGCACCTCTCCCCTCCTAGGCGCACCAGAGGGGGCCCATAGACTTCATGCAGGGAAATGGAATATTAACGCATTTGGGCTAGATTTGTTCCAGCTCCAGGATATTTAGGGAAATGCATGGTCGACTCCTGTAAATGTAAACCGAAAGGTTGGCAGACGGCACCAGAAACTAACTTCTGTTTCGAGCGTTGGTGCTTCAGAACCTTCTTCAACTTCCACGGAGATGGCCCCTCACCCTCACCCTGCTCGGCAGGTCTTAGGACTTCGACGAAGACTGATGACGATCGGTGCCTCAGAAAGTCGCGCCGCCAGACATTTCATACGGTGCTTTCTCAACGCCTTCGACTGATGACACTGACATAAACCACACTACTAGGTGTCATGATGTTCTCCAAGGCACCACAAACAGAACTGACATCGGCGAGGGACTCAGTCGAAGTCACATCTAGTGGATGACATCGATACAGAGTCGTGCGGTGCCCTTTACCGATGGGCAAACATGCTATGAGAAAAAGTTTCCAGATCCAGTCTCACACCTGTGGAGGATATTAAAGTAGGTAATCTGAGGCTAGATCCTGTCTCTGCAATATAATGTGTTACGGAAATGTAAGTAACTTGTTCATTAAGTTCAAGATATGACAATTGACAACACTTTTCTAGGAATATGTAAATTGTAAATCCCTATTTCATATTTTTCTTTATAGAGGCTGACTTCAAGATGTTCTCCACCCCTACTCTTCCAAATATGGGTGTGAGGATTCACATTCTATAGTTCCAGGGGGAGAAGGTAGTGTTGGAGTTACAGTTAAAATTTCCAGGCTTGAAGCCATACTTTGCAGTGGAACCTTTTTAAGTGGACATTTTCACAGAAAATCTAGTTCTCTAATATAGGCTAGCTGGAAATTAGAGTATATAGGCAGTAATTTAGAGCAGAGAAAAAATGCTACACTGGAAGGTAGTGTGTCTTCTCTAAAGAATGTCAGGAACTATGCAGATCTTGTCACCTCCCTGTGGTCTGAAAAACTTCATTCATTCATGTCCTGAAAGGACATTGGAAATAAGATTCTCATTCCTTTTCCTCTATAATTCAAGATGATCCACAAGGATTGAGAAAACAAAAGGAATGATTCACAAAGGTACCTTACACTTTCGAGTAATGTACACCTTTGGTAATTTTACTACATAAGGATTTGGGATTGTCCAAAATATTTGTTGATTGTATGCCTTTCGTTTTACCTCTTTGGAATTCCTACCCTTTTTGTGTCTCATTTGCACCTTAATAAATAAAAATGTGCAGTCTGGAAAAGCGTTTTATATATCAACAAATTAGACAGCACATGGCATTTGGGACATGGTGAACCAGTGACTGAATGACATTTCTTTCCAGGTTATTCACTGAACATGGATGGATTAAAGAAAATCGTTTGAAAAATATTATTCTGTGCACTTTAGTGTTTTATAACTTACAAAATAATTAATACCTACAAAAATCTAGCAATACAGATCACTAAAAACTAAACTTTGAATCAGAATTTTCGAAAAAGCTGAGGCAATATTTCTGCACTACTCTGACCACGTTGAAGAGTTGCTAGCAAAACTTCACGTTATGTTTTCCTGATTCTGTGATACTGTTTTGTACCGTGCTGATTACAGGTACCTTTTATACATTTAACTAGTGAATAATAAACTATATATCCTGTCTGGCAATTACAGTTCAGGGCGGCTTCCAGTGTGGTTGATAGGACCAATCACACACTGGATCCCAGCTCTAAATGAGTTAGTATCACTTTCACAACTTTTTTAACACGGTGAACAGAAGTGGAAAATAATGATTGATTCTCAGATTACCACAAAGTGAGCAGCTTCTACCGCTGCTGACCCCAGTTAAGGGCCATTCTTCCCTGCCCACATCTGCAACCCTACCGAGTTTGGTTTTAAATGTTGTATTATCAGTTCTAGCTGCATCAGACTGTTGATTCTGCATCATCCATTGAAATGGCACTGGTGGCACAAAAGACCACTTTCTCCATCACAGCTCCTTCCAGTGTGAGAATTTGTACATTACCTCACTTTCTACCAAAGACCCAAATAAAGTGTTCCACAAGGCCATGATATCAGGGGCGGCTCCTCCACTAAGGCGAAGGAGCGTCGCCTCACTGCCTTTCAGCACGGCAAAAAAGGAATAGAAAAATGATAATAACTAGATGTTACTATCATTTTATTTTTCGGTGCTAGGGCAGTTTTGGGGGCGAAGCTAGGCTGCGCATGAGAAATGAGTGGAAGCACCCTCCTAAGTGTGCATTAATGTTTGGCCGGCCCTCTTGGGGCCCCTTTATCTGGCAATGCTTATGTGAGAACTCGGTCCTCCAGTGGGCAGGTCTTGGGCAGTTGTTCACCTTTCTGTATGTGGCATCGAAGAGCATGGCCCAGTTGCAAATATCGGAAGTGCTCAGAGTCTGCAAGAGCGTATCTTGGCTTAGATCTTCAAATTGGATAATGGCATGGCCCCGCCAGACATTGCCCAGGTGTTCAATGCATGGCAGCTCCCATTTTGTAAACCCTTTAAGACCCGCTACTTCGGACAATAAATGACGGTGCCATAGAAACGTTAAGCCTGCGAATCTCCCTGTCCAGAACAAAAATCTTGTGGCATCCCTCCAGACCCTGACCACCGTCAGTGTGTGTTGTGATATATCCCTGTCACTCGTCGCCCCATAGAGGAAATCCTCATGTCCCCCCATCCCACTGCGTCTGTCTTCCCTGTATGTAGGGTTTTGGTGGTCTGCAAAGACCCACTCCTTGATCACTAGTAGTTGTGAGGCCCGATAATATTTCAAAATGTCCTGGACTGCCAGCCCTCCATCGTAGACCCATCTTCGTAGTTCGATTTTAGGGGACCCCCTGCCAACATGAAGCAGTCATGGTGATTTTTAGCATATAAAATGTGAGTCAAGGCATAACCTCTGTGAGTCAACTCAGTTTTGGTATACCTATATTAATTCAGCCATGCAAAAGCTTCTAATTTAGTAGGCTCGGCTGCACGGAGGGGAGCTACTTACAAGTAGATGAAGAGTTGGAGAAGCCTACTTTGGGACACACCTTTGGCGGTTTGTAACTCAAGTTCATATAACATTGATCTCATTGGATCAGTCAATTTGACCTGGAGAACCTCCATTTCAAAATATATCTTTCCTATGACTTTCACAGGTTTCACTGACTGCTTAACAATCACTAAACATTCAAATGGCGGTTGGCAATCGCTCAGGTAGCATTCTAAGCAATACTTTTTTTGCCCACCATGCCACCACAGACCACAGCCCCAGCCATATGTTTTTTTTTTTTGGGGTTCAATTTGCTTTATTGGAGTAAACATGTATGGTATGGTACACAGCTTGGGTCGCCTACTACCCGGAGGCCGGCAGCAGGAGAGGATGAACAGTACACAGCCTTGAAGCCGGCATCCCGGAGGCCCGGCGGCACATTATAGACATATATGATGCTGGTTCCGCAGCCGGTGATGTAGGACAAGCAAGGATGAGCAGCAGTCGAACAGAGTTTTTTTGATCGAGAGAAGATTCTCTCCTTTTTTGTTGAACAGTAACCAAAACATCCCAGCTAGGCAGCAACAAAGAGGCAGTGCATGACTGTGTATTAGTAGTAAGTGATAGTGGTGCAGCGTGGCAATTCGGGCAGGCAGAGGTGTGTGGGGGATCTCGTGTCCAGGACTCCTATCCCAGTGCTGTAAAAGTCAGCAGAGGTCCATCTTAGGAAGGTGCAGGATGTCCCGGGATCGTCGCACGCCGGAGGTGTGAAAGCGTGCTGTGGGTGCAAGATAGGGTGTACATGCTCAGAGAGGAGGGGGGGGCAGGTCAATCAAGGCAGGGCAACCTAGAGCACCAAGGAGTTTGTAGGGGTATAAGGGCGCATAGAGACGAGGAGGCCCAAATGCCGCAGCGGGAGATATAGGTTACGGTCTAGGAGAGAGCACAGGGTGCTGAGGAGTGACAGGTTGGCCGCCTGACTGCGCATCGTCATCCGAGCGCTTGAGCAGGTAGTGCACCAGAGGTTCCCAAAATCCCTGGGTCGACACGAGAGAGGTAGCAGTTCAGCAAAGGTAGCATGCTGATCTTGGTAATATGTCAAATCTGTAAGCCAGTCCTTGAACTTGGGCGCCCTTCCCCTGCCCCAGCGGCACGCAACACGTCGCTTGGCCAAGAGCAAGGCAGTGTCAACAAATTTCCTGCAATCTCTGGGCACTTGCATCGTGTATCCAAGGATAGCTATCAAAGGGTCCGCAAGGATCGCCTCCCCCACCATCTCCGCAATAGCCTCCATCACCTGCCGCCAGTAGTGAGCAATCTGGGGACAGTCCCATGCCATGTGAAGAAAATCAGCATGGTCGGTGCGACAATGCTCACATCGGTCATTATCAGCCAACCCGAATCTATGCTTCCGTACCGGCGTGTAATATATCCTCTGAAGGAATTTGTAATGGATAATTTTCAATCTGCTGCTGGCAGAGATGCGGGAAGTGAGTGTACAGCAGTGTTTCCACTGGTCATCTGAGATATCGATGGCAAGTTCAGCAGACCAGCGTAGCCGAGCAGTGGAAACCGGTTCTGGAGCAGCACTGCGGACCTGACGGTAGAACCCAGAGACCAAGTGGGTCCCGTCTTGCGATCCCAAGAGGAAGTGTAGTGGTGACAGGATCATCAGGGTAGTCGGGTAGGATGTCACGCATCCCCGTACGCAGCCGGATATAGTAAAAGAGCTCAAGGGGGGTATGCTCATGCGTTTTAAAGAATAGGTCCGCGGACTTGAAATGACTCTCATGGAACAAATCACCCCAGCAGGTGACAAGCAGTTTATCACAGAGTTGACGGAAACCCAGTTCTGATAACAGGGAAAGTTGTGGATGATAGGTGAGCGGCAATCTGGGGGAGTAGGGCAGTGGGCATAACAGTTGCCTAGCGATGCGGCGCCATGCATCTAATGTGCAGGAGACTGAGGTATTCGGTGTGGTGATGCACGTCTCAGGACAGTGTAGCAGGCCGTTGAGCGGGAGTGGGTGCACGATCCAGTCTTCCACCGCTGTATGCGGCATGAAAGGAGTAGGAGCCATCCAGTGGTAGGCAAAGTGCGCCTGCGCGCACTGGTAGTATGTTTCGAAATCGGGGACATCGAAGCCTCCCCTGTCGTAGGGAAGGGTCAGCGTCGACCATTTTAAGCGGGGGGATTTGCCGCCCCAGAAAAGCCTACGCAGCTCCGTACGGAGTGTCTTGAAGGAAAAAGCACCAGGGAAGTCGGGGATATTAAGAAAAAGATACAGAAAGCGGGGTAATATCACCATTTTTATGAGTGAGGCTCTCCCAGCCATGGAGAGTGGCAGTGCGATCCATCTGTCGACGGAGGCAGTCAACTTAGTTATGGCTACTCCATAATTGGATCGTAGCGTCTCGTCTTTATCGCGAGAAATGCGGATTCCCAAATAACGAAGATCATCGCGACACCACTCCAAGGGGTAATGGAGAGGGAAGGCATGCACCGCATCTGTAAGAGGAAAAAACTGCGACTTGGACCAGTTGATGTGAACACCCGACACCCCACCGAACAGGATGAATTCCCGAAGTAGGGGATTGAGATGCGTGTCAGGATATTTGACGTACAGTGTGATGTCATCCGCATAGAGGGATACATCAATTTGCCGCTGCAGGCATTGCACCGCTCCCGCTCGATGTAACTGTCGTAAGCGACAGGCGAGTGGTTCGACCGCGATGGCAAATAACAGTGGAGAGACTGGGCATCCCTGTCGGGTGCCTCTCGTGAGTGTGATAGGATGCGACAATCGTCCATTAATTAGTACCTTCACCGTGGGGTCCGTGTATAAGAGGCGAACCCAAGATAGGAACAGTTTAGTGAATCTCATGCTAGCCAGGACCGAAAAGAGGTAGGGCCACTCGATCGAGTCGAACGCCTTGGTGGCGTCCAGGTACACAGCCGCTACAGGGGTGTCGGGTGGACCGTGCGAAGCAAGGAGAAGAGGGTGCGAAGATTATGGGACGTGGATCTGCCCGCTACGAAGCCAGATTGATCAGGCAGGACAAGACTGGTCATTAACAGCGATAGGCGAGTGGCCAGAACTTTGGCGAGTATTTTAACATCGCAGTTTAGGAGGGAAAGTGGACGGTAAGAGTCACAGGAGGTGGGGTCTTTATCGGCTTCAAAAGGGAGGTGATCACTACCTCACGCATAGAACAGGGGAGTATCCCATCAGCAAGGGACTCTGTAAAGACCTCGCGGAGCACGGGCGCCATAATGTCAATGTAGGCTTTGTAAAACTCGGCCGGTATGCCATCGAGCCCCGGAGCCTTGCCATTTTTAAGGGACATGATGGCCTCGCGAACCTCGTCGAGCTCAAAAGGTGCTGCAAGAAACTCCCTGCCCCCATCATAACGCCACGTCATGGAGGTACGCAGCGTATGGCGTGTCTTCCTCTGCCGTGGAAGTATAAAGTGAAGAATAATGTGTAATGAAGGTGGACAGTATCGCATCCGAGTCTCTGATAGTAGTACCGGACGCATCAGTAAGCTCTAGTATAGTGTTATGCACCCGTGATGGTCGTGTGATCGCAGCAAGCACTTTTCCAGGCCTGTCCCCCTCACAGTATTTCCGGGCTACCCAGTGTTTACCCCGATATTTCGCCTCCCTGGCCGCCTCCTCCTCCTATTTTGATAGTGTCTCCCTAAAGGTGGCGTGCAAGTGTGGGTCAGCATCTAACGTCATGGGGAGTTCCAGAGCCCGCAGGTCCCGTTCCAATGTGGTGATGGATTGTAGGATATCACGCAGTACCCCATGGCTTTTAGAGATGCAGAAGCCCCTGATAGTGACCTTGAAAGCCTCCCATATGTGTTCAACTGACTCAACCGAGCCCTTATTTCTAGGAAAGAAATCCCCTATCTCCTCTCCCAGCTCAGTGCAAAAAAGGTTGTCTAGAAGCACATCAGGGCGCAGTCTCCACTGCGGTCGCGGACTGTCCCACCCAGGAGTGCGGAACTGCAAAGACACAGGGCTGTGATCAGAGTAGGTTCTAGGCAGATGGTCCACCCTCAGCAACTCTACAGCAATTTCCCTGTTAACTAGAAAATAGTCTAAGCGTGCCCATGTCCCGGTGTGAGAGGTGAAGTGTGTACCCTCCCGTCCAAGAGGATGTAGGTGTCTCCAGGCATCTAATAGTCCGCCCTCCTCTACGACTCCCTCTAATGTCTCTCTGGCCTTGGGCTTGTAGGAGCCAACGCCATCTGCTCTATCTAGGGGGGGTGCCAGCGCTAAGTTGAAATCTCCACCCCAGACGATGTGTCGCGCCCCAACAGCCACAACTTGCCCCATAGTGTGGAAAAAAAGGCAGGTGAATCAACATTTGGTGCATACATGGATACAAATAGGTAGACATCATGGCCCACCCTGCCCCACAATAAAGCATAACGGCCCTCCCTGTCCACCGCCTCTCCAAATCGTTGAAAAGGCACTCCGCGGGCAATGAGCACCGCCACACCTCTTGCATAAGTCGAGTATGAGGAAAAAACATGGGCACCAGCCCATTTCGTCGCAAAAGAGGCACCGCCCTGTGCGGGCAGATGCGTCTCCTGCAACATGGCAACCTGCACATGATGTCTATCCAGGTAGGCAATAACATTTCTGCATTTCTTAGCATTATTCAATCCCTGGACATTCCATGATAAGCATGTCAGTCGCGCATTTGCATTCAAAACAGCCATGGACATAGCAACAATAAACGCGATAGCGCCCGAGGGGGCCGCATAATGAATCCACACCCACCCCACCAGCGCCAGGACATACACCAGGTCAGCAAATATACACACAGTCTAAGCAACGTGAGCCTCTTGAAACCCATCCCCCCCACCCACCCCTGCATCCCAATCATGCCAGTAGCCATGGACCCCACCCTCGCAGTCCCCCCCCCACCCTCTCCCCCCCAACTGTAGAAGCACAAACAGCAAAAAACGCAACAAGGCAATGGGGAACACCCAATAGGGGTATAGCATAGAGCGCGCACTGCCACTACCCGGTCCTTAGCTCCAGAACTGTACCGCCCTCGGTGGAGACTAGGGCCGAGAAAGTGGTCCTTGGTGTACGTTACTACTGGGGTGCAGGGTCCATGCAGGTCCATCGTTCTCGTATCACCCCAGCTACCAAAGTCCGAGCCGCTGCGTGAGAGCCAGTCGGCACGGACAATATTCTACTCAAAGCACGCAGGGACAGTTAGTCATCGTGTTGCGCCGGAGGTAGGTCAGCATTCTCCTGTTCATCAGCAGAAGCATTTTCGTCCCTGCGCGCCCTACGTATCGTCTTCAGGAAGTCCTTTGCTTTTTGCGGGTTGGTAAATAAGCGTTGCTTGCCCTGATGGGTAACTCGGAGCTTCGCAGGATACAAGAGAGCATAGTCTATTTGGGCCTCCCGCAGCTTTTTCTTCACTGGTAGAAACTTGCGTTGTTCGTCCTGAACCATCGGTGTGAAGTCGGGGGAGATGGAAAAAGTAATCCTGTTATACTGCAGTGATCTTTGAGTCCGGGCTGCTCCGAGGGCAGTGTCACGATCGCGATAGTTCAAGAGCCGAGCAATTATGGGCCTAGGTGGCAAGCCAGGCTGGGGCACAGGCGCCAGGGAGCAGTGGGCCCTCTCCACAATGAACTGAGGCGAAAAAGCTTCCTCTCCGATTGACCCTCTGAGCAATTTTTCCACGTACAGTTCCATCCTACCCGTGGCTGTGGACTCCGGCACATTCGTTATGCGTATGTTGTTCCGGCGGCTGCGTGCTTCCAAGTCCTCGTTCTTTGCCGCTATAATGCGGAGTAAATTGTCCATTCTGGCCAGCTGCGCCGTATGGGTCGTGGTGACATCAGTATTATCGGATATTCGCTGCTCCGCGGTCATGATGCGCTCCTCATGGCGGTCGACCTTGTGTTCTAAGGCGTCCAGTCGAGCCGTGACCCCATCCACCTTCTCTACGACAGTGGCGAAGCCCTGTCGCATCTCTTGGATCAGGCTGGTAAGGTCCACATCAGGGGTTGGAGGCGGGGTAGGCTGCAGAGAAGACACGCTAGGCCCCGGGTTCATCTGTGTCGATTTGGCGCCTTTACGAACACTGTCAAAAGTCAGCTTGGGCTGGCAATTCTCGGTCCGCCCCATGGCAGAGTCTGGAGGCGACTTGCAGGCCAAGATAATTAATGGCAGGGCAGTTCTATGTGAGCACAGGCCTCCCAGGGATGGTACAGCCAGCAGCGGGCAGGAGAACGCGATCGCGGTGTGGCCCAATAGAATGCAGTAGAGGCGCAGTCAGGGAACAGCGCTATGCACCCTCCAAGCGCTAAAAAAGTGTAGGTGGCCATTCAGCCAGAAGCACGTGGCCGTAATGATGGTCACTCGTAGCTCAGGGCTGGCTGGGGAGAAGCCCGGGCACCGGTGTCCACGGCAGGCAGCAGGGTCCAGACCAGCAGGGCAGATAGCGGCGGTTAACAACGAGGCAATGCGCCCCACAGGATAGCGCTGCACAGGGGAGCAGCCTAGGGCCTCTGCGCAGGGCGAACATGCAGCAACCGCACAGCCGACAGTGTTGCTGGCTCCTGATATGATGCAGGGTTCCGTAGTTGGGAGATGCGGCTCGCGACGGTGGTGCTCAGCGCAGGGGGGCCGGCCCCGGCTCCCGGCCAGCAGGTCCGACGGCCCGCGCTGCACAGGCCAGGATCATTTACAACAAGGGGTGGTGAGGGACAGAGTCTCTGAATTAAGCAGAAAGCTCTCACCCAGTCAAGAGATCAGGGCTAGATCCAACACCGTTTTTTAGCTCACTGCACCATCCCAGTTTCAGAACCTGGCTGTATGCAAATTAGTCTGTTCCTGTCCCAGTGCATGATGGGAACAGGGCAAACCAAACTACAAAAGCCAATTCTTACACTGGGAAGGAAACAAGCTCCCGGGGACCGGTTTCTGGCATTACAGCCGTCTTCGGCCCGGTTTGCTTGAATCCTGATGGTGCAATGAGCAAGGGTCTCACATCTGAGAATACCCTTCCACGCTTAGGGTGGACAAAAATATTTACAACAAGGGGTGGTGAGGGACAGAGTCTCTGAATTAAGCAGAAAGCTCTCACCCAGTCAAGAGATCAGGGCTAGATCCAACACCGTGTTTGAGCTCACTGCACCATCCCAGTTTCAGAACCTGGCTGTATGCAAATTAGTCTGTTACTGTCCCAGTGCATGATGGGAACAGGGCAAACCAAACTACAAAAGCCAATTCTTACACTGGGAAGGAAACAAGCTCCCGGGGACCGGTTTCTGTCATTACAGCCGTCTTCGGCCCGGTTTGCTTGAATCCTGATGGTGCAATGAGCACAGGCCAGGATCAGCAGCGAGGCGGAAGGCCGACACAACAGTCCGGGGGATCCGCAGCTCTACCCGCCGTGCGAGGAGCAGCCCCCCCTCAGTGCCAGCGAGAATAGCCAGCGGTGGCTGGGGGAGTGGGGGTGGGACTCAAGGCAAAGTCTCCAGTAGTCGCCTACCTGCGTGGCAGCCCCCGCACGCCGTCCCGGCAGGATCACGATGGCAGCGGTGTGATGCGGCCTAGAACCTTGTGGCAGTCCCCAGGGTCGCGTGGACTGCAGCGGCCGGGCATCCGCTCGCCGCTGCTCCAGAGCGAGAGTCGGGCAGATTTCACCAGCTCGCAGCTCCGGTTCTGAAGCACGCAGAGCCCCCAGATTTGGATCGAGTGTGGAGAGCGATGTCTGGATGCAGGATCCGATCTTTGGGGGTGATACAGCACCCCGTGGCCCAGGATCTATGGAGGATCATTTACCAAGGAGTGGGAGCTGCGTACCTAGGCAGCCATTCCGCAAGCGCGCCCTCTAGCGCCCCCCAGCTCCAGCCATATATAAATCAGTTTTGTCTGTGCTCTAAGCCAAGTCTTCTCTGAACCTGAACACAAGCAACCCATGGCTGATTTCGCCCTGATTGGAGCAGTCAGGTATAGCTTGATTCCAGTGGCACAGTGAGCAAGAGACTCACATCTGGGACATACCATTGGCCGCTTAGCGCCATGCTTCAGACACATAGAAGGTGATGGGAGGATGCTTGCAACTGGCAATTGCTTGGGGTAGCATTTCAACCCATTGTTCTTTTGCCCACTAGGCCATCTCAGATTAGGCCTAGCCATATGCAAATAAGTTTAAACCCTGCTCCGGTAGGAGCAGTCGAGCTCGAACTGCCAAGCTAGGTCTTCTCCGAGCCTGAACAGAAACAACCCAAGACCAGTTTCACCCTCAACAATTGCTCACAGCTAGATCACCACATTTTTCTCAAAGCAAGCAGAAGTTATCTGATAATCAGGTGAGACTAAGGGCCTTATTCCGAGAAGGCTGTCCTGGGACTACTGTTCTCGCTGTGTCAGTTCGACCACTGCAGTCCACCCACCGTATTACGAGTGCTGTGGTCGGACCGCCAGCAGCCCTCTGCAAAACCACCGGCACCGCCAGGATCCTTGATCCTGCGGTGCCAGTGGTGTCGGAAATGAGGATGAATAGAGGCGGTGCTGATCCCGGCACCACTGTCCGTATTACAACTTGCCCTTCTGCAAGTATTTTCGTGACGGTGCTTCCGCCATGAAAAAGCTGGCAGAAGGGCAGGGAGGGAATCCCAGCAGGGCCCTAAGGCAAATCTGCCAATGGGTATGAGTGCATGGTTGTGTGTGCAGTGTGTGGCATACATGACATGGTGCACGGGCGAGCTTTTGGTGCTGTCATGGCGGCAGTATGCTGTGTAGGCTCTCCTATGATCCTAACATACCACTGCTGTGAGACTGCCACCCGCCCTGGATTACACTCGTAATCTAGTGGGTGGGCTCACCACAGCCTTTTTGGTCTTCCTGGCACTGCAGCGGTCTCAGCTGAAGACCGACAAAATCATAATAAGGTCCTAAGTCTTTCAACATAACAATGCAATGCTCTCTCAGCCAAGATTCTGTCAGGCACATGAAATCTAAGTCTCTTTTGTTGATCAAATCAAAAATATTGTAGCAGGTCCTCACAGCATTAATTAAAAGTCCAGAAAAACTTATTTTAACGTACATACTTTCAGCAGAATGATAGTTAGGTTGGCATGTTGCTGTCTCCTGCCGTTTCTATATAATAAGTGAATTGTACTTGACTGGTTTGGACTGATTGGTAAATGGTGTTATAAAGACCCAGGAATTTAAAAGCGTTCCTGTTTTAGTTGAACCACACAAATGGCAGCACAGTCCCCCGTAGGCCTATAAGCAAGCAAGCTTTCAAGGATTTTATGGGATACTGGGTAATTCCCTGAGTGCCGTGTCTTTATTAGCAAAAGTGCCCCTGAGTGCAACAGGTGTGTTCAGGCCACTTTGGTATTACACAAGGATTGGTCCATAGACTCTTGCGGATTGCACAGAGACTATGTAGTGCTGGTGTGATCTCAAGGGGGTGTTTCCTCATTTCCATGGAAGTATGGCCCCATGTTTATTTATTTATTTATTTAAAAAGGTTTTATATAGCGCTACCGGACCCAAGAGTATCAGAGCGCTTTGCAGATAGGTAAACACATCGAAAACAAAATTACATTGTGAGTTAAAATTAACATAGGAAAAGGCAAATTCAGTTAGACATGGGAAAGGAGGAAAGAAAGTAACTAGGAGGTAGATAAGGCAGACGAGGACGGTTGGAAAAAAAAAAGAAGTGAGAATGGGAAGAGGGAGAGAGAAGATAGGAAAAGGAAGAAAGAGGTGAAGGTTAGTGGAGAGTAAAAATAAGGACAGTGTCATTACAGCGATGTTAGGTACCCCAATATTTGTTGACAAGTAGCACCGTGAGTCTTTTTTTGAAGAGAGGGTAAGAGGGGTTGCAGCGAAGTTCTTTGGGGAGAGAGTTCCAAATCATCAGGGCATTACCAGAGAATGCACGTAATTGGGTCTTCTTACATTTGAGTCTCGGGGGGATGAGGACGAGGGCGTTAGTGCTTCTCAAGGACCTGGAGCAACCAGCTTTTTGTAGTTTATCAGAGAGGTAGGGGGGGGTGTTTAGGTGAAGGGCTTTGTGAGTGATACAAGTAAGCATGGGCGAATTTTGCGGATTTACGAACTCGCAATCCGCAAAATCCGCGAATTCCCGCGAATTTGCGGATTTTTTTTTTGTGTTCGCCCGTGTTTCTGCCAGTTCGCGAGGGTTTTTACAATTTCGCAATTTGCGAACTTACCTGTCGGGTCGCAAGTTTTGCGAACTTGTTGTTTCTACGTGTCCAGCCTGTTTGGGACACTCTTCTTCATCACTGCCACTCTCTGTCACCACTGCCACTCTCTGACTACTCATGCCACCCTCTGGCCCACCCATGCCACCCTCTGTTTCATCACCACACCCTCTGGTTGTCCAGTGTACATTATTTTCGGCAAAGCAAAGCACACCTTCCCTGCCTCAAGTGACCTGAATTAATTTGGGGCTGATTAATGTGTCACAGAATATTTTTTTA
The DNA here is from genome assembly GCF_964263255.1 of Lissotriton vulgaris. Taxonomy (NCBI): domain Eukaryota; kingdom Metazoa; phylum Chordata; class Amphibia; order Caudata; family Salamandridae; genus Lissotriton; species Lissotriton vulgaris. The sequence continues at coordinate 585,281,501 of NC_141691.1, forward strand.
GCTGGCACCTGCTTCCTTAGTGCGCCCTGATTAGTGATCTTTTGCACTTGCTAAGTGCTTTCATTGTTGCAAAATTAGTTACAACACCTGCCCTGCCCCAACTGACAATAATGAATTAGGGGCTGATTAATGGATTTTAACTTCCAGCCTGGCTCCTGCTTGTCTCCCTTAGCTGTAATTCAGGACCTTTGTGGCATATGTGTAACTATTCTGAGGTTCAGAGCAGGGTCACATAATAGTTGCAACTGGCAACTGAACTCTGGAGGGGCCCCTCAGGAAGCACTACAGGAAATGGCTACTAATGATGAGCCTGAACTTTTGAACCTGGCAAGTAGTTTCAGTTTTGCTAAGATCGTATTTCTGCAATTTAGCACTTATTCGCGGGGCGCGAAGTTGTACTGGGAAGCCGCGAACTCACGCGAACAGTGCGAGCAAAATCCGCTACTCGCGGATTTGCGGATTTTGCGGGAGATTCGCGAATCTCGCGGATTGCGGATTTCCCGAAAATCCGCGAGCGAAACGGATTTTCCGCCCATACCTAGATACAAGCCATCTTGAAGGTGGATCTACCTTCAATTGGGAGCCAGCTGAGGTTTTTGAGGACAGGAGAGATGTTATCAAATCGCTTACAGTCAGAGATAAGCCAGGCTGAGCACTGATTTAATCGGGGTAAGGTGGACTTTAGGGGTGCCTACAAGGGTGGCGTTACTGTAGTCAATTCTGCAAAGTACAAGAGATTGGACAACGATTTTGAAATCATCACTAGGAATAAACGGTTTGATTTTTTTAATGTGGAGAAGGGTGAAGAGAGCACCTTTAGCTGCAATTTTAATGTGGGGCATGAGAGTACGATTCTGATCAATACTGATGCCCAGGGATTTGATCGAGTTGGAGGTGGAGAGAGATCAGTTGAGTCCTTTGATATCATTGATCCAGAGCTGGATACTCAAAGGACTGTTTTTAGGAGTTAAAAGGATGATTTCAGTTTTTTTAGGATTTAGTTTGATATGATTAAGATGGAACCAGGCATGGACTTTGTTCAGGGTATCTTTGAGGTGAAGGGTGTCATGGTGGGACTTAATCTTGTAATATAGTTGCGTGTCGTCAGCATAGAGGTGGTAACTGATATTCTCTTGTTTGAGAATGAGGGTGAGTGGTTCCATGAATAGATTGAAGAGGGTTGGGGAAAGGATAGAACCTTGTGGGACACCAAGAGAGACAGGTTGGGATTTGGAGAGGCAGTGACTGAGTTTAACTTGTTGGGATCTATTATGAAGATTTGAGGAGAACCATTGGTGAACATGCCCTCAAACCCAAAACGGTCTTTGAGAGTATTAAGAAGGGTGAGATGGTGGACAGTATCAAAGGCAGCAGAGAGGTCGAGGAAGATAAGGAGGGAGGATTCACCTTTGTCAAGAGAGCGATGAATATCATCAGTAATACTGAGCATAGCAGTTTCAGTGCTGCATCCTTTTCTAAAACCAGATTGGAAAACGTCAAGGAGATTGAAGGAGATGATATGGTTGACTAATTGGGACAGGACACATTTTTCAAGGGCTTTGGAAAGGAAGGGGAGGTTAGAGATAGGGCGCAGATTGTTAAAGTCCTTAGGGTCAGCGGTGGGGTTTTTGAGGATGGGGGAGATTTGACCTAGTTGAAGGGATGTTGGGACACAACCAGTGGCAAAAGAGGAATTGATGATATTGGTCCAAATGGGGGCAATGATGTGTTTGAGTTCCTGAACCAACTGGGCGGGAAGAGGATCTTTGGTGTGTGAGGATGGTTTGAGTTTAGAGATGAAACTGTTTCCCCCTGCACCCAAGCCGAGAGCCGAGGCAAGGGGGACTCGGATTCGGAGGCAAAATAGCTGTCATGGGGTGCACTGCTGTTGTACCACATTGAGGTGATGCAGAATGAGGGCGCCCCTTGAAAGAGGAAAGATGGGGTCACATGGACCCACCTAATGCCCACTTTCAGTCCCACATTGCACCCTCTTGCAGTCATATCTGTGTCCCCCTTTCAAAAACAGGCTGAGTTGCCACCTGTATAGTGAAAGGCAGACTAGCAGCTTCAAACAGCTGGTCCTCCATTCACTAATGAGCTGCCTGCCAGGGTTAGCTGGAGTTCCTGACTGTATTGGGTACAGGTTGTTCATTGTGATAGGGCAGATTGGCCCTATCTGCGCCCAGTGTGCCCAAGTTTTGGGGGCTTATCAACACAGACCGAGCAGGGCGCCCTAATTATAATATGGCCCTAGAGTGCTTTTCATCCCATCCAGAGGTCAGCAATGCACATTGTGCCCAGGTGGCTTTCCAGTGAGATCCTGTGTTGCATGTCATCTGTAGAGCAGCCTTTTCTATCCCCCATGCATTTTGGAAGTAATGTTTGTTGAATGTGAGCTTGAAATTGGTGCTTCGTTTATTCTAGACATACCCTACTGGACCATTCTTTGGAATATTCCCATTCATCTAGAAGAAGGGGAGTTGAACACAGTTGTAATTGCAAGTTACTCAGCGTTGTGACTATTGGTCTGTGTTCTCCTTGGCCCAGATGTCTCACCACTATCAAAGATCACTTAGTCTTTGGTATTGACAGAGAGTAAAGATCAGGAGTTTGGTGCATACATCTTTGATTTATTAAAACTAAGACCTGATCGGTTCATCAACATGCAGCCATTCCCAAATGTTCTAACCTGACTGGGATTCAGACGACAAATGGAATCACACATCTCTCCACTATGTCCAGCATCATTAACTTCCTGTTCTAGTAGGACTTATTGTAAGACCTTGCGAACGCTCTTTCAATTATATGCACTCAACAGCGTTGGATGGTATTGAAATCTACTGGGAATTTGTCAGAAAATGACCTTAGTAGAGCTATTTTTCGATTAGCGAGTGCTTAACGTCCGAGGTCCAGCATGTCTGTTGCATCTATCTAAATTATATCTAAGTATTAATGTACATGGGTTCTGTTATTTGTGATGTGAGTCAATAAGACCTCGGAGATCTTCACAATTCATAAAATAGACATAAGTATTTCTTATTGGCCTGTCAAATGAGCATACAGACTGGTTAATAATGCCAGACAGTGTCTATAGCAAGTCAAAGAAGAGTAGACGATGGTGCAAGAAACTGCACACCCGAATTAGGGGCAAGCCATTACAAGCCCCACCGGAATTGTGTGCAATGATATACCTGGAGTTCAGTGTTGGCCGGGCGCGGTATTAACACCTCATTACGTGCTTGATGCACAGCTCGGATAATGGGGACAACTGGCAGTACCACGCGGCAGATTTACAATAACTGGCGCATCCCTGCATATCAGCAGGGATGCGCCAGTTATTGTGCGTCATGGAAGACACCTCTTGGGCCACCATCCGCACCATGGGGCAAGAATAGACAGATGCGTTACACATCTGCTGCCGCAAAGGCGACCAGTGACGCATGATTGGAGTCGAGTCGAGTCGCAAGCGTGACGCAGCTCCAGCAAGCCTTGGGGTGCCCCTATGCCCAAGATGCTGCGTCAATCCTTACGCCTGCTTCAAGCATGTTCAGGGTTTTGACGCAGCATGGCCTTAAAAGTGACTGAGTGAAATCTTGTAGATTTCACTCAGCCACTTTTAGGAGGCGTTCCTGCGCCAACCCCCCCACGCCGGAACGCCCACATGTGGCGCAGGGCTTTACAACGTGACGCATCTCCCGGATGCGTCACATTGTAAATAAAAGTGACGCAACGGCGGCGCAAATGTGGCGTACAAGGCTTGTAAATTTGCGCCCCGTGTTTAACCCCTATTTCAGTGTGTCTGTTTTTTGCCGGCGTGACGTCTGCCTTGTTTCACCTGGCAAAATTGTGAGAGATCAAACCTGTCCGTGCAGTAATGACTGCAAAACTCAGACTCAGAGTTTGGATGCAAACAATTGTTTACACACGCATCGCGATGTGGTTAACACTGATAAGGAGGCCTTTGGTGTGCCCCCAGCCTCTAGATGACCTCAATGGGACAAGATCTGATAGCGCCGTGTGGGCTTTCTCAATCTTCCCTTCGAACCAATTTACTGAACAATCTCGGCGATCTCTTCTGCCTGATATATATATTTTTTTAATCACCAATTTTTACTGTTGTATGTAAAACGGGACACAAAGAAAATTCCTTGTTTTATTTTATCACTTCGGATGTATTCCATGTTATGACTTTGTCAAGGTTGCATGACCCCAAAACTTTAAAGCTCTACAGTCAGACATAACAGGAAAGTCTGGTGCCCAGACCTCACCGTGTTTTGCGGTTTCTTCTTTCTGAATTGCATTCGTTGAACAAGATGTTACTCTTAGAAAGGCATTTGTATGTTTGACCTACGTGCTTGGAATATGCATTGAAGCTATATTTTTTCATTTCCTTGCGTAATTCAGCGACATAGTTATAGCGTTGTTAGGTTTGCCAAACAAGATAGTTTTTTGTTTCCCGGAGAGAGACGTTCTATTTAACCATTTAAAGATGCTTTTCAGTGCTTTCCTACTGTAAGTCTCGCAGTACATGCATTTTTATGTGTAGTTAACAAGGTACAAACGTCAGGTCACTGCAGGAACCATATGGCAATAATGAAATAATAGTCGGTGAATGATAAAAAGTTCAAATAACCGGGTCCGAAAAACAAGGCGTTTCATAGGCCTTGTGGCAGTATCTGCCACTACATATTTCATTTTCTTGGCAATGCTTTGTGAAAGGTAATGGGTAAATCAAAACCCACCTGCAGTTCTTCAATAACAAGAAAAAGCATGAGCAGTCTTCATACCGTGCTGCCCCTGTTGAATTATGGAGCACCTGTAACTAGTTCATGTGATGCAGTGTGCCTTGACAGGCTGAGGCCTCGGCCTCCTCTTAAGGCTTGGCATTATTTTATCATCATGAATGAGATGTTTTATGGCCAGGTAATAAAATAGAACCATAAATTGTACATTTTAGAGAAAATGTCAGAAAGCACAGTTTCAACTGAAGTTAACACGTAAGAGTTTGTGCTACGATGATTTTGATATGTATGTTAAGTTACACAATACATTGAATTTACAATCTAGGTACAATCTTTTCGGTCGGATTTTATAGTAGTATATTTTGTTTACAATAATGGAAACTAAACAGCTAGTTTTACGCTCTGAAGAATGTATTTCTCCCTAGTGTACAGTAACCAAATCGTTAATTCTTGTATTGCGGAGCTACTGCTATGTTGAACTCTTAGTTTTGCGGTGGTATTGATTGTCGAAATGATTTATCTTCTCAATCTATCTATCTATCTATCTATCTATCTATCTATCTATCTATCTATCTATCTATCTATCTATCTATCTATCTATCTACGTATATATAAAAAAACAGACATTCGAAAATCCAGAACTGTAATACTCTGGCTGGAGTGGTGAAAAGCTTTTGCCCTTTTTCAGCTCGGCACAGATGACACTAGCTAATCCTATGCTTATAGACTTTGCTGAAAAAAAGGCGGAGGGAGGACTTTGTCACTTTTTCAGCTGGGCATGGAAGGCAGTAGCTAATCCTATGCTTAAAAACTTTGCTAGAAAACCAAACATTTGAAGTAAGCAATTTTAGGCTGTTGGCGGTGTTGTAGCGTGTTCCCTATAAAGGAGCTGCTCTCCACCTAAATCAAGAGAACTACCCAGTTACCTAATTGTATGTGTATATATATATATGTATATATATATATATATATATATATATATATATATATATATATATATATATATATATATATATATATATATATATATATATATATATATATATATATGTAAATATCTCGCGTTGCAGTGCAGAGGCGCAAGGAAAGTCGCACACAGGATCTCTGTTTCACAGGAAAGTATATATATATATATATATATATATATATATATATATATATATATATATATATATATATATATATATATATATATATATATATATATATATTCACTGCTCAAAGAAACAAAGGTTACAGGAACGTTATGGTTAGGGTCAGATTTTACTCATAAACAACCAGAGAAATTCTGCTGTTATAGTTTCCTGAGTTAATTATAACTTGCACCCCCGCAATGCACTGCTTATGACCTCGCATATTACATCAGTCATGACATGGTCAGTGACATCAGTGAGGACATCACTGATGACATCTCAAATGACATCAGTGATGACATCATCCCCAGCATCTTTGACGCACCCACTCACACCCCTATATAATCTTTTATACACCTACTGCCACTCCACATATCCATTCACAAACCCATTCACAGAGCCATACCAGTACTTACACACCCACTCACTGATTCATAGATCTACACACACATCCACTCTCTCACCCACACTGCCACTCATACACCCACTCACTCACTAATACAGCCATTTACATATCCACTCATATACCCATACAGGCACTCACACACTGAGTGAATCAGCCATAGAACTGCTCACACACCTAAACACTCACCCATATAATCACACAGCCACTTTCTCACCCAAACAGTTACACACAGACACACATTTACTTATTCATACAAATAGTAACACATACTCACTCATCTATACAGTAAGTGACAGGCACGCACTCATCCATATATTCACTCTCGTATTCACTCACTCACACATACAGTCACTCATATACCCCATCACTCACCTATACTGCCTTTCACATACCCAGCTACTCATACTGACACATGCATTCAATCACTGATACAGCCATACAGACACTCACTCACCCATACAGCTTCTGAGACACGCACACAGTACCCCATACAGCCACTGAGTCACCCATACAGGCAGACACACATGTGGGACCCCATACACACAGACACCCAGACAACCATAGAGGTAGTCAGGCAACCAATCAATCACCCATATAGCCATTCATGTACCCATTAACACACTCATACACCCACTTAAAAATCAACTGACAGACAAATACACTCATTTACACAACCAGTCACTCACCTACACATTCACTGAGACACCTAATCACTCACTTATACAGTCAGTCATGCACCCACTGAGATATCCATACAGACACTCATACACCCACTGATTCAGCAATACACCTTAGTATATATATTTAACACTCAAAAACTTTTTTTATAAACAGTCACTGGATGATAACATCACTGATGTCATTTGAGATGTCATCAGTGATGTCACTGACTAGGTCATGAGTGATGCAGTATGTAAAGTCATAAGCAGTGCATTTCGTCGGTGCAAGTTATAGGTAACTCCGGTAACTATAACTGCTAAATTTCTCTGGTTTTGTATGAGTAAAATATGACCCTAACTATAATGAATGAATGACTGAATGAATGAATGAATGAATGAATGACTACACATTTATATAGCGCATGGCTACCCGGAGGCATCTCAGTGACCCATTCATTTACGATGGTTTAAGAGAAGAGAAAGGTTTTTAGCATCTTCCTAAACCTGAGATGATTTGCTTCCAGTCGGATGGTGCCGGGAAGCTTGTTCCAAAGATTTGCGGCCTGTAGTGAGAAAAGCCTGCTGCCCATGCGGATTCTCTTTATCCTAGAAGTCGAGTTTGACGTAAAGGTGGACATAATAACGTCATTAAAGACTCCCGGTTCTTTGAAAACTCCATGAGTTCTTGGACATTCAGTTCTCGAGCAAGGGAAAGTCCCTAGCTGCTGAAACCGAGTTTTCCAAGAAATCGTTGTAGATTTTTGGAACTAGTGGAAGTAGCCCTGCCGTATTTGGACTGCATGAGCTATGCCTAAATATGGTTATGATTTCTATGCCTATATAAGGATATGGTGATTTATACCTATATAAGGGCATGAATCATGAAAATGACAATAGTGTCCTAAAATGATTCACAACACCCACTCCACGCTATTATGTTTATCTAAGAGTAAATACTAAAACATAGAAGCCAGAGTATGTGTTTTTACAATCCCACTCAAAAAAATACATGAAATGCATTTTAAAAAATGGTCGTACACAAAATGAGCATTAGTACAGTATGCATCTAAAAGCAATGATTTCATTGTAAGCATGTGTTATGATATTTAGCAAAGCTAACCAAATGAATCACGAAATTTACATTTATGAAATGGCTCTAGATACAGAAGAGAAATTCGAGACCATCCCATAGCAGAATACACAAGCTTGTTTGATTTGTGTATTTGGTCAATATTGTTTCTTGGAAGTGTTCAAGGAGTTCTTATTCTCTAAAAATAGTTCTAATTTAAGCAGATTACTTTGTGTCAAAGTTTGTTTTGGAAAAAATCTACTTTAATTGTAGTGAAATAGAGTTCCAACCTTGGAAGCTTTTATCTTGAAAAAAGTGAAGGTTGAATTTCAGAGTTCAAAAGAACGCTGTGTGATAATTTCAAAAGTTATTTTCGGTGTCAGGAGAAAACATGAAGTCATCAAGACTGGCAAAGAAATTGTCTACTATAGTAGGTGAAAGTTCGGCCACTTCATTAAGAAGGTCAATTGTGCACAGATGTGAAGCATCGCCGTCAGCGTCAGCCACGTTTGCAATGTTCATAGCAGATGGTACTGTGTGCCTGTTGGTCCGCGTATTTCACCTTCAGTTGTATTTGCCGGTGAGATCTCAATGAATGCCGTCATCAGGATTGGTAGCCGCTGGGGGCAACACAACACATGAGCCATTACCGGACCCAGTAATGCTTCAGCATCCATTGGAATAACCTATGGTAGTATTAAACAGACATCTAACACGCATTCCTCTCCACAAAGCAGGCATCGTAGAACAGGTAAGATGCAATCTTGCCAGATTGGTCTGAATGACAAGAACCATGTGGTATTCAGATCTCTTGAACGAGCCAAGCCAAGGATCTGTGTTATTCTGTCATGGTACCTCATAGCCAGCAGCGCATTTTCCATGCTGGCTTGGGTATCGCTGGTGGCCGGATGTGCCATAACGGAGCAGGAGGAATAAAAATAAGATCCCAGCTACGGGTCCCAAAATGAGAGGCAGGCCGCCGAACACAGAGTGGACGAAGTTAGGAAAAATGCCCAGTACTGCTTTGAAGGGTGCTAACAGTTCAGAAAAAATCATCTTAAATACCTGTGCAATACCGCTGGTATCAGACCTGTTAAAGGTACGACCTAACATTTCAGCTAAATGTACTGGGCAGTTTGTAGATAATAATGTATGTATCTCTGCAGAAGTCCTTGCAACTTGCAGATCATATGACTCTTTGGGCTAGGTCAGTGGCACCGTTTTTTGCAAAAGAATGGCTTTCATTCTGCTTAAATTATCAATTCGTATAGAAGAGATGTTCAGTGAAGGCCATAGTGGCGACTCCCCATCTGTCTTGGTTTTAGGAAACAATACTTGCATACAGCAAGTGACCCTGGCTGACACACTAACGAGATAGGCTATTCCTGGCATCATTCCACAACAGCTGTGATCATTTAACATAATGTAGCTACCATTGGAAAACTGCCTGAAAATTGGATCTATCACCGCTGTGGGTGAACCTTGCAGGTGGCAAAAAAGGTTATTAGGAAGAACCCTCGCAGGCTCCGTGTAAATTAATACCTTGACACAATAGTGTACCGCTTAGTGAGTTTTCACAATTTTTACTACTAAGAAATACTTCCTTTCCCCCACTCCAACATTTATGTGTGTATGGTAAATCCCAGGTTGACTGAATGTATTCTTTACCCAACCTTTCATACAGGCCTGTTGGTATTTTTTTTAATATACCAGCGAATATGAAATGTTTATGACGTGGATTACAAGGTCCCAGTAAGAATTCTCGTAAATCAACGCCATCTTTAAGCAAAGATAAGTGTTGTTTTATGTCTGAAAGTGTGGATCTCTGTAGCCACTCAAGGCATAGTTTTCCTACACTATAAGTTGTTATTATCCCTGGATGTTGTCTTTGGATATATCTTGGATCTGGCCGAGTTACTGTGAACCCTTGTGTCTTGTTCAGGAATCTATCTTGACAGTTATTAGTGTCTGAGGGCCAGATTAACCATTTCTTCCATTCAGGATTTGTTCTGTTCTGTTGTAAAATATAATTTATGTCTACCTCCTCCGCTGAAGTTAAATTACTATCAGGTGTTGGCTTAGGTATGGACGGTTTGTTTAAATCTTTTGTCTTAGCCAGGCCAAGACAAGATGTCTGTTGAACAGTTTCATTTAAGAACCGTGTTTGTTCTGGGATGATGCAGGCTCTGAACAATGCTTCTAAACCTTGTACCTGCCAGTCTTTTGTGCCCCAAACAGTTTTTGTCTCAATGTTGTCTTTCCAAAAGTCAAAGCCTAAGGTGGACAATTGAGCATAAAAGGTCGCAGAATAAATTTGTGTAGTGTTTGCCTGTCTTATTCATATTTTTGAAGTAAAAACTTTCTGGGTTTGTAACATTAAAACCTTTAAAATATGGAAATTTTCTAAGAAACGTTTTACTAATACCTTTTGGAGGTGTTGGACAATGTTACCATTGATTATAATTTAAAACATTTCTAGGGTTTGCAGATTTATGCAAATAATGATGGCCAAAATGATTAAAACAATACATTTCTTCATAATTTGCTAAACCTTCTAAGTATTTATGTTTTGTAAATGTTGCGACTTTTCTAAGTCTGCCATCATGTTATTAACAGTTTCAAAGTCCCAATCATCAGAAAATGTGCTGGGTAAAACAAAATCACTCAAGGAAATTTTAAATTGGTGTGGAATTTTCAGCAGCTCGACAGGGCCATAAATGTCATAATCAGTTGTATCCCAAGCTATTCCACCAGGTAGAGGAACCGCTGTGATGTTCACTGATGACAGGTATCATTGTTCACGATGAGGTGATTTGTATGGCTTCAGGAGCAAGTTGATGTTCTTACTTTCTGTGACCATTTAACTATATTTCCATCTATCAGCTTTCACAAACTTTAAACAAGAATGAGCCATAGTAGGAGAAAAAGTACACCTAACACAATCCAAAGTTCAACCCAAGGTGAAACCAGATATGTATTTGTAAGCTCTTGACTAAGTTCTTTTACTTTTTCCTTGAAAGTTTTATTTGCTGGCATAGTTTCAGGTTCACTGGGATCCTCAGAGAAGTTATCAAAGTTGCTGAAATAGCCAGAAGCAGTTCTGTCAATAGACTGTATTGCATCCGGATTCTTTGAAATCGCTGGAGTTGCTTGTTCCCTTGACATGTTTGTGTAGTCAGATCCTACATCATTGTAGACAGGAGTTCCTTGACAAACTGTTATTTGGGTTTCAAGAGGCACAAGTTCCATGGCTTTATTGCATAGTCCTTCTTTTCTCACTTTAGAATCTTCAAAGGTGATGAGTCTTTAAGTTTGAACCTCTTGGATGGTAGCAAGATTTGGTCGTTTGCTACATGGGAACCCACTGGGCCTACTGTTTATTATCAGCCACATGGTGTGGTTTTACCAGGTCAATTGACACAGACCGGTTCTCCTTTTTTCCAACAAGTGGCGGCAGTAGTAATGTTCTTGATCTGTGGATTGCTAGTACAGGTACTGGTTTTCTGTAAGAAGGCCCAAATTCCTTCTTGTCCGCTATTTTATCCCTGGCGAGATCCCCAATCATTGGAATCCAGACAGGTCTTGCTAGGACGGGTGTTTTTTTTCTTCAGTGGTCGTTGGCTTTTCGCTGGTGTTGCTTAGACTACTTCTTGTTTCATTTAAGTACTGTAAAACAGCCAAACGATCTTTGATATCAAAGGGTTTTTGTTCCACCACTGAAGTGTGACAATCGAGGTCTTCAACCAACATTCTAGTGCCAAAAAGGATTTCATATGGAGTGAGTCCACCCAGAGAATTTCTTGGCAGGTTATTAAGACTACGTTGGACATTTATTAGATGTTTGACCCACCCATCACCCGAACCTATTACCCTAGCTGTTATAGATTGCTTTATGTCACGTTTTTTTCTCTCCACTACCAAATTTCCCTCAGGATGGAATGGACTCGAAAATCGCAATGCAACGCCCAAACTGGCCATAGCCACCTTGTAAGCCCTAGAGCTAACCGCAGGACCCTGGTCAGAATGTAGCGTGCCGATTGCGTTTGTGCCGATAAAGACTCGCAAATCTTTTATAACAGTTCGGGCGTCAGCTGAGCGCTGAGGCCACATCCAAATGAATCTTGTCTTAATATTTGTGGGACTGCATCAGTCCATTCGGACGTCCGCATGTAGATAGCCTTATGCTGTCTAACAGTGGTGTCTGTACTGGGCTAGCTATGCTGTAGTCAGGAATCTGTTGGTGTTCAAAGCTGTGGTATTTGTAACAGTCATCGCAATTAATTCTGAATTCGTATACGTGAGCTTTCATTCCTGGCCACCAGTACATCTCTTCTAATTCTAATAGAGATTTAGAGATCCCTTGATGTATCAGACCCTCTCCCATATGTGCTTCGTGAATCAGAGCAACTCTCTGGTTCCTGTTTGGAATTACCCTATCCTCCCACTCCAGGGATTCGAGCAAAAAGAACAGAGTTTGCATCAATTATGTATTTATATTTGAGTAGATAATTTAGAGGTTATGTTGCTCCGCTGCCTTTGCTCATGGCATTGACAGCGAGCATGGTTTCACCGTCTATTGTTGTTTTTGAACGAGTGATTGCAGCAACGGAAGCCGTTTGCACAGCTGCCTTTGCGGCTTCATCAGCCAATGAATTCCCTGCAACGTGAACGCCATCACGCTGATGACTCCGTGTATGGATCACGTGAGTCTTTTGTAGTTCTTTCTGTAAAAGAACTACTTGTTCCCAAAGCAGTTTATGCTTGATTGTGCCACCTTTTGCGTCTTTGAAACCGTTTTGAACCCAGTTCTGCAAATATTCATTGTAAGACTGGACACAGTCATACGAATCGCACACTATGAGTGTGGGGAATTTGCGATCGGTATTTTCAAGCTCCATCTTGAAAGCCTTTAGTTCAGCTCGCTGAGCTGTACAGTCTCCTAGAGATTGTGTTTTTGTGACCATAGGTCGTAATTTACCATCGCGCCAGCGACCTTTAACAATCGCGCACGCTGCACTATAAGCTTGTTTACCCCCAATTGCGGGCTGTGCTGATCTGTCTGTATATATTATACAGCTGTAATGTTCTAGAGGTAGAATTTCAGTAGGCAGAGGACATTCTTGTTCGTATTGGAGAAATTCTTGTGTCTTCAAGTAAGGGTCAAAAACGTATTCAACGTCTGTTGCAGCAAGAGAATTAACCCATTGTATCCATCTTGGATATGAAATGCTAGCCTTTGTCACTGCCTCTAAGGCAGGTACAGGTGTAACGACTTTTATGCGCTTACCCTGTGCGAGGGTTCTTTCCTTTGCTACAGCAGTCTGAACTGCTGTCAGAATTTTTTCTGTTGAAGTGAATTTCATTTCAGCTTGTGTGTACAAGTGTGATTTGTAAGCTATTGGTACATTTTCACCTTCATTAAAGGTTAGGTATGTGAATCCTCATCTTCCTGGGATTTTTCGGATTACAAGGTTGCGTACATTGTCACGTGTTTGTAAGTGTGTTGTTGCCAACATGTCTGTTTGTACTGAACGCAAAATTTCTGTGTGTTTTTGAGTCCAATTAGTTTGTTTGAAATCAGGTTTGAATAGTTCCTAAAGAGGTTTAACCCTTTCTGCGTAATTCAGAATGTAAGTTGTTAGAAGTTTAGGAATCCTAGAATTGACTGTAAGTTTTTCCGCGTTTTCGGAGTGTGGAGCAGCGCACATTTTTCTAAAAAGTTTGCTGCCAGGCTTTTGCCTTCACTTGAAAGTTCGTATCCTAAGAATAGGACGTTGAGGTGGGCAATTCTTGATTTTTTTAAAGTTGAATTTATACCCTTCTGAGGCGAACACAAGTATTATGGTATTCACCCTGTTCAAGTGCCAATCCAAATCATGATCTGTAAGGTAGATGTCATCGACATAAGATAATGCCTCATCATCATACGTTTGTAGTAACTCTGTTACTCTGGCTGAAAATAATCCAGGACTGTTCTTAAATCCCTGGGGGAGACGACAGAAGTGTTGTTGTATCCCCATTATTGAGAAAGCGGTCAAGTACCTGCTTTCTGGTTTAAATTTTTGACAGAAGAAACTGTTTCAAATATCTAAAGTAGTTTATATTTCCTCTGAAAGATATTATTCATTAGTGCTGCACTGTTTGAATTTTGTACTGCAAATGTTTTGCAACAAGAGTTTAAATGCCTGTAATCCAAAACTAGACGATATGTTTTGTCTGGTTTGGAGACAGGAAACAAAGGATTGTTCAAAGACGAGGTGCATGTTTCAATCACCCCTTGGTATTCAAGTTGATCTAAGATCTCCCCGACTTGTCTTTTAGCTTCCTGTTTAACTGGATACTGTCTCTGAGCAGTTGGTTGATTTTTTAACTGAATTTTATGGTGAGGAGAGTCCTCATCCCATCCCACATGATTTTTATATAATGCTGGAGCCTGGGCAACAGCCCATTTTCTGGCATAGGTGTATTTTTTATGAATAGGAATATGATTAGAGAAGGCTGGCATAATGATCTCTTCGCCATGTGGGCACCCCTTGACAATTCAGGTGGTCAGTCTTTTTCAGCTAGAAGGATGTCATAACCTTTATATAATTTTTCCCAAAAGAGTGATTTTATCTTCTAGTTATATCCCCCTCTATTCGGAGTGTTACTTCATATAACTTATGGGGTACACTAACCCTGGTGTCAGCAGTTTCAACCTGAATGTATTCATTCAGATCTACTGTCTCCAGATGTTTTTTCAGGATCCTGCGAGCTATAGTGACCTCTGCTGCGCTGTCCAGCATTGTCTGGGTCCACTCTCCGTTCTTGAGTTGTGTCCTCAAGATCCTCCGCATGTCTGATTTTTAACTTGCTACCTTCTTTTTGGAAAATTGGGTTTTCTTATTTTTCTGAACGTGCTGATCGTCTTTGGACTTCACGCGTTCTTCCTTGTGTTCTAATTGTCCTCTTCTTTTGGATTTCTGCGAGGAAGTCTGAAAGGTACGAGAGGATCATGTATCAGTATCTTGACATCTATCAGTTTTTTTGTATATTATCCCTATTTCTAAAGTTATATCTCTTTTCAGAGTGCCCCTTTTGAGGAGATCTACCTCTGGACTGAGAGCGCTTCTCTTTAGGCAGTGACTGTCTACTATTTTCCCATTTCTTTGTAGGAGTAGTTAGATTGTTTTTGATAAAAACCTTTTCAGGATTTTCTGTTAGTTCAGGCTTTACAGGTTTCCCTCCCAACCTATCTCTTCCTAGTTCTTCATAGGATTTTTCAATAATTCTGGCAAGTTCATACAGTTGCTCAGTAATATCAAGTTCTTTTATTTTTTGGCGGATTGCCACTGATGCTGCTTCACCTTTAATATTAGCTAATACAAAAGCTGAGACCTGTTTGAAATCTTTCAGTAATTTCATATCTAGATTCAAGGCCAGTTCTGGACAGTATTCATTTTGAATCTGTCTCAGAAAGTTTGGTATTACCGCCATAGATGGGACACCATGTGTTTTTGTGTAAATTGAAGCAAAGACTGTACCCTAAGTGTCACAGTCCTCGTGTGGTGCAATCCCCATTGGTAAACAGATTGTTAGAATCTTGTATTTCTCATGAGGCGTACTATCGGGAAATACTGCCTCTATTTGAGTAATTTTCTGGGCTAACCAGAATGGAATTTGTTCACTTTTTGCGGGCAACTTGCTGATTACTGATTGTATAGTCTGTGGTGTGATTTTGTTTGTGTTCCCCTGATAAGGGGTGTGCTGTGGATTTCTTATAGCAGGTTGGACTGTTAAAGTCTGCATGACATATTGTACCAATTCTCTATGCATTTTAATTAATTGTTTTAGCTGAGCTAACAGTTCTGGTCCTGTCATTTGTTCAATGTCAGGATGTGGTGTATAGCTGGCTAGTACCGGCCATGTAGCTCCTGGTCTACCTAGTGGACCGAGCCTGGTAATGTGATTTTGATGTTGTAGGGTGCCTTTAAACCAGAGCTGATGCTCTTGGTAAGTTAGTGGAATTTCAATGTCCTCGAAAGGAACGTATTCCGCTGGAGGTTCCTCTATCTTATAGAAGTGGAACACACGTGTTGTTGGATTTGCTTGTGGAAAGACAATCCATGAATAGAATACCTCTGTCTACCAATATTCATGTGCCTCTATGACAAATATGACTCTACCACCTCTTGCTGATAGGCCATTTTCTATAAGCTTTATAGCTATGGCTTTTCTTACGTTTTCCGGGATGACTATAGCATCCGGGTCATTTTGCTGGAGACCTGTGTCGTCTAAACACGTTTGGGTAATAATGCCTGCAGTTCCACCGTTCTGTTTGTCACTATCTTGCATTTTGTTGCGAGTTTTGTAGAGAATGTTTCTAGGAAACAAAGATAAGGTACACAATATTTTGGAACACTGTATCCTTCAACGTTGAACAAAACCAAAAACGAATACATAGGATTTTTCGTCCTACTTAGTTATTGTGGATATTTGATCCTTTTACCCACTCCAGATGTCTATTGGAGTTTTTACGGGAAAAAGGGGTCTCTGTGAAAAGCACGACTGAGTTACTCTAGTATTTAGCGTTAAATTAGTGCCTTACCAAATGTTGGGCGCCATGTAGTGTAGTTCCTATATTCCCAATAGGCTCTGCGCATTGGAATAGTATATCCTATAGATTTGACGTAGGACTGAGGTTGACTAGGTCGCTATCAAATATACTAGACTTAATTGTGTGTGCCAGCTAGCTCAGAGGTCACTAGAAACTTTCTCGAATTCACAAGAAGGGATTCGTTTCTGACAACCGCATAAACATGACAACTTTGTTTCCCCAAGATAAAACGTATCTTCAGAGTTGTGGAAACAATAGATAGATATTTCACTCAGTCAATCGTGCATGCTTCGTTTCACTAGAGGTGCAGAGAAATAGAGAGACGGCGTTTTCAATAAAAAGGTTTCATTGAACAGTCTTCTTTCTCAAGCATAAGAAATGAACTGCTACAATCGTAAAGCTGGTTGTAAAATATAATGCATACAGTATAAAGAGTAGAATAAAATAATACTGTAAGAGCATTGTATGGTTCCTAAACCATAGATAAATACATACATAAATAACAAAGCTAAAAAGTACTCAACTGGTGCTTCTAAAATATGCCTATTCCGATGTACCTAACCTAAGCTTAGTACGAGGGAAGAGGTAAGTGAGGTGTAGCATAAATGTAGTATTCATCTGCCAAGAATCTGTCCAAGATTTCTCTTAGGGTCTAATCAGCTCCGTACCTTAATTTAGAATCAAGAAGGTCAGTTTTGGGACTTGATTTCCCAACAACCCGCAAGGGTAGCTTAGAAACACTGGAGCTGGATTTCTCGGCAGGAGAAAAGACAGCGTCTCTCTCAGTGCGTCGGCTGGAGGGTCGGCTTCCTTCGGCACTTGCTGTAGCAGGGCATGTCAGGCAAGTAGATAGTCGAACTGGTCCAAACCACTTTGTGTTTGCTTGGGCGAGTGTGGGCATATTTATACCGTGAAGGTGCTGAGTTTGACTTAAAGGTGGACATAATGACGTAATTAAAGACTCTTGGTTCTTTGAAAACTCCATGAGTTCTTGGACAAGTCAGTTCTTGAGCAAGGGAAAGTCCCTAGCTGCTGAAGCAGAGTTTTCCAAGAAATCGTTGTAGATGTTCAGAACTAGTGGAAGTATCCCTGCCATATTTGGACTGCATGAGCTATGCCTAAATATGGTTAGGATTTCTATGCCAATATAAGGATATGGTGATTTATACCTATATAAGGGCATGAATCGTGAAAATTACAATAGTGTCCTAAAATGGTTCACAACAGCAGAAGTTATATGTTGGTCGCTGACACTAAGTTTTGCTAAAGTGGTGGCCTCTTGTTGGGCATGGACAGTCACTCACCTATCTATAGCTGCCTCACTCACACTAATATCCCTGACCCTGTAGCTGTGACTAATATTGCCAAAATAAGGCTGCAACACTCTGGCTGTGCACTTGCTGAAGTCAAGGACATGTGCCTTAATTAATGCATATGCAGTGTTCCCCTGGATACCATTTTTCTCTCATGGGCAGGTGGAACAAAATAATGCATCAGTCAGTGCTGTAAAATTCACCTACAAGGGAAGAAAAACAAGAAGAGTTGAGCCATTTTCATGTCCTGAACCACCTAGCAACAATAGAGAACCATCAACCTCTCATATTGAATAGAGTTTATTATTGTCATTGTTCACATATAGTTTACCAACAGAACTCTCACACACAAGATGGATAAAATCACCATTCTTAGGGGAAAGCCGTGAAACACTGCTGATATGGTCACACAAGGTGAGATAGATATAGGCGCAACACAAAGGCTATACAGTGTAAAGCTCAGATACAGTTGAAGAATCTGACAAGAGACTGTGATGGCCAACTGTACAAACTTGACTACTTGGGGAAAAAAGATTTCTACTGCCAAAACAATCAGTGGCAGAGAAATCAGAACCCATAGAGGTGACGGATTTCATGACTCAACTGATACATGAGGTGTGACTTTGTAACAGTATTCTCCCCTTCTTCCTTTAATGCCCGTGCCTACCGGCTGTAGAGTACCTTTACTAAGTTTGGCACCCACTCACACTATCCTACTCCTTTTTGTAGACAATTGTTGTTGGGAAAATGTGCATAACGTCACCAGGCTGCTGAAAGAGAGGTTTGTCTTGGCTTCCATTTTCCCATATTTGTATCCAGGCCCCTCAGAGGGAGTGCTGGCCATCCTTGTAGGGCAAGACCTAACTCAAGAAATGTAATTTGAAACTACCCTGTGAGAACGACTAACCACCCAAGCCCTTCTCTTTTGCAGTCTTGCCTCAGTCGTTGATTGAGTAAACTGAGCACAGAAACTGCCACCAAACTCTTGATCCTCAACGTCACAGCATCCTGAGGTGAATTGACAGTTACTAGGTACTCTGGGAGTTCACTTGCTCTTAACACCGCTGTAGCACAGTGACAAGGATCACAGTCCACTCGAGGCCCCAACCCTCTGGGCATCCTCATGCACTGTCGGAGTCGTACCATTTTGAACCTTTTGCTATTCTACTTGTTTTTTGGTTTGTGGGTTTTTCTTTTTTGGCTAATGATATTTCTTTGCAACATTGTTACTACCTAATAGTGGTTTCTCAGACTACTTACTCATATTTCATAATTCACATCCACGCAGACAGCAAGGTTTCTTACGTGGAATATTTTGAACATTAATGCTCTGAACAAGAGGTCATCTTTCCTGTCCTTCATTCTCCACCATATATTTGAAATTGTTTTACAGGAGACCCACCTCGCCTTATCCAAATGTGATAACTGTACTAAGATCTGGGATAATGCCTATCATTCCACCATTAGCCAGGCATATTACCAGTGCCCTGATAGTCTCTGCTCTGATCAAGTCTATGAGAACTGTATTTTTTCACTGTCTGCAGTATCATGACCGAATTGATTATATTAAAACGTCCCACATAGGCCTAAGCTTAGGTTCAGGTGCTGATTATCTTAGGGTCTAATTTAGATCTTGGCGGAGGGAACTATGCCATTATATCCTATAGAGATGGCAATACGGCGGATGGGATATCATGTTTGTGATGTTGCATTACATCCGCTGAGATCTAAATAAGGCCCTATATCTATTGTATGTCTGATCATTCCCATAGACTTTCACTCTGCCTGGTCCTCCAATGGGGGCTTAGAACATCCATTAATGTTTCAAAGAAATTGAACCCTGGGGAAATGATACCTCGTTGTCCCCTGCTGTCCATTGAAAAAACCAATGACACTACAAAGGGTTCTTTGTGTGTTTTTTGCCGGATACCTCTCCTGCATATTATGAACCTGCCAATCAGTATCCAAGAGGGCACATTGGAAAATACGACGGATCATGTCAAGGGGGGTCCTTTGCAATGCATTCTATTTAACGCTAGATCGCTAGTCAAGCATAGCCAGGAATGTGCCCTTTTATTGGAGGAAAACAATGCAAAGCTGGCATTTATTACTAAGACATGGACTGATAGTACCTCTGGCCCTGATCTGGTTGAGGCAACACCTCCTGGGTTTCATTGCTATACGCTTTACCGGCCACTTTAAAAAGAGGGAGGGCTTGCTATTATTTATCATGAGTCACTCACCCCCATCTTTGTCCCCGCCTCTAACCTGACATGTGAGGCTTTCATTTTTAATATGTATTCTGCAAATCACAAAACTTTCAAAAGCATATTAATATAACGGCCACCTGGTTCTAAAAGGGGGTTCCTGGATACTTTGGGTTCTCTGCTTGAAGAAGAGCTGTGCTTAGAGTTCTTCTCGGTGTTGGGAGACTTTAACTTCCATCTTGAAAACCTTAGTGATCCCGACACTACTCGGTTGGAACAAATCAAGGGTGTAGGAAGCCTTAAACAATTGGTGAACACTCCTACACATGAAAAAGGTCATACCTTGAATGGTATATATTCCAATAATAGAGATTTTGCTGGTATTTCAGTCTTCCCGATCTCATGGTCTGATCATTGTGCGATCAAGTTTGAACTCCATAGTTATTTGGTTCACTCTATTGGCCTGAAACAGACTCGGGAGATCGTTACTAGAGCATGGGGCAATTTGGATGTTAAGAATCTTGAAAACTCTCCAGTAAGTTCAATGTATCAGCTCCCACTGGATGTGGAGGAGGCAACGACTCTTCACAATAAATGGATATCCAATGCCTGTGATCAGTTAGTACCCCAAAAAAATGGATACCTAAACAGCCTTCTCCCACTGCTCCTTGGTACTCAGAAGAGCTCGGATCCAAGAAATCGGTCTGCAAGCAATTCGAAAGGCTATGGCGTAAATATTATGCTGAAGCCGACATGGAAAGATATAAAATCATCATTTTAAACTATTAACAATCACTCTTAGAAGCAAAAAAAGAGTATTTTTCACTGGAAATAACCCATGCTGAATCTAACTCAAAAGAGCTTTTCAAAACTATAACCAAACTGTCTATTTCAAATACTCCTACGAGACAGGGTGACCCAGAATTCGGCTATAAAATTGCGGTATTTTTTAGACAGAAAATAGAAACCATATTTTCGTTTCTCACTGGCTTGATCAATAAGACTCAGACCCATTTCAATATAAATGAAGTGGACAGAAATGGTTCCTCTTTGGTGCATCTTGACCACTTTACATCTTTGGAGAGGTCAGACACACTCAAAGTGTTGAATTTGAATAAATCAGGAGCTCCCACTGACCCCTGCCCAGTTTAGATTATTACGCAAATGCCTGAAGTATTTGGAACTGCACTTACGCCTCTGCTTAACGCGGTTCTGTCATCTGGAATATTTCCAAAATATGGAAAGAAATTTGGGTTCAGAGCTTTCACAGCACGGAGTTGGCTTTGTTAAAATCCACAGAGGAAATCAGAGAGGCCGTGGATAGGGGAGATAATGCTGTACTAATCCTACTGAACCTATCCGTGGCCTTTGACACGGTTCATCACAAGGTATTGATGAACCGGTTATCTGAAATAGGTGTAAAGGTTTCTGCTTGAAAATTGTTACAATCTTTTCTGTCGGATAAGTCACAAACTGTAGACCTAGGCGGTAACATCTCACAACGTTTTTCACTTCCGTGTGGGGTACCACAGGGTTCAGCTCTTAGCCCAACACTGTTTAACATTCATGTGGCATCTCTGGCTTGAGTCATCATGTCATTTGGCTTTAAGCTCATCTCCTACGCTGATGACACACAAATTGTGTTGTCGCTGACGGAGGGAGTGAAAAAGGAGGCAGGTGATCTCTTCCATGATTGCCTGAGTGCCATTTCGGCCTGGATGTCCTCCAATTGTTTAAAACTCAATTTTACCAAGACCGAGGTTTTAAAATTTGGGAATAATCCACAGGTATGGATACCAGAGTGGTGGCCGGAGGATCTGGGCTTGTGTCCTGTACCCACAATAAACTTACAATTGGGACCATGTGAGCATGGTGACTTCAGCTTGTTTCATGGTCCTTAGAATAATCAAGAAAATTAAGTTCTTCCTGACTGAGAGTAACCTTAAGACTGTGGTGACAGCACTTATAATGTCACGTCTGGACTATTGCAAAAGTCTATATCTTAATGTTAAAAAACAACACATGAACAGGCAGCAATTGGTCCAGAACGTGGCAGCTAGAATGCTGACCGGAACACCTAATTTCACCTCTATCAAGGAAGAACTTATGAAATTGCACTGGTTCCCAGTAAAGCTAAGAACACGCTTTAAGGCATTGTGTATTGTTTTTAAAGCCGTTAATGGGACAGGACCAGAGTTTCTCAAATGTAAACTAATTGGGGAGGTAGAAGCTTTGTTCACTGTGCTTCAAGATCAGGGAATAAACTTCTCTTTCAACTTAGAAATGCCCCAGATCTCCTATTCTTCCGTAAGGGCTTGAAGACATGGCTCTTTTCTCACTATTAGGCCTCAGTTTTCTCAGGAAACCAGTACTTAGCGCCAGGACACCCAGGGGTAACTGTGCACTCTATAAGTATAAATAACATAATATAACATAACATAGTCCACAGACAATTCATAGACAAGCACATCATTGAAAACTATGCAAACAATTATCATCCGGATTGCTAGAAGGGTAGAATTTAAATTTTTCATTAGAAATATTTTATATCTGAAAAGTGAGGCATCAGACTCTCCCTGTTATATTGGCTGACCTGATTGGAGTAAGAAATAAGAGGTGAACCAATATCAGAAGCTCCATAAAGATTACAGTTACTTTCTAGACAGTAAAAAACACATTAATTTTGAGTGAACATGATGAGCAATTGCAATTTATTGTATCACGATTACGACAGAGCGGGCAGAAATATGTGCCTGTCTTCTAAGAAATGAATTAGGGGTGACCTCCATCCAAGGACTGAGACAGGCTCAATAGAGAGCCTCTTGGTAAAGTTCATAAAAATCTGAAAGAAACACGTTAGTGTTAGATTCCTTACCTTAGAATATCCCCAGGCGTCAGTCTGGATCCGGAAACTTTTGCGTAGCAGTACCCCTGCGCGTCGGTAGGCGTCGTCTGCAGGCGTCCCCTGCGGCTCCGCGTCCGTCGTCGGCGTCGTGCGCCGTGATGACGTCGCTGGAGTACATAGACGCCGCCTCCGCGCGCTGACGTCAGTTCTTCTTTTTTCCGCGCCAGTGGACGCAGATCTGGAAGAGCAGTACTCCGGTCTTTGACCAAGTTTTTCGACTTTTTTCTCTATTGTGCCTGATAGGATGCCTGGATTTAAGAATTGCGATGACTGTGAGCGCACGATGTCGGTCACAGACCATCACCGCCTCTGCCTCCGGTGTCTGGGCCCCGACCACGACGTGGAATCGTGCCTCGACTGCCGGGCCCTTACCAACAAGGCTAGGCGGGAGCGGTCCCGCAAGCTGCTGGAGCTCCGGGTGTCGGCCCCACGTCGGGACCGGGAGCGGTCCCGGTCCGGCCGGAGGTCGGGGGAGCGTTCGAGGGAGCGGTCGCGGAGCCGCGCTGGGCGCTCCGGAAGTCGACACCACTCGTCAGGCTCGTCAGGTAGGAAGCACAAGAAGTCGGGGCGTCGTCATCGTACCCCCGACTCCCCCCGACGCTCGCGCGATGCGGCCGGGGGCTCGGGTGACCCCAACCCCGCGGCTCCGCGAGAGTCGCCGGCGCGGCCTGCCTCATACCCTCCGGTCCCTGGGCATGGCGCGACGCCTGAGGAGATCGAGGCGTTCCTCATGGCCATGAGGGCGCTCGCTTCTCCGACGGGGCCTACGGCGCCTTCGGGCCCAGTGCTACCGTCTGGGGGCCCTGGCGGTTCGGGTGTCCCTGCCTCGGCGCCGTCGGGTGCTCCGGGCCCGGCGTCGCCGACGGCTCCGACCCCGGCGCCGCAGGGGCCTTCGGGATCGGCGCCGGCTGGTCTTCCGGCCTCCCCGGCGCCGTTGCCATCGGGGTTACCCCCGGCGCCGTCCCCGCGCGGCGCCGGTTCTCCACTGCCGGTTCCGGCCGGCGGTGGGGTTCCGGCGCCGGCTCCGGGCGGCGCCGTCCCCTTACCTTCTCCGACGCCGGACGCGGCGCCGGATGGGCGTCGCACGACGCCGGTCCCGGCGCCGATGGGGCCCATGAACCCCGAGGAGCCGGTCTTCATCATTGACTCCGAATACGGAGAGGATGAGGAGTACGGTGAAGGTTGGGAGGGGTCCGAGGACCCTCTGGCTCGCGAGTGCCAGTATGACCCGGACTGGACGGGTGACTTGGGGGATGCCAGTGGTTTGGACGACTCCCCTAACCCTGGTTTGATCTCTCCTCCAACCGTGGCATCGGTGGAGGGAGCTGCCTATTCTGTGGTGCTGATGAGGGCTGCCAAGGCCTTAAACCTTGAGCTCCCCGTCGCGGCCGTGAGGCCTAACATCCTCACCGAGGTCTTCAAGCCGCAGTCATGCCCTTTGGAGCCTCTGCTGCCGTTTAATGAAGCCTTGTCTGACGTTCTGTTGGGCACGTGGTCCAGGCCCGCTTCAGGTGCGCCTGTTGATCGGAACGTGGCCAGGCGCCACCGTCCTTGTCCGGACGACCCCAAGTACCTGTCTACCCACCCCACTCCTGAGAGTCTGGTGATCCAGGCCTCGACCTCCCAGTCCGCATTCCCGTCGGCCCCGCCCGACCGGGAATCCAAGAGGTATGACCAGTTTGGAAAGAAGGTCTTCTCGTCCATTAGTTTGGGCCTGCGGTCTTGCAACACCGCCTGCCTCTTGGGCCGCTACACCCACTCTGTGTGGGATACGGTCGCGGAGCTGCTGCCAGAATGCCCCATGGAGGTGCGGGCAAAGCTCGGTCAAGCTGTAGCTGAGGGCCGGGATGCAGCGAAATATTCCATTCGGTGTGGTCTTGATACGACCGACTCGCTGGGCAGGGCTATGTCTACGACGGTGGCGATTCGCCGTCACGCCTGGCTGAGATCCGCCAATTTTTCGGCTGATGTCCAAAATACCCTGATGGACATGCCGTTTGATGGCTGTCACCTGTTCGGTGACAAAGCGGACCACGCGCTGGAACGCTTCAAGGACTCCAGGGTCACGGCCAAGTCCTTGGGTCTCTCGACCCAGCGTCAGCAACCGGGTTCGTTTCGTCCCTTTCGTGGCCAAGGAAGGGGCGCCCCCACACGTGCTGCCAGCCACGCGCCGCAACAATCCTTCCAACGCGGTGGCGGCCGTGGAAACCGCCGTGGTGGCGGTCGGGGACAACGGCGGGGTCAGACCACACCTTCCCCCGCAGCATCTACCCCAAAATCCTCCTAGTCCGTGCTTTCGGCCCCATGTGACGCCAGTGGGTGGCAGGGTTCGCCATCACCACGCTCACTGGCGCACGGTCACTTCGGACAGGTGGGTGCTGCAAATTGTCCGAAGGGGCTACTCCCTCCCCTTCGAGACCTCTCCTCCAGCCATGCCACCGCAGAACCACCGTGTGTCGGGGGACCACTTGACACTTCTGCAGGAGGAAGTTACGGCCCTCTTGGCCAAGGGGGCCATCGAGCGCGTTCCTGGGCCAGAAGTAGGGCGTGGTTGTTATTCCCACTACTTTCTGGTGCCCAAGAAGGACAAGGGGGGCCTACGTCCTATCTTGGATCTAAGGAACGTCAACGGCTTCCTCCGGAAGGAGAAGTTCAAGATGTTGACGTTAGCTCAGGTCTTGGCTGCTCTAGACCCGCAAGACTGGATGGTAGCGTTGGACTTGCAGGACGCCTATTTTCACATCCCCGTCCTGCCGGCCCACCGGCGTTACCTGCGGTTCACGGTAGGCCAGGAGCACTTTCAGTTTATCGTGCTCCCCTTCGGCCTTACCAGCGCCCCACGGGTGTTCACAAAGGTGATGGCGGTGGTCGCAGCCCATCTGCGCAGGTTAGGGGTTTCAGTCTTCCCCTACCTAGACGACTGGTTGTTGAAGGCGGGCTCGCCCCAGACAGTCGTCCACCACCTTCAGATGACGGCAGACCTCTTGCACGGCCTGGGGTTCTCCATCAACGTGCCGAAATCACACCTGTGTCCCTCTCAAAAGCTCCTTTTCATCGGAGCGGTTCTGGACTCGGCGCAGTTTCGGGTTTATCCTCCGGAACGGCGGGTTCGGGATATTCAGGCTTTGATTCCCATCTTTCAGCCGCTATCCCGAGTCTCGGTCAGGTTGACGCTGCGGCTGCTGGGACTGATGGCTTCCTGCATCCTTCTGGTGCATCACGCCAGGTGGCGGATGCGGGCTCTGCAGTGGGACCTGAAGTTTCAGTGGGCCCAGCATCAGGGCAACTTGTCCGACCACGTCTTGATCTCGGAGGGCACTGCGAGACAACTGCAGTGGTGGCTTACGGACCGCGATTGGGTCAGGGGCAAGTCCCTCTCCCTTCCCCAACCGGAGCACGTTGTCGTGACGGACGCGTCCCTCCAGGGCTGGGGTGGCCACTTGGGAGAGGCAGAGATCGGAGGCATCTGGTCTCCGGCGGAGTCCCGGCTCCATATCAATCTGTTGGAGCTACGGGCGATTCGTCTGGCACTGAAGGCATTCCTCCCCTTTGTCAACGGGAGTGTAGTGCAGGTGTTCACCGACAACACCACCGCCATGTGGTACTGCAACAAACAGGGCGGTGTGGGGTCGTGGACCCTTTGCCAGGAGGCTCTGCGCCTCTGGCAATGGCTGGAACGTCAGGGCGTGACTCTGACGGTTCAACACCTGGCAGGTTCTCTGAACGCCAGGGCGGACGAACTCAGCCGTCGGTGCTCGATGGATCACGAATGGCGTCTGAACTCGGACGTGGCGCAAGGCATCTTTCTGCAGTGGGGAGAGCCTTGGTTAGATCTATTCGCCACAGAAGAGAACGCGCAATGTCATCAGTTCTGCGCGTTGGAGTTTCCAAGACGGCACTCGCACGGCGACGCCTTTCGGCGCGAGTGGAGTTGCGGTCTGTTATACGCCTTTCCGCCTATACCACTTCTGCCCAGAGTGCTGAAGAAGATCAGGCGCGACCGGGCCCAAGTTATCCTTGTGGCTCCGGACTGGGCTCGAAGGTACTGGTATCCCGAGCTACTCAGCATGTCAGTCGGTCCCCCGATCCGCCTGCCCCTTCAGGAGGACCTTCTGTCGCAGCAGCAGGGGACGGTCCTCCACCCGAACCTGTCCAGTCTCCACCTCCATGCTTGGAGATTGAGCGGCGGCAGTTGAGGCCATTTGACTTGCCTCCTGAAGTCTGTGATGTTATTCTGGCAGCCAGGCGTCCCTCCACTAAGTCGGTATACGCCTGTCGGTGGAACAGATTTGTGGCATGGTGCACAGCAAAGGCTGTGGATCCTCTTTCTGCCCCTCTTTCGGAGGTTCTTCTGTTTCTTCTTTCTCTTGCCCAGCAGGGCTCTGCTCTGGGCACTATCAAGGGCTACCTTTCTGCCCTTTCAGCCTTTTTGAGGCTTCCTGATCAGCCTTCTTTGTTCAAATCCCCGATTGTAACTCGATTCTTGAAAGGCATCACTCACATGTTTCCACCTGTTCCGTTTGTGATGCCTCAGTGGGATTTGAACCTGGTTCTAACTTTCCTGATGTGCGCTCCCTTTGAGCCCCTTCATTCTTGCCCTCTCCGTCTCCTGACTTTAAAGACGGCTTTCCTGGTTGCCATCACCTCTGCCAGGAGGGTGAGTGAGCTCCAGGCTCTTTCTGTCCAACCTCCTTTCCTGTCCATTCATCCTGACAAGGTGGTTCTGAGGACTAGACCTTCTTTCCTGCCCAAGGTTGTTTCGGCCTTTCACATCGGGCAGTCCATCACCCTCCCTTCCTTCTTCCCGCCTCCGCATCCTTCAAAGGATGAAGAGCGGCTCCATCGTCTGGACCCAAAACGTGCGCTTTCATTTTACATGGATCGCACACGCCAGTTCCGGGTGGATGACCAACTGTTTGTTGGCTACGTGGGTGCGAAGAAGGGACGGGCGGTTTGTAAACGAACCATCTCTCGATGGGTCGTCCTCTGCATCAAAGCGTGCTACTCTTTGGCTCGGAAGGAGCCTCCTGTTGGGCTGAGGGCCCATTCCACTCGGGCCACGGCGGCTACTACTGCCCTGGGCCG
Organism: Lissotriton vulgaris; assembly: GCF_964263255.1. Classification (NCBI taxonomy): domain Eukaryota; kingdom Metazoa; phylum Chordata; class Amphibia; order Caudata; family Salamandridae; genus Lissotriton; species Lissotriton vulgaris. The sequence continues at coordinate 585,309,619 of NC_141691.1, forward strand.
GGGAGTCCCCTTGCAGGACATTTGCCAGGCGGCTACGTGGGCCTCGCTGCACACCTTTGCGAGGCACTACTGCCTGGACAGTCAAGTCCGGAGGGATGGCTTCTTTGGCCGTTCTGTCCTCCAGGACTTTCTGGTGTAGTTTTGTATTGGTTCGCAGACCCACCACCGGGGTTGGTATTGCTGGGGTATGTATTCTAAGGTAAGGAATCTAACACTAACGTGTTTCTTTCAGATGAACAAGTTACTTACCTTCGGTAACGATATATCTGTAAGAAACATTAGTTAGTGTTAGATTCCTTACCGAACCCACCCATCCTCCCCGTTCTGCGAACTGATACCTAGGGTTAAGGTCATCCCTTTCAGGGCCCTAGTTTGTACATGGCACCAGTGTTGGTTCTCTCATGGCTCTGCGTCTCCTGGCGCGGAAAAGCTGTGTGCAAAGAACTGACGTCAGCGCGCGGAGGCGGCGTCTATGTACTCCAGCGACGTCATCACGGCGCACGACGCCGACGACGGACGCGGAGCCGCAGGGGACGCCTGCAGACGACGCCTACCGACGCGCAGGGGTACTGCTACGCAAAAGTTTCCGGATCCAGACTGACGCCTGGGGATATTCTAAGGTAAGGAATCTAACACTAACTAATGTTTCTTACAGATATATCGTTACCGAAGGTAAGTAACTTGTTCATCAGGGACTGGTGATCTTCCTCACATGTTATTCAGCTGTCCCTTACTATGAGAATACTGGGAGAAAATATTTGTATGCATTCATCACGTATTTAAGATAAAACCTATACAGGAATTTGTATATGTCATTCTAGGGGGGCTGGAACCACGACTGGCGAATGAGCAAGATTGCCAGCTTTTGGATTTAATGTTAACATTGGCTTGTAAGGTTGTTTTATGCAAGTGAAAATGTGCTAAGGAGGTAAATTTCAAGATCTGGCAGGAATGGCTGTCTTTCCTAAGAGGTGCTACTAATCAGGCGTTAGTCTTCTACGTGGTGTCCATCCAATAGGAAGTTATGGAAATCATTAGACAAATCTTCCCTTCATTTTGAGCCGCCTTGAAGCAGAACGACCTTGTTCTTGTTATAGTACCTTGTGATATATGAGTGTGCACCTTCGTCCATATGTTAGAGTTATACCCGCTACATCCACACGTTGAGTGTTTGACATGTTAATCTATATCTATGAGACAAGCAAGAGTGGTTTTTCTCTTTATTTTTTATCATTTGTAGTTTCTGTACTTGTCTGACAATATCTGTATCAAATCACTTATGACGGAAGATTTACTGTAATGTCTTTTACTTTTGTTTTCTTACTTCAATAAAAACGATTTGAAATAAAATAAATAAATAAAAAAAAAAAATCTCACCCTTATTTAGACTCTGTCCGTCTTTCGTTCTTTCTAGTGGGCTTTTGACAGGGGAGATGCTTTTAAGGGCTGTGGACATCCTACTTAAGTGCCTTGCCTAATGGAAAATCAAGTTGTCTGATCCTGTCTAACAGAAAGACACTTAATAATGTTTACAGTTAAAAGAAGACTGAAAGACTTTCCTTGAGTTTCTGATGTGGGAAAATATACATCCTTTTTTCACATTGTTATTGATTTCACAACCGTTTAGCTTGATTTTGTGGTATATGTTTAAGATGGGTCCTGTTGAACAAAGAGAAGGCCATAAAAAGTTGTTGCAAATTGCAGCCTACATTTTAGCGACCAGTGTCTGATTTTGCGATGTGACCTACGTTACTAGTAGATTGCGTCTCAAAACCACCAGTCCAGAGAATCGTGAACAGCCAGCCTAATAAGTATAAATACGGCTGTTCCCTATTTACGACCCACTGTGATTTGCCACAAATGCAGGGATGGTGGCCTGCAAGGAAGAGCAGACGACTATCCCTTTGTTTGCATTCTCAGCGAATACCTTCATGATGGGAAAGAACAGGTGACACAGAGTCTAATCATACTCTGACCCCGGTCACATCCATTTGAAAATCAAGCTGAGGCGCTCCAAGCATAGGCACATGGTGTGGAAGATAACTGCTAACCTACTGAGAGGCACAGTGACAGTGGTGGACATTGGTTAGGACATAATAACGTTCTCCTATAATATGAAGCAGATGAAAAATTGGATTGTTAGTTGAGGGGGGGTGTGAGCCCTTCTCAATCAAGAGCCACAATCCTTGTCAGGGTAAGCCGCAAAAAGTCAGTAAGTAAACATGTGCTTAGCCCTCTACTAGCTTGGCATAAAAACAGTCAGGCTAAACTTAGAGGCACTGTGTAAAGTACTTTTGCAGTGCTTGAACAGTAATAAAGTGAAAACACTACTCAAGAAAAATCCCACACCAATTTAGAACTATAGAGTAAAATCTATTGAATTCTTTTACATCAAAAGGACAAAAATCGAATCAGTAGAACAAGAGTTATGAATGTTTAAAGTGTTTTTGTATTACCTTTATTTTTTATTTTGAACAAAATTCTCAGCAATTGTACATTTATGGAGGTCGAAGCCAAGTGATCGCCCACACTAGATAGTACTTTTACAATAGCAATGGAGTAGTGAATGACAGTGCATTTGATTGCAAGGATAATTACATGGCTGTCACTTTTTGCTTTTCATTCCACCTCTCCTACGACCATACCCACACTAGTGTCTGACTCATGCAGGTCATTCACATCCAGTTCTGAGTTCAAAATGGCATTACAGAACTCATGCCATTTACTAAGATCCTCCCACAGTTTGTCATCTCTATGGCTTAACTTCAAGTGGACTTTTTCCAATTTTTGAAAGTTTAAAGTGAAAAATAGCATGTTAAAGATCAAAGCACCGACTGTGGGCGTCTTGTCGAGGGCAAAGTCCAAAGTCATGGCCAACCGCAATGGAGCGTGGTTCAGCTATAAGAAGTGGATTGGACCCCGTCTCCACTCACTTAAAAGAAATTTTGAAAAATAAATACCTGAGAAGGTAAAGTTCAGCAGGATAAGGCAGCCGGCGGTGTTCAATGAGTCGTCGTCATCTGGGAGCCGGTGGGTGAAGTGATGGTGAAGATTTCTACATTTGGACCTGGTCTCTTTTTTATAAGTCAAAAATCTCCAGTGTGACGAAGTTTAGGCTGTAGCCAATGAGGGCTTCACGATGCTGAAAAACTCTTCTGTGAGGATTTGCTGAAAAGTATTCACTGCTGCAGAGAATAATGTAGCCGGAGCTACGGTGAAGTCCGGCTGACCAGCGATGCACCTTGGGAGGATTGGCGAGCAGTTAGGTCCTGGTCTCGTCTCTGGTCTCAGAGCACTTTTTAGCTGAAAACGTTCTAATTCCCAAGTTTTGGATTTGGGCTTTGCGGACCCCTTTCAATGGTCCAGGACTGGAGGGGACACAACTTGGATGGATCTGTACCCACTCAGGATAGGGCCGGTGTGGGTTCAAAATGGTTGGGCCTTTTCCGTCTCTGAGGCTCTGATCACACAGCCAGCGAAGAGTCACTCTGGAAGTCCTGGATTCAAGCAGGAAAGCAGGTCTCAAGCAGCAGAGCAGTTTGCTGTGGGCACAGGCAGGCAGCAGGACAGTCCTCTTGGTGTCACAAGGCAGTCCAATAAAGTCCACACCAGGCCACAGGCAGCATGGCAGTTCAGTCACCATCTTCCTCAGGTCTGGAAGTAAACTGAAGAGTGGGTCTGAGAGTGTTATTTTTATACTTGGCACCACTTTGACGTAGAAGAAAACCTTGGAGTTTTCCCCCACAGAAGTGTCTGGAATGTCCTGCCTCCCTGCGCTGGTCCCAGGATGTCTTGAGGCACAGAATGCTAGTGTGAAGTTCTTTGTGTGTGAGCTGAGGCATCTGCTTTGAAGTGCAAGTGGGGCTGTGCACAGCTCCGCCGCCTCCATTGTGCCAACACCCACTCCCCCTATTGTGTCACTGTCTAGGAGGAATACACAAAGGCCAACTGCCAATAACACCTAGTCAGGTGACCCTGGAACAGGCTACAGGCACCAAATGGTTAGGACAAGAAAATGCCAACTTTCTAAAAGTGACAGTTTCAGAATTGTGACAAAAAATCTGACTTTACCATGAAAGAGGACTTTAAATTTCAATTCCTTAGAAAGCAAACATGACATTTCTACCTGCTCCCAAGCAAAGGTTATCACTTATCAAATTTAATAAGATAACCCACTCTGCTTTCTATGGGAGAGGTAGGCCTCACAGTAGTGAAAAACGAATTTGTGAGATTTTCACTACCTCAACATGTAAAACATAATAGTACATGTCCAGCATTTTACATACACTGCACCCTGCCCTATGAGACATTAAGGGCATACCTTGGGGTGACCTTTATGAGGGAATTATAGGCTTGGCAAGGGGTATATTTTGCCTGGTCGAATTGGCAGTTAAAACTGCACATAGACTGCCATGGCAGGCCGGAGACGTGTTTAAAGGGGCTACTTAAGTGGGTACCAGATTCAGTGCTGCAGGGGCCCACTAGAGACATTTTATTGTCCAGCCCTGGGTATATGGTAAACCACTTTTCTAGCGACTTATAAGTACATTAAATATGACAATCAGGTGTAAGACATTTTTACTATCTTTTAGGGGTGAGCACAAGTACTTTAGCACTGGTGCACAGATTCCTACGGCAAAGAAAAACAAATTCAACAAAACAGGAGGAGAGAAGGCAAAAGGTGTGCGTGAGACCACCGTAAGGCTGATATGTCTAACTAAGGTTATGAATAAGGGCTTAAATTGGTAGCCCTTAAAGACTATCATTAGAGGACATTTCCTAGAGTAGGAGGTCAGCTTTAACAAAATGTGTCTTGCCGTGTGCTCCGAACTAGAGACCGAGTTGGCGGCTCTTGAAACATGGCATAAATATATTGTACCCAAAAGGTTTTGGAGGAAAGTCATTGTGCGGCCTAAGTATGTGCTTTATATATAAATAACACTGAAGTATACAACAAGTGATGGATAGGATGCTTGAATTAATCTCACCCCACCCAATGGTAATTACTCAGGGCCAAATCCCAGTCCACTGTTATTTTGCACACAATGCCAACTCAGTTTTGTCCCAACCAAACACAAATCAGTTTTGACCCTGCTCCATTAGGAACAGTCCCACCTGAACTGCATGGCCAGGTCCTCCATGAACTGGAACACAAGCAACCTAGGACCTGTTAAGCTCTGATTAGGGCTCATCAGTCAGGTATAGCTAAGTTCCAGTGCTTAGATGTGCATGAAAAAGTCGGAGTGTGCCTTAAAGGGAATCTCCTCATAAATGTGTCCTCATCTTACTGTACCACAGCAGTGATACAGAAGTGGCCAGTTAGGAAATCAGAGTGAAGCTGTTGTGGTGGTGGGAGCACACTATTACTTATCTTGTGGGACTGCCCGAGCTAAGGAACTGCTGGGTAGAAGAAGTTGTGTTGGTGATTGAGTAGTATGATATTGTCTTACCTAGGTACCTGGAGTTAACGCTCACGTTGTACGTAGTACAAATGGTCTTTCCATTGACCTACTGGCACTGTTGTTAAATAGGCAAGCAGTAGCTGCCCACTGGAAGAGGTAAGTGGTATCAACAAAGATATAACGGATGTGGCATTCCTTGGCCATGAACTAATTGAGGGCGGCTCGTTCTCTGAAAAATAGATTTGAGTCATACTGTAACTGTATGTAGGACGAATGAATTCGGAGACTTTACCTACAACCAGTACCTCAGGGTGTTATTCCCTTGAAGATGTACCAATTAATCTTGCAGACAGGTGGAAGGGAGAATCATGTTTAACTCTTGGGTCAGATACAGGCATAAGCAAATAAGGGACTAAGATCTAAGGATACACAGACTACGAAGGCGAGAGAGAGCCATTAAAAAGACCTAGATAGGGCAGCGCTGGTTCTCGGAAGGATGGGCCTTAAGAGCTGTAGTGGGGGTGGACTACAAGATGTGGAGATATTTGATTTGTTAGTTAGGCTGCAAAATCCACTTTGGGAATATTTGAGATGTAGTAGGGGCTATCAGTTCTTTCCCCTAAAAGAGGTATACTGTTACTTGTCTATTTTGTGTTCAGGCCCATACAGGCCACATTTATTTATCTGAAACACAGCGTTAAGCCTACAACCTCTTGTAGAGGCCGGCCGCGTTTGCAATAGTTCTTATGCTTGCGTAGCAACTGGAGCCGGCTCAAAGCCTTAACACAGCGCCGTGCCTACAACTCTCTCAGGAGAGCCGGCCGCGAGGCTTATGAAGGGGTAGACAGAGGCTCATCACACGCGGGCATACGCCCACTAGTCATAGGAGGTATAGAACAGGCAACAAGCCCAACCGTAGTAAACAGCCCAACAGGGCACAACTGTCTCCGAGCGAGACGAAGGCCAGAGCGGCAAGTAGGAAGAAAGAAAGTATAAGGAGCGAGAGAATCTGAGGTCAGAGAGTAGTGAAAGGGGAAGGGATAGTGGCTGTGGGTGGCGTGTCTGGGGGCAAGGTGGGGGGGGGCTTGCTCTGCAGCGCGGGGCACCGTAGCGTGTCTAACACTCAAGGACACAGCCTGGCAGGGTCCGCAGGGGCAATGGCGTCCTCAAAGAGGCGTAGCGTGCGGAGTCTAGGGGGCATGTGTCGTGCATGTAGTATCGAACAGAGGTATCGCACTAGGGGTTTCCAAACTGCTGTAAAGCGTGTGTCTCTCAGCTGTAGCCTAGCCGTGAGCAGTTCCAGCTCAAGTACCTGCCAAAGGCGTACAAACCAGGATGCTATGGGCGGCGCTTCAGTACGTTTCCAATACAGGGCTATGAGTTGCTTAGCCGCACCTAACATGTGGAGTGCGAGTACCCGGTCGCTGCGGGTAAGGGCCTTGAGTGTGCTAGGGAAAATGCAGAGTAGGATTGTGGACACTTCTTCAGGAATGGGGAACCCCAGCACCCCTCTGATATGGCTGAGTACCTCCTTCCAAAAGACTGTCAAGGTTGGACACGCCCACCATATATGCACAAAGTCACCAGTCGCAGAGCTACATCTCCAGCACATCGGCGAGGTTTTAGGGAACATTTTGCTAAGGCGCAGCGGGGTGTAGTACCATTGGGTGAGCAATTTATAGGCATTTTCCTGTTGCGGGACACTGCGGTAGATTTTGGGGATATCGCGCCACAGCCTGCTCCATTGGGAGGGCTCGATGTCCGCTCCCGCCGTCCGCTGCCATTGTTTCTGGTACGGGTGTGCGGGGGTTGACTTAGGGTGCTGCAATATGTGGTATATTTGCGAAATTAGTCTCTTCAGCCCCCCGAGAGAGCGCGCCAGCTTTTCGAAGGGTGTGAAAGCCCTGGTGGCCGCCTGATATACTTCATCACCCGCGATCCAATGACGTAGTTGGGTGTGCTGAAAACCAGCCGACGGGGGGAGTCCGAACTCTTCCCTGCAGTCCTCCCAGGTCTTGGGCAGGCCCCCGAGGAAAAGGTCCCCAACGACTCTGCATTCTCCCTGCGTCCACTCCTCAAACGCACGTGTTTTGTGGGCCGGAGGGAATTGCGAGTGACCCACTATCGGCGTGTGCGGAGATGGGAACGTTGTGAGACCCCTGGGCACGGCAATCTTGTCCCATATATCCAGGACCGTTTTTGTAGGGACTGCTCTGTAGGCGCTCCTGGAGCGCGCCGCCCGCGGAAGCCACGGCAGGTCCCATATAGTGCGTCCCGTGACCGCCCGGTCCATGTGGAACCAGTGCTTGTCACTTGCACGAGCACCCCACTCTACTACGAAGCGCAGGTGTGCTGCCCAGTAGTAGTGGACCAAGTTGGGGCATGCCAGGCCGCCCCTGTCCCTCGGTTCCATAAGGAGTTTCTGCGAGAACCGGGGGCGTTTCCCGCCCCAGATGAAGGAAGTGATCTCTCGCTGGAGGCTCCGGATGCAGTGAAGCGGAATCGGGGTGGGCAGACACTGAAAAACGTACACATTTTTTGGCAGAATCGACATTTTGACCGCGTTTAGGCGCCCCAACCAGGAAATCATCAGAGGCCTCCATCTCCGGAGGTCCTCTAGAACCGCTTTACGACACTCTGTCCAGTTTACCGAAGACCAGGAGTCCAGATAGGGGGTCAGCGTGAGGCCCAGGTATTTCATTTGGCCCTCCGCCCACTGGTAGGGCACCGCCGCCTTCAGCGGTTGAAGCTCGTCAGCGGGTATAGTGAGGTTGAGCGCCCAGGACTTGTCGTGGTTTATTTTGAGGCCCGATGCCTGTTCATATAGACACAGTACCTCGTGAAGCGCAGGCAAGGATTCACTGGGGTGTGTGAGAGTGAGGATCAAGTCGTCGGCAGATAGCGCCACTTTGTTGTCCCTCCCCCCGTGGGCTATTCCATGTATTCTGTGGTCGCGTCGTATCAGTGCCGCCAGTGGTTCCACCGCGAGGGCGAGCAAGAGCGGCGAGAGCGGGCATCCCTGCCTCGTACCCCTATGTATTTGAAGCGGCGGTGTTAGTTGGCCATTTACTCTGACCCTGGCTTGCGGCCCAAGGTTCGGGGCCATAATGCTAGTTATCATTCTAGGACCTAGACCGAGTCTCCGGAGCACCACTCTCAAGAAGGTCCAGTCCACCCGGTCAAAGGCCTTCTCCGCGTCAAGCGAGAGAAGGCAAGCCGGAATGTCCCAGTGTCGTGCCTTGCCCACCAGGTGTGCCAGTCGGCGTACATTGTCCGCCCCTTGACGGTCCCTAATGAAACCCACCTGGTCCGGGTCCACAAGCCCCGGCATGTAGGGGTCCAATCGCTTGGCCAGGATCTTGGTATAGATCTTCAGATCCGTGTTTAAGAGGGCGATAGGTCTGTAGGAAGCACAGAGTGCAGGATCTTTTCCGGGTTTCGGGATCAACGCAATCTGCGCCATTCCCATGTCGGAGGACGGACCGGACGTGTCAGAGAAGGAGTGGTAAAGCCTGAGCAGATAGGGACGGAGCTGGGTTAGGAACACTTGATAAAAGATCAGCGGGAGGCCATCCGGGCCTGGGGTTTTCCCGGTGGGGAGGTCCTTAATGGCCGCCGAAATCTCCTCTTCCAATATGGGCTCCTCCAGTTCCGCAGCACAAGCCGGCGGTAACGGAATCCCCTCGTAATCGTCAAGGACCACCACTCGCGCCTCCTGCGATGTGGGTGCCCCCGCGTACAGTGAGGTGTAGTAAGCCACGAAGGCGTCCTGTTTTGTCTTCTCCGTGACGGCCGTGGAGCCATCCTGACAGTGGAGTTTAGCGATATGGGCTCTGGCTGTTCTCGCTCTCAGCCGTCTGGCCAACATATGCCCTACCTTGTCTCCGCCCTCATAATATTTTTGCTTCAACGCTAGTAAGGAGTACTCTGCCTTGTTAGTGCGTAGGAGACGCAATTGTCCCCTGAGGTTAGCTAGCTCCCTTCTGGACGCTAGGGAAGATCTAGTCCTGTCCCGTGTCTCCGCCTGCTTGATTTCGCCCGTAAGCTGAGATTCCAGTTTGTGGGTCTCCCGTCGGCTTGCGATCGCTAGAGACGTGATGTGCCCCCGTATGGTGGCCTTAAAGGCGTCCCATACTACCGGGAGGGGTGTCTCGGGCAGATCATTGACGGTGAAGTACGAGTCTATGGCGTCGCGGATGCTATTCACATCGTCCGGATCTCGGAGGACACCCGGTGGGAGGTTCCAGCGTCACTCCCGAGGGCCGCACGCCAGGGGCCACCACCAACGTGCCCTTAGACGCCGTCGCCGGGTCCGCCTTGCCCCCTCCTCTGCCTCGGGTCATCGTCCACCCGGAGCGCGATGTCCCTCGTCGCGGGCGCGGTTCCTCGATAGCGTTGCCGGGGTGTGGAGACAGTGCAGAGCACCACCAGACCTTCACTCCCCACCCAAGCACTCCCCGGTGTGCAAGCTCGCTCTGTCCGCAAGACAGGGTGCAGGCCCGGGTCCTCTTGTCGCCACCAGCTCGCCTCACAGGTCAGCCCCCCCCTCGGGCTCCGAGTGTCACTCCTTCCGTCCCTCGGGGAATGGCGTCGCCTTCGGGGAGTAGCTCTGGTCACCCCGGGGCCCACAGTCAGCACGGGGGTACTCACTGGTCTGTCGCAGCCCTGGTCCCTCGCTCCAGCCCGGTCGGGCCAGCCCCGGGGGCACTGATGTCTGCGGTCGCAGAAGCCGGGGGGGTCAGGATGCCAAGCAGTGCCCAGTCCAGGAGCCTTACAGTGAGGTATTTGTACCTCCTTTAATGAATTATCCGATGTTGTGTACTCAGGAGCCTCAAGTCGGCAGGCGGCGTGAGCAGTGGCCCCCGCCGCAGTCCAGCAGCGCCGGGCAGCAGTCCCCTGTCACCCCCAGTCGGGTCGCCAGGGCAGGTCCGAAGGGCTCCCCTCCTCTAGCAGGATGGGCCAGAGGGGCGTCCCGCGCGCTGGGTTGGAGGCGCTAGCTGCAGCGCTGCAGGTCACCGCGGGCCTCGGGAACCGCCGCCATCTTGGGGTCAGGCAAGGCCAGCCGGCTCCGGCCCTCCGCTGCAGCTCACCCCAGGGACCCTCACCTCAGGGACGGGTGAAGGTGTTGGCCGGACGCTCCTCTCCTCTCCGCAGTCCCGCAGGGAGCTCCCGCTGGCCTGGGGTGTCCAGTCCAACCCTCGGCGTCAGGCCAGTCCACTGCTACGGGGCGGCGCCATCTTGGCCTCACGTGCTGCCGGAGCGCGAGGAGGCTGCAGGTCGGCTCCCAGGCACGTATGGGCTCCGGCCCGGAACCGGAGGGCACCCCGCGGGGTGGGACAGCACAGTCCGCGATCCACAGCCGCTGCCAGGGTCTAGGGCATCCGCGGAGGCGCAGTCACCCAGGCGCCGGACCCCCGTCACAGGACCAAGATAGCGGGCGGGCCCGTCGGCGGCAAAACTTCCGAGCCCTCCGGTCTGTGCTCCCCGGTCTCCCCCGCCGGGTCCGTGTCGCCAGTGACTGCCCCACGCTCCAGGCACCAGCAGCTGTGCAGGTACTCCGTTCGGTGGCCCCCAAACGTCGCTGTTAAAGGCTTATGCAGGCAACGGGGCGACAGAGCTCGCCCGTGGCACGTCCGATCACATAGCGGTCTTGGCCACGCCCCCCTACTTGTCTATTTTGACCCTTGAAAATGTAATAAAAAATGTTAAACCTAATTTTTTTTCTTAAAACTGCTTTTAGCACCTGCCACTGGAAGTAGTTTTTTAACGGGTGATATTTCTAGAAAGATTCACACATAAAGTATTTTGGATCAGTTAGTTACTATCCTAAGGTCCTTTGACTTTTGTAGGAACCAGAACACAGAATACGCGATGTAAGAACAACGCAAAATAGACGTTCAGCTACTTGATGTTTACTTCTCATCCGCCCTGACTTATCTTCACCAAGCAGCTCCCAGGCGAGAAATATACAATGCCCTTTAGGCAATTTAATCACCCTCACGTCGACTGGAGGAAACAGACTTTTTTTGTGTGCAGTTTTTTGTATAGTGTGAACCTTCCCTAAGGGCATGGCAGCGGTTTACTAAGGAAGCAGGAGATGTTACACCTTTTTAGGCACAGGAAGATTAAGTAATTTGTCCAGAATCACAGGACGTTGAGTCAGGCCAGGAATTGAACCTCAGTCCCGAGTTCTAAAATCAGCAACATACTTGCTAGCCGCATCTCCCCTCCATAGTAGGAGTCTCTTTCTTCTGCTGGACTCTCTCACCTACTGCATCTTTCCCACCTTCCCTTTGTCCAGCACAGGGTCTACGGAACTCCGGGGCAGATGTATCAATGGAATTTTTAGTCGCAAATGCTACGATTCGCAAAAGCAGCGTTTGCGACTAAAAATTCGTTAAACGGAATGTATTAGGGAAATCGCATAGCAAAATTAAGGAATCGCAAAATTTGTGATTCCTTAATTTTGCGTAAGCATTTAAGGAATCGCAAATTGCGATTCCCTAAATGCTATGCAACAAGCATTCAATTTTTGCGATTTCTCCTTAAGAAATCGCAAATTACCACCAACTTGAAGTTGGTGGTAATTTGCTATTTAATGCACTTTTTGGCATTTGTGAAGGTGCCATATGGCGCACATACATGCCCTTAGGGCATGTATGTACGCCATATACGCACACATGTTCATTACAGGGGTGCATCAGGGTGTCCTTATGACACCCTTGCACCCTTGAAATTATTCTCAATTTACGATTCTCAAATTGCGAATCGCAAATTGAGAATTACTTCACATTCATTCCTATGGGCCTCCTGGCCCATAGAAATGAATGGGAAAGTATTCCTTAATTGCGATTTCGCAATTTGCTAATCACAATTAAGGAAAACGAAGAAATCGCTAAAAAAGTAAAAAAATTTACATACATCCCTTTTTGCAATTCTCGAATAGCGATTCTCAAAAAATCGCTATTTGAGAATCGCAAACAGGGATTTTCATACATGTGCCCCTCAGCCACTACTAAAATGATGTCAGGGAAAACGACCAGAAGGAGAATCTACTTTAGAAAATATGTGGCATTTCTGAACATCTAATCTAGTGCATTTACCAAAGGGTGGCTATGATGTGAATGTTCTTTCTGTATAAGGACGACTGTCGTGTTCAGGTGATGAAAGCTTGAATGGCTGATAACATTCCCCAAACTTCGGTATGGAGCTACTGCTTGTTTGGACGTGACAGGTTCACTCAAGGTGTCAATTTGTGAGTCCTGTTTAAGTCAAGTGGAAGAGGTGTATGATTCGAAACTGACATAGAGGGAGCTTTTGGCTTTAAAATACCCCCGTGTTGAGGGAGGTTATTAAAGGGGTATTTAGAAGCGAAGAAAGGCTTTCTTTTTGCTTTAGGACGTTTCCATAGAAGTATATTCATGCATCCCAATGCCAAGTAGTATTTGATGTACAGGTTGATTTCATTTTACAGTAGTCATGTGATATTTTGAACAGTATACACAAATGCGTTTACATCCTGTACCTTTAATAAGGAAGTAGGCATAGGCTGAACCCAACACGCCATAATTTCAAGTTTAGAAAAAGTTTAGGATAACAACCATGTTACACAAACCAATTCCTGCAGTTGAAATTATGACTTGCCGGGATTTGAGATTCCATTTTGGTTAAATGTCGCTAACAGGAAATGTACGTAAATTGCTTTACAAGACTTGAAAAACAGCATAAGTTCACTGCAGGACTGTATTTTTTCTTTGAATGTACGTTTTGCAGTTGCTTTGAGGCCACTTTAAGACTGGCCAGATGGAAATCTCTGGAATCGTGGTATTATGTCTAATTTAAGCTCACATCTATATTAGTTAAACAGAAACACTATCTGCTGAGAATAGCAGTACATTTGCCATCTCACCCTAATTTACGTTGCTACTGCTTTCTGAAGGGCATCGCTGCCGTTAATTTAGATTTTTTTCAATTTTCAAAAACGGAGTTTACCTAAAATGTCTATAATATTAGAATGGATTGGCAGATTTAACCCAAGGCCACATGATGCACCTTGATATGTGCACACCGTGCTAATTCTGTCTTCCTAGATGTGTTGAATTTGTTGCTAGAATTAAAATCTGAAAATATTGCAAACGGTCACTGTACATGACAAGGCAGAAATTAATCACTGCTGTCAACTACTAAAATATATTGATTATTATCAGCAGTATTTTATATTAGTTATTTGTAGGGCAGTAGCTATGTGTCAGTAGAAAAAGTAAGACATGCCTATCTACCGTCTACCTGCTAAGTGTAGTTAAAATGTAGTCACGAAGCAGTTCTTGAGTTTAACGGGTAGTGAGTGTCATGCCAAACTTGTTTGTCTCGTTTGCAGATGTTGTTTACAGTTAAAGTGGTAGCAGATGATAAAAAACAAATAATCGTTAGTATATGTAACGGTTTTTACATCATTTTGCTGAGTGTGAACATCTCACTTCTTTAAAATTGTGGCTTTGTCATTGGTGTGATTTTCCATGTCATTGTCGGTATAAAAGGAGTTGGTGTCTACAGTGATAGAATTGTTTAGTAACATCTCAGGGCTACTGGCCCACTTTCCTTTTCAACCTATGTTTTGCGGCTATGAATTCATCTTTGTCTCTGTGGACTATTTCTTTATCCTAGACAGCCTCTTTGTATGTCACGGAGTTTAAACAGACTCCCATTGATACAATCAAATAATGACACCTATGTTTTCTTTTCAGGTGTGCCTCGGGTGATCCAGTGTAAATTTCGTCTCCCGCTAAAGTTGGTTTGCTTTCCTGTACAGCCTTCGAAAAATGCAAACCACAAATTAACCATTGATACCAACAAACCTCCTGTCAATCTTGCCAACCTCTTCCCAGGTAAGACTGATTTTAACAGTGTAGCTGGCGCATCCAATATTAATTGGAATGCATAATGCACCCCTTATGGTTCAGCAACCAGAGGTATTTAATGAGGCAATTATCATGCAAACATACTGCATTTGTTGAGTGCATTAACAGTATTTCTATCAACTGAGTATTAAAATCCTGCGATCAATGGTTGTTGGTATTAATATGGTGGCTGCTTGACATATGTTCAAGAAAATTGGAAATTTGTTTACATACTGATTTTGTATAGATTTTGAATTAATGTTTTTTTGCAGATTCCCCAATTACACTCCGGGAAATCTACCAATGCTTTAAGATTTATTGGGTTGTACTCCTCTGTTTTACGCTGGTGGAATGTCTGCAGGGCCATGGACAATCTGCATGAAGTAAACACTCGAATTCGGCATAAGCACATGAAAGTGTTGTTTTTCTTCTTCTCTCCACTTTAGTGTGTTAGAGAGGTTTTAAGTTTGGGGACTGACCAGAATAAGATGGGGATGGTACTTCCTGTTGCAGATTTTGATAGATAGGTCTTTTTGGTTTGGGGGAGTATACTGTTGTGTATTTAGTCCAGCAGGCAGTGCAGTCTTTGCACACATATAAGTATAGCCTCTGTTTTTCAGTGCTGTTTCAAAATATTTCAATCTGTAAAATTCCATCTAAAACCATTTCGTTTTAGGGAATTTTACGTGCTTACATATCTACTGTATGATGAAAGCCGACGGATCAAATGCAGTGGTTGCTGTCCATGATGACAGGAATTTCAAATGTACAGAAAAAAAACATCTGCCCATTTTGAATGTAGGGGCACCTTTGAGCTGAGTTCCTCTAGGATTGTTGAACTGATGCATGACTTATTGGCTCATCAAATGTGTTTGATGCCTGCAAGAAGGTTAGATCAAGGCTGTCTCGGGCTTCTGATGTAGGGGTATTTAATTGGAGGCAGAATCCTCGGTTTTCCCATCTCCTCAATCAACCATCAGTGTAAGAACTTTGAGGGGCATCAGCTCGCATATTGTTCTCACCCAGAAGATTGGATTGCCTCCAGAAGATAACAAAGTGCTGAGCCAGGTCCATGAAATCTATTAGAAACGTAACAAACATCTTCTTTGGAGGTTGGCAGACAGTTGCCCATATGCAATCAGAAGCTGCCCAGTAACAAATTAGAAGATTAGAGGCGTAATTATTGCAAGTATGGGCCAGCTAGCTACTTGCATGTGTTTTTCCACAATGTGTTCCTGAGCTCAAATTCTTTTAGGAGTATGCTGTAAACATCACAGAAGAGATCTAGGTAGTTTGGTGCAGATCATTCTTTAGTCAAGGTTTCACTAATCATATGGAAATGGGGAGTTTAGTCTGCATAGTGCCCTTTACATTAGATGCATGCTTAGATTCGATCTTCGCATTGGAAGCCTACCTCTGCATGTAGAAGGTGAAAGTCGATGTTGGGAGAAGGGAGCAGGGAGGTAGTGGTGAGAGGTAAACTATATAACTGTTGCCGGGTGAGGTTGTGTATGATGGGCAATTGTGTTATCATGTCTGACAGTTATTATGACCATAATCCGCAGAACCTATGACACTCAAGATAGTGAAAGGATGTCACTAAGTTTAGGTGTACTGCAGTGGTGCAATCAAGCCATCTATATGGCCTCTAACTTCTTAAGTGCTGCTACTTTGCTCCCCCTCCCTAAGTCTTCTTTTGAGCCTTCATTACTTTTTTCCAAAAAAGATACCCAGGCCACACAATTGCCTCCTTTTTACCCCCTCATGTTTGGGATTGTAACACTGGGTTTGTGCATTCCCCTGGACGTAACCGAGAAAACAGACAAAATGTAAACATGTTCTGGGGGTGGGGGGAAGAAGTACTGTGCAAGAAAGCGTTTTAAAAAAAATATTTTAACAAATGGTTTCCTTCGCTGAGATCACCCTCTTCCCAGCATGCAGAATTATTAAAAAAAAAATTCTACGTAGTTTTGGAAGTGTAAGTCAATATTTAAAATGTTTGTGTTTTATAACTACGTTTTGTGGAGAAAAAGAGGTGTGAAATCTATGAGTGAACCCAGAAACCTATACATTTCTGCAGTCAGAATTCTGAATTCAACAAGGCATTATTTGTGTGGATTGCTCATGACTTTCTCAAAGCAACTAATCATAGAATTAAAACACGAATGAAGGTAATTAGGAAAAGTTTGAAAAAGTTAAACAAGTTTTCATCAGAAATTTTGTGTCTCATTGGCCAATCTGCAAAAGTTATATACCGTTACATCCATAAGAAGCTCCTGGTGGTGCAACAAAAGAAGGCTCCACGCCGTCCCCGTTCCCGCAGAAGATCTTGGGGCCGCTCCTGGGCCTGTTCCTAAGGACGACCGTCTTCCTAATCCAAGACCTCCTGTAAGGTAAGTTGAAGAAGCACAGGAAGAAGTCGAAGCGTTCTTTGGTTTCAACATCTTGACGCCCCGCTCCCGCACTCCATGCTACCCTGAGTTTACCAGCGCTGGACCGATACCCGCCTAGCTTAAGGAAATCTATGATGCCGTGCATACAATCTTTGGCCCACTTACTCCTTTTGGTGTGCCTTGGGGTCCCATGGAGCCAAGAGGTCCCCCTACTGGGTTACTGTCGGTGTGATTGCCCACAACTCCAGCTGGTCTCTCAGAATCCGGATTAAGGCTGCCACGGGTGCCTCCATCCACCCCAGCTCCCACTCCGATCATAATCTCCAACAGCAACCCCATGCCACCCAGGCAATGCTTGATATCTATTCTGGCATTGTCGTCTCGGCCCTGCCATCCCCTGGACTTTCCACCCGTTGACAGGCCTGACCTCCCTGAAGGGGGTCTTGAGGTCCCCTTGAGGAGGACACTCTACAGGAAAACTATTGGTTTGGATACCTCCCTAAACTCTAGCATGCTCTCCCTTCCTGCCCAGGATTTGGAGGAAGGTGCATCTTTTGCCACAGTGATGCGCAATACGACAGAGGTCCACGATCTCCAGCTCCTTCCTGTTGAGGTCAAGTCCAATGTTTTGACAGATGTTTCTAGCTGGGAAGTGCTCACCTGAGCCCACACTCCTCTTTAATGAAACTGTGCACAGGGGCTCCTGTGCATCGAATGATTGCCCATCAGCATAGTCCTGCCCCGGGGGACTCAACTTTCCTCTCCTAGCACCCCTCCCCTGTAAGCCTCGTGGTAGGTAACCCAAACGCATTCCCTGCCAGTCCACCATAGAGGGAATCCAAGAGTCTGGATACCTTTGGGAATAAGCATATTCTCTTCTACCAGCATGGTCTTGGGGTCAATGAATACCACGCGTCCTTTGGACTGATATTCCAATGCAATGTGGGACTTGGTTGCGCAACTGCTACTCATGCTGCCTGAGGAGGGCTGTGCCATCCTCAATCAAGCTTTGCTGGATGGCAGAGTTTGCTATCTGGTGTGAACTTTCACCACAGGCTACCTGGGTAGAGCCATGGCTTTTATGGTGGCGATGTGTCGCCATGCCCGGTGGCGGCCCGCTGGGTTTTCCGGGGATGTTCATTCATCGCTAATCTGAATTAGCATGCCCTGCGATGGCTCTTGCTTGTTTGGCAACAAGGCAGATGAGGAGCTTGAGTGCTTCCGCAAGAGATCTCTTGGGATTGCTTTATCGACCCGGCTGCAACAGCAGTCCTTCCACCCCCTCTGCAGATATGAAAGGGAAAGTTTTGGGCATCTGCAGCACCAACCATACCCAGTCTAGCAGCCTACCAGTCGGTGGAGATACTTTAGAATATGGAACATGCCATGATGTAGGGGATAATGCTGATGTAATGGGGAGATGTGTAGATTCTAAGTTGGTTGTCATAGTGGCATTCTGCTTGAATCTGCTGGATGTTACTGTTGGTGTACATTGAACTGGAAATAAAGAGAAGAGAAAAGTAACAAGGAGTGCATCCAGTTACTACAAATTTTGGTGATGAGTAGCTCTGTGCAGAGGGCAGAGATTGATAAAGAAATCTCTACCTCTGGAAAAGCGCTATTTACTAGATGGAGGAATAGCGCTACAAGGTCATGTTAAATGCGAGTACTGAAGGCTGTACTGTGAGTTTTTACATATTCTAGCGCTGTACTAGTTGAGCACTAGACATTAGAAGCACTAATTGGGGTGAATTGAGAGTTTCTTACTAGGGACTGTGTAACAGAAGACCATGCAATGCGATGTTTTGAAAATCAACTCCGCTTACAAGAGGCGCATAGCTAGGCCCAACACTCTGTTGCTTAGCAATGCCATTGGTACCGCCATTGTGCTACCGCATCTCGAAGGCTGTGTTTCAAGATACTTAGCAAGCTTGCAGTCATTCTAAATTTAGGTTTTAGCAATTTTCCCTTTTTAAACCTTTTTAAGTGTTTTTACATTCTGATCTTTTGTTAAAGTCCAACTCTTCTTTAGTAGTTGTTTTTTTCTCCTATAGGGTTTGAATAGTACTGGATATTATCTTATCTTATTCCATCTGTACCGATAAGAAAATACAGAAACTGACTTGCTGCATTTTTTTGTCGATACGGAGGAAGTAAGATTTCCCAGAAAAGAACTTCTATATCTGTTCAAAACGTAGAATACATTGAGTGATGTACAAAGTACAATCAATAGGGCAACTGTTAGCGAAATGAGGGCATTTCATAATGAATTGTTGATTTCATAGTTTTAATGTTTTCTTGTTAAATGAAGCATTCCACACTATTAGTTTGCCTTTTACCACTGTTATTCCGTCCTCTATTATCTGTTTTCAATAACTAGATTTTATGATGCAACATAATTGGATGATGGTAATGATTGGTTTCAGTTCTGTTTACAATTTTAAATCCTGTAGTTTGCCAAATTCAGTGATGTTAAGAAAAGTTAAGTCAATTATAGATTTTTTATCTGTACCAACAGATATACATTGTGCTGGTTTATCGCTTGTGTGTCTCCCATTGAGATGTCAAAAGCCTGGGCCTTGGAGTGTTGTGCAATCATTTTACCATGCCAGGTTTGCTTTCTTGTTTTGACAATAGGTTAAAGGATTGAGTAGATGGAGTCAATAGTGTCTTTATCATTGTTCTCTGGAGTTTAAAACTTGGATTTTTGCCCTTTAGTTCGCTCTTCTTTCTTTTCTGCTGGGTCCGTTCTATTTTACTGTGTTTTGTTATTCTGCTACAGGTTTGTCAATAAAAGCGCCGGGACACTCTATGGAGTAGCCGTGCGCTATAAAAGACTAAATTAACATAACATAACATAACATAACATAACATAACATAACATAACATTTGCAAGAAATAGTTGTTAAAATCACCTGTTATGGCAATGGTCTTATTAGTTATTGAAGTGCACATAGTTTCAATCTGGTCACTTATTAGAGATGTATTCTGTTTTTTGCTAGAAGGCTAGGGACTGTGAACTTATCTTACTCACTGCATCTCATTATTCCTAATATTCCCGCCCCAACTTTTTTCCTGCACCCTCCCTGTTTTTTTCCTTTCACCATATATAGGGGAAATGGTTGTACTGTTTAAAACATGTCTGCTGCATTGTTTATTCAGTGCACTTGTTACTATTTCCTACCTGACTCTGTATTCCCTTCTCCCTTAGGCAACTGATTTAACAAAGGTTGCAAGAAAAAAATAGCGATAGACTAGAATCCACTAAACATAAGTGTTGAATGCCAGGCATTTGGTGTTAAAATTAATCATATCATTAATGAGGAGTCCCGGACCCATCACATGTAAAATAACTTGATATTATTCCACTCCCAGTTCAAAAGGAAAGTTGGCGATCTCCCTGGTCTTGGATAACCCTGGACTTTCGTGTTTAAAGTAGACCATGTACAATCTTTACCTGAAGTAGTTAATTTGTAAAAACATAAGTGCCGGGGCTCTCTTCAGGAGGCAGCTTGCACTAGCCCATTTATCCTGTTTGCGCTGCCTAAAACAGAACCAACTGCTAATGATAAAAATGGGGAGAGGGTGTGGTGTAATGGCAGAGCTGCCGACTTCGCGGCTCAGTGTCGGCTCAATATCCTGTGATTCTGGGCAAATCACATAATCTCCCCATACCTACCATAAATGCATGTATCCTTAACTGGTGCTCATGAAAAGCGCAGGTGTTGATGATTAAGTGCTGGTGCTGAGCACCGGAAACCATTGGCTCAACTTAAGCACTGCTTACTCCCTGTCAGCCCCCTCATTTAAGGCTTCTAAGTGTGTACTGTAAAAGATGACACTGTGCGTGAGTTTTATTTTGTGTGATTTTCCTTAAAGCCAATTTCTACTTTGTCAAGTTAGCCTATAACATTTTAAGTATTACAGTTTAATTCCAGAAGAGGAATACACACCTCAAGGCTATAATCCCAGATACAATTCCAAACCCCATCTCAAACTACTAGGTTTACCATTCCACTGTCTATGGCATTCATGCCTTCCCGTCATCCTTCACTGCTTAACTGAAGCAGGCTTGTTCTTTGTAACATCCTTTTTTCCACCCACCACTCACAGTGAAATCCCACATCCCTTTCTCATTAATCGTTAATATAGAACAAGGGGTATTATTCCTGCTTCCACCTCTAGATACCTCTCCCCTCAGAAACAGTCAGTTGACATTGAGACAGCCTGCCACACCTGGCCAAAGGTTTGACATATAACTGCATACATTTCCTTAAAATCTACAGTGTATTCTTAAAGATGCAGAGCTACTTGAATTTACAATCCTTGGTTGTTGGACTTGGCCCAACCTGCATGATCATCCCCAAATGTGTTTCCTTTACACCTCTTATTCTCTGAATTCTTTTTTATTGCCATTAGGGCTCTGTGCCCTTTATTTATTTTTTGTCAAACCTATTTTATTAGCATTTTATATTTTTAAAAATACAGTGCAAGATTCATGTAGCATAACATGACAATCCAGTCGCGCCAGTGCATTATTAATATATCACAGACCATTGTGTTATAGAATCATGTAGCCACACTCACATTAACACGTACGGGCAGTACGTTCACTTTGGCCTAACATATACACGCAGGGTTGAGTCCCTGTATCTTTTGGAGTGTTGTATGGCTGCCTGCCAGTCCAACCATGCACAAGAACATATTCACGGAGTGAATCCCACTACTGTGTATTTACGCATAGAGATGAAATTAATCCAACAGTTAATGCAAACATTTAAACTATAGCGGCAAAAACACATACATTGGCACATGGTAATCCTCTCCCCCCGCCCCATTTCCGGCCCCTTCCCCCCCCCCCCCCCCCCCCCCCCCCCCCCCGGGCGCCCCACCCCATGGGTATCATTATGTGCGAGCATGTATGCATCTCAGTCCTGCGCGCCCAAATGCGGATAGGCCTAGTGTGGCAACACGCCCTGACAGTAAAGTAGCCCGCGGCATGCACGGCGCCTGGGGCAGCTGTTTAGGCCGTTCTAGCATCCTGTGGGTCTGTCTCCTCCGGCAGGTGTAAGGCTCTAAGCATGCGCTCCCACCACTCCGCCATGGGTTCCTTCCGGAGTCCGGTCGTCTCCTCCCTCTGTATGGTAATCCATTCTGCCCGTGCCAACGCCTTAAGAGAGGATACCCACGCCTGCGCAGCAGGTGGCTCGCGCGCCTTCCTCCGCCTCGTTAGCAGTCGCTTAGCCACCACCAGACCCAGATCTACTAAACGGGACGATGCTTTATTTTGGGGTCTCCTCTTGAATTGGTGCAGAAGGTACTCAGGCCAGTTGAAGGGAATGACGCGAACCGTGCACGCCCTAAGCGCTCCGCATATCACATGCCAGTAAGTGCCCAGCCCGGGGCAACTCCACGGGAGGTGAACCAGCCCTGCATCTAACTCATCGCACCTAGGGTAAGAGGCGTCAGAGCGGTGGAAGTACCTATTGATTAGCTCAGGTGTAAGGTAGGCTCTATGGACAATGAAGAGTCGTATCTGGCGAAGGCGCATGTTTCGGGGGATACGTACCGGGCTCTTAAGGAGCCTCTCCCGCTCCTTATCAGTAAGCACCCTGTCCATGTCTCACTCCCACTTGCCTCTGAGCTGGGCTAGGCTGATCTCCGTGTGCGCCCGCAACGATGCGGCGAACCAACGAACCAAGTGCCTACCTCTCCCCATAACGTGCAGGTACTGCATTGTTAGATGCTGTGTAGGCTCCGTCGCCATGTCGCTCCAACGAGCCGTCATCTTTTCCATGAGGGAGCAGTGCAGCAGAAACCCCCCAGGAGGTGAGGAATAGGGCTCTACGAAAGCATTTGTATGCTACCACCAGTAACGGCGGAGTGGGCTTCTAAGGCGGCGCCAGTGGGTGAAAGAGAGCGACGACACGGCCTAAAGAGTACAGTGGTTCGGTTGTGGCAGTGTCTTCCCTACCCCTGTCTGCCAACCAGCGGGCAATCCATTGCAGCTGGGCGGCTAGGTAATAATGTTCAAAGCAAGGGGCAGCCAATCCTCCCCTGTCCGTTGGTAGGAACAGCTTCGGCAGCCCTAACCGATGTCTGGACGTGCCCCAGATGAAATCCCGAAGGACCACGTTAAGTTTAGAGAAGAAAGAGGCCGGGACGAACAGAGGTAAGTTAACAAAATAGTATAGGAGTCTGGGAAGCATGATCATTATGGTCAGCGCCACTCTGCCCGTAATTGTCAGCGGGAGCGTGGACCAAAAGCTTATCTGGGACTTGAGCGCTGTCACCGCTCGCCCCAGGTTCCCATCAAACAGGTCAGTTGGTTGGCGGTAGATCTGAATCCCCAGATTTTTGAAGGTATCGGCCCTCCATTGGACTCTCGTGTCCCCAAGGCAGAACTCTGGGTCTTCCACTTCGCTGTTGAATGCATATAAACAGGACTTGGCCACATTTACCCGAAGTCCCGTGATTTCAGCAAACTTGTTCAGTAGCTGGGCCAGCTGCTCCGGTATACTATGCACGTCTCTAATGAACACCAGCAGGTCATCAGCATATAGCGAGACCTGGTGCATAGCATCTCCTAGGGGAATGCCAGCGCCGAGGGTCTGCCGCAGTGCCGCCGCCAGGGGCTCTATTGCCAGTGCAAACAGTAGGAGTGACAGGGGGAAACCCTGCCTGGTGCCCCTGCCCACC
Organism: Lissotriton vulgaris; assembly: GCF_964263255.1. Classification (NCBI taxonomy): domain Eukaryota; kingdom Metazoa; phylum Chordata; class Amphibia; order Caudata; family Salamandridae; genus Lissotriton; species Lissotriton vulgaris. The sequence goes on from NC_141691.1 coordinate 585,333,010, forward strand.
ACCACCACCACCTCCTCCGAGATGTATGAGCCCAACCGCACTCGCACTACAGGTCGTTTATAGAGGAGGTCAACCATCTGCAGGAAGTCCGCATCAAACCCGAAGCGCACCAGCACCTCAGCCAAGTACCCCCACTCCAGGCTATCAAAAGCCTTCTCCAGGTCAATTATTAGGCAACCCGCCCAAGGCCACCTCCCCGCCGCCTCAGCCGCTATTCTGAAGAACCTCCTGAGGTTCAGGGACGTGGACCGCGCCGGCACGAACCCATTTTGGTCAGCGTGCACGAGATATGGGACCACTGGCGCTAGCCGTTCGTCCAGGATCTTGTAGTCAACATTAAGCATTGCCAGCGGCCTGTATGAGCCCAGATTCACTGGATCCCTATCAGGTTTGGGCAAAGAGACCAGGAACGCCTCTCGCATGGATGTGGGGATCGAGCCCTCATCTATCACCATGTTATATGTGCGTAGGAGTAAGGGAGCCAGGGTGTCTCTGTAGGCTTTATAGCCATCAGGCCCCAGTGTCTTCCCAGTTGCCAGGGACTGGATCGCATCGCCCACCTCCTCTAGTGTGAGGGATGCATTGAGGGTGCCTTGATGGGCCTCAGGAACCATCGGCAAGGTGACCAAGTCTAGAAAATCTCCTAGCGCACCTCCAGGACCAGTGCCCCGAGCCCGGTACAACTGCGCGTAGTGCCCAACCATGGCACGGTGTATCTCACGCTGCGTGTATACCATCCGTCCCTCCGGCGTGCGTGAAGCTCCGATTGTGGTTCCCCGGCTATCCCTTTGAATCAACCAGGTTAGCAGTCGTCCGGCTCTATCTGCCTTGGCGTGTGTTCTAGCTGTGTGCGCCGCATAGTTGTGACACCTCAACTGTCCATGAGGGTTGCATGTGAAGCTCGCATGTCACTCAGTGTACGTGCGTGTGGCCCGCTCCCCTCGCCCTCTCTCTTGTATTGTAGTAGCTGGTTCTCCAAGCGCGTGAGGGAAGTGGACAGTTGCTTACGAATATTCCATGAGGTTCCTATACAGTGCCCCCGTATGACTGATTTGTGTGCGTCCCATTCCACCGCCGCACTGCTTGCAGTCCCCTCATTATTATCAACGTAATCCAAAACCGTTGTGCCCAATGAGGAGCGAAACTCAGGGTCCTCTAACGCAGCCGGTTGGAGCCTCCATGTAGGCACAGGCGGGCGGTCCGCCTCCCAGGTAAGCTTAAGCCGTAGGGGCTTGTGGTCAGAGTGTGTCCTCTCCAAGTATTCCGACTCAGTAAGCAAGGGGAGCAGTGACTGGGTGCCAATTATCCGGTCCAGCCGGACATGTAAGCCATGCACAGGGGAGTAGTATGAGTACACTTTGTCTTCGGGATGCTGCACCGGCCACAAGTCCTGTACCCCCAGTGCGCGAGCCAGTCTCTGAACGCCTCCGCAGTGGACGTCACCGTCGTAGCGTGGAATGGAGGAAAGAGCGGTCCAGCCCGACGTCCAACACCATGTTGAAATCCCCACCTATCAACCAAGGGAGGCTAGCATACGGATGGAGGACCTGGTTCAGGGACTCTAGAAAAGAGGTCTGGTTCATATTGGGGGTATAAAGGGAGCCTAGCAGGAGTTCCTGACCATTTAACCTTCCCCGCACCAGGCAATATCTACCCTCTGGATCTATGTGCACGTCCTTACAACTGAATGGGACACCTGCTCTTACCCATATCAATGTGCCCCTCGCATGTGCCGAGAAGGTGGTGCTGTGTATTTGCCCCTGCCAGCGCCTGCGCAGTTTGCCAAGCTCAACCTGCGTCATGTGTGTCTCCTGAAGGAGGGCGATCCCCACCCCGTGGCGTTGTAAGTAGGAGAATACTGAGTAGCGCCGCGCCGGTGTGTGCATACCGCCGATGTTCCATGTCAATATATTAGTGTGTGCCATGTGGCTGCGTATGACTTGTCCGCACCTCGCCATGGGAAGGTCTCCGGGGGGAGCAGTGGACAGCATCTGGGGGGAAGTCATTGTGCCGCATACTAAACAGAAACAATGAAAAAAGAACCTTGTAACTAAAAGGGCGAATCCTCGGAGGGGCATACGTCCAAACTTCAACGGGATCCACCCTCAGTAGAGGTGGGAGGTCAGCTTAGTGGCTGCCCAGGTGGGTGTGCCGCCAATGACCCAAAAATTGCAAACAGCAAATACTCCCAGATATCCCCTTATCCAGGGCCATTAGAGTGTCTGAGATGTGTTCAGTACAGCTGGCAAACTGCAGTGTGACGGGACGGCGGGTTCCGCCCCCCAATACCACTCTGCGCAGCAGGCGCCCAACCGCCCCTCTCAGCCGGCGCGCCACAACATAGCTATGCTGTCCCACCAATTCTGCGTTCTAGACTTGCGCAAGTCACCAAGGTCGGGAACTAGCCCCAGTAACATGTCCCAGCCAACATATAAAGGATATACCAGACAGCCTGGGAAGCATAGACATAATAGAAGTTCATCGCAGATCTGTTATCAGTCACGCAATGTAATCCGCCGTCTGCGGGGTCACTGCAGGTACGATAGTGTCCTCCGATATCACAGTTGATGGCGAGGACGACCCGCTCGTAATTATTTTAGCCTGCTGTCTGTAGTCTGTGCCTTCATTAGCGTCCACCACTCCCAGCGTTGCCACCGCCTCAAGCGCCTCCTGTCGCTCCTGCCTCATCTTCTCTGGGCTGGGCGCTGCCAGCCCCAGGCCCGCACTCCGCCGGGCCTCCCTCTTTCTCCTCCTTCTCCTGGAGCGCTGCTCTTGCCATCTGCCCTTTTCCGGGCCCGCCGGTCTCATCCCTGACCATTGTCCCGTCTCCTCCAGCCAGTCCCAGACATCAGATGGAGCCTCGAAGAAGCGCGTGCCCTCCTTGGTGACCACTCGAAGGTGTGAGGGGAACAACAAGGAGTAGGGTAGTTCCAGCTCCCGGAGCTGCTTCTTCACTGTTAGATAGGAGCCTCGTCGTTTCTGCACCGTCGCGGTGTAGTCCGGAAAAAGCATCACGCGACTACTGCCCACTCTGAGGTCACTTATCTTCCTGGTCTCACGAAGCACTGCGTCCCGGCCGGTCGCGGTAGTTGAGCAGTTTGAAGAGAAATGGGCGAGGCTGGGTCCCCGGTCTCTGGGCCTGTGCCGGCACCCGGTGCGCCCTCTCCACCACGAAGTGCGGGGATAGCGCTCCATCAGGCATGAGCGGCCGCAGCCAGTCCTCAGTGTATCTCTTGGGGTCTTTCCCTTCTTCAGCTTCCGGCAGGCCTACCACCCGGACGTTATTGCGCCGAGAGCGCCCTTCTGCATCATCCCCGCGATCCTCTAGTGCGTGCACTCTGTCGACCAGGTCCTGCAGAGCCGAGCAATGGCTGCGTACCACTGGCTGCAATTCTTTAACTGTTTGACGCTGCGCTGCAACAGAGTCCGACAGCTTGCGATGATCCGCATGAAGCAGCGTGAAGTCGGATGTGACTTTATGCAAACGTGCTTCCAGGGAGGTCTTGGTTTGTACCAATGTGGCGCCAATGCGTTCCAATGCCGCCAGGACAGTGTCCATTTTGGCCCCCAAAGTGGCCACAGGCTCCGCGGCGGTCCGCCTCGGTTCATGCATGTGATCTACGCCGCTCACTTCTTGCTGTTTCGCTGTAGTCTTGTCTCTTAGCCTGCCCATTACTAACTGCTGCGCTGTAGGCATCAACACACCTGTCTCCGTGCCCAGCCGTGGCTTGCGAGGAAGTCTGCCCTGCTCAATTGGGTATTGCCGCGCGCCAACCGGAGGGGGGTAGGGGAGGGGGGGAGAAATGGCGACTTTGTCCACCCCTCACCGTCGGGTGCCAAGTCTGGAGTGACTGGAGTCCGGTCGCCGCACAGCTCAGTGTCGTCAGTCCGTGCTCGCCCCCTCCCAATGAGGCAGATGGGTCCACTCTCCGGGGTACCCCTGCTTCAGCCACACAGGGGGTCCCCTAGTCCAGCTCCCGCTTCTGACTCAGCCCTGGTGTCCAACCGCGACAGCGCGTGGAGAGCGGCCAGCGTATGTCAGGGACAGGGGCCTCACACCTTAGCGCTGATCAAGATGGCGCACGGGACAAAATGGTTCCTCAGCTTTCGGGACGTACAGTCTGCCACCTAGCCTCTGCCCCACAGCGCCTGCCCTCCGCTGCTATACTGCGACTCCTGGCCCTCAGTCAAGCGCCTGCTGCCCCCACAGTCAGTGGGCGATAGTCCAGAAGTCTGGCCAGCAGCGTTCCCAGTCTCAGCAGCTTACACCACGGTGGCAGTTACGTCAGCCTCGCCTCGCAGGGAATGCCAGCGCCATGCAGTCGGCACCCGCCAGGACAGGTCTCCGTGCCACAGTCCACCACTAGTCCGCTACAGTACGTCGCAGGCTTACCACCTTCGCCTGCAGCCAATGTTCCTCCAGATCGCACTCTCGCCAGGAAATGCATGCCGGGGTCCGCCTCACTGTCTCCCGCTGTGTTACCGCTGGAGCCCGGGTCTGCGAGCGGTCGAGCCTCCGCCTCTCCCGCTCTTGTCCGGATGGTGCAAACGGCTCACCCCGAGCGGGCTCCTGCACTTCACCGCAACACTGGCCTCCCGTGTCACACCTCCGACTTCTCCCGGCACCAGCCACCTCGTCCGCCTGTCTCTCAACACCTCACGCCCCCCTCCCCCCCCCCGGGCGCCGCCTGCTGCCCGGTTCTCCGCTACGGGGCCTCCTCCAGCAGCTGCCTCACCACACAAGAGTTCACTGCACCCGGTAAGCCCGACTTCCCTCGGCTCCACCAACTGTTCAGCGCCGGTCGGCGGCGTACAGCTCGTAGGCGGGTTTTCGCGCCTTTCCAGCTCTCACACACTGCCGCCGTACACTGGCCACTTCTACCCTGTCGGCGCCTCGTTTCTCGCCGCAAATCACTCCCGTAGGCTCCGCAGCCGGTCCCACACCTACGCTGCCCGTTCTTTAGGAGTTGGGAACACTTTCACGGGGAATTGACAGGATAATTCAGGGCCCGCCGGACGGAGCTCTAAAGAGTCGCGTCCGCCATGTTGCCTGGCTGGCCACGCCCCCCAAGGTTGTGTCCTTTATAACTGCTAACCAGTGCTAATGTTCTTGTGCTCTCTTCCGAAAATGCGGTAAAGTTGGCCTACATCTGATTGGCACATTTAATTGACTTATAAGTCCCTAGTATATGATAATACATGGGACCCAGGGCCTGTAAATTAAATGCTATTAGTGCTCCTGGAGCACTCATTGTGCCACCCACTTAGTAGCACTTCAAAACTTGTCTCAGGCCTGCCACGGCAGCTAGTAGTGCAGTTTTAAGCTGCCATTATGACCTGGCAAAATAAACCGTGTGCCAGGCTTAAACCTTCCTTTTTAATATGTAAAAGTCACCCCTAAGTTAGGCCCTAAACGGCCCATAGGGCAGGATGTATTGTATTTAAAATGTAGGACATTTGTTTTTAAGTTTACATTTCCTAATAGTGAAAAACTCCTAAATTCTTTTTTCTCTACTGTAAGACCTATCGCTCCCATTTGATAGATAATATTGGGTTACCTTATTACATTTAAAAAGTGCTGCTATATTTTATTGGCAGCTGGTAGAATATCAAGTTTGGACTCAAATGAATTGTAGTTTTAAATCGTCTTTAACAGGAAAGTCAGATTTTAATGCACAATTCTGATAAAGCACCTTTTAGAGGGTTGGCATTTTCTTACCCTAACGGTTTGGTGCCTGCTGCCAGTGTCATGGGTCAAATGACTGTAAATAGCTCTACTGTTGTGGATTTCTGCCTGACAGTGAGACAAAGAGGACTGAGTGTAGACAGGATGGGCTGTCCTGCGTGGAGTGCTAGGGGTGGAGCTGTGCCCTGCCCCACTAGCATGTCAAAGGGCTGCCTGCAGCACACACACAAAGGAACCCTACACTAATCGTTTGTCATTCCAGACTTCTTGGATCCTTGATAGTGGAATGGAAGAACTTTCCAGAACTAGATATGGGGGTATTTTAGAAGATCCCCTCACTCCAAAGGTTGACCAGGTATAAATATTAGACCTTCAGAACAACTCTTCAGCACACTCCTGAACCTGTAGACCTTACAAAGGAAAGACTGCGTTGTTCCCCAGAGCACTGCCTTGCAGCATGAGGTCTGCCTTGTTGTCCCAGAAGAATGCCCTGCTTCTTGAGGCCTGCCCTGATCTCTGAGAAGGAAGACTGGTCCTGCTCTCTTCTTCCCCGGCTATCTGAGTGACTCCAAGTGTCAGTTGGCTGACCTGTTTTGAGCTACAGGGACACAACAAGCTCCAGAGTCCTCCCTGCAACTAACTAGCTGACATGCTGCGCTGTACCTGTCTTGATGACCAGAAGCTGGAGTTACTTGAGCCCTGCTGTCCTCTGCTAGAGTGTGACCCTGATCCCCAAGAAGTGCCTCCCCAGGTCCTGGACCCTTGGCTGGCATCAGAGTGCACTCCTCTTCTAGAAAGTGAAGAATTTTGAAGTTTTGTTCTTTGCCACCTGCAATGATTGCGAACACTAAGTTTCAGTGAACCCAACTCTTCTCACTACGGTGAACACCAGTTACAACCGGCAATGTGAGAACGGCACTTCAAACTACAGCAATACAGCTTTCAAGGACTGCCAATGCAAACCTCCAGCAATGACCATCTGCAACGCCTGACTGGTTGTTCGTGCAACAGTATTGACCATCCAAGACTCCAGACCTGCTCTTCTGGCTACAGCAGCAACAATCCGCAATGTTCCCCCTGCTCCTCGCGGCCTCTCCATCACCAACGGAACTCTTAATTGCCTAACTTTGAGAAGGTTACTTTTTCAGCTGACTAACTCAGTCCCTGTATCTGGACCGTGTTTCATCTCGGTCAGCCTAACCATTTGACTTTCTCCCAGTCTAGCTCGACCGGGGCCTGTCTTACTAAAAGGGCACACTTTTGCATCTTTAGGCAGGTGCGATGGGTGCAAACAGTAAAGGTTAGCCCTATTATGAAAGATGCGCTGCCCTCAGGGCAGCCTCAAGCTTGCGTTGTCCCCAGTGAAAAATGGCTCTGTGTTTCTCTGTACCTGCACTTTCACAAGGGATTAGAGATCATCTGGCAGGCAGGTGCAATGAGTTATTGCACCCGCCTGCAGGGGGATGTCTTGTCTTTCAGCTCTCGAGAGGGCTGCCCTCAGGTGACGCAATGACCTTGCCCCCCCTGATTGTGGCACACTTTCAGTGGGCCTCCTAAGGGCATGTTTGCTTCTGCTCTCACACCGATAGTAAAGCATGGGTGCAGAAGCAAAATGATTCTCTCATTTGTATGGTGCCACACCCCCATGCAAACAAGGGAACGCCCTTTCCCGATTACTCTGGCGCTACATGTGCGCTAGCGCTATCTGTATTACAGAAGTGGCGGCACAAGATTAAGTAATACCAAAGTGCCCTGGGGGCACGCATAGTGGCTGTACATGCCTGTTGCGCTCCCGTGCACTTTCTGTAATATCGCCCCAGATTACTTCTAGTGGCACTTGTAGCTTTTAGTCTCTATCAACTTAAATCTTTAAAAGTGAATCTCTCTGGTTCTACTGATAGGATGTTTGTCATTCTGGTGTTGTTTTAATCATTTTAATTTACTCTGTTTTTCTAACTGGGTTGGGATTTTTCTTGTGTTGTGTTTTCACTTTATTACTGTTTGTGTGCTGCCGAAATACTTTACACAGTTAGCGGACTAGTTTTGAGCCAAGCTACCAGAGAGTTGAGCACAGGTTAATTTAGTGACAATTGTGGTTCACCCTGACAAGGATTTTGATTGTTTCCTGAGTGGGGCTTCCACTGCCCTCAAGCAATAACCCCTTTCCTTACATTGGTGGCGAAGTAAATGGCTACCAGCAGTAAGAGCAGGAGTGGTACTCCATTCTCAAAATCTTTCCAGTGCTTTAGGCAGTGGCCCTGTGGTCCATGACAAAATGAGTTTTCTCATGGTACCACTTTTAATCCGGCTTGAACTAGCATCTCCTGAGCCACTTTGACTCACTTCAGTCAACCTCATTTAATAATCAGTTTGTTTTCTGGACTGCCAGGTGAAAACCTGGGGAAATGCAACATCATGTTCTGAACCTTTTTAATTCAGCGGGTAAAGCCAGCTGAACATCATGACATCCATCTCCTTGTTAAACGGAGACTGCATTGTTTTTAAGTACAATAACATTTGAAAGCCGAATTTATTTAATGCATCTTTAATCTATATATACTTACTTCCTTTATGCATCTATATACCTTCAATGTACTTGTACAATAGTTTTATATATTTATTACTTTTTTGCTCATTCAGCATATCCAATACACTTCCTATTTCTCACCCTATACCTCTCACAATTTATTCTCCACCGCAACTCTCTGACTCATCTCAATGCCATGTACTTGGATCTATATATGTATTACTTTTATGCTCATTCAGAATATCCAAAGCACTTCCCTATTTCTCACCCCATTCCTCTCTCAATATATCCTCTTCCTCTACTCTCTGACTCATCTCAAACATATCTCTACTACTCTTAACAATGCACTACCCTATTTCTCACCCTATACCTCTATCAATATCTTTAATCTACATATACTTACTTCCTTTATGCATCTATATATTTTACATGTACTTATGGATTTATATATTTATTACTTTTCTTCTAATTCAGCATATCCAATGCACTACCCTATTTCTCACCCTTTACCTCTATCAATATATCCTATACCTCCACTCTCTCATTCATCCCAAACCCCATACAACTATTATGAACACCAAAATAACCCTTTCTAGACTCTTCCCTACTCTATACCTCCTTGCATCATCTCCTACCTCTTTTACTATACCGATCCCACAAAACAAGCCATTCTAAACCCTTCCCTCTGACTCTTCCCCTCCACATCCAATTTACTCATCCCATGCCTCTTCCTACTGCTATGACCTCCAAAACAAACAAAAGAAAATATATAAAAATAAGGAAAAAAAGTCTGAATCCTTCCCTCGTCTATCCCTCCACTATCCTTTTCAATCCAAATAACAGACTAACATGTCCGCTCATATTTCACTATACTAATCCTTTATAGGTTACAGAGTAGTGAGATGCTCCCTGAAAAAGCGCTTCAACACCTATCGGGGTAACAAGCGCTATATAAATGAAAACCTTTTTCCCTCTTCAATCCCTCCACTATCCTTCTCAATTCAAATAACTGACTAATATCCACCACTCAAATTACTTTCATATTTCACTATACTAATTCACCACTAATCCCTTATGGGTTCTGGAGTAGCATGCTGCTCGCCAAAACAGTGCTTCAAAACCCCATCAGGGGTAAGAAGCGCTTTATAGGTGCAAACTTTTTTCCCTTTTCTATCCTTCTTCTATCCTTCTGAATCCAAATAACCGACCGACATACCCACCACTCAAGTTACTTTCATATTTCACCATACCAAATCAACATTAATCCTTTATGGGTTCTGGAGTAGCATGCTACTCACGGAAAAAGCTCTTCCACACCTCTTATGGGGTAGTAAGCGCTATATAAATGCAATTACAATACAATGAAATACAATACAATGACTATGAATTACCATGACGGTAATGAGTCTAATGTTCCCTTTTTTTTTTTGCTGTTTTATACAGAGCGGCATCGACAGAAAGCTAATTGGAGTGCTTTACTTGAGTACCAGTTACATTACACAAGGACACATAATTTTTTTTGTAGGCACGGGGTGATTCCGTGATTTGTCCAGATTCACAGGATGTTGAGCCGATGCTGAGATTTGAACTTGGTTCCCCAGTGCCAAAGACGGCAGCTCTGGCCTGTTACTCCACAACCTCTCCCTCTGTCTATCCTTTCTCACTCTCTGCTGCCATTGTATCCTTGGCTCCTCAGACTGGTGCTTCGAGGCAGCCAGCAGGCAGTGTTCGAAGGTACTTAGAAAGTAACTTGAGAGGTCTTTCATGCTGCACCATAGCCTCGTGCCCTGTGATGTTGGCCAGCACACGGCCAAACATTCAAGTAAGCACTTTGATAAATACGAGCAGACGATATCTGCTAAAGGTAACCTGATTTGTGGCTTAAGTACTTTTTTTTCTTAATGAAATGTGTAATTCTAAGCTGTGTATTGTCTTTCACCCTCCCTGTAGATTTTGCAGATCAATCTGACGATGACCAGGTTAATGTACTAGGATTCCACTTCCTTGCTGGTGGTAAAGTCACTCTTCTTGCTTCGAAAACATCGCGTAAGTAAAATCAATAGTACTTTTTGCTAAGTGATCTGTTCGAAAACCTATAAGTTATATTGAATCCCCAGACTACGCACACGGTGAAGCAATTAAAGACGCAGTAGTTTCGTGTTCAGATAATCAAGGGAAATAAATGCTGCTAAATACCAATTGGAACCTTTTAAAAATGGTAAATGCATGTTTACTCCTTGTTGTATGGTTGAACTCTTCTTCTCCCCGGAAATGTGGGATTTATGAATATTCTGGACACTAGAAACTGACATTTATTAGCTTTCTGTGATAGGAGAGGATCCCAACTCTCTTTTAATGCATTTTGTTTTACCATTAAGTCATCAAATATAATTCAACATATGTCGGCGGAACCAGTTTAATATTCTAATATAAATTTCCGCTTATCATTGTCTAATGCTTAGGCACCTTAAGGAAATACAATCCTAAGCCTACTCTCTCTCCCTTTCTGCCAGTAATTGACAGCTACCACCTGATCCGCCTTCCTTGTCACAGTTTTCACTTTTAGCTAGTGCCTCATCACGGAGACAGGTCTACCTGCCGCCTAAATAGAACTTGTTGTATTGGTAGCATATTGAGATTATGCACACTAGGACACTCGTTGTTCTGGCCAGACTCTGAACAGGAAGCAGGAAATATTCGGGGAGGTGTTAGGATGTGGTTAATGTGCAGTATGATGTAATGCGCAGAGTGTGAGTGTATGCTGAAGAATGACCACAGCTCCCTTGCTGCATAATTTATCTGCATGCTTCTGGACTGGGGAAGACACTACAGCTGGTGATAAGTAGGGGATACGTGCCCGAGAAGACAAGACTGCTTTCCCTGAGAGTTTGCAACAACACAGCAAACTGCTTGTGCATGCCGCATGCACCAAGAATTGATGCAGAGTGGTTTGTGATTGGCACATGTGGAGTCAAAGCCCTGCTCCATCCCGTACACAGCCGCAGAAGAGATCGAAGGCCCTGCAGAGGAATATATTCACAAAGCTCGCCAAAACCGCGGATGAGGTGGTCGACAGAGAAGCTGCACCATGCCCAAATTCAAAGCAATTATTCAGATTGAGCAAGAAATAATGATCACGTGATCAAGGTACGAGAAACAGAAAACTTACTCACCATCAGGGGTGATTGAAGCATGCTTTGAAGGCAACTTCTGCTTGCAGGAGTTGTCGGAGCCAGCATGCCTCGTGATTGTGTGACCAGTACGTGCTAGGTACACACAGCAGACATGGTGAGACAAAGCTGATTAACTACAGAGTTTAGAAAAAGTGTATTCAGGGACATAATAGGATGTTATATTTGTTAAGCACTGTTTATCCAAAGCTGTGGGAGAGGTATGTGGTCAGTTGATTAGTCAAACCAAGGAATTCATGTTGGATCCATAGAGGGCCCTTCAGAAGCGAGCTTGGTTTGGGATGGAATGAATGAGATGTAATGCAATTAATGAGTTCCTTATTAAAGGCCTGTCAGATGTAGAATTATGATTCATACCTACATGGGAGGAGTCTGAATTTTCCCTTTTGATGATCAATTTCTCTGAAAATCCCTGGATTTGGGTAGCTTTTATCCCACAGACTAACAAATATTCCATATACATTTCTAGCCTAACCAATATTGGCCACAATGGGTGCTATATGCAGAATATTAGACAACACAGTTAATGCCTGACAACTCCAGTCTGAAAAATTGTAATATCAAGTGACTGTCTTAGAATGCATGGCCCAGCCCTTCAGCTTCCATAAAAAAATAATCTGAATAATTTAACTGAAAGGTTTGCAGTAACTAATCTTTTCGAGATGCTTACTCGCTGATAATGAACAAATTAAATACACTATTAGATATACATGAAACAATGATGCAGGACATACCTGTATTGTCATTCTCTTTGAGACACCTAAATTAAGGCAGTGAGATCCCAATGTCACTTTCCTTTTGGGGGAGAGGAAGTGCAGACAAAAATACGTATGTTTTCCCTCTCATTAATGAGTAGAAGATCTTAGTTTTGTGCTCTATGATGGGAGGAAATTGTTGCTTCTTCCTTGGAGCAGTTTTCCCACAGGGTAATCTCATGGAAAGAGGCAGGTGCAATAAAAAAAAAATCTGTAAAGCGGAGCAATGTTTACATTATATTCAGACTCTTGAGGTCCCTTTTGCGGTTCAGGGAAGAATTTGCCCACTTTTTGATATCAAAAAGCTGCGTAGGGATTATGGAAATGTGGCTGGGGAGCCTAGTGTAAAAATTCAGTTGGAAGGTTTCTCCAGTCTTGGTGGGATTCCAGGCTTGTTTTCCCTTTCTTGCTCAGCTTCCCAATCCTTTATTTTGCAGTTTTCAGAGAAACCTTGATCCAACATTAGGTGACTGTGACAAATGAACCGTCAGTAATGGAAGCTTGTAATACCCTAGGTAAGTCGGGCAGTACTCACCCTTCAAAGGTTTTTGGCACCTAGCCCTTGGTTAAGTCAAGTAGTTTTTTACATTGCCATACAAACACTTAGTGTTGTTCATCAAGGGGATAGATTTGTAGGATATTCAATTGAGTGAACACAGCTTCTGGGAACAATTAAACAACCATTTGACCTTTGACGACATGAGCATTCAAGTTTTGGGGCTGGCATCAATGCAGAGAGAAATCCAAATATTCATCCGCCATAGGCCTCTCATCAGCAAGATAGGTTTATAATTGAGCCTGCTAAGATAGATCTTTCAAAGAGGAACAATCAGAAAATCCAAAACCGACAACTTTACCATATTACCCTCTCCAGACTTAATGGTGACAGGAATAACTATTCACCTTCTCCCCCTTTTTTGATACAGAACTTCGATTAGAGGATCACTTACCCCAAGTATGAGATCAACATCTGTTGATTACTAAAACATTACCATCCTGACACACATTTGTTTCTCATTGAAATTTCACATTTTGTACATCTTGAAACTGTTAAGGGCATAACCTGTATTTTTGCATCTTGCTTCCAATGATGTTAACTCAGCAGCCTTTAGGCAAAATATATTCTGTTCTCAGATACAGTTGTTCTTCTCAGATAGAATTGTTCATTGTGACCTGGATGACTGAAACCAAAGCTAGTCAAATTTTAGCCCATCAGGATCTGTTTGCCTTCTGGAGGAATAGGATTCAGAAACAGTGCTAGCTCTCCTATCCACAAATTTCAGTGCTAAAAAACAGAAAGATTGGTAACCTGTGCTCTGCCACAAGTGGTATTCTGCTTCATCAGATTTGGCCATATAGTATGCTAAAGGTTAGGAGGTGACCCTTGAATAGCAGTTAGGGAATTTGTAGGTGATGCGGAGCCCAATCTCGCGGCATTTCAGCAGGCTTTGTAGACATACATCTAATATGAAACCATCTGCATCTAGTAAGGTTTAGCAGGGTGTGTGGTAGGGACAGCAGTGTTGCAGGCCTGGAACCTATCTCTAATCCTAGTCTTTTTTGAGTATCATCAGATAACTAGTTTCAAAACAACCTGGGCGACAATGCAGCATCCTTTAGATGAATGTACTTATTGTTCCATTCAAGCCAAAAGAGAAATCAGAGACCATCCCAAAGGGGGCTTGATCGGATGAATGTTCCACAGATTAAGGTTATGCACATTTTCCGGCGTGAAGCTTAGTTGACAAAATAATTAAGCCACCGTGAGCTGAGTTGTTCTTATTAATCTATATTTTCCCTCTAGCCGTAGGCAGAAATCTGAACTACTATTTGCAGCAAATTTTCCGTTGTCTTCCATGATACTCACACAATATTTAAATTTATATCTCCTAGAAGTTAAAATGAGAGTGGAAATCGATAAGATAATGGATGAGTTTGGTAATGTCCTAGTGTTGCCTATCTTTGCATAAACATTTGAAGTAACTGAGAAAAATTGCTTAATCTCTTAGAAAGTTAACGTTATACATTAAAGAGGCAGTGATTGTGTTTATCACACAATCTGTGCAGCTGTAAAGTGGTGAAGAATACACCATTTACTTATTTTACTGAATAAAGAGATGGACAAGATCTCTTCACCGCCAATACTTAAGAATAGCCATGTTAAAAAAATGGTGCAATGCCAGATCACTGCATGACATACAATATACCAACTGCTCCCATGCAGGATCAGCGCTATTGTAGTACAGATTTTTTTTGATCTCATTATTACATCGAAAATCTAAATTTAGACACAACATAGGATTCTGAGTGGGCAAATGCCAGAGCAAGCATATATATTATCCCTTGCATTATTCCACCATCACAGTGTAAGTGAGGAGTGGTTAAATCAAAGATAGTGGAATAGTTTCAAGAGTGAAAAACCTTTTAGACAAAGGGATATGTAGTAAATTGGCTGAGGGATGCCAGCCTTGAAACAAGGGGGCATGTCTACCAGTATTCAGAGCAAATTTTGTAGTCACCATGGCATTCACTAGGACCTCTGAGGCCTTCACGATTGCCATTATTTTGACTTCTCTTAATGACATAATCTACTCTTTTCTGGATGGCAACGTGAATATTTTGATTTGCTAGTGGATCTGAATCCTAATGTGTCTTCATGTTTTTGGACAGGAACACTTATTCAAATGTATTAAGGGTTTCATGTTCAGCAGTCATATTCTGGTTTAAAACTTGCGATTCTCCCAGGATTAATACTTGTACTCAGTATGGTCCAATGATCCTTTTACACTATTGATGTGTCCAAAACTTCTCCTGGGATGTCTTAAGCTCTTTTTGTTCGATCACTTCCATGTGAGTACCATTATCCTATCACTGTCACACACTGACTTGAACTCCTCCGAGGACCCATCAGCGAAAACCTTTTTTACACAATTTATTTATTGAAATTATTTAACAAAAAGGAACAGAATAATAACAACCCAAAACAGAGAGCACAATTATCATGCTCATTGCTGATAGTAAACCTCACCTGCATTCAGCCACAGGCATCAACAGTTGTCCAGGTGCACCCAGACAACCCATGAATAGTGTTCTCAGCAGCACAGATATACTCAGAACCAGATAACTTCAGACAGAGTCAGGTACACATGGCAAGGCCTTCAGACTCAAGAGCTGAGTCCGCACGCAGCAAAAGATACACCTGGATGAGGACCCAGATATCCTTGTGCATGGATTGAGCAGACATGTGTTTCCAGGACCATCAACTTGTTCATTGCAATACATTAAATCTTTCTGCCAGCCCTCAAATCTTTGCCGTCATGGTGGGGGTGGGGGAGGGCGTGCTGGCGAGGGCGGTGGTAGGGAGAAGCCATGTCTTTAATGGACCACCACAAGTCTCTTTGCCAACAATATGGCCAGGGCAGTGTACTTCTTAACAATGACAGCAATGTATTTAACATATCCGAGGAGAGCTGAAACAAGGGTGTTCTGCACAGAAGCATCCATCATGTCGGTTATAGCCCTGAATACCTCAACCCAATAACAGTAATTTGTGAGCACCGCTGTGCCAAATGTAAGAAGCCTGCATTAACAAGCCTTGCATCTGCTAAAGTTAGATTTGCCCATGAGGCCCAATTTATAGAACATTGTAAGAGTGCGATATATCCTATGTAGGGATTTAATGTATATCAGTCTCAGCTTGTTGTTCTCGGAGAGAGCCCCAGTCATTAAACAGAATTTCCATTGCTAATCTAGTTCTCTGGATCACTTCTCCTTTGCTGTAGGGATGTAAAGTGGAGCTCCCGCCTGTGATGAGCTATACAACTGGGATACTAAGCAACGGGGTGATGCAGTGTCGCAAGGGTAACAGTGTGTGAGAAGGAAAGGTAAGAGGGGTTTGGAGGTTCGACAAGATTCATGGAGTGTAAAGAGCAAAAACACATTGAGTGGATTGTAGTCAGGGCTCTCTTGGATAGTAGACAATGGGAGAAAGCCATCAACTAGATGCAAGTGTCCTAGAACAAGGGAAGATAGGGATTTTCGATGGGTGGCATTCCAGAAACGTATAACTGATCAACATGGGCCCGGTACAAAAGCAGGTCCGGTTCGGGCACTTGATGGAAAAAGTAGTACTTAGTGCAGTGAGGTATACTACATCCGCCTCAATAGAATTATGTGGCTGAATCATGTGTGGTGAGAACAAGGAGTGATGAGTGAGCCTGAGGGTATAAATAGTTACATTTGAGATCTGAAACCACTAGGTCCCTGTGATCAAAGTGAGTGTCAATATTTCCCAAGTTAAACATGGTTGCTTGGCTGCCCGAGCAAATTTGATCATGCAGTACATAAGTCTTTTGAAGAAGTGCTGGGCAAGAGGTATAGGGATATTCATGAATAAATACCTAAATCGTGGCAGGACAAGCATCTTGGCAGTCTACCAGCCAGGGACTGGAGCAGCTTTATCCAGCTGCCAATCTGATCCTCCAGCTTTTCAACAGTGGTTCCATAGTTCTCCCACAGAGCCATTTGAATATCTCTGCTAAATTAGATTCTGAGATATTAGACTGATGCATCACACCAGTTCAACAGGTATTCAAGGGAGCACACTGGTGGAGACAGTGTGAGAGGGAAAATAACGGTTGTCGTCCAGTTGAATGATAAGCTGGACAGATATTCAAATCTAAGAAACTCTTGAATAATTAGTCTGATGTTAGTTGCAGGATCTCAGTGACATCTTCGGCTTACAAAGATGAAGTGAGTCGCCAGGCTGTGAAACTGAGGCCCCTATGTGAGTTATGTTGCTGTAATCTGGCAGCCAAAGGTTCCATTGCAACTGCAAATAATATAAGGTAGAGTGGGCATACTTTCTGGTACCCCTGGATATAGAAATAAAGTCTGATATTAATCCATTCTGTCTGATATACTCTGCAGATTTGTTATACAATAATTGGACCCATCTAATGAAATTCGCACAAAATCAGAGTTGCTGTAATACAGAAAGATACATCCACTCCTGTGACTCAAATTACTTAGTGGCATCTAGGAAAACATTTGCAGCATTCAGTTTGGGATCTAGGTGTGTGCCTGGATATGAACCCCAAATGATCTGGTCTTAACAGATTTGGGAAAAAAGGCAATATTAGTTTAGTAAGTATTTTGTTATCAATGTTTAGCATCGAGAGCATGGGGTAGAAGTTGAAAAGCTCAACTGCTTTGCCTAGTTTCATGATGGTGAAGATTAAAACCTAACAGAGCAAAGGCAGGAGGGTACCTGTTTAGTCTGGACTCCTCATACAAGGCATGTATGTCGAGAGCAAGTATCAGGATGAACTCAGCTGGTAGCCCATCTGCCCTGGGGGCTTTAGCACTTGGCAGGTTGGGGATAATTTCCTTACTTCTCTTAGCCAAGCAGGCTCAATCGTATCAAGGAATGACGTGATGTCTGCACTAGAAGGAGATGTTTTAGATTGATATATAAAAAGACATACATTTGTAGAATGGTATCCATTTCATATATGGTGAAGTCATCTTTGCAATCTATTTGAATATCTGAGCTGACTTCAGGTTTGTTGAGTAGCCGATGAAGTGAACAGCTTGGTCTCTCGCCCTAATTGTGGCTTCCTTGCTAAGGTAGCTGAGTTCCATGTCTGATGGCTCCCTGTTTACAACCTCCCTGTATTCTTTGAGCTTAGACTGAAGGCCTGATTTAGATCTTGGTGGCACTACTGCCCAGTCCGCCCACCATATTTAGATGTTGCCGCAATAGCCAGGAGACTGCCACTGCGAAGGTCTTCTCTGCTGGCGAACAGTTCTCCATCACTGTCATGCTGGCGAGATTACACTAAGCTGATCTAGATGTTCCCATTGTGCTGGTGGTTGTCCTAGTGGCGGAGTCCTGATAGAGTGAGGCCATGATGGTGTGGAGACCGGTAAATACTATTTCTTTTCTTCTGTCAAAATGCACATGTAGGTAATGTGTACTGTCCATTTTGTAACATTGCATTGCGCACCAACAAAATTCCGCCTTAGATTCCAGTAACAATTGGATGGCTGAGCGTCATGGTCAAGTAGGAGTAACCAAGCTAATAACAGGAAAGGGGGAACACCAAAGAGGGGGGAATCCCCCTTTCAGAACTAAAACCCTCATGCACCCAGCGAGCTAGGTGTCATGCTTCATCATTTGGGTCATGGTCAAGTACCAGCAGCCCAGAAAGGACTTGGACAATGGCGTTCAAGATGGATTCGATGGTGGGACCCCTAAAAAGTGAGTTTTCACCTCTTTTTCATTGATTCCGCCAACTCACGCTTGGAGGTTTCCCTGCCACAGTTGCCTCGACAGAAAGGCACATTGTAATCTGGACGGCAGGAATCTTGGCGGCAATCCCTCCAACAGCACTTTCTGCCTCTGATCAAAGCGGGAGAAAGATTCTATCAGAAGCAGCAGAACTGAAGCGTCTTCCCTCTAGTGACCAGCCAACGTTTAAATCAAGTTGGCGGACCGTCTAGTCAGCGGGCTGGAAGACCACCCAAAAAGCGACTGCAAACCCAGTCCCACCAAGGTCTAAACCAGGCCCTGTATGGTTGACAGGATATCTACATCCCTTGTAGAGCAGTTTTGTGTCTCAAGATGGAAAAGCTCTATTTCTAAGTGTGCAATGTGACTGCAGATCGTTTTCTGTATCCCTGCTTCTTTGGACAGACCGATGCCCCTAATTACAAACTTGGGGGCCTCACATAGAATACTGGGACTAATGACAGAGTTTTTGTGAGTGCGAAGTAGTCTTGTATGGCTGAACAAATGTCATCCTTAAATATGGGCTCTAATAGAGCCTTGGGGTGCAGCCTCCAATTCAATCCCTGATGTTGCACTTCAGGGAAGGGCACTTTAAGTAGAAACGGGGCATAATCTGACATTGTCCAAAGCATATGTACGACCTGTGTAGTATAAGCCTTGGCATCTTTATTGACCAACCAGTAGTCAAGCTTTGACTAGCAATTATGTGCAGAGGGTGTGCAAGTACCTTCCAGAGCCTTGGGATGCCTAATGTGCCAAATGTCAACTAGTGCATGCTAAGTCATAATGCCACTTTGATGGGATGCAGCTTTAGGATGAGGGCACTGTACCGCCCCTGACCTATCAAGGAAAGAGTCTATAACAACATTGAAATCCCCTCCTCCAAATGATCACCCTAGGGTTGAATTGCATCATTGTCACCCATAAGTGTTGGAAGAATTTGGGGCAATCAGCATTTCAAACGTAAATGCAGATGATCAATAAAAAACCTGCATCTCAAACTATCATGTAATATAATGAACCTGCCTTCAGGATCACATCTAAATTTGTGCAGAAGTAGGTACACATCTTTTTTTAAAGTAATAGCAAAGCTTCTGGCATACGAAGAACAAGAGGCATCAGCTTTGACATTAAGCCATCTCGCATGGAGTTGTGAAGTCGTGAAGTTGTTCACCTGGGTCTCTTGGAGTAGACAAGTGTCAACCCTGTTCCTATTTAAGTATGCTAACACTGGGTGAGCCTTGCAGGACTCATTCATACTACATAAATTCCAAGTTAATAGCTTATGGGGACGTGTAGCTAGCATGGGACTGGTAGTGTGTTCATGGCAGCTAGGTTGGTCTAGGGTATGCATGGGACATACAATTTCAACTTCATGGTAATATCAGCCGAAGGCACCTAGCGCTGTTGGTGCACTCTGTGTGTCAAACAAATTGAGCTCACTATACATGCATCTCCTCACCCACTCTGATAAACCCAAAATATCATAAATAGTACACAATCTCTCGCATCCCTCCCCCAAACCGCAGATAAGGAAAGAACATATATAGTAATCAAAGTGCAACATAATCCTAATTAACCAGTGCAGGAGTACCCAAAAAACAAACAATATTACCCATGTGGTTATGAAGATCATATTCAAGGATAATTCTTTAGGTGGTCAAGTAGTAGGGTTCAACCCATTCTGGAGAGAGCAGGAGGCTGAGATAACAATCAATGACGATGTGGTAAGGAAGAAACAGGTTTTTGCATGGGCATACTGGGTGGCAGGTAAGTATCTACTTGGTAGAGGCATTCACTGTTGCTGATTGCAAAATCAACAGTTGATGGACAGAATGCAGAACAATGTCATACATTCACCCCAGTACAGAGATCTGGGCCTAAATCCATCGTTTTGTTGTTCACTATGCCATTCCAGTTTGAACCCAGCCATATGCAAATAAGTCTTGACTCTGTGCCTCATGGGAACAGTCCAGCCCGAACTGCCAAGCCAGGTTCTCCCTGGACTGAAAACAAGCATACTTGGACCAGTTTCGGGGTTTCACCCCTGTTCAGCCAGGATAGCTTGATTCCAGTGGCACGGAGAGCACGGGGCCCACGTCTCGGCATACTCGTCCCACTCGGAGTGATAAATGCAAAAACAACAGTTGATGGACAGAATGCAGAACAATGTCATACATTCACCCCAGTACAGAAATATTGCAGGCGCACTAGCCTCTCCAGTGGGCAGGTCTTCATTATGGCGGCAAAGTGAGTGCCAAAGATTTATGCTAGGAATTTGGTGGCCTGCTTGGGACTGGTGAGCATTGAGCACATGATGCTTGCCTTTGACTGTGACCCTCCACTTAGATGGATACAGTGGAGTGTATGTGAGCATTCTGAAAGGATCTTTTGATGAAGAGGTATTCAGGCCTAGCTGCGTGGTCTACTGCAGTAATATCAGGATAGATAGAAATAGCATTCCCCTGATACTGAAGATCTCTCTTTTCATGAGACAGACGAATGAACTAGGTCATAGTCCTTGAAATTGAGCAGCCGGGCTAATACTGAGCGAGCAGTTCACCAGGTGGGGGATGCGACCTTGGGGATAGTGCACTTTGTCAGTTCAAAATATAGGGGAAAATGCTGCATCATTAAATACAGTGTTCAGTAGGCAACAATATGTAGACTTCCACTCTATTCATGGCAGCTTTTTGAGGGACTCCCAATATGCAAAAGTTGTGGCATGAATGGGCCTCAAGACCTTCATTCTATGCCTAGTTTACAACCAATTATTTTCAAGGCGGGATTTTTCTCCTCTCTGCTCCTGAGTGAATCTTGAGAATCTGAAACATACTGCTTCAGTTGGTCAATTCGATCATCATGTTTGTCATTCTATTTCACTGGTCGGTTAGTTTGACAATCTTGAAGTTGATGATCACAAATCTCTGCTTCACGTCACGTAGCAGAGCATTGAGTGGTTTGAAGTGTCTGATCCGAGCATGTGTCTTTGTCAGGCTTGGTCATCTTCACGTTGTGCCTCCTGACCAGTATATGTGGCAGAATGTTCGTTCTCAAATGCTAGGTTTGGCTGCCTGTGGTCCTGTTTGCTCATGTATGTGACGCAGGTAGTCTCCATGAGAGTGGCAGCAGAGTCCAGGCAGTAGTCCGCACTCTATGCTGACTTTTTCACCTTCAGCGATCAAGTAGGCATTTTCACTTTCATCCAGCCATACATAATTGATAGGGGTGTGGGGCAGAGACTGGTGCAAAGGCAGTAGCGGCTTCTGGCGATGCAGCGCGCTCAGCGGAATTCATTTTATTGATTTAATTGTCAACTTGCCTGCATTCATCCGTATTCAGGTGTTTACTACCCCCCACCCTGCCCCTCCTCACTCACTGCCCGGTAGCACTCCCACTAGGATCCGCTACTGTGCAGAGGGGACCAGGAGAGTTGAGGTGCTACAATAAGAGCAGCGCACCACTCACAACGTGGGAGCTAGGTGGAACCAGTTAGTCAACAGTCAGGTTTGAGAGGAAAGTGACTTAGAAGGTTGGTAAGGGTGTATTGCAGCAGACAGCTGCCGAACCTCAGTAGACCACACTCAGACAGCCATTCATGGGGAAGTGTGCCCAGCATCCTGCCTCGACGCCACACGGCTAAACTAAGCCCCATCTGAGACACACAGTCACACATCCCCAGTGCACCAGTCACTCCCCCAAACACCAGGATCCTCAGCTGACACTTATCATAGGATGTCTTGCCTGGGTATGGTACTGCCCCATACCTAGTGTCAAGGCCAGGCCAGGCCTCAGAGAGATCTCCCGAGTGCACTTCATAGTCAACAAAGTAAGCACCCTCATACACCGCTCATCACCTTCCATTGTCTAAACTGTGGATTTCAAGCTCCAAAGTATGATCCTTCATGAGAATAAATGTTGGCTAGTTGTCCCGGCAGACAGAGTCTCACAAAGGTGCGCTCATTTTTTTGCCCTGCTCTTTGGCACCCCATCCCACCCCTGCCGGTCACCAGCTAAAACTTTATTGGCAATGCTGTTTTTTATTTACTATATTGACATTTTGGGAAGTGAATCCAAAGAATCATTTAAGGCTTTGCATCCTTTGAAAATACACTTTGCATTATGTTTATCTCTGTAGCCCATTCAAAGCATGTACGTTTGTGAGAGCATCATTTGAAAATGTCAACAACTTACTGCTGTTTTGGGATTTGGTTAAATCAGATTCTTAAATGACTGGGTCATGTTCAGAAGATTCACATAAGGTTTTCCATAAATTATGGGGTCCCGGTGATGAGTTATCCTTGAGGCCACATCAGCACCAAATATTTCTAGTTTTCCTTGCTCAATATGCGTACTACCAGATTACTATATTTTAAAGATTGAGCTGCAGAAAGATTGTAGCCAAATTGACTGCCACAATATCGTGA
Organism: Lissotriton vulgaris; assembly: GCF_964263255.1. NCBI lineage: Eukaryota > Metazoa > Chordata > Amphibia > Caudata > Salamandridae > Lissotriton > Lissotriton vulgaris. Next base: position 585,355,888 of record NC_141691.1, read on the forward strand.
AGGTGAGCATTTTTATGTAAGTATAGCTTTACTATTATTCCACATTGATATACCTTAAAATATATATCTATTTGTCTATCTATCTATCTATCTATCTATCTATCTATCTATCTTTAGAAAATGCCACTTTTAGCGTAGTCGCCCCATTTTTTTTTTTTTTGCTCGCTGGTTTTGCTGTTTTTTTAACTATTCCCACTGGGGTACCTCTGTCCAGTGCACAGTGTATGGGCTGTGACTCCCACAATGTTGAAACATTGGATAATCCCCAAAACGCGTATTTAACTTTCAGGTCTGGCCATAATATATGATGCAGAAAAATTCACAAGTGGCATAGAACGTTAAATGTCACCTGGACTGCACTTAGACTGTGCACTGGGATAGTTTGTTGCAAAAGGTGGAAGGTTTGCCCGTGGGAACTGTTTTCTCATTCATTAGGGAGTTTCCACAAGTCACTCCTGCCCACTGGTTAGTAAATTCTAACAAAGTGGCACCTCATCCACAGCTCATCAGAACTCATCTGAACCTGCGGATGAAAAGAAGAGGACTGGACTTGCTATCTGTGACCTATGTTTAGACCTGAAGGGATGGAGCTGTTACCACTTGTAACCAGGACTGAGAAATAGATTCCAAGGGTCAGTTGACTGACTTCCTGTGTAGCTACAGGGACTCAACACACTGCAAGGCTCTTTATCCTTAAGTGACCAGTTGACCAGTTACAGCTGGATCTCAACTGGTCCTTGCTGGTCACCTTTACTGGGCTTAGTCCTAGCCTCTAAGTGCTGTCCCTGAGGTCCTTGAAGCCTTATCGGTTTCCAAGAGGAACTGCTCCTCAAAGCCTGAATTTGGAAATCCACGACCTCCGGAGCTTCAACTGAGCCTTGTGGCAAAGGTATCTGATTATGAAAAGTCTTTGCCAGATGGATCTTCAGGCTGCCCGCTTGGATATTTTTGAAGTACGAAAAAAGAGCTACGTCTGTTGGTAGAAATCTTGATGAAAGATTCAAAAAAGCCAATAGTTTCAGCAGGACCTCAGCCCACTACTATCTGACTTTGAGAGGACTTTGCCAGATACAGCCTTCAACCCTGGCTCGCTGGAGGATATTGACTTCCATAAAAAGGAGTGAGTCCATTGGAAACAACTTTGGCAAGGATGACCTTCTTTGTGTGTCCGACCCAGACTCATTCACTTCGGTCTGAACTAATGCCGAAGTCCCTGTCAACAGGAAACAGTGATCAGTGAACATTTTTTCTTGCTGGTTTTTGCCTTAAAAGTTTATATGTCTGTATCCCCTTATTGGTTTTTAATCATGTTTGTGACACTTTTCTAACTAAAATTGTCTTCATGGTTGTAAATTGGTTATGGGGTATTTATTGTGCTGTGTTTTGACTTATTAATTGTTTTGGTACTGCTAAATACCGAACATGTATATTCCCTAAGTTAGATATGTTGGTTTCGTTCCAAGGCTACAAGGGGTTGAGCTCTCGTTTATTTATTGAACTTGGTATATGCTGTTCTGGCAGTGATAAAAAGATTGGTCAATTGTTCATCAGGTATAAATCAGTTCAGTAGTTTTCGAGAAATTAGTATCCAAAAAGAGCTCAGGTTAGGCAAGAAGAGGTTACGTTCTAGAAATAGCTGGAACATGAATTTGCACATCTTCTGAGGATTTACGAATCCACAGAGATCAGCATAAAAAAGAAATAGTAAAGGCGCCCCAGTGGACAAGGGTGCTTTTTCTCCCTTCTGGAAAAAAAATAATTTAGACAACTAATTTTGAGTTTGGCCAGTGTCCACACGTTGGGGTTACTGCACACAGTGGGGTGGTAGAAGGGCCTGGCTGTGGTCTAGGCCATTGGGCCAGCCCCTCACTGTGCATTGCCAAATGTAGCGCACAGGGTAAGCTGTCTGCTGGCAGAGAGTAGGGTGTACTGACTGGCCAGGAGCAAGGCCAAGCAGTCTGTCATACTAAATGTGACTGAAGGTTGAGCCCACTAGAGGTTGGGCAAAACATTTCAACACACCCTGGCACACAGCTGACGGCAGTGCGCTGCCGGTGTTATCAACCCGTGGACAGTTGTGTCAGTGGCTGGCCGGAGGTAAGGCCCTGTATTGAACCCTGTGAACAAAGCCTATGAGCAGCAATGGTTGGCAGCCTGCAGTGGGCTCCGGGCCTGTCGGGAGTCACGGACCTCTGGTAAACCCAGAACTGTGCACAGCTGAAGGGGACTAGGTAAAAACTTGTGGAAGGCTTGGTTGCAGTGGTTCAAAGGATAACCATAGTGATTGTGAACAAATAATGGAGGCATGGAATTTCCCAGTCCGCAGGACACTAGCCCTCACAAGTCACGCTCGTCTTGTCTTACAGTAACACATTTGGTAAAATCCCCTGCATTACCACACCAGTGGGAGATGGCCATTCCAATCAGCTGATATGCATACAAACCTGACAATTGTTTTTACTTGTTTACTTCACATGGTGAAATCTAGCATTCGGCATTCTCATGGTCAATCAGGGGATTAAAGCACCCCCCATCCTCCATTGGTCGTTATCTTCTCCTGGTTTGAAGCCCGATAGTGCTTCCCTGGCTGTTACCTCGCTTTTGCCCTGGTAAAGGTCCTATAAGCAGAGCTCTGACAAAGAATGCCATCCCTGAACCACCTAGCAATGCCCGCTGCCCTTCATTTTAATCTCTGGTTCAAATACTAATAACACGTTTGCACCATTTAGAAATATGTAGCAACAAGGAACATGTAAAAAACATGGCAAACCGTAAATCTCAAACATATGTGCGTTCCAGTAAATGCCTCAGCTCCATATCTTAAACATTGTGGTATATTCTGGAGTGCTTTTCTGCCTTTCTAGGTGGCAAAATACATTCTTGGATTTCAGTTGGAAAATGCAAGTGATTGTTTAGAATTTACTGAGCACCAGGCAAGGGAAGCCTACGGATCCCCATAGTGAGAACATTGGTCCTCCTGTCTCAGCCTGATAGCTCCAAGCCCTGCCAGCATTCCATTACCCTTGCCTCATTGGCCCAACGTAATAATGTTTTCTTTTTTACAGTTGACTATTTAATGGGCTGCCCTCTTTAAGATTATTGGGATTAATAGCCCATAACGCCACAGCAGTGCTTTGCAAACGCTTTTGAACCATGATCTAATTTTTAGAATGACAAACATTTGCAGCGCACCTTCCATTTATGAACATGGGGCGGGCGATTTTTTAATGTACTTAAAGCATCATGTGGTAGCTCATTGTCATTTACAAACAGCACATTTTTCTTTGGAATGGCCTCAGACACACTTTTTCTGTTAAAACTATATTGCACACGAATGATAATATCAGAAAAATCGAGTTTCAGTGAATATTCATTATTTGTGCATCACCAACTCAAGTGTCAGAAATTGTTTTGATCCTATTAAAATGTTTGTATTCATCACACTTCAAGATTACAAAAATATGTGCTTCATTTTTGCTTTCATCACTGCCAATTGTGTATAGTTCATTTACAGGTATTTGCATTTTGTTGTGTGTTACAATAACATGACAACCTCCTCGGGCATTCCCTTTCACACTCCCCTTGCCCCTGCAAGATTGTTATATAATTCACTTTACTTTCTTTCTCTGTCTGACTGAGGAGCGAGAAGGGTTTATAAACACCAATCCCCATGTTTAAAAAATAAGCAGCAATTTGTCAGAAGACGATGCCTGACATTTGAATTCTGTATTTGAAGTAGCAAGTGTGATAAATACAGAATTTAAAGGCACCTTTATTTATTAACCATCTTTATTTATTGGTTGAACTTTTTGGGCCACCACAATTTGGGAAACATGGCTCCACAGTATTACCTGCATCTATACTGTTAGCATCTTTGGACCAGAAACCTATGCACTATACTGCAGCACTATGTGCATATGTGTGTATTTGTAGAGCACAAACTTCTCCAAAGGGCAGCGGTTCACTGTAGAGGGTCAAGGGAAAAAAGAAACCGTTGGCAAGTGATGGTAAAGGTTGCTGGGAGCAGGAGTGGATTGTTACTGCTTCGTGATATTTTGTGCTCCATGTGTATATACACCACAATTGAGCCAATGCATTTTATTTAAAAATAAGAATAATTTTGTTCAGACTGAACAGATGGTTATCTTCTTTTTTTTCAGCGGACATACTTTTAAATAAACCTCATCTTTCCTTTTAAATTGTAAATTTCATGTCATTCTGCTTTTATTGAAATGCATACAGTATTCTGGGAGTTGCGCCAATTAGATTGTCAAAGAATTTTGGATTTGTAATCCCCATTAAATTCTAGTAATGTACCAAGAATGTCTAGTTCATTTTCTTGATGAATGAGAAATATCCTTCCTTTCTGGTGTCTGTGCGAACCTTCCCCGAGATCCCAGACATAACTGGGGTAGTCTCATCATGACATATTTTGTACATTTGCGGCCAGAGAGACATTGAATTGCTCTAGGCATGCCAACGAAAAGTGCATGATGTCCTTTATTTAAAGAGTTAGGTTCAATCCAGTGGTGTACAAAAGAAGCAAACAGATGTCAGACCAAGTAAACGCTAAAGCAAAGCTGTTTTTAGGTTATAAGCCCTGAGTGTGTGCATTATTCCTATTTCAAATAAATTGTGACTGCGAATTTTATTGATTAGTAGCTTACCCGTCGCGCGTTGCTGCGATCTCCGAAGAAAGGACTTTTAAGGAAACTTGTTATGATAACATTTAATTCACATTGTGTCATTTTTATTGAAACATATTCATTTTAATATGGAAAACATTTTAAAGTATTGTTTTAATTCTGTTTATTTATTCGAGTGATTGTGGATACACTGTATTTTTTGTTTTTCCGTCTGGTGCGTACACGAATAAATCAGAAGGTTTTCTGACGCGTGAGCTGGCCTATACGGTTGTCCATGTGAGAAGCACGGATTCTCCAAATCTAGTCCACACACTTGCTGCGATTGTCCTTGTGCTTTGTTGATGGTTATTGCAAAAGCGAGTCGCACCGGAAACTGTAAACGTTCAGTATTGGAAAGATTATGAGGGCCCTGGGGGGGCAGAAGGCCGATATTTAACATTTTCTTTTCCCCAGAAACCTTCACGAGAGTGTACTCAACAACTTTTAACAATTTTGTATTTTTTTGCCAGAAACCTTTGCGGGAGTGTACTCAACAACTTCCCAAAGTTTCATGGCGATCGGATGAATGGTGTAGTAATGCATAAAGGACAAACAGACAGACATACATTTGTTTTTATATATATAGACTAGCTTATCCGTCGCACGTTGCTGCGATCTCAGAAGAAAGGAAATGTAAGCAAACTTGTAATGATAACATTCAATTTACATTGTGTCATTTTAATTGAAACTTATTCATTTTAATATGGAAAACATTTTAAAGTGTTGTTTTAATTCTGTTTATTTATTCGAGTGCTTGTGGATACACGGTATTTTTTGTTTTTCCGTGTGGTGCGTACACGAATAAATCAGAAGGTTTTACGACGCATGAGCTGGCCACATACAGTTGTCAATGTGAGAAGCACGGATTCTCCAAATCTAGTCCACGCACTTTCAGCGATTGTCCTTGTGCTTTGTTGAAGGTCATTTCAAAAGCGAGTCGCACTGGAAACTGTAAACGTTCAGAATTGGAAAGATTATGAGGGCCTTGGGGGACCAGGGGCCGATATTTAACACATTTTTCTTTTTTTTTTCTTGCCAGAAACCTTCGCGGGAGTGTACTCAACAACTTTTCACACATTTTTTTTCCCAGAAACCTTTGCGGTAGTGTACTTAACAACTTCCCAAAGTTTCATGCCGATCGGATGAATGGTGTAGTAATGCACAAAGGACAAACAGACAGACATACATTTTCGTTTTTAATGGATCTATTCAGTTATAGTAAAATCGCTAGTGTGGTATACGTAATTGCTGCATCAAAACAAAGGGAGTGCGGGAGGGGAAGACTACCCATATAACCCCACATAACAAGAGTTGAGTCTATGAACAAAAGAAAATGAGGTCAATAGTGGGAATAAATTATACACCAATGGTAATTTATCACAACAATCACAGTATCGAGACCACCCTGATAACAGCCACTGACGATATCCGAAGCCTCCTCGACCGAGGAGAAGCAGCAGCTCTGATACTCCTTAATCTCTCTGCAGACTCCACCACATCGGCATCCAATGGGACACGTTCAGATGGATCACCTCCTTCCTTACTGAAATAACCCAGATGATCGACCTCCCTCCTTTCATCTCCGATCTCAAGAATAAAGCCTGCGGTGTCCCCCAAAGCTCTTCAATGCATATATGACCCAGTTGGCCAACATCGTCAGATCCCGCAGTCTCAACATAATTTCCCACGCAGACGACATCCAACTCATCCTCTCATTCACTAACGACCCCACCACCAGCAGGACCAACTTCTACAGATGCAAGACAATTGACGCCGACTGGATGAAGAAAGACTGCCTGCAGCTGAACACAGACAAGATGGAAGTACTGATCTACGGCAATAACAGCAACACAAGGAATCAGAATTAGGGCAAGCACCCTCTCCCTCCGATCACATGAGGAACCTCAGACTCATCATTGACAACAAGCTCAAAATGAAATCATAGATCTCCTCCACCTGCTTCCTCACTCTACACTTGCCACATGAGATCTTCAAGTGGCTACCCCTGCACACAAGACACACCGTAATTCAGTGCTCATCACCAGCCAAATGGACTACGGTAACACTCTCTACATAGGAATCGCCGCACACCTTCTACAGAGACTTCAAGCCCTACAGAATGCCTCAGCTAGACTCAACCTTCCCTGGCAAACTCACATCACACCCCTCCTCAGGAAACTCAACTGGCTTGCCGTACAGAAGAGATGTGAATACAAGCTGCTGACCCACGCACACAAGGTGCTACACAACCAAGGACCCACCGTCATTAACCACCACCTGAACTTCCACCAACTGTCGAGAAGACTACGCTCCGCCTCCCTTACTCTTGCCCACACTCCCCTCATCTACCGAAGCAGAAATAGAGAACACTCCTTCCCCAGCAAAGACCTAGAACAGCCTCGCCACGCAACTCCGCACCATCATCTAACTTCCGGAATTCCTCAGGGCCCGGCTGTTCGAATGAGCCTTTAGGACCTACAAGCGCCTGGATACCCTAGTGGGTGATTAGCCACACTTTACAGATCCTGATTGATAGATTGACTTGATTGCAACACACATAAATTCACATTGGCAATGTAACCCAGTCACATATCATAGCAACATAATTTATTCATGCAACCATCGAAATATACTGGGAACATTACACTCTTATTTGTGAAAGAATAACAAAATAAAATATGAAATTAAACATACATCTGTGGTCCTAATGTATACCGCTACACTTTTCATTGATTTTCAATGAATCTGTTTAGCTACGGTAAAATCCCTAGTGCAGTATACATTATTGAATTTGTAAAATAAGAAGGAAAAAATTAATGCAATATTGTTGAAGTAGAAATTTAAGGAACCACAGAAATCTTTATGGGTCCAGAAAGGGAGATATTTGCTCATGTTTTAGGGAATGTTCTCTTTTAAGGGAATAAACAACCTGAGCGCAGTGACCATAATTGAAATTGATATGGATGACATTTTTGAAGATCATGTGTGCAGTTGAGGGTGGACATTTTGATTTCTGACAGTCCAAAATATTGCATTATATTCTACAGACCTAACAATATAAACTTTCTGAAACCTTGTAGAAGAAGCAATCCTTCTAAAAACACTGATCCCATTATTAGGTTTGTTCAGAGACCTAGGTCTCATTTGGTATGGTCATTAAGTCGAGCATACTCTCAAAGTAATACTCACACCAAATCCAGAGCATGGTGTGCACCGCCTTGTCATGTTTACAGAAATTATGTTCGCCTACAATGGTCTTTCGGGATGTCTGGTGCTCTTTTTGGGGGTGCTGGGTGTTGTAGCGGGGCAGAAACTTGGCTGCTTGATGGCAGCTCTACGTAGAGCCAGTATTTAAAAAATGTGCTTGTAAAAGGGGGTGGTGACTGCTGGTCCCAGTAATTGTATGGACTCTCCTGACTGAGTTTAGTGAGGTAGCAGCACCATATTTAGCCTGGCCAGGTTGGATCACTTGAACATTTGACAGCCTGTTTGTGAAATTGATCCATGAGGCTGTCTGAAGAGGTATCAGCTTCTTGGGTGTGACTCCTGTGTGTAGTTTGACATGTGGCACTGGACAGCATTCGTCTATCTCATCCATATCACATACTTACCTTACTCATCTGTAAGTCTGGTGGTGGCTTGGACAAAAGCATCCACATGAATGGAAGACATGTAGTTTGTTTTCATAACTGGTTATGATCAGCTCTTTGAGGTCTTCGTAAGCCCTAGTGCAAGGCAGTGCACCCCCAGGAAGGGTCACAAACTGTATTTTCTTTTGTGTTTAGGTTGGGTGGCGTCCTAATGCTGTAAGGATAGCATGGCTATATTTGCAGTTTATCCGGATTTTTCAGGCTTTGTTTTGCATATCAGTATTTTGGACTTTCTCTTTATTGTGTCCCACTGAACAGAGTATCATGATTGTGAAAGTAAGAAGATTGGGAATGATCATAAAGCAGGTGCTCTCGTTGGGAGTTTAGGGGATCTGTTGTCTGCCCCATGCATAGTTGTCACGTATAGGTCAAGATTGCCTGTATTTGTTGATTATGGCACCCCAAGTATGCGCAGATTGTTTCTCCTTGATCTGGACTCATAGTCTTAATTTTTTGCTTTAGTCAGCTGAAGGATACACTCCATGTCTAGGTTCTCATTTATTTACTTGGACCCATCTTCAAAATCGGATATTAGCTTGTTTCGCATCTGATAGCCATCGTTCCAGCTTATCAATTTTAGAGTTCATGAGATCCATCCTGTTAATGAGAGAGTCAACCTTTTCGTCTACGGACGATAGAGAACATTGCATCATTTTCAGAAGCAATATGATTTCAGGATCCTCCTGTTGCTCTGGATTCACGTCACTGTTAGCTCCCATCAAACCCATATCTACCCTTTCGCATTTCAAATGTGAGTTTAGCCTGCCTGTTGTCATTCTTCCACATGTTCACCGCCAGTGGTGCTCTGATTGTTCCAATTGCCCAGTGCTTTGTAGAGGAGTTAAGCTATATTTTTTCGTACTTTCCTTTTCTTTCAGGTCAGTGCATTAGGTTTGTACACTCCAGCCATGCCAGGAGCAGTGCAGTTGTGTCTTCATTTCCCAATGATTTTTTCAAGTATTTTTCCTCATCATGGAAGTGCCATGTGTCATTTGGGATTTTTATTCTCTGCAGGTCATCCACTGGGGCACTGTTGAGACCTCTAATTTACACCCAGAAAGGGTCACAAGCACGACTTGCAACCTGTTTTTCTTTTCTTTTTGGTTGGGTGGCCTCCTAATGCAGTAAGGATAGTGCAGCTATATTTGTAGTTTATCAGGTGTTGTATTGCATATCAGTCTTTTGCACTATCTCTTTATTGTGTCCCACTCAATCTCACAACATCACAAGCTTTGCTATTTTCCCTGGAGGCACTGCCTCCGTAGCCTCCAGAGCAGAGATGCAGAAGGCCGCACTCAGCGGCTCTTTGTGTCACCCGCGGGACCTCCCATTGTCGGAGTAGTTACTCCATGCCCCTGCCTCTGCAGCCTCCAGGGCAGAGATGCTGCAGGCCTTTCTTATCGGGGTGGCAGTTTGCTTCTGGGCCGCAGTCATGTAGTTTCCACTAATCATAGGAACTGCGCATTTGTGGACGACATAGACTTTGGGATGGTGGCAGACTGATTCCGTGCACCCCACAAGATATATTGTCCCTTAGACCAGCTAGTTCATATTGCGAACCATAATCCCCCCTAAACCTAGACGGGGACGAACAGTTCTGGCAACCACTGAAAATTACAAACCTGTTCCCTCAGGAACCGTGGTGACAGAGCTAGAACCTTTCACTCAAACTCTTGTGCTCGCTCTTGCTCAGAGATACATACAAAAAATACACGAAGAGACGTTTTCAATGTTTATTGAATGGAATTGATTCTTATATAGAAAGTATGTGCTGCAATGATCAATAGACAGAAGCAGACGAACGTTATAATAAGTGTCTGAAGAGAACAAAAAGTTCCACCATTGTGTTGAGACAATGTATCTATGCAAGCATATGAAATAATATAACAATCTGGTTTACTCCTACTATGCAAACCCTAACCTACGTGTCAAGGGTGCATTTGTATGTTCAGCCAAGAAACCCCTTACTGGATGATCCAACCCATAATCTAGTGGTTACAAATGTAGGACTCTGTCTTGGTCACGAACTGGACACCACTCAAGGAGATGTCTGTCAGCTGCTGGGCGATAGCTTCAGCATGGAGGGACCTTTCAAAGTCTGCAGAAGGGCCTACCCTCTCTATACCTGGAAACAGATCTTTATATATAGAAAAAGGTATCCTTGCCTTGGGCAGGTATTTTGATCAAGCTGTCATTGTTTGTATTCTACAGATAGCTGTTTCACCATTTGGACAGAAAAAACAAACACATTTGCATAAAGTGCATGTAGGCTATGTACACAATGCCAAGGCAATATGATAGTGTTCTTGCGAAGTTGATTTTTATAAGCAAGGTCAGTGTTTCCAGGAAACAAATCCACAGTGTCACAAATGCAAATGTGTGTCAGAAGTCGATGTGCAAAGTGAAGGCAACTTTAGGAAAGATACGGGCACTTGTAAAAATGGCAATGCTTCCTACCAGGCCAAACTGAGACTCATGACACTGCATGAGCTGCAGTCTGTCTGCAGTGCCTCCTGTTGTTAATCAAACTAGTTGCTCCACACCCCCGCCTCTCAGTAGACTCCCCATACAGTGCCGACTCCCAACTGCAGCACATCTTAGCGGGGAGAAATCTGCTTTTATGTAGTGAAGCCGCTCACAGCAGGCCATGCCTTGACAGCCCACATTCCGTAATGCGGTCTGTCCCACACCGTTGCAGGTAGGTTCCCAAGCAGCATTCTCTTTATAATTTCAGACACTGGTGTAGTCTCCTATTGTCTTTTGCTTTGGGGCATTAGAGTTCCTATTTAGTTGCTGTCATACAATTGATTTTAAACCAAACTTGTCTTCTGACCCCTAGAGCCTTGCAGAGGTCTGGCCATCTTAGAATCTGTCTCTCAGGCACCCCCGCTCAAACAATTCATGACGATCAGGAAGCGGGAAAAACATGATTTGTGCTGGCTTTGATACTTCTGATTGCCTGGGAAGGGCAGTTGACATCAGCCTTATGCTCCACAACCATTTGTGGTTGCTTTCCACAGAATGTTCTGGAGATGTGCAATCCTGTGATTGCTTATGTCCACATGCCCTGTCCTTCAACAGGTTATACAAGGCAAGTGTGAGGGGAACTGCTTTGTACAGACTGTAGCTTCACCATGGGATTATTACAGACCTCTGGCTCTACCACCTGTTCCATTACCGATAAATATTTTAATTTAGTAATCAGTGGGTTTGAGAAGTAGTATGACATGAAAAACATTACATGCAGGTGCCAATATTACTCATATTATTAATGGTTATATTCATACACATAAGAAAGGCAACTCTCCTGAAAAAATAGCCTTCTGATTTGAAAAATATTTTTTCATTGTTGGATGCAGAAATTACTGTTCTTCAGACAAATGATGTTTCTTAGTGTATCTGAATGTTGGTTCTGCCAGGCAACAATAACCTGTTATTTCAATAAATTAAACTCTGATTAGTCTTTCTTGATGGCGACTAACATCCTGCTTACCACATATTTGACCTCTTGCAATCATACAGTCTAATAATTGGGGTGCACAGTGTAAATGGCTTTAATGCAGCCTAATTTGAGATGTATGGGAGAGCCCTCAGTTGTGCCATTGAGATCAAAACCACTGTCAGACCACAGCCAGACCACGGCTGGAGGAAGACCCTTCTCCTACCCAGCAGCAAAGACCTGGAGCATCCTGCCTCTCCTCGTCAGGCAACCACCATCACTTCCTCAATTTAGGAAGGACCTCAAGACCTGGCTCTTCGACTGTACCACAGTGCCTTCAATGGATCAGCATTGCCCACCCTCCACCCATCACCTTGAGACCCTTACTCGTGAGTGGTGATGTTTTACAAGTCCCTTGATTGATTAATCGATATGGGATGTAATGTTGAATGTTGTGGAGTTGCCTTCGATTAGAGGATACTGCATTGGCCTGTTTTCTGTTTTGGCTGTTCATGCTGAGTACTTGCTCTATGAAAGTGCTCAGGTTTATGAGGGATTTGGCAAAAATACATTTTGTGGGTAAGAAAGAGCGTGTGTTGTGCTGGAAGAGTGATAAGCAGATGATGGAGCTTTAGGATAAAACTGTTTGACATTTTGTTTTAGACTTCTTTGACCAGATTTACTGAGTCAGTTTGCAAAAGTGGTTGCAAATTGCACACTGACTTTTTGCAAATAATCTCTGATTTTGAGAAGGGACCTATGGAGGTGGCGTTGCAAAATAGCCATTCGAAGGGTGTTGCAGAATGAATTGCCTCATATATACTAATTACTCAGATTCCGTGTTGGAGACCTGATCAGACGGCTGCATATAATGAACTTACTTAGTCTCTGACAGGTATAGTAGTTTGTATCTTTCAGACATGATCTGGATGCCTGCTTCTGTCTGCAGGACTTCATTCCATCTCCTCTCATCTCTCACCAGTGGAAGAAGATGCCTTGCAAAATAACCAGGTCTCCTATCCTCGGGACAGGACACAATACAGAAGTCCCACAACCTGGCACCTGAATAAGGGCATCTAGCCCAAAATGCATTTTGGGTGCAGGGAATACAGATGAAATGATTCAAGTTGAAGGATAACTTTTGAAATAAAAGTTACACTAATTTATTATACCTGGAAAGATTTTTTGCCTGATTAAGAACCCGGCGGATGGGGTACTCCGTCATAACGGTGATCCTGTCTCCCGAAATATAAATCTCACAGGATGTAATGAGATTTATATTTTGGCAGACGGGATATCTGTCACCATCGTGACGGAATAACCTGTCCACCGAGTTCTAAATCAAGGCCTTTGTGGATATAATAAACTCTCAATATTTTCAAGGTTTTGAACAATATATCAACTAAGGAGTTGTAAGAGTGAGGAATCTTATTCTGCAAGGGAGCAAAAAAGCTGTCTTTATAGTAGTTTGTGAGGAAGGTGACACAAACCACTCATTGGCGCTTGCAATTTTCTATATGAACAAGTAGTCATAGGACCAGTAGGATAATCCCACACATGCACACAATTAAAAGGGGATTACTCAATGATTGATGTTAAGGTTGGAAGTGCCTTTCGGGCTTCATTAATATTTCTCAAACCTGGGTTGTGCAATATGGAAACTTAATGGGTTGTGAATGAGAATAAAATGTGCAATATGGCTTGTGTTCCAATAACTTGCATCACAAATTGTCCTTTTGCAGGGTGTTGCAAGTCGACCTGCCTTATTAGCTACCCTTTTTAATTGTATGCCAAAACGGACGCCTTAAAGGGACAACTGACCTCTAACCCGCCATTTTTTTTCCCTAAATGGTAAACATTATTGTAAAGCTCCCTGGGTTCATTAAAGGGACAGTTGTTGCTTGGAAAAGGAAAATGTGTCATTTTGAAAAGGCATCTTCGATTTTCTATTGTGTTTATTGGATTTTATAGTGTACGAACGTATTTCATATTCTGTAATAACTTGTTGGACATTAAGTTATACAGGCAGATCTGCTCCTGCTTCTTGCAGTCTTAATTTTAACATATGCTGCCATTGTGGGAAATTGCATGTGATACGGGAATTTTCACAAAGTTGTTACTTTCTGAGTAGGGGTGGGCAAAGAATTCCGCTCTGCCCAGCGGAGTTCACAGAGTTTTACCCAGTCCGTGTGGAGTTCTGCAAAACTCCACAAAATGACGTGGAGCTGAGTTAGTTCTCTCGGGCGGCCTGCCAACGTTCAGTTGGCGAGCGCTTTTGGGAAAATAATCACACGCAATACCTCCTCCAGGCAAGAGTTCTCAACGTGGGCAGTTGCGACTGCTCGCAAGTCTGCCACTCGCACTGAGTAAGCTGCCGCTTGAGTAGAATGTCTACTTAAGCGGCTGAAAGCAGCAGCGGCCTCCTGCACGATGTCGAGTGCATTTGTGCTGATTTTACAGTGCGGGGCAAACTCCCAGCATTTAAAATGAGTGTGAGCAGCGCAATTTAATGCACTCCGCTGCTGGCGGAACTCCGTAGAGTGTGGCGGAGTTTTTGCGGAAGTTCGCAGAGTTCCTCGAAGTAGGACTCCATGAACCCCCGCCCAGGTCTATTTCTGAGGAGTCACAGGAGCTTGCATGGACATCCCCACATAATAACTCTTTCAATCCCTTTTGCCAACTCTACTCCAACGTAAAAATACATTTGGAAGTGAATTAATCAGTCTTGTACCATTTTTAAGTATTGTGTTTTTGATTCTACAATGCTTCTACTGTTTCAAATTTTCTTAAATGTGTTATGATTTTAAAAAAAGAACAAGTTAAGCAATGTGCATGTAAAAAAATGCGAATTCTAAATCTGCGACTAAAGATCTGTATTCTATGCCTTCAAATTAAATGTTATCGTCACACCTAAGCAGTATTTACGTGTGAAATGAACCGAATGGTTCTCACCATTTTTTTCCTGAGTATAACTAAAAGTGAATTTGGAGGTATAGTGTTTGCGATTTTGAAAATAATAGCCATTCTTGCTACACTTGAAACTATAAACAAATGGAATAAAATCGGTAACCAGAAGCGTGTTTGTAGAGTTCAGAAGCTTTTTGTCCCTGACATGCAACATTTGTATTGACTCTGCTTGTATTTCTTTCTGCAAAGAGCGGTACAGAATTCAGAGTGAACAATTTGAGGAACTTTGGCTGCTGCTGAAAGAGCTCCTTCTTCGTTTCGAAGAACATTTCCGAAAGCAAGGAAGCAGTGACTTCGCCTGCTCCTTCTCTGGCCAACTCCCACTGCAGGAGTACTTCGAATTAATTGATCAGCATTTTCAGGTAAGCAGTTTGACTCATAATGTTTAACGGTGCACAACTCAAGGCCCTGTCTTACAGCAAAGTGTCTGCTTTGTTAGGACTGGAGTACCACCATTCGCTGCTGTAATATCTCCTGCTCGAGCTGATGTTTGTTCCGTGAATCTAATCCTTCACACAGAGCACAATTTAAATGTTACACTAGGGGGCCCTGTTGGACTTGTGCTTACGCATTACTAGTGACACTCGCCCCTCTCCCGTGACCTTTCCTTAAACCCCCTCTGCTTCACTCAGGTCCTCTGCAATCTGCGTGCCATTGGGAATTTTTCTGCTGAGCGTTTTCCAAATGTATTTCATTTCACATTTTTATTGGGTGTTTTATCAGTATTCTCTGTGGCAGAGTTGTTCACCTTTTTAGAGAAGCATCAGCTTTGTTCTTTAAATACAGCGGTGCACTGGCGTCAGTGTGCTTTGTAAGGTCACAAGACCTATGGAGAAGATAAATGCTCTTCCCATATAATAGTCTCCCACTCTTTGGTCAAGGCACCACTAAGTGCAGGCAGTTATTTCAAGATAACGCACACGGTAGCGCTATATCAGCACTTTTCAAATATTCACATCAATCAATCAAGGGTTGGTAAATCGCAGCTACTCGCCCGCGAGGGTCTCAAGGCACTGGTGGGGCGGCCTGATGAGTGCTGTGGTCATCCAAAGAGCCAGGCCTTGAGGCCCTTCCTGAACTGGAGCAGTGTGGGGTTTTGCAAGAGGTGGAGGTCGTTCTAGGCCTTGGCTGCGAAGTAGGAGAAGGACTTTCCTCCCTTTCTGGTCTTGTAGATGCGTTGGACAGTGGCCAGAGAGCAGTCAGCTGATCAAAGGCGTCTATTGGGTGCGTGGAAGGAGAGGCGGCTGTTCAGGTATGCTGGTCCGATGTTGGGGAGGGCCTTGGATGCGTGAGTGAGGATTCACGTCATTTGGAAATTCATATGTAACCAGAAGAAGCAGGTCACAGCACGTGATGATAAATCCTAGTCTATCTCGCATCTAATATGAAGTAAGCTTCTCAACCAATGTTTTTTTTTTTTTCGTGAGACCCCCCTCGCTTTACACTTGTAGATTCCGGGTGCCTGTGAACAGTTTATCGGTGGATGTAAATCTGCTTGCGTAACATTTCTTTCACTAGCGTGCTCACTAAAAATGAAAAAGCGCAACCCCAAGATCCTTTCTTCCTAACCGTTCACTGCTTCACTTACGCCCTCCACCCTTCTCCTCCACACTTCCCCTCCCTCACTCTCCCCTTCTTTACTCCCATTTTTCCACTCTAGTTTTGTTCCTTCCCTCCTCTCTCTCACTCTCTCCTTCTTTATCCCTCGCTCCCTCCTTCCCCCTCTACTATTTTGCTCCCCTGTTAATTTAGCGACAGTATCTTTGTGTGCTGTAGGATTGTATTTGGATTGTGAGTGTAAAGACAGTGAAGGGATCATGATTTCAACAATAACCATACATGACAGGTAAATTGGTAGTGTTTAAGGAGATGTTCTTGGATTCGGGCTGAAAGGCCTGCACAAAAGGATAGCAGGCCCTCGGTGGGACTCCTGAGGATGAGTGCGCTGAACTGGCATGGAAACAATTCACCATTCTTCTAGGCTGCGCTGCGAGTCAGCCAGAGCCGTGTCTTGGCACCGCGCCTTCACAAACTGCCTCCAGTTTTTTTCGTTCTTGCTTTTTCTGGATTTTGATATTTTCCCCCTGGATCCTGTTCTGATATATGTCGATGACACATTCCTGTTGGACAGGACAGCTGTTGGCCGACTGTGCCAGCTGGCTGCGCACTCCCTGTGCATCAGGACACATAACCTTTCATTAAGGCCTTCAAGGCACAAATATGAACTTTTAGTCCTAAAAACGACAGGAACACCTGGGCAATCGAAAAAGCTTTCTTCAAAAGTGTGACACATTCGTTGTATCTCGTACTTCATTTTCAGTTAGCCAGTTAGATTTCTAATTGTACATTGGCGTTAGGGAACCTACTAATGTATTTCTTTTAAAAATCTAATGATAATTCTCGAGCTATTGCTACCCTTTTGTATGCCCTGAGCGTGGGACACCTGCTTGCAGGTTACCCTTTGTAGGACGGTGCTGTAGTCAATGAGGATTCTTTTTACATCTACACTCAAGAGACAACCAACCACCGTAGTCCGTGCTCTGGAATGAGGGAGGGGCTTACATTATTTTTGAGTTTGTGCCTAATTTCGTCAGACACACACTAACTTTTCAATGCTGAAGGCGTGGTAGTATTTTTTTGTTTTGCAGTAACATTGTAGTCCTAAGAAACCTTTTCCCAAAATGTTTACTCTTTTTCTGTTCCTAGTGTGGTGGGCCGCTCTATTAGCATATTCAAAATCTGCATGTGAATTGAATCTAGTCTTTAAAACATGAAAGATTATGTTACTTTTTTGTTTTTGCATATTGTCCTTCCATTTCCTTGTATACATTATATCATGAGTCTAGATCGATAATGTGGTCACATTAATTTGTCTACTAATTTAGCCCTACCTTCTCAATAATGTTATTTAGTCACCAGTGGCAGAAGTCAGAAGGTCATCTGTTCGCCCTCTGTACCAATTCTGGTGCTCCTCCCCCAGCGTATGAGTTTGTACTGATGCATGTTGATTCTGATGTGTTTCAGCTGAGCCAGTGCCGGCAGAAGCAGCCGGAATGTGCTTGTGCCGCACTGGTCTCTCACGGCCTCCAGTCGCGTAACAATACTTGAGGGTGCCCCCTGTAAAGCACATGGAAAGCACCTCCCCATGACCCAATCAGGAGCTCTCAGGCCAGCAGCCTGCCAACCATGTAGAGTGCTAAAGCGGACCACCTGGAGCTCAGCCTCCGCACTGCAGGGGATACAAGGGCTAATGTTTCGCTACTGACTGTCTCCTCTCCTGCCAGAAGGGCAGAAGTGCCTGCTGGCTGCTCCAAACTCAGTTTTCCTCACAGCCCGTCAGATTGCCACCAGCGAAGGTTTAGCTGTGAGAGAGGCGGGGGTTGCAGCATCGTGAACCCAGGGGGCAGGACTTTAAGTGGGATGAAAAAATTGGGGGGGTCTCTCAAAGGGGCATGGCCAATCTAATTAAGGGCGTTACTTAAAAACACGTAGCTAAAAATCTGTGCTTAGCATATAGTGTGCCGCCCAACTGGTATTTTGCTGCCTCCGCCATTGCATACAGATTTATGATACAACAAGTAACATTATACCTACAACAACTTAGGACTTTTGACTTTGTCTGTGGTTGTTAGTTGCATAAGGTAAATAAGCAGCAACTATGGCTTGTATGTAATTTTGAAAATGCTTCCACTTACAGCCCTGGTGACACCAAGGCAATATTGCTGTTCCTGAGTTTCAAAAAGAGAAGGGAAATCTCGAGAGAAAATGACTCTCTTAAGGATTTCCCTTCCCATAAACGCTCACCTCGAATGACGTCATGACGTAACTTCTCCACTAGTGAGAAGTGAGCCGTGTGAGCATGCGCACATCATGTGCCTGCTGTCACTGCAGTCTTGAAAAAAACAGACCGCCTGTGCCAGGGCACAAAAGAGAGCCCGAAAGAGACCCGTTAAAAAAAATGCTGGTGCTCAGACCTGGGAGACCCGGCCCATTTAAAGCCCTGCCAGGGGGCATGGTGGAAAATGGGAGGTTTTGACCAAGGGTGTCTTTTCCGATGAGAAGGTGGCCTGTAGTCTGGCCTGCGGCCCCATGGGATGTAGTTGAGTGGGAGCCAAAGTCAGAATCGAAGGCGGAGTCTGCCAAGATTGTAAGGGACATGTATACCTGAGATGAATCTGGTGGGCTCTGTAGGCGTGAACAGTTGTTTACCTGACTGCTTTGGTTATAGCCCAACCAGTCCTGAAGTCTGTGAACATTATATCTGTGGAGACTATATCTGTTTTATTAGTTTTGCTTAAGAGCAATTATCATTTTTCACAATTTTAATGTCAGAAAGACTGCGAGGTAGCGTTTACAACAGTCTATTGCTCACCACGGTGAGAACTACAAGCCTGGTTTTCTCTTCCAGGTAAAACCTCAAGTGCATTATAAAAACACCTAAATAGCAAGATAAAGGTTAAAACAAATGATAGAGTTAAGGCGGGTCAGTTTAAGGGCTTGTTTTCTAGCTTGTGCTTCAAGGAACTCTTTACATTCTGGTGAACGAGGAGAAAAATGTAGCAGACAAAGCTGGAGCACCACTATCGAGAAAGTGCACTGAAATGAAGAAGCAGCACAAAAATTGTGTTTATTCTTTTCGAAACTTATTCTCTCCACAATATTCGGTGCCAGTTGTTCAGAAAAATCTATTAGAATATTCCCTGCTCTTCTTCTCCCCCACCCCAAATCTCTCTTTTTCCAATATTTTTGGCTAAAAAATGGTCTTTTATATATAGAATCATCTCCTAATAAGGCCACAGAGAAAAAATATTTAGTCCATGAAATTCCCCTTGAAGTTAAAAAATAAGAGAAAAGTTTAAAAAATGATGGGTTATGAAAAAGAATAGAAGACGGGTCGAATTTCCTTGTGAAGAATCTGGTAGCTCTAGTGAAAATCTTAATAACAATTCTGATCATGAGTCTTCTCACCCTGAAGGATCTAGCATGTCTTCGTGATAGAAAGGTCTGTGGTGTCAACAGTTTTTGCAAGAACAAATGCTACAGAAGGCCCCACTTGCATTAATTTGAACCTGTTAGCAGTACTTTTTAAATACGCTAGAGGTTCTGAGGACCTGTTTGCTCAGATTTTTCAAGGTCATATGGCTCCATAATTAAGGCTCTGTGCCGAGCATTTAACTCATATAAATATAATGGGTGAGTCTTTTCTCATAATCCATTTTTGTTCTTTGTTCCCAGGAAAATGGGACCTTTGAATTGAGCAAATATTTTGAAATTATTATTTCCTCCATTAAAATCCCTTACTACAAAGGGGATTCATAACATGCTCTTCCCTGTGATTCATCTTATAGTAGAGTGATTGTTTTGGCCTAGTCTTGTGCCTGCTATTATTCTGGGGTACTCTGGGTATGATGTATTTCCAATAAATGTTTTTTCAAAAATCTCCATGCACAGGAAAAAGGTAATGGAAATGTGTGATTTGAATGCAGATGTTCCTGAGAAGCAAAATGAGATTTCTTTCAAAAGTCCATAGGTTGTTCAAAATTTAGCGTGCTCATCAGTGATGGAAATCTCTGGGTCTAACAGAAAGAAGAAATCCCTTGATCAAAAGAGACTGCCTCAGAAATTGAAGCCTAACCCTTTTTGGTCATGGCTCCCTGGGGCATTAAATGGTGATACATTTCAAGATCAAGAGCTTTATTCTATTTAAAGTAACTCTGATCTCTTGGAACACGGCTGGGTGGCATAATATAAAAATACATTTCTTGAGTTCTCAAAAGGCTTCAATAATCTGATCCAGGAAACCTGGGCTGTTACTGACTTTGAGGTGGCCTCCTATTCTGTTGTCCACTGCCCGAACTGATGCCAATCGTGGTCATACTAAAGGGTGCATTGCCAATCAAATTTGATTGTACTACTCATCATCGCTTGTTATCACAACTAACTTTTATCTCTGAGGATTGATTTTACGTTTCGTAGGAAATCTAAGGGTCATTCCCTACTTCTGTTTACTGTTTATTTTCCTCCAAGTTCCCAATATACTCCTATCCCTGTACATTTGAGTTTATAAATTCAGTAATGGTTAGAGAAAAGACATCTTGTGTCATAATAACCTTGGATTGTAATGCTAAGGTTTCTAATAAAGCAATACAAGATTACAGAATTCCAAAATTGGAAGTAAGTTGGAATATTCCTGATCCCCAATTTCCAGGTAATTGTAGGTCAGACAAACAAGCTTTATTTTCTTTTTGGGGAAGTGAAGCCCATTGGGGCTTTAAGTCTTAATGGAATAAAGGATCCCAATATTCCAACCAAGGCACCCCTGCTATGGCCCAAAGAGTTATTTGATTACCGATTATATGACAGTTACTTACCCAGTATTCTACTGTATTTTTGGGGATTAACAATATGATCATGCCCTTTTTCATACCATAATCACTCTTCTGACAAAAAATACCACTGACTGGTCAAGGGAAACTGGTGAGGGTTTAATTGTTATTCATACATAGAATGGAAGGCTATACTGGAATCCTTGAAACATTATGTTTTTTAATAATTTAGTCTCTTCTTTTTCTATTTCTTTGTCTGATCTACTACTAATGATCCAATGTTGCTATTTGAATCAATGACATTAGCTTTGTTACAACATATGACAGCTAATCGAATGAAAAACCCTGTTTTTAAACCCTCTTAACAGGAAATCGAAGACGCTCAGCTGTCAAAGGAAATTATTCCTTATTAACTGTAACAAGGTAATCCAATGTTATTTAAAGGGGCAATTTAGTAAATGATGTCACAGTTGGTTTTACATCCCAACCATACATCATCAAATAAGGGAACATTTCAGAACCATTATTGTTGGTTATTGCTGATGATGGAAGATTAAGGTAAGATAACAAGCTTTCTTCTTTTCACTGGATTTACAGTCTCCTTCATCACATTACATGGACTAAGATATTAACTTTTTCTTAAAATCCATACATTTAAAACTGTTAGGGCTGTTTATTCCTGGCAAGCCATGGCTGCACTCCAAGCTCCCCAAAAGATGTGAATAATATGTTGTATCATTCTCCTTGTGGTATTTATAGAGTGGCATTTTGTGATTAACAAAAGCTGCCTGATTGTCAACAAAGTCCGATATTTTCTCCTCTGGTATCCAGTGTCAATATAGGCAGCACTGTATGGTAGGGCCTGGTTGTTGGGCTACTGAATGAGGAGACACTCTGGACTGACAGAGAGCGTAATTGCCCAGAATAAGAACCAGAAAGCACTGCCCGGTTAGTGGCAAGACATGGGGTGCTTTTATACTCTCAGAGCTCTGTTGGACACCAGTCATAATCTGCAGAAATCTTCCATGCCCAGTGTCTGTCAACTGCTTTGGGACTGTGGGAGTCTGTCATTCCACATGTTTGACAAGGTTCTGTGTCTCTCGGTTTTGTGTCTCATACACCAAATAATAATAAAAATAATAATAATAATAATGCCACTTATAAAACGCCAGACAGAAAGATGCAGGGTGTTCCAAGATTCAATGCCAGAAAACTAAAGGAGCTGCCACCAAGGCACACTCTTCTCACTTTCGGAATACAGACCCTACAAGTTCCTGAATATTTAAGATTTCTTAGAGGAATGTAGGGTTTAATGAAAGGCTGTATGTACCGAGGTCTAGTGTTTGTCAGGGCTTTTATAGCAATAGCACACCCCCCTGAATGAGACCCTCTGCTTCATAGGAAGCTAGTATAACTTTGCCAGTGAGGGTTCCAAGGAGATGCATTTTGGGAGATTGAGTAGCAAATCCGCCGCTGCATTCAGTACTTGTTGGAGTCGCATTATATGGGACTGTGACACCCCCGGTACAATACATTACAATAGTCCAGCCTTGAAATAATCAATGCCGGACCATTGCCTTCCTTGCAGTTTCTGGGAGCAAATTCAGGATTGTTTTCAGGGTCTTAAGGATTCCAAAACACTTTCCAGCCAACGCTGTAATTTGACTGTCAAAGGACAGCTTCTGTTCAAACCAAATGCACAATTTTTTAACCTTGGACTTAGGGCTGGGTAGATGTCTCAGAGTTTCAGGCCACCAAGAGGTTGACCAGATGTTGGGTTGTTTGCCCAAGATCAAAACCTCTGTTTTGTCTGCATTCAACCATAGACAATTTTGCTCCATCCACCTGGTCTCTCCAAGACACTGTGGGGCCATACTAGGAGCAAATGAGACAAGAGCAGGTGCTGCAGTAAAGAAGTACATGAATGGAAAAAAGGGGTTAGGAGATTTAGCCCATATGTATATTTATGGCTTAACTTTTGCTGTAGCTTGATTACAAACAGGGCAGACACAGATGTGGTTGCTTCGATTTCAGTTAATTCGATTTCAGTTAATTCCATCAGCCATTACGCGTTTCGGTCGCCTCTACTGCCTTTGTCACATAATATGTACGCGTTGTGCAAAGCAATTTACGTGCGCCATTATGAACAACATAGAAGCAAGACTTTCATCTCCGCATTATTAGTCTTTTTGAAACAATTGTAATTCATTGTTCTAATTTATAACAATCCATCCATAAATCAATATTACATAATGCGACTCGTTTTTCAATATTCATCAACCAATTCATTTAAACATGGGAGAATGTGTACAACATACATTTCAATTCCATATACACACGCTCATATATATATATATATATGTATATATATATATTCACTGAAAAAACCATAGGTTTCACACCAGTTATAGTTAGGAATTAGCATTTAAAAAACCTATTAAATTCACTAAAAAAACCATAGGTTTCACATCAGTTATAGTTAGCTGGAAATTTTACTGACATAAAACCAATGAAATTCCACGTTATAGTTAGTTGGACTCACTATAACTTGCGCGCCTGCAATGCACTGCTGATGACGTCACATATTACATCACTCATGACATGGTCAGTGACAGCGGAGCGACTGGAGACACACAAGAGGACTGCAGCTAGTGTGGGGCAAGAACTGGCGTTTGATAAAGACATTACGTCGAAACGCGTCATGCCTTATGTTCTTTGGATTAAATACAGCCTCCAACAGTAACCCCCCTGAGTCTCTCCGTTCTTTGTGAGTAGAAAGAACCATGCCTTAACTTATCTGCACGCAGGTCCAGGACGTGCATTGGAGAGGCCCGCCTCGATCAAGTGGGAGGAGCAATCCGGACAGCTTCGGCATTTCATTGGTTTTCACGATGGTGATATGCTCCAACCCACCACACCCACCCGTGCACTTTGGCCGCTGGAAGCAGTTTGCGACTACGTGGAGGGGCCCCAGTCACTGCATTGAGGTTTCCCAGGCCAGCCCCAGGAGTGGAACTGTGTGGTGCGAGGCGTTAAGGGGACTGGGGAGGTGAAATTTGCTCCGAGTGTCCTGACAGCTGCAGCCTGAAACAGCGCTCCGAACCATAACCTGGTTTCACGCGGAGCACACTGCAGTTGGGAGCAGCACTTACCTGGAACACCGTGGCAGGGTATTCTGGGACTGGTAGTTCACTACATGGACTATTGGTGTTTTGGTGCATATGGCCCGACTAACCAGGACTTCCATTGAAGGCGGAGCGACTGGAGACACACAAGAGGACTGCAGCTAGTGTGGGGCAAGAACTGGCGTTTGATAAAGACATTACGTCGAAACGCGTCATGCCTTATGTTCTTTGGATTAAATACAGCCTCCAACAGTAACCCCCCTGAGTCTCTCCGTTCTTTGTGAGTAGAAAGAACCATGCCTATACATATATATATGTATATGAGCGTGTGTTTACGGAATTGAAATGTATGTTGTACACATTCTCCCATGTTTAAATGAATTGGTTGATGAATATTGAAAAACGAGTCGCATTAGGTTTTTTTAGTGAATTTAATAGGTTTTTTAAATGCTAATTCCTAACTATAACTGGTGTGAAACCTATGTTTTTTTCAGTGAATTTCTTTGGTTTTTTAAATGCTAATTGCTAACTATAACTGGTGTGAAACCTATGTTTTTTTCAGTGAATTTCAAACGTTTTTTAAATTCTAATTCCTAACTATAAGTCTCACTTTGTAAATAAGACTGTTAGCACTCTAGTTGTTCTTTAGAACACTCTGGTACATTCTGTCATTGGGCTACAGTTGGGCTACATCTAGCTGATATTTGGGCTACATTTGGATTTTTTGGTCTCTGGTGGCCATCTTTGGGCTACATTGGGGCTACATTTTGGCATATATATAGCCCAATGTAGCACAATATATATTTTTTCAAAGTTAATTTTCGTAAAAACCACTTAAGAATAGGGCTACCAGTCCCTACAATTTTTCCCAATTTTTTTTTTTTTTTTTTGCTTTGGAGCGCTCCCGGTGCGCTTCCCGGGGAGCGCCCCGAAAAGCGTACTTTTATAAAGCGCCCCGGGCACGCTCCGGGGAGCGTCCCGTAAGCGCCAATATCGCGAACGAAAACATGATCGTGACGTATCGCGTAGCCGCGTCCGCGTGATACGCACGGCGTAAGCGCACCCGAAAGTACTCGAGCGAATACGATCGCGCAACGTAAACATCCGACGCGCTTACGCTACGCGACCCGGAGCGCCCCCGGGCGCGCCCGGGGGCGCGTAGCGTAAGCGCGTCGGGTCATGTGACCTGAAAATAACACTTTTCATTGGTTCATAACAGTTTTAGTTTCATAATGATGAAGCCCCTGGTCTTGTGACCTGAAAATAACACTTCTCATTGGTTCAGGACAGTTTTTTTTCCAAATGATGAAAGACCCCACCTTTTTTCCTTATTCTGACTTTGTCCTTTGACTGAGGAAGACCTGTTTGTACATCTCTGTACCTTTTTGATCTTAATAATGGCTTCAGTAGCAGCAGCAGCTGGTGCATCTGCCCCACCACCACCACCACCACCACCACCACCAACAGGACCAGCTCCAGATTATATTGGTGGTCAAGAAGAGGAGGAGGAGGAAGAGGAAGAGGAGGAGGGGAGGAGAAGATGGCTGCCTGAAGAAAATACCCCATACAAACCCAAGCCACACATTGTATGGGAGTTTTTTTCAATCCCAGAGGGCAAGAAAAAAGTGAATGCGGCCAAGGTAACCTGCCTAATCTGCAATGAAGAACTCTCACGGGGCAAATTAAACAAAAAATATTCATTTGGTAACTATACCATGATTCGTCATATGACCCGAAAGCACCCAAACAACTACTCTCGTGCAGAGCTCAGGGAACTGGCCAGTAACCTCCCCAGTCGTCAAGGACTACCTCCCAAAGAAACCAACCCACTTCATCGGGACCAGAAACATCAGAGATGATGCCTTGTATTCAGCCAAGATTTGCTGATTTTAAAATCACTTGCTCTGCATGTGGCAAGCTTATCGCCTTTGGTGAAAAAAGCGTAAAGCTCATCGTCCTTGCAGGTGATAATCACAAGTGCCCCAAAAAGAAGTAATTTTTTGGGTTTTTTGTTTTTTTGCTCCAGTTGAGCCAGTTTCAATTACCTTTTTTCGTTTCTTCCCCTAAAAAAATACAAAAAAAATATAAAACTGTTTTGAAAAGCCAAAAAAAGTACAAAATGTTCAAAAAACACAAACAAATATAAAACAACAAAAAGAAGAAAAAAAAAGTTCTTTTTAGAACTACCTCCAATTTCTAAATAAAGGCTTCTTTTTTTTAAAAACTGTCATCTTTTTCCCTTATAGGACGCTCCCCGGGCCGCTCCCCGGTGCGCGTACCGGGCGCTTCCACCGCGCAAAACGGAAAAAAAAAATATTTTAAATGCCCCGCGGGGCCCTTTTATAGCCCCCACATCAAACCTAGGGGGTCAAGGGGGGGTCTACTCTGCCCCCTTATGGTCATTTCCCTCTTTGTTTTGGCCACCTCTCGTGTCTCGATCCTACCGAGACACAAGATGGCGGCCGCTCCAGACTGTTTCGAATGTTTACAGACACCCGAGAGCCAATCAGCTTTCCGTGCGCACCTCGCGTGGCGTGCCCGGTGCGCGTACCGGTGCACGTACCAGAGCGCGGCTATGGATATATATATTTTTTTTAACCTTAATTACTCAAAATCCACTGGAGCACATATCTTGAGACATAGCAAAGGCACATCGAGCTACCAGTCCCTACAATTTTGCCAAGTTTGGTGGAAATCCATTCAGCCGTTCGGGCTAAAAGTGAAATAGACCGCCCTATGGAAATTAACATGGGGAAAACGCGTTTTGGGACCCCCCTTTTATCTCGGCCCCCGCTTGACGAATCCCCCCCAAACTTTCAGGGAAGGACCGGAACGCCGCGAGGCCATTTTGAGGAAATTTTGAGGCAGATTCGTCAACCGGCGCCAAAGTTATTCCAAATAGAATTTTGAGATTTAACATTGAAAAAAATCCTAACTATAACTACCTACTGGCGACCGCCAGTAGGTAATATATATATATATATATATATATATATATATATATATATATATATATATATATATATATATAATATTTTTTTTACTGAAAAAAACCAAGAATTAAGGTGTCGTTAGAGTTAGGTATAAATGGCAGTTAAAACATAGCATTTAAAAATTAAAAAAACACGGACATTCACCAGGTATAGTTTACTGAGTTAACTAGAAATTGTGCCCCCCACCATGCCCAGTGTTGTCATCAATGAAGTAATTTCAGATGTTATCAGTGATATCATCAATCTCATCATTGAACGTCATGTGTGATGCAATCTGTGAGGTCCTAAGCAGATTTACTGTGAATATATCTAATTTTTTCATCTTAATTTCTCCCAAACTACTGAACGGATTTACATTAAATCAGAAATAGCACGCTTTCTGGATGCATATCTAGGTTTCTTCCAAATTTGGTGTAAATCTATTAATCAGTTTTGGCTGTAGTGCTGACTAAAATGTCTTATGGAAACTTCATGAGGAGATTTTGTTTTGGAACCCCCCCACCACCCACTTCTCGACTTCTGATTGACAGATCACCTCAAGACTTTCCAGGAAGGAGCTCAGGTAGATGAACTTTTTTTTGGCTAGTTTTGTGAACATTCATCAAATGGTGTCAAAATTATTAGCGAATAAAATGCTCTTCCTATGGAAAGTCTGACCCAACTATAACTACAGTAGCGACCACCACTGTGCCACTGTGTAATATATATATATATATATGTATATATATATATATATATATATATATATTCCCTGCTTGCCACTCGGGTAATCCGCCGCACAACCTGAACAGAGGGCGCTTTGGTCATGTGGACCACCCAAGTCGCGTCCAATTTTATCAAAAGATTTCCTTCCAAAGAAAGGTAATAAAGCCGTGTTTCAGGCCACAAAACTTTTTTCTATTTAATGGAGAACTTTTCCATCTGACATGTGGGGCGGCTATGGGGACCTGCTTTATCCCCAGCTATGCGAATTTGCATATGGGCTGGTGGGAGGAGCAGGTGGTCCGAATGCTGTACCCAGGGGAATGGCAGAAACACGTAATGCATTGGAGTCGTTTCATCAACGATTTATTCGTCATGTGGAAAGGCTCAGAAAGGGAAGCAAAGACCTTCATAAATATTTTGCAGGTGAACAATATCACTTTAAAATTCTCAAGCACTCTAAGTGCCAGTAAGTGTGAATTTTCTTGACTTTACGGTGTACATTAAGGATGTGAAACTTGAAACAAAACTTTTTCGTAAGCCCACAGCGGGCAATACGTGGCTCCACGCACCAAGCTTACATCCGCGCAATCTGGTAAAGAGTATCCCTTATGGGGAATGCTTGAGAACTATAAAAAACTGTAGTAACCAGGAGGAGCAAGAAAATGAACTGTCTTGTCTGAAGACCTGCTTTAAGGCGAGGGGTTAAACAGATGAATGCATAAATTCTGCTATAACTAAGGCCAAGAAAAGAACAAGAGAATCCATTCTGTTTGAGAAAAGTAAAACTAAGGTCAGATCAGAGTTGGAGAATGGTAACCAGTGTAGAATGATCACTACATTCAATAACCAAAAAAAGAATTTGAGGTAAATTTTAAGTAAACACTGGCACATCATTCACAATGATCCAGTATTAGGAAAACTAGTACAACGCAGAACCCAAATTACTTTTAGGCGAGCAAAATTACTGAAACAATCACTTGTTAAAAACATGCTGCCTACAGCCAAACCTCTGAAATCAGTAACAACATGGCTTAGCAGAAGAGATGGCTTCATTAAATGTGCAAAATGTAAAGCCTGTGTTCATGGGAAAAATACTAATGCATTCAAAACAGGGTTCACGGAAAGAGAAATGAAAATAAAGGGAGAGTTTACATGCAAGACCGATTTTGCTGTCTATGTGCTCTTGTGCCCATGTGGCCTGAGGTACGTAGGCAGCACAATCCTGCCAGTTCACAAATGCGTTCTGCAACACCTTTGCGCAATAGAAAATGGTGACAAAACTTACCCAGTGGCTCGCCACTTTGATCAGTATCACAATAAAAATATAGTAGGTTTAACCTATTTTGTAATTGATGCAATCCCACAAAGCATTTGTGGTGGTAATCGTGAAAGAAGTTTAGAAGGCTGGAGTCTAGCTACATAATAAAACTTCACACAAAGACCCCTTCAGGAATTAATATGGAACAAGATTTCCATACACATTTATGAATGTAATGAATATTATTGGCTGCTTCGAAATTCTTTTTTTAATTGTGAGGGTGAAAATGGAAAACAGTGTTTGATTATAGTATGTTCAGTGAGTGATTTTGCCCACTTGGGCTGAGTCGCAGAATGTTTTACAGTGATTAATTTGCAAGGTACGCCCACTGGGTCTTGGTGGTATTAAATTTGGCATATATGTGATAGAATTGCCTAAATGAAGGACATTTTATGGGATTACACAATGTATTCTGTTTTAATTACTAATGAAATTCAATTTTATGAGTGTAATATAACGTTCTTGCAGTAGAATATTTAAAAGAAATAAGAACCTCGTATTTCTCTCTACACTGACTATGAAAGGAATTGTAAAACTACTAGTCTGTTTTCCATTGCACTACTGTTGTAGTTCTCATGTGATGCGGCACGTCATGGTGTTTAAATACATGTTGAAAACTTTATTCAAATGTTGGTGAGCAAGCCTGCTGCGCAGGCGAAACGCGTCCGACAACAGCTGATGAATAAAAGTTTTGTGGCTTGAGACACGGCTTTGTTACCTTGCTTTGGAAGGAAATCTTTTGATGTGTATATATATACACACACATATATATATATATATATATATATATATATATATATATATATATATATATATATATATATATATATATCCAAGATATTCTCCTCCAGCAGAAGAAGAAGAGACCACAGGCGGGGACGTTTGGAGGCATTTATTCGGAGCACAAAAACGGCAAATGCATTTCGGCATACACAACAGCCTTCTTCAGTGCCTTGAGGTGTTCACAGGATGCGCGACACATTTCGCGGCTTCAAATACCCAGCTGCACCCTGTTGCGTGGTTGATAGCTCCGCCCCCATGGTGAGTCAGATTGTGGCAAGTTCAATAACGCCTACATGTCCCAGAATGCCAAGTTCAGGTAAGTTGAGAATGTTGGGGGAGGAAAAGGCATCACGAAGTTGAACACCCTCAATGTCAGTGTGCCTCCCAAAGTTCATACCTCCTCGGGTCCCCATGTCCGCATAACCCTCCAATCCTCCGGGCAAAATGAAGGCGGGGACATCGGGAATAGATTCCTCGTAGCCCGCCGCCCAGCTCCTCCCGAGATTGAAGGTGGGGTGCAGCGCAAATCCAGTACCCTGGAAAACAGCAGACCGTCGAAACAGAAGCCAACAACACCGCACCCGCTTTGCAATGCGGGGGTCTCTGACGCGTGAATGTTGGCGTTCACGCTGTAAATATCCAAGATATTCTCCTCCAGCAGAAGAAGAAGAGACCACAGGCGGGGACGTTTGGAGGCATTTATTCGGAGCACAAAAACGGCAAATGCATTTCGGCATACACAACAGCCTTCTTCAGTGCCTTGAGGTGTTCACAGGATGCGCGACACATTTCGCGGCTTCAAATACCCAGCTGCACCCTGTTGCGTGGTTGATAGCTCCGCCCCCATGGTGAGTCAGATTGTGGCAAGTTCAATAACGCCTACATGTCCCAGAATGCCAAGTTCAGGTAAGTTGAGAATGTTGGGGGAGGAAAAGGCATCACGAAGTTGAACACCCTCAATGTCAGTGTGCCTCCCAAAGTTCATACCTCCTCGGGTCCCCATGTCCGCATAACCCTCCAATCCTCCGGGCAAAATGAAGGCGGGGACATCGGGAATAGATTCCTCGTAGCCCGCCGCCCAGCTCCTCCCGAGATTGAAGGTGGGGTGCAGCGCAAATCCAGTACCCTGGAAAACAGCAGACCGTCGAAACAGAAGCCAACAACACCGCACCCGCTTTGCAATGCGGGGGTCTCTGACGCGTGAATGTTGGCGTTCACGCTGTAAATATCCAAGATATTCTCCTCCAGCAGAAGAAGAAGAGACCACAGGCGGGGACGTTTGGAGGCATTTATTCGGAGCACAAAAACGGCAAATGCATTTCGGCATACACAACAGCCTTCTTCAGTGCCTTGAGGTGTTCACAGGATGCGCGACACATTTCGCGGCTTCAAATACCCAGCTGCACCCTGTTGCGTGGTTGATAGCTCCGCCCCCATGGTGAGTCAGATTGTGGCAAGTTCAATAACGCCTACATGTCACAGAATGCCAAGTTCAGGTAAGTTGAGAATGTTGGGGGAGGAAAAGGCATCACGAAGTTCAACACCCTCAATGTCAGTGTGCCTCCCAAAGTTCATACCTCCTCGGGTCCTCATGTCCGCATAACCCTCCAATCCTCCGGGCAAAATGAAGGCGGGGACATCGGGAATAGATTCCTCGTAGCCCGCCGCCCAGCTCCTCCCGAGATTGAAGGTGGGGTGCAGCGCAAATCCAGTACCCTGGAAAACAGCAGACCGTCGAAACAGAAGCCAACAACACCGCACCCGCTTTGCAATGCGGGGGTCTCTGACGCGTGAATGTTGGCGTTCACGCTGTAAATATCCAAGATATTCTCCTCCAGCAGAAGAAGAAGAGACAACAGGCGGGGACGTTTGGAGGCATTTATTCGGAGCACAAAAACGGCAAATGCATTTCGGCATACACAACAGCCTTCTTCAGTGCCTTGAGGTGTTCACAGGATGCGCGACACATGTATGTGTATATATATATATATATATATATATATATATATATATATATATATATATATCCAAACAGCTTAGCGAAAATCATGCCGGCGCCTCTTCGTTTGTGGCGGGCCTCGACGGGGTTTCGCTTCGCCCCGTTTAATCCAAAAAATGTACCGTCTTTGCTCACAGACAGAGAGTCGAGGCCCAGATTAGCTTTTCAAGTGCTTTTATTCAGCAACACTAGCACTCAACGCGTTTCGCAGCCTCCGCCGCTTTCTCACGAAAAGGCTGAGAAAGCGGCGGAGGCTGCGAAACGCGTTGAGTGCTAGTGTTGCTGAATAAAAGCACTTGAAAAGCTAATCTGGGCCTCGACTCTCTGTCTGTGAGCAAAGACGGTAAATTTTTTGGATATATATATATATATATATATATATATATATATATATATATATATACATACATAAATGTATATATACATATTTGTGTGTAAATGTGTGTGTATGCATTTATATTGAAGGTATAGCTTGATCTGATTCTGTTTCCAGAACATAAAGCCGCCCCAATCATAGCAAACAGTACTTCCAGAAGGCTGCAAAGAATTACTTTTTTGGTGAGAGAGCCCAGTTCACTAAGGCCTTACCTGAGCGAAAACCTGAGCTACCGTAGCATTCAGAAGCTGAACTCATTAGAGGTGAGACTTTAATTAGGTAGGTTCAGAAAGACGTGCAAAGTACAGTAACATTGCATAGTAAGGATAGTCTTTTTAGATTGAACTATAGAAGAGATCAAGGGCCATGTTCCATTGACAGAGCAAGACGTAGAAGCCCTGACACAACATATTAAGCAACCAAATCAACTTTGAAAAAGAAAGGCTAATCAGTTTGAGACGTGTGTTTGCTTCCATTGGTAATCTGGAATTGGATACCTAGAATTAATCAGAGGTCACAAGAATACACATACTGCATTCCCCTTGGGGGCTGGGAGTGACTTAAAAGCAGAGGTACAGTTTTTTTCTGAGGTCCGTGATCCTGTAGGACAACACAGAGTTTGCAGTGTCGATAGCTTCTCAATCACTGAATAAATATGCAGGGATTAAGAGATCTGAGCCTACCAACAGTATTAGTTGAATTGGATGACACTGACCATCAAGAATTGGTAAATAAGTCAGTTGTCAAGAAAAGTGAAATGCTGGTGAATAGAGTTAGGCCCTACATCTTTCCTGAACGGCACCTTGTCACCCTGAGGCATTGGCAGGGTTTAAAAGTATTCAAGTCCATTAATTGGCATTTGGATGCAAGACTCCTTGTGGCTTCAAGTAAGATTCTGTGACAGTAATGGAGAGAAGATGTACATCTTTGCTGTTGCAGAAGCTCTTAGTGAATTAGTTTCATCCAAGGGTGTGCACCACTGCAGGAGCAAAGCACTAGGGTGGTTTTTGACTATCTTTATTTTATTTTATTTTATAAACTTGTATGGCGCAACAGCTACCCAAGAAGGGTTTCCCGGCGCCTGAGAACAGAGCGTCATTGATTGGAGAGTATAGCTGGGTCATTCAGGTTACTGATCGAACAACCAGGTTTTTATCGCTTTACGAAACTTGGAGAAACTTCCCTCTTTTCGTATGTGAAATGGAAGTGAGTTCCATATAGTGGGACCAAGGTGGGAAAAGGATCTTCCTCCCATCCTGGAAAGCTTGAATCTCGGCACGCAGAACTTTTCTGCTGATTGGGACCGTAAGTTTCTTGTAGGGATATAGGGATGTGCTAATGTCTGAAGATATTTCGGGGCAGTGCCTGATTTAATTTTAAACATGTAGTTTAAGGCCTTAAATCTGATGCGATTTTCCACCTTCAGCCAATGCAGTTCGCGTAGGTAAGGGGACACGCTGGTATTTTTAGGGATATGGCAGAGGAGTCGGGCAGCCGTATTTTGTACTAGCTGTAATCTTTTTATGACTGCTTTATTTGCCCCCAGATACAAGATGTTCCCGTAGTCAAGCCGAGATGTAATTAAGGCATTGACTACTGTTTTTTGCATGGGGACCGGCAGCATCCACAGAATCTTCCTGAGCCATTTGATAATAGTGAAGCAGAGACCCACTACTTTGCTTGCCTGTTGCTTCATGGACAAGGTATTGTCTAGGATTACTCCCAAATTTCTTGCATGGGGCACTGGTGTTGGAAGATCACCCATCTGTGTAGGCCAGTGTGATATATTCCAGAGCTCTGGATGTTTGCCCAGAAGAAGGATCTCCGTCTTGTCTCCATTTAATTTCAACTGGTTAGTTGACATCCAGTTGAAGATGTTCAGGAGACCATTTTTGAGTGAAGACGATGATGAAGATTGGGGTTCAGATAGTGAAAAGACAATTTGGGAGTCGTCTGCGTAAGTCATAAAAGTGAGTCCAGCTTTCTCCACTAAATCTGCCAGGGGTCTCAGATATAAATTGAAAAAGAGCGGGCTAAGAATGGAGCCCTGTGGAACCCCGTGAGGGGAGTTAAAATGTCCAGAGCTTGCAGTGGCAGAAGCTATTTGCATTGTACGTTGGCTCAGGAAGGATCTGATCCATTGCAGTGCCATTCCACCGATTCCATTTTTTTCAAGCGTGGTGAGTAATCTATTGTGCGACACAGTGTCAAAGGCTGCGCTTAAGTCGAGTAAAATAAGCGCAACCGTTTGACCGTCGTCGAGGAGTTTCTTGATGTTTTCAGAAATTCCTAACAGGGCAGTCTCTGTGGAGAAACCCGCTCGAAAGCCAGATTGAGTGGGGTGAAGGAGGGCATTATCAGAAAAAGGGTGAGGGCTGTGTGTACATGTCTTTCCAGACATTTGGAAAACGTGGAAGGAGTGATATAGGTCTATAATTGGCTAATTGTTCCGGGTCAGCGGTAGGTTTTTTCAATAGTGGGGACACTATGGCATGTTTCCATAGGGGAGGAACTGTGGCCAGCTCGAGTGATGAATTTAAGGTATCTGCAATGATTTCAAGGGCAGGTGTTTCAAGAAGTTTTATTATATTGACAGGGATAGGGTCATGTGGAGAACCTGATTTAATCGATTTCAAGAGGGAAGTAAGGGTATCGGTTGTAATAGGCGGCCACTTTTGTAGTGTTTGATTTATGGTAGGATTGTATTCCCAATTTTCCGTAGGGATGGTGTTACAGTTGTTCTTATCAATCTCAACGATTAATTTATCCACTTTATCTGAGAAAAAGTGGGCTAAGTCTTGACATTGCTTCTCACTGAGAGGGCGTGGTGGGGCTGTGATCTGCCCACCCGCAAGGTCTTTGACAGTGTTAAACAAAGTTTTAGCTTTGTTTGCAGCTCCTGTTATGGTTTCAGCTACATATGTGGCACGTGTTTTTTTACATGCGGTGTGATAAAGATTTCTAGCAGTATTATACCTGTTTTTTTTCATCAGGTTCAAAATCTTTGCGCCATGCTCTTTCAAGAGCCTTACACTTGTTTTTTTCCCCTTTCAGTGAGTCGTTGAACCATGGGGCAGGAGGGCGATGTACCTTGCCCTTGTGTTTAAGAGTGGGTAAACAGGATTCTACTGCATTGGTAAGCCATAATTGAGTGGCATTAGCAATGCTTTCCATAGTATTGTTCTTTTTAGGCGGATTTAAGCCAAGTGCAGAGTTCAGTTTGAAAATATCTATGGATTTCCAGTTTATTTTAGGCTGAGCCGATACCATCTTATGGTCTTTGGAGGTAGTCGGTGGTATGAGAGTAAACTTAATTAAAAAATGATCAGACCAACAGACCGGAGTGGAGTCTTTCCAGGTAAGTTGTGAAAGATTTGTAAGGATTGGATCTAATAAATGTCCTGCCTTGTGCGTAGGTCCCGAGTTTAGGAGATGGATGTTTAGTGCGATAAGATCTTCTAACAGATTTACACTAGTCGTATTTGATTTATCCTCTAAGTGCAGATTTAGGTCTCCAATAATGGAGACATTTTTAGACGCCAAGAGAAAAGGGGTGATGTAATTGGCCAAATCGGCAGCCCATTTAGTGCAGCTTCCAGGTGGCCGGTACATAAGGATGCCTGAAAATGTGAAGTTGGGATTCAAGCAGATTTTAAAGAATGCAGCTTCACACTCCGGGATTGTTAATGGCTCGAAGGTGCATGTATGTTTTTTGTTGTAAACAATGGCGATTCCGCCCCCTGTTTCACGGGTTCGATCCATCCTCAAGATCGCATAGTTGGGGGGAAGAGCCTGCATGCAACCATGTCTCTGTAAGAAATAGCGCGTTAGGTTTCTCATATACTAAAAGGTCGAAAATGTCTAACCTGTGCATAGGCAGGGATCGACAGTTAATACTGTAGAATAGGCAGTTTTCATTCTTATGTTTTAACAGTGAACTTTTAGATTATGGCCTTGTCTGGAACATTCTAGTTATAAAGTGAAAAGGAGTTCTTAAATGAGGGCCTTTCAGAACACTGCATCGAAGACTTGGTAGCTGGAACTTGCAACCCTCCCGGGTTCATAACTTGGGTCAATAGTGTTATTGACAGAGCTCCAGGACTGGACTGCGAACCTAAAGCAGCCCTGGCAATTTTCTCGGACTAGCCCCTGGAGAAGCACTGCCTGGTTTCGGGAGGCTGGAAACGCTTGCTTGCTGCTTTTTTTACTGGGTGCCGATATTCCAGTACCGTTGCAAAAACAGCCCCCAAGTATGAAACCGGCCCCCACCTCTTCAAACCCGCCCCCCACCCTTCCAGCCTCCCGGGGAAATGCCCAATGCCCAATACGGCCAGTCCTGCCCTGCAGAGCTCTTATATTAATGTCCATGATAGGTAAAGCGCTGTGATTTTTATTTCCAGAGTCCTTTCCTTGGGAGACCGGGTTATGCAGTGTTGTACTGTTGTAGAGTAATAATATGTAAAGGTCTGCAATATATTGACAAGTTTAATAAACAAATTTGACTTGACTTTTAAAGCCATTCTCCTGGATTAGCCCAAGTATTTAACTAACAAGCTAAACATTTCCAATGTGTTCATTGGTGCTACAAGATGCTACAATTCAGCGTATTTGGCAATATAATTTTGTTTAATGACTAAGTCGTACATTATAGCCTTTTAATCAGCATTCTAATGCCTCTGGGATTTCTCTGCCTCAGAACTCAAATTTGATCCATGTCTATTGTTGATTGGAAAACATACTTTTCAAGTTATATGTAACTTATTAATATTAGTTGAATTTTCTATGTTCCATGTTTGCTATTTGTTAATGTTTTTTAAGGTCATTTTTATCTCTTGGTACACTTCTCATGATATTTTTATTTCAGCATTTGATGTTGGTTACATCGTTTTGTACAGCACTCCATTTCCCTTCAGTACCACTTTATAACATGTACAAATAATTTAAAATGTCAATTTATGACCTAAATATTAATAAAATACTTTTTTAATCCTAAAAAAAGAGATTTTAAAAATGAGCACACTTGGGGCGGAGCAATGGCATGCTAACCATCTCCTGCACGATTACCAGTCTGGTATCTGATTACACTGTAGCATGGAAGCCGCTGCCTTGCACATCGTCTATGAAGCCCTCTTGACCACAGTTGAAGAGGACCTCTGCCTTCTGGTATTGCTGGACCTTTTAGCTGCCTTCGACACAATCAACTATCCCACTCTCATATGCATCCTGGAGTCACAAATGGGATTGCCCAGCAATGTTCTTCACTGGTTCTCCTCCTACCTTTCCAGTTGACACCATATTTGTTCACACAGGCACGTCCAGGTCACAAAAGATCCCAATAACCTGTTAAGTGCCACAGGGCTTCCTACGGTCTTCTGTCATCTTCAACCGATACATGAAGCCACTTGGTGTTCATCTCACAGATAACAGCATCAAGACTCACCAAGATGTCAACGATAAACACCTCTACTTAAAAAGTCTCTTCTGATTCATACATCCAATGCCTCATTCATGGCTTGCACATTATCGAGGCCTGAATATCCAGACTCTACCTGAAGCTCAATGCAGCCAAAACAGAATTCTTGTGATATGCAAAGAACAATAAGAAAGGTATAGTACAAACCAGGGCCAATGACATGAACCTTGATGGCTTTGAACCCCAAATTTCACTGAATGCCAGGTTACTTGGATTTACCCTGGACACCAACCTCACCCTAAGGGAACACATTGGCAAAAAATAATAGCATGGTACCCGCTCTCGTCAAAAGAAAGTCAACCCATTTTCTAGAGAAACTGACTTCATAATTACTGTTCAAGTTCTTGTACTCTGACATCTGGCTGGTGGTAATGGCCTACTCCATGGCCTCCCAGATTCCACATTTTTTGACATGTGTTTCCTGAGCACCAGGACTCACTCCTAGCTTGCACTCCTTTATATTTTCCTTAAATTATTGCCAATTTTTGCATATGAGAGAACCAAAAACTTGAAGGAATTACTCAAGTCAACTAACAAACAAGTACACACAAAATACACTGGCACACTACCATGCCACAACTGCGGCAATTGTTCCGCCATCATCAAAGGAAGTACCATCAATCACCCCACTAAGGGCACGTCTATAAACTTGAAAGTTTCAGGCACATGTGATTCCAGCAACGTCATTTACATGTTACGATGCCCATGTGGCTTATCCTATGTGGGGAAAACTCAAAGAAAAATAAAAACAAGGATTTTCGAACACAAAAGTAATATCAGACTAAAAAATCAGAAATCAAGTGTGGCAGTTCACTTCAACGAAGCGAATCATAATGTGAGCCAGTTGAAATTTTGCATCTTGGAAATGGTCGCAACCCTCCCAGGAAGAGACAATAATAACTACCTATTAAGGAGGGAGGTATTCTGGATCAATCACCTTTGCACAACACATCCAAAAGGAATAAATGAATGGATGGATTTAAATTGCTTTCTGTAAAACTTTGAACTTCTTTTGAACATTCCAGAGAACAGTCTTATTCTATAGACCGTTTCGACATGTTAACAATTGTTTTTGTTTATATTCATGTACAACCTGTTTATATTCATGTACAACCTGTTTCTCTAATTACCCATGAGAATGTCTGATGCATTATTCACACTCGCACACTTTCCGTGTAATATTCAAACCACACCCCCGCATAACCTCCCGCTTGAAAACGCCGGCCCACTTCGACACCACGTGACACAGAATACACCATAGAGTCAGGGAAACAGCGCGTAGAGAGCGACGAACGCCGAGTTAGCGAGGAGAGGAAACACGCATCAACGTCGGGTAAGGACACGGCTCCTTTGATATGTCTAATCAGTAGAAATAGATACTGATTACAACGACCGGGTTATCATTAAACTTTCTTTTTGATTCCACAGCTTGGAACACAAACTACAATCATTTTAAGGTTAGTACCGACATGCCGACACTTTCGTTTAAACCGGGCTGTAAGGTATCACAGTAGTACCGTTTTTTATGTACACCAGCTACCCCACAATAACTCACGGTTCATTTATGGTTTCTGAAGTATGACCAGTATTGAATTATCATGGATAATGTGTATTATTAAGGTTGTAAATTTATGGTATGTGTACTCATGAGGATATATTCATGTTTTCAGATAAAAGGAAATCCCCTGAAGAAGGGCGTTATCGCTTGAAATGCATTGGGTTTGATACATAAATTGAGTGAAAAATATGATACAGAAAATAAAATGTCATATGAAAAAAGAAACTTGCTAACTAATAACGTTTGAAAATGAAAATAAATTTTGCAAACAATCAAACAAAAACAATGGAGTAATCAGTTAAGGAAAATATAAAGGAGTGCAAGCTAGGAGTGAGTCCTGGTGCTCAGGAAACACATGTCAAAATTTGGTTTGAAACACCCTGAACACGCTCAGCAGGGTAACCTACCTTTGCACCACCGACCTATGTGAAATAATTTTACCTACTCACCGAAAACCGATCAAAACAGAGTGCGTTGGTCCACACCATTAACATTTGAGACCTCCCAGATTCCACACCAGCACCACTTAGGGGCATCCTACATGCTTTAGCACGTCTCATCCAGGGCCTGAAGAAATATGATCACATCACCCTCCTCATTGGCTCCAATTGCTGGCCCGTTAAATCTTCAAACCCAGCTGCATATTTGCAAAACTATAACGACAAGCACCCTTCTTATCTTGCAGAAAAGATCACAATCACTGGTGGATCTCAGCACACCTACAGGACACCATCACAGTGCATACTAAGAAGTGTTAAGAGGAAAAAACTAGACAACAGGCCGTTTCCATCTATAATCCCAGGATCTGAATTAACATCCTCCTATCCATCAGGACCGCCTAAATGCTGCTCCAATTTAAAAAAGAGTTGAAGACTCACCTCTTTAAAAAACATTACATCCAAATGCATTAACCATCCACAGCCCATCTTCCTATATTCTTATTCATTGACTTTATGTGTTCCTTTGATAAGCACAGAGCTAAACTCTCCTCAGCTAGGTTCAAATTATAGAATTGTCATACACATGCATATACGCATATAAGGTTTCACCATTTGCTAAGTTTTCCAGAGTCCACACAAACTCCTTTAAATGTCATTCTACTCATCACTAGCAGGTTCAGTGACGGCTCCACTGCTAAGGCGGAGGAGCGTCGCTCCACTGCTCTTTTGCAGTGAAACAAAGGGAAAATAAAATTATAATAACTTGTGTTATTATCATTTTATTTTCTCCTACTTACGTAGCTTTGCATGAGGGGGTGGGAGCTGGGGAGGAGTGGTAGTGCTAAGTGCTCAATGACTGCTTGGCCGGCCCTCTCGGGCCGCCCAAAGCTGTCTTGCGTACTTTGCATGTACTCTATGTAGACTGCATTGTAGCCTACGTGGAGAGCATGCCCAAGCCTCCAGTTAGCATCTGAGTTCAGAAACACGGCACTCAGACCAATCACAATTCTGCTAAAGCGCATTGTGAGGTAAGACTACGGAGGAGAGAGGCGGCGAGGAAGCAACGCAAAGGTAGAGTTTTTATTTTTATATACGCTTCCCCCTGTGCCCTCCCTTCCCCGCATCCTCCCTCCTATCTCTGAACCGTGCTGGCTGCCGCTGAGCAGGTTAACCAATTGAGCACATAAATTCAGATTGCCACACTATGCTATGGTCGCCCAGGAATGCAGGATTCATTTTAAACTTCAAATCAGTTGATCACCTATCAAATCCTGTTTCATAATTGTCAGACTAGGCAATGCAGCATTTTAGATTCACCATTTCCACAATATAAGGTTATGTCGTGCTATATGCCCAGATAAGGAACATAACCAACATATATTGTAATTTGTACAATCCAGTCTTCTTACATTTAAGAATAAGCTTTAATATGGGCATTTGCAGAGGACTTGATTCATGTGTTTTTATGCACACCTAATTTGGTGTGCAAAATACGCCATCTCCTGACATTAGTAATAGATCCCAATTCTTAAACTCTGTCCATGTACATTTAACATAACCTGCTCACTGCTCACTGAGTAGACAGTATGCATGAGTAAGGTGTGCAGATAAGGGGTATTCATGGAAATGTTGATCCACATGACTTTCCAGGAGTAGTCATGGGTATTTTTATGAATCATCAAAATGGTGGAAAGCTATTAAAATGTTAGAATCCCAATATGATGAGCACATTTCCACCTTTTGAAGTATTTTTGTGAATCAGTCCCTGTAGTCCTGAAGAAAAACATTATCCCAAGCGTAACAATCCACCTCTTCTACCATTCTGCCAATATACCCTTCTCACAAAATTTGAGTTCTGTAACGTCTGTGAACTATCCGCTACAGAGGTGCATGCTCCCAGCCCGATACATAATCTAACATAATTGCTCATATCTTGTAACACTGCCCCCTCTATTTTATGCATGTTAAAAAGAGCTCTGATGCCACGGGCATTTCATGGGCTACTTACAATTCCAGAAACAAGAAAGTAGTCAAAATACATGTGTTGCCAAGGAAATGTTCTCTTTTCGAATCATTTTTTTTCCTGTTTTGCACTCTTGATTGGACGCTTCATGAGTAGCTTTCCATTGATATTTTGAGCCCCTTCATTGTCGATACCCACGTGCTTGGAGTCCTTCTATAGGAACATTAATTAGATTGAATCACACCTCAGTGCC
This sequence comes from Lissotriton vulgaris, assembly GCF_964263255.1. Classification (NCBI taxonomy): domain Eukaryota; kingdom Metazoa; phylum Chordata; class Amphibia; order Caudata; family Salamandridae; genus Lissotriton; species Lissotriton vulgaris. The sequence goes on from NC_141691.1 coordinate 585,397,941, forward strand.
TAACCAGAAAGCATTGGGGCTTGCAGCCTGTCTCAGTCAACTTCATTTAATGAACTCTATCTTGAAGCTACTTATGTGGAGATGTATGGTTCAATATACATCGAAATCCAAAAGTAGATAACGTTTTGTTTTTTAGTCTCTAGCCTTGGAAATATTCCTGCAAGCTTCTTAGCAAGTAATTGTTCACCTTTTTTTTTCCTATGGGATGTTTGTCCATCTGGTACCGGGGGAAAATATGATAGCATTGATAAGGAATGTCCTTGTTCTTCAGATCATCCTCCAGATATAATATTTATCATAGTTTGCAACTGTGTGTGTTGGGGAGCTGGGGGCTTGGAGAGGATCTTTATCGGCGCCTCACAAAGCATAATCCTAGATTTGATTTTTTACGGATGGAATGTATTTTCAAATATTGACTTTATTCAAGCACATACTTTCCTAGTGAACCTGTCCTGGAAGTGGTTCGTGTCTCATTAATGTCAGTTTACTGGCCAGTATCATCATGATATTTCTCCTTGATGATCAGCCAACTTTTATCAAATATATAAATGTGTCTGTTCAGTGCTATAGAATGTGCGAGCTGCTTTGAGTGGAGCTGCCATAAAAATGTAAAGAAAGTAGAATGAAAAGTAATTTTTTACTGTTTTTTTCATTCCTACAGTAATTAGTAAATACAAACTGTCATGAAAAATAAATTATGAAAGATATTACGTATCCAGTTATTATTTTATAGCCATCTTCTGTTATTTACATTCATCCAAATAAAACGTTATTTGTAGTCTTTGGTAATATTGTAGTTACATTTTCCGAACACTTAAAAGCAGCAACGTTGCTAGCTGAAGTATTATTTGCTGGCCCTTTCGCCTGTTGTTGTTTACAACTGGACTAAATCAGCAGTAGACGTTTGTTTTCAGCCTAAACATTCACTCCACTGCCGCCAGTGAAATGATATTTGAGAAGCCGTACTACAAAACGGAATCAGATAGTTCCACAATAGCGTCGAACCAGTAAAATGCCGTTTGTATTCATATGAAGGCTCTGTGCGCAGAAACTGGTTATCAACTGCATTTTATCTAAACATTCTGACATCATTTGCACATCTGTTCTGAGAATCTGAGTAACTTCGAATCATTCATTCATGGCGTTTAAAGTAAATTTTATTCTATGCGATTTCTTCTTATCCAAACATTTCTCAAATAAACCAAGTCTACCACACCTTTTTTCACACTTTGTCATAACCCATAAGAGCTGCTGTATTAATGGACAATACACTTACCAAAGCATGTCTAAAAATACAGCTCATCTTAAGAGAACTAAAGTCCATTATTTGAACAAAACATATCTACTTATCCTCACAGTTGAGCGTCGTTTTTTTGGTTAGGTAAGCCCTTCCTATAATAAAGCGACACTTATAATATTTTTGCACAGGCCTGCCTCAAAGTCAAAGTTATGGCCTTGAAAAGGTCAGTTGACCAGTACTTAATTTGAGATGGTGGGATCCACTGGCACTCATTTTTGAGGACCAGCACTTATTTTTGTGCATCAGACATTTATGAGAGCCAGAGAGGGGAGCGAAAGAAGCAAACATTCTATTCTAGTCTAGTCTATTCTATTCACAGGGATTTCTAAAGCACATGGCTACCAAAAAAGGCTTCCCAGCGCTATATCAGCCAGATATCCTTAAATGAATCTATAACTAGAACAGAAAAGTTTTTAGCAATTTCCTGAAAGCTAGTTCCGGTGCGGTTTGTCTTAAAGTTCAGAGGGAGTGCATCCCACAGTTTAGGAGCTAAAAACGATGAAGGGCCTACCACCCTTCCTGGTTCTCTTTAGCCTTGGGACCGCAAAACTCTTGCAGAGTTATATGAAGTGTGAAAATTTTGAATGGGTACAGGACCACTTTTATGTATCTCTATGAGCCGTACTCAAAACAATCAATCAATCAAATTGTCTGTTTTTGATCTTCCAAGGACACATCCTAAAAGGTACACACAATAAAAACAAACTACATTATCGACATATATGTTAAAAAATGACAACCACATATTAAAAAAGAGAAGCAGGTCCTTGTACAAGCAAAACAGTTCGAAAAGATGGAGTTCCAAGTGCTTTGTGACTTGTAGGTTACAAACTACCACATTTTTAAACAGACAAACTCCTTTAGTTGTTTTACATTGAATAAAGTGACAAGAGCAAGAGAACTGATTTATCATTGAATAAAGTGGCAGTGCAAGAATTCTACATCCAGGAGCATCACCAAGATACCAAATGATTAAAAATTAACATCAGCAATAGACATTTAAAAATAATGCAGAGTCAATAATCGATAAAAGACAAAAAAATTAAATTATTTTGTCAAAAAAGCAGACTCCTTCTCTTAGCTAGAATACATTTCAGAAAAGTAGCAATAGCATGACAAACATTACAATCATTTAGTTGCAATAAGTAGACGAGAGCCGCTTTACACTTAGAGAATTTGTGTCTGCGGAATAGCGATATTAAAAACTTCCTAGTAAATGGCAGATAAAATAGCAACAGTGTCAGAAGAGTACTGGCCTAAAGGAAAACATACCATCCAGCGAAAAGACCCCAGCCTAAATCTTGCCAGCAGATTTCTTTCATAAATGTTGGTCACGTATAACAAATACGGAGCAATTGTCGGAGTCGCTTGAATAAGGCAATGATCTCTAACTGAGGGTTTGGTCACTTCCGTTAATTCCCTAGAGATTTGTTTGTGCTTGCAAAAACTATCCCAGGCCCAAGTGCCAAAAAACAGTTTTTAATATAGCCATGATGCCATGAAATGGCAAAACCACAGGCGCAAGTTAAACAATCTCTACTAAAAGCCCGGTTAATATCGGCTTCTGGGTTGGACCAGATTGAGCACTAAAGAGCCAAGGGGGCAGCATTAATGGTGTCTTGGACATTCTCCATGCCTAGCTCCAGATGAAGGGAGAAATGCGGAGATGAGGGAGGGACACCTAATAACCGGCGGCAGAATCTATTCTCCTCTATTTGCATTGCATGAGCATCCCTGCAACCCCAGATACCCATACCATATGTTAAGATCGGCAGGTATTTCCGGTTGTATATCTCTAGTACAGGAGCAATCGGCTTTTTACCGGTAGACATGGCAAGTGAGAAAGTTGTGCCTACAGCTTGAGTATATCGGGTTATTCTGTTTCATGTGAGCCACAAACAACCTTCATCAAACTCTAAGCCTAAATAGGAGAAAGAACTGACCATCTCTAGGGGTTTGACCTCAATATTTATGGTACAGGTTTTGGTATTTTTTGGGCCACATATCATTGTGAATGTTTTCTTAAAATTTAGCTCCAGGCCCAGGTCTTTCAAGAAGCTCACATAACTGACAATAAGTTTTTTAAGGCATTTGGCGGACCATGCCAGAAGAACTGCATCATCTGCATATAGCAGTGAGGGCACAGCCCTCTTCTCCACAACAGGAACGTCTGCCCCAACAGAAAACAATGTTTTCTCTAGGTTGTTCGTATAGAGAAGAAAGAGGATTGAGACAAGGACACAGCCTTGGCGTACCCCACTCTTAATGCTGAACGTCTCTGTCAGGGCCTGACTGTCCACAGCGGGCACCGGGAAATCCCCCTGTGCCCTGCAAGGGTGGGGCCGGTTTTGGGACCCTGGGGGCCGTTTTTGTTACAGGGCCGTGTTTGCAGCATAGCTGCAAAATCGGCCCTGTACCAAAATCGTCCGAAAACCGGGCCCGGCAAAGAGCTCAGAGGCATCTCCAAATCTCCTCCCCCTCCCAAGTGGGGAATGGGGGGGCCATGGGGCCGGCCGAGCACTTTGCCAGGGCCGGTTGTTGGTGCCAGTCCCGCCCTGGGCTCTGTGCATTTGCCAGCACTCCCAAAATTGACTGAGGCGATATGGTCATGGTGGAGGTGCCTTAAGAAAGCTAAGATAGCCCACAGCTTTGAGCGGGAGACATAGTTAAAGGTGCTTGACAGGCCCATAAAAACCAAATGAGTGGAAACACCCTTGACGTATTTATATTTTGCCACAATAAGGTGGAGATAAAGGCACTGTTTAATTGTCCTGAGCCCCTTTCTGTACCCATACTGGCTTGGAGCAAGTATACTGTTAGCATTAGTCCAGTCCAGTATGCGATCCAGAACGACTCTCCCAATGATTTTTACAGAAGAACCCAGAAAGGATATTGGGTGGTAGCATTTGACATCATGCATGTTTCCTTTTTTTAAAACAGGGACAATTATAGATGAACGCACAACCTTGGCACCCCCTGGCTGCACACAGTTGAAAACTGAAGTGAAGACTGGGGTCCAGAACACTGGGCCTTCCCTGAATATGTCAAGCAGAATGCCATCCGGACCCAGAGCCTTCTTACATCTACTGTCTATAATTGCTTTGTAAACTTCCTCCTCATTAAAAACAAGTTTTGAGCACATTTGGGTCGTCGGTGCTGGGACATTGTCATCCATGCAGTTGGTGGAATACAGCCCAACAAAGTGCACCAACCATACCTCAGCCAAAATATGGGCTGTTACTTTATCTGATGGTAATACAGGGGTTAAAACAGACGACACTGCTTTCCAAAAAGCTAGTGGGTCGTTAGATTGGCAGGCACGCACAATGGACTCCCATTTCTGCTCCTTCATGGCCGGCTTCCTTCTTTTAATAGCTTGCTGATATGTCTTTCTACTATTCCGGACCGCACTTCCGTCTCTGGGGATACCCAATACCTTGAAGTGCATCCTCCTAAGTACTGGCAGCCAATGAAGGCTTGCTAGGGCAGTTGTGGTGGCTTGACACTTGAGAATCTTCAGTAGTATCCATGCTGTGGTGTTCTGAATGACTGGAAGTCTTTTCAAAACAGACTTTGGGCTGCCTGGATACAAAGAATTCTCATAATCAAGTCTGGAGATGACTAAGCCTTGTAATATTAGTCTACGTGATGTCTCTGATAGCCATATAACCAATTTCCTAAGGGCTCTTAATCTGCCAAAACAGGTGGATGCTAATTTTTTTGAGCTTGTGTGTCAATTGTCAATTTATAATCAATCCAAAAGCCAAGGCTTTTGACTTCTGATTTCGGAGGAGCGTGTACACCGAAGGAGGAAGGCCAGTTAAGTTTCAACCATCTCGAATGTTTTTTTCCCACCACCAGCACCTCAGTTTTATCGCTGTTATGCTTAAGGTTGCTTGTAGCCATCCGCGCCATACCATGATTACAGCAAGCGTTAAGTGGAGTTGGAGGTATGTTTTTGCGCACACCCAGAGCCACATATTCCAAGACTTCCCAACAATGGTCCGAATTGGATACTGCTAGATGGGAGCAAGCATTATGCAAATCTGGAAATCATATGCAGGACTAGGTTACAAAGAACTTGGATGATTTAATTCGATTAAAAACAAGCAAAAATAATGCCACCTCGGTGGGATGGGGGACCCTTGGTTCTCACAGGAGTTAATTCATCTAAAAAAAGAATGTAAAAATTATTAAAGGAATTGTAGAGTTGCAGACCTACAAAGCATCTCTGAAAATGTATCATTGCGCCATTCAGAGAGCTCACATGAATGATCTTGCAGAGAGGATCAAGCAATCCCTTAACTCATCAAAAGAGATTTCTAATATAGTAAATTCCTTTCTAAACCATGACACTTCAGAAACCAGGCCCACCGTTTCAATAGAACAGTGTGAATCTCTTGCAAACCACTTTTTGGGGGGGAAAGTGTGGGACATTTATGGTGCTCTTTCAGGCTAAACAGACTATATGGATAATATAGACCGCAGATCAAGAACCAATAACAGTAAATCAGTACTCTCTACTTACCCACAACTTTCCAAAGAGGAGGTAATGTCTGTGGCAACTTCAGTGAAGTCATGCTCACTGCTTGGCCCTACTCCAATTGATATTCTATTGAGGGAGGTAATGTGATGCTCTCCTCACTGACTGATCTGTATAATCTTTCCTTGTAAAACTGTAGAATTCCGGAGGAATGGAAATATGCCATAATCCGTCCGCTACTAAAGAAGCCTAACATAGATCCTGAGTTGATAGGAAACTATAGACCCATCTCCATGCAGCCTGGACTCAGTAAAAGTCTAGAGAAAATAATCAATAGTTACCTTGCAGATGGCCTGGAAACCAAAAGCAGTCTTCATCCTACCCAGACAGGATTCTGTGCAGGCTGCAGCACAGAGACAGCTCTTTTAAAGGCCACGGAGGATCTCATAATTATCATGGACTAATGTGAATCAGTGGCACTGATCCTCCTAGACCTAAGTGCCGCCTTTGATACGGTTTCCTATTCCATTCTTCTTCATCAACTGGAAGAAGTAGACATTACAGGAAAGGCCCTAAGGTGGCTTGCTTCATCCCTGGATTAATGTAGCTTTCAGGTTAGCAAGCATGCCCTCATATTAAGCAGTGAACTACTGTCCTTGCCCTGAATACATCACAGAAATCAGTAGTGGCAGTGTACCATGTTTTGTGAGTTTATAGTGTGAACAGACCTTTTTCCCTGTCTGTAAGAGCACGGTGTACTGACCCTTCTTGTGTAAAAATCTGCTCTTATGTGATACCTAGAATCTTGCACTGGTATTCTGTGTGTGCTTGTATGTACAATGTGTATGTAGCATATTTATGGTAGTAGCACTCTGTATGTTGTATGAGTCTGTAAACAGAGGCTCATGGGCCATTTTTGGATGATCCTGATTTAGCATGGCAAGGAAGGAGGATGAGGGTAGCTTTTCCAGACAGTTAAAGTGTATTGACTGTATTCCTGTAGCTGGTGGGTGGAAACCCAGACACTGCAGTGAAGAAGATAGAGACAGGGGCTACCTTTAGAAATTCCATTAATTCCTTGTTAGCAAAGGTCTGCAGATCTGTTCTTTCTGAGCAACGCTATTTAATGGAAGGTACATGGGGAGCCTCTGGCCAGCACGTTCTGCTATTCAAGGTGAGGGAGTTTCTAGGCAGGGTTGGCTTTTTTTCTGTTTCTGCTTATTGCTTTAGGAAGTTGATGGAGACCATTGCTAAGAACACACACTGCATCGTGGCCATGTTTTTGATACTCCTGCTTGGGGTATGCCTCCTTGATACCTGCTGTGACAACCATGACTCTGTACACAGGCTGTGTCTCGAGAGCAGCTTGGGAACAGAATCAAACCAGTTCTGAACTCTTAGTGGACCCACATTCCGTCCTGGTAAATGTGTCTAAAGGTGGGATTCAAACCACCCCACTTTGTTCCAGCTGCAAGCCTTTCATGACCAAGGAAACGGAAGCTCCTTAGAGTACTCAGAGGACTGTCGTATATATGGACAGGTGACATCCATGACATCCAGCATCCCAGACGTGAGGCGAAATCATGGGAAGCCTGCATATTGCTGAAGAAGCTCAATATCCACCTAATCATCAAGAAGCCTGCCTGCTCAGAGAGTGAAAAAAAGAGTCTGGCCTTGCATGGTAGCAGGTGACCAGGAGGAGAAGCCAGGTGTGTTCTTGGGTGTGGGGCACCCAAAAGTAGCTGACTACTACTAGGTAAGGAAGCAAGCCCTGACCCAAAGTCTGCGGGTCCCATGTTCTACCACTGCAGTGCAGCTTAAAAAGTATGCACCAAGTTGCCGTTGTGTCGTTTGATGTTCCGGCCGGCAGCTGCTACCCAAAGTGCTCATCCAAGAGGAGCTGCAGCATTGGTCTCCAACGTTACAGCTACCAAAGATGAGTGTCTGCTTATTTCAACTTCCAGTACCGCGCAACTGCCAAAAAAGAGGGTCTGCCTGTACCAGCCCCAAGGGTTGCAACTGGCGGAGACAAATGCCTGCCTGTGTTGTCCCTTTTGGTGCGACCGCCAACAAGCATGCCAAGTGCATTGTTCAGTGCCTTTGATCCTGAAGGGGACTAGACTGCCATTCGTGGTCTCTTGCCCTAGCACCACAGCTCCTGAGTGTGAAAACACTGATATCACCAGCCAGTGCGTGAGACTCGCCAGCATCACAAGCAGGGTAATGCAGAACTCTGTATGCATGAACTTAGAGATGCTGAATGAATGAGCAAACGGAAACCATTGCTGCTAGCACTAACCTTTGCCAATATGGACTTGTTGGGCCAAAAGACAATGCAATTGATCTGCAGGCCAGTCTTTGGTGTAGTCACTGTACCTGTGCCTAGCCTATACCTCTACCCATATGTTTGCCTGAGACTCACAAGAAAGAAAGGGGGTTCAAGCAGGCTCCATTTGTATCGGAACCCTCTGTGGAATGTGTAGTATTTAGTAACATTATATGATAAAATTTGTTTCTTCTATGTGCAAGATTAGCACTGGACTAGACAATGCTTTTTGTGTCTGTTTTTGACTGTTGAATTCTGAGCTCTCTGTCCCCCACATTCACCCCCCGAGAAGCATGTGACTACTTGCCCCACTACCCTGACATTCAAATGCAGAAAGAGTTGAAATGTCCCCTGTTTACAGAACTTTAGTTGAACGGACCCCAAGGCACTAGTAACAAGTGACCTCAAACAGCACTGTTGGGGCACAGTTGCCTGTCTCTGCCCTGTTCTAACCCAAACACTCTAGCCCACTAATGTGGTCTGACAGGATCCCTGGTGTTTGATTGTTCATAGCCACAGGGTTACAGTTCCTGATGTGTAAAAGTCAGCTCAGACTTTCAGCATTCATGACCAGTTGGATAGTTTTATTTTTTCACATTTATGGGAAAGGTTGACTTCACTGTTTTTCTACACTTCCGTTATTCCAAATCTTCACTCTGCCTCTGTAGATATAGCGTACATGCCATTTGCCCACTGCCATGATCTATAGAGGGTAGATACGCCTCCCATTGGAAGGATGCAATATTCAGTTTAGGGAATGATTTCCTCACTTCTCTTGCATTCTAGACGGGCAGCTCGTATACTGATGATTCTCGATCCTGATTCCAACTTGAATAGCCATGCATTTTGGTTGATGTGCTTTATTATTTCCCAAGAGCAGTGTCCGTCTCAGTCGTGGGTGTCATCTTAGTGCTAAAGGTCAGGAAATGTACCTGTGGTACTTGAAATATCAAGAAGGTAAAAAGATAAGCAGAATAAAAAGATTTTCAAAGATTTTCCAATATGCAGATGGCATGGGATAGTGTAAATGAAGAGGAATGTCCTTTCCATTCCTTTTGTGTGGCTTCCTCGACTAACCTCATCCCTGGTCGCCACTGTGACCATCTTGGGCACTCTCAGACATCCAGTCAATTCAATTCAAAAATACTTTATTCGGTAGTTCGTTTGATAAGAACACCATAAAAGTTCATGAAGTACAGTTTACAAAATTAATCATATAATAAAATCACAATTTTAAAATGCTAAAAACAATTTAAAAAAGAATTAGTTTAAGAAGACAACTCAGTTAAAAAAGAGCAAAATGTGACATACAATTTATCATTCATCTGAGAACCTGAGGTTTTGTACGCCTTCTTAATGTCGCTCATGGTCAAGACAGTTCATAGGTTGCGACGGTGTTGAATACAAAATTTGAGAAAACGTACAGTTGCTTTGGCATATTTTTCATTTTCTAAATGTTGGAGTGCCAGGAATGCAGGGCGGCATTGGCGAAGCCCCCAAAATTTTAGGATGGGGAGTAACCAACGTCTACGGGGTTCTACAAAGAACTTGCAAAATAAAATAGTGTGTATGGTTGATTGTGTAGATACCAAATCACACGGACAACATGACCGTGTTGACGCCCAGTCATTTTGGATTGGGAAGGAAACTAACAAATGAAACATGTCAAACCTTAAGCGAGTTGACTGCATTTTTTCGTATTGGGTTAAACTAAAAGACAAATAGGGTTCCGATGCAAAGACAGTCTGCACTAGTATGGCTTGTTGTACAGATTGTTTGTGGATCACTGTTACTAAACGTAGCTGTCTCAGGTGTGCAAGACATTCCTTTTTTAGGTCCACCTTAGAAATTTCATTTATCCTAGACGGATAGTCAAAGTATTTCTTATAACCCAAGTCCTCTAGTGTTGCTTTGACAAAGGCTAGCCATTTGATTTTTTTACATTGGTCAAGGCTCAGAGTGTCTTCAATGATAGATCTCGTTAGATGGCATTGATCGGTGACCCATATTCTACGCCACAACATTACTGGCTGTAGTTTTATAATGTCTGTTATATAGTCTAATCCCAGTTCTGTGTGACATGCGTATGTGGAGCTACTCCTTGGGACCGCGAGTAGGTATCTTAAAAAGGAATTTTCAATCTTTTGAATAGCATCCACGTTTACAAAACCCCATAGTCCCGCCCCATATATTGCCGTAGATATGCATTTTGCGTTGTATATTTTTATCATTTCTTGTATTGGACGTTGGCCCAGCCTTTGTGAGAATGCTTTTAGTGAGACAATTTCCCTCAGAAAAGTAAGTTTCCTGGCATTGACCGCTGGGTTCCACTTGAACTTCTCATCTATTACTACCCCCAGGTATGGGTAGGTTGTTGTTCTATCTAGTGGTTCACCTTTTACAAACAACCTTCGATGTTTCCCGGTCCCCTTCCCGGCCTGCATGGTGTAAGTTTTCTTAGCGTTTAGTTTCAGGTTCAGAGTGGCCATAAAAGCACAATATCTGTCTAATGCACACTGGAGCTCATTTGGGGTTCTTGCTAAAATAACGGCATCGTCGGCATATAGCAATGCAGGTATTTGCCGACGCACTATTGTAGGTAGATCTTTACTGCCTCGAAGCATAGCTGCCTCCAAGCCGTTAGTATAGACAGTGAATAGAAAGGGGGCCAGCACACAGCCCTGTCTGACCCCCTTTTCCACCCTGAAACTTCCAGTAAGTTCCCCTTTGGCCACAAATCTTACCCTACCTGTGGTTCCTGTATACATTTCACGGAGGAAATCAACAATCTCGGGGTCAACACCCATTTTCAGCACTATATTCCATAATGCTGAGTGTGCGACACAATCAAACGCCGCTGATAAGTCGACGTAGACCATGTAAAGTGTGGACCCCTTAGCCTCCATGTATTTACCCGCTAGGAGGGAGAGATTAAGTGCTTGGTCCACTGTTCCTAGGCCTTCACGAAAGCCATATTGTATGTCTGATATTACTCCTTGGTCGGTTGCCCACTCCTGGAGTCGGTTGAGAAGGATCCGCCCTGCCATCTTCCCAAGTGAGTCCAGAAGGGAGATACGCCTGTAACAAGACGGGGTATTTCGATCCCCTTTCTTATAAATCGGGACCAATATCGATGACTTCCAGGAATCTAATAGTCCTACCTTTAGTGTGGCATTTAGAACATTGGTCAATATGGGGGACCAGAGGTCCGGTAGATGTTTAAAAACATCAGCTGGAACCCCATCTGGACCAGGGGCTTTACCGTTTTTTGAGTTTTTTAATGCCAGTTGGACCTCCTCATGGGAAAATTGTAAGTTTATTGGGTATATAACCTGTGTTAGGGGGACTGGGTGGTCAATATCTACCGAGGTGTCTTTACTAAAAACTTTCGAAAAATGGGTTACCCATTCATCTTCGCTTATAGCGACGTCGATGGAGGGTAATTCATTTTTATTTGTTAAAAACGGTGATCTTATTATGTGCCAGAACATTGCGCTATCCTTCAACTCTGTGCTTTTGCTGCGGCGATTCCATAAATCAGCTTTTAGTTCTTGTTTTCTTAACCTCATCACGACAGCATACTCTTTCCTTAATCTGCCAACCTCAGCTCTATCCCTCTTATCCCTGTTCAAGGCCTCTTTTAGTCTTGTGTGTGCCTTTGTACATGCCGAATTGAACCAACTGCTATTTTGGTTTGTTTCAGACTTTTGCTTACAGGTCCTAGTTAACTCTTTGTGTATATTTTTTAAGACGGCATTAAAACTGTTTATGACCTCCTTTGGTTGTAAATTAAGGTCAAGACAGTTCGTAATTTCGGCGCAGCAATGATTGACTATTTTATTAGTTGTAGCTTCCTTGTCAATTTTCCCCCATTTTAATGTATAACCGTTCAACGAGCCTACTGCAAGTTCTTGTTGGCCTAAAACGGCCATAATGTTGGTGGGTTTATGTGATCTATTTTCCACGAAGGATGCAATAATTGGAAAATGATCACTCAATGGGTTTTTTGCTACTTCAAACAGTTCAATATCTATCCCATTCAGGGGAGAAATTAGTATATAGTCTATCAGACTTATTAGTCCTCTTCCATTGAAAGTTGGCAAAAAGTGAGCAGGAGGATTTTTTTTTTCATTTAACAAACCTAACTCTAGTTCAGCCATGACCTCGTTCATTTTCTCTCCTTCAATGGAGTGTGTAAAATGGGTTATACCGATGCCCTCCTCATCGGTGATGCCACATTTGCTATTATTACTATTCCTGCATAGATGGAGATTAAAGTCTCCCCCCCAAATTATTGTGCATGAATTTTTTGCATATTTTATGGTTTGTTCTTGTAGAGCTGCTGCAATCTCAGTGAGGGTAGTTAGCAAATTGATTTGCGGCAGGTTATTATAAAAATTTACTAGTATGTACACTTTTTGTTTACTCCTTTTTAGAATTATGAGTTGGAAGTTATCTTTTATTATTAGGGGAACAATGTCCTCCATTTGTATGGTATTTAGAATGTAAGTGGCAAGGCCGCCGCTGTTTCTGCCCGAGGGAGATTTCCTTGCAGGGGACCAAAATGTTTTAAAGCCCACTATGTGTATGGGCGTAATGGCCCAAGTCTCCTGGAGACAGATGATAGCACTTGAGTTAAGTTGCATCAGAAAATTGGGATTGCTATGTTTATGTGCTAAGCCAGCGATATTCCAAAATGTAAAATGTAGTTTTGACCTTGTGTGAGTTGGGTCTATAGCAGTAACTAAATTGTCTACATAACCCAATGTGCCGGGACTAGTAGGAGCAGGTGATACATTCAAAGTGTCCTCATTTTCAGAGTGCCCCAATGAAATTGACATACATATACCCCCAGGTTGTAAGTTCACCCCTGATTCTAAGGTAGGTGCATCTTCCCAGTTGGTTGTGGGGGTAGTAAGTCAGTCGTTGCTGTCTAGCCCAGAAAATACATTATATCTGTTGTGAATAGGAATGTTATAGGAAGTAGTTGGCAGCTGAGCAGCTTGAGTCCATCGATTATCCCTGTAATCTTGATGAAGGGTAGTAGAAAGATAGGGATGAAGTGTTGGAGGCAAGCGAGTTTGGCTCTGGTGCCATTGTACTGATCCTGTGGGGTAAACAAACTTGGGATTTTGTTGAAAGAAGGGAGGCTTCATTTCTGACAGAAAGTGCCTTTCATAGGGAGGGTTCATAGGGTTAGGCGGTATACTTGAACTTGATGGAAGCAGGTGCCTATAAAAGTAACCCAAGGGAAGCAAGGTAGTATTGAATTCCCATGTAGAGGGTGGGGGGGCATTGGCAAGTGTCTTTTCTGCCCATTGAGGGTTTCTGAAGTTGAGTGTTACGCAGTCGCCCTCGAATTTTTTTCTCAAGGGGCCTATCCATCCCACTATCTGTACATGGGTGAGTTCCCCCGCACATTCCGCTGGGAAATTACAGTTTAACGAGAGCCAGTGAAGGATTTTATTTTTTAGAGATAGAACAGTTTCTGACTGTTCTTGCTTAAGTATAGGCACATTAACTAACACAAGTACAAAGGCTCCACTTTCTGGCGGTAAGGTGATCCGTGAAGGAATTTGCTTAGCTTTATATGGAAATTCAGAGGGGGTCTTGGGATAGAATGTTGTTGCCGTCATGTTACGAAATTGAGTGGGAATTTGTGACACGTGTTGCGAAACCGTTTGAGGTTTTATTGGGTGAGCACTACTAGTCGTTGGGGGGAGACTCGTAGCTGGTGCAGGGTGGGTTGCTGGTGTTGATTTATTAGCTATTGTTTTTGTTTTGTCTCAGCAGCTCCACCGGGTATGGCTTTTGGTTGAGGCAGCGCTGTTTTGCTTTCATTGGGTTTAACTTTTTGTGCTCCAGCCACGTTAAGGGGAGGGGCAGGGGGAGTGTTTTTATTTAAAGATACCAGTTCTTCGATTCTCTTCTCTAATCGAGCGAGCCTGGATTCGACTGGCGATATATAGATAATCAGAAGATCCCTGATTGGCTCAATCAGGTGATCACAGTCTATGGTATTGTCAGGCCTATCTCTATATGCGTGACTAGTATTTGTGTTAAGAGACTCTTTTTTTTTTTTTTTGAAAACCTTTATTGTGCATCAAATCAGAACAAATACGGGCCTACAACCTTCCGGCCGGCCACGATAACAGTTGAGCATCAATGCAACTTTACGGCGACACAGTGATATCTCTCGTTCTAGGCAAGCATTAAAGGGGTTACACTGTAATTACCATATCCCCATGTCACAGAATCAGTGAAGGTTAATTTTAAGGTTTTCATCGCAACAATTAAGATCAGGTCGTACTACTCCGCACGTATACAAGCTAGAAAAAGAAAACTAGGACCATGTAGGTGGGACTCAACAACAGACATCCTTATCAATCAGTGCGGCTAGCAACATGCAAGTTCCAACCAGAGGATGGCCACACAGTACGCACTCCCCAAGAGAGGATGCAGCATCCCAACTAACACCGCGCTACCACCCATCCCCCAGTCTGCCTAACATGGCCTAGAGAAGAGAAAGCAGATAATAACAAAAGGCACCATAGAAACAAACACGAACTAAAATGTACCCCCCCACCCTACACACATGCAGAGGCTACGGCCTACCCCCCCCCCCCCCTAGCAGAGTGTTTCATCTCCCCAAAAACCCGAAATGTAGTAAGAGAAGAGAAAAATGAGAAGAAGAAAGAAAAGAGAAAGGAAGAGAAAAAGAAATACAATTCACATAAGTCCGGAGGAGGGCCAATTAAGTATGTCCAATTCGATTAGCATAAGGTTCCCTGGCCGCCCTTACCCCGACCCCAGGACCAGTACAATACCAATATTCAAATCCCCGGCAGTCCATCAGCGTCCCAGCAGCAGAAGAGAGACAGTCCTGATCCAGGAGGGTGCTTCCTCAACCCTGTCCCCTACGGTGCGGTGCAACGGTGCAGTCCAACTGTACGACAGACCTCTTAGGAGGTGGAGACAAACAAAGGGACCACAGCTGGGTGAAGGAACGATCGCCAAAGTCCATCTCGGACGCAGTAGTGTGGTCCACAGTCGTGGCAGATGATCCATAGCAAGGCAACAGTTCACCAGAGGCTGCTAGTCCAAGCGGCAATGATCGCTTCAGGGTGGGATACGGAGGTCCGTCAGTAGCCCCCGAGGAGATCCTCAGGCGTAGCGTCTCGCAGCGACTCCCAAGCCGGGCCATCTCTCCAGAGAGTGTGCGTTCCTTCGGGGGTGTCCCCACCAGCATTCCAGCAATAACTGGGTCTCGCGACCGCAGCGGTCTAATGGCGACAATAGTGAGGGAGCCATAGATGGTAGCCGCAGGGTGTGGCGCAGCGTCCCGCATACAGACAGACTGGGGGGCATCAGGCAGTGTAGCGTCCACCCGAGCCCCAAATTCACAGGCCACAGCCCGCATGGCGAACCTGAGGTCGTATAGAGCGCTCAGAATGTCACCGAGATGCAAGGGCGCCTCAAAGGGCAGGGACGTTACCCCTTCCAAGTCTCTAGGGTGGCAAACGATAGGCAGACCCGCTGGTTGTTCATCCTCACTCTCTGCAAGCCCTCCTGCGTCCTGCCAGGTCGAGGCACGATGGAAGCGGTGTAAGGGCACAGAGGCAGCAAAATCCATCCCGTCGCAGTTGTGGAGTGGTTCGGGCCGACGCCCGCGTCCCACCAGCAGTCCTGGGCTTGCAACTGCAGAAGCCGAGAGCAGGCGGCAAGATGGCGCTCGCAGAAATCTCCGGGGAAACAATGTTGCGGGGGAGCCGTCTAGGGACCGAGGAGCAGATACCTTGTAGCTCCGATTGCAGCGGTGTCCAGGATCAGGAGTACCAGAGCCAAGTGCAGGGGTACAGGCGCTGCTGACAGGACTCCGCCGTCGGCTCCGTCCGAGCTGTAATGACCGCCGTCTCTTTGTACGGGGCCGGCCGTTTCCGCGAGACAAAGACCCGGGCTGTGCTGATCGGCGTCCGGAGGGGTGGAGGCGTCCCGGGGCTTCCACTGCCGGGATCAGGAAGAGAAACACATCGGCGTGACCGGGTTTGCCTCCCGGTTCCGCTGTCGTAGCTCAGTGCTCCAGTAAAAGGCAGGATAGCGCGGAAACAGGGAGGATGGCAACAGGGTCAGCGGAGCCGAGGAGTCAGGCGGCCATCGCGGTTGCGAGCTAGGCTCCTCCTGTTAATAGACTCTTGTTGTTGATGTGCGTCAGCCGACGTGGCTTTACCTTTTTGCCCTCTCGGGCATTTACGTTTCTTGCGAGTCGATGGCAAAGGTTGCATAGTAGATATAACTGGTTTTGAAAGTGCCCCCCCCTGTGTGTCCCCCGAAGCATTCTCATAGGTATCCTCAACTAGTTCAGGAGTTAAAGCCACATTGAGAAGGGGAGATCTTTCTAGATCACTGTCCAGCTCACAGTTGGTGCTAGTGTCCGATACTGATAGATTTACCTCATTTGATAAGGTGTGAGGAACGTCTATAATGTCATTGGTGTCTTCCACTCTCAAGGTACCGGCGTTACCTGGGGTTCTGGCAGATTTAATGCTTCCTAAAGAGGAGCGTTTTGCAAAGTTCAGGTCCCGGGATACTCTTCGTTGCAGTATTGAGATGCTAAGGTCGATGGCATCATTAGTGCGTGTAATAAAGCTGTCTATTGGACCTATCACTGCAGCCGCCCCAGCAGCAGTCTTACTCCTGCTGCCCCTTGTAGACATGTTTTAAAGAGTTATATGTTTTTTGTGGGAGGTAGCAGGAAATCTTTGTTGGCAACTGGACAGAACAAATGTCAATGTATGCTGCGAATCCACTATAAAATAGCTCTATGAAACAAGTCAAATAAATCCTACTTGTTGTGGAGGCGTAGGTGTTAGAGGGTAGGTCCGTCCCGTCCTCAGACGGCCCGCCCTGTGCCCGGGCTTAGCCCGGCGTCCCGCTCGCGTCCCGCGAGGGAGGGATTACGCAGCTTATATGCGCCTCCTGGTGCTTGCAGGCGGTAGGCGGAGACCGCGTGGGGTGCTGGGATTTGTAGTTTTCCTGCCCCGCTCTCCTCACTGCGGCAGCACTCCGGTTCTCGGGGGAGGCGTGCGGCGGGAGGCGGGACGGCTCCAGACAGGAGGGCAGCAGCAAACCAAACCCTACGCTTGTCAAGTTTTCAGCAAAGGGTCCAAGCCCACGTAGCAATCCAAAAAAGTAAGGTTCCCCCGCTCTGCAGAGGTTACGCAGCTTATATGCGCCTCCTGGCACTTGCAGGCGGTAGGCGGAGACCGCGTGGGGTGCTGGGATTTGTAGTTTTCCTGCCCCGCTCTCCTCACTGCGGCAGAACTCCGGTTCTCGGGGGAGGCGTGCGGCGGGAGGCGGGACGGCTCCAGACAGGAGGGCAGCAGCAACCCAACCCCTACGCTTGTCAAGTTTTCAGCAAAGGGTCCAAGCCCACGTAGCAATCCAAAAAAGTAAAGTTCCCACATCCAGTCATTCTAAGCGACCTAGGGCCATATGTATCAAGAAAACGATTTGCGAATCGGAATTAGCGATTATTACCGAATCGCTAATCCAGAATCGCAAATCGGGATGTATCAACGCAATCGCGAATGTTTAGCGATTCGGAGAAAATCGCTAAAAATTTGCGCGATGCAAAACAGCGATTTCTTAAAGGTGAAAAATCGCAATTTAGCGAGTTCGCAACCAGTATTTCGCTAAATAGCGCGATCGCAGCCCGAAAATCGCTAAATTGCGATGTTTCCACGCGAAAAATCGCAATTTTGCGATTTTCTGGAAACATCCAATCGCAATCCTGATGCATAATGATGACATCACCATCCAGGAAGTGAAAGATTACCCAAGGTGCTTCAGGACAGAGACAGAGAGTGTGAGAGTGTTATTTGGAAGTCAGGAGCAATGGCAGAAGGTGGAAACCAGGATGTCCCAGCAAGCCAGCAGGACCAGCAAGAAGGGGAAGCAGGCAGGAAGAGGAAACTAAAGTTTTCAGAGGCTGAACTGGAGACCCTCATCACCGAAATGGTGCCACACCATGAGGCACTATTTGGAAAGAGTTCCCACAAGGTACCAGAAGCAAGCAAAAAGAGGATTTGGGAGGGCATCCAAGCCAAAGTGAATGCCCTAGGAGACACCCACAGGACAGTGGATGTGTTGAGGAAGCGCTGGTATGACCTGAGACAGCGCTCCAAGGAGAAGTTGGCTGCCAGACTGGAGCAATCCCAGCTCACCGGTGGGGGAACCTCCCACATCCCTGACTCTACACCACTGGAGGAGCTGGTAGAGGCCACACTGCCTACACAGACTGTTGCGGGCGTGTCAGTGCTCGACAGCTCAGCACAACCTGCTGCAACACCAGGTAAGAAGCATGCCTCCCCACCCTGAACCACCCCCAGCAACCCCCTGCAGCAACCTAGGTATTAGGGGAACCACATGGCAGGCTAGAGCGATTACACAGGCACACACAGCAATGCATTATGGGAGTTGTAGTCACCATAGACTGTAATGTAGAAATCAGCTACAGATTTTTAACTAGTACAATTTTTCAGGTCTGGATAGGTGAATGACACAAGTAAAGGCAGGGAAGACTGTGAAAAATGTATTTGAACATCACATATTATGTAAAATCAAATTAACGTGTGCTGTTCTATCCACAGCACCTGCAAGTGGGAAGGCTACAGCCACTGCACCTGTGACAGGACCCCAAGCCTCTGGAGAAGGCAGCCATGGCAATGATTCAGATGGGGAGGACAGTCCTTTCATCCGGCCACAGGGACAAAGTAGGAGGAACGTCAGGCCATTGAGGATTATGGATGACGATGAAGATGAAAATGATAATGTGCAGTCTGATGCACCAGTACCCCAGCAACAGGAGTCCAGAGCAATGTCCAGAGGCAGGCGTAGACCCCGCACGGCCATCAGCTCCAATGTCCAACAGGAGGAATCGGTGTTCGCAGGCCTGGAGATGCACATGCTGCAGGTTCACCGGCTGCAAGCGAAGCACTTGAAGGCCATTCAGAGGGAGATCAGGGCAGGGAACAGAGGCATACGGGAGGAAATCAGGGGGGCTGTGCAGGAGCTAACTGCAGAGTTGAGAGAGGAACGCGCAGCCAGGCACAAAGAAATGGCCCGCATGGACCACTACACGTGTGCTATTAATCGCCTGGCTTCCTCCACCAATATGCTGGCAAGGCGTGCCATAGGGACACAGCGTGAATTCTCCCATGGTATCCAGGACATAGCCACTGTAGTGGTGAAGTCAACTGCCACCCTTGACGAGCTGCGTGCGCTGCGCACTGCTGGACCCGGGGTGCTTACCCCCAGTGAGGAGGACTCACAGTCGGTCCGGAGCTCTAACACACCACCACCCACTGTTGAGAGGCGCCGTAGTGGCCGGAGCACCAGGCCTGCCACACTACAATAGGGACTGTTGTCAAACGCAAATAACACACAGGGGAGTTATGGTGCCAGCAACAGTGTAGCACTTGCTGCACTAATGACTGATTGAGTAGCACTGTGATGGAAACATGTGCTTTTGTTATGGAGACTTCATCCATGTTTGTTTTGGATGTGTCACATTGTTGCAATTGGGTAGTAAACACGTTTGCAAATCAAGAAGTTGTCAGTGTATAATTTTCACTCACCTAGAAGTAGTTTCGCATGATCTCATCACGCCTCTGTCGGCCAG
Organism: Lissotriton vulgaris; assembly: GCF_964263255.1. NCBI lineage: Eukaryota > Metazoa > Chordata > Amphibia > Caudata > Salamandridae > Lissotriton > Lissotriton vulgaris. The sequence continues at coordinate 585,417,730 of NC_141691.1, forward strand.
CTGCAGCAGCAGCTACGCCAGCTTCCATGTGTATGGGTCCAGGTCCCTCCACGTCAGAGGCGTCGGAGTCAGTCAACTCCATAGTTGTCCCTTTCCTGGTTGCAATGTTGTGGAGCATGGCACAAGCTACAACAATTTTGCAGGACGTCTCAGGGCTGTATTGGAGGGCTCCTCCACTCTTGTGTATGCATCTGAATCTGCTCTTGAGAATCCCAAATGTTCTCTCGATGGTGCCTCTTGTGGAAATGTGTGCCCGGTTGTAGCGCCGCTGCCCAGCAGTGGCAGGATTCAGGTAGGGTGTCAGGATGAAATCCCGGACTACATAGGCACTGTCCCCTGTGGATGGGAATGTGTAAAGGTCAGTCACTGTGATGCACATGCTGGCCATGTGAAATGTGGGCTGACATTGTGTGTGCTGTTACCTAGTAGGTATCCCTCTCCAAATTCCCCTCTTGAGAGTCTACGGTATAGCCCACTGTGTCGGAATATGAAGGCGTCATGTGTGCTTCCAGGGTACTTTGCCACTATATCGGTGATAATGTTTTTGGCATCACACACCATCTGAATGTTCAGTGAGTGGTAGCATTTCCTGTTCCGGAATACATACTCAATGTTGGAGGGGGGTGAAATGGCTACATGAGTTCCGTCTATACATCCTATGACGTGGGGAAATTGGGCAATTTTTGTAAAATTCTTGCTTGGTCTGTGCTAGTTCCTGTGGGGTGCTGGGGAAGTGTATGTGATGTTGCATCCTATGTGTCATGGCGTCGAGGAACGCATGGAAAAAGCGCGACAGGGCACTCTGTGACACCCCTCCTGCAGAGGCTATGACCCCCTGGAAACTACCTGAAGCCAGCAGGTGTAGTAAACAGAGGACCTGGATGTGAGTGGGTATGGCTTGTGTCCTGCGGGTGGGGTGTTCTAGGTGGGGCCTGAGTTCCTCTATCAAATCAAGTATGCTGTCTTCCTCCAGTCTGTAATGAGTGTAGATATCCTCCTCAGTGCGTTGAAAGATGGTGGTGCGTAACCGGAATATCCTCTCCTGCCGTCTCCTCCTCTGCGCCAGGGCTCTCATTCTTCGCCTCCTCACTATCATGTACAGGCCGGACATTGTGGTAGGGAGTGTGTTGCATTCTGGGCTGCAATTTATAGTTTGCACCTGGTTACCACCTGCTCCCACTTGATGGTAACTGCGATTCCTTAATTAACGATTTTGAGAATTTCGCTATTTACGATTGTTTGATACATTCCATTGCGATTTCTGAGTTGCGATTTCCACTTTAGCGATTTTCGCAATCAGGTTTCATCGCTAGTTTGGAAATCGATATTGTAATCGCTATTTAGCATTGTCGCTACGCTTGGGAATCGCTAATTTGCGATTCCTTATTTTGCATGCATTTTTGGCTTCATACATTGCGATTAGCGATTTTTGAGTCGCAAACGCTACTTTTTAGCGATTCACAGCGTTTGCGACTCATTTTCCCTTCATACATATGCCCCCTAGTGCTTGCTGCCTTGCGCTGCCTCAAAAGTCTTGTAGCTCTCTGCCTATGCTAGTCTGTATCGTCATCTTGTCTTCTACGGCAACTGTGTTAACTCAGGTTTGATGAGCTTCTCTGGTGGTGTCAGATCCATTGGGCTGCTCAAGCAGACATCCCGAGCTCTGTAAATAATAATTTTCTTCCGAAAACATCCATCTTAGATCCTCCTGATCTTGTTTGCTTCCAGCACATTACTTGGCTGTGTTTTGTTTTAGTTGTGTTCGGTATTAATTTGTGTAACACGTAAATAGAACCAGTGCAAGCTACAAAGTACAAGATAGATATGTGATAGAGAGAGAGCTGCATACAATGAATCATTCAAGTATCTTGCCTGAAGAGGTGTGTGTTTAGATGTTTACAAAACTAGCTGGTGTTTGACTCGTGGTGAAGGGGCGAATAAGGATAGTTTCAGAGGGGAAGAGCTATGATAGTGCAATGACTTGCCCCTAAACTGTACGGAGGTCGAGGATTGACTTCTGGTAAGACAGGTTTGTCTGAATAAGCTCATTTGGATCAGTGCAGCGAGTGAACCTTCCTTACACTTATCTCAGCACAATCTTTTTTTTATGTATCAGGTATATATCCTTGGTGTGGCATTGATGCCACATGTATGAAAATTGGCAGGTATGCTTGTCTCCTTCTTTTCGCGAAACACTCAGTTGCTTTTGATATGGCCTGACAGTTGCTATTGGCTAATATTCTAATATATTTACTATTTGCATGCATTTTGGAGGCAGCGTTCTAAAGTAGTTTTCCTGCTATTTAAAGGAGGCCCTTGCTGTTATGCAAAGGTTACCTCCTGATCCGACCTACTGCCCATGTCTTTTGGGGCCCCAGTTGTCGACCCATCACTCCTGCCCTCGATGGGGTATGTTTTTTTACCTTATGTATCACTGTATTGCGGTCCATGGCACCTGGTTTTAGCATCTCCGTCTACCCAAACGCAGCCATCACCCAATACCTTTGCCATTCTCTTGGAACCATCAAAGGCTTTCCGTAACTAATTCCTGCTAAGACTGAGTTCTGCCTTATTTGCTCACATACCATATTTTCTATTGTACAGAGCTGGGTCTCAGCTCTATCAACCATGTGTTTCTCTTGTTAAATGGTATCTCCAGTTAAACTCTTTGTTTGTTCTAGATTCTAATCTTAACTTGAAAAGTTTCATCTATGCCTTTTCCAAGTCTTACTTTTAAAAAAAATTAATTTACTCAAAAACCTTAAGGCTCTGATAACGAGCTGCAAATAGAACAATTGATGGACAGAATGCAGAACAATATCATACATTCACCCCAGTACAGAGTTCTGGGCCTAAATCCATCGTTTTTTTGCTCACCATGCTATTCCAGTTTTGTCCCAGCCATATGGAAATCAGTTTTGACCCTGCACCCAACGGGAACAGTTCAGCCCGAACTGCCAGGCCAGGTCCTCCTTGGACTGGAAACAAGCATCCTAGGACCGGTTTCGGGCTTTCACTCCTCATCAGCCAGGATAGCTTGACTCCAGTGGCATGGAAAGCACTTGACCCACGTCTGGGCATAACCGTCCCACAAATGTTTCTTTTGCTGATAATTAGCTGGGCAGAGTGGAATTCCCATGTGGAATTCCTCTCTGCCCAATCATGACTGGCCCGGTGTTCCTGCACCTTGTTCTCCCGGATTTGGGAACACTAGATCCAATTTTACCTGCCGGAAATTTCACTCAGTAAAATCTTTTGAGGCTTTAACTGCAACAGCATCCATGTCTCTTGCCCTCTCCCTACCCAAACTCTTCCTAAGGGAAGGGAGGCATACATTGCCCCTCCTACCTTGGCACCTCTCCCCTTTTCCCCCTTTTCCACCCATTCCTTCAAGCCCCAGTAAAGAATATTGGGCTGAATTCTACAAAGTAATTCTGTGCTCAAACAGTTCTCCCTCATTTTCAGCGGTATAATGCATAATTGTGCAATAGCGGTGGGGTGTTACTGCATGATACCAGCAATTGCAGGTGTGATGTTTGCCCCCGATCAGAACCGTGCAACCTGTATTTGGCGACTAAGTGTCGGGACTGGCTGCAGCGCAAGTATAGAGTACGCCACTAACCTTTGTTCAGATGACCGGCAGAAACGACTTCTGATGATAAGCCCCCCAGTCCCACCGAGACACGACTCCAACAGCGAATTTACAGACTCTCTGTATGAATACGTGCCCAGGCGGGAAAAGGGGAAGTGGATAAAACAATAAACAGGCGGTGATTGTTCTCTGTGGGTCCCTCTTTGTTCTGGCCAGCGGACTGCGAAAGATCGGAAGGAGCGTCCACCCTGTGTATAGGAGGGACAAACAGAAGGTTTAAATCAATCCTTTTGAGTGATAGCCATCGTAAAGCCCAGAACCCTCTTCTGCCACTCACCAGAAGTTCACACCACCCAAACCAGGAATTGCGGCAATAGGGCACTTTTGCAGACAAGACCGGCGTGGCGAAAGTACTCAGTCTTTGGAAGGAATGCTGGTGTCTAATTCCCCATGAAACAAGACATCAATGCCGCTAGAAACAGAGTTACAGGAGCATAAAATCCTCAGAAAGCAACTTCGGTTGTTTGTTTGCACAAGCCAGTCACTGTCACTGTTCGGATGCTCCTTTCTTTACGAGACCAAAAACAAACAATATATTCGAGTCGATGTCCCCCTGCAGTTCACAACACAGTCCTGGGATAACGAGGGACTCGACTCGCACCAAACGCGTCTCTTGCTAGATGCGAAAGAAATGTCGGAGAGCGCGTCTTTAACTGCAGACGCGTTCTCAAACAAATACCTTTGTTTCCGCGTGTATGCCAGTTAAACGCCAAAGCGCGTTTTAAAAGACATCGCGGTTCCTGACTAACTAATTACAAAAATAGAACACGACATACACAACGGAGGCGAGCCCGCACTCCGGTCGCTACAGTACTTATCGCTCTTCGCGATTCACAGGATCCAGGACACGAAGTTCAGAACGGGTTCCATACACGTGGGCTTCTATCTTCCAGCTGAATTCTGGCGGGGATCACCATCCGCCATTCCCAAACAATCCTGGTCGATTGACAAGCACCTTCCTCTTGGGAGGGAGGTGCTTATATAAGAACTGCCCTGTAACTCCGCTTGGCAGCCCCCTTGCATGCTGGTAGTTGTAGTGCTTCCGGCCAGTCTCGTTCACACCACACGGAACACACAAGTGGCGGGGCACCCTGGGATGAAACGGCACCCGCCACCTCGACCATGAAACCGCTACACTAAGTGCCTGCTTCATGATTTTGGAATTGGACTGCTGAAGTATCAGTGTTAAAAGAATTACCTCCTCCACACTGGTGATAGCTTGTCTGCTGCAATTCCTCACTGCTGCCTTGTTAACTTCTGTTTTTCACCTGTAGCAGCTCTTGTCTGCCTGGTTAGGGCTACATGGATGAAACATTTGGGGAGCAATTAGCTACCCCACTTTATCAACCCACAATGACTTTTGTCTTGGAACTCTGTACTTAGATCCTGCTCTTCTGACTGGAGCTCATAAGACCAACTTGTTTTTTGCTGCCTCCTCCCAGATTGAATGTTGGTATTGTAGGAGTACTTTTCCAATGCCCACATTTGAAAGTACCGCCCAACATGAGGGATTCTTGAAGGTATCTGCTTTTGAAAAAACCCCTGATGAATACTGCACGTGCATCAGGGATAATTATCATATTTTCCCTACAATGATGGCATAATAACCTTGTTCTTATGTAATCACAGCAAGAAATGACATGGAGCTGTCACCCTCAATCCGGAGCCTAGCTGCATCCATTTTAGGAGGCATTGCCACTGCCTGACTGAGCACCATATCATGGAGCTTTAATTTGTCCCACCATCGGGGTGTGCTGATTTTTCCAACCTTCCAAGTTGGAAACAGAAAGGTAGACAGATCCTCGGCTCAATTCTTTTTTAAGTCTAGTTACCGCCCTCATCTAAATTTGTTTCAAATGTTTTTGTCTCTTGTTCCACCTTTCCAGTTGCTGTAGTGGCACTGTTACTTCAAGACTGTTAAGTGCAAATGACATTTTGGTGGATGTGTCTAGTTCATCATTAGCTTTCCAGAATTGTATCCTACATCCAGCTGCAAGCATGTTTTTAGTGGTGCAGAAATTTACCAGCATTCCTTTTCTAGTTCTTCGCATGATGCCTATTCAATGTCACAGTCTTTTCAACATTCGTTGTATAACCCACTGACTTTGAAGCTACAGTTTTCAGAGCTACCCAGAAGTTAGTTGTCAAATTACTATTCCCTGGTTCTGATGCTGCAAGTTGTCATCTCACTCCTTTTCTAAACAACCTCTAAAGCATGTAAGTCCTGCTGCCTTTGCTATTGTCTCAGCCCTTAAACTCGTATTGCTTTTAAAACCCACACTGGACTACTTTGCTTATGTTATTTTGTTCTTGAATACATTTCTTTGTTTCATTTTAGTTGTGCATTTGTTTTTCTTCCGTTTAAATGTTGCTGTGCCTCACTACACTTGGGTCTTAGGTGTCCAATATCAAGTATTTTTGTTTGGGTGCAAATTTTCCTATCATACTCTATGACTGGTTTTACAAAAAATGGAACACTTTAAAAGAACACAGGTCCATATGATTCTTATGGCTAAAGTCTGTCAACAAGTATAGATGTGTTATTATCTTTGCTGCCTTGCTTTGAACTCCTATGGTCTCAGAGTAATAACCAGAGGTTTCTCTACCCTCTCCTTTGCAGCTACGTTTGAATGGTGAAAAGTTGGATCAGCTGCTTTCTGAAACGGCTGTACAGTTCAGAGCTATTGAGCGGCGCCTTCTCACCCGCTTCAAAGACAAGACTCCTGCCCCGCTCCAGAACCTGGATACCTTGTTAGATGCAACCTACAGACAGGTCAGCAGTGGTTCGCTTCCTTCCTGTCGAATTGTTATCTAATACTCCCAGCTAAAGTCTGTGAGGTGACCCAGATGATGGTGTTGGAATTTGGGGTGTTGAGTAATTTTCTCTACAACAGAATTGGTGTACGAATTTTATCAGCTAAATGGAGCCATGGTCACATCCAGGAGGAGTTGTATTAGTACTTTCTACATTGCAAAGACATATAATTTCCAGTATAGATTCGTAGCTCATTTATAGCAGGTAAAATAACTACATTTTGAAGGTTTATTTCATGTTCATTTTTACTTAAGTCGTCCAACCCTGTACATTGAGTTTGTTCATGGGCACTGAATATTTGACATTTATCTGTGGCTTTGCTAAGTAGATGTAGTTTTTCCTTCAGTATTAAAAATAATGCTTTCAGTTAAATTAAAACAAATATAATTGAGTAGTATGTAAAGAGGTACTGTAATGCAAAAAGACCGACCATGCCTGTGATTGGTGGGGTGGAATAAAGTTCTCTCACATTTTATTAAGGTTAGGGCACTCATTGATATTCAGAACACATTTACTCACCAACTCCTGCCATGAAGCGGGTATAATGCCCACAATGGTCATTGACAACCATTGTGGTTTTTAAATCCAAATCTAAATCCAATAACTCATGAACACACATGTGGAAGGGGGAGATTACATCCAGAAACATTTTTCTTCTGCGTGGGGGGAAGACCCTAGACAGATGCCCTAAATTATTGCTTTATAAGAATGAATAATTACCAAACTATATTTGTTAATTTATTTTAATTACACGCAACATAATCTTGAATAACAAATTGTTTGTGATATAAAATACATAAAAATGTAAAATATGCTGGAGCAAAATGTAAACCTACATCACGATATGAACATTGTATTCTCTCTTAAAATCACATTCAATATTTACCAGAAAGCAGTTCCTTGGTTAGCCCTCCCACTTCTTTGCCCACCGCCATTTTCTGGACGCAGTAGCCACGCCGGAATCAAGCTACTCCATCTTCATACATTGGTAAGCATCACATGACAGGCACTTTTCTCCACATTGTCCTCACAGCGTTAGATCACGTTCCCCCTTTCTAAATTCCAAACCTCGATTACCTGCAATCGCCTTAAACTTTACCTGGGACCATAAATTGGCCGATCATGGGCTTGTTATTATTTGTTAGGAGTTAATATGGGTCGATGGTCGTTGTAGTCATCTCTAGAGGGGACTGTATATTTTGAATATGTGAATATTATAACACTGTGCAAACATACTGTTGTAGTGCATTCGAGGGGAACATAATTTCCGATGCATTATGTCACTCCTATATGAACATTGTTGGTATTATTGATGGTGTTGTCTCTGGAACAAAAATATAAAAAGGGCCTTTTATTAACCTCATAGATGCTATTAAACATTCCTCCCCAGTGCTGCGCTGTCCATTGGAACTAGTGCTGAATGGACGTCCAATGGTCGTGCGCAGCACTGGGGAGGTAGTGCTGCCGTCGGCCAATGCACCGAGGCAGCACTTAAGGGGTTAAAGGACACCAATTTCCGTTTACATATATTGTGTGCCATACGATAATCATGGCCGGACTGACCAACACGGCTGCTGCTCGCGGTACCAAAACATTAGCTAGTATTCCATCTTCTGCCACAACTGCATTGACTTCCTATAAAAAAAAGTATTCAATTTAAGTCTCTGTGTATCGCATTTAATGCACTGCACTGACTACTTCAAACACAAATTCCTCCGGGTTGTTCCCTCAAGACGTCTTTGATCTACATTTGCCCTTAATCTAGTGATTCCCACAACAGCCTCCTGATGGGTATAAGTTTTACAGTTTGTACAGCTAGAATTTGAAACTCCTTGCCAATTTCTCTCAAGGTAAAATCCAATCTTCTCTCTTTCCTTAAATCTTTAAAAACCTGGCTGTTTAATAATTAATACCCCACTTCTATTTCTATGTCCCATTAGTCAGAGTTATGGTGCCTAGACATCTTCGGGTTGCAGTGTGTGCTATAAATTACATTTTCATTTAATTTCATTACTGGCCTCAGTCTTTGTTAGTACAAATGTGAAACCTCTCATAATCGTACAATATGTCAGGCTCAAGTGTCAATGTTTCCTAGCATCTGGTTATTATTGGAAAATTCCACAGTCTAAATCTGATGGTTTCAAGAAGATCCAGCAGTGTTCGAGGAAAGTACCTGAAGGCATTCATTGTCCCTCATAGACTCCTACAGGGGATCTTCCTATTCCTAGGTTGTCACCTGAGAAGGTTCAGTTGACCAAATTGCTGGTTTCGGTTTCGATGTCACAAGCCGCGACCTCCATCTTAGATGTAAAGGACTCTGATGTAAAATAATTCAAATGGAGCTAGTGGATGTTATGTGAGTTTAGAGAGATAAAGGGATTAAATACAGTGTTGGATGATATACATAAACGGTGAAAACATTCTTCCCTTCTTCCCTAACCTCAGTCCCAAAGTTTAGTATCTCTTTTTGGCACTTAACAACTACAGACTACATTTTAAGTAATTTTTCGTGAAAACCCCAAAAATCACTGCAACCACAACAAAGGCTGATTGAACCAGGCTGCAAACAGATTAATTTAGATTGTTTTTAACATGAAACTATTGTCCTGAAGAAGGTGATGATCTTTTTCACCGAAACGCCGCGTCAACAGTTTTCTTCCTATAATATAAATTGTTTTATTATGTATTGTATCGTTTTAATAAATATGATGATGCTTTTGCCAAAATAATGAAAAGATAGCAGAGTTTTTGATAAATAAAATAAGATATACAATCCATTCCTTTGCCAACTTTTGCACTCATTGTACTCTGCTGATCTTATTCATTTAGTAATATACAATATTTTGATGTATAAGGGTTATATTTTGTACATGTAAATGTATTAATTTGTTTGACTTCATGCTACATTCAACATACCGGCTACTAATATGGCAGTTTTAGAATAGACGACCGCTCGAGATTTTTTTCCTTATAAAACAAGGAAAAGGGACTCCTGTATTTGTTGAACACAAACCCATTCCCTTTTCCCAAAAAGGGTTCCTCCCAATACTTTTTGATCCTGACAATTGATGAGCAGCATAAATATGCTTAGCTACCCTAAATGATGCCGCCTCATCTTTGTCCTTATATCGGCTGAATGGATTGTGGTAGATCTGGTCAGGGGTCACAAAGGTTTCCATGACCAATGAGATGTCTCCCTTTAGTTGTACTAGTGTTGAACATAATTTGGGTTATGACACACCTGTATACAAAATATATTTCATTTTTTTGTGCCCTCCTTAATTGTACCACTGTAAGTTTTATCCTCAAAAAGAGTTCCACTCTTGTCTTCCTGTCGTCTCTCAAAGGCTGTTCTTTTTGTGCCCTTGTAGAGCCAGGCTTTTTTTGGGTTCAGTAGCACTCCTCTTTACCTATCTCTGTGAATGATTTACATGTTGTCGACCAATTTGGGGGGGATTGCTTGCGGGTGTAGGTCAGGATGTTCTGCAACATATTTATTGCAGTAGAAGAATTTGGAGTATTAATCCAACATGAGGAGAAAGAATGAGTTGCAACACTGCTCATTTGGCCATGGATGACCGGAGTGATTTTAATGCATTGAGAACCTTTCAATATTGAGTCTGTGCCAATGCATTGACTTATACAGTTGTTGACGAGGAATACATAGCATCTTAAATCGACTGCATGGCCTCAGTAAGTGCATGACTAGAAGATTCCTGATCAGGACAGTGATTACTGGCGTTTTTTTCTTAATGATTCTGCACTGGATTTAGCTACACGATAGATGTGACCATCACCTCCCGCTTAAGCAGGTAGGCCTTGAGCCCACATCAGTTGGTTATCAAGTGATATAAAACACACTGGACATAACACTGGCGTAACGGAATTGTCACTTTTGCTGTGTTGGTAGGAATAATTAAAACAGATATATTTGATTGAACTTTGGTTCCAATGCACATTAAGAAAAGCCTGCAACTTGGAGGACATTTGTGATGCAGCATTAGCTTTCCAGTGTACTTGGTCCTGGACACTAATCTAAATTAAAGTATCAGCTGACTATCTTAATCCAGTGATACTCTTTGTGAATGTTTGTTTATAAATTGATATATCATAATGTGGATTTCTATTAAAAAGTGTAATCCACGCCCAATATTTGGCTCATGAAACCCTTTTTGTGGTGAGTGGCTTTGGTAAGAGGGTGAGGTATAACACACCCCTTAATTATAACCTTATTTGGCCATAGGATTTGTACTTTTAGCTGTTTTTTCGAAATAAGTGCACACTTTTGGTTTTCACTTTGTCAGCACTACATTTGTCTTACTCTTCCTTTTTTGCTGTGTCTTGAATATGGTTTTATATTTTTTTCTTGTGGGTCTGAATGTACTTTTTAAAGATGTGTGATACTTCTCCACCTTGGCCACTCTTTGGTCCGTTTGGAAAAAACATTTATAGCCACATGATTCATTCCCCAACAAGGTTAAGGAAAATGGATCCCACCCAACTTTCCTGATTTGTCCGGGTTCAGGAAGCACTAGGCTGGCAGTTATGCGCTAAAATGTTCCCAAACCCATATCGAGTAAGGTCTAACAGACCATCGGGCTTCAAAAGATAAACTCATCTTATGTTTTTGTCCTCTGCAGGAGCTGTGGCCTTTCAGGACATTGATGATTCTAATCCTAAATATGATACAGTGTCTAATGTCACTTTATCCAATAATACTCCAATAATCAATTAGTGTGGACTCCTCCAAGGCACTACCTAGACAAATACTATATGAAGAATATAGCAAATGTTACAAAGTATCCCACACCTTTCATCACTGGAGCCCAGGGAGCTGCAGGGTCAGATTTGCCATTTCTGTTTCTTACTTTCGTAGTTGTCTGACTTAGGTTTTCTCTCTCTAGTCAGATCCTGGGATGGACACTCTTGAGTAGCAGTGTTGTAACGTTTTACCTTGTGCCCTGTTTATTACACAGTGCATCACATGCACCCGTTATAATCTCTCTTTTGATGTCAGTTGGTACCTGTATCTGCTGGATCAAAGGAAACAACCCTTGGAAACAACCCTTGGTAACAGCTGGGACAGTTCTGATGCAGGAGTATACTACAAGTGGAATGGATTACTTTGTCATATTTTAGGGTTTTGTTTTCTATAATGAGAGTCTCCTTGTAACTTAGAGTTAACAAAGTCATGTGTAGACAGTAGAATCTGACCTTTACAAAGAACTGCGATGGCATACACTTATTTTTATTCTCCTAATTATTTAGTAGTGCTTATTTCAGAGTCTCCAGTTCCGGGGGTGTTGGCAAGGGTAAATATGTTATACTTTAAATTAGCACAATGGTGACTGTAGTTCCTCTATTTGCAAGCGGGAAAGGTTTCTTCCCAAGCTTTCCTTTTCTCTGACATTTTTTCAGAATATTGAATATTTTTATATTTATGTTTCTGGAACTATTGCCATCCCTCGATTATGTAAACGCATAAATGCCTAATCTCTGCCTCTGCTAGGGTTTGTAATCCAGCCTACACCATATCCTCCGCCGTGACTAAGGGCCATATGTATGAAAATACGATTTTGCGATTCCCAAATAGCGATTTATAGCGAATCGCATTTTGAGAATCGCAAATCGGTATGTGTACAAAAAATCGCAAACAAGTAGCGATTTCTTAAAATTCGCAGATTTTTACAGCGATTACCCGATTTGCGATTTTGCAGAATTAGCGAACTCGTAATTAAGGAAGCGCAAAACGGGAAATCTGAAACTCAGGTGCAGCTTGATGACATCACAACCAGGAAGTGTGACTACCCATGCTGCACCTGAGTTCCAGAATCAGAGTGAGAGGCTGGAAGGAGGGCTGAGGCAGCAGTGCAGTGCAACAGAGAGTGGAGAAATGGCTACACAGGAGCAGCAGCAGGGTGAAAGCCAGATAAAGAGAAAACAAAAGTTTCCTGAGAGGGAGCAGGAGGTGTTCATTCAGGAAATGTTTCACAGTCATGAGCTGTTATTCAGGAAAAAATCCCTTAGAGTGCCAGAGACCAGGAAAAGGAGGATATGGGCGGAGATCCATGAAAAAGTCTATTCCATCGGCGTTACCCACCGCAGCGTCGAGGAATTGCGGAATCGCTGGTACGATATGCTCCAGCGTTCAAAATAAAGGGTTGCTGCCAGGCTGCACGTGGCAAAACTGACTGGTGGAGGGACATCTACTGCCCCCGCTTCCACGCCAATGGAGTAATTGGTGGAGGGGACCTTACAACTGGAGAGTGTTAGCGGCGTGGCTGAGCTAGACAGCTCCGACCTACCAGGACTAAGACAAGGTAAGAAGTATGCCATCACACCCCTGATACCGACCTACCCCACCCCCATGAGAGACAGAGGCACACATTCCAAATGCCAATCCAGTGCAGGCACACACACAACCACAGCAATGCATTATGGGAGATGTAGTCACATGAAGAAAACAGTGGAACAGTGAAACCCAGCTAGTCTCAAGCAGTATGTGTGTATGAGTGAAGGCATTGTACAGACAGTCAGGACCCACATAATAAACCAAATAGTGTAATTTATTGCATTACCAATGCAAGGCTAGAGAGCAAATTAATGTGTGCATTTACGTCCACAGCACCACAAGAAACACAGGGCCAGAGGCCTGGAGTGGAGGAAGAGTCCCACAGCGTTGCAGGACGAGGGCAAGTGGAGGAGGAGGAGGATGAGGGCAGCCCATTCATCTCACCCAAACGCCCCCGGCGCATTGCAGTGGCTCCATTGCCACCGCTTGAGGACGAACGCGCTGACACTGATGAAGAGGCCAATGCGGTCCAGGGACAGTCTGTGCCACAATCCAAACAACAAGCTGTTTAAAGTCCCACACCTGCCATTCCATCCAGGCGCAGGGCCCGTCCATCCCCAGGTACATCTGCGGCAGGAGAGGAGTCAGTGTTCCGCGGCCTCGAGGGAAACATGCTGCAGGCACAGCTCCTGCAGGGGAGAAGAATACGTCAAATACAAAGACAGCTTAGGGTGGGCTTCAGGGGCATTATGGGTGGCCTGGAGGAACTCTGTGCACAGATACGGGCAGACCATGCTGCTAGGCGCCGTGAAACTAAGCACCTCCACACACTCCTTGAACTCTTCACAAGGGCTGTTAACCGACTGGCCTCAGCCACCTCTATCCAGTCCCGGCGCAGCATTAGCATGCAGCCGGAGGTTGCACCCAGCAGTCAGGACATGGCCAGGGGCTTACTACAGGTCACATGTGCTGTGGATCAGCTGCGGACAGTTGCCACAGGTGGGACAGGAGTCCTCAGTTTCCTAGAGGAGGATGCCCAGTCAAGCCGCAGCAGCCTCACTCCACCACCCCAACAGGGCAGGCGCCGTAGTGTGCGTCATAGCAGGGCTGCAGATGCCACTGATGAGGGGAATGTGCACTCGGGCGCAGGGCAATGGGACGTCAGCGCCGCCGTTGAGGTGCCAGGACTTACGAATGGCAATGGGTGGATCAACCCAGTGACAATTTATTTACAATGCACTGTGACTCAAACATGTGCGTGATAATACTATACACATTGTGTGCCACACAGGCTGTGTGATATCATGAATCCTGATTTAAAGGATATTAAACACACTTTATCCTGAATACATAGCATTGTGTCATCATTTTTGTGAGAAGTTGGCCTGATATATGATGTTTCCAATTCTGGAACCACCTTGTATCAGTCCAAACAATCCCTTACGGTGTCTGGTTGTAAGTCAACCTTATAGACAAGCTATATTAATGGTAGCATAGACTAAGCAGCCTTAAAGGCTAAACTCAAGAGGTGTTAAGCGAGCTGTTTTACCAATCACAGTCCTGTAATATCAAATGAAACCACACAAGTATATATTATAAAAATATATGTTTCTTTCTAAAATAATCCCCAGTACTCTTTATGAGCAAAGGGGCACAAGCGTTAAATCAAAAGCACAGTATAACATACAAAGTTGCACAATTATGGATGAGGGCGGGTGGCCACTCAAACCATATATTAAGAAAGTGGTATAAGAGATACCAATCGAACAGTGGTTAGGCCTAGGGCCTAGGGAATCGCTGGGAGCAGTTGGGACAAGCAATGCTGAAGTCGGGAAAAGCCCGCGGGATTCGGGTGCAGCGCTTAAAGCACACGCATGCACCAATGTTAAGTCAATGGTGCGTAAAAGTTACACAGTTAGAGTTTTAGGATACTTCCGCTGAACCTAGAGGGACAAAACTTTAGACACAGACCCTAGAGGTGTGTACCAGTGTGGGAACACCGGCGTTGCAATGTTACCTCACCCACAGGAAGCGGGTGCATAGTGTCGAAGTGGCGTCGGGTTTCGTCACGCAGGTTCTTGGTGCTTGAAGCTGAAGATGCTGCAGGCGATGTGAAGGAGAAGTGTCCGGTGTGATCCAAGGGTGGATCAGAGTCGTAAAGTACCTGAAAGCAGAGGGGACAGAGTCTGGGTCACTCAGCAGTGATCAGGGTGGAACCAGGACGGAACCAGGCAATGTTGGGCGCAATCAGGTGGTTGTCGAGGAGCTTCTCTCCGCTGCCACGTAGGCTCTGGGGCATCTGCGACGTCCAGGAGCGGGTCACGAGCTGTCCCACGCAGGCTCTCACCGTCGACGCTGTCGGCTTCAAGATCGGAGCAAACAACACTTGGCAAGAGCAATCCACGCAGGACTGGAAGATTGCTTCTCACTCGGACCAGGAGGGTCAGAGCGGGTGCTCCTTTTCAGAGGAGCTGGTGCAAGTCTGGAGCAACCAGAATCGCAAGTTGGTTTTAGGTTTTCGTCGGCACAGGGGCCACAAGCCAGCTGGCAAGTGACTGGGCCAACGCGTCGAGCCAAAGCAAGCAGAAGGGCCCCACGCAGCACTCGTCGAGTGTAGAGGGGTGAGCTTCGGTGCAAGAGTGGCTCAGGGTTGGGGCTTCTCAAACCCCGGTGTACAGCTTCGAGGGTCACTCGTGGGCTGCACGGTCAGCGTCTCGTGGTCTTTTCAAGATGGCGTGCCCAAGCCTTCCGGTCGCCTCCACGGGTCTCTGCTCTGCAGGGACTGTGGATCGGGCTGTAAGAAGGCAGGCAAGCTTGATCTCGTCGATCTCTGTCGCTTAAGTTCCGGCGGGAACTGCAACAAAGCAGACGTTGAGGTGCTGGATTATACCTGTTTGCACAGGGTGGTCACTCCTTGACCACAAGGGAGATTCTTCAGTCTTCTACGTTGAGTAGGATGTCGAAGGGTCCAGAGTTTTGTTTCTTATGTTTCATCAGGATAATCTGAGTGCGTTGGCACTGCTCCCATTCTTATACCAATCTAGGGGGCTGGATTACCTGCTAGTTCCCCTCCTATGGGTGGGACCCAGGAAGGGGGTGGATACACCCCCTTTCTTTGATCCAGGCCGCGCTGGGACAGGGGCTGGTGTGCCCAAGAACCGGTTTGGCCGGATTATGCAAGGGGCAGCCTTGTGCTCCCTAGGCAGTGTCTGGTTTCTTTCAAACCTCCCTGCTACAATCCACTATCTCCTGTCTGGGGTGGTGTGACACCTCCCTGTGACAGGAAAGCCTTTGTCCAGGCCTCCTGTGCTGAGTTTCGGTCTGCAGCAGGAGGTCAGACTTGTGTCTGTGGCAGAAGCCTCCATTTTGTGGATCTGAGGCTCTTTTAAAATCAACCGCGTTTTAGCAAAGTAACATGTCGTCTCCCTCTAGAGGGGTGGAATGCTACCCCCGTCGCCAGGACTGGCGAGGGGGTAGTATTCCAAATCGTATGACACCTTACACGACATGTTTTGATAAAGCCAAACCAAAGTTAACATCTAACCGCAAGGATTATAATGCACTTAATAGTATATGGTTTGGCATTATCCCGGAACAGCTTAGGGAGTTGTTCCCAACAGCTGCAGACAGGCTCAGCTCATGCCAGAGCTCCATCTCACATTAAACCACGCACTCTGCCTCCAGGATTGATGAGGCCTTCCATAGGAGTGGCTCACAGGTTTATATGTGTCCAGATATATGTTTAGATATAGGTATACTATATCTAAGCAAGGGGTGATTACACCCACTTGCCCCAGCTGAGTGATCAGCCAGTTGTGTCAATTTTAGATAGCCAGCCAGGGGTGGCAAAAGATATGCTGCAGCCCCTGGTAGGCCTTGGATGCACCTATGCCCTGGGCACCTATAGTGCTCTGTACAGGGGCTGATAAGGTGACCCAAGCCAATCTAGTTATGCACCTAGGGTACATGGAATCCATTTTACAGAGAGAGCAGATAGCCTGGGGCCCTGATTAGCTGGGAACCAGGCCAACTAAGTCGAAAACCAGCTAAACACAAGGCAAAAAATCTGGGGTAACCACCTTCCTACAATTTCTCACCTAGAAATAGTTCTGTGTAATGTCATCTCGCCTCTTTCCCCCGGCTGCTGCTCCAATCACACCGGCTGGCCTGCTTCCTGGAGCTGGCCCCTCCTCATCTGATGTGTCTGAATCGCTGAGCTCCATTGGGGTGCCTTTCCGGGTGGCAATGTTATGCAGCATGGCACATGCAACCACCATCTTGCAGCAGGTTTCAGGGCTGTATTGCAGTGCTCCTCCACTCTTGTGCATGCATCTGAAACGGCTCTTGAGGATAGCAAAGGTCCGCTCAATGGTACTGCGGGTGGCAATGTGGGAACTGTTGTACCTCCGCTCCCTTGCGTTTGCAGGATTCAGGTATGCGGTCAATTTGAAGTCCCGGACTGCATATGCACTGTCACCTGTGAGGCAAGGGGAAATAGGTTACTCTCTGTCCTGCCACTGCTGTGCTTTACTGTTGTGTCACTGTTTCCTATGCAGTTACCTAGAAAGTAGCCCTCCCCAAACTCCCCAATACAGAGTCGACGGTGGATCCCACTGTGGCGAAAAATGAATGAGTCGTGGGTGCTGCCTGGGTATTTAGCTACATTGTCAGTGATAATGTGCTTGGCATCACACACCACTTGTATATTCAGGGAATGGTATGACTTGCGATTCCTGAACACACACTCATTGTGGGAGGGGGGGGAGATGGCGACATGTGTCCCATTTATGCATCCTATGACATGGGGGAATTGTGCTATTTGATAGAACTCCTGTTTGGTCTGGTCTAGTGCCTGTGGGGTGCAGGGGAAGTGGATGTGTTGGGGCAGCCTTTGTACCATGGCATTGAGGAACGTGTGGAAAAAACGCGTCAATGCACTCTGTGACACCCCTCCTAATGAGGCTATCACCCCCTGGAAGCTACCTGATGCCAAGAGGTGCAGTGAGCACAGGACCTGGATTTGGCAGGGCATGGTGTTTGTCTTGCGTGTGGGGTGTTCAAGAATAGGTTTGAGTTCCTCAATTAAGTCTAGGATACTCTCTTCATCCAGCCTGTAGTGTGCATGGATGTCCTCCTCAGTCCACGCGAACAGGGTAATGCGCGCACGGAATATCCTTTCCTGGCGTCTCCTCCTCTGTGCAGCAGCTCTGAGTCGCAGCCTCCTGGCTATCACATACAGCCCAGCCATTGTGGAAAAATGTGTTGCATTGTAGGACTCCTTATTGCACCTGTTTACCACCTGCTCATACTTGGTGGTAATTGCGATTCTCTAATTTGCAAATTTCGTGAATTCGCTATTTGCGATTTTTTCATACATTGCATAGCGATTTCTTAATTTTCGATATTCCGCTTGCGAATTTCACAAACTGAGGAAATCGCAATATAGGAAATCGCTAGGAAATTTGCCGAATTCAGGTTCTCGAAATGTGAGGATTCGCTATTTTTGCGATTTCTACTTTTGCGATGCGATTGTGCCTCATACATAGGAAATAGCGAATTTTTAATCGCAAACTCTGTTTTTTGCGATTCCCAGCGTTTGCGACTAAAAATTAGCTTGATACATATGGCCCTTGTATTTTAATCCTAGGTTGGCACTACATTAACCCTTTAAGTGATCACATTTACATACAAGGACAGTGTTGTTTATTTCCCAACTGTCCAGTGGGAACTGTGCATTTGTTGGATAACATAAATGTAGGGATGATGCCAGACGGAATCTGTGTACCCCCGCAGGATATGTTGTCCTAGAGACCAGCTAGCTCACAGTGCCATCATATGCACCCCAGAACCTAGACAGGTAGCAAATGGTATTGGCAACCAAAGAGCATGACAATCATGGGCCTCGTCAGGGATCGTGGTAACAGATCCAGAAACCTTTTTCTAAGTCACTCGTACTTAATTTCACTCAGAGAAACATACAACGAGCAATACACAGAGGGGTATTATTCAATATTGTGGAGAAGTGTGGCTCAATGATTAGAGCGGCAGACCCTGATGCAGAGGTCTAGCCTGGGACCAGGGTTCAATTCCCCGCCTCGGCGGGTCTTGGGCTCAAAATTCCACGGTCCTGATAATTCTCGCCTCGGTGCCTATTCCAATCATGGAGTCCCACTCTGCAACTCTGGGCAATAGCTTGCTTAATCTCCACAACGGCCCCCACAACGCTAAGGATGCCTGGCCTCCACCTTGGGGGTGCCCAGGAGTGGACGCCTCACAATGAAAGCCAGGATGGGTTCCACAGCGGTATTCGTACAAGCGCCTTGAGACCCTTGCGGGTGAGCAGTGCGCTATACAAGTATCAATTTACATTTTACATTTACATTATAATATTTATTGAACCATTGTGATTCTCGTATAAAATATATGTGCTGCAATGATCAATAGAAGCAGATGATAGTGACTAGCAATATAAGGACAGTGAACAGAATGAACAGTTCCATCATTCTCTTACTCCTACTATGTGTTCCCTAACCTAGATGCCTAGTGTGCATACATATGTGTTCTGCCGGAACTCCCCTAGTGGATGATCCAGCCCCGTTACCTTAAGGGAAAGAATGTAGAGAAGAAATCACAAAATTTCTCAGGCGATAGCCTGAGGAGGGAACGAGAGGCAGTAGGGTACTGGAAGACGGTCAGCCTCCAATTAAATCTGGTAAACACAATAGACACCGTCCCAGAATAAGACCAAATCATAAAGAGTGAGGTGCCTAGTGATGGTTGGGCATCTCACAAAAGGTGATAGACTGGCATCACACTTCATCATCTGCCAGTCCTCGCCCCCCCAAAACCGCGTTTGATGGAGGGCGGGCATGCACCTGGAGACAGGGATGCACTTCTAAGTGAGTGGGGGCCCAGAAGGAAAAAGTGATTTAAAAGGCCATCACAGTACACCCATAAATCCTTTATTCAAACAGGAGACCGTGTGGAGTTAAAATAAGGAATGCGGTGAATAAGGATACTATCATCCCATCACCGCTGTGGAGTTTTTAAAAAAATGGTCAACATGTTTCTGCCAGGTGTCCTTATGGGTACATGCATTCGTCAGGACCAAGTACAAGAGGGGCTCCAATCTTACCAAATGTTTTGGCAGTACCACTCCGGGGAGTGATCACTATCATTCTCCAAACCAAAACAAATAGTGGCTGGGTAGCTTTTGCGCAACAACAACTGCATCCCCAAGAAGACTCCTCTGTAAAACATAGAATTCAATGAAAGAAGATAGGTTGTCCCCGAGCACATATATGGAACTTCTTATATTGTCTCAAGAGAAAAGATAACCACAGTCAAATCAATGTTCTTTCAAAGTCCGTTAAATCAATTCCTTTAATTTCCATTTCTTTTCTCTTCATACATCAGAATATTCTTCATAGTCTTCATCAAATTCATACAGATGGAAATTAAAGGAATTGATTTAACGGACTTTGAAAGAACATTGATTTGACTGTGGTTATCTTTTCTCTTGAGACAATATAAGAAGTTGCATATATGTGCTCGGGGACAACCTATCTTCTTTCACTATCATTCTCCACTAGGTGGGTCCATGGACCTGTATGTGATTTATAAAAGAAAGAAAAGTGCATATTTAATGACTGATCGTAATTGATGAATTGGGTCTATAACTATTTTAACCCATATACTCAATTATGGGATAGCGAATGTACCAGTACTCAATAGTAATATTGAGAACTGGGAAAACTCAAGAGATGTGTCTTACCCTTATAGAAGGTTGACTTGCTCCATGGGGGGGGGGGGAGAAGTTTTCTCAGGAGGTTCCACTGATCACACCGTGTCAGTGGTTAGGGCAGCTTCCGTAGATTCACTACAGTGTACGTCTCTCCGCCTCCCCGTCGATGATATGGCTAGGTGGAGCACAGTTTATATAGTCATGCCTTGAATTAAGCTAAAGTGCCGATAATCGCAAACGAGCTGCACCTGTATGAGCGCGCATGTTCCTGACGTCGGATTTCCTGTGTCTAGAAGGAAACCCGGTAGGAGACCCTCTAATACGTTGTCCTTCCTGGACCTGGGCCTGGGCAAGTGAGGCCATTGCTTGCGCTCCGTCTCAAGGCAACGACGTAACCAGTGTCCGGTGTCACAATATCGTGTGCCTGTTGTACGTGATTACGCACACCGTAATTATAATTGGTCGACGGATACCACA
Source organism: Lissotriton vulgaris (assembly GCF_964263255.1). Lineage (NCBI taxonomy): Eukaryota > Metazoa > Chordata > Amphibia > Caudata > Salamandridae > Lissotriton > Lissotriton vulgaris. The sequence goes on from NC_141691.1 coordinate 585,438,710, forward strand.
TGATGAGGCCCATATGTCCAATGGTTGTATCTGGTTACTAAGAGACCCGCTGCCTGAATGTGGTAGGCTGAGAAGGGTTTTGGGGCGTGTCAGAAGATGATGACATCACACGAAAGATGTTAGTAAACACAGCCGCAATCGTTTTACTATTCCCTAACGGGATGTGAAAATTTTAATATTGGGCTCTTCTAGAGTAGCGCATGTACTGTTATTTCAATACACCCCCAAGCGAAATCATATCTTACTACTCCTAAAAAAAGAGTATATTTTAATTATTCACATATTGTGCTCACAGGACAGAAAATAAGTAAGTGTTCGTTTATATTTTAGACACCCAGCTGAAAGAAGGTACATAAGGCGTGCCTTTGCCAAATAGTATTTACAACAGCAAGACTGTAGTCCCGATATGCCACATAGTGTATGTGGTTGCCAATCGACCCAAAGTGTAGATATTGTGAGTCAGTTTGCACAGTTTCTAATTATGATACATCAGCGCATCGACCAGCTAATAAATATCGAGGTGGATAAACACTTAAAGTGTATAAGACAGGTGAGTTTAGCGAAATTAGAGAAATTATCATGTTGGTATGGGGTATGTACTCAGATATTATTGTCCTGGAGGATACTGCATGATGGGTTACAGTTCAATTTTCTCACCCTAGCAGGCCCTGCGATTACTACTGCGCTCAACACAAGGTTTAGTTCACCTCTTATACAATCTAAGGGGGAAATGGCTGTGATTTTAGGAACTGAATATTAGTTTTAAAGGGCCTCATCATACCGCAAGATTTTGTCATAGAGTTCATGAATGCCGTTCCTCAGTTCATTTGAAGCCAGGGAATGTCATCATTAAGGCCGAATGTAGAACCCCGTCGAGGTCACAGATTGGATATCCCTCCTCGCAGAGGGATCATCAAGCAGTTGTGCTGCGGTTTCAGCATGTAGTGACCTCGCAATGACAGCAAATGCTCCTCTGCCTAAACCTGCAAATGCTTGTTTATTTATAACAAAAAGCATCCTTGTTCTTGCACAGAGGCCTTAGTAATGCCGACATTGTTATGATCTATTGATAGCTGCTTCGCCTTTTGGATGAAAACAAATAACAACATTTGCACAATGTGTGTTGAGGCCTTGTACGTGATATTCAAGGTATTGTAATAATGTTCTTACTAAATAGGATTTGTAAGGCATGTAAGTTCAAAGAAACTACTCCTGCATTGCCACGCACGCAAATGTGTGTCAAAAGACATTGCATGAAAGGGAAGGCACATTAGAAAACGTGTACATGGTACAATGGCAGCATTTCTCCCCGGGTCTAAGACACAAGACAACAGTACACAATGACAGTAACTTGACGTGCCAACATGTTAATTTTTCCCTTTCTTACCATTTGATTGTGATGCAATAAGAATATTAAGGCTTAACATATATATCATTAGACAGCTAGGTGCAATGCATTCACATGAGCTGTCATTTTATTTGAAGGCTTTGCTGCCCTCAGTCTTTCGTTCTAAACAGAATGATCCAACCAGGCCATCCCCACAAAAAAATTAATGCCAAACACCAGTAATAGAGTTTTCCTTCCACATGCTAATCCAAGCATGGTAATACTTTAGGTGTTGCACACCCAATAAGAAGACACATACAACTTTGAACACATCACCTTTGTCTCTGAGCCCACTTTGTGATACAATACCACATTCTTTCACATTCCCAACATTATCCTACATTACCTGGCCACAAATCTAATGTCCTCTGGCAAACTGTGCCACACTAGAAGCTAGGATGCCACAAGTTATGAGATAAAAACGTGCAAGTAGGAAAAAACAAGAAGGCAGGCCACCTACATCTTAGTTTTCAGAATCTGGATCAATATCCTCGTTGACGTCCGAGCTTTACTGACATGCCTGCAATTCAGGAAGAACCTGAAAAAACATATTTTCAAGGAGCGATACTATACAACTCACTAAAACTTACCTGTTGTCTATCTTGTGTAACTATTGTTATTGTTCTGTGGGATCTTGCCCTTGTTAATTGCTTCCCTGCTTTACTGCTAGGATTAATACTACAAGTGTCATTCTATACATACATTTGCAACCTTACCCAGTTGCTTCAGACACACATCCACCCATTTCTACTTTCAGCTCATTGTCACACTGTGTCTATTTCTTCACTTTACTCCTGAAGTGGTATGAGCAATGCATGTTTACTTGCTGAAAATGTCTCTCCTTCACCAACATGTATCAAAAAATGCAGTTGTGCAAGTCTCTTTAATGTATTTATCTAACATCAAATATCTGGGTTTGTAGTTGTTGATTTTTAACATTTTAACAGGAATGGTATACTCAAGAACAGGTTAGTAAAATTTGATGTATGCAGTAGATTGGTTAGATGCGTATTTATTACCTCATATAGTTTTGCCATTTCCTGTATGGCTCATTGGGTTGATCTAAGAGATCTGTGCCACAGGCTAAGTTTGTCCTGACGAAGAACATAACCAGTTTGCCTAAACGGCTGAAACAATGTTGTCAGCTTTGTTCTTGAAGGATCCTAATAAACCAAGTTGAGCACAATATGTTGCGCTTAATTTAATTACCTACTCACACTCCATCTTTAGAAAAAATATCTCATGTGGACACAACACCTTATTGTTTTCGCTTTTGGATTTCATAAGATGTTAGAATTTATGAAACAACAAATATGTACATTAAGAAACATTGCAGTTATGTAGGTTTTGCTTTATGATTATCTGTTTGAAAGTATAATGTTAGTGGGTCAGTGGCTAAGATTTACTGTCTATTTTATTTTCTCATGTTGTGTTACAAGAGATATTGAAAAAGAAGTTATGAACTTTAGTTATTTTGTAGAACAAAGATGTATTTTTGTGGTGTATATACAGCCTTGGAGCTCCTGAATTATATAAGCCTGAATTTGAGGTGACTGTCAGGACTGGATCATTTCACTGCCTATATCTTTTCACCGTCACTGTTGATTGAAGATGTGCCTTTTGTATATTTGTTGCACTTCATACTAATCAAAATGAAAATTCGGATAGCTACTAAACAAACTAAAAATACAAAAAGACCATTGGGAGCAATCCAGGTTCTATCTCCTTGAAATCCAAAAAATAACACAATAGATGATTAGGAAACAGTTGTGTATCATACAACCGTGATATATTCCCTGGTTCCACTTTCATTGACTCACCCCTGTATTCATACAACATGTTTTAAGTACATTGCAAATAAAAGTCACACAATTATGTGTTCCTAACGAGTCGCTAGAATCTAGGCCTTTGGGTGGTGTTAAAATGTGTTACATTAGATGATAATTACAGAGAGTAATGGGATTGATGATTCAGGTGGTAAGTATGATCTTAGGCTCTGACTGTAGTAGATGAGCTTTCAGAGTCATTTTAGAAATAGGAACTTTGTGGATAGCTCTTACGTTGTGTTGTGTTGTATTGTATTGCAGCATATATATAGTACTTACTGCCCCTATGTGGGGGATTAAAGCACTTGCCTACATGAGTAGCATGCTACACCATGTAGGATGTGTGGTCAGAAGAATTTTGTTTGTGGTTGGAAGTGTTCCATGTCGTGTGTGATGATCACCAAGGGGTGGTTATCATGTTATACTACTCAGAGCATAGCAGTGTGTTGGATGATGAAGTGTAAGAGGCAGATGCACTTTACAGCGCCACGCCTGGCTGAGAACATCTGGCTAATTGGGTGATGTCCAGGCTAACCTCATGGACATGCCCTTTGACAGGACTCATCTCTTTGGTGAAAAGGCAGTCTCGACTTTGAGGCGTTTCAAGGAATCTCGTGCTACGGCCAGATCTTTAGGCCTCTCGATTACATCTTGTGGCCAGTCTACCATGCGCCCTTTCCATGGCAAGAGAAGGGGTTATCAACTGCATCAGCCATATCTCAGGCACCGTCCCGCACTAACTCCCCAAGTCGTGAGTGTACGTGGAAGCGGTACATTCCGACCTCATGGGAATGGTAGCCAGAAATAGTCTGTCACCCAGCCCCCGGCAGCTGCAGCCTCCAAGCAGTCCTAGTTTGGTTTTGCAAGACCATGCCACTCCAGTTGGAGAGATAATTCAGCATCAACTCCTCCGCTGGAGGCCCTGAACATGGGACAAGTGGGTCTTGCAGATCATTCAGGATGGCTATTCTCTTCCCTTTCTTTCTTTTCCTCCTCCTTTGCTGCCAACTGAAGAAGTCCTGGTGGAGGGTCATCTTTTATTACTTAAAGAGGAAGTTTCAGCTCTCCTGGCCAAGGGAGCTGTAGAGAAGGTTCCGATTTCAAAAGTAACTAGTGGTTGTTACTCTTGCTACTTTCTGATACAGAAAAAGAACAAAGGTCATTGTAAAATTCTGGACCTCCAGACCCTCAATCTCTTCCTCAAAAAGAAGAAGTTCAAGATGCTCGTGTTGGCTCAGGTCTTGTCTGCCTTAGGCCAAGGAGACTGGCTGGTAGTGTTGGATTTGAAGGATGGGTATTTTCACATCCCCATTCTGCTGGCCCATAGGCATTACCTGCGGTTCAAGGTAGGCCACAAGCAGTTTCAGTTCACCGTGCTCCCCTCAGCTGTTCACCAAGGTGATGACGGTGGTTCCAGCACATCTGCGCAGGTTAGGGGTATCATTCTTTCCCTACCTCGACAACTTGACTTTGAAGGTGTCTTCGCCAAGGTTGTCCTATCCCGCTTCCAGACTACGGCGGACCTCTTCCTTTTGCTGGGTTCTCAATAAATGTGCCAAAGTCACACCAGACTCCTTCTAAGACACTCCCTTTCATCGGAGCAGTTCTGGTCACTGTGCAGTTTCAGGGTTATCCTCCTGAACAGCAAGTCCAGGATATTCAGGTTTTGATACCGATGTTTCAGCCTGTATACTGGATTTCACGGAGAATGACTCTGAGGCTGCTGGGACTCGTGGCCTCATGCATCCTGTTGGTAAATCATGCCAGATGGCGTATGCAGGCTCTGCAGTGTGACCTGAAGATCCAGTAGGCGCAGCATCAGGGGAGTCACTCCGACATGGTTCAGATCTTGGAGGGAACTGCAAAAAAGGCCTGCAGTAGTGGTTGACGAACCGTGATTGGGTCAGAGGCTGACCTCGCTCCCTTTCCCAACAAGTGATAGATGCATCCCGCCTGGAATGGAGCGGTTATCTGGGAGAGATAGAGATCAGGGGACACTAGTCTCCGGCAGGGCTGGGGCTTCACACCAACTTGTTGGAGCTTCGGGCCATCCAGCTAGCATTGAAAGCAATTCTTCCCTTTGTCAAAGGGAAGGTGGTGCTGGTGTTCATGGACAATACGACCACCATTTGGTACTGCAACAAGTAGGGCATGGTGGGGACCTGGGCCCTTTGTCAAGAGCCTCTACACCTCTGGACATGGCTGGAACAGCAGGGCACGATCCTGGTGGTCCAACACCTGGCAGGTTCTCAGAACGCCTTGGCGGACGAACTCAGCCGCTGATGCCTAGCGTGATCATGAATGTTGCCTTCATTCGGAGGCTGCTTAAAGTCTCTTTCAGCAGCGGGGAGAACCTTGGTTAGATCTGTTCATCTCTAAAGAGAATGCGCAATGTCCGCAGTTTTGCACGCTGGAATTTCAAGGCGGCTATCACTCAGCAACGCTTCTCATTGCCAGTAGAGCTCAGCCTCCTGTACACCTTTCTGCCCATACCAATTCTGCCCAGAGTTCTCAAGAAGATCAAGAATGACTGGGCTCAAGTCATTCTTATGGCTTCCGACTGGGCACCAAGAATTTGGTATCCAGAGCTTCTTCGAATGAGCATCAATCCTCTGATTAGGCTGCATCTTCTGTCACGGCAGCAGGGGAGTGTCCCCCACCTGAACCTGTCAACCCTCCACTGGTGCATGGAGATTGAGCAGCGACAGTTGCTAGCTTTTGGACTATCTCCTGAAGTATGCAATTTTATTTTAGCTGCAAGGCGGCCCTCCACTAACATGGTATATGCGTTCCATTGGTGAAAGTTTTGAAATTAAAGTACAGAAAGGTTTATTGACCCTCTTTCTGCTTTTGTATATCATATTCTTTTTATTCTTACCCTTGCCCAGCAGGGCTCTGCTTTGAATACTCTCGAAGGGTTATCTTTCTTCTCTGTCCGCTTTCTTATGGCTGACCTCCTTATTCAAATCCCATATTGTAAACAGGTTTTAAAAGAAAAATATACACAAGACGATGAAGGTCAACAACTGGGTGCACTGGAAGGCTATTTATTCCTAATCCACAATCTATTTCTTGCCTGAGAAAACGCTCAACTTCTAATGGTTCATCGCCACTAACCACTACTCATTGCATGTACAATGATACCAGAAGAAGCGTTTAAGTATTAAACCAAGTAATTATTATCATAATACATATTCTGAGAAAAAGCCCAAAGAAAATCTTCCAGTAGTCTGATCTGAAGTTCTTTTCTTTTATTCAGTCATTTCATCAGTGTCAGCCAACTCGACAGATAATTAATACAATAAACAGCCAACGTGTTTCGTCCCCATCCGGGACATCATCAGGGCTCCAATGTATTCACCTCCACAGTTCGCTAACTGCTCTTAAGAATTATTTGATTTGCGATTTATCGATCCCACCTACGAAAACTCTCTTAAGCAATGTTTTATAACTCTCCAATGTGATTGTGATCCAACATTTCTTTGCTAATACCCAAATCTGATACCCATCTCCGCCCTATTCATGAATCCGGATACATTCTTGTTCAGAAATACAAAGCTCCCTTCTTATTCAAATCGCTCCCAATTTTTAAAGAGCTTGATATAAAAACATCTGAACAGAACTCTTTCTGCGGTACCCCAGTCTATTCCAGTATTCCATATGTCTACATTATAAGCCAATTATCACCGCTTTCCTTACTTCCAGCTCGATAAATCCGGAATGCCATGTAGACATATGGAATACTGGTAAAGACCTCCCTTAAAACTTATTTGTTCCTCTTCACCCCCAATCCCAACAAATTCCATTGCCTTGAAAGATTTCTGAGCCCGAAAAGCTGCTAGTATTACTTCAAAAACCACAATTGCTCCAAAACAGCAACTTTGGATACATTCTTAGGCGCTAGTGGCTGAAAATCTCCAAATTTAGGCCCTGGTCAGATCGGCAAGATTTAACTTACCAAAATCAGGCCATAGTTATCTCCTGTTGCGGTTATGAATGAGCTCTCCTTACTGAACTCCCCAAAACAGCCTTGCTCCCCCATTACTTCCTCTCCATTCAGCCCCTTGATTTCTCTCCTTGTTCGGATTTCTACTTCCCCATTGTCTGGAAATGTTTCTTTTTTTTATATTGCTCAGGGTTTACTTTATACATGTTACATACGTGTATCACAATGCCTTTATTTAACGTGTTTTAAAATACAAAACCTATGGTCTCTAACTTTTCACTCTAAAATGCTTTCTCTCTGTTGCTGTCTCTAAAAACCGATTCAAGCTGTAATGTATGAGTCTACTCAAATTAATATAATATATTGACTCGTGCTTTTGCCCCCTAATAATTACCTCTTTGTTCTCTTTACAAATTGTACAGCAATCTGAGGCCCAGATTGAGTTTGGGTCTAATAAATCCAGTTTAAGTAAAATAAATCAACAAAATCCCACAGAAGTAGAATGTGTTAAATACCCATGATTACCTTTTATAGAAATGCCCACAGGATGATAAATGCACATTTTCAGCACAGTAAAACCTGCTCAGTTAGTACGAAAGAGGAGGAGTACTTGTAGATCTGAGTGAGAACACTCTTTAAGATGTTTGCAATGCAGCAACAAGTTCAAAATCACTTGTATGACACAATATTGAGAATAACAGTCATCCAGCATTTACATCCAAACCATCGAGTATAAAATTTAGGAATTTCTTAAATCGTGTCTAAAGAATCAAAATATTGAGAACCAACATATTATTCATAGAACTATAGTAATACCACTATGAAAAAACAGACATGCACGATTTCCAACCAGCACAACATAGTTCTTTCATTTCTACACTAACTAATAAAAAATGCAAAATATTACAACAAATCTAAAAAATATCACACTAAACAAAGAAAAGTACCTCATACAAAACTGCACATAATTACAAAAAGTAAATAAAAAAATAACTATGTTAACAATCAAAAAACATAATTTGAGAAATATAATTTTTTCCTTGCTCTAAAAAGCACATTTTGAAGGAAAGGGAGCATATTGATTTTGCTATTCCAAGAATTAAACAACCCTGCCACTGGTCAACAATACAGCTGCCACTGATCAACATTACAGTCTATTTTTAAAATGTCAAAATAAGGCAAAACACTACAGACTACCAAAACTAAATAAACTCATAATTAATTAGCTTAACAACATAGCACTCTTTCTTTCTATCTTTCCTCCTTCAGAAATATCAAACTACCTTCTTAATGTCTGGGACCAATGAAGAGATCTGGAAGTAAAACACACTAGGCCCGATTTAAATGTCCTGAGGTTTTCCTCCGACCATCGCATTTTTTGATTACGGCAGTCAGAGGGAAAACCTGTATGGGATTCCGCTCTTCTTCTGACAGGCTCTATGAGCCCGTAGGAAGAGAGCGGAATAGTAGTCCCTTCAATGACGGCAGAGCCAGGCTAGGCTCCACTATTGGGATTACGATGTCAGTTTCCGACAGTCAATCCATGTCAGCCTTTCCAACATTGATTAGCTGTCAGAAACTGACTTACCTGGCCCCTCCCTTTATGGGCTTTGGGGGCACCTCAACATCCCTGCACCATGTGGGAGGCCACACGGTGCAGGAATGTTTACAAACTCCGTTTTTCAATGGAAGCTTGTGCTGCAGCCGTTTTCAGCGGTCGTATCCAAAATAGGATGTTGGAACCGCTGACTTCTGGTCGGGCTGGTTCCTTCCCTGCAACAGTCCGTCTGACATTGTAATGAGGGCCATTTTTGGAGTAACTTACCCGCAGAAAAGCATAATCTAAAAGGAAATTCGAGGCACTGCAGGTAAAAATGTAACTTAAACCTTTAAAACTTTGCACCAAATAAAATTATAATATTATTACCTCAAATAAATAATACACACAATTTCAGATAAAAGAAAACCAAATGGCTACCCAAATAACCTCACACAAAGGTGAAAATAGTGCCCACCTTCAATGGATGCACATTTGAAGGAAAACTCTACAACAACATGAAACACTGGAAATATGTACACTATTATTCCTATAAAATGTTGCTGTAGCTCAGCAACCATCAAACAAACTATCGAGAAAACCAGAGAACACAACCACCCACGACCTATCTCAGAAATTAGTTAAGAAATAAAATCCAAAGCCACGCATCTACCAAGGCAACCAGAAAAATACTGAAACAATATTCTTGAAAAGTCAGTGTACATGGTCACCAATACCATATTTAAAAAGCACCACCAACTGCTTACGAAAACAACACCAGAAACTTACACCAGCACCCACATCATACCAATTATGCTAGTAAAACTCACACCCCCCCAAAAAAATTACCTGAACATGGAAAGTAGTTCTGAAACCCAGACATAACCTCAACAATAACCACAACATCCTCCTAAATCTTTACTACAATCCGCACAACTCAAAAATTACCCGGACCCCTAAAATAAAGATAAAAGCAAAAAACGTAAAATTCAAAAACAATTCCAACACCAACCCCAATACCCACCCAAGCCCTAATTTAACCCACAGCCCCCAAACGTATACTTCCTCCAAAAATACCCATAACGCTAAACTAACTATAAATACTGCATACACTAACAAAAAACACACAAAAATATTCTTGAAAACAATGTTATATCCCACAATACTACTTGACAGAGTTAAATACCCAAGAAAAATAATACTTCCTAACAATATTTAAATTCCAGATATTATTCATTACCCAATATTCTGGCAATTCGATATTCAAACCGTAATTGTCTGCTACTATGCCATGGAAAACTAGGCCAAACATAAGACAAATGACAAGTGAGTAGATTTGTAGCTTTTGCCCACACAATCTTGAGGAATTGGGCCCTGAGTGAACACTCATAACATCCTTTGCATTGGCATTATATTATCACATCATATTTTACCACTTGCAGATGCTGTGCCTTAAGCACTGAAACATAAAGGGATTATATCTACTTTCTCGTTTAAATAAAGATCATTCTATGACAAATTTCCATATAACGTAAATGTTTGTTGTAGTTCACTGTGCATTCACAGTAATAGAGTGCTAGTGTCAGGAATAATTCAAAGAATGCAATATCGATTAAGATGTCCGATGATTTCTTAAGGTTACCATATATTTTTCTTATTGTCATGATTATCATTTACACTTCAATAATTAAAATCTTTATTCTGCAGTCTTAAATCATACACTACTTTCTTGAAGGGAAATTTTTGTCAGGCTAAAAACTTGAGCAAAGCCTGTAAGACTCACTAAGCTAGCTAAAAAAAGGAAATGTCAAATAATCGTTTTTCTTATTTGTATAAGGATTGGTTTGTGGTTTATGACACTTTTAGCTGCTGCTGCTGCTGCATCAGCAGAACTTTACTTTTCATAAAAACAACCTAATTTGGGAGACTGACCACACATCCGAGGTTCCCCTTCTGGGAGGTAGTAACTTCAAATATGCAAACATCTGAAAGTGCAGGTCAAGGAAAGAAAGTACATACAGTTGACTAAATGTGTTTTTTTTTCTCAGAAAGGTTCAATTGATCGTTAACCTACTGTAGTTTGGAACATTTTGGATAATTATTGTTAGACCATATATTGGGAACGCTCCTATTAAGCATAACGTTGGAGCTCTCTGGGTCACGTGTAAACTGGCTTCTGGGCCTTGGTGCCATCCCCTCCACAAGAGGCTAATAGGTAGACCCAGTGCAGCTATCCAAGAAGGATGCTCCCACATATATAACAGCCAATCAAAGCTGAGCCAGCTGGCTAAATGCTAGCATGGAATGGCAGCCTGCCGAAACACCCCAGCTGAAGCCACATCCACGTGGCATACAGCAGAGACCGCCTCACTGACACACGTACAGCCCTTAGGTAGCCCTGCTGTTTATTGGTCCATCTTTCGGTCACCTCCTCCTGATTGTTAGCAGTGTTGGGTCCATAGACGAACTGTCATTGGCAGCCAAGCCAGGCTTGCCTATCAGACCCTTCGCCTCAGTGTGTATTGTCAGACTCTCATTTGCTGCTGCAGCCCTGTGTGCTCTGCAAAGAGATCTCTGAGATTAAAAACAGCTTCTCTTCCAAGATCACTCTATAACACCCAGCACTTATTAATGCACGTGAGGGGGCAGCAATACAAATGAATGGAGGAAATTAGGAGAAAAAGATGGAAGACTGCGATAGAATATGATAGAGAGATGGAAATGAAAGAGCAGGGATAAAAGAAATAGAAAGAAAGCATGCTAGAAAAGAGTGATAGAAAATTAGAGAAAGGGGGAAACCCACAGGAAAAGAGATAGCAAAAACAGACAAAGGTTGAGAGAAATGGAAGGAAAAATATATCTTGAACTAAAGCTTGCCGACCTAGATAAGTAGAATGCAGAATAAAATATTGAAAGAAGAAGAATAAAGAGAGGAATCAGAAAAAATACAATGGAGAACTGCTGAACGGTAATACTACAGACACAAAGGATTCTGATCTTGAAACGAGGGAAAGAGGAGTGTAGAGAAAAGAGAATGGAATGAAAGTATTTTTAAACTACCAGAACATGTACTGTCTTTGTGCGTTGCAGGGTAAAATGAGAGGGAAATATCACATGGCTTTAATGCAGCTAATGTAGAAAGTTACATGTCTAACCTACAGGCCTTTAATTGTAAACCGGCATGATGAATCAGTGAGTTAAACATTTATAGCTAAAATAGCGGTGATCTGCAGTTCCGGAGTTTAAATCCGGGCAAGGCCATCTTGGTCTTCCATCCTCCTGTGGTCAGTACAGTAGTAGCACCTGTTATTTGCAGCTGTTATAAAAGGCAGCAGTGCACTATAATTAGCTAAATATATAAAACAGGTTATTTTTAATGTTAGAACTAGCCTGCAGGTTACTGATTTAAATCCCGCTGAGAAAGCTCAGTGTGCTCATGCACCCACTGCAGAGAAGTGTGTATAATGTATTGGTCACAAGTTTCAGACATACGGAGATAGAACAGTGGATTAATTCACCTATTGCAGTGACCTGTATGAAAACTATATTTCACAGGTTTTAGTGCGTTGGAAATAGCACACTCCGAACAGTGCACTGGCAGTGAGACGTGTATATCAGCGGAGTCCTAGTTTAAAAAAGATAGGTACACCAATCCTGCCCCCAAGATCACAAGTGCTGCCCGCTCTTATCCCTATCCAGACCCCATCAACACACATGGCTGTCTCTCAATCTTACTTTAAACCTGTCACTGGTTGGGTCTAACCATTGGCAATTTTCACTTTAGAAGAAAGGCAAGAAACTGTGGTGGTGGGTGCAGTGAAGATGAAGAGGGGTAGGGTAACTGAGGGAGAGGTTAGGCTGTGTCAGGGGACAACGTAAGGCTCCGAAGTCGAGGAGAAAGAGACTAGGCTGTAGTTTTTTTTAAAGTTGTATTTATTCATGGTTTTTCCAGTACAAAATACATAACATTTTGAACACCGTGTCATCACATCTTGTTGATAATATATTTAACACATATGCCACGGTGCATCACATTCAGTGTCAATGACTTAGATATGCAGGAGAGCCACAATGCAGGGTCACTCCAGTTAATCCACTGATGAGCTTGCGATAAGATCGGTTGTAAACGGTGCCCATATATTCTTAGGTCGCGATGCCACAGGTAATTCTTCTGCATATATGTCTAATTGGCCCCTACAACATCAACTAGCCATTGGTCAAATGTAACCCCTTCGATGCTTATGACGAGCTGAGCTCGTCATGAGGCACAGTGGAGCTGTGCTCATGATGAGCTGAGCTCGTCATAACTGCTGCGGACCTCCCAGGCACGGCAAATTCCCCACCAGTGCGGGGGTTCTATTGCAGTGGGAGGAGTCATGACAAGTTCAGCTCGTCATGAGCACATCTCCACTGTGCTGCATGACGAACTGGACTTGTCATGAGTACCGCGGCACCGCACCCCCCTCCCCCTCCCTCCGCGGGGGAATTAGCCCCGCGAGGAAGGGGTTAAACATCATTTTCCCCCCCAATTCAGTAAAACCCTCCTCTTTGCCAGTCACGGAGTCATCGCCACTAATTTACGATTGTGGGGTTGTATAGAGTTTGCAAGTTCTAGAAAGCAAAGGTGTGGAGTGCAAGTCATAATTTGCCAAATGTCATGGTGCTTTGCTTACAATTACCAGTGAGTTCTTGGTTCAAACTGGCCACCTAAACAGTGGTGTTGCAAGCAAGATCAGACTTTGCAACTGTACATGGGTATCAGAATGGTGGGATGAAATTACTTTGAAAGGATTAAATATTTTGGAGATGTGTTCACGAAGGAAGGACAGTTGTTGTCCTGCAGGATTTCCATTGACCTTGGTTGTGATACATTCCTGTTGCAGGCACTAGGCCCAGACACTCAAGTGGAGCAGCATTTTTATCTGGACAAGTGAGAAGGTTTTGTTCTAAACAAGTGGAAGTTGACTTAGGTATGCACGAGAGCCCCAATGCTGGGTTACTCCAGTTAGTCTACTGATGAGTTTGCTATAAGATACGTTGTAAACAATACCCAAATAGTCTTAGGTCACAATGCTACCAGCAATTCTTCTGCATATATGTCTAATTGGTCCCTACAATACGACACATCAATTAACTATTTGTGAAATGTAAGCGCCATTTTCCCCCAATTCAGTGATACCCTCCTCTTTACCAGTAACAGAGTCATCACCACTAATTTACGATTGTGGGGGTTGTATAGAGTTGACAAGTTCTAGAAGACAAAGGTGTGGAGTGCATCCCACCATTGTGGCTACCTGTGCCCAGAAGTGGTGCACTTTATCGTATGTCCAGGCCAAATGCATAAAATCGGCGTCAGGTGCGCCACAATCCATTGAATCCTGCAGATTTCTGAAGAAAAAATGCATGTTTTTAGGCACAGTTTGAAGTTTGCAGGTCAATGTGTGTAAAAAAACGTTGTGGGTCAAGCACTGCCCAAAATACCACAGCTTTCCCTATTGCTGATCTCTCCACATAGCACTTTAGGCCCTTTGTGTCATTGTGTCTTGGCCCACCCACACATGTGGGGTACCATTGCTATCGGGAGACATGTGGGAACTCTGGGTGCTATGACATTTACGGATCCCATAGATTACTGCACCTTCCTGCACAGAAATGTGAGGAAAATTAGAGTGTTTTAGACTAGGTTTGAGCTTTACAAGGCTCTCTGGGTAACAAAACTTTGTGAGACCCAGGTAAGACACCACTGTTTTAATCCCCAGGGTGTCTAGTTGTCAGAAGTGTGCAGGTTTTGTAAGTTTTCCTGGATGGTGGCACACACAGACTAGCCCCTCGTCCACAGCTAGCCACCTTGCAAAAAAATACAAGGTGGTTTTCAGTGGAAAAATGTAACGTGTCCATGTTCCGTCTTATCATGGGGGCTAGGCCCACCCAGCAAAATTGAGTTCCACTTTTATGTCGAGGTTTGTGGGAATGTTCGGTGGTTGGCAATTTGTGGACGGCAACAGATCCCAAAATTATCAATCACAAAATGTAATTAAAGAAGTGATCTTAGCCATTTTCACAAACTTCCAAGTTTTGCAGGGCACTGTAGAAAAGTGAGTGGGATCAATGCAAGTTACTCCACCCTGAACACATCCAGGTGGTCAGTTGTCAAAGAAAGGAGAGGTTGTTACTGAATTTTCTAAGGGAAACCACCACTTATACAGGTTGGTTTTGGCACTTCCAGAAGTGCTAGCTTCAATGACCAAATACTAATCATAGTATCAGTATATTAAAACCAAACCTACTGAATGTGAGCCATAAAGCTCCAACAAGGCACCACCTGCTTTATGGGCAAATCACACGCCGTTCACGCACCACACACAAAACTTTCATGCTGCCAGTCACAGGCCCAATCAATCACTGCAGTGCACTCATATCAGCATACATCTGCCTTTCAAGGGCCCGTCATAATCATTAGCCACAGAACAGATTAAGCAATGAAGTCACCTCTCACCCAGTCGTCAAGCAACTTGCATACCACAAGCAACCCCCTACATCCATATGGCCAGACATGTCAGTTGGTGCCTCAACATGCTTTGCAAATGGAAAAACTTTAACTACGTCTTTACTGCCTGTCAAGTATCTGCCTCCATCATCGTTCTGAGTGTTTCTGAACGCTTGCATGGTGAACCTTTACAAATGGCTCCCATTAGAGTCCCCTGAGGCTCAGGAAGACGTCTTTGATATTTCCTTAGCGCGCTCGCTGTGCTAAATCCAACTCCTTTCAGTTTGTGGATGTGAGTTAAAAGGCCTTTATTACTTGAACAGAGTGAGCATATCTACCTTTGAAAGTAAGGTACACATGCTGGAGAAGACTGTCCTAAGATCCCTAAAGAGCACTTCAAAAACTACAAATAACTTTAGGTTTTGCCACACAGGTTACTCCGGGACAATGTGGGCTATTTTCTGTCCACCGTTATGTGCAGTGCTGTGACTGTAATGCACTTATTGTACGGGAAACAGAACATTTACCTTGTTCTGTCGGAAGATAAAGGTAATTAGCAAGTCAAAGATTGTCTCAACTAGAGAAAGCTATTTGAAAGGCTGCTTGCCTAGTGAGGTAGTAGCCCATGGAAGGTATTTATATATGCACAATCATAGAAATGGATATACTAGACAGCTCCACCTCAATCAATTTTCCAGTATTTCATTTTTGTGTGGTACAACATAAAGCAAGTTGGAAAACATAGGGCTGGCTGAGATGGGCACTCGGGAAAGTAACAAAGAGTCTCCTGCCTCTTTACTTCCATGGAGCAGACTCTGCAATGACAACATGGGCGCATCTTTCTTGCTGATACAGGAATGCGAAGTGGAAGCTGCTGCTTTTTCAGCATTAAGACTTTCGCTAACAGTAAACTGTAAGTCAAGGAAGGGCATTGGTCTTCTGTGGTGGTCTGACAGTAAACAACATACGCTTTATATGTTGCTAACTGCATTACATTGGAAAACAGCTTCTTATACCATTGTATGAATCTCATTGTATGGCTGACGTACCTAGTCATTCTTATACACTCCACCAATGTACTTGTAGTAATCAAGTATAACGGTGGACTTATGGGTTTGGGCCAACTGACCCCAAACCATGACCGGGGAAGTGCGCTCACCATGGATTATAGAGAGCATGTACATATCCCACCTTTTGGAGAATTTGATTGCAAGCAGTTTTTTTAAAAAACAACGCAGTACTCTGGGATTTTTGGAGCTTATTACAAACTAGCTCCATCTGAATACTTTGTGGCAACATTGAACTGTACCACATGTCACAGTACCAGCTTTGTATAGCTGCTGAACAGCTCCACTCGCATATAGAAGATGTCCACATTAAGGTTATAACCTTTATGAAAGAATGGTTGGATATGGTCCCAAGCAGCCTTTGCTGTCACTCCTAGCGTGAAAGGGCAAGCTACAGGATTTTGAGTGGAGTCCCTCCCCTGTAAACGCTCTCGGGCTGTATACATAACCACTAGAGCTCTCACACAGCATGTTCATTTTGATGCCTTAACAAGCTCTTTTGCTATGGATCTACTGCCTGAACAGCAGCTGATCTTTGTAAATGATCAAGGACTCATCAATGGCTATGTTCTTTCAATGAATATAATTCTCTGGAAACCGGCAGACAAATGTTTCATGACAAGCCGAATTATGAACAACCTGTCACAGTCTGGATTGTTCTTGGGCAGTGCAGTCGAGTTATCACTGAAATGCAGCATGCACTGCAATAGCAAGGATCGATCTTTGCTCATGACCGGTGGGAAGCTTGGAGTTAAACAAACTGTGCGAGTAGACCAGTGGGCTGTACACTTGGTTGTGCACTATTCTCATTTTAACTGTAAGGCCCAGAAATTTCTTCAACTCCCCCTAGTGAAGTGGGAGTCCAAAGGTGTGCCCTAGAATGAGGCCTAAGAGTGCCTCCATGTTTCCCTTGGAAACTGTTTGTCATGCAAAATTGTTTGGTGCACAATTTCCCCAAGGAAATCAACATCGTAAAAGAGATGAATGTAGTCAATAGGCAAAACATTTGCTGTATCGAATTTATATTCAGCATCTGCAGTGAACCTGGATATTTGAGGCTGCACTAAATTGAGGGTGTGGGGGCTGCCAAGAGAGCACTCGGTCTGTGCTTTCCCTCCTACATGCATGCTCTCTAGGCTCGTCTACTAAGCTGCTGTCTCACCGCTGCACAGATGTAGCTGCAAATTCTCCAAAGACATTTAAAAAAGACAAAAAAAGATAAATAAAGTATTACTTGACATTGCCAAATACCCAATACCACAGCATACTTCTAGGAACAAGGCATGAGCCCATTCCAGCCACTGTTCATTTATTATGGAACTGACATGCAGCACAGACAATTTTGGGGGGGGCAGACAAATTGAAAATATAACTGAGTCATTCAGGGCCAAAAACTGGGTGTTCCCCATTAGCAAATAATATACCCAAACAATCAGTTGCAAAGCCAGTAGGCCTTGCGATTGCTTCGAGCCTTTTGTCAGTATTTAGTTTTGTCATTGCATATGAAAAGTTTATTGTTGGGGAGCAGTTGGGCCATTGCCAGTATAAAAATAATTTCCTGAAGGCAAAAATCAAGCTTTGATCTCTAGAAGCAGACATTCACATAGCAACCTCTGCAACTGAAGACTCCTACTTCGACATGCGACTTGTGAGAATTTACAATGCTATCACTCACAGTGAAGTTAGCTAACAATTTAAGTAGCCTGAACCATTGTCCCATGCTGCTTTGTGTGGAATAATAATGTGAATGACACAGCAGACCAGTGGACGAAGAGGACTATCTACAAACTCCTAGGATTCAACAAGACCATTGAATGAAGATGCCTGTATGCAAAAAAACCCTAATTACATTGTTGTTGTTTTTTTTTAAAAATATGTGTTTTCCCATGGGGGCACTATTGGGCCCTTGTTGAAAACACACATTTCCCAAAAATATTATGCCAGTATGCCAGGAGGGCAGGGTCCCCGCCACCTCCCCCCTCTCCCCCAACAATTTTCCTTTTTTTAAATTATGTATTTATTTCCTATGAGGGCTCAATCACGCTGCCCCAGTTGAAAAATCACTTTTATTATAAATAAATATGGGGCTCAACTGGCTCGTAAATGTATGAGGAGGAGAAGTGACAGTTACCTGTACTGCACACGTCCTCCCTCTTATAACGATACCATAAATGAGCATACACTTCCAAAATGCTTGTCCAAGCTATGTATTTTGATAGCTTGGCTAAAGTGAGGTCATCAAAGGCAACTTCACCCACCAATTTGTGGCATGCTTCATCATCGAGCTGTGCTCCTCGTCAGACTGGCGCTGCAATGCCCGACATGCCCCGCACTGTTGTCCTGACGAATTGCCATAGATCAGATTGGGGACAAGATAAGAAAGGGAACTTGTTGTCCAATTTTTTTTATTGATCTCTAGGAACATTACTCTCAAAGATGTCCTCACTGTTTTTAATATTAACAAAGGCTCCCTGAATATAAAGGTTTCTTTGGAGGTTCTTAGTTCATTTGAATCCCTTCCTTTCACTTTTTTTGGTCAATCTACTTTGCACCTACACCTATTTCCTCCAAGATTGTTGAGAGTGTGGTTCTGGCATTTAGGAATCCCAGGCTATTTAAAAAAGAACTCTGGAAAAGAGTCCCTGCGCAGGTCCCATTGAAAAATGCAATGCCAGTGTGACTAGGAGCCCAGCACAATGGAAGCTCTGGAGGTTTCCTTTAAAATCCTTCCGAACATCGACTAATGCCCAACAGACTTACTCGGGAGGGGGTGCGTATGTTGAGCACACTGAAGGAATTAATGTTAAAAATGTAAACATAGTTTAAAAAAAATTTTTTCAAGATTAAATATTTTAATATCTTGTTTCTAGTCCCAAAACATTGTTACGTTTTAAAGAAATTACGTTATTTTAAATACATTTTGTACACAATGTTTTGTAATGCTTAATGCATGATAAAAATATACAAACATTTTATTTCAGGTGAAATATATATATTTTTGTAATAAATCTTAGAAAAGTAATGTTGGTTGATTTTGATATATTTAAATTAATTAAATGTTAAATTCAAAAATACGTTCAAAGTACTGTTACATTCATTTTATTTTGTTCTACATTTAAAATAATTTAAGCATTTAAGTTATTTTGTTCTACCTTTAAAATAAATATATAACATTATTTTACATTATTATTTCACATAAAAATGTTTTTTTTTTCAAGATTTATAAAGTTTTTTACTTTTACCCATTCTTTACCATTGGCAGATCTCTACCGTCAGCCTAGATCCCTTATAGGGATCTCCCAATGGTAAATTATAGCGAAAAGTAATAAAGTGAATTAAACGTGAAAAAAAAATTGCAAATGTGTTTATTAAGTATTTATGTAAATTAATTCTGTATATTTTTTTTAAATTGTATTATCTATTACAATTATTAATAGTGATGTATAGAATTAATTAAAAGTAATTTAGTTATAGTTTAATAAAAACTGTTACATTAATTTTTAAATGTAAAAAGTGATGACATTATTTTAAACTAAAATAATAAATATGCTTTATTTTTAGATATATTTTAGACGTTAAATTACATTCATTTATACTTTAACTTGTTTAAATAATTTAACTTATGTTATCATTATTGCCTATGGGGTTTTAAGTCCCTACAGCCATGCTTTTCTGTGGAAGTGTGTTGTAGTATCAGTGATTGGCCATGTGTGGTGCTGGACGTCCTCCAGCTCTGAGCTGGAGTAGTTTTACAACTGTTGTGGGTCCTTTTTGGCTGTAGTAAGTTTAGAAGTACAATTTGGAAACAGTAATGGGCTCACTCTTTTATGTGTGGCTGTATGTAATTCCCAAACCCCTTTGTAGCCCTCACTAAACTTCTGGTAACTCTTACCCAAACCCCTCCCATTTAGGGCTCGGTTCCGATCTCGCTGGGAAAGCCCTACGGCAGATTTGTGCCCGTAGAGCTATCTGAGCGACTCAGGCTCCTGGGCTCCGAGTGACAGAGTCCGATGCGCTGCTGCGCTGACAGACTCGGGTCGCTCTGAGACCCATTGAAGTCTATGGGAGCCTGGTGTACGTTGCGTACATAGGATCCAATAGATAAAAAAAGCATGTCTCGGACAAGGACGCCCCCTGTCGCGGGGACGCCTCGGTCCCGCCCGCCCAGTGCATGCATGTGTAGGGGGAACGCTTGGGACCCCCCCAGTGATCGAGTCGTAGGGCCCCGGGTGAAGGGGGGCCAGCTACAGACCCCCGAAGTTTGCATCCCGGAGCTTTTTGAATCTTAGAATCCAACTAGGATCCGGCTGCTCGGCGCGCGCATTGTACTTGGTCGTCCGGGAATCCGCCCGGTTTCGCTGTGCGCGTTGGCCATGGCGGAGTTGTACGAGACGCTCAAAGTGTGAAGTGATTTTAGCATCGTACTTGCTCGCTCATAGGCTGTACAATTCGCCTGGAAATCGCACGTATGACTCGTACTCGCTCCTGACGGATGTCGTCAGGAGTGCTTCCGAGCGGGATCAGAATCGGGCCCTTAGTAGTAAGTATATCCCTTTCTCCAACCACTCCCTGGTCCCTCCCACATTTACTACTAATTGCCCAATTCTGATCTCGCTAAGAAAGCCCTCCACACAACTCGGATCTGGAGGGCTCGACTAGTGAATCGTGATGTGCGAGTCCGACTGAACGTGTACGATGCAGCCGTATGCTGACGGACTCTGTTCGCTCGGACTCCCATTGAACTCTATGGGACCCTGTATACCGATGCATACACAGGCTCCCATAGCAAAAAGGGGGGTGGGTGGGCAAAAGCATACACCCTGTGGGGGGCACCCCATGTTGCCCGCCACACTGTGCATGCTTAGATCGGGCGGACCCACGCACAACCCTTGCGACCGATTTAGAGGGATTCCTGTGAGGGGGGCCTGCTCTGGCCCCCCAAAGTCCGATTCCGACAGCCGTTTTGTCTCGCTGAAACCGACTCAATATGGCTTTCCGAATCGTACTCGCTCGTTTAGAAGCCGGGTCTATTGCGTGGCACGATTCGGCTCCAGATGAGTTGGAAGGACAGATTCGGGTTCGGAAACGATTCGGAATGGGGGACGATTCGGACATAAACAGTGGCTCTGAATTGGATTTGGTCGTTCTGGATCCTGTCAGGAGCCCTTCCAACACAGATCGGAATCGAGCCCTTAGTAGTAAACTTACATGTGTGAGGATCTCCCCAAAGAAACAGTTGAAGACGCAGAGGTGAAGATTAACACTTGTCGGATTGTGGATGGATTTTTGTAGTAAATAATACTCCTGTAGTACCACTTTACATAGTACAAACTGCAGTTTGTGAATTAGGCCCAAATTTTGAAATCTGAGTATGCACAAGAAACCCACATGTTTACTGGTATGGCAGTGCTTTGTGTTGAGAATTTCAGGAGGTTGTAAAGTTTTGGGGAAGTGCAGTACAGGTGAAGGATTGGCAGGTTTGAAATTTGTCTCAGCTGTCAAGTTGAACAGTTTAGGAAGATCTGTCTGGTGTAGAACTGGACTGTGGTCTTATGAATATTGGTACACAAAACTTGGCTATGGTAAGTGTTGATTTGGAGGAATGCAATGTGTTAGCTGAGATGTATGTGGGTGCGTGCAAAATGGTCCGAATTTGGCCACTTATAGAGGTAAATATGTTGTAACTTACAGACTCCTTGGAGTATAAAGAGATTCCCGTGTCACGTGATTTTTGATTGGAACTAATTGTATTTTCGAGTGTGTGAGATTATTGCATAAATGGTTTAAGATGTCTGTGCCTTAGTTATGTGAATATTGTGTTTTGTAAAGTGGGGAGATGTTTGGCATTTTTCTGTGTCGTTTGAGTGTGGTGATTTAATGTAGAATGGTGTGATGTTCTTGTGTATGAAGTATAATGTAGTGTGTATTCTGGACTCAATTACCCTATAGACTGGCGGATGGACTTACTTTGAACTGCTGTTGCCCATGACGTCTTTGTATTCATTCCTATGTCTTCTGCTGGTGTGTATGTGCACATTACACTCAGAACTATTGTCTTTCCCAATGCTTGTTCTACAGAGATATGCTGTGCCAGCAATCAGCAGCATCTTCTCCCACCCATTTGCTACCCATCACTGATTCCGTCTGACATTATATACAGATTTTGTCCAGAATTTACTTACATAGGTTTGTCGTCACCCTACATGCCCACATTGTAGTGGAAATCTCTACCTTTCAACTCAAATTACTAGCATGTGTCAACTGCCCTCCTGAATGCAGTGGGTATGGTGTATGAGCTTATGTTACATTAACACCTGTTTCTGCTGCCCTTTTCCACATCTCATCTTACTGTCCTTCTGTTTCTTTTCCATTGGTTTTCTCATCGTTTCCATACTTTATATGTATGGCCATAAGATTTGTGACATGCAAACTAGTATTCTGCCCTTTCGTGGTACCTCCCTGATCAGGCACTCTGAGAACTATATCAGTCATTCTCCTTGTGTTTCGCAATTCCGTGATAGTTTCTGATCTTACCTGAAGATATCTGTAGAACTTGTGTCTGTGGAGCCAACATTAAAACCGGCTCTTTTCAAATGATTTCATTTATTTGACTACGAATGGCTTCTGGCACTTGTTCCCCCAACTCTTCTGATCTATGTCTTCGGTTAACAAAAACTGTGGAATTATTTGTTCAGATTTTGTCCATTCGCATGTATATCTGTATTTTTTGCTACATCTATACTGTTTTGTCCACCATGGTTTGCATATTTTTGTTTTCCTCATTGATCCCCCTGCTAGTTGCTACTAGGTGGTTTTTTTTTCTGTCTGTCTTCTCTCTGTTTGACCAAAACGGTATCCTTACCAAAATGTTGTCTGCACACATTACATTTTCGTTAGGATTTTTATAAACTGGCTGCGACAGCTTGGGAGGCAGCATTTAGCCGTGGGAGTGTCTATTGTGGTTACTCTGTCCTTTCTGTTTGATTGGGCTACACAAAACACTCCCCTGTCTAGCTATTGCTGACGTTTATTTTCTCCCAAGTCACATAAGGCAGGCATGTCAAGGTCTTTTTTTAAACAAAAATAATGATTTTTTTTCTTTCCCTTTGAAAGTAAGTCTTGCTGAGAATCTTTGAAAGGGGTGTTTCATTGGGCCACTTTATCGTGTTTACTGCTATAATTCGCTGTACTCTTTATGAAAATTGACAAGGGTCTGACCGCGGAGTCTTTCAAGTTACATTGTGTCTCTTCAGAGCTGCTGGCAGTCCCACGGTGCCTGTAATTTCAAGTGGCTAACAACCATACCCCGCAGCAGCGTTCACTTTATGTTCTTCTCCCTGACACTGAAGCCCAATCCTATTACACAGTTGGGTAGCACTATAATGCTAAGAAGTTAATTTGTTCTGCATTCCGCCAGAATTGCATTTTGCGTCTTGCTATTGTCCTTTGACGTTTCATCCAAAGCCTACATTTAAGAGCTACATTCTGGTGATGTCTGTAATAAGTAACCTCTCCCCTTGGCCGAGCTAATTACACTTCGTTAAATGCACCCGTCTTTATAGAGAGAGCTTGTTCTCGGGCAGGGGTTTAAACATTTGCTAGTTAACTACCATTGTTAGATAAAAGGAGAAAGGTGTAAATTGTGTATTACATCCAGAATCTGAGAAATAAAGTTCAAACTAAATAGCTTTCCTTTTTTTTTTTTTTTAGAACATTTTGTACTTTCCTTGCATCTTGTATATCTTTATCTTTCAGGTGTTTGTAGCCTTATAATGTCAGTCGTCCAACAAAGAATGAGAAGTTAGTGACTTGAGTGGCATAGCAAGAGTGCCATGGCTGGGCCCTAAGGCTGGCAAGGAAAATGGATCCCTTTGCCACCTGGTTGGTTGTACAGTAGAATATAATCCTAAACTGAGTACATTGGGTGCCTCAGATCGCTTAGCTATTGTGCTACTGCACTAATAATTACCATGACCCTATTAATTGTAATGAAGCAATTGTGGGGTGTTTAAAAATAGTAGAACTATAGAAGATTAACTAAGCAACCTGCACTAAAGGCACGACCTATGCAAATTGGGGTGTGGCCTAATACATGGGCAAGGATCCACGGCTTGATAAAGAGAAAAGAATCTTCCATTACTGAGATAGTAACCAAAATATACAAGGGTGTCTCAGCGCATATGTTTGGGTGCTGCTTTGTAGGATGAACTGTCTCCAGGAGTTTAGAGTTTATTATAAGCGTGAATAGGGCTCCTGAGGCGCAAACACCTGTAAGCGACTCTTATCAGCAATGAGGGAGGGAAAATGAGTGACAATTCACAAAAGCCTGGCATAAACAGGTGGTGGATCTTATATACGTGCAAAGATGGAATCAGTAACATAGCCAGTTTAGAGTTTTGCACCAGGCAGTGAAATTGCTATATTAGAGACAGGAATGTAAATAGTGATCAGTTTCTTATGTATGTTTCAGTTTCCATGTGGACCCGTGTGCCCCTTCATAGGAATCCCCATTTTTTTCTGCAGATATTTGCTTGATGGTGAGCTTTGAGTATTCAGTGAGAATGGTTCTCCTGCCACAGCAACAAGGGCTCTTACCTTGTTTTCAGCCTACTTTTGATACACGTTATCAAATCCCTCATTAAAAAAACTGCACGTGGCACTTGTGTGGTTTGTAGATATTGTTTTCATAGAGAGATATACATACTGTCATAGAAATGCATTTACAAAATGAAAAATGCTGTGATTTTTATATTTAGGAATCTTTGCTGAATCCACTTAATGTAATTGGAATGAGCTCAATGCTTAGATATGGAGGGTCCCAACCCACATTTGTAGACCGTGAAGTAATCATGTTTGTGAGCCTTGAATCACACCCAAACCTACATGTAAAGAGTCTGTTTGACTAATAGCACAAATGTTTTAAGTGAGAGATAGACAAATAAGAGGATTACACAATTTAGAAAAGGCACATAAATTAATAAAAGGTCCTCACGGGAAAGGACACGATTACAGTATGACCTCACTTCAAGGAATGGTTGCAAGGTTTATGGGCCAAGCATGAGCTTATGATTGAGGGCATTGCGCATGGCACAAGCAGTCTGCAGGTGGATCAGTCCGGGGCTTCAGCCTACACACTCTGGACCGTCTCTTCTCTAATCTTCAACATCCTACTCCCCCAAGTAACATTCGCTCACCACAACCATCACCTTTTGCAGCTTTGTCACAGTCACTTGTGTACTTGTGGCTATACTTATTTCTTTACCTCAATATGATCCAGTGTCCTTGCATGGGCCTGTGTTTGTGCCAAAGCCCGAAGAAGTACCTCTGCCTGCACCTCAGCCTCTATACCTGACTGTGTCTTTGACCATGTGCGTGCCTTCCTTTGCCTACACCTCTGCTTCTGCTTATCGCTCTGCCTGTGCTTCTGCTTCTGTCTCTGCTTGTTCCTCTGAATTTGCCTGTGTCTTTGTCCCTTCCTCTGTCCCTCCTGCGCATCTCTCTGTCAGTCTCACCCTGCACTTGTATATGTGTCCGTACCCCTACTTGATGTCTGCCCAAGCCTCTGCTGATGCTTTGTTCTATCTGTGCTTCTTGCCATTCTCTGCTGCCTGTGGTATTGGAGCAGGCGTAGGGCCAGTACTGTATCCCATGTCTAGCAGTGCATTCAGAACCATGTCTCAGACATATTGGAGATGGGTAAAAGTTGTGAGCAGGGGGTGAAAGGCCCCCAGCTGCCTTCGCTGCAGGTGGATTTAGGATGGTTCTAGGTCTGCCTTCCAGAGGATGAGGGTAGGAACCAAAACTGGATCTGCACCAACTATTTGCTTCTGTTCTGGCCCTCCTCTGGTGGCAGTTGCTGCGTAATTTTTTGGGGGCAGAGGAGTTTACAGACCTGGCCCCAGCATTGTCTTCACAGGTCGCTCCTTATCTTCCTTGCCTTCAAGAGTCTGGGTCCTGGGTTTTAAAGGCTTGGATAGTGGGTCACTGCAGTATATTTCCTGTCAGCATATTTAGTGCCGTAAGCAATAAAAATAGGGGGAGGCGTGGGCTCCAGGACTGGTTTTAACAGCATCAGTGCTGTAGTAGTCTATTGCTTTCCCGGTTTCCCTCATGTATGGGTCATTGCCATTTGCAATCCTGGCATCCTCTTGCACAAGAATTTGCCATTACCTCCCACCAATCTTCACTGAAGTGTTTTACCAAAACAGAAGAAGTGGAAACAAGAAATTAAGGGCCCTCTCAAGACCTGGTATTGTTTGGCGGCAACAGCACATGGCCCTCTCAAAGGCCTGCATCGGGTCCCTTAGTTGAACTAGCATCATCACAAGGATACTAGGACTCAGTTGGTCTAATAAGAGAATATTTATGTCCTTGTTGTGACCAAATTACCAAATTTCTGTCATTACAAGTACATTGACTAGTAATGACAGAATATTTTAGGGCTAATTGCGCTCCATCAGGCTTAATAGTAACTAATGCCCCACGTCTCTTCCTGGACGATAAAACCTTTTTACATGACTGGTCTCTGATTGCATGGAAATGCACCAGAGATTGGTTAATACTTATAATCACAACA
The DNA here is from genome assembly GCF_964263255.1 of Lissotriton vulgaris. Lineage (NCBI taxonomy): Eukaryota > Metazoa > Chordata > Amphibia > Caudata > Salamandridae > Lissotriton > Lissotriton vulgaris. The sequence goes on from NC_141691.1 coordinate 585,465,536, forward strand.
GCAAAAAAAGCGGCAGATCTCCTCCTAATAGAAATCCAGACGTTAGAAAATAGTATCAAATCTGCAATTGTGAGTATAGTCTCCAAAAAACAGTCTGACAAAAAACAAGCTGAGGATACAAATAGAAACAACTCAGAGTTTAAGGACTCAATTCTAGCCACAAAAATCGCAAAATTTAAAAAGGACCTAGATAAATTTGCTATGGATAAAGTGTATCCGTACACAAGCAATGAATATGTCGCACCACAGACTAACCGAAGAGGTGGCAGATATGGTTCCAACTATTCCACATCCTCAAGTGAGGAAGATTCCAGTAATGACGACAACATTACCTATGGAGGACAAACTGGTAGATCTACCAATCAACGAGGACGAGGAAGAGGCAGAGGCCCCAGGAGGGGAAACGTCTATGGGCAAGGACCTAACCCGTGGTGGCCACCTGCACCGTTTGGTTTTCCGCCAGGAAATCCACATCAGCTCCAGTTTTTCCCTTATCCTCCTTACAATCAGATGATGCCACAACAGCCTTTTTTAGGGTTTGGCCCCAACAACCAAAGGGGAAGAAGAAGAGCATCAAACACAAGAGTGAGTTGGAACTCACCAATGGCAACAACATTGACGACTCAACCTTCGGGGAATGCAACAACGAGCGGCACAAACAAATGATAGTCAATCTCAGTTCCTATGTTCTGAGTGAATCTGAGCTCCAAGTCTTGGAAAAAGGTCTTGGATATGTGCCGACCTTCAAAGGAGATGCCTTCCAAACACGTCAGGAATTAGCGGCCTTTTTTAGAAAGATCCGCCTCAATGCATTCTTTAAAGATAAAGAATCAGGAGAGACGAGCCCTACTAACACAGAACTACGTTCAAAATCTACTTTCAACCCTCCTACTCATCTGGTCCCTGCACGTATCATCGCCTTTGAAGAAGCAGTACTCTATGATTTTGAACACATCACGAGTAATAGCCCGAGCCAATTCCAAAACCTCACAAGAATTGAAAAAACAGCGCTGAAAAATCTGGCGGATAACATTGAGATAATAATCAAACCTGCTGATAAAGGGGGAGCAGTGGTGCTCCTCAACATAGAGACATACCGAGAAGAATGCCTGCGTCAATTGAATGACCCTAAATCATATAAAAGGTTACAACAAGACCCTACAACACGTCTGAAGAATGAGATCAGTAAAAGGGTGGAAGAAGCCAAGGAAAAGAAATGGATCACGGACCATGAAGCACAATTTTTATGTGCTACCGAAAATACATAAACCCACTAGACCACCACTGGGAAGGCCGATCATTTCAGGGATTGGCTCTTTACTTGAGCCACTATCCAGTTTTGTGGATGTCTTTCTACGACCCATGGTGTCCAAAATGCCCACATTCATTCAAGATACCAAGCACCTTTTAACGGATATACAACAACTCCCATTCAATACAGAAAAGGATTGGCTGGTATCCTTCGATGTGGAATCGCTCTATACGTGCATTCCACAAGAGGAGACACTACCACCATAAGAGGGATGCTAGAAAACACAACATGGGAGAGTATCACACCCATTGACTTTGTGATGTCTTGTGCTAGGATGGTACTCAAAGAGACCTTTTTCAGATTCGAGGACCTACTGTACCTCCAAATATCAGGTACTTGTATGGGCAGTATTTGTGCCCCAAGTTTGGCTAATTTGTATGTCCAGAAAGTAGAACAGGAGACAATATTAACACCAAGTAATCCGTTCTTCAGTCATATATGTACCTGGAAAAGGTACATAGATGACATTTTTGTTATTTGGCGAGGAGATGAAAAAACCCTAAACATGTTCCATGAATGGCTTAACAACCAAAACGACTTTTTACGCTTCACTCTGGAATTCTCCAGAACCAAACTTTCATTTTTGGACCTATTGATCCAACCAATGAACGGAGAATTGATAACAGAACTATACCGTAAGCCTACTTCATGTAATTCGTTATTGCCCTTTCAGAGTTACCACCCATGAGCTCTGCGTGAGAACTTACTGTTCGGTCAGTTTTTATGCATAAGACGTAATTGTACAAACTTGGAGCCCTACAAAGAACATGCAAAGGGTCTAACAAAAGATCTCAAAGTGAAGAAATATCCAGATCACATCATTCGGAACTCAAAGAAAAGAGCGGCCAACAATAACAGAGAATTGTTATTAGAGCAGAAAATACACAAAGAACCTAGCCAAAGAATGACATTCGTAAACACCTTTTCCAGCTTTTCGAACTCTGTTAAAAAATGTATAAACAAACACAGGCCTATTCTGACATTAGCAAATAATGAACTCCCTCGACCTTTGTTTGCATACAAACGTAGTGCCAACCTGAGAGACAAACTAGTCCATACTCATTCACAAAATGTCAGTAACACTAGAGCTCAGACGACATTGTGGAACTTGCCCCCAGTGGTAGGCCACTTTCCCTGTGGTACATGTACAGTCTGCCCACAAACAGAAAAAACTTTAGAGTTGGATATCGGAACTTCACGTCCTTGGAAAATTGGGAAACATACCAACTGTAATAGCGAATGCTTGATTAATCTCATCTGTGCCCGTGCCAGCTTCGCTATGTTGGTATGACCACTAGAAAAATTAAGATACGTATCCAAGAACATAAGAGCACAATTAGATGTGGTAAACTGTCAACAAAACTGACCAATCATTTTCTAGATAAAGGCCATACCGAAAATGACTTAAAATGGGTGGTGTTAGAAAAACCTTGGATCCCACCACATCTGACGGACCCATCAAAATTACTGTTCCGTAAAGAACAACAGTGGGTATATAAATTGAGAACAGGTACAAAAGGGTTAAACGATGAAATACCCTGAACCCTAATCTGAAAGAACTGTTTTCTGTGCCCATAAGATCAAAATATGAAACAACAGCTACCACTGTCATATTTGACAAAAATAGATAAAACTGAGTGGATGATAGTAGCAGGATGAGGAGAATGTCTGCACTAGCCAATCTATGAGAACCTAAGACTGGTCTATATATAACTCAGAGAAATCTATAAACACTGCTCTTAGAATTCATTTACATCCGTAAATTCTATTAGCACTTACCAACATAACCAAGTGATCATTGAAGAACAATGGAGGATGCCCCCTAGATCTAATGCGATAGAAAAATTATTCTGGGACATAGAGTTATGGGCATACCTCATGATCTCTGTGCTATCACCCCGGATAATTACTGTTGAAACTAGGGAAATAGTACCTCCTATATAACCTATTCATAATCATCTAAAAAGGGCCTTATAACCACAAGTCACCATATAGACACATGTGCCCTTTATAACAATTGGAGGTGTTTTTACCTTGACTATCTTTAATTATCTTTAATAACCTCCTATACAGACCCACTCTATTAGCCGCAAAGAGTAAAATGTCTATGCTACTTTTCCTTAAAGCAGCTAATCCCAGCGCGCAGTATTGCCAAATAACAAAAAATCTCAAAAGCAGAAGCGAGGGAAGTAGTGGTTACTCCGTACACTTAGCGCGTGTGCTAGAAAGCAGTGACTAATGCATGCGCATTAACTAAGAACCGCGCAGGCAATAGAATAGACGGCCGCGACCAGCAGGACCCGTCTATCGGCACAGCGGTACACAATTAAGGCGCAGACTACTTAAACACGAACATGCCGGCCGCTCGGTACCTCCCGGGGCAAGCTCTTTTCCGCAAAGAGGTACCGATGGACAGGTAAGCCACTAAGCTCAGGAAAGTCTGCCTTCTTGACAAATGCTTTTCTAGATAAACATGGGTTTTAAAACGTTCTCTATCTAGATAGTGTATACTCCTGTTTAATCACCACCATTCCATGACTAATACTAACTTCTTCAACCCTTTGGCAGTGGAAAGATTGGTATCATTATGTATTTTTTTTGGACAAATTGTCATCTTAAGAACACTCCCTGCCCTGAATGTATATACAGACCTCGATTTTTTCAATACCTGATCGTGTCTATGTCCCTCTGTGTAACAGAGAAATTAGTTTTTTAGACAAAAGGCAGTGTAGCCAGAAATTAATGTCTGCGCTGGTTTCGTGTCTATTTCCCGCAGCGCAGGGGCTCCCTCCTGAGCAGCCTGACAGGTAGAGGTGAGGCTGGGCTATCCAACTATTGTGGTTAAGTCCATTATGCTTATAAATAGTTATAATGAAATACTTAATTGTGACATAGTGACTTAGCACAATGCACAGTTTGACATGTGATCAAATTACTATTGTTTGAACTGCCCTTTCTATCATTCTCTTTATTTTCTTTTCTATAAACCTCCCCTGCATCTTGTGTTTCTTCCACAGATACCCAGAGTATGACCTGACACAAGCAAAAGAATTGAGCAGGATAACTGGTTGTGTATCAAAATTATTTGTATTACTCACAAACTGCAGCAGCATTGTAAATATCTGGTCCTGAAGAAAGCCGCTGATACATAAATTGATCAACAGGCTGAAACATGTCGACCTACTAGTGACAGTGGTTTATATCCATACCACTGTGCTGTTACATTTTAATCCTGTCAGGTAGAACACATTAATAAAGTCAATTGGTGATTCTATCTAGGCAGTTTTAATTCACACCCTTCCTTCACACAGCGCTGCAATAACCTCACTATAACCCATCACCACACAAATGGGATTACCATCCTACTCCCTAGAAACTCTAAAACATCTCTGAGCTCCTTCCTTAAACCTTGAAGTAGTAGCTCCCAGTGGTGACTAGGCGTTCCACACTGGTAAGGAGGACCCATATGATGAAGCATGTCACCCTTGGGTGATTGATGGGGTCTTATCCTTAAGGGATGCCTTTCCCTGTGCAAAAACACTTTTTGTTAGTTTAGAGAGAAACAAGGGCTATTCTCCATACATTGCACACACATGCATGAGACTGAAGGTGTATATATTGTTTTTTCAGAGTATTAATGAGGGAATATACACCCACATGTCTATAAACATTCCCTCCTGACCCCCAATCCACGGTAGTGTTATAAGGTGACCAAATTAAATACAAAAGGGAAAATGTATTTGTAAGGTATTTTAGAAACAATGTATTGAAATATAATTCTTATGAATCGATTTCTAAATCTTTGGATGTCACATTGTCAAACGTGCCAGTAAAGTGACGCGAAAATGACCTTGAAATTCTTTGATATCACAAATATCAGCTATGCTGTCCTTGTCCAGTATTTCCCCCTTAGGAAGGAATATCCTCTTTCCTGTTCACATTCTATAATGGTTCACAGTTATTGGTGTCATCTATCTTCCTATATCTTGGCAGATGTGCAGAGTTTACTGCTTAGGCGGTGAAATAATACACATGATTTGTTAATAGAGCATACATTCAGTGAGCAACCGTGGCTCAGGTCAATGATATAGACTTAAATCCTAGGTTCTTATGCACCCGCTGCTTCTCCAGTATGTGACCAGACTCCTGCTTTAGTACTGCATTAAACAGGATCTGTTTAACTGCCATCTTTCATGACCTGGAACTGTTATGTTATGTTATGTTATGTTAAATGGCTATTTATAGAGTGCGCAGCTACTCAATTGAGTGTCCCGGTGCTGAAGCAGGATGAAGGCCTAGCTAAGCAGTGTGGCCCCCGCACTGGATACTAAAGCTGAAACAACCATGTTTTCAGTGATTTCCTAAATGCAAGGAGATCCTAAGTCAACCTTAAGTCCACCGGTAGATTGTCCCACAATTTTGCCGCTTGCACCTGGAAGGAGCGACCCCCGATGCATGCCCGGAGGTATCTAAGGGTCAGAGCCAGATGAAGTGCTGCAGACCTAAGTGCACGGTGAGGGTGGTAAAATTGAACTCTCTTCACAATGTACCCAGCCCCTATGCCATGGAGAGCCTTAAATGCCATGACCATGGCCTTGAAATGGATCCTTTTGCGGACAGGGAGCCAATCCAAGGAATTGAGCTGTGTGGACATAGGAGCTCTGGGGCCAAGTATGAGCAGCATTCTGAGTTACCTGCAGTCTTGCCAATAGATACTCAGGCAGCCCCAGGTAGAGTACATTCATGTAGTCCAACCTGGAGATTATTAATGCCTGGACCACCGTTTTTCTGTGGGTGATAGACAGGAGGGGCAGGAACTGATTCAGCATTTTGAGCAGGCCAAAGCAGGAACCAGCCACTGATTGGATCTGAGTCCGGCATGGAAAGATTATCATCCAGCTTCGCTCCCAGATTTTTCACTAACTTTACGGGAGACGTGGGGGGGGGGGGGGGGGGGGGGGACATGTCAGCAGGCCACCAACTGCACCAGAGGTTGCTGGGGCGGTGGCCAAAGAAGATGATCTCCGATTTACCAGGATGACATTTAAGCTGGTTGCGCTGGAGCCAGGAGAATACTTCTGTTAGACAGCTGTTAATCATGTCTCCCTTGAAGTCCGTGTCTTTGTTGCAGGTGAAGAGCAGCTGCGTATCGTTGGCATACGATATTATTTTTGCTCCATGGTTCTCAGCCAGAGTTGCTAGAGGTGTCATATATAGATTAAAAAGGATGGGGCCCAAAATAGAGTCCTGGGACACACTTACCTCTAGGGGGGGTATAGGGTCAGCAAAAGGTGGGACCTACACTGTTTGCTAGCGGTCCTTTAAAAAGGAGGAAAACCAATTGAAAACCGTATCCCCGAACCCACAATCCCTAAGTCTCAGCAGGAGGCGGTCGTGTGGGACGGTATCAAAGGGCGCAGATAAATCGAGTTATATCAGTAGGGCTTTGCCACCTCTATCCACTACCTCCTTAATTGCTTCAGATACTTCCAGGAGTGCCGTCTCCGTGCTGAAGTTAGCCCTGAAACTAGACTGACTCTGATGGAGTAGAGTGTTAGTTTCAACAAATACGGTGGTGACATGGTTCACCACTTTTTCCAAGGCCTTAGAAAAGTAGGGGAGCAGAGATATAGGCCTGTAGTTAGAGGCTAGCTCAGGATCCAGAGTAAATTTTTTGAATAGGGGCAACATTTTGGCTCTCTTCCACCTGTCAGGGACCTGACACGTCTTCAGGGAGAGATTCAGGATCTGGTTGCCGCTGGATTAATAATATCCGCGATTGATGCAAGAGTAGGGGCCGGGCAAGGATCGGATGGTGAGCCGGATTTAAGGCCTTTCATGATTTTTTGAGTTTTTCCATGGAGATAATTGCAAACTGTTCAAAAGAAGGTCCGCTAACTTGTATTTGTGAGGAGTTTGGCGCACCCTTATCACTCTGCACCAGAGGAGTAGTCGGAAAGGACTCCTGGATGCTTCATAACCTCTCTAGTGACAAGAGGATGCAAGTTATTGGTACTTTCATCAACAGATGACAAAGTTCTGTTTATAAATATTTTGGGACTAAAGGTATTTCTCTGGTAAGGAAAAGTAGATAATTGCTGCAGACAGACACATCTATAATAAAGTTTAAGGGGGGTTCATTCCTGGCTGTTTTGCAAACTGACTATAATTGTAGATGCTGGGAGTGGTATTTACCCATCTGCCTCTTACCTTGCTTACTTTGCTGCAATGATGAATCTTCTTGGTAACAAGTAGATGGCGTGGAACTATGCTACTCTAAAAAAGTAGGATTCTCAACCTCATTGATTCTATCTCTGGTGGACTCTGAAGTGCAGGTGTGTGTGCGTGTGTGCATCCCACACAAGTTCATCCATCCATCCGGGGTAGAGAGAGATCCATTCTCTCTTGTTTGCTTTTATCCTATCCTCTGGTACTTTCCCTCCCCAATTGTAATCTTCAGGTGATCGTCAAGTGTTTAGTTTTAGAAGGTTGTGGTGATTCCCTTCTGATTCAGTCACATGTTAGAGAAAGAACATGTTTTCTCCCACTGAGGAGAACTTACTGTCCCAGCAGCTGGGTCTGATATTCAACCCGTCCCACAGTTACAAAACCTGACAGCATGGGTCATCGAGACTGTCCGAAGAAAACACTAGTATCCTCAAGGTGTCGCATAGACCATCCTCAGGATTTGAGACGTGGCTCCTATAGTGCACTTTGATCTTCACATATGTTTCCTAGATAATATGTTGCCTTTTGCAGTTGGACAGTTCTGTCATTTGAGTTGACTTGGGCAGATGTCATGTGTCGAGGTACTCTGAGAATGAATGTTATTCTCATCAAAACAAAGGTGTACATATCGGGTTGATGGGCACTTTCACTAGTACGGAGATACCATCAGTTGTGGAACTGCTATCTTGGAAATATTATTCTTTGTGTTTGCTAGTAAATCTTTCGAAACCATAGCTACTAGACACATGCAAGTTGGATTCTTAGATACTGTTTCCTAGGTCCACTTTTTGAGAGTGGTCCAGACTACTTTTTATTTCCAATAAGATTGAAGGAGACTTCAGTACCCACCCTTCTTGGAGCACATATGTTATTTTGGCTCCTTTATTAATTTCCGTCTTACTGTGGCTCTAGCTCCTTCAAAGCATTTCTCTAAAGCAGTTGTGACCAGATAGAATATGTAAACAATCTTACAATAGGATTCAGTTCAAGGTGTTACGATAACTTATGTGGAGTTCAGTGCTTCTTAAAAGTACAATGTTTTCAGGTGCTTTTTCAACATCAATGTTAGCATCTCCTGTGGCATGCCCAACCCTTTTTGTAAACACTGTTTGTTGGATGACTGCTCCTGACTTTAATAGTCACTTGCTTTGCTCAGAAACATTTGATTGAGGTGGCTGATGCTTGGTATAAGCTCACAACCCTCCAGTGACTTTTTAATGCTTTGAAATCATACTATTTGTATAAGGAAGTGGTGGCAGTGGTGTAACATTAGCCCCCGCAGTGCGGGGGCACCCACAAGCTCCAGGGTCCCTCTCTGGCACTGTGCACCTAGAGCTCCTGACTGGGTCCAGAGCATGGACAGGGGGCTCCATGTTTTTCGCAGGGTGGGCCCCTCAAGTTCTGTTACACCACTGAGTGGTGGGTATGAGATCAAATGTGTGCAAGGTTACTCGCAATAGGAACTCCTGTACTTGTCTTTTTTAGCTGCCCATTTCCCTTTAAACGGCCAACCCACCTCGGCCTTTCTTAGGCCTTTAATATTGATCCATTTAGGGATCTGCTCGAATAGACTAAAGGCGAAGCCGAGCTGGCTGGTACTCAGAGAAGAACGGGAACAGTACATCTGCAGATTTCCCAGTAGCTGTGTCATTGACCACAACCTATTTGCAGTGAGAGCATTATGTTTATAAACCAGAGATCTCAAGATATTCCTCATCAGGTTTATCCCATCCTGATTTTTTCCTTACTGGCTGGTACTTGTAATTGTACATTCTATACTAGTGCATAACTACAAGAAGGCAAAGCACAAGATCTACTCATTCCTGACATACTTTAGCTTGAGACCTGTAATGTAAACATCATTAACGCATTCCAGACTAAAAATATTCACTTATTATTATTTCTGTTAGCTTTCTCTCTCCAGCGTAGAACAGGCATTTGGTTTAAAAGCTCTGTATTTTACTGAGGTTTTTCATTGCTCGTCTTTGCACATTGATTTTCTAATCACACGCCCTTCCCCTGAGCAGTTAGAACATTTGTAATGCTGGTGAACTTAGTTTACCGTCGACAGTACGTTTCTTTCTTTTTTTAAAATATTTTTTATTGACATAAGACAGGAAAATGGAATTCGCAGACAGCACAACATTTTCAGTTAAGAATACAGAACAAGGGGCTAGGGGCCAGATGTACTAAGGTAAGTGTTTGTGATTACCAAATAGTACATTTTTGTGATTCGCTATTTGGTAAGCGCAAACAGCTAGTACAAATGTGTGTTTAACACATTTTGCGACTCCTTCTGGGTTGCTAATAGACCTACCTCATTAATATTCATGAGGTAGGTCTCGGTTTGCAACCCATTGGGAAGTGCAAACCATGTCTGTGATTCCTGCTCTTGAAAAATTTCTTACATCACAAAAATATTCCTTACAAACAATCACAAAAAATGTTTTTGCCAAACATTCACTATATTTGATAATGGGTTTCTTACCACCTACATATCACTGCGAACGAGTATTAGGAAAGGACGCCCTAAACACTCCTCTTCCTAATACCGAATTGCAAATTCAAAATACGATTCTGTAATAAGTTACCGAATTGTATTTTGCGTTTTGTACTTTTAAAAAAGCAGTTTTCTGGTCGCTTTCAGCCCAATTCAGCGAATCAGGACATTTGCAATCGGAAAAATGCACTGTACGTCTGGCCCAAGATTTTGCATTTTACAAATCACTATCACATAGATAATAATGAGAAAAGGACAAACGGAAAACAGCATCCACATCTTTAGGACACCTCCTCCCTAATCTTAGCCTATTACCCAACTTTTAAATCCATGCCCAACATCTTCTCCCCAAGAAAATAAAGCTGTGTTGACAGTCCTAAAACTAAAATTGACAAACTTGTTCCTCTAGGACCTTTGCAGCATCTCAAGTGTTATAGAAGTGTGCAAGTGTGTGCACGGGGAACCCCTTAATTTGAATTCCCCAAAATGTACGTCAATGACTTTCCCACGGATTGATGAATCGGAGACAGTGTTCCTTTTGAACTCATCAAAAATCCAGTATATTAAGTAAGGTCCCACTCAATAATTAAGTTCTAGATCAAGAAAGATACAATACAGAGTCAGCCATAAAGGCTGTCAGCAAATAGTGCTTTACAGGTTTGTGCAAAATCAGGGCACAGTTTTACTAAACATCCTATTGCCTTAGCACCTACGCACTATCACACTACATGAATATTGATTCTATCCACACTATGCTAATCTGGATATGGCAGGACCAACAGGTTACATGAACAACTGCAAAGTAATATGAATAAATAGGGCACATTGAACAAGCAGATGATCCTTGAAATGTTTCATTTAATTGAAAACAGCAAGAACAATTGAAAAGGCGGCGCACGGACTCAGGAACGCCACAACTATGGCGGTTGTGCCAGTCCTCGCCAGGAAGGCAAGGCGGGGCTGGTGACGGTGCAATGACATCACCGGCACCAGCCCTGACCTCGTGCAGTATTTGGCTGACTGCGCTGTTTCCCTGGAAGTGCTTAAAGCGCTTCCGGGGCAAGAGAGGAAGACCCAGCCGGGTCATGCGGGTTTCACAGGCCTCTTTTAAATGGGGTCTCGGAGCGCCGGATGGTGTTTTCCTCACCACTCCTGATCTACCACTTCCCCGCACCCTGCTGTCTGCCTTTAGCAGCGCAGGGACACAGAAGAGCTCCTGTTTCACGTTTTTTGCCCACCCACCACCCCCTGAGGCACAAGATTGAGCGATTTGTTGTTTTTCACTTGGTCCAGGTTTTCTTTCTTCTCTTACAGATTGCAAATCATTTCCTGTCTATCGATGACTGCTTTGTGTGTCCAAACAATTTTCTTTTGCAGGGCAGCATATTGTCGTATTTTATGGTATGGCATCCTTGGTCTGTGGTAAGGTCATGATTGGTGGAGAATTTGCGGTCGCTAGTAGGCATCACCATTGTTAATGGGGATATCCTGGGGATATCGGACTCTCGTGGAACTCCAGGGGGCGCTTACAGCCAGTAGGCTGAAGGGTGCGGGGTAGAGAAGTGCATGCTTTCAGTAGGCCCTTGCGGCCAACCCCTGCAAGGGGGGGGTGGGCGCCAAGTTAGCATAACAGCGTAGCCCCTTGGGGGTAGTATTTGGGGGCATAGGGGGTGCCAGATGTAGGTAAGCTTTCTGGGCAGATGGGCCTCCTGCGCAAGGTCACTCGGGGGTGAGGGGTGCTAGCACGTAGTTGGATCAGTCATAACCTTGCCTGTAGTCTCAATTCGGGATACGCAGAGACAAATGTACTGTAAATATTTTTTAGTTTAGGATGAGGAATGGCTATGTATTAGAATCTTTTTTAAGATATGCCATCCACAACATTGTACATTTGTTGTGATGTATGAATACTGTCTGGATTATTATGGTGGGCTTCTGCGTATTGATATATGAGAATCTTTTAATATGTTGTCATTTAATAAAATACGGCCGGGGTTATTACGACTCTTAATCCAAATGTAAAATTCTGTTGTGTTCTGTTTGATCTAAACCTTCGGGAGTTGGGAGTTGGGGGTAACCACTAGACCCACTGGATGGAATGGGGTGTCTGGGTGGGGCGGGGTGAGGTACTGGGTTTTCTCGGAACCGATATTACTACAATAACCCAGCGGTGTCAGGGCAACACCCAAAGACCCCGGATTCCCCTGTCTTGGCAAACAGAGACACGGGATACTTCTTGATGGCGTCAAAGACCAAAGTTTATTGGTTGCAACCAGGGACAGAGGTCTACGAAGTACACACGGGTAGTTCGACAGAGACTGCACCAACTCAATGAACGAAACTCGGTCTTTTATGCCGAAAATTACGCTTCTGGCAACATCACAATTTACATTCAGTGCATCCAAAACTAACCAATGAACAAGTAGCATTTCAAAAAGTGGTGAATCAAGTCAGTCAAAGTTAATCCCATTTTCCGTTGTCCAGCCCACCAAAACGATTGCACATATGCTAAGTTTCCTGTTCGATCAGACCGGACAAACCCACCATAAAACCATCAACCCAGATCGATGAACATGTCGTAAAGGAAGGCAGAAACAGATGGAAAGGAGATAGAGGAGTGGGAACGGTGGGCCATAAAGTTAAGGCACGTCCTGTTCTTTGATCTTTACCAGTGCAGCTGCTGAACAAGGAACTGGCTCAGCAGGCTTCGCCCCAGGCGAGGAGTCAGTTCGGTCAGGTCAACCAGAAGTCAACTAAGGCGTACGTGTCAAGGACTCGTTCGGCCACAATCGTAAGGCCTATGTGAGGGCAACCATACAAGATGGCTGCCACATACAAAATGGAACCCGAGGGTTCAAACTAAATCCTCAAATGCAGAGTGTTCTCCTATATCGATTCATACGAAAACACTCAGACACGTTACACTCGCCATTTGCGGTCTGTTGACATCAAAATCGTCCATTTCCGACGACCTTTACAAATCGGGTTTCGGAATTATCGAACCCAATTCGGGACCACGGAACCACAGACCCTCCTTTTGCCCTATCATAGGCAATAAACCCAGACCCATTTTAGGTTTAAAGCATTTTATTAAGACAAAAAACATAGGGAGAGGGAACAGGAGGTCAGGGCCACATACAGTAAAGCAAGGAAAAGAAGCATGGCAGTATGAGTGCGATTGTGGAGTAGTCCGCTATGGAGAAGAAAGCAACATCAAATAAAAGGCGAATACATGTTATGTCTTCATTCTGAGCATAGTCAACCCCACCAGTCTGAGCATAGGAAATAATAAGTAATGACACAAAAAAAGCCCAGCCCACCCCCCCTAGAACCCCCTCCCTAAAAACACCCCAACTCCCCCCACCACCCCCGTCCAATGGTTCGCCAATAACACTACCTGCCCTCCAACCGCACCAAAAGGAAACCCAGACCCCCCAACCCTCCTAGTCTGCTGGAATCACCAGTGGCGTCAACCTTAGAAGCCTGAGGTACCTTGGACAGGTGAGTTCCCTAAATTCGGTAGTCAACAGCGCCCGAAAGGGTTGCCACAGCTCATCAAATTGGTCTATCTCCCCCGCTACCGTGAGTGACAGTTTTTCCATGCCCAGCACATGCCAAAGCCTATGCAACCAGCCAGTGATGGAGGGGAATGTGGTAGTGCGCCAGTGGATGAGGATATTCTGAACCGCTGAGCCCAGCGCAATCGCAATTTGCCTGCCCCTACGGGACTTCAACGGATACATCAGGCCATTGGGAAGGCCCAGCAATACATACGCCGGGAAGCGCGGTAACTCAATTTCAAAATGCGTGTCCACCTCATCAAGAACTTCCTTCCAGTAAGCGGACAACAAGGGACAATCCCAGAGAATATGTGAAAGGGTCCCCACCTGACCACAACCTCTCCAGCACCCCCCGTCAATGTGTCTGTTCATCTCGTGTAGTCTCTCTGGGGTGTAGTACCAGTACGAGGACACCTTAGTGAATGTTTCTGTGAGGCCAGTGTGATACGCTGAGTGTCTCGCCCGGTGTGCAATCTGATCCCACTCCTTATGACTAAGTGTTCTACCCAGTTCCCTGTGCCATCGTTCCCTACCCGGATTATAATAGTGAAACGGAGGGGGCTGTAAGAACTTATAGAGATCAGTGATCAGCTTAGCATCAGAGGCTCGGGTCACCAGCCACCGCTCATACGGTGTGATCTGACAATCAGCGGAGTCCCGCACCTGGGGTTGAAGCGCCCAGTGTCGGACCTGCATATATCGCAGTCTATCCAACTCCGTCAGGCAGAACTCCTGTCGGAGCTGCTGAAAGGGGACCACACCCTCCGGCCCATAGATCTGAAAGAGCGCTCGGCAGCCCGCCGTCCTCCAGTGGGAGAAAGCGCCCGGCTCCATCCCCGGGAAGAAGTCAGGGTTATCCACAATAGGTGTAAATGGCGAGGGGAACGTGGTGAGGTTCCGGACTTCACAAACCGCGTCCCACACCCTCAGGGGAACCCTCGTAACAAAGGAAGCATAAAGGTTGGGGGGGCGGTGAGCGCGGCGCAAGAATGGAACTTCCTGGAGGGTACGCCCTGCAACCGCCTGGTCCTGAAAGAGCCAATGCTTATCAGATTCCCACCTGCTCCACTCCACAAGATATCGTAGCTGTGCCGCCTGAAAGTATTTACGGAGGTCCGGAATACCAAGGCCCCCCGCCTCCGGGGCGAGCGTGGAGAGAACCCTCTTCATCCGGGGCTTGCGGCCTTGCCAGACAAAGCGTGAGATGTCAGCTTGCATCTGTCTGATCCAACCCACTGGGGGCTGGAGCGGCAAGGCTCGGAAAAGATACAGGATCTGGGGAAGAACCATCATCTTGACCGCTGCGATCCTACCGAGCCAAGACAACAGGCCCTTACTCCAGCGGCCAAGCTCCTCCTTAATCTTCTTACTAAGAGAAGCGTAATTGGCCGTCACCATCGCTGGCAACGTCGGCGCCAACAGAATCCCTAAGTATGGCACCAGGGACGATGACCACTGCATAGGGAAGAGCCGTTGAAGGTCTCGTCTAGTGTCCGTAGCCAAGGACACATCTAAAGCCACCGATTTGCTCATATTCATTTTGAAGCCGGCCACACGGGAGAAAGCATCCAACTCGTGGATGCAGGCGGGAAGGGACCGCCTGGGGTCATCCAGGGTTAGCAGGACATCATCCGCATAGAGGCTGACCGTATGAACATACTGCCCCATCTTGATCCCAATTGCATCCGGGTTGTGGCGTACCCTTTGGGCAAACGGCTCCATGTAAAGAGCAAAGAGAAGTGGGGAAAGGGGGCACCCCTGCCTCGTGCCGCGCTCGATTGCAAAACTGCGGGAGCTGCATCCATTGACCCTCACCGTCGCTGAAGGGTACCTATAGCAATTGAAAACCATCGAGCAGAATTTATCACCGATACCCAGTTTCTTGAGCACCAGCTCAAGGTACGGCCAATGAACCCTGTCGAAGGCCTTCTCAGCATCCACCGCCAGCAGCATCCGCTCGCCCGGGATCCGCGAAGCCTTCTTCAAGATATGCGTCACTCGCTTAGTGTTGTCGACAGTTTGCCTGCCGGGTACAAAGCCAGCCTGGTCAGCCTCAACCAGACCGGGGAGGTGCAGGGCCAGCCTGGACGCCAGGATCCTCGTGTACAGCTTGAGGTCGACGTTCAGGAGCGAGATAGGCCTATATGAGCCACATAAGGCCCGGTCCTTCCCGGGCTTCGGGATCACCGAAACCGTCGCACTTAGGAGATCTGGTGGGATGGCGCCCGGGGCGGAGAAGGAGTTAAACAGCCGAGTGAGGATAGGAGCCACGACAGGGCAGAAGGTTTTATAAAACAGGGACGTGTAACCGTCCGGGCCAGGGGCTTTCCCGTGCTTAAGCCTGGCTATAGCGGAAATTACCTCCTCAACGTGGATATCGCGCTCAAGATATCCCGCCTGAGCGGGGTCAAGCGCCGGAAGGGGCACAGAGTCCAGATATTCCACGGCTTCCCGCGGTGAGGAGGGCTCCCCGGTGTACAGCGCCTCATAGAAACTGCGGAAGGTTTCCGCCACCTCGGCGTCACCAGAGACAGCCACCCCATCCGCACCCAAGAGTTCCTTCACTACGTTACGCTGCTGCGCGACTCGGAGCCTATGCGCCAGGAGCTTGCCGCACCTATCTCCCCCTGTATAAAATGCATGCTTCAGACGCAGCGCTGCGTATTCTGCCCTATCCATGTCCAGCGCCGACAGGAGCTTCCTAGCAGCCTTCAACTGCCTCCAAACCCTTGGAGCACCCGTACGGCGGTGGACCTGTTCGAGCTCCCGGACCTGGGAAGTCAGCTCCTCCCTCTTCCGCTGCCACTCCCTGTTCTCTGCCGAGGAGATGGAGATGAATTCCCCCCTGAGAACCGCCTTCAACGCAGCCCATTGTGTCGCCAATGAAGTGTCTGAATTACTATTATGCCCCTGGTAGTCCCGTATGGCCTCCTCAACATGTTTCACGACAGTTTTCTTGTGCAGAAGGGTGTCCCTAAGGCGCCATACACCCCGAGAGGGGGAGACCGCCGGCCACGCAAATGCACCTACGACCGGCGCATGATCAGACGAAGCCAGGACTCCAATGTCCGCCGCCGTAGCAGCGGCACGCATCGGTCCACTAACCAAAAGATAGTCCAACCGTGCGTAGGTCCGGTGCGCATGCGAATAATAGGAGTAGTCCCTATCCGTAGGGTGGAGTGAGCGCCAGAGGTCATGCAAGTCCATGTCAGCGATGCGGGCCTTCCCGGCTTGAGAAAGTTCACCAGTCTGCGGGAAGCGCTGCGCCGATCTATCTAGTGCCGAATCGAAGACTATATTGAAGTCACCCCCTAGAAGAACATGACGATCGGGGGAGGCAGTGACATCCACCAGCACTGAATCCAAAAAGCGTTCCTGATGATCATTCGGGCTGTACACAGAGCCAACAGTAAACGACGTGCCCCCCAGGCGAAGGCGGTACGCCAAAAGCCTCCCCTTCTGTTCAGCATATTTATACAACACCTCCCCCCTGAAGGAGCTCGCTATGAGAATGGCCACCCCCGCAGTTTTGGACGCCGCAGAGGAGAAAAATTGGGTGGGGAACCTAGCAGAGCGCATTCTATGGCAGTCGCGGGACAACAAGTGGGTCTCTTGCAAGAGGCAGATATCAGCTTGCGTCCCCTCAAGTAGAGACAAGATCGCCCTGCGCTTAACAGGATTATTCAGGCCCTTAACATTAAGGGTCACCACCTTCAGGGACGACATGTCTCCCAGGGACCAGGGACGCTATGCCGCGGGCAGGGAATCGGAGGGGGAGGGGCGCAGGGCAGCAGCGCGGGGTAGGTAAAGGTAGGCCAAGCGTGAACACAAGCAACATCGGACGGGTCTTTCCCAACCCCTGAACAACTCCCAACCCTACCCCAAACAAACCAATGGCAACTAGCCAAAAACCAAGTCAAACAACCCATTGTCCCAGTCAAGTCCCAAAACGGACAAGTCTGCAGAAAGTAGCAAAAGTGGACGTCCGGCCACTCACTTCCCCCCGCTCCCCCCCTACCCTCCCTCCAGCCCCCGAACCTGGCACCGAAGAAGCTGTGTCCATCTCCCCCCGGAGAGAGTCTAGGCCGTCAAGGCCACACCATTCGAGGCGGCTGAGTCCCTGGCCGCTTCTCTCAGGGCGCTGGCCATGTCCGCTCTGATGGTGGGCGAATCAGGCCGCCCAGCTCTCGCCGCCGATCATCTTCTCGCCGACCTCCGCCGGCCTCCTCTATCTGAGCGCCTCCAAGTCGGCGTTGCTCCATCCTCCTCCGTAGCTGTGAGCTCCAAGACACCGCAGATATCCTGCAAGGAGCGCAGCTGGTGAAGCACCCCGTTCCATCGAAATATCAAACGGAAGGGATGCCCCCAAGAGTACGGCGTCTCATGTTCACGCAGGAAGTCGGTTGCAATCTTGAAGGACCTGCGCTTCTGCAATGTGATGGCGGACAGGTCCTGATACAGCGCCACGGGCCGATCTCGGAAAGTCAGTGGTTGTTTCCTGCGGGCTTCGGACATGATGCGCTCCTTCAGCGGGTAGTCAGGCAGGAAGGCTAAGATGTCCGGTGGAGGCGCCGCTGACTGACGCTGTCGACCAACTCTGTGGGCCCTATCAATGCGGATAAGAAAGTCCGCGGCCTCTCCCAGAATCTCCCGGAATAAATCTTGCAGATAGCCCACCAGGTCCGTCCCCTCGTCTGCAGACGGTACTCCCCGTACCCGTATATTTTTCCGCCTCGACCTGTTCTCTAGGTCTTCAGTGTGGGCCTGGAGTTCAACACATTGCTCCCGGAGACGGAGGACGTCCTGTTGCAAGTGGACAATCTCGTCGTCCCGGCGTTGGGTCGCTGTCTCCACCGTCTCAATCCGCTCACCAAGGCCTTCCACCTCTCTATGGACCTCGCGTACTTCACTGGCTACCTCCTGCTTCAGCGTCTGGAAGTCCTCCTTAAGCGAGCTGAACAGTTCCTCCATGAAGGATCTCGTGACCGGGGGCTCTCCTCCGGTCGCGTCCGCTGTGGCCCGGGAGGATCCCGGCGACGGTTGTGCCCTGTCCCGTTGCTGCTGGGCCCTGTTGAGCATGTCCGGCAGGGTACGGTCCCCCTTCCTCGATCCACCTCTACCGGACATCCTTGTCCCGCACCCTGTCGCCTCAACCGAAGAAGGGGCACAGGCCTCGATCCCCCGGAGAGTCTCCAACAGCCAGCAGAGTCCTTCAATATAGAGCTCTCGGTCAGACAGGGGACCTGCGCCACAGATGACAAAATGGCGGGCCGGCCTAGTCACCGCAAGCCGTTGGCGCCCGACTCAGATAGCAACTGGGATCCCCACCGGGGGAGCCCCGGCTGTCTCGTCCCACTGGAACGGAGAGCTATGCAGAGGCAGAGGTGCGGGAGGAGACTCCAAGCGACACCGAAGGAAGTCCGCGTCTTCGTCTCCGTGAAGACAAGATGGCGGTTGGGTGGGGCCAAGCAGATCGTCCTCGCCCGGTGACGCCACCGGGGCCACCAAGAAGCCAGGTGAGCGGGGGAAAGCTTCAACCAGGGCCGTCCGGCTAGAAAGGAGAAACAATAGATCTGGCTCCAATCCCAATTCGGTCGCCAACTGGTTCCGGGGCCGGGGCTCTAGTCACAGGAGAGCCCACCACCGCAAGTTCAAGCTCCACGACACTCACTCGGCAGGTCCCCCGTGCAGTGAATCACACCACCGACAGCCGTCCGTCGATCCCCGTCGAGCACCGGGGCGATCCCAACACCAAGGATCTGAAATCAGCACCAGGCCCAGCCTAGGGCTGCGGACAGCGCTCCGATCAGCTCCGCCCCCAGGGCGCTCCGTCGTCCTGCGATCGATCTTTTAAGGTGCTTCCACCGGAGCAATCGGGGTCAAAGTAGCATCAACGCGTGCTCCAGGTTCTCCGCCACACGCCTCTCATCCGCTGAGCATCAGCGGGGGGAGAGAAGCTGATGAAAAAGGGCTCGAGCCGAGTCGGGCCGGAGGAGCTGCGGGAAGAAGCGTCCGCTCACCCCGCCATCTTGGCCACGCCCCCCCAGACCCATTTTAATCTCAATCCGGATCTATATTCATCAGGTCATCAATATGCTGTTGTAGCATCATCTTATTACTATGCATTTCTCTCCGGACAGGTTTCCGTACGCACAAAGTAGCACAAAGGCCACAAATAGCCGGAGCACACTGTACACAGAGACAAAACATGAACAGAATCGCCAAAACCATACCAATGACCATCAGAATCTTCCAACCCCAAGTGGATATCAATCCCCATAACCATCCCATCAAAGACCAATCCCCCTTGTCCAGATGGACAGAATCGGAGATTTTGTGCAATTTGGAAATGGCCTGGAGGACTGACGGAGCATTGTCAGGAATAAAAACGCAGCAGCTCGATTGAATCAATCTACAAACTCCCCCTCGATCTGCCAAAATAACATCTAGGGCAACTCTATTCTGAAGTGTCATAAGTCTCTCCGACTGGAGCTCAGCAGTCAGGTTACCAAGGGCACCGGCAGTCTCAATTATGGTGGACTTAACCACTCTCGTTAGAAGACGAATATTCCTACTGTTCGCCAAGGGTCCCCAGAACGGCAGAAAACCCTTAAAGAAATCACCCAATTCTTGTCCTGCAGTGTCTTCTTGGCTAAAGACACCTCTAGCAATCCTCAGTTTGTGGTAATCTGCCGCAGCTGTAAAAGTGGGGGGTAACAGAAAGGAAACAAAACATGTGCCCGAAAAGTCATGGGGCAACCGTGTGTATGCTTTGTCATAGCATACAAAGTAGGTACCCTTAGCAGCTAAGACGCTGGGGAAGACTGAGACGGAAACACGTAAGTCTCAGCACAAACGCTCTTCCCTAACTGAGCCTTCGGATTCTTACCGTTGCCCTGCAGACAATAGTAGCCCTTATGGGGCACTATCCAGATCGGTAGGGGACTTTTCGCACGCTGGTTAATACTCAGACTAACTCCATATCCAGTTACGTTCCAACCACTATATGGTTGCCTCTCGTCTTTCGGAAAAGTCTCTACTGCATTAGTCCCTTTAATCATGTCGACTATGCCTCTAGCTATAGGACTATTCTTCGGATTATCTCTCGGTGAACGTAAGGGGTCAACACTGTGGGCATATATGAACATGGTTCTATAAGCTCGAATCGAACCATTCAAACTAAAGGGCAAGACCAAATAAGGAATTCCTTTATCGGGGGTATGAGGCATCAAACCACAAATCCAGCAGTTTGTTGTATTGATCACTAACTGATGCTGGTGTAAAAGCTGTATGAAGGAATTATTAGCAAATTCCTTACGTCTGACTACCTCATATTCAGGCAAAGGGTGGAAAGAATGAGAGGAAACAGTAGGTGAAGGTGTAGATTGCACAGTGGGATTAGACGTCATTCTAAAAACAAATGCTACATAACCAATTATGAAAATTACGAAACTCAGTAGTAAAAGTATGCATGGTATCAAAAAACATTTCTTCGACATTATTTTGCAAATGCGTTTTCTAAAAGTCAGTGTCTGCACAGGTCTCTCCAACTCAAAGAAATCCATCCTAAACTAAAGTTGCTGCCCGCGGTGGTTGGTTGATTCTGCTTGAGTGCCTCTGCTGCACCCATGAAGACTGCCTCGGACCAACAGAACCCAAGACCTAGTGTCTCAGGCTTACACTCCCAAGACTGGTAGCAACCGCGACCCTAACAGCAAGAACCGGATGGCAGTTCAGAAAAACAAAAATACGTAGATCCTTGGTGGAGAGTTAACCTGCAAACAGTAAAAAAAATCAACTTTATTAACTTTATTTGTCCTTTGCTCTCGATCTCAAATTGTATCTATTTCTTCCAGGTAATTCTTGATCAACAAACAAAAGATGAGGCTCGGTAGTGTCCAATCGATCTGCAGAAGGTATTGATGCTTGCAAAAGAGAGTCACTTTCCTCTTCTGAGTTAGTCCCAATCAAACGAGCATCACTAAACGTCACAAATCTCGGGACTGTCTCGGTTTCAGAATCTGCAAGACCGTCTTGAACCCACTTATCATACGGCAAAGGTAAGGGTGCTTTCTTCGTGTGGGAACTGTGGATCCAGTGACGTTTCCCACGTACTCGCACCGCGGATCTCGTCGATAGAAGGACTTGGTAGGGTCCAGTCCAACGGGGTTTTTCGTTCTTTGAAAATTTCTCACAAAGACCCAAGAGCCGGGTTCTATAGCGTGGCCTGGATCTTCTGTAGCTTGTGGTAGAGAATTATATACCTGTTGGCGTAAAACACTCATTTTAGTTGTCAGTTCACGCAAATAGTCAAGCAGAACAGGGTATTCAAGGTCACTAAATCTCGTCGGTCTTGGTACGCCCCAAATATTCGCCGGGCGACCAAACACGACCTCATACGGACTCAAACCCATTCTCGAATGCACAGTCATTCGGGTGGACAAAAGTGCTAAAGGCAAAGCATCTGGCCATTGCAAACCAGTGCTCTCTTGAATTTTGGCCAATTTAAGCTTCAATGTGCCATTGTAGCACTCGACTAAACCAGCTGATTGGGGATGATTTGCAGCGTGGAATTTCTGCCTAATTCCAAGACCATCACACACTCTCTTCATCACGTGACCCACAAACTCACTTCCGTTATCACTCCAAATCATTCTCAGCAAACCAAACCTAGGGAAGAATTCTTTTATCAAAGCTTTGGCAGTGGACAAAGCAGTGTTGTCCTTAAGGGGGTAAGCTTCTACCCATCTAGAAAAAGAGCAAACAACCACTAACACATACTTCAAGTTGTTGCATCTTTCCATATGGATAAAATCTAGCTGCAAAGCCTCGAACGGATACGTAGGAGGAGCAAAATGACCAGCTGGTGTTGGAGTTCCCTTGACAGGATTATGCATCAAACACACCATACAACTCTTGACCAAATTCTCTGCACATCTAGGTATTCCCGCATTCTGCCAAACCGGAGCCACCAACTTGCAAATCCCTTTCACACTAATGTGTGCCAATCCATGCGCCATTGTAACAACTGGAAGCACATACGCGTTTGGCAGCAACCATCTTTGATGTTCGGACAAATCAGTCCAACAACCATTCGAATCCAACCTACCCTTACTCTCTCTCCATTCATCCAACTCTTTCTCGGTAGCCTCACTCTGGATAATCTTTACGCTCTCAATAGTATCTTCGCACATGCTCTTCTCTGGAACCCATCTCGCAGGTCCCACAACATACATTCGACTCGTCACATTCCTAGCAGTTTCTTTCGCAACTTCATCCACAAACGCATTACCACGACCAACATCATCCGTGATTTTCTTATGGGCACTGCATTTTACGATCGCTATTTGCAAAGGTAACGTAAGAGATTCAAGAAGTTCATTCACCAGCTGCCCATGCTGGATCTTCGTCCCATGCGATGTCAAAAATCCACGTTCACGCCACAATCGTCCAAAGCTATGCGCCACTCCAAATGCATACTGACTATCAGTATACACGTTCACTCGTTTCCCTTTCGCCAACACACATGCTCTCGTAAGTGCAATCAATTCTGCCGCTTGAGCAGAATTTTGCAGGATACGTGCAGCTTCGACAACTGTATGTAAAGTCGTCACGGCATATGCTGCAGTGGTATCGCCATTTGGTCATTTAAAACACGAGCCGTCAACCCACAAAGCATCATTACAATCAGGAAGAGGAGTATCTTTCAGATCTATCCTCCCTTTCGTCTCTTCTTCAGTTCTCAAGAAACAATCATGTTGCTCTTCGCTATCATCGTCTGTCTCAAGCGAAATTGGCAACAACATAGCCGGATTTAGGGTATTGCACCTCTTGATGTGCACATGGCTTGCTAACAACGTAAGCTCATACCCTGACAACCGAGCACTAGTCAAGTACTGTGTCTTCGTCCGATTCAACAAAGTATCCACTGCATGTGGAACCATGACCACTAACATATTATCCATAACCAAACCAGCAGATTGTCGGATCGAAACAGCCGCTGCTGCAGTTGCTTCCAGGCAACTCGGCAACGCTCTAGCCACAGGATCTAAAGTTGACGAAAAGTACGCACATGGGCATTGCTTCCCGCCAAATTGTTGGGTCAAAACCGATAATGCACATCCCTTTCTCTCATGGACATACAATGTGAAAGGCTTGCTGTAGTCGGGAGTACCCAACACAGGAGCCGAACACAACGCATTTCGTAGCTCAGAAAAACTCTTTTGGCATTCCTCAGTCCAAGGAATCGGATTTGGAGTATCCTTAACCGTAAGAGCTATCAAAGGTTTCGCTAGAAGGGAAAAATTTGGGATCCACGGTCTACAGTACGATGTAATACCCAAAAACGCACGTACTTCTCTCTGTGTCGTAGGGACACTCATTCTCGCAATAGTCTGGATTCTTTCTGGGATCAGTTTCCTTCCCTCCTTCGATAAGAGGTGACCTAAGTAGGTAACTTCTTGGCGACAGAATTGCAGCTTCGAGAGAAAAACTTCGTGATGGCAATCAGACAAATGAGACAACAAGGACACAGTGGCATCCTTACATATGTCTTCAGTATCGGCAGCGACCAACAGATCGTCAACATACTGGATAAGGGCCGCACCATCAGGAAGAGTTAACAAGTCAAGTTGCGTCTTTAAAGCTTGACTGTAAATTGATGGACTCTCGCAATAACCTTGAGGAGCGCGCTTAAAGCGGAAACTTCGTCCTCCTAAAGAGAATCCAAAGATATCTCTACTCTCTATGGCAATCGGGATGCTGAAGAAAGCATTCTTCAAATCAATCACCGAAAACCAGGTAGCAGAATCTGGAATCAATGTCAATAACGCAGTAATGTCGGGTACAACAGGAAATTGTGGAACAACAATCTTGTTCACTTCACGAAGGTCGATAACAAATCTATATACAGGAGGCTGTGAAGAATCAGTTCTCTTCAGAACAGGCAAAACCGGACTATTACACACATTACCTCGAGTCTCTTCAATAACACTCTTATCAATCAGGTCATAAATGATCGCTAAGAGCGCTCGTTCACCATCGCTTGAAATACGATATTGCGGAATGCGCGGTAACTGGGCATTCGCTTTCAACGTCACAACATATGGAGGAATGTCTAACAGGCCCACATCATTTGGACCCGTAGCCCATAATGAATCTGGCAGCGAAGACAATTCCGGTGGAAGACAATCTTTCGAAACATATATCGGGGAAATCCCATTCTCACCCAAAGTAAGATGTACTCCTGACGGAGAACAGTACAAAGTCGCATATAATCTCTTCAACAAATCAAGGCCTAACAAGTTCTCATTACAACCTGTAGTCAAAAGAAGGGGTAATTCAAACCTACGAGGACCAACAGAAAGAGGCAATGGAACAGAAATCGGATTCATAATGGGGGCGCCAGAAAAACCTATAGAAACATTATTAAAGCCAGACAAAGGTGCGCCAGGGAGTTTGGAATGCATAATAGAACTCTTCGTAGCACCAGTGTCTAGCAGAAAAGGCTCTGACACACCTGATGCAATCACTTCCACGTAAGGTCCACTCTGATCTACCGGAACTGAAAAAACTCCCTCTCTTTGTCCATGGCTATCCTAACAATCAGTACCTTGCTCTTCGTCGCCTTCAGCATAATAATCATCTACGTAGTACTGTGTAGACCTACCAGAAGAATTCTGCTGTTGGTCGAAACTATTCATTGAATTCTGCGGAGGCAAAGGGTGCGCGTTTTGTCCGCGACCTCTACCTCTAGGCACTTGTTGAGCACCTCTACCTCTAACGCCAGGAGCACTATTAGCACGTTGCAACAAAACCGGACAACTGTTCTTATAATGACCCTCTTCTCTACAATATGCACACTGATTAGGTCCATACTGAATACGCTGTTGTTGAGGAGTCTCGTCTCTTTGCGAGTTCCTCGAATACTGTGGTGATTGCTGATAATCACGCTGATTATTAACACGGGTTGATAAGCTTGTTGTAGAAGAACCTTAGTCTTCAATTCCTTAGTCTTCTTATCCGCTCTCTCTAACTCATCCTTACGCCTATTCTCGTAGTACTGAGCCGTAGCAAGAATTTGCGCCGCAGTAGAAACAGGCCAAGCACTCTCGGAATCCTTCAACTTAGTACACAACTCTGGAAGAAGATTGTGCACGAATTTATCAACAAATAATCTCTGGCCACCTTCAGTAGCCATATCTTGACCACTGTGGTCAACAAAAGTTTCCTCGAAACGCGAGAAAAAGTCTGAAACAGACTCGTCTTTCTTCTGCTTACAAGCCGACAACTTGTCCCAATTAACACGGACTTCAGGCATTAAAGTCTTCATGAAAGTGATAATTCTACCAGGAAGTTCGGCAATAACATCTTCAGGCTTAGCACCTCCCACTTGTCTATCATTTGCTGCAAAAGATTCACCCATGAACCACCTAATTCATTGTCATGATCTGTATATCGAATAACATTCCAGATGGACTGTGGAACAACATTCCCAAACAACATATCTATATCCGCCAAATTCATGACGCACGAACTCACAGTTTGCGCAAGTTCTTTATAATACCCTGCAGGATTCTTCCGCGGATCAGGTAAAGTCTGCTTAAGTGCTAGAACTTCTGAACGCTTCCATGGTACATGAACCCACACTCGCTGAAAGTGCGCTAAAACAGGTGGCTGAGCAGCAGCATCAGCAGGTCTCCATACTGGAGGAACCTCTCGCATCGGATATTGACGCGCACGTCTCCTAACTGACGGATCTGGCTCAAACAGCCGATCAGTAGGGACGTCGCTTCGCAGCGACAGTAACGTCGACACCACTTTCTCGATGTCGTGTAGACTCCCAATCGTCCCTTTAGCAAACTCTGAACGCAATCGAGACAATTCTACAGGAACTCTAACCAACTCGTCCATCCATTGTTCATGGAGGAACGCACACATAAGCTCAAAAACATAACGCTGCTTTGGTGCTTCCCATTGTCGGAAAACATCCATAATACCTTCTAGATCATACTGCGACTTATACGTCGCCCATCTACGTGCCATATGGTCAAGGACCACTCGTTCATCTGTATCGGGCAATTGGCTACGTGACTGTCTATGCTCACTCACAGGAGACATACCCATTTGTCCCAAAATAGGAGTCAGAAAATTAGAAAAGGCAGCGGTCATCCTCTGTCTAGGAGAAGGAACAGTCGGAAAGACAAGAGGAGACGAAACAGTAGTAACAGTAGGATCCATAGTCGGAACAGGCATAGAGACAGTAGTAGCAGGGAAAGGCAAAGTTGGCAACCCTTGAGAAGGCTGCGCCAAAGGAACAACGGCCAACGAAGAAGTTGGCTGTGGAGGAATAACAGGAGGCAAAGCAACCGGCAACTGCACAGCCACAGCTGGTGACGGTGGTGCCGTAGCATTCTGCGCATACGGTGGAGGTGAAGTTAACAAATGCGACATCAAAGGATCTTTCACAAGCTCCTTTTCGTCTTTCTGCTCTTTAACCAGCAAGACTGGGTAGCATCTGTCTACCGCTAACTTCCTCACTCTAAGCATCTGCTCACTGTCTTTCTCTTCTTCGTTATCTCTGTATGCAACGGCAGCTTGCACCATTGACATACCCTTTCTATTCTTCTTTGCTAACTTAATTTCTTTCTGTTTGGCTTCCTTGCGCCATATGCGGAAAGAGTCAAACATTGCCGGCCGGGCTTTCTTCTTAAACAACTTCACTTCAAGATTATCCAAAACTTCTGTCTCGAAACTACCATAATGGGGTCACTGTAGGACACCGTCATGCTTCGTATATTTTACCCAAATCTCATTATAGCTAATAGGACCTACACCATGTTTCACATACAACTCGTATGTAGGAGTTCCGATCGGAGGAACCGGACACGAATCCTCTAACCGGGAATCCCTCATAGTACCACAACTAAACAAATTCCTAAGACTGCTAAAACCAGGCATCTTGCTCACTAGTCTAGCTTCAAACAACAAGGGTAATCTAAAATCGATAAGCTCGTGAATACACGAATCCCTTGGCTTTGGGGCCTGCAGGTACCAAATCAAAGCTATCCACTAAAGGATACAAACCAAACTAAGAACTAGGAGACGCTCCCTTTATACTTAACTGAGTTGTCGATGGCGTCACCAGAAGACCCATCAATCATCTCGCTCTACAAACGTCTAAGGCTCCAAAACAGGGCGACAGTCAGGGCAGCAGTCCTTCGTAGCCGTCGGGACGCGGGAAACCTCGCAGCCAAGACCTTCGGAACCACATCGACATACAGGGGTCGCTGAAGCGGCTGGCCAACCTCCGGAATTTTCTCACGAAGCTCCTCACGAACCTTTGGCGTTGGGCGCCAATTGAGGTACTGGGTTTTCTCGGAACCGATATTACTACAATAACCCAGCGGTGTCAGGGCAACACCCAAAGACCCCGGATTCCCCTGTCTTGGCAAACAGAGACACGGGATACTTCTTGATGGCGTCAAAGACCAAAGTTTATTGGTTGCAACCAGGGACAGAGGTCTACGAAGTACACACGGGTAGTTCGACAGAGACTGCACCAACTCAATGAACGAAACTCGGTCTTTTATGCCGAAAATTACGCTTCTGGCAACATCACAATTTACATTCAGTGCATCCAAAACTAACCAATGAACAAGTAGCATTTCAAAAAGTGGCGAATCAAGTCAGTCAAAGTTAATCCCATTTTCCGTTGTCCAGCCCACCAAAACGATTGCACATATGCTAAGTTTCCTGTTCGATCAGGCCGGACAAACCCACCATAAAACCATCAACCCAGATCGATGAACATGTCGTAAAGGAAGGCAGAAACAGATGGAAAGGAGATAGAGGATTGGGAACGGTGGGCCATAAAGTTAAGGCACGTCCTGTTCTTTGTATTAGCATAAGAATGGGACCCCCTCTATTGTTACTTCAATGGTCAGGGAAAGAGGGGAAAAGTAAAACACTAACAGTAAATATGTTCCCCCTTGACCTCTAAAACTGTAACGGTATATATCCAACACTTTAATTCTACTATTTTAATACATAAGGGCAAACAACAAGAAAGTTTTTTTTTATAACTTTATCATTTTATTATTTTTTCTTTTTAGTTGTATTTCTTAGTACAAAAATAATTTTTCCATTTATCGATTTATCACATCAGCTAATATATTTTATCAAAAAACACATAGTGTAAAACACATCATTTTGTAATATCATCAGTAAAAAAACTATTAAATGCAGGGAAAACAATATACAAAACAATCAACACTCTCACAAGTCCATACATCCCTTATTCATCATACATACTGCATTCATTCTTAGATTCTGCGTCTGAGGGATCGCAGATGGACGTGCAATTAATACGCAAGGTCGACGCGTTTCGGCAGTGTAGACCGCCTTCCTCAGGACCTGTCTTGCAGAATACTCAGACACAAACAATATTTTTATGGCCCCTGCATAGTTGGATATCTGTAACGATAAATGACATACATTGTTTCATTTGTTCTATAACTTTTTTCCATTAGTCTCAGTTACGTAGCCCTATGTATAACCAAGAAGACATACTTCATTAACACATAGTATATTATAGTTACTCTAACACTCTTGTGGTTGGTCCTGAACCGAGCAGCAGGATGGCATCTACGTGACTCTCATAGTCGACACAGAACTCTAACCTTATGAGTTTTCCTAAGGTTATGAATAAATGAAGGCATTTAATGAGAACTCTAGTACTGTTGTTAGAGAAGACTTTTTAGGGAAAAGGGTGTCTATTATGACCACAGTTTATGTTTAAATGGCAGGTAGAAAGTATTTATCCTCGGGACCTAAGGTGATATCAGCAGATAGGTATGTATTTATCTGCATGTTTTACCATTTTGAGACTTAATCGCATGCGGGATATTTTAGCAACATGATAGAATGAGACTGTAATCACTTAGATCAATGACTATGTACCTTTTATTCTGGGAAAAGATTCCTGTCAAGCTTACAGCACTGGCTTCAAGGTTTATTTTTGTAGTACTTCCTGTATGAGAATAGGAACAGATTCTGTCACTATTCTGTGATGTTATCTATATAAAGGAGAGGTTTATCAAGAAAATGTGAGCCAATCGCTTACCTATTTTGTCAGAAATTATCTTTTTTCTTTTTTCTAATTGTTGGTGCAAAGACTTGTTTTTTATGGATCCAGCGTAGGACTGTGAGGACCACAAAAAGATAATACACAAAGAAATAAACCCTGACTTTCTAATACTTAATATAGATGATGGTATATTAATGTAGTCTCTATGTTACTGACCTTATTATCACAATAAGTGGGACTTGGAGCATAAGGTTACTCTCTTCGTGAATAAAAACGCGAATAACCGCTGTGTTGTAGTTTTGGAATCGATGTAAGTCTGCAGAGCTGTTGAGAAAAATACATAGATCTAATTTTGCTCGTTTTTAACATTTCAAAGGTTTTAAGAGTATAGTAGGGTGTGTCAGATTTTACCTTTTCTCTAAGTCTGACACGTCTCCCCTGAAAAACGGTCTCTAGCGGCAGAAAGTACAAGCGATCTAAGGCGGAGTTCCTCCTTTCGCGGTTCCGGGTAACATTAATTTAAATGATCTAGAGGTGGGGAGAGAAGAGCACCCTCGTCAGGACTATTTGTTAGCGCTCGCCCGTTGTTTATCAAATGCTATCGCGTGGGATGTTGGCTACGCTATGCGCTGTGCGCTGTACTTACTTCGGTTTCTCCTTTGTCTGGTCCAAACGTTCTCAGTTGCACTGATCAGGAAGCCTAACAAGTAATAGTGCTACTTACTTCTTATATACGTGATTTTCGCGCCTCAACGGGTCGGAATCCTCGCAACCAATGCCCAATGATGTTGAAAGGGGGATGTATGACAACAAACCGGCAAACGAATTGTCGTACTTGCGGTCACGTGATTAGAATACTGCGGCGGCCATTTCTAAGTGGTGATATAATTATCTTTTTGCGTGATATATACAGAGTCTTATGTCATTATTTCTTTAGTAGACTTAAATTATGGCATCTCTACA
The DNA here is from genome assembly GCF_964263255.1 of Lissotriton vulgaris. Classification (NCBI taxonomy): domain Eukaryota; kingdom Metazoa; phylum Chordata; class Amphibia; order Caudata; family Salamandridae; genus Lissotriton; species Lissotriton vulgaris. The sequence goes on from NC_141691.1 coordinate 585,496,186, forward strand.
TACGATTTCTTAACAGCGTTAGTGCCAATACCAAGAAGGTGTTAAAAGGAGGTAATTACCCTACTTTGCATTCGGGTATGTTAAATATGGTAACATGAATGCAATAACACGGCGGCCATTACTAAGTGGCACTCTAGTTGCCTAATTGCGCGATATATGGTAGATCTTATCTTTTCAGTGGGATTTAAATTTTGATATGCATATATATGGTTTATTTATTGTGTCACATACCACGAAATGTTCTCATTTAGGCCTCTTTTGACACTGTCAAAATAAAAAATCCAAAAGCATTCCCGTTTTTTCCTAGTTATCTCTGGTGATTCTCCTTTCCTACATTGGATTTTTTCCAGTATACACCACTTCAATTCTAACTCATTGTGGTTTTGATCCGTACAATGTTGGGTCAGCGGTGATGTCAATTTATTAGTTCGCACTGAGGATTTATGTTCGCTAAATCTTAGCCTAAATTCGCGTCCAGTCTCTCCTATGTATGGCAGTCCACAAGGACATACGATATAGTAGACGATGTTTTTACTGCGACAGTTTGTGAATGATCTTAGAGTAATAATTTTGTCATTGTGAGACAGTATGTTGCCTGTGATTGCAGCATCACACGCATGGCAATTACCACATTTGTGATTCCCTCGAATCGTATCTCCACTTGTCAGTGTCGTTTGTTTCTCTGTTGTGACCGTTTTGCTCCTGGTATGGACCAAACGATCTCTCAGATTTTGATTACGTCGATATGTCACCAATGGTTTTTCTAGGTTTGTTTCACCTTCAACTTCCAGTATCCTCCAATTTTTATTAATTATATTTTTAATTTTATAATTGAGTGTGGAGTGATTTACAACACACACAATTTTGTCTTGGCTCTTATTTCTCTTGTTTTTTAATAGGGCGTCCCGATCATAAAATCTCGCCCTCTTGAAAGCTTGGCGGACTAAACGATGGGGGTATCCTCTTTCTGTTAGTCTTTTACTTAGATGTTTGCTATGATGATCATAGTCTGAGAGGGAGGTGCAATTTCGCCGAATGCGAAGGAACTCCCCAAAGGGGATAGAGTCCTTCTGGCAATGCGGGTGAAAACTTTCGAATTGCAAAATGGTGTTCTTTGCCGTTGGCTTGCGAAAGAGGCTTACCTTTAATACGCCATCCTTCCCTTCAATCGTTATGTCCAAGTATTCAACTTTTTCATGGCTATGGTTGGAGGTGAATTTAAGGTTTGTATCACTGGCGTTGAGCCAGAGAATGAACTCTTGCAATTGTGCGAGTTCCCCATGCCATACAAAGAAAATATCATCGATGAAACGTCTCCAAATGGAGACGTTCTCGAAAAAAGGGGCATTTGAATTGAAGATATTTTTTATCTCCCACTCACCCATGTAGGTGTTAGCCACCGAAGGCGCACAGGAAGCACCCATACTTGTCCCCTTTACTTGCTTGAAGAGGGTTCCCTCAAACTCAAAATAATTATTCATGAGTACAATTTCTAAGCATTGAATGATAAATTCATCTGGTCTATTCTGGGGGTATCTCTGCAACAAGTCGGCCACCGACTGTAACGCTTGACATTGAGGTATGTTGGTGTACAACGCCTCAATGTCAAGCGTTACGAGAATGTCCGAGTTGGGATCAAATGCTAGGCCCTCGATTTTGTTTATCATATCGCCTGTATCTTTTACAAAAGACTCATATTTTTGGGTTAAGGGGCACAAGAAGGTGTCTACGTATTTTGATAGTGGTTCGGTGTTAGAACCAATAGTAGATATAATAGGACGTAGGGGAGGGTTGATTTCATTTTTGTGAGTCTTTGGAAGACCGTACATAGTAGGTGTGATAGGGCAGGCTTTGTTCAGGAATTGCAATTCCTTCTCACAGATGTATCCGTTGGTAAAAGCTACCTGTGTCATTTCATGGATTTGCCCACTTAATCTATTTAGTTCTCTGGCAGTAGCTGGTCTATAGTGGTCTGTGTTTGATAGCATTTCTCTCATTCTGTTATTGTAGTCCACTTTATCAAATACTAGGATACCACCCCCCTTATCACAGGGTTTTATTACCAAATTGGTGTTGTTCCCTAGTTCCTTTAGTGCCAGGTTTTCTTGTTTTGTTAGATTATATTTGTACTTCTCTGGTCTAGTTAACAATCTATTTACATCTGCCAGGACCTGTCTTTCAAAAATCTGGACTTCTGGGCCTACCATATCCAAAGTGGGCGAAAAAATCGAAGGGGGTTTACAGTTAGAAAGATTTTCTTCTTCATCACTTAGTTCTCTATCCTGAAAAAAATTTTTTAACCTTACCTTACGAAAGAAGGCATGGAGGTCAACATGTAGTTTAAATTTGTTCAACGCAGTAAACGGAACAAACGAAAGACCTTTACTCAAGACTGAAGACTCCTCGTCTTTTAGTTGACTAGATGAGAGATTGTAGATAGGTAAAGTACTCGACGTTGGCCTATCTTTTCTAGTGTTCTCTACCACCAATATTGCTGGTTCCTGGTTTTTACATATCGTTGTTGTTGAGGTTGTGGGGTCGAGGTCTGTGCATTCCCTCTGTGTTGTTGCCAGTGTACTTGTCTGCCCCTGTAGGGGCCCCTCGATAAAAAACCCCTGTTGTGGAAATTACGTTGTCCTTGTCTTCCTTGGAAGGGTCCAGGATTGTACCCTCCTCCCCCACTGGGGCCGGGGTTGCCAAAGTTGTCACTATCAGATCCTGATGAACCAGTATCAGAAAAATTCGTGTAGTTTCTTCTAGGCGGGTGGTTTGATGGAAACTCATTAGAGTTACTTTGATAATACCCTGGATTTAAAAAGGGATAGATTTTCTCTTTAGAGAACCACCTTACGTCATTCTTCAGTTTTTCTGTTTTCTTATTTGTTAAATATATATCAAAGTCTTTCATTTCAGTTTGTATTTTTTCCAATTTATCTTTGGCTTCTTCAACTGCATCTGATGTTTTCAATTTCTCCTCTAATTTTCCAATTTCTTCATTCAGTGTAATAAGGATGTCTCTGGCCGTCTCTATAATAAGTAACATCCAATCTCTAGAACAGCGATTGGATATCAGAGACCATCTTTCTAAAAATTTACGTATCTCGATGAACAATGCTGGGGCATTCCTAACACGGAGACCGGTTGGAATGACTCCTGCTACTAAGTATTCTCGCATGAAATGTGCATGGGATTCAATGCGTTTGGCTCTTTTTCTGAGATTAAGAAGGTTCTGCCATTCACTATTATCAGTGAGGGTGTTGCTAGTGGTATTGTTTTTATCTACCACATGGCCTAATAGTGAGTTAAATTCATCTTCTGAAAACCCAAAGGTTTCCATATTTTTAGTTTCTACAAATAAGGCTTAATTATCAAACCAAGATGTCAATTGTTTTTACCTTTTATCAATTGTTTTTACAGAAAGTCAAGAAAAGGATCTCTATTTTTACTAGGTGTGTAGTTGCATGTCTAATAGAAAGCAGCAAAATGTCTCCCTGCTCAGAACATGTCCAAATCACAAGAGTATATTCTACGTATGTCAGTTGATCAACAACTGAATCCCACAGTTCAACAACCGTGAATGTATTAGCATAAGAATGGGACCCCCTCTATTGTTACTTCAATGGTCAGGGAAAGAGGGGAAAAGTAAAACACTAACAGTAAATATGTTCCCCCTTGACCTCTAAAACTGTAACGGTATATATCCAACACTTTAATTCTACTATTTTAATACATAAGGGCAAACAACAAGAAAGGTTTTTTTTATAACTTTATCATTTTATTATTTTTTCTTTTTAGTTGTATTTCTTAGTACAAAAATAATTTTTCCATTTATCGATTTATCACATCAGCTAATATATTTTATCAAAAAACACATAGTGTAAAACACATCATTTTGTAATATCATCAGTAAAAAAACTATTAAATGCAGGGAAAACAATATACAAAACAATCAACACTCTCACAAGTCCATACATCCCTTATTCATCATACATACTGCATTCATTCTTAGATTCTGCGTCTGAGGGATCGCAGATGGACGTGCAATTAATACGCAAGGTCGACGCGTTTCGGCAGTGTAGACCGCCTTCCTCAGGACCTGTCTTGCAGAATACTCAGACACAAACAATATTTTTATGGCCCCTGCATAGTTGGATATCTGTAACGATAAATGACATACATTGTTTCATTTGTTCTATAACTTTTTTCCATTAGTCTCAGTTACGTAGCCCTATGTATAACCAAGAAGACATACTTCATTAACACATAGTATATTATAGTTACTCTAACACTCTTGTGGTTGGTCCTGAACCGAGCAGCAGGATGGCATCTACGTCCTGTTCTTTGATCTTTACCAGTGCAGCTGCTGAACAAGGAACTGGCTCAGCAGGCTTTGCCCCAGGCGAGGAGTCAGTTCGGCCAGGTCAACCAGAAGTCAACTAAGGCGTACGTGTCAAGGACTCGTTCGGCCACAATCGTAAGGCCTATGTTAGGGCAACCATACAAGATGGCTGCCACATACAAAATGGAACCCGAGGGTTCAAACTAAATCCTCAAATGCAGAGTGTTCTCCTATATCGATTCATACGAAAACACTCAGACACGTTACACTCGCCATTTGCGGTCTGTTGACATCAAAATCGTCCATTTCCGACGACCTTTACAAATTGGGTTTCGGAATTATCGAACCCAATTCGGGACCACGGAAACACAGGGGACTCGCAAATACCGGGTCATATATCAATGGAAATAAACAAACATGGCTCTGCTTTATTAACTGTGTGCTGCAGAAATAATGAACAGTGAAACTTGCAGAGGGAAAAGCATTCCAGATATTCATTTTGAAAAAGAAAGTAACTGGACCTAAATGGAGGTCTAGTTAACAGTTAAGAAAATACACTTCTATATGTTAAAGGAATTTTCTTTCCAATGTAACAGCACTATTTCAGTGTATATTTGTAGAATCAAGGGTAAATCCACATTCTGCACGTTGTTGATAATGCATAAACATATAAGGACATAAAAACTCTAAATATGGGTGATGTATCTTCACCCTTACTTGCTGAGCTGCGAAAAGTGATCGGCCCTTTTAAACCCTGTACTTGTTTTTCCAAACAAGTTTTCATGGAATTGTTTTGTAAAAAAGCCATTGAAAAGATTTACATGGGTTACTAAGTAAAAGGGACGTAGCCCCCCTACTTTACCGAATGAAGAAATTAACCAAGGCCTCGTTTTCGCAGGTTATTTGTGAAATTGAAAAGCATGTTGTATATTCTGGGATCAGTGCCAGAACCTCAGCTTCATACCCCTGTGACAGGACTCGGGGTGAAAGTTTAGCATTTTTGACTCGAGATGTTTTCCATTGCACCTGTGTTACTGATTTCCCTTCAGACCTACAAGTTCGTGGGAGCATGGAGCAAAGAAAAAAAACCATGTATCGTGTATGATCTACTTACTTTTTTCTGAACGTGTGCTTTTCATCTGGGAGCCTGTGCTGAATTGTATATACTGTTACCTTTTATGTTGTGCTTGCCGGAGATGTTGGAACTATATTACAGTTCCTTTTTTCACTAGAGCCCTTTTGTGTTTAACACAAAAGCTACTGATTATGGAGGTTATAGATCACAAGGAGAACACACATTGTGCTAGATATTCCACTTAACCTTGTTAAAAGTAGAGTTGTATGTCCAGTCTCATGGGTATGCTTGTGTTGCTGGTAAGTGGTGGATTCAGGATCTGTTTTAATGGCCCAGTTCATTGTTTGTGTTCATGATATAAATTCACAGTTCGCGTCACCACCTCTGATGTCCAGTAATGTTAGCAACTGATGTGCTGAGTGACCTTAGGGATGGAAACGGGAAGATACCAAGCAGCAGGGGTGATCGTACCCAGTAGCGGCTGGCATGGCTTGTGGGTGGGAGGGCGGTCGCAAGGGGTAACAGGGGGTATTTGCAGGGGTGCCGCGCAGTGCTTAATTTGTAGAATGATACGTGCTGGGGTCTTGTCAGGAGGACACTGCAGCTTGCACCTCACATAACACATGCCAGCGCTGCCAATGACAATACATGCACAGCTACTAACCTTCACACTCCTGCAAGTGTGACAAGTCAGACTATTCCATGCCCCAAAACCAAAATTAGCAGGACAGCACTACCATGTGGCAGACTGTCATAGCCCCGGTGCTGACTATAAGGTGCCGATTTGGAGCACCGGAAAGCACAGGCTCAAATGAGGCACTGGTGCCGAGGGAGGGGGGGATTGCGGGGGTGTCGCAGGGAAATAAAAGAAGAAAAGAAAAAAAAAAAGAAAAGAAAATTAAACTTACCTTTCCGCCGGGTCCCACATCTTCTCTGTTCCGGCTCTCCTGCCTCCAATAGGACCAGGAAGCGGGCAGCAAAGCTGTGATTAGTTGGGACGGCAACCAGCCAGGGGCTATTATGGTGAGCATATTATCCATGCAGGCTGGTATGCTGATGAAGGCGAGCTCACCCTAGGCTGTCGTCTCCCTCCTCCAGACTACGGCCGACCACCTGCATTCGCTGGGGTTCTAGAGTCAAGTGCCAAAGTCGCACCTGACTCCCCCCTCAGAAGCTCCTCTTCATCAGCGCGGTTCTGGGCACGATGCAGTTTCAGGACTATCTACCCGAGTAGCGAGTATGGGATATTCGGACTATGATTCCGATATTTCCGCCTCTATCCCGGGCTTCGTCAGGATGACACTCTGGCAACTGGGCCTGATGGCCTCCTGCATCCTGCTGGTGGACCTTGCCAGATGGCATATCCGTGCTCTGCAGTGGAACCTGAAGTTTGTGGGCACAACATCAGGGGAACCTGTCCGATTACGTCCATTTTTCGGAGGTTGCTGCATACCAAATTGCAGTGGTGGCTAACAAACCAGGATTGGGTCGATGGCAGATCCCTTCCCCAACCAGAGTTCACAGTGGTGACCAATGCATCACTTCTGGGATGGGGCGGCCACATGGGGGAGGCGGAGATCAGAGGTTTCTGGTCTCCCGCGGAGTCCGGGCTCCACATCCACCTTCTGGAGCTTCGGGCGATTCGTCTTGCACTCAAAGCATTCCTTCCCTTTGTACGGGGAGTTGTGGTCTTCTATCGCCTTTCCACCTATACCACTTCTGCCCAGAGTGCTAAAGAAGATCAAGCGCGACCAGCCCCAAGTCCTTCTTGTTGCTCCGGATTGGGCACGAAGAATCTGATATCCCGAGCTTTTGAACATGGCAATCGATCCTCTGATCCGACTGCCTCTTTGGGAGGATCTTCTGTCGCAGCAGCAGGGGAAGGTCCTCCGCCTGAAACGGTCCAGCCTCCACCTCCTTGCGAGGGGATTGAGCGGCGAAAGTTGACAGCTTTCGACCTTCCTCCTGAAGTCTGTGATGTTATCTTGGCAGCCAGGCATTGTCGCTCCACTAAGACGGTATACGCCTGCAGATGGAACAAATTTGTGGCATGGTGCACAGCAAAGGCTGTGGATCTCCTTTCCGCCCCTCTTTCTGAGGTTCTCTTGTTCCTTCTTTCTTTGGCCCTGCAGGGGTCTGTTCTGGGCACTTTAAAAGGCTTTCTTTCGGACATTTCAGCCTTTCGTAGGCTTCCTGATCAGCCTACTCTGTTCAAGTCCCCTGTTGTAAATCGCTTCCTTAAGGGCATTACTCCTCTTTTTCCTCCTGTTCCTGTCATAATGCCCCATGGGACTTGAATTTTGGTTCTTACATATCTTATGTGCGCTCCCTTTGAGTCGCTACATAATTGTCCTCTCAGGCTTCTGACTTTGAAAACTGCCTTTCTGGTGGCCATCACCTCTGCGCGCAGGGTAAGTGAGCTCCAAGCTCTTTGTTCTAAACCTCCTTTTCTGACTGTTCATCCGGACAAGGTTGTCCTTTGAACTCGTCCTTTCTTCCTTCCCAAAGTGGTTACTCCTTTCCATATTGTAATGTGATGTAATGTAATGTAATGTGTCTTGTAGTATATTGGACAGACCATCACTTTGCTCACCTTCTTTCCGCCTCCGCATCCTTCCAAAGAAGAGGAGAGGCTCCACCGTCTGGATCCAAAGCGTGCACCTTACTTTTACCTGAATCACACAAAACAATTCCAGGTGGATGACCAGCTCTTTGTTGGCTACGTGGACACCAAAAAAGGTTGGGCCGTGCACAAACTGACCATTTCTAGATGGGTTGTTTTGTGCATCAAAGCCTGTTGTTTCTTGGCAAAGAAGGAGCCGCCAGTGGGGTTGCTCGCCCATTCCACCAGGGTGACGGCAGCTACCACTGCTTTGGGATGTGGAGTCCCCCTTAATGACATCTGTCAGGCAGCTACGTGGGCATCGCTGCACATGTTCACAAGACACTACTGCCTGGACAGCCAAGTCCGGAGAGACGGCTTCTTTGGTCTTTCTGTTCTCCAGGACTTTCTGGTGTGAACTTGGTTTGCAGACCCACCTCCGGGGTTGGTATTGCTGGGATATCTATTCTAAGGTAAGGAATCTATAACTAATTTTCTTTCAGATGAACAAGTTACTTACCTTTGGTAAAGATATATCTGTAAGAAACATAGTTTAGTTATAGATTCCTTACCTTAGAATTGAAGTAGTGTGGCTCACTGGTTAGAGGCGGCAGACCCGAGAGCAGAGGACGGCCCGGGACCAGGGTTCGATTCCCGACGCGGCAGGTTTCTGGACCAGGGTCAGCAGACTCGATAATTCTCTCGCCTCGGTGCCCACTCTGATCAGCGATCACACTCGGCAACTCTGGGCATTAGCTTGCCTCATCTTCACTAACGGCCCCACCAGACCGCCGGGGATGCCTGGTCTCACCCTGGAGATACCCATTAAGGGACCATCTCTCAGGGAAGCCAGGAAGGGTTTCGCAGCGGTCGAAGCGCGGAGATACTCCTCCGGGAGTCGATCCTAGCGCTATATAAAACCTGCAATTACCACCCCACCCATCCTCCTCGTTCTGCGAACTGACTTCTAGGGTTAATGAGTTCCTTTCAGGGCCCTATTTTTGTGCACCAGTGGTCAGTATCTTGCATGGCTCTGCCCTTCTGGTGTGGAAAGTCATGTACAGAACTGACATCCGTGCGCGATGGCGGCATCTAAGTAGCTACTTCGACGTCATCCCAGCGACCACGACGCCAACGACGAACTCAGAGTTGACCAATGCCACCTTTCAACAGGCAGGGGTAAAGAAGATAAAAAACTTTACGGATCCAGTCTGACGCCGGGGTGTAATTCTAAGGTATGGAATCTATAACTAACCTATGTTTCTTACAGATATATCGTTACCGAAGGTAAGTAACTTGTTTTTCTAGGTCCTTCATGCAGTCTTACTTAGATAAGGTGGGTTAGATCACAAACGTTTTAATTTCTCAAAGGCATAATTTTTCATTCCATTTGCCTTTCTGTGTTTGCTAGTTTTTATACTCAAAGACATTCAAAGACTGAATGATATCCTGACAGATGTACAAGACTGGCTGACAACTAACCACCTGAAACTAAATCCTGACAAGACCGAGACACTCCTCATCTCGAACAAGGATGATAACCCCCAAATCACCGAATGGTTAAAGGCTATTGATGTGCTCAAGGGGAATCTCACTCTAGCAGATTCTGTCAAATCTCTAGGCATCACCTTAGACCCAAAACTGAACATGATGAGACACCTTAAGAATTCGGCCAAAAATGCGTTCCTTAACCTCAGACTTCTGAACAAAATCAAACCGAAAGGACTTTTGGTGACTAATGCCCCACGCATCTTTCTGAATGATGCTGCCTTCAGGAAGGACTGGGCCGCAATCGCATGGCACTGCACACGCGATTGGATGGTCCTGATAATCAAGACAGCTTTAAGACTCTCGGAATCCATCATGATAGAAATCAGGGAAACCGAGACTCACTTTAAAGCCACTATCACCGGCTATAAAAAACGACTAGACGAACTTAACAAGGAGATGAGTGAATACAAAGACAACCTAATGCAATCAAAGGTGACAAAACTTCAAAAAGACCAAAAGAAATTTGAGTTTGAGAAAGTATATCCCTACTCTGCGGCCTCATTCACTCCACCAGCACGTAATGCCAGCAACCCAGACTATTCAGATGATGACTCATCGAATAGCAGCGGCTCTAGCAACAACTCCTTCAAACAAACTAAAAGAAGGGGTAATCGTGGTAATAGAACGAACAGAAGTGGACATGGAAACCAAGGCAATCACCAACATTGGTACCCCCCACAAATGGGGCTGGGTACCCATCCATATGCTTTCCAACAGCCACCTTTCCCCTTTATGGGTTGGAACCCAGGCTTCATGCCCCCGGCCAACTACCAACAACAGTATAGACAGCCTTTTTTAGAGAGCGGCCGGAGAGGCCGAGGCAAGAGGAGAGGGAACACCAGAGTAACCTGGCAGGAAGAAGACCCAGTAGCGAACCATACCCGGAGCAACCAGCAGCCGGGCCCGAGCGGAGTCTAAGTCTAGTGACAAACCTATCCACTAGAGTACTTACTCCTGTGGAGATCAAAGTTCTGGAGAAGGGGCTGGGATTTGTCCCCACAGCCAAACCCGATAAATTCAAAATGCACTGCGAATTAGCAGGGTTCTTTCGCAAATTGAAACTGAAGGCTTTTTTTGATGGAAAAATAGACCCACTAGAATCAGTCAGGAAAGGTGACACAGGCTTAAGACCTAACTCCACCTTCATTCCACCCTCACACACAATACCGGCAGCCATAACTGCTTTTGAGCAAGCGGTATTTAAGGACTTAGAACAATGCCAGAACCCGAAAACATTCGGGAATTTCAGCACTGCTGAATTTGAGGCATTGCAACAATTAAAAAACGACACCTCCATAACCATAAAACCCGCGGACAAGGGTGGAGGGATCGTCATCCAAGACACAACTACGTATGAGACCACCTGCAAAAATCTACTCAGTGACATCAGAAATTACACGCCACTGGCAGTGGATCCAACTCCAGATCTTGCTAAAAGAATTAGCTCTATGGTGAAACAAGCAGAGGACCAAGACCAGATTTCCAAGAATGAAGCTGCATTTTTGATTAAAACAAGTAGTACAATACCCTACTTCTATACTCTGCCGAAAATGCATAAAAACAAACTCCCTCCACCTGGACGCCCAATCGTCTCTGGCATAGGGTCACTTCTGGAACCGCTATCACAATTTTGTGATTATTTTCTAAAACCATTAGTCCAGTCTACACCGACTTACCTTAAGGACACCAAGAGCCTGCTACGACTTCTGACGGAAATAAACTTTCCTGAAAACTCTATTACCCTTGTAACACTAGACGTGGAAAGCCTCTATACTAGCATTCCGCAGGATGACACAATCGAGGTCCTTAAAAAGGCCCTAGACTCAACCGACTGGGAATTCCGGACCCCGAAAAAATTCATCATCGACTGTGCCACCATAGCACTAAAAGAAAACTTTTTCTCATTTAAAAACAAACTGTACCTACAATGCTCTGGGACATCCATGGGCAGCACCTTCGCGCCGAGCGTGGCGGGGCTGTATGTGGCAGATTTTGAGGCTAAACATATCCTACCACCAACTGCTAACTTTTCTTCGTCAATGCTTTTGTGGAAACGCTACATTGACGACATCCTACTCATTTGGAATGGTAGTGATAATGACTTAAAAGATTTCCTTACATGGATCAATACCTTAGACCCTAACCTAAGATTTACTAACACCACAAGCAGAAAAGAAATCGTATTCTTAGATGTGGTTATTTCAATCAGCGGAACGACACTGGCTACAAAAACCTACAATAAACCCACTGCTAAAAACAATCTACTGCAATTTAACAGCTTTCACCCGCGCCCGTTAAAAGAGAATCTACCTTACGGGCAATTTCTCAGGCTGCGGAGGAATTGCAGCACAACCACAGACTTCAAAACTCAATCAGCTGATTTGACCGAAAAATTGAAAAACAGAGGCTATCCAAACTCCACACTAAACAAGGGATTTAAAAGAGCTAAAAATCAGCCAAGGGAAGCTCTCCTTGAAGAAAGAACTAATAATTCAGATCAGATCCCACTTACCTGTGTTACGACATACAGCAGCCTCTCCAACACCATGAAAAAGAGTATAAATAAACACTGGAGCATTGTAAAGACCTTTAAAAAGGATTGGGAAAAACCCCCTTTTTCCTTTAAAAAGGGACGCAGTCTAAAAGATACGCTGGTCCACACACGCCCGAAAGAGAATCCACTCAATATTACACCATCAGTAACAACATCGTGGGGACTCCCTAAAATCACCGGGCACTATCCCTGCTCGGACTGCAGTGTGTGTCACTTAACACAACCCACAAAAACCTTGACATTGGAAGAAGGTAAAGTGTGGACACAACGTGCTCACACTAATTGCAACTCATACAATGTGGTCTATCTGATCACATGTTCCTGCAACCTTCGGTACGTTGGCATGACTACTAGAAAAGTGAAACAAAGGATCTGCGAACACCGAAGTAACATAAGGTGCAAGAAAGTAACCACCAAGCTAAGCCGCCATTTCCTTGAAAAGAATCATACCACCAATGACATGACGTGGACTGTCATTGAAGCAATTGATGGTGCAAGGAATATACAAAACAGACTGTTCGAAAAGGAACAACGTTGGGTTTACCGTCTGGGGACAAATGTTAATGGGCTCAACGACGATATCCCCTGGAACACAGTCCTAACATGAACTCTTTAACTCCAGCTGGCTGCCATATACCACACAGAACTGATCTGTTGAAAAACATACAATAGTCTATTTAATTTTCAAAAACTCTGTGTGCTTCAACATCCCAGTCCACAGTCCAATCAATGTGCACAAAATCATAATTCTTTCTTAGCCAATTATATGCTCTCATACTGTCCTTCCCTATTTTTAAACCCATTGGTTTATAATAGTTCCAAGTTCCTGATTGCAAATTAAATCCTGCCAACCGAAATAACTAATCGCTCGCTTTTCCGAGAGACAATGTTTTCTCTTGGTCGCCATGACAACCATTAGCGAGCACACACACCCCCCTGAGGCTCAGCGTAAGGATAGGCTCCTGGATTCAAGCCTCGATCCGAATAGTAACACGCATCCTCCTTAGTGGGCGTGTGCGCCCCAAGCCTCGCTTTCACTTAGACACGCCCATCGCGAGAACAGCGAGGCACGCCCAAACCCGGAATCGAGCGCGTAAACAAAGCGCTCTTATACTCATTCACCGGCCCCGCTTCTCATCTTCGGGGTCCGGTCTAGAGGGTTGCAGCAGGTTTAAAAGCGGGCTGTGAGCGCTGAGGGCGTGAGTTTTACATCCACAGCGGAACGATCGCCACGACTAACAAAGCTAAGTGCCTGTGTGTTGTATGGGTTATGCTGACATTTCGACTCTGTACTTTTTCTTAGGATGTGCCAATCGCGCTCCAACCCCCCTCCCGAGACCCATGGTGCAAGTAGCGCCCATTTTTAAAGTGAGATGTTCTCCATATTTCACCATCTTGTGGGGGTCACTGACCATTTGGTCAAATTGATCCCTTCTCATGGAGAGTTCACATCGCGTTTTTATCTCCTTCACTACAATAGTAGTTTTTAAACCACTTCTAGCACTTCACCTCCTAGCAAATACGATTATTCCCTAAGGGCTACTTGGATGGTGCTAAAGTTATCTATTATTGTGTGCACACAAAGGTTTGCCACCATCTTAGGAGCACTACGATAAGTCTACGCTGGCATATACTAACTGTATGTATGTCTTTATGTGTTTGTTTGTATATCTTTTCCTACAGGTGCTGATACACCCCTAATTTTGGGGCTTTTTGGATTGAGCAAATTGCTCTCCCATTTTTAAAGCACTTTTTTCACTTTTCCTTTTCACTTTCACGCCCCCAGGTCAGGGTGGACTATTAGAGTGTCCATACCGCCGGGGTTTTAGTCCTGAAGAATGCCATGGTGAATATATACCACATTAAAGGCAGAAACATGTTGACTGATTTTAATTAATTTGTGGTATTTAGCTGAATTTAAACTAGATCCTAATAACCTTGGCTATTAAATTCAGACACATATACCACTTACACGTGTCTTAGGGATCACTTATTAAAGTTTTTTTGATACCCTGTTAGTCACTTTTAAATTGAGAACCTTCACAACACTTCCTCCCCACACAACCTGCTCCGCAGTCTTTCTGGCGTCGCAGCACACCGAAGAGACACTCGGTCTCTTCGGTGGGGCCCGATGATGAAGCATGACACTGACTAGGTCGGTGTGTGAGGGCTTTCCTACTCAAATAGAGTGACTGTGATCCCACTCAACTAGAGTGACTGTGATCAATAATATTTCGCTTATCTCTTTGCTCTACGTTTCTGGTAGCCGTCGGCTTGACCAGTTCAGACCTCTCTCTTATTTTGTTGTTTGACATATAACCGGGGACTAAGAGAGTGTCTTTGGAATCTCCCTACCTCTCTCTTTGTTGTTACATATCATAGCAGCGCACAGCTGTGAGAGCTTTCTTTTACTGTGAACAAGACAACAAGAACTTCCTTTGTTGCTTGTTCTTTTAACCTACATCTCACTATGGCGAACCTGGGTTTGACATACTCTGAGGCAGAAATCGAGGAGTTGATGTCAGATGCCGCAGTCTTTGCGGACCCCCACATATCACAGGCGATAGCCAACACTGCTGAATGGGACAGCTTGTCAGAAAAAAAGAAAGAGCACATTCGTACCGTCCTTCATGGTACAATCATGAAAGGCTATTTAACAACCAACACAGCACCGAAAGGACTTTTGGTGACTAATGCCCCACGCATCTTTCTGAATTATGCTGCCTTCAGGAAGGACTGGGCCGCAATCGCATGGCACTGCACACGCGATTGGATGGTCCTGATAATCAAGACAGCTTTAAGACTCTCGGAATCCATCATGATAGAAATCAGGGAAACCGAGACTCACTTTAAAGCCACTATCACCGGCTATAAAAAACGACTAGACGAACTTAACAAGGAGATGAGTGAATACAAAGACAACCTAATGCAATCAAAGGTGACAAAACTTCAAAAAGACCAAAAGAAATTTGAGTTTGAGAAAGTATATCCCTACTCTGCGGCCTCATTCACTCCACCAGCACGTAATGCCAGCAACCCAGACTATTCAGATGATGACTCATCGAATAGCAGCGGCTCTAGCAACAACTCCTTCAAACAAACTAAAAGAAGGGGTAATCGTGGTAATAGAACGAACAGAAGTGGACATGGAAACCAAGGCAATCACCAACATTGGTACCCCCCACAAATGGGGCTGGGTACCCATCCATATGCTTTCCAACAGCCACCTTTCCCCTTTATGGGTTGGAACCCAGGCTTCATGCCCCCGGCCAACTACCAACAACAGTATAGACAGCCTTTTTTAGAGAGCGGCCGGAGAGGCCGAGGCAAGAGGAGAGGGAACACCAGAGTAACCTGGCAGGAAGAAGACCCAGTAGCGAACCATACCCGGAGCAACCAGCAGCCGGGCCCGAGCGGAGTCTAAGTCTAGTGACAAACCTATCCACTAGAGTACTTACTCCTGTGGAGATCAAAGTTCTGGAGAAGGGGCTGGGATTTGTCCCCACAGCCAAACCCGATAAATTCAAAATGCACTGCGAATTAGCAGGGTTCTTTCGCAAATTGAAACTGAAGGCTTTTTTTGATGGAAAAATAGACCCACTAGAATCAGTCAGGAAAGGTGACACAGGCTTAAGACCTAACTCCACCTTCATTCCACCCTCACACACAATACCGGCAGCCATAACTGCTTTTGAGCAAGCGGTATTTAAGGACTTAGAACAATGCCAGAACCCGAAAACATTCGGGAATTTCAGCACTGCTGAATTTGAGGCATTGCAACAATTAAAAAACGACACCTCCATAACCATAAAACCCGCGGACAAGGGTGGAGGGATCGTCATCCAAGACACAACTACGTATGAGACCACCTGCAAAAATCTACTCAGTGACATCAGAAATTACACGCCACTGGCAGTGGATCCAACTCCAGATCTTGCTAAAAGAATTAGCTCTATGGTGAAACAAGCAGAGGACCAAGACCAGATTTCCAAGAATGAAGCTGCATTTTTGATTAAAACAAGTAGTACAATACCCTACTTCTATACTCTGCCGAAAATGCATAAAAACAAACTCCCTCCACCTGGACGCCCAATCGTCTCTGGCATAGGGTCACTTCTGGAACCGCTATCACAATTTTGTGATTATTTTCTAAAACCATTAGTCCAGTCTACACCGACTTACCTTAAGGACACCAAGAGCCTGCTACGACTTCTGACGGAAATAAACTTTCCTGAAAACTCTATTACCCTTGTAACACTAGACGTGGAAAGCCTCTATACTAGCATTCCGCAGGATGACACAATCGAGGTCCTTAAAAAGGCCCTAGACTCAACCGACTGGGAATTCCGGACCCCGAAAAAATTCATCATCGACTGTGCCACCATAGCACTAAAAGAAAACTTTTTCTCATTTAAAAACAAACTGTACCTACAATGCTCTGGGACATCCATGGGCAGCACCTTCGCGCCGAGCGTGGCGGGGCTGTATGTGGCAGATTTTGAGGCTAAACATATCCTACCACCAACTGCTAACTTTTCTTCGTCAATGCTTTTGTGGAAACGCTACATTGACGACATCCTACTCATTTGGAATGGTAGTGATAATGACTTAAAAGATTTCCTTACATGGATCAATACCTTAGACCCTAACCTAAGATTTACTAACACCACAAGCAGAAAAGAAATCGTATTCTTAGATGTGGTTATTTCAATCAGCGGAACGACACTGGCTACAAAAACCTACAATAAACCCACTGCTAAAAACAATCTACTGCAATTTAACAGCTTTCACCCGCGCCCGTTAAAAGAGAATCTACCTTACGGGCAATTTCTCAGGCTGCGGA
Organism: Lissotriton vulgaris; assembly: GCF_964263255.1. Lineage (NCBI taxonomy): Eukaryota > Metazoa > Chordata > Amphibia > Caudata > Salamandridae > Lissotriton > Lissotriton vulgaris. Next base: position 585,513,150 of record NC_141691.1, read on the forward strand.
GGAATTGCAGCACAACCACAGACTTCAAAACTCAATCAGCTGATTTGACCGAAAAATTGAAAAACAGAGGCTATCCAAACTCCACACTAAACAAGGGATTTAAAAGAGCTAAAAATCAGCCAAGGGAAGCTCTCCTTGAAGAAAGAACTAATAATTCAGATCAGATCCCACTTACCTGTGTTACGACATACAGCAGCCTCTCCAACACCATGAAAAAGAGTATAAATAAACACTGGAGCATTGTAAAGACCTTTAAAAAGGATTGGGAAAAACCCCCTTTTTCCTTTAAAAAGGGACGCAGTCTAAAAGATACGCTGGTCCACACACGCCCGAAAGAGAATCCACTCAATATTACACCATCAGTAACAACATCGTGGGGACTCCCTAAAATCACCGGGCACTATCCCTGCTCGGACTGCAGTGTGTGTCACTTAACACAACCCACAAAAACCTTGACATTGGAAGAAGGTAAAGTGTGGACACAACGTGCTCACACTAATTGCAACTCATGCAATGTGGTCTATCTGATCACATGTTCCTGCAACCTTCGGTACGTTGGCATGACTACTAGAAAAGTGAAACAAAGGATCTGCGAACACCGAAGTAACATAAGGTGCAAGAAAGTAACCACCAAGCTAAGCCGCCATTTCCTTGAAAAGAATCATACCACCAATGACATGACGTGGACTGTCATTGAAGCAATTGATGGTGCAAGGAATATACAAAACAGACTGTTCGAAAAGGAACAACGTTGGGTTTACCGTCTGGGGACAAATGTTAATGGGCTCAACGACGATATCCCCTGGAACACAGTCCTAACATGAACTCTTTAACTCCAGCTGGCTGCCATATACCACACAGAACTGATCTGTTGAAAAACATACAATAGTCTATTTAATTTTCAAAAACTCTGTGTGCTTCAACATCCCAGTCCACAGTCCAATCAATGTGCACAAAATCATAATTCTTTCTTAGCCAATTATATGCTCTCATACTGTCCTTCCCTATTTTTAAACCCATTGGTTTATAATAGTTCCAAGTTCCTGATTGCAAATTAAATCCTGCCAACCGAAATAACTAATCGCTCGCTTTTCCGAGAGACAATGTTTTCTCTTGGTCGCCATGACAACCATTAGCGAGCACACACACCCCCCTGAGGCTCAGCGTAAGGATAGGCTCCTGGATTCAAGCCTCGATCCGAATAGTAACACGCATCCTCCTTAGTGGGCGTGTGCGCCCCAAGCCTCGCTTTCACTTAGACACGCCCATCGCGAGAACAGCGAGGCACGCCCAAACCCGGAATCGAGCGCGTAAACAAAGCGCTCTTATACTCATTCACCGGCCCCGCTTCTCATCTTCGGGGTCCGGTCTAGAGGGTTGCAGCAGGTTTAAAAGCGGGCTGTGAGCGCTGAGGGCGTGAGTTTTACATCCACAGCGGAACGATCGCCACGACTAACAAAGCTAAGTGCCTGTGTGTTGTATGGGTTATGCTGACATTTCGACTCTGTACTTTTTCTTAGGATGTGCCAATCGCGCTCCAACCCCCCTCCCGAGACCCATGGTGCAAGTAGCGCCCATTTTTAAAGTGAGATGTTCTCCATATTTCACCATCTTGTGGGGGTCACTGACCATTTGGTCAAATTGATCCCTTCTCATGGAGAGTTCACATCGCGTTTTTATCTCCTTCACTACAATAGTAGTTTTTAAACCACTTCTAGCACTTCACCTCCTAGCAAATACGATTATTCCCTAAGGGCTACTTGGATGGTGCTAAAGTTATCTATTATTGTGTGCACACAAAGGTTTGCCACCATCTTAGGAGCACTACGATAAGTCTACGCTGGCATATACTAACTGTATGTATGTCTTTATGTGTTTGTTTGTATATCTTTTCCTACAGGTGCTGATACACCCCTAATTTTGGGGCTTTTTGGATTGAGCAAATTGCTCTCCCATTTTTAAAGCACTTTTTTCACTTTTCCTTTTCACTTTCACGCCCCCAGGTCAGGGTGGACTATTAGAGTGTCCATACCGCCGGGGTTTTAGTCCTGAAGAATGCCATGGTGAATATATACCACATTAAAGGCAGAAACATGTTGACTGATTTTAATTAATTTGTGGTATTTAGCTGAATTTAAACTAGATCCTAATAACCTTGGCTATTAAATTCAGACACATATACCACTTACACGTGTCTTAGGGATCACTTATTAAAGTTTTTTTGATACCCTGTTAGTCACTTTTAAATTGAGAACCTTCACAACACTTCCTCCCCACACAACCTGCTCCGCAGTCTTTCTGGCGTCGCAGCACACCGAAGAGACACTCGGTCTCTTCGGTGGGGCCCGATGATGAAGCATGACACTGACTAGGTCGGTGTGTGAGGGCTTTCCTACTCAAATAGAGTGACTGTGATCCCACTCAACTAGAGTGACTGTGATCAATAATATTTCGCTTATCTCTTTGCTCTACGTTTCTGGTAGCCGTCGGCTTGACCAGTTCAGACCTCTCTCTTATTTTGTTGTTTGACAAAATCAAACCCTACATTCCAACCAAGGATCTCAAACTGGCTACCCAATCTCTGGTACTGTCAAGAGTGGACTATGGGAACGCAGTCCTAACAGGAATCCCTAAATCGCACTTGGCACCCATCAAAACAACATTACATGCGGCAGGCCAGAATGATCACCGGCATCAAAAAATCTGATCATATCTCCCCTGCACTCAAGGAACTCAAATGGCTTCCAGTAAAAATGCGAAGTAGCTTCAGAACAGCATGCCTAACCCATAAAGCCCTTCACACTGGCAAACCTGAGTACCTGGCGAAAAAACTCAGGAAAGCAGGCCGATCCAGTAATCTGAGAAGCTCTAACTCCCTCCTACTCATCCCAGCAAATACCAGAAGGAAAAGAACAGCGGAATGTTCTTTCACTGGAAGCGCCCCCAAAATTTTGAATTCCCTCCCCCCGCACATTAGAACCTTGCCTTCCTTTGTGGAATTCAAAAGACAACTCAAATCCCTGTTCCTCAACCGCTCCCTTAGAAGTGGATAATTTGAGACAGACAGTAATCATCGAGCTCTGCTCCAATCCTAAGACTCCGAAGAATCTTGAAGCCAATAAGGCTCTGCACTACAATACGCTACTCTTTACTCTGACACTCGTTGGTTGTTACATCGTTCCTATGTCATGTATCCGATGATTATATGCTATGCTCCCACTGTAAAGCGCTCCAATACCCTTGGGTCTGGACAGCGCTATAGAAAACTTCTTAAATAAATAAATAAAAAATAAAATAATATATAAAAAATTCTGTTTCCAAAATATAAACTATACAGGTTTTGCAGGACCATAACTTTGATAAAGAGACCGAGGGCCCCAATACGATATTGGTCAGAAGGCCATCCGACAGTTTGTCTGTGGCGGTCCACATGTCATCATATGCATCAGTCTGACCGCTGTATTATGATATAGGTGGGTGGTCCGACTGATGATTGAGGGGGGGGGGGTCTGCTCTGCCTCCGATAGGCTTAAGGAGCCCGTCTGGGAGGAGGGCGGATTTTAATCCCCATAATGGAGGCGGTTCCTGCTCAGGCACCTGCTAGGGGTTTACGATGCACCTTTCTGACAGCCATTCTATGGCAGTCTGACTGTGGAAAAGGACTTTGGGGGCCCCTTAGCAGTGCTCCCGTCCCAACTGGGCTTTTGCTATGAGGCCTGGGGAGCGCCTTTGGTGCCTACCATACATCTTTGCAATGTGTGGCAGGCACCACCGTAATTTTCCTATTGTGGCTTGGGCTGCAGCCCACAGCACATAGGAAATATGCCTTTCCGACCGCCATGAAGAGGGTAACAAGGATGTGGCCTAACTGCTAGAGTGGTCGATCCCGAAGCTGAGGAACCTGGTTCGAGTTTCGGCTTTCAGGATCATTATCCTGTGATTCTGGGCAAATCACTTCATCTCCCTGTGCCTAACAAAATGAACGCGGACTTCTGTAATGCAACTGGTGCTCATGTAAAGGGTAAACTACCTTTAGTTCGCAAGCAGAACAACGTATGCCTTAATGCGTTCGTTGCAACAACTGCGTTGTTATTTTGCATACCGTTACAACGCAAGTCGGAAAAACAACTTAAGTTAAGGGGAAAGGAGGTGTTGGATTTAAAATCCAACACCTTCCGTAGTATCCGCACAGACTGGAGTTAGAATAGTAAATTAAAATATTCAAACATCCAGCGCCCCCTACAGCAAGTCGTTGTTCCGACTTGCGTTGTAACGGTATGTGAAATAACAACGCAGTCGTTGTAACGATTGCGTTGTTATGGCATGTGTTATAAACGCATGCGAAAAAATATTGAATAATAATTAGGGAAGCGGAACCGGTGACTTGTCGGGCGGTACCGTTTCCGACATGATACCGGTCGGACGATCGTAATGAGGCTCTGAATGTCCATACTATTATGATGGTGTCCTCCATATATGTCTAGAACAGTGGTTCCTAACCTGTGGTCCCAGGCCCATATTCAGGCGAGTGCAACTGTTCGGAAAAAAAAATAATATTAGTAGATTAATAAAATGTATACACATAAAATAATCAAAATGTAAAATTGGAAATTTGAAAATGCTCTGTCAATGTACCGTCCCCTGATGCTCGGATTTTCCGCGTACATTTGCTCAGTCTCACACAGTCAGTTCTCCCTCCGTTACTAGTATTCTAAAGTGGATTCCGTGTTATTTTTCTCCTCTGGTGTACCGTAGTTACTCATGCAGTCAATTTCCTCACTCTGTGACCTGCTGTAGCCAAAGAGAATTGTTGTCCTACTTCTCTGTTTGTGGAAAGTACCCTTTTCTGTTTTTCAAAATCTGGTTACCCTATCCCAGTTGCACTCAATGCTACTGCTCTATAGCTCTTTCTTACTTCTTGTCCTCTTTACTCACACGTCACATACTACGCCATCTTCTCGTGACTCCCTTTTGTAGGCCTCGTTATTGTCCATCATTCTTGATGGTCCACGTCTCTTCTCTTCTCTTCTCCTGTTCTAAGTCTCCATTGGCCCATAAGGCGCATCAGTGTGTGCAGCTTTTTCATATAACGTTCGGATTTGGTCTGTCACCTCTCTCACCACTTGTTAGTTAACCTGGCAAAGAGAGGCGGCGAAGCTGTGTGTGAAATCGCCGTGCTTTTGAAATGACTCCAGCGAGCTTTAAGACCATGTTTGCATAAAGATTTTGCAAGGTGAGAGCGATGTCTCACAATTACAGGACACTCAGAAAAGTAATCAGTTGTAAACCCGGCGGATTATCACATTCTGCTCTGCTGCTTATAACTGCATTAAAAGATTTGTGTTCCTTTTACCTTCAGGCAATAAAACTTCATCTCAGAAGCCTGTCACGCGGCGCGGTGTTTGCATCTTCAGTTCAGCGGGGATGTGCCTTTTGTACGCTTTCTTCCAGCAGGGTTTACGGGTGGTCATATCCTTGTAATGTATGTACCTGTTGTTGAAAGGGGCCTCAGGCATGAATTCGCCCTTAAAGGTCATTGGCAGATGGCTTGGCTGAGTGTTCCTTTGTGAAAGTCATTATCTCCTCTGACCTGCCTGGCCAAACCCATATCGGATTCTCTGCTTAAACTGGCTGTGTTCTTCTGCCATCTGTTGCATTTCAATTTCTACTCCGCCCAACACGAGCGGTCAAAGTGACATCCGTTTTCCCGCCGAAAAGCAAGTTAGGGAGCCGCGAAATGATGGCAGTAGCAAGTCTCTCGACTCTAGGAGTCAAAACATCAGAGGCCCATGCCAGGATGATTCAAGGTATGCACGTGCTCAGAAAGAGCAGGGCCACAGCACTCGGCTGTCATCAAAACATGCCACTGTAAGAATGTTTATAATCTTTAATTCCTAGATGATTTAGGCAGGGCACAAGTCCTAAATAAAGAAGTGGGGGGACGCTCAGAGACAGGATGTGACGTCACGACAGGAAGTGACGTCACGAAAGGTAAAAAACATAGAAATACAGTAAAAATCACTTTTCAGTGAGCCCGGCCCCGGTGCCACTGCACCAGTAGCAGCTCGCCCCTGGGTGTATGGGGGGGTGAATGAAGTCACGGGAAGAGAGGAGTGAGGGGATGAGAAATGGGGAAAGGATGCGCGCCTCGTAGTTAAGAAAGTGTGAAGGCTCAAAGGGGGTGGGGTCGTGAGCAGGTCACAAACAGAGCACGGGGGGAGCATCTGTGAGAGGGGGGGAGAGCGGGGCACAGACTTCAGGAGAGGGAGCATGAGATGGGTAGCGAGTGAGTGGGCAGGGGAGGGTGATGGGAGGGGTGGAGAGAGGAGGAAGCAGGATGCGAGGAGTACGTCAAGGTTCGGAGATCGGCGGTGCGCCGGTCCGGTAAGTAACACCATCATTATCCAGTACAGCTTTTGGTCAGGGGGGACAGCGTCCACCCTGTAAAATACGTTAAAATAAGTGGGGGGACGCCGTCCACCCGCATGGTACCCCGACTCGAGCCCTGGATTTAGGAAAAGAGAAAATGTGTGATTGTTGTTCTGAGATTTGTCTGCATCAGCGTATTCTAAAAAACACAAGTTTGGTATATGCCACCATCTTCCAAAGTGAATTTTTGGGCTTGCGTTGCCTTACCACCGGAGCCCTTGTACAGATGTCACCCTGGGCAGGAGAAAGTTGGCGCCCTCGCTGCAGCTGGTGAATAAATTGAGGTGACGGGGGTCCATTCGCTGTTCACATGTCAGCCACACACAGCAGTCGAAGTGGATTAAAACAAGTATAAGAACTGTGATGCTGTGTGCAATGGTGGCATGGTGAGCGTGGCTGAAAAAAACCCAAAATATTCTGTAACTTTTTTCGGTCTTTCACCTTCAGGGTACTACATATAAAATAACACAGAACATAAATGAAAATGAAATACAAGGTAAGTTAATCAGTAGGAATCCTGGTTGGTGCAGTGGAGAATAGTGACTTGTATGTTTAGTGCTACGAGGTCCCAGTCTGTGGTAGAAAGCACTGTGAATATGGAAGTCATTATTTGAAACTTGCATTACAAACAGTATAAGATAGGCTGCCACAAAATGCACAAACAGATTTTTAGATACAAAAGTGCTTAAAAAATATAGATTTGAGTAATTTCTAGATTTTAAGTAGTGCCATTTTTTTATAACTGTCTAATAAACGCACACATCTCAGCTGGTAACTCTCGCACTACCACTCAAAAAGAATAAATCTGTGTATACAGAAGCTTTAAGCGATTCAATCAATTAAAGCCAATCCCGTCTTCCAGGCACTCTTTTCATTTGCAGATTGACCAGTTACGCACATTTACATTTATTTAAGGGAAGCAAGCACCCTTGCACAAAGGTGTGTTTAGCGGTCTGCTCATTTCTTGGTTTAACAGGGCAGGAGACTCCTTGCCTTACTCTTCAATTGCCACATTTAAACTCTCAGAATTAACAGTACCGGGACGGTTGTCTTTTCTCATAAAGTAGGGGGACTGTTTTGCTTAAACTAAAAAAGTATGGACACGTCTTGCGCCTCAGATCCTGCCCTCTTCGACCACTGGTCACACATCAAAGCATTGATTGGCCTCTGAATGCAAGCTTCTTGGCACCTTCCCCAAATTTTCAGATTCACACACAGCGTAGCTCTATCCCTCTAGTGCCAGATTGTTGGTAGTGCAAATGAAGGTGTTGGTGTGTGTCAGCAGGTGGGGTGAGAGGGAGAAGTTTAAGGGGTTTAATGGGGTGCCAAATGGCACCTGCGGAAAGTAAACACATTATTAAAAGATATTTAGTGAAACTAATTGGAGTCAAGTAAGAGGGACGCTGCTGTCTGCTGGTCTTTAATGCAGACAGCTCTGTGCGCTCCTCTGAAGATTGGCGCCCTGGCCTGGGTCCAGCTCACCCATGCCAAAAGCTTGCCCTGCTTAGCACTTCTTTTCAGCTGTGTCTTTAGTTGATAGAATGGATAGAGCCAAAGACGAGCCCCAAATGGTGGCAGATCATACTGGCACTCTCAGAAAGATACTGGCAACTGAGGGAAACACATCAGCTGCCCACGTGTCTGCCCTGCCCTTGGCCAGTGCCCTATGTTAGGCGCATAAAGTCCAAACCTTTTTGCCCCTTGACTAGCTGTGACCATTGCAACTTAAAAATCTAATAAAAACTGTCTGAATATTAGACTTAAACATAGCATGAAAGAAAGTCAATGGTGTATTTAAAATTCTATCATTTGAGGTTGCCATAGATTGTCTCATACAAAATGGAAACGTCTCTCCTCTGTCGCTGCCAGTTTTCACCCCCTGGCATAATAGCCTACTGTGGTTATCCTTGGCATGATGGTGACCAAAGCAGACATGCTATGGTGAGACAAAGGCATATGAGACAATGTATGTCCATGGAAGCACTTGCATATATGAATACATAATGAAACTGGCAAGTTGATGTTGAGAATATTAAACCCTGGTGGAAATTTAAAGCTGATATTTCATTTTGTAAACTCTTCTCCAGTGTTTCAGATGAAAAAATGACATTGATGATCCTGCTGGTTTGTTATGCTATTGTTTTAAAATGGAATCTTGTTTTGTTCTGGACCTTGTAAGTTCAAATCTCCGGAGGCAGATTCCGCCTTCCATCCTTATGAAGTGGGCACATTGAGCACCATCCATTTGATAATAGTATATTATTTTTCAACGCTTAGAAGCACGAAGTATGGCTTTTATACTGTATAATAATAATAATCATCATCATTAGGTGTATCCATGGCAACTCATACTTGTACGCTGGTTAGCTTGTGGCCAGAAGAAACATGCAGTAGCTTGGAATGGAAACTGACAGACGTGCATGTTTCATCCGGTGCTGCAGTGAAAACGTTAAAGAAACATAAACACTTGTACTGTTTATAGCATTGTATGTAAGAGGCCGTCACATTTTCCTTGTTGTGGGTTCTCAGAACATCTGGAATATGTTAGAGCAGCCTGTGCATCATTCCAGCTGAGTTAGTACTCTGTAGTGTTGTGCGAACGTCTCCATCCAGAATCAGATATAGCTACATTTTTCAGGGCTCCCTCGTGGAGGAGGAAGTACTAGGTGACAGTGCAGCTTGCTGTTCGGTGTGCTAGATTACACTAGAACCTACACAATTGGATCTTCTGCCAGATAGAAGGTGTATCGAAAGGTCACCGGGGCTTGCACGTGCTCTGCATGGTTTCGGAAATAATTCAATTTTGTGAGTGTTTCCCAGGTGACCACTTGTTGCAGTGAAAAGTCATCTCTGAATGGGTGCTTATGGGCTGTCTAGATAACCTACCTCCATGTCACTTTGTACCGCTCAAAGAGCACTGTAATTTTCCTGCCTCGAACGAGGTACATGTCAAAGGAAAAAGAGACTTATACATGTGATGCTTTAAATCTGTATTTTGGACTAGAATATAAAATGTCTGACTAACTCAAATGGAGTTTTTCCCCCATCACATCTACTAAGTTCAAGTAGCGCATGCCTCCTAGTATGTCTTATGGTAAAATAGTTTAATTTGTGCTACACTTCAAGTGTCTCAAAAGACTTTTGAACCCCTATATGCTTTCTCCATCTTTTCCGAGAGAGTCACCCCACTATCCATTCCTTTAACATAATTTCTTTAATTTTCGCACTAAAATGTGTGCCTTTCTTCTTTTCCAGAGAAAAGACTTAAGTAATTTCAGAACTTCAAGTTGAATCAGGTCTAAGTTCAGATTTCACATCTCAATCAGTCACATTAGCCGTCACTCTTACTCTCGGATATTGTTGCTGCAGGGTCAGTCTTCCCTATCCTTCCCAAAGCTAACAGCTTTAAGGACTCATCAGGCAAGCAGAGGTCCTTGTTCAAAATATGTTTCTATTATCCCAATAATGCAATGATTAATGTAGAGAAAGAGAAAGTTGTAATTGTCATCCTTTGGTAGCCGTCACCACTTCTTAGCAGCGTCAGATGGTTTGTCATCATGAACTTGTGATGTTCATGTCTGCTTCTCCAACAAGTTATATTTTATCACATAATAATCCTGTTTAATATTCCTCCGTTAGAAGTAGAATTATTAGACCTTTTAGTATAGATTAGCATAAATATTTACCCTGTAATTTGTTCCTTCAATGGTACTGGTAGCCAGCAAGCATGTCGCAGATATCTATACAATTACCAAAGACCGTGTCTTCCAAGTATTTGCTCTCACTGAGACCTTGATTGCTGATGAAACTGCGCTTAGACCATCGCAAACATCTTCTTGACTTGACAAAACATTCTTTTCAAGAATTGTGACACTCGTCATTGAGCATGGAGGAAGTCAATTACCTGTCACTCATAATGGGCAAAATATTTAAAGGCCACTTTCAATTCATTTGAAAACTACTTGTAACATGCATCATTAATCCAGCCTCCAGGTTCACTTGAGTCATACTATATCGTTTGGCAAATAAATCCATGTTATTCTTCCCATGGGCGTTTTGGGCCAAGCACAGCACAATATGTCAACCTTAGAATTCTTCTTTCTGCTACATAACTTCGTGACATAAGTGGGCACCCCACTATCAGCATATGCTTTAATCATATCTGTGTCTTCAAAACCTTGTTTCTTCAATAAAAAAACACCTATTGTTATGCATACATTGTTGCAACTCCAACTCATCCATGAACCTCTTTTGTCTACATCATCATTTAGCTGCTCACCCTCAGAATCACTGTGTCCTGATAAATATGGTTATGTGACGATATTACGGAATTCTTCAAAAAATAAAAGCACAAACCTTATAGCTTGTTTAAATCCGGCTATAAAGTCCAGCTTCATAAGAGAGCTAAGAACTAACCTGAATCACTTTTAGGAAACTTCCCAACCATCTATAAGAGCACATACACCAAGATCATCATGGATACTTGCAAAAACATGTCCATCACAATATGCACGGTGATGCTTGCCCTAACCATTGATAGGCTCATCGTTATTCCTCTAACTAGGGGTGTTCCAGCAAAATATGACAGTAGCTCCATCTCGTCAGATGACATGAATACAGCGGACTACCGAAAGTCTGACATACTCTCTTCGCGGATCTCAGGTCTTCCCACTGCTAACAAGTTGTTAAGGTGATAGAGGTGATAGATATTTTTTGAAAAGTAAAATACATTTATTTTATTAATTTATTTAATAGTTTTATATATTCTGGCCAGACCCGAGGGTATCTGAGCGCTTTACAACATAAGTGTCAGGAAATCACAGTGAACGCAATAGTCTTGAGGAAAACATAGTAGCGTGTTAGTAAACATAATGGTATAATGGACCTTGGTGCTTTGTTTAAGTATGGGTGTGCGGTACCACATTGAAGCAAGGAGGTCTGATGTAGTCATAGCGGTGTGCACGTTGGCTCAAGCCAGCCCCCTTTATGGGTGTGGGGACGAGGTAGGTGTCCGGTAGCTTGGCGGAGGTAGATGTCTTGATGGCAGAGAATCTGGCATTTGTCCGGTTCAGGCTAGTGTGCTCCGACGGCAGCTATCAATACGCGGCGGACGATTGAGAAAGAGGTCTTTGAGCTGCATTTTAAATTTTGGAAAGGATGGGGTAGTTCTGATGTGGACTGGGATGGAATTCCAGATTTTGGGCGCACTTCCAGAAAAGGAGCGGGCTGCGGTTTTTTGTTTTCGGGTTTTCGGGGGGATGAAGAAAAGCGTATTGGAGTTCCTGAGGGTCCTAATCTGCCCGGCCTTCTTAAGTTTGGAGGCCAGGTGGGCTGGTTTCTCGGTGTGCAGGGCTTTGTGCTTGAGGCAAGCAGTTCTGGAATTGGCACGCATTTCTACTGGGAGCCATTTTAGCTCTTTGAGTGCGGATGATATTTGATCGTATTTCTTTGCTCCTGTGATCATTCTGGCTGCTGTATTGAGTGTTGTTTTGAGGGGAGCTGGGAGCTAAGAGGCATTTAGCTCTACCTGTGAGTGCTGTATTACCGTAGTCTAGTCTGGACAGAACTAGTGCTTGAGTAGCTTGCTTGAGGTCCTTGGGCGGGATATAGGGTTTTATTTTGTTGAGTAGTTTCAGATTGAGGAAGGCCCTTTTTGCAGAGATTTGGATGTGCTTGGCCATGTCTAGTGGATCGAGGGTGATTCCCATCAATTTTACAGAATCAGCCAGGGTGATATTGCCGTTGAGGGCGTCAATGGCTTTCAGCCATTCTGTGATTTGAGGGTTCTCTTTTTTGTTAGAGATGAGGAGGAATTCCGTTTTGTCTTGGTTGAGTTTCAGGTGATTAAGGGATAGCAAATTTTGGACTTCTCTAAGAGTGTAGTTAAGTCTTTTGATGTCATCGATGGAGAAGGTTTCGAGATAGATCTAGGTGTTGTCTGCCTATAGGTGGAAGGGGATTTTTTTTTTAGTATAGTGGTGAGGGGTTACATGTAGATGTTGAAAAGTTGAGGGGAAAGAACTGATCCTTGGGGGACACCTCTGCTGACTGGATGTAGGTCCGATGAGAAGTTTTTGATTTTTATTCTTTGTGTGTGGTTCTGGATAAAGGAGGAGAACCACTGTAGGACCACCTCTTCTGCACCTAGACTATTTTGAAGTAGTTTGATGCGTAGCTTGTGGTCAACCGTGTCAAAGGCTGCCGATAGGTCTAGGAGTATGAGTAGATAGCATCGGTCTGTGTCTAGTGACTTGTGGATGTCATCTATGATGTTAATGATTGCTGTCTCTGTACTGCAGCCTTGTCGGAAGCCCGATTGGTGGGAGTCCAGGAGGTTAATGTTGTCCACGTGTTGGGTCAATTGTAGGAGAACACATCTTTCCAGGATTTTGGATAGGAGAGGAAGATTGGAAACGGGACTGAAGTTATTCAAGTCATTAGTATCCAAGTCCCCTTTTTTTTTTAGAAGTGGGGTGTCTTGGCTGACTTTGAGGCAGTCTGGAATGGTTCCGGTTCTCAGGGAGCTGTTTATGATTTTGCTCCAGAGCGGGGCTAAGGAGAGTTAAAGTTTTTTAGCCAGTTGAGTGGGAATAGGATAGAGGGCGTGGGAAGAGGGTTTGGAGGTGGAGATTAGTTTAACTATCATTGATTCAGAGATGGGGTTGAAGGTTTTCCAGAGTATTGGTGGGTTGGTTGGGTACAATATCATATGTCCTTGGGGATAGGCTCATGTGAGTGGTACTGTGGTTGACATCCAAGGAGAGTTCGATCTTGGTGATTTTGTCGTTGAAGAAGTTGGTGAAGTTATCGCACTGGTCTTTGGAGGCCAACATCAAGGGAGGGGGAGGCTTGGAAGTCTGTTGTCTGATGAGGTTGAAGAGTTTATTGGGCCTGTTTTTTGCGTTGTCAAGAGCAGTGCAGAAGAATGAGGTTTTTTCATTAATTATGTGGTTTTTTTTTATACTTCCTGCGCGTTTATTTGAGTTGTTCGCGGATGATTGAGGTTGGATTGTTCTGCCAGCTTCTTACTGTGGCCTTTCGTAGTTTATGTCCGTGTTGAACCAGGATCTGGATGGAATGTTTCTGGCTCTTTTTAGTTTCGTGGGGGCTAGTAGGTCCAGAAATGAAGTCATGGTTGCGTTATAGTGAGAGGTGAGTACTGTTGTGGAGAGCTCATCCATGGATCTTGGTAGGAGACCTAATCTTTTCTTCTAGGGTAGCTAGGGGGATCTGAGTTGGGTTTCAGGAAATGTAGAGATAATTTAGAGATTTTAAAACTATATTCTTTTATATTTGTCACTACAATTGAAGAGTAATATTGCTACCATTCCCAAAATAAGACTGATAACAATTACTGAATGAGAATAAAGTGGGAACTAAAAGGGAAAAGCTGTATGTTTGTAGTCAAGCTTTAATCTGATACAAATAATTAGACACTTCAGTCTCTAGATGGACCGAATTCCAGATCTTTTTAATTATCCATTTGAAGAGAATCTGTTGGGTTTCAAGCCAGCATACTAGTCAGCTGCTGCCAGTGCAGGTAAGAGCGGTGGGGCCGGGTTGGGGGGAGGGATTTCGACAGACGACGATGAGGGAATATTAAAGAATTAAATAATTTTCCCTAGTCAAAATCTCCCACCCCTTCACCTGGCCCCACCCTGCACCACCGCTCTTACCTGCACGAGCCGGGGCTGATAGTTTAATTTGGTTCAATTGATGTTCCTGGCTTGCCTAAGATTAGTGCATAATATTACTATATGAAGAAAGTCTGACTCGGTTGGTTCAGATTCACCAGATGATTAATTTTGCTGCCTGGCGTGCGAGATGGAAGACCGCTTTTGAAGTGAAAATGGTACAAACCGATCTGTTTGCTATGAAAGATAAGGCCTTCCTGATGGTGTCTTTCATGAAAATGTAAATTCAGATGCAAAATTCGAAATCCGTTCCCATCTGACATTATTGATCAAGTTTTGTTAAAGCATAGACAAAAGTCTTTGTGTACGCCTTCCACCAGATTTTTCAATAAGTATTGAAAAAACAGAATCAGTTTTCCAGCTCAGAGAGGATTTGTGCTTGAGTCACAAAACTATTATATTGTTGCTGTTGCTTTCACCTGATTGTAACGTTGTACTAAACAGGGCCATAATTCTATTAGCTACAGTTAGTTTCTTTTTAATTAAAAAAGAAAAAAAAATTCAAAAATGAAAGAGTTTATAATGTAATACCTGTTTTCAGAAAAGTTAAGAGTTTGTGGAGTGTTCTGTGATGCATCATTCACTTGAATAGTTCCCTATACATTTTTAGATATTAGATCGTCTATGTGGAGTAGATCTTTACTTACCTTCGAGATATTATGGTAGTCGATATTTTTACTACGATGTTCGTCAGTTTGATATTTTTGTCCTTGGTATTCTAACCATACTCTTGTCTTTGTAGAAGCTTCAGCAAACTGAGTGAATACTAACTCAGAGGACTGCACCACTAGATTATGGATTGACAAGCCACAGCTTGTTTACCCACTAGTGCCTACAATCATCAGTATTGCACATGGGAATAGGTAGCTTGTTAAAAGGGGCAGACGCTACGATTTTTAGGTCGCACTTGCGCAGCGCATGCGCTACTCAGTGAGGCAACTGTATTCAGGTAGGGACTTGAAGCTCCACCCTCTTCGCCCATATTTTACATTCGCGTGTCATTTTCCACTGTAAACTGTGGCTGTTTATTGCTCAATAGGCTTAGTAGTCCCTCCTTAGTACCGCCATGTCTCATTTTATAACCTCCCATGGCGACAACCCCCGTTGCGTGTGTTATTACTCACAAGGCTTTAATTACAGCCTCTGAGCTCTATTTTCTCAAATAACGTTGTCCGGCCTGCTGTAGCAAGCAGGACACACTCTCTCCTAACGCTTAAAATTTTTTTTATAGCACAGGCTCCGAATGCATTTGCAATGTAATAGGTCGCACTTTTGTGAGAGTTTAAGCTATTGGCATTGTAAATGACAATGCATTGTATTTGTCTGTTTTAAGAACAAACCAGAAATAAAAGCTATTGTCATTTACAATGTGAATAGCTCAAACTCTTGTAATTGCGAGACATATTGAAGTGCAAATGCTTGTTTTTAAAGTAATGGAGCATTCAATTGGAACTTCTCAGAGGGGCCATGTGTGACAACTGTGTCCGGACCCCTGTGACAGTCTAACAACACTCTCTATGTCGGGCAGCACTCTGTTACATAGAGCACGCTTTTGGGGTCTGTGGTTGCAGGTAGGTAGCCTTTTTATTCGCAAAGTCAAGATTGTAATTTTCACTCCCGTTGAAGGATGCCCGACAATCCACAGAAAAATTAAACTAATGAATAGCAAAATCACAAGCAAAATGAGAGATTTCTCGGGCAGCTGAAAAGGCAGATTGTGACTTGTTAAGTAATACTAAGCAAATGAAAGTGATATGTAATTGCCACGTTTATTTCTAGTCTACGTGTTCAAGGCATTGCTTCTAAAATGTCGGAGTGTCCGTAAATAAGATTTGAATGTAGTACTTTAAGCGGTCTGAAACACTGCCAACTGTGGTGTTGGTCTAGGATTTGTTGTTAGTTAACCACCTACGAGGTCCAGTATAAGAGAATGTTTTCCGCTTTCCGAAAGATCCACAAACTGCCCTTACCGGATATGAAACTCCGCTCAGCATTTACTGGTGCTGGGTGAGGCCGCCTGCCTGACTCGACTGTTAGCATGGTGAGGCTTTGGGTAAGAGTACATACAAGTAATGTAATTTATGAGACACTAATCTGCATGCGGATCCCAATAGTGCCGTGAGGCTGGGCTCTTTTGTCTACCTGCTGGCTGCGCGCCTTAATTAGCTGCTGCAGTATTGCTGTAATTAGTAACTGCCTCTGTGGCAGAAACGTGTAACCTCTGTTTGCTTTTGTTTAGAGGTGATTTACCCGTGTTTGAGGCGTCAAACAATGCACTGTGCTAGATGCTGGGCGTGTCTGCCTGGGATTAAGCGGTTCAACCCATCCTCTAATTATAGCTCATTACTTTTTTTTCTCGTTCGCCAGTGCCCCAGGAATTCAAAAACTCAATGCATTTGGTGCAAACTGTCATTCATGCTGCTCAGTTTCCACGCCTGTTTCTCCACTGACTTTTACACCCTTCCTCTTGGGTGTGTAAAACTGCAGGTGGGCGTAGGACAGGCTCATCCTCATTTTAGAATGAATGCCGTGTCAAATTGTACTCCACGTTAAGGGACTGTTCGTAGATAGTTACAAGTATCTCATCTGAAGGTGTTTTGTTCGTCGCCTTCAAAGTACGAACACGAAATACCCCCATTCTTGTGGCTTTAACCATGTGTGCTTACTGCAGATACACAAGTTGACCTATTGTCCATGATAGTTCCAATTAGAACTGCAGTTGTAGTGGTATATTATTTCTTTTTTTGTGTGCAATATACACACCTGCCACAGTGTTTGGAAGAAAAAAGAGGGTTAATGATTTGCTTGGGAGGGAGATGGTTAGAATTAGTTCCTAGAAAAGATTAGCTTTGGTCCAAAATAATTCAAATATAGGTGCACCTACTGTGTAATCTGTTGTAAGACAAAGGAAAGCTATTTAAGGAATGTGGCAGCGAGACCTAGTTGGTATAAAGCAGTTCAGCACTGCATTCCCAGGCCAAGAATGCCTTCACTGCCCCCTCCCTCCCCCGTAGACCAGTGTGCAGCAAGAGGCGGGCTGCGGTATACTGGGACTCCTGCTAATTGGTCTCGCTTACCCTACTTCCTGGTCACATAACTCAGGGGCGGCTCTAGGCTCATGGTGGCCCTGGGCATGGAGCGTAGGTAGGGGGCCCCGGAAGAGGGGGTCCGGGTGGGGCGGAGCCCCCCGGAAGAGGGGGTCCGGGTGGGGCGGAGCCCCCTGGAGCTCAGGAGTGGGGGGGGGGGCGGTCAGGGTGTTAGGAAGTGGAACAGAGCCGGAGACCACCAAATCCCTGCCAGGGGCCGCCACTCAAATATGTATCCATTCTCAGAGAATTATTATATTAAGGATATATATTGGCGTGGAGGCCCCTGGGCTTTGGTGGCCCTGTGCAGGTGCACAACTTGCACATACCTAAGGCCGCCCCTGCATCACTTCCCCGATGGGGGACCGGAAGGCTTATCCCTCCTGAAGAGACCGTGGTTCAGCCTCGTTGCGGGCTGAGCACCAGTGTATCCCGCCTCCTATTTCATTTGGTCTGCATGTGATATGCTCTGTCACATTGCGTCAGTGTGTTTGGATTGGTTGCTTGGCTATGGAATATCGCTGCAAGGTCATCCACTGGGTGGTCAAAGATTTTATACTGAGAAAACATACTTGATTCAGAGATCACTAAGTAATCCCTATGTTACAGATTTGAGTCACAGCAGGGCGGCCTCAGCCTTATATTCTGAAGTTAACAAATTGAGAAACACTGACAGCACTTGTTTGTTATGTACAGTAATGCTACATTGTAATTGTATTTATATAGCAATTACTACCCTGACGAGGCGTCGAAAACTTGATCAAAACATGGAGTAGCGAGTGCTGTATGAAAACAAAAGTTATGATTAGTAGATTATAAATGGAAGTTCATGAAATTGATTCTCGGAGCTGCTGATTTTCAGCAAGAATGAGGCAAACAGTGAGGCAAGATCTGAGCACCGTCTGTGAGTGGAAGCAGTTCAAGGCTTTCAATAGCCAGCATCACCTTCCTGCCCCTCGGGTTCCCAAACCTTCCCAACAATTCCTCTGCTCATCCAGTTAAGCAGCTCTGGTCGCACCAGCGTGGGCAGTACCAGTGGATAAATTACGCCTCTGCCTTACCACAAATTTTACGTTCCGGACACCCCACTGCTGAGCACTGTGTGATTAAAATGCAGCTGTGTAGCCACGAAAGCCAATTGTAAATTCAACTTTGACAACTTTGGCGAGAATTCAATGTTTTTTTTATTTGGACATGTCAAAATGAGAAGTATTGAATGGGCTTTTCTGTCTAGTTGTCTTTTATAAGGGATTATATGTTTTACATCCTTGTACCAAATCATGGGAAAATGCATAGCGTTCAAACCCAAATGTAGTTTCTGCAGTGCTGCCTGAAACTATAAAAGAATTCCCACCAATAACTTTTATAGCATAAAATAACGCTACTGTTTTGTTATATTACGTTACGTAGTACTGTATTTCACCAAAAGGTGGTTACTTGGAAAGGTATGTGTGAGTTCACTAGTTTGTTAAATATAGTTCTGTGGTCAGTAAGTTTGTGCACCTCTGTGTAACCCGAATGTCAGAATACCAGCGAGTTCACAAGGCCCCTTAACCTTCTACTGTCAACAAAAGCTGGCGCTTTCAGTTAATAGATTCAAAGTAAAGTTAGGTTGGAGAACACACCAGGGAACATCAGATCCAGCCCCCGGGTGGCATGCAAGAGTTGTTGATATATAAATGAATTTAGGGGCTTCCACTTATTTCCCATCACCCATGTGCACAGAAAGTGACACCACTGGCTGTCTCCTCACCCATCTGTACAGGAAGTGACATCACTAGAGTGCCCATCATCCATCTGCACAGGAAGTGACATCACTGGATATCCAATCATCCATCTGCATAGGAAGTGACATCTTTGGTTTCCCGCAAAACTATCTTTAAAAGAAGAAGTCAAGAAAGAGGACTTAATTTTCCATCACTCTCGTTCATCTGCAGAGGAAGTGATGTTAGTGGATTTCCCATCATCCATCTGCACAGGAATGGACATCTCTGGTTTCCCGCTGAAACAGTCTTTAAAAGAAGAAGCCAAGTAGGAGGACTACATTTCCCATCGCTTCTTTTACAGGAAATTGCATCACTGGATTTCCCATCATCCACCCATACTGAAAGGGACATCAATGGCTTTTCCATCATCCATCTGCACAGAGCATGACATCTCTAGTTTCCTGTCAAAACTGTCTTTAAAAGAAATGGCCAGGCAAAAGACCTTCATTTCCCATCACCCATCTGCACAGGAAGTGTCATCACTGGTATTCCGCCCACAGCACTCTGAGTTCCTCAACCCTCTCAGGACCTACTTAATAGCGACTGCAGCATGGATGTGTAGCAGCTGTGCTGAGGGCAAATCCATCTGCAACCTTCCATGCCCAGTGCCCAGTGCCAAGAACCCTGGTATTTCCCCCTGGCCAGCACTACCCTGCTGCGCTCCCCTGGGATCTCAACTCTGGATTTACTCTGTACACTGCTGCAACACCGCACCACACAAGATGGAAGGAGCAGATACATGCACCTCCTGCAAGTTCCTATGGAATCTCCAACACCCTACACCTGCCACTCCTGCACTGGCAGCAACCTACTTGCTCACACAAGCCAGTCACCCGCTGACTCTAACACAGACCAAACACCACCCACACAACATGCCACACTCATGTGCATGCTCCTCATTAACAGCTTGCTCTCCTACACACCATATGGATATGGGATCTACTGCACGGCCACTCTCCGGCCCTGCTCTTCCTCATGGAAACATGGTGAAACCCAACCTCTGAACCGGACAATGCTACAGCTATTCCCACCACGTACTAGATAGTCGGACATGACTATCAGCACAAGCCCAGCAGTAGTGTTGTCATCATTTTCAAAGATGCCATCAGCTGCACCACCTACACAGACACCCCAACCAGCTATATGGAACACCTCACATTTAAGATGCCCATCACAGCCGACTTCTCTGCGGGCAGACCACCAGGACCCCACATCAGTTTCACCAGGTACATCACAGATTTTTTTGCAGCCCTCATCATCAACATCAGCATTTTCAGCTGCCACATGGATCTTAACTTTTTTCTAGAAAATCTCACCGACCAAAACTCTATGGCCATTCTAGAAAATGTTGAATACGTGGCCTCATGCAGCACATTTCAGAACCCACCCACATGGCCAGACACCTATTGGACCAGATTTTCTCTTTGATCAGCAACATCACAGTTGACAAGCCAAAAACCATGACCTGGATAGACCACTCCATCAGTTTTAGCATACCCCCGCACCACCACAGAGCTAGCTCCATTGGAATCGCCTGCTGAAGCTGTAAAATCTCAAAGAAGAGGAGTGGGCTGTAGTCCTCCCCACACACTGGCCCGAGCACACCAACAACTTGCTGAAACAACTTGATCACCACATGTGCAGACACAATGGCTTCTTTCAAGTACAACCTAACGATAAGAGCCCGGTCACAGGCCAATTTTTACTCAGAGGAACTCAGGCTGATGAAACACCACTGCAAGCAACTGTAGCACGATTGGAGAACAAGTCAAGACACCACAGATAAAGATATCTTCAAATAAGTCCCAAGGCGCTGCCACCAGCAGATGCAGAACACCAAGCTCACAGCTCTTGCAGGTCGCATCTACACCGGTACTAACAGCAGCAAGGATATCTTTGTCATCATCAAAGATTTACCTGCTCTTCCTGGCGCTTCCACCATCATCACCGCCCTCACAAGACTGTTGCAACAATCTCTCTGAATTCTTCTGTAACAAAATCACCTCCATATACAGCAACTTTGACCTTCAACTAGACCCTGTCACAATTGCGAACTGAACTTCCCATCACTGCCATGGAACGAACCCTGATCTCGTGGCCCACCATCACCACCATCAAAATCGCCGCTACCACGAACAGCATCCATTCAGGAGCTCTAGCTGACCCTTGCCTCCAACACCCCTGGGCAAAAGGACTCAGACCGATCAATGAAGCACTAACATCCATCTTCAAACCTTTCATCGACTGAGTCACATTCCCAGACACCTGGAGACATGCCACCATTATGCCCCTGTTCAAGAAGCCATCTGCTGACAACACACGCTTTCCAAATACCGACCCATCTCCCTCCAGGCATACCTACAAAAGGTCTTAGTGAAACTAAAGTCACCGACCACCTTAGCAACCACCAGCTCCTCGACACCACACAGTCTGGATTCAGGCCCAACCACAGTACAGAAAAAGCGTTTATCACCGCCACAGATGATATGCACATGGTGCTTGACAGAGGAGATATGGCAGCCCTCATTCAACTGGACCTGCCTGCAGCATTTGACAGTCTCACACACCATCCTCATCAGGCGCCTGCACAAGATTGGCATGCAAGGATCGGCTCTCCGCTGGATTTACTCCTTCTTAACAGATAGAACACAAGCTGTCAGCCTGCCACCCTACTCCTCGGAAGCTCACAAAAAACTCATCTGTGGAGTGCCTCAAGGTTTGCTCAGCCACACCCTCTTCAATGCATACATGATCACTCTGGCCAACGTCATCTGCACACATGACATGTGCCTCCTTTCCTACCTTGATGACACGCAACTCACACTCTCCCTGTCAGACAAGACCTCCAACAGAAGAACCAAGTTCCCTGCCTGCATGACCGAAGTTGCCAACTAGATGAAAGCCAACTGTCTCAAGCTCAACACTGACAAGACAGAAGTAGTGATCTTTGGAAAGAACACGTTGCCATGGGAGTCCAACTGGTGGCTGTCCAAACTTGGACTCACACTCAGAACCCTTTCCAGGAACCTCAGTATAATCATCAACAGTAAACTGGTCATGACCAGACAAGTCAACGCCGTCGATGCATACTGCTTCCACACCCTGAAGATGCAGAGGAAAATCTTCAAATGGCTCCCATGCAACACTAGAAAAACTGTCACTCATACCCTATTCACCTGCAAGTTGGACTATGGTAGTCTGTATGCTCCAACCAACCACCCAGACACCTCCACTCTGCATGACTCCTAATCACACACATCCCATTCATATGCAGAACAAGATCAAGAGGGCAGGCATTATTTTATGTCGGTCATAAAGCATACAGTGGCTTCTCACTCAACATCAAAGCCTCCTCCTCTGTTCTTGAATTTCACAAGAAGCTGAAGACCTGGCTTTTCAATTAGCCAACCTACCAAAGGCGGGGCTAAGCACATTCATCTGCTTAGTGCCACAATACCCTCAGAGGTGATAGTATGCTTTACAAATACGCATAACATTGCCTTAGCTTTAGTGGGCGAAGGTGACGTGGGTGCCTGTGGAGAAGACAGGGTCCAGCGTGTGGCCAGCGGTGTGGGTGGGTGCGGTGACGAGTTGTCTGTGGCCGAGGTTGGCGAGGTTGTCGATCAGGGTGGCAGAGTTGGCGTTGTTGTTGTTCTCGAGGTGGAAATTCAGGTCCCTGAGGAGGATGTAGTCAGTGGAAGCGAGTGCGTGGGTGCTGACGAGGTGGCGATGGAGTCGCTGAATTGAGCTCGGGCTCCAGGGGGTCTGTAGATGAGTGTTCCTCTGAGGGTGGTGTTGGGGTCGGTGTGGATCCGGAAGTGCAGGTGTTCGGGGGTGTTGAGGGTGTCGCCTGCGTGGTTGGGGACCTTGAGGGTGGACTTGTGGACGATGGCTATTCCTCCTCCGATTCCTTTGGCTGATCCCTGCGGGTGATCTTGTAGCAGTCCGGGATGGCTCTGGCGGTGTCGGACGCCAAGGAGTCGTTCCACCAGGTCTCGGTCAGGAAGGCCACGTCTGGGGCGGAGGTGTCGAGCAGATCCCAGAGCTCGACGGCGTGTTTCCGTGCGGAGCGGGTGTTGAGGAGTATGCAGCGGAGGTGTTTGGGTCCAGTCCTTGGAGGTTTGGAGGCTCTGTCGCAGGTAAAGCTGCAGGTGTGGCAGGAGAAAGGTCTGTGAGTCCGTTTCGGGGCGGCTTGGAAGCAGGTGTGCTTCGGCCGGCGTTGAGTGCGTAGAGGGTGCTGGCGTCGTAGCAGAGTCTGGTGTTGTAGCGTTCGCGGAGTCCAGGGGCTCTGGCTTGCCTTTGGCTTGCTTTCGGCGCACCAGCGGCACACCCGCTGCACGCGGCCGCTGCCTGGCCTCCATAAGAGGGGGATAGGGAGGGAGGAGCAACTGGGAGGTGGGAGCGGGGTGTCCAATGGGGAGCAGGGGTCAGGGCCGCAGCGGTGGGAAGGGGCGGGAAAACAGGCGGGCGGCACGGAGCAGGTACGAGGCAGCTGGCGGCCGTGTGGTGATGTGGGGAGCGGCCTGCCTGCGAGCTGGGTCAGTTGTCGCTCCTACGCCACTGCGCAACCTCCTTAAGAGGGGGAGAGGGAGGGAGGTGCAGCTGGGAGGCGGGAGCGGGGTGTCCAATGGGGAGCAGGGGGCGGTGCCGCAGGGACGCAGTGGCGGGAAGGAGCGGGAAACGGCGGGAAAACAGACGGGCGGCAGGGATCAGAAACGAGGCAGCTGGCGGCCGTGTGGTGGCGTGGGGAGCGACCAGCCTGCGAGCAGGGTCAGAGGCCGCCCTTTAAGCCAATACGCTGATCTCAACTGACAGTGTAAAGCACTGAGTTGGCCATGGCGAAATAATCCTTCAAGGCTGTCCTTGGACTCAGAGTATGCTCCCGCCTACCCACCCCTATTCCACTATTCCCACTATACAGTCTTACATTCTTGTCCTGCTTCCATATTCCTATATAATCCCCTGCTTGCCAATATCTAATAATTAACTTTTTGGCTTTCTCAGCCACTCTCTAGTGTAATTCCCAGATTCCAGTTTCTTATCTGTGCTATAAATTCTTGTCTTGTGTCAGTTTTCTGTACTGATTTAAGATTCTCTACCCTAGCCTGCTGTCTCACTGTCAGATTCACCATTAAATTCCTCTATTCCTGTTTCGCCCTTCCTGTCTTGGCTAGCGCTTGGTACTAGAGGAGTTGGATTTTAAATTTGCCTCTGCAGAGTAAGATGGTGTGTGTTTTGTGAATGTCTGTAAGTAGGTTTTTCCAGAGGAGGGAAGCAATTACTGTAATGCATCGTTGTCTTGTGTAAGGTTTTGGGTGTGACTAGTTGGTTATTTCCAATAGAGGGTAGTGGACGCAGAAAGGATTTTACTTTTAGATGTTGTCATGGAGTATGCTGTCTGAATATTCATATAGGCATTTGAGGCAAAACATAGTACCTTGAACATGATTCTTCCTTGTAGGAGTAGCCAATGGAGCGTTTTTAAGTCTTGTCTACCCCACAACACAAGCTTGTGAAAGACCTATTTTCAGCTTTACAAGCTATAACAGCAGGCTTATGGTCTGTCCATTGCTTACCATTGGTTGGCTTTACAATAACTCTTATTTGCTTACTTCTTATTCAAGGACTCTCCTTAGTCCATCTTTTCCAACTTGTGTTTGTCCCTCCCTTGGAGCATAGCCTAGAGAACCTCACGGGTGATTAGTCGCGCTATGCAAATCCAAGTATTATTATTATTATAGGCTCTTTACCATCCTTTTTCATGGCAGACTCATTCCATTGCTCATTTACTTCTTTAAGTGTTTTCCAGCTCTGTCCCTTGTATGGTTTTCCCCAGCCACAGTCCCTGCCCTGAACTCCATGTTGCTTTCTCCCTAATGCGTTTCCACCCAACCTTCACGTTCAGTGTTGCTTTGTCTTTCATGTACTTCTCTTCCCTTAAACAACCTCACCCAGTATTCCATGTTGCTCTTTCAATCATGTGCTTCTCCTCCGCAGAATACCCCCACGCTCTATGTTGTGTGCTTCCCCCTGCAAACTCTTTGTGTTTTGTGTTGCTCTCTCTATTGTGTACTTCTTGAGTGAAAACCACCCACCCCACACTCTGTGTTGCTTTCTCCTTCTTGTGCTTCCACGCCCTGCTGTGTTTCTCTTTCTCTTACATTCTTTCCTCCATGCAAACTCAGTGTTCCTTGTTGCTCTCCCGCTTGTGTGCTTCCCCGTCCCCTGTACCTCCCGAGCCTTAAGATTTGTTCTGCTTTCTCACATGCAACAACCCAAACCCACCCTCGCTAGCCACCAAACAGCAATAGCTAAGCCAAGAGGTTCAAAAAGGAGATATATCATCTTTGCTAATGCTTGTATTGTTGCTGCTGGGTTTTTCATTTGAATATGAGGTGTCCTGCTTGTTTGGCTAATTGTATTTCAGTACTCTACAAGCCTCTTCACAGCACCTTGAGCCTAAGTTCCGACACAGTTGTACCATCCATGTTTGCCTAGATGCTTGTTTACAGTCCAGGGAAGACATGGCTTGGCAGTTTGGGCTGGACTGTTCCTATGAGGCACAGGGTCAAGACTGATTTGCATATCGATGTGTCTGAGCTGGGGTGGCGATGTGAGCCAAAGAACGATGATGGATTCAACGCAGATCTGTGACTGGGGGTGAGTGTCTGAAAAGTTTCAGCGCTCCGTCCATCTTCTCCTTGTATTTGCTTCATACAAAGAAGCAACAACACATTTAGGATTGCTAAAGAGAACAACTAAAGTACATCTGCAATAACGGTCTTAGTTATTATTTTCTTTACTTCAAAGAGCTACTTTGGGGCTTTTTCTGGGATTTGGTTAGTTTCTCTCTGGTTCTCTCTTTGAACTGCCCACGTTGGCCTGAGCACAACCAGCTGAATAGGAAACGAAAAAGTAATTCAAAGAAAAATGAAGGAGGAATGTTTCCTCTTTATTGCTGTTTTCTCCATCATCTACCATGAGTCCTTCTGCATTCATTCTCTGTCACAAAGCCCTTCCTCTCTCCTTCCCTTCATTCCAAACTCTCCACCTTGCAGTATGTAATCCCCTTGTACTCCAATATACAGCAATACCTCACCATGCATCCTTCTCTGTTGCTGCAGTGTCTGTCATCCTACAGCCTCTTAGCCATCTCTCTCCACTCACCCATCTCCCCTTAGCTCTTCTCCTCCTTTGTTCTCCCTTAAGGGCTTCCCTCCTCATCCACCACCTGATATTTCTTTCTTCCACTTCTCTCCCTGCTGTGCCTGTCTTCTTATTATGTCAACATCACCCCATTACCTTCTCCAACTTATTTCTTTTAAGTCACAACTACAGTCCTTCAATTCCCTTCTCTTCTAAGACCTTTCTTCCTCTCCTCCTTGATGCGACATCTTTTTCACTCCCTTCTTCGTTCTTCGGTCTGCCTTTCCTCTCCTCACCTTATTTCCCTTAAAGTTCACCTCTGATGCTTCACCAAACGGCCATTTATGACCTCCTGAAAATTCCTGGGAGAAGGGATCTCTCTGGTGAACTCCAAATAGAGGGGGAGCAAGTTGCTAGATGGGTGCCATGTCCGCTGCCACCAGGCAGCTAGGAGTTGCATGGCTCTCTGACTTGAAACAAATTTGTTTATTAAAATGCTGCCATTATGGAAAAAGTTTAATGTTTACTTTATAAATCTAATACATAAATCAGAACTAGTGTAATTTTCATAGGGAGAATAAATCAGGCTCCCTAGATGAGTTTGCCTGTACTTAACAAGAGAGTACTTATTTAGGAGCGGTATTGTTAAAGATTCTTAATTATTGGGGCATCTGGTTCACACATTTTGTACTTTTGGTGTAGACGAACATGAATGGGTGCCATCTTGGATTGCGAAGCATAACACGTGTTTACTTTCCTAACTTTACTCTGTATTACCAACCCAAGATTGCCCATGAAAGCAGCCACTGCATCAATGATCGAGAAGGGTGAAAACCGCCACATTACCCATGACCTCATGACAGCCTTCTACCCAAACAACCAGCCACAAATTTGCATGAAGTCAAAATCAATTATAGACCAGAAAGTGGTCTGGGCATGGCTGGCAGAGGTAATCATGATAAATTGGAAAGAACCCCATAAAATGTGTCCCGTTCATCTTGTTACATGAGAAATACTAGTACATAGACCTCTGGAGTAAATCTTAGAAGTGTATAGGAACCAATGTGACTATCCAGAATCTCCCACAGAGGGTTTCATGGTTGAAGTCAGATAAGTAAGCTAAGCCTACTATGATCATCTTCAGTTCATCAGAAGCAACAATCAGATACTGTCTATTTCAGATACTCCTTCTCTTGAAAAAACCAAGACAACCAAGGATTTAATTGGGTTAACGAATTATTACAGCACAATTTAGGTAAAATCAGAAAAGGCATTTGTCTGTCACTTAATTGTGCTTTGCTTTGTTCTTAACGGTAAATCTAACCATGCACTCGTAAATGAATTGCAAGTGCTCAGAGATGGAGAAATATCTTATATCTTTGCTATAAGAAGCTCTACTCAGCCATACTGTCGTACACACGAGCACACATTGACGTTATGGGCTTGATATCCCATTATATGTATAACCCTTTTTATTGTGCCTTTTTTATGACTTTTAGAGTGGTCTGTACTACTGTACCTTTGGTTACTGCTTGCTATTTAAATGTTCTTCTTTCCCCTGGAAAAGAGTGTCACTGCTACTGGAAATCCCCACCCCCTAAATTGGTCATACATTGTTCCAGTTTCTCTGGCTAAATGAGATCGATGTCTTAGTATTATCAGCATCTGTGTTGCAGCATAATCCGTATGTTACCTTGTATAAAAACATTACTGCCACAATCAACATTAGATTGTGTATGATAGGGGGATTGACAGCTAATTTAAATTTCCCGATTTTGTCATTCTTTCACACTTTTTGTACAGTAGTACTGCAGCAATCTATTACAAATGCCACCATATTTCCATACGGTACGGCGATCAGATTTTCTGGATTTGCTAGAGCAGTCCTGTTTTTTACCAGATCACACACAAAGACAAGTTTTCATGTGTTTCAGTGCAGGATTAGGTATTAACTATCAACACGTAGCAGAAAGTGATTCAGTTAACGCAAATTATAACATTTTTGAAAGTTGCATATTGTAATGCCTTAATGCCTCATTGTGTCTGCTTTCTTCCTGTGTCATCCTGTGCCTGTTAGTCGGTGAAAGTCTGTAGTCCTTCTTCTGTTTTGTTCAATGTCCCAGTTTCTGGTTTTTAAAATCTACTCGCCTTACCTTAAGGCCAAACTCAAAGTTACTGCTTCCTACTTTAAAAACTCAACATAACTGTACACAAAGCAGTCTGGGGACAGAGACCAGATGGAGGCTTTTTGAATGACATGTCCTTGTTCCTAAACAGGTGTTTGCCCACAGGGGGTGGGCACCACAGCAAAGCTTTGTGAGGCCCATGGACGAGTGATTAAATGGACGTTGTGAACATTTCCCCTCTTCCTTTCTCTCCTGAAGATATTATGTCAATACTTTTAGCGCCTTTTGTGTTGGAGTGGGTATTGCTGGCAGTAAAAAGGATTGGATTGCAGAGCCTCTTCAGCCCTTTCAGTCTGGCTGACGAAGCGCGGCTTCTTAAATGTGAATGGCAGCCAGTTGTCCCATCTTAATTAAACTGCTACTTAACCCCAGAGTGTCTCGAAGGGCAGGGCCTTTGTGGGGAAGAAGCAGGCCACTCTTTTGTGTGTGATTGGGTGAGCTCCGAGTGCTTGTTCACATCACCTCCCAATAAAGGTGTAGAATTTAAGAGCAACACTTGTTCAAATATTCAATAAACCTTGCCCGTTCAGGACAAACCAATTAAAAAAGGTGTAAAGTCGCCGCTTCATATTAAGACTCTGCGTGCTCACAAGTGCCCTACAGTGAGGGGCGGCCGATTTTAGAGTCATTGTAAATGCTTAACTAAGAACTTATTTAAATAAGGCAGTTTTCGCAGCGAACAACAACAACCAGCGAGCTATGTGTGCTTGAGTATCCAGGGCTCAGATCGCAAAAGCGCGATTGCTGGAGCAATTAACAAATTGGAAGCTGCACAGAGGCGAAGACTAGTAGTGTAGATCTTGTCGGCCTGATTCACAAAGCTCTGCATTTAAAAGTGGGAAATGTCCTCTTGTATACTACGCTTACATTTAGAGCACATTTCTGGCTTTCCTTGCTTTCAGAGACGATCCCAGGAGTACTCGAGGAAATCGACAATATTTGTTGTACATTTTCTTGAGCGCCACATAATTCAGGAAATTTGAACATTACATTGAGAATTCCAGTGATTTAGTAATAACTAAGGATTCCTTGAATACTCCAGTATGTGAAATGTATGGACGCATAATTTCTGCCAATTTGACATTTCTGTATGCGTAATTGTGACACTATAATATACATGGACGTTTATTTGTTTGTATCTTAACAAGGAAATTGTTTTTCCTCATAAAGGACCCTCTGTTTTTTTTAGAACTTTATTTTCATTTTCAACAACCATAGAATGTATAATGGCACGTCAATCACAGGCGAGTTACATACATTACACGTGCTATCAGCACAGACAACCTGATGACAGAGCAAACAGTCATGGTAGTTGAGAATACATGGTGCACAACGAAAAGCGACAACAGTCCCAGTACAGTCCCCGCAATGCCTGTACCTTCCGGCCCACAAAAGGTAATCAGCTAATCCCTCATGGAGAACCCTCTTGACATATAATATGAAGGTGTTCTGTCTTATTATCACCATGGAAAAAAATCAACCAATCCTAAAGTGTCAATCAGGAGAGGGACTTTATGCTCTTAAATTACTCAGGTAAATTGGGCTTAGGTGCACAAAAACAATTGTGTATCGGACCCCATTTTTAGGTCTTGTTGAGCCAGGTCATGCGCTGCTCTGCGAGACATTTAGTAGTGTGCTTTTAAAAGTGCTACCCCAGGCTTGTGCTGGCCTAGCGTTTGCAGTCACATGCGCGTGCATGCTTGCAGCCGCCAGCTTTCAGAGCCTGAGGCGCAATCTGGAGCTTGATTACTTTCACTATTGCCATGCTGTGCGCGCACCACTCGCGTGTTTACCGTCGCGCACGCACCCCTGTTTTCCCTTTTGCCGTCTTGCGATCAGTTTCACTTTCGCGACCTCGCGGCCGTGTCACTTTCACGGCCGCGCGGCCATTGCCTGTTTTATTTTGAAGGGCGCTTATCATATTCTGTATGTTATATTAGAATACTTTTGCATGACTCACATACTAAATATTGTCAGGGGTCAGTTCGTGCACGGGCTTTTAACGGCAGAACCTGCACTTTGGTCGGCTCTGTTGTTGTTCTTCCTGTTAATTTGTTGGCTCGCCTTGCTAGAGGCGAGGTTAGACTCTCGAAGGGAAAAATATGGAGGCAAGGTGGAGCGCTTGAAATTTTGCATTCGTCTGTGCTTACATAAGGCAGAAATCTTTAAATGGTGTCCATGGCTGACCGCTAGTCTTAAGATTTAATGGGGCGGGGTAGGTCCTTGAGATTTTTTACTGCACAGAGCCAAAGATAACCGTCTTGATCAAGGACAGCATTTTGGTGATTACTTATTTTAGCAAGAGTCTCCCGTCGCGGTTGTATAATATGTATTTATTCTCCCAAGTAATTGCCTTGAAACTGCTTGCATATTTCTCATTTAAGAGAGGTTTGTGTAAAGAAGCAAAAGGAAAACTAGTTCAATCAAATATATTTGACTAGTTAGCATACATGCCAATACAACCGATTTAGGTGGGAAAATCCTGAATTTTAGAGCCACTCCACTCTACTCCAGGACAGAACACTCCACGAGACCCCCCTCAATGGCACTCTACACCATTTCTCATTAGGCCAGTCTATTCCACTCTACGACACACAATTCTATTTATTTATTTTAATGCAGTTTTATTTACCGCAGACTTTACCCAAAGGCATATACCTACCAACATTTTAGGACAGGGACGTGGGAGATATAAAGTAAAAAATCGGGAGAATGAAAATTCCCCATTGACTTCTACTGTAGAAAACGCAATTTCAGGTGGGAGACAGCTGAAATAAAGCCATTTTGGCTAGAAAAATCTAGTCTCTCGCCTGAATCGGGTCTGTTGGCATGTACGCCCAAAGGTGTCAGAGCGCTTTACAATAGAGCCAAGTACGTTACATAGGGAGATTTTCACACCTACAAGTTACAAATTCAGTCCGTATAATTAAACAACCACTGGCACAGCCAATTGGTCTCTCTTTTGGGACCTTATAAGTATTTAGTTAGGCAGCACAATATCCTTGGTGCAACTGTTGCATGGCTAAACACTTATAAGATCCAAAAGGCGAGACCTATTGGCTATGCTTGTTCTTATTTCCTGTTGTTTATTTTGACTTTTATATCTTCTCAAAGATGCAATATATAGGTGGCTACTTTTAGGTAGTCACTACCTATGTTGCCTTTTAACTATATTATTTTTGCAATACAGTTTTGTATTATAGTGATGTCAATTTAGTGGGTGACACAATCTCCTTATGTTCCTTTCCTGCCTCTGGAAGTTAGAACGAGTATAAAAACTCGTCTAGTCGCGCACTGTTCACAGGGTGTTTTATACACATCTTATTACAATAATTCTGTTATACCAAAACCTTTTTACTCATATTCATCAATCATTTAATATTCATGAATTCATCTTTTGCAATTGAATATCATATCATATGATGATCATTTCAAAACTTAATACATAAATCATAACATGTAGCCATTGTGCATTTTCATATTACATTATCTTAATGCATTCATGATACATCATTTCTCATCATATTAACACATTTTTTGTTCATGCCCAATGCATTTCGGTATCACCGGTACCTTCCTCAGGGGCCAATCTGAAAAAATAAATGGATAAAAGATGTCTTAGTGTTAATGCCCATGTGTGCTCGTGTCATCTAGTGTATGATATTAAAACTCATACCTGTGGGTGAACTGATAGTGAGCTCTGTCGTCTATAGGGGAGAAGAAAAGGAATCCTGATAAATAACCCTGTTTGGAATGTTACCTAAGGTAAACAAATGGAGGTGATATAGTCTTACCCTGTAACTCTCAGTAGTAGTCAATGATGAGCTGTCAAATAAACGCGGGAAACAGATGCCAATTAATATCACCAACTAATGTAAAACGCATGAGTACTCAAGTGAATTGCAATAATGTCTGCATAGACAAACATTCCTCATACCTGATGTGAACGAATACTGATGTCACACCCTGGAAAAAATAATAATGATAATCATCACGGGATGAAAAAACGCCCAACGCGTCAACAACAGTGTATCTTTACTTTCAAAAGCCGTCATACCTTGTAAGTTTAGTCTCTGTGCATATCTAAAAACAAAATGAGTGCAACAGCGTCAGTAAATTCTGATAATAATAAAGTCTAATGTCTATTCTCCCTATCGACTTAACTTCTCCATCCTTACCTCATAAGTCCTAAACCGTGCAGGAATAAACCGCCGGGGAAATTGTAACAACCGGTGTAACACGCCACCTCAAACGCGGGTGATAGATGCAATTATTTCTAAATCACGTGAATTGACATAAACGACGGACTCAACGTAAATAACCATTGCTGCTAGGATGGAAATTCAGCCGCCATATTACAATGTCTACAAAACGGAATAATGATACAAAACATGACCATGTCGTTATTAAAAATATTAAGTACGTGAATAATATTCCCCGATCCAAGGTAACGGCATCTGAACGTGTTCATAAGTACTGCACAAATTGTGATTTCATGAATTGTTTTGACAATATACACCTAAGGTCGCCAGTGCCACAATGAACTCTCTCTATTGTCCATAAGGACTTACATGATTGCTTACTGCCATGAAAATGATCCAACAGAAAAAATGCAACATAGAAAAACAGGAAAGAAGAAAAGACCTACAGCTTAATAAAGCTTTGGAAAAAATATTACTGGGTAAAGAGCTCGATATGTGCTAAAGCTCTGGAATAGGGTGTATGTTATATGTATGTCCTGCTGTGTTATTCCCAACACATCATTTGAACTGGTATAGCAATATGTAGTACACAAACAATATAGTTAAAACACATTCATGTGATAGGCATAGAACTTTTTTAACTTAAAGCTTCAGCACTCAGATATGATAAACTATTTACATCTAAAACAAAAAGCTTGTGATAGTGAACCTGAATTATAGGTAACATGAGAGATCGTACCTATCATTAAGACCTATAGGAGACATGGTATGCAGCATTTTTATCCAATATAGTTCACGTTTCAGTAACTGTTGGTAGTTCTCAATCCCTGGGCGAAGTATCACTTTTTCAATGATAAAGAATCGTAACTGAGAGATAGTGTGTTTTGTTTCTTCCCAGTGTGTGGCTAATGGTGATGACATCATCTGATTTCGGATTCTACTTTTGTGTTCCGTAATTCTGATTTTGAGTTTGCGCTCTGTTTTGCCCACGTACATCTTGCCACATGGGCATTTGATCCCATACACTACATTCTGGGTGTTACAGTCACTCGTATGTCTTAGTTTTATTTGTTTTCCAGTTGTAGGGTGGGTGAACGTATTCCCTACAATAACATTATTGCAATGGGTACAGTTCTGACACCGAACTGTGCCTCTGGGTGTAGTAGGTGTTTGATCAATGTTGGTCCGTTTCAATAGTTGCCGCAAGTTCTTCCCTTGTGTGTAGGCATGTGTTGGTAATTCACTAAATAGTTCTTTAAAGTCTGGTTCAGTTGATAAAAGTTCCCATCTCTGATTGATTATCCTTTTAATTGCTTTAGACTGAGTGGTATACTTGGACTCAAAAAACATTTTATTACTAGTTGATCTTTGTTTTGTTTGCAGTAGATCCAACCTGTTGGTACTCTTGGCTCTTTCCATGCTGAGTTTTAGTTCCTCTTGTGGATATCCTCTCTCCTTATATTTGTTCAAATGTTCTTCCATTCACGACCCCCCATTATTTGTCTTTCCTGCCTCTAACATATAGACAGAGTTCGCAGGAGGAAACTGTTTCCTCTCCTGCAAGTTACACTGGGTCCATCCCACCAGGACTTATCGTTTTGTCTGTTTCCTACAGAAGTGAGACCCTGATAATTACATACCTGTGGTTGTCTGCCTTGGGTGTACGCATACACTAAGAAAAGGAGTGCGGTGAGTGTGGGTCGGGTGGCACTCGGAGCTGTGCAAGGTGTGATGTGGGATGGCATTGCACTAGAGTCCTGGAAGATTGACGGCTAATGTTTTGTAGGTGATATTTCGAGGTACCGCGCTGTAGCATTAGATGCTCTGAATTTTTGATCTTGTATTCCCCTTAGTATGCATATTAGTAAGGTGTCTGTATAGCCCACACTGTAGATTGGAAGCAGTGGAGCGTGGAACAGTGGGCGAAGCTCAGGGGTGAAGCAAGGATTGTTAAAAGAAGGTAGTGTTCCTAATGTGTGGGCTTTAGTGTGAATTGAAGAGATGGGTCTTGAGCCTCATTCTGATTTGCTGGATGGTGACTTTTTTGGGATGTTGGTGCGGTTGGTGGTCTAATCTCGTGAAAACATAAATGAAGGCCTCCATTTGGTTTGTTCTTTATTTTTTGCACATTTTTGTCTCCAGTCTGTTGACGTCGGGCTCCTTGCATTGCACTGTCTGCCAGAGGTGGTTGGGTTTTTTGCTAGGTGTGTCGGGGTGATATTTCTGAAACCTTTTCTGGTAATGCTCCTGATTTTGAAGAGGGTGCAGAGCAGTGTAATTCCTTCAGTGTTGGGGTCATGTTTTGTTGGCCTGTGGCGTGCAGAAGGCCTTCGAGAAAAAGCAGATGGTGGATGGTGTTGGGTAGACCTTTGAGTAGAGTTTTGCTTCCATTCACGCAAACCTTTAACTTCCTTTCATGTTGAGGGTAGTTTGTGTACATGTCATATAAGTAAATAATTTTTTTTTTAGAAAGCACCCTTTACCTATCGTTAGACTTTATTTTTAATGGCAAAGTTAAATCTGGATGGCATAGAAAAAAGAAGTTCCCCTTGATCCTGGCATTTAACTGAAATGGAATATTATGAAAAGCACCGGAGGCTGCTGAACGAGTTTGCACCTTACTCAGCTGCAAATACTGGATGGTTCAAAGCTCAACTACTCAGGCATAGGAGATGTTTTGAAGGGGTAGATACGCTTGGCTGCCTGCTTGCGTCTTGCCGATGTCACCACAGTAGTCACTGCAGTGAACATAGCGCTTTGCGTGCCAAAGTGCTTATGTGCTTGTGTGTGCGTGTGCACGTCGCTAGGAATATGAGTGCAAAAGTTTCTTACTGTGAGACAAAAACACACACACCTCTTAATCCATTTACTAATCAGACTATTCATTCAGCATAGAAGTCAAAAATGTAAATTCACCTTTGATTTTCACGTAATATGAATTTCCACTCGTAAATCAACTAAAGACTACTATGACACGAGACTCATGTAATAATACTTGGGGGTAAATCTTTTCAAAGGGAGATTGAGTGGGTGGTTCAGGGAAGGATTGTCATATAGATTTTATGAACACTCAGCAACCGTTTGTAAGTGCTCATACCATTTTATTGCCCACTCCCACTACAGAACCAGTAAGAGATTTAGTCCTGTGAAAGGGAGGAATGGGGAGAGATCTCCACTACTTCCAAAATTGAGAAGGGTATTTGGGAAGGGTTTCCCCAGTAAGTAAAATGTAGTATGTTAGCATGTGTAAATGCAACTCTTGCTGAGCATTGGTACGTGTAAGTTTACACCATGTACATTCATGTACATGCATACTCCTACTCAACGCTGACTTGCTAAATATGTGCAACTCTACCTCAAACATATGTATAAATCCAGTTGGACCCTCAGTGTGGTAGTGTGGTGCACTGATACTGATGTGAAATAAGTTGATAGCAGTTACGGTGTCCATTCAGGTGCACACTTATTTTCCCTAGCTCATATCTATTTGTGGGCTGTGCATTCTTATAATTTTTGCTGTTAGAATTTAAGACCTCCCCTTATCTGGTGTTTTTTGTAACCTTTCTTTTTGTTGAGTGGCTTGTAATAAAAAAATGTTTGAGGTTGCATTTGGCTCCATATTTGTACGGTATTGTCTTATAAATATATATATTGGATATTGAGGGGTAGTGCAGACACTAACACCAAAGATCTATAATCACGTAGCTTTTGTAGTGAGGGTAGGTTTAGTCAGATCTGTCAGCTAATATGACAGGGCTTTTCATTGTATATGGTCTGCTAATCATGTTAATGACATTACTGACCTGTATCTGTTTTCTAGACGAGTACAAGTGAGAGAACGAAGGGAGTGCCCTGCTACCGTGATCCCTGCGAGGGTCGAGAATGTTGTATTCTGGGGTGCTAAACCACTTGTCTCTGCGGAAAGGTTAGGAGGGCAAGTGAGGCATAATAAGCTAGTGGATTCGGGCCCATAGGTACTGACATGGGATGGTGACTCAGTCCCAACATTCTGATGTTCTATGGTCTCAAGCATAGTTCTGTTCCTCTGCAGAATCCCTGTATAATCGGGGAACAGGCCGCATGCCACTCAGGTGCCATATTACAGAAGCCTTGCTCATACAAAAACAATAGCAATTCCAGTTTACACTGTTTTGATGGTTATGCAAGATGGATTAGTGCAAACATCATTTGTATCAGTTCATAATACAGAAATACTTTTGCACCAGGGCACAAATTGTGGTAATACATTGTAGAACCACTACGAAACGTATTTATTGGTTGTACATCAATTACTATCTGGTATATAGATATTAACTAAGAAATCCCAGCGCACCGGTAGCAATTTTCTGTAAAGCAGAGCAAACTGATTTTGCCTATACGTTCGAATGTAAAAATTACACAAATGGATTTTGTTTTAAATTTGTCCCATCCTCTGTTTTGAAAAATTGGAGGCAATGTTTTGTCTAGATTTTATATTGAAAAAAGCATCAAACATATTGTGAAATCAGTTTATTCCATGTACTGTCCTTGTGCAGATCCCAGCTTCTTCGTTCCCTAGTATACAATTAGTAAAACTGGTCCCACTGGATTTGCACGTCTTTTTTTTCCTACACCAATGCAGTTACAGTGATATGGCCCCAGAAGTATTTGATATGTCTATTGCTCAGGTAGTGATGGTGCATGAGGAAGGCTCTGTAGACTGCTGCCTGAATATGGCC
Organism: Lissotriton vulgaris; assembly: GCF_964263255.1. NCBI lineage: Eukaryota > Metazoa > Chordata > Amphibia > Caudata > Salamandridae > Lissotriton > Lissotriton vulgaris. Next base: position 585,550,377 of record NC_141691.1, read on the forward strand.
GTAACTGAGTACAGTTTATCTATAGGGATCCGTCTGGAAGAAGGAAAAGCACTCTGTGGATGGCACTCCTCAGTAGATCACAACAGAAATTCGGAACCCTGGGTGCAGTTGTCCTGCAGTGCATAGATTATCAGCATCTTCATAATCTAAGGGATGATCAGGTTGTCCCAAATTACCTATCCCTACTGCAACAAAAATTGTGTTAATCTGCATACTTCACCTGTACAAAAAAGAAGCGACATGATAATCCTGCTGGAAATGTTATATTGTACAAATTCTAGGCCCCTCATGTGCTCCTCCCCACCTGGGCCAGACTTGCCATAGTGCCACTAGGTTATTTTCCTGGGGCAGGGTAGGGGCTTTCTTTAAGAGCAGGTTAGGCAGCAATGAACCCACCGTTAAAACCACCAGGGCCCTAATCTGGTTCCAACCACCTGCTGTGTGAGGCTAGTCTGAACAGTTTTGACAGGTTTGATTTTCTGTTTCCAGTCTGGCCCTGTCCCAGCTGATGACTAAGCAGCATTTTTGCTTTTCTAGCAAAGTTGCACTTTCGGCCAACTGAAGGTACTGGCAGGTCATCAATCCATTGTGCTCTACATATTGACCATGCCCCTGATGTATGCAGCAAATCAACGGAAGCTTGGACTAGCCTCAAGATGATTTGCTAAAATTACTTAATTTTGTGAAGTTTGACAATTCAGGAATATTATTTTCCTGTGGCACAGGTTTCGGAGAAAGGAACTGTTTGTTTCCAAAACACACCAGGTTTGATTATGTTTCTCAATTTCTAGATCACACTGTTTTTTTTGTGATATATTTACTTAAACCAAATATGGACCTACAAAGTTCAAGAGAAGTCTTAAAATTAAAAGTAGACCCAGATGTGGCAGTCAACCTCTTAAGGTATTCCTCCTTTTCATTTCATTAATAGATAAGACAGAGTGGGGTCTTGGATTTGGTGTTGGGGAGCCCCCGTGCCTGTAGCAGGGTGCATTCCTGGTAGCAGCATATCTTGAGGATAGCCTTCATGTAAGGGTGGATGTCCTGAGTCACATCTCACTAGAGGACTACAAAAGCATCTTCACCCTAAAGTGACAAATATGATCTTCTTAGGGTTGGGATTTCTGTGTGTAAATATCTCCACTAGGGCCCTGAACAATACATGTGCTCTGTTTTGTGCCATACGGTTATGTCTTCATGCTCAGTGGGTTCAACTGGTCAAGGGTTCTGCTTTACATTTCATGCAATCATTTTCTTTCAGAGGTCCTGCAGAAGGGTTGGGAAGATTCAGCACAAATGATCCTGATTGCAGCAGATTGGGGAAGGTTTTAGTACATCAGTCTGTTTAAACTCAACATTACCCTCCCTTTTCTTCTTCTACATAGAGTAGCCCCGCTTTCACTACACAATGGTTGTGTCCTTTACCCCACCCTTCTGACGCTACAGCTGTATGCATCGTGATTGAGCAGTGCAAACAAAAGGTCTCTTTTTAACCTTCAGAAGTGACAGGGATCATCTAGGCTGCCAGGAAACCTGCTATGAAATCCATCTATGAGTGGCACTGGTTGAGTGTTGTTTGAACTCCTTCCAGTCTCCTCTCACAGATGTTCTGCTCTATGCACTGTTGCATAAACTACGACTCTGGTTTGGTTTCACTCACGGGTGAAACAGGTGAACTTAGTTCAATGCACTAGCTCTGGATGTGAAAAAACTGTTATTGTAGTCCCACAGAACCCCACTCAATACATAGTTGAAGTGAAGTAATTGCATTTGGGTTACAAACAATCACTGGAAAGGGAAGAGGGGCACCGTAGTAACAGTAACCCTATTTCGCTCTTAACAGTATCACACCCTTAGCACTAAAAAGAACAGGCATGTTTGACTAAAAGTATCTATTACAACAAGGCGAACCTGTTCTTAGTACATTTAAAATAATCACAAAGGATATCATAAAAACAACAAGAAGGCACATTGCAAACAGCAAGAATAAAATGAAAATTTCTAGCATGGATAAAATGTAATCTAAAAGTCCAACACACTGAAACATACTTCTTTGCGCTACCCTAAGAAAGCATGTAGTGGAGCAACTTGTAATATAGAGTTTCATAGGGAGAAGCAGCAAACTGCATACCTTGTTGACCGCTCAGGCTGTCGTTATCAGAGGAGCCGTTAAGTAAATATTACACGTGAAAGGCAAATATGCTCTGCGGTAGCAGCCCCCCTCAGGTACTCCGCTTTTATCAGTGTCAGGCAAGATGCAACATATTCTGGGGCAAAGGATATTGCTACCTAAGAGTATAGTGATGGTCCTTAAATACTAAACATTATCAGGGATGAAAGCCTTTAACATAATTTCATGAAGGTGGTACATAGATTATGGGTGCCAAAGAAGGGGTCCGAGACATATCTTTAGGAAGACGAGAGCAGAGGGAACTTCAAATCGAACTACACCTTTCTGATGAATTATCTAAGGACCTTTTTTTTATGGTTCTGAAACAATGAAAAGGGAACACTAGTTCCAGACTGGGTGTCTCATCAGGTATTATATCTGGGTCATTATCAGAATAACTTGACTCTCTTTCAGTTCTGCAAATGAAAAGGGCAGACAGCATTCATGGTAATATTGTTTATAACAGATATGACAGTGGGTTGACCGAATCTCGGGAGGAGTGTTCTCCAAGATGGAGTTGGGGGTCTGACTGGAATGCAGACAGACCTTATGTTAGATTAGAAATAGTTTATGCTTACGTAGTGCTCCATGTAAGTTACCATGCGCTGCACCTTTTTCTCTTTGGGCGCCATTTTAGGCTGTTCGAAACTGAGTTAGTTAAATTCCGATAAATACTCCTTTTTGAGTTTCGTTACTTCACTTCGTTTTGTTTCAGTAATGAGCACACTGTTCATGTCAGCATATAGCTTTCTCACTAGATAGAGGTCCTCTCCCCCTTGTCTAGTGGCCCACTCCGGACAGAACGACCTTGGACTATGTTACTTTGTGTAAGATATGAGCATTGAAACCATTTTTTCTGTATTCTGCTGTTCAATTGCACCTGCTTGGAAAATACCACTCTGGGCGTGTTCTCGCCTGGTTACGAAACGTATATAATGTATCTTTATGCTTGTCTGTTTCAGTTCCCTCTGCAGCTCTCCTAGCAACTGGGCAGATAGGGCTCCACTCTGAGTGTATATGAATAAACAGTTCTTGGTTTGTATTCTCTACTGTCTGACCGACTCTTCATTTGGTACCAAAGACTGATAGGTGGTCATTAGGGACCCGGGTGGCCCTAAGCTGGTTACTTCCTTCACTTAGGGACTTTGTGTCAGAGCTTTTTCTTGGCCTGTGCTGTCTGGTAGTCACTACTGTGAAGTGATACTTGGCTGCCTTGTCCAGCTTCATGTTTCATCTTGAACAACCTTTCTTTAGATTGTACCTAATGGCACGCTTTCTAAAGTGCCTTGTTACAATTGTTTCATCCCTCACCTTTAATTGTTATGCAGTGAGATTTTAAATTAGTGTTATCCTTCTATATGGCTTTGCATTCAAACAAATGCACAGGAAGTTATTTTGCTTGCTTACCTTGAAGAATGTATACTTTTTAATTTTTTTAATTCTTTTTATTAGATAAACGGGTCCTGACAGTGCGGCAATCCGCTAACATTTACCATACATTTACATTGCTATTGTCTTTACAATCAAGTATCTAATTGCATATCTTACAAGGCATAGCCTTGAATCTAGCCCCTAGAACATCACAACATCATGCAGTACATATTTCCCCCTTTTGCTTCTTTCCTCTTGTGTCCAACCATTGTTTTAAAGTTCTCTATATTGAATCTATCTCCCTCATATTTTATCCCATTTCCTAGGGCAACCCTTACCCTGGAACACCACCTTTTCGATGCTGCAACACCAGTCTAGATCGTCTTTCCATTTCCCAACACTCAGTGGCTGGTTCGCCCCCCCAGTCTTTCGCTATATTGTGTTTGGCTATGATGCCTGCCACCATGAGCCATAGCTTGGAGTATCTTGGCCATTTTTCCTCTCCCGATATGCAAGTAATGTGCCATTTAGCCTTGCAAGGTACCTCCTGATCTATTACCTCTGACATGACCTGTGTCACTTTTCTGCAAAATTGTTGTACCTCTGGGCATTCCTCACTTACCCGTGCACTCTGGTCGGTGTTGCTGAGCCCTATCCGGTATAAAAGCACTTTAGAAATGTATGACCTATGGAGGATGCGCAGCAGTACTTAGCTGGAATCGGCCCTAATCACTACCTCCCTCGGGCTCTGTATCGCGTCCGTCCAATCTTCGTTGTCCAATGTCTCTAGGTCTTTTGTCCAATTTACTCTAAGTGCCATGAGGGGGGTCAGGAGAATTGTTCATTATTTTTTGTACACCAGTGAGACAACTTTGTCTAACATGGGGTCCATAAGCAGTCTATCCTCAAGTGGGGTGTATTCTGCCAGTTGCTCCTCATCCGGGACATGTCTCTTTAGGGCATGTTTAAGTTGTAGATACTGGAGGAAGTCCTTATTTGACATTTGGTATTCCGTTTTTAAAACCACAAAGCTCATCATTTTTTGCCCCTTCATACATCCCCCAGCTATTCAATCCCGATGATCTGCCATTTGGAAGAATGTATTTTTGGTGTCAATAACTTTGGCCCATAGGATTGGCAAATCACTCCCCGTCTCGAACCAGCCACCTTTCACTTTCTTGTATCCGTGCAAGCTGGGAGTTTACCCCTGTCCTTACTTCTTACAGAAGGTCATGCCTGCCTTCCACATGAGCCAGTCCATATCTCTTCCATCCCTTGTGCCTCCTCCCCACCCCACCATGGAAGAGGAGATTTTACATAGATCAAACCCCAGCTGGTCTGTAAGGTGAACTGCTCAAGACAAGACAGAGTGGACTGTCATCTCTTTTTGGGCTTAGCTGGACCCAAGAAAGGTCATATGTTTATCAAACCACAATTTCATGTTGTGTATAAAGATGTGATGTGCTGTGGCCAAAATAAGATCCTCTGGCTGGTATTCTTGCACACTCCATGAGGGCCACAACAGCTGCAACTGCCCTCAGAAGGAGGGGTGTTCTTTGGCTGATATGTGCTAGAAATCCACTTGATCTTTAGTGTACACCTTTGCAAAGCATTACTGTCTTATTGTTCAGCCACACAGTGATGGGTACTTTTCCCTGGGTTGTGTTACATGACGTCCTTGGTAACCCAGCAGTACTTAATCCTACCTTATGGAGGTTATTGCTTGAGGACTCGTTCATAAGATAAGGAAAATGCAGGAAGATGTATCCATCAGAAGAAAAAGTTACCTTGGGTAAGTTAGTGCCAGGGTCTATTTAAAGGAATGCAATCGGACTTCTGTTGTTGATATAAAAGCTCTCTCATTTCCTTTCTGCATGCCTGAACAGGGCACAGAAACCCTAGAAAGGACTGTCGCCAGTACACCTTATATAGCTAGTTTCATCACATTTGGGGTGGATGGAGCCAAGATTGATTTGTAGTGTGCCCCCTAGTGTTGCTGGAAAGCTATAGTGGAAAATGTTTCCAAATCCTGTATGATGCCTTGAGTATAGTCAATTATCAAGTAAGAACTCTGCAGGAAGATATAGTATCCTCCAGAAGCATTGTTACCATAGGTAAGTAACATTTTCTTCCTGTGCATCATAAATGACACTTGCACCATAAGAAGCTATTCCAGATTTCTGTGTGACCAATTCAGAAGCAGTTCAATTGTCTCTACCCAGTGGTGACTCATCAACTAGGACAGTAGGCCTGAGTCCTGCTATCTTTGAGGTAGAGTGCACTCGCACTTATATTTTCATGAACACTGCTAGTGTGCTGGTTTGCTCTGTCTGCTTCTCCAGGCTCCTGAATACAAGCAGATGTAGAGAGGGCTGAGCCATGATCTCTCTGCAAACTGCTGTTAAAGAGTACAACACATACCTCGTCGATGTCCTCTCATACAGGCACAGTCCATAATATTTAGTAGATGTGCTATGAATGCCTTTAGTATTGTAACATAACGACAAAAAGTGGGCTTTTTGGGTGCTAACCAATACATCCCAGGTAACAATGTGAATCCACACAGTGCAGCATGGGTGGGATTCCTGCTTGGCTGCTGCCAGGGAGTGGTCACCAGCAGAGCAATCAAGAAAAGTGCAACACGTTATTTGTGTTGTCCTGTGCATGTGTGAGTGTGTTTGTGAGTGTCTTTGTCTATGAGTGAGAACCAGAGAGAGAGTGTAGGCTTGTTTATACCAAAGAGGGAGTCTAAATGACTTATAATGAGTGAGTAAATGTAAACCAGTGAGTATGTGTGTGACCGATAGTAAATGAGTGAGTGTGAATGTTTGTGAGTTAAAATGAGTCAGCAAGGGTGAGTGTGTGACAGAGAGATTGTGTAATACTTTCCAGTATGCTGCTGGCCATGGAATACCCAAAGTAAATATTGGCTATTGGAGCACCCAAGGCAACATGCTGGTGCTGCCATATTGAACATAATTCTTATAATATGGGAGAGCCTTCAAGGCAAATGTAGGCCCTGGCATACTGGAGGAAATTCTTGGCATATTGGGGCACACGTACGAAAATGAAAGTGCTGGTATATTGGATGCAAATCTTTGTCTAAGGGCATTCATGTCAAATGGAGGGAGTGAAAACACCCATGAGACAATTCTGTCCCTGACATACTGGGAGTATTTTGTGACATATGAAGCGTGTATCCTATGAAATTCTCGTACTGTCATATTGTATACAATTCTTAGCACCAGGGGGTAGGGTACCTGTGGCTCACATGAGGCACCCATGACAAATCCTGGCAGTGTCACACTAGACGGAAAGTCTTAACATATAATGGGGGGTATGATAGCAAATTTTGAAAAAAAATTGGGTTAACTCCCTGAAACGCAATAGGTTTTATTGGTGCACCAACACCCCACTCTTGCGCTTCAAACCCACCAGTAACACGTTGGGCTTGCTAAGTAACCGCCATTCATGGCACTTATTACGCCACACCACTAACTGCCACTACCCTTACCACACAGCTACTGCCTGGGCCTGTTTTAAAATATCTACCATGAGACTGATAAGAGGTTTATGAGGAGTTTTCTAGATGAAAATGTAAAACACATACATACTGCATGAATATGAAACAGATTGGATCGACACGTCCTCGCAATAGCAAAGTCTAATGCCTCAAAATAGAGTCATGTTTCTTGGCATACACTCGCGTTAGGAATAGGCATAAAGCACAGGTATGTGAGCCTCACGAATAGCTATTAATACATCAGTGTCATAGTTTGACACACATTTGTAATGGTCCTATAATGTAGCGGGAAAATATTCCTTTTATTTGCTATATGTGTAACATAGTGAAATATGCGAAACAAAAGTTCATATGTGCTTAATCTGACAGGTCAACCGGGAAAGAGTTCTATTTTACGAAGTAATGGTGAAAAAATATATTTTACACTAGAATAGCCCTTTCAACATTTATCAGCAGTTCAACAATATTTGTGTTCTTATTTCGGTGGATATGGGGAATAATTATGTGTGCTTGTTTTCAGGAAGACGCACAGTACTCTATAAAAACTTAGAATAAATATATATGTTGTCTTTTTTGATGTTAGGCTCTACAGTGTTTCTAACTTGTTCGGTGTGGAGATCAGGCTTCAAAACAGAATGTGTCTAGGGAGGATGAAATATGCATTGATAGGTATATAGATATATTGGCAGAAAAACAGCAGTCTCCCTTGTTGTTAGTGCCACAATAAAGCAAATAAACGACCTGGGGCTAAATGTACTAGACCGAATTAGCAAAAATCTCTTGCAAATGGCACACCACCTTTTTGCGACTCCAATCTGATTTTGCGAACTGACCTATGTGCTAGTAGGTCAGTTCACAAAATAGGGAATCGTGAGTCGAAGACAAACCAGACTAATGGGTAATAATTAGACATGTTGCTCTACAATTGGCTGCAAATATAGGAATGGTCACATGCAATTAACAGCAGATTACCATTTCGTTGTACTTCAAAAGAGAAAATGTATGATATTTAAAGCAGGTAAATGTCCTTAAAGGAAACGGGGCCGTTTTAAAAGAAAAGTTTTCTCTTTTGAAAATAATGTTCACTCTCCCTGGAGTTCCCACTCCAATTTTCAAAGGGGAACGGCTCCAGAGGGGACTCCTTTCCTTTTTGTGAATGAGTTACCACATCAACCTGGGAGTCGGTATTAATGGTTTAAGACTGGAATTTCGGTCACAAGCCATTAATACTTAGGATACTGAATCTCAATTTGAAAGAGACGCCCTAAACAGCCCACTCCCAAATTACTTCACTGTCCATTTCGAAACCCATTACCTATTCGGAAAAACATTTCCACATTAATAAATGGGTTTAATATATTACAAAAAGAGTTTTAGCATTCACCAACCCTCCGATTTTCTTAATTATAAGGTTTGTGAATGCCAAAACCCTTCCTACATCTGGCCCCTGGTTCTAAAACAAAATGTGTGAGGGCTTGTCTGATCTGTACTGTTTATGTCAAGCTATGCACCATTTTACATTGGAAATTACAGTGCTGTTACTCAAAATCTACTATATAATCATAGTTGTAAAAATCATCTTAGTGTGTGGAGGGTCTGACATGTTGATGCTAAAAGTATGACTTTTTCATGTAATTATTTTTAAATATACCACCAAATTCCATTCTTATACAACTCTGTAACATATGTTATTATTACCCAGTTTATGGTACTAAATTTAGCCACCTTGGAAGGATAGAAAGCTACGACTTCCTTGCCAGAATTAGACCTTGTAACCTCCAAGTCACCACATTTGTCAGCAGCATGTGTTCAGCTCATGAGGATCCCCAGATGGATCTCTTGTTTTGAAGACTGAAAGTGTGGATGATTCTTCGGCGTGGCCAGCCATCGAAGAAGATGGCCTCTTTCTAGAGCAGCTACGGCAACTCATCGAAATTATCCCCCATCAATCTGGACATCATCTGTTCTCCGCGATGAGCGGTCTCCACTACATGATCTGCTGACCGCGAGGATATCAATAATATGGCTATTTGCCCGCTGCCCTTATCCAAGGGCCTAAATCAAGCTGCGGGCCGGCTTACACAGAGCGGAGAGCCCCGTCCTAAATTTACGGACACCCTTGATCTGGTGAGATGCTACAGTGGACTGAGGCTGAGCTTGGCGCCTTCTGACTCTGCTGCCATGGGGGGCTCGGAGGCGGGCTCCTTTACCGGAAGGGACTGATGAGTCTCCCACTGCAACGGTGGTGCCAGGAGAGGGATGCACAGTTGTTTAGGTGCCAGAGGGGCCTGTGTCAGAGGTGGGTGCAGACGTGACAGATCAGCGGTGACTCTGCCTGGGGCATAAACATAACCTAACAGTTGGCCTGTGACAGGAGACATTGCCCTAAAGATCCTGCGAGGCAACCGCTGAGTTCCTTAGGAGGGTGAAGAAAGACACCGGGACTCAACTTACTGTCGGCAGCAATGAGCTCACCATGAACAAGGCTTGTGAAAACACTCAACGTGTGGCGAGGCCAGCCCTGCTTGACACTTTGACCCCATGGGGTTGCATTGGAACTGCTGGACTTTCCTCCCTGCTCCCCCGGCTTTAAGGTTGGTCCTGATGTGCAAGGTGGGAACCCTGTGGAAGTCTGCTACTTTAAGCCCTCACGCCGAATGTCTTGATCTCCTTGGGGCGCACCCCCACCCACCGGACGCAGCACCCTGGACTCAGCACACTCCTGAGTCCCACTTTGTGGGGGGGCTCCTCCTGGGAGACAGGCACTCTCCTCCACTGAACTACTGAGACTGTAGGGGTACTGTCTGAGAGGGGAGAGAGAACAAGCCGCAGGAAATCCGAGAGACCGCTGGTCGCTTGTTAATTGTCCCCAGGCAGGCAGCATGGGTGCTGCTGTGGACCTCCTTGCCACCCTTTTCCTCTCACCAGAACCGATGGTGACTAGGTGACTCTTCAGGCACAATAACTTCCTGAAAATGACAGGGGGAAAGGACTCCAGGGAACACAGAAAACCAAACTAGACAGATATGCACTCCCCAAGGAGGCACCAGCTGCGGTGGGCCAGTTGGATGCACTGACACCAACTGCCTCTGCATCTCTGGAATCGCTCTCACTACAAGACATAATGATAGCAATTCAGGGCGTAAGAAGCTCTTTGAAAGCGATAATGTGACTACGGCAGTCTCACTGGTGAGAGCTGATTTCCGCAACATGGGTGCATACATGAAGGAAGTGGAGGACTCTACTGCTGTGCTCAAGACAGACACAACTGTATTGCATGCGCAAGTCTGCAAATTGCACGCCACTTCCAAAACCCTTGAAGCCAAGCCGGAGGATCATGAGGGCTACTCGGGATGCTATAACATTTGCATAATTGGGGTACCCGAGCACACAGAGGGGCTGGAGGTTGATTTCTTTGTAGAGTACCTTGTATTAAAGATACTCCAGCCCCGAGGCCTCTCCATCTACCTTTGAGTAGAGTGAGGCCATCTTGTCCTGGGGACCCAGCTAAAAACCGGGGACTCCGCCCCACCCTGTCATAGACAAAATATTTTATTATTGCAACCGTGATGTCATCTGTCAAAAGGCCCGCAGCGCCCCTCCACTGAAGTATGAAAATACCACCTTCACTTTCTTCCTGGACTTCACTTTGAAGGTTCAGAAAATGCGTTGTCGAAGAGAAAAGAGTGCTCCGAGACAGGGATATCAGGTACTCAATGATCTTTCCAGGTGCAGTACGTATTATGGCTGAGAGCAGGTTCTCGCACTTTTCAACCCGTGAAGGGACATGGGACTGTCTGGAGAACAGTTGGGAGACCACGATCTGGAGGCCAGGGGCGAGGAGCCGGGGCCTCGAAGCAGCAAAACATTATCAGGAATCACCAGCAAGATACTGACCTCATCAAAGAAATGACACAGTGAACACTCATCTGGTCGTAATTCTGTAATGCTCACTAGCGAGGGGCAGATAGTCCTGTAACTAAGTGACTTTCTTGGTTTTGACTATAAGCCTGTCTCGCCAGACAGCACACAATAATTCACTGCCTGCGACAGAAGTAGCAGCCACAACCACCAACCGAATGACTCAGCTGTAATATGTACAACTTTGGTATCATTGGTAACGTTACTCTCCATGTTTGCTATGGCGCAGGTCCTCGTTTTGGATCTCAGTCACCTACTTAGAGGTGATAAGTTTGTGCTTTACAAATGTGGAAGTATGTTTAGTTAGGGCAACAGGCACTCTGCAGAGTTGGGGGGAGGTTAGGCGATTCTAGGCCTGCCATGCAGGTAGGCAGCTAGGGGGATACTAATTGGGGTGTTGTTTTTTTTATTTCCTATTGTTTTGACTTTCAGTAGAACTCTGTCACTAATGAAGCTGTCAAAAGCCTCATATCCTACTGACTCTAGGTCTCAATTAACACTACTTATGACCTACACACTATCTCCTCCCAATTTCAAGGTGCTTTCCTGGAATGTGAATGGGCTGGGGGACAAAGTTAAAAGAGGAGTAGTACTCCAGTACCTCAAAAGAAGTGCCCCAGAAGTTGTACTCCTTCAGGAGACTCATCTCCATGGGATCACAATTATTGATTTAGACCATGGGTACTCACAAACTTTCTCTCGGGGGCCAAATTTACAGTATGGTTTGTGTCCGAGGGCCGCACTGGTGGGGGAGGGGTCAGTGGGGGAGTGGGCGGGGCTAGAGGGGAAAAAACTGACCATGAGGTTGATCACAGGTCCCTGCAGCGGACGCCTTCATCCACTGAGCCACCAGACCCAGCATTTACACATTTCTCTCTCTCTCTCTCATTCTTTCTCTATCACTCTCTCTTTCTCTCTCTCTCTCTCCCTCCCTCCGTCTCTCACTCCCTCCCTCCCTCCCTCTTTCTCTCTCTCCCTCTCTCTCTCCCTCCCTCTCTCCCTCCCTCTCTCCCTCTCTCTACCTCTCTCTCCCTCTGTCTCTCTGTGTCCCTCTGTCTCACTCACTCTGACTGTCTCACTCTCCCTCTGTCTCCCTCTCTCTCTGTCTCCCTCTCTCTCTGTTTCCCACTCCCTCTCTCTGTTTCCCTCTACCTTCCTCTATTTCTCTCTCCCTCTCTATCCTTCCCTCTTCCTCCTTCCCTCTCTTTCCCTCACCCTCCTTCCCTCTCCCTCCCTCCCTCTCCTTCCCTCTCTGTCTCCCTCTCTCTCCTTCCCCCTCCCTCACTGCGAGGTCTCCCTCACTCTGATGTCTCCCTCACTCTGATGTCTCCCTCACTCTGAGGTCTCCCTCACTCACTCTGAGGTCTCCCTCACTCACTCTGAGGTCTCCCTCACTCGCTCTGTCTCCCTCCCTCGCTCTTTCTTTCCCTCGCTCTCCCTCTGTCTGCCTGTCTCCCTCCCTCGCTCTCCCTCTGTCTTCCTCTGTCTCCCTCGCTCTCCCTCCGTCTGCCTCTGTCTCCCTCCCTCGCTCTCTCTGTCTGCCTGTCTCCCTCCCTCGCTCTCCCTCGCTCTTCTACTAGCTGCCTCTGTCTCCCTCGCTCTCCCTATGTCTTCCTCGCTATGCCTTTGTCGCGCTCCCTCTGTCTCCCTCGCTCTCCCTCTGTCTCCCTCACTCTCTCTCTCTGCCTCCCTCGCTCTCCCTCTGTCTCCCTCACTCGCTCTGTCTCCCTCCCTCGCTCTTTCTTTCCCTCGCTCTCCCTCTGTCTGCATGTCTCCCTCCCTCACTCTCCCTCGCTCTCCCTGTCTGCCTCAGTCTTCCTCGCTCTCCCTCGCGCTGCCTCCCTCGCTCTCCCTCTGTCAGCCTCTGTCTCCCTCCCTTGCTCCCCCTCTGTCTGCCTGTCTCCCTCCCTCGCTCTCCCTCTGTCTGTCTGTCTATGTCTCCTTCCTCCCTCCCTCTCCCTCTTCATCTCACCATGCCTGTGTGTGCCCGGGCTGACACAGCTTCTGGGCACACACACACTCAGCCAGCCAGCCGCACCCGAGCACTTCACACCTCTTTTAAGAGACCATTCGCATGCTAATGAGCTTTGTTCAGCTCTTAGGCCCCTGCAGCCCCACTGTGACGGAAATCGCCCGCCCTCACAGAGAGTCTCTGCATCGCGCTGCCGCAGGGGTGTTTGCTGAGATTCTTTAAAAAAAAAAACACAGGTACGATGTCTGCACGGTCTGCGGGCCGCCAGGGAAGGCTTGCCGGGCCGCCCCTGGCCCGCGGGCCGTACTATGAGTACCCTTGATTTAGACAGATGGAGATACAAAAAGGTGATCCACGCAAGATACACGTCTGGCTCAAAAGAGGTGGGCATCTTACTATACATTTCCTTACCACTTACCATACAATGTACCTGGCCAGACACACCCGGTAGATATGTTGCACTGTAAGGCAGTTGGCAGGGAAAAGTTTTCAATATCCTCTCGGTCTATATCCCCCCGATACTACATAAAGCAATGTTCCTTGCCCTGGGTGTCCTTCTACTCCGCCTATCTGAAGGCAGATTGATCATCAGTGAGGATTTCAATCTGGCCCTAGATGATTGTAGGAACCGATGGCCCCCCAGGATGGAGGTAACCGCCTGCAGACCGCTTGTCGATTTCCTGATGGCTCTGGGACTGATCGACACCTAGCGCGTCCATAATCCCTCGATGTAACAGTACATATTTCACACGCGGTGCATGGCAGCCTCCTGCGCATTGATTACATTCTCACTCTTGCATCGCAGTTCCCATGCTTCACAGTGGTCTGACACCCGAGACCTAGCCAGAGGTGTTTCCGACCACTCCCCTATATGCCAGCTACGGACAACCTCCCCACCGCTACAATAAACATATTAGACTCAGCCATTAGCACCTTAAAGTGCCCCACATACGCAGAGCCTTTGCAAGGCCACAGAGAGGTACTTTGGCGAGATGAGGGCTATGTGGACTCACCCCAGATCCTATGGGAGGCGTACAAGACAGTCATCATTTGTCAGGGCCACTCACTGATGGTAGGGCACAAAAAAGAAAAGAGGGCGCATATGGAGATGTTAGAACAGGAAATACAAGACTTGGAGGCTAGGCTGGTTGACTCGGATCACACGAACCGTGACTCTGTGCTCCACACTTTAAGTTTCAAACAAAAGGAGTATAGAGATGTGGCGGCAGAGAATGCCAGAGCCAGCTATGCGCTACCCAAAAGCATCTCTGTGAAATGGGTGACAGAGCAGGGAAACTCTTTGCCTGGATCGATAAGAAAGAAAAGATAAATTGGTGGGTCCTTACGATACAAGCTGATGGGGGAGAATGGGTTGGAGACTGACAAGAAGTGGCGGATGCCTTCATGGCCTATTACATATGCCTTTACTCGCCAGCACTCACCGCCATCACAGAGGAGTCTCATTAACTATTAGCTGACATTCAGCTACCTGGGCTGGTGCTAGCAGATAAGGCAGTCTTGGAGCAGGAAATTATGGAGGACAAAGTAACCCAGCCGAACCGGGATCTAACCCTGAGCCAAGCTCTTTGCTCCAACGGTCTGCCTATAGAAGTATATAAGCTCAAGGCCGCCATGGTTGAACCTCGTCTACTACAAATGTATAAGGAACGCAGGGATTTGGGTATCTTAGCTGGAGACTTAGTAACGTAAAAGAAAGTGCAGGGTTTTACAAAGGGAGGGTAAGCCCCTCCAGAAGATTGTGACTCATACAAGCCTATCTCGTTGTTAAACAGTGAAATAAAAAATATTAACGAAACTTCTGGTAACCAGATTGCTCTGGGCGTTCATGTTATTATTCCACTCCGATCAATCCAGCTTTATTCTGGGCCGCAGCACATCTCTTAACCTCTGCCACCTCCATTGCATTTTGGGGCACGTCGGAGGGGGGCTCAGTGAGGATGCTCTTGTACTGTCGCCTGACGTGCGTTCGGACTTCGACACTGTTGAATTGCCATATATGTTTGAGGACTTAGCCAAGCTGGGCTTCGGTCCGTGCTTTTTGGCATAGGTACAACTCCAATATACTGCTCCTGTAGCCCAGGTGACGGTTAATGGTGGTACATTCTTGGTGTTCCATCTACAGCGCAGCACAAGACAGGGGTTTCCCTCAACCCTCTTATATTTTCCATGGGCCTAGAACCACCAGTGGCCCGGGTCAGGCACGACCCCTTGATCCGAGGACTAAAATGGATGGAGGACTGGGAGGATTGAATCTCTTCCTACACAGATGACATCCTGCTGTATGTTTGTGATCCGATCCCTACCCTTGACAGGATAATGCACATCCTTACCCTGTTCTGCTGTTATTCAGGATATAGCATAAATTGGGATAAATCCCTTATTTATCTCCTTAAAGGAGAAGCCCTGTGACTGCCCTGAGACTGCACAGCCAGGGCCACGGAAGGGGGGGTTCCTCTATCTCAGGGAACTACATTACAGCGGATCCGGACACCTTTTTCACATGTTACCTGGAGCCTCCTTGTGTGTACATCTGAAGGCATATACTGCATTGGAGGACCCTACCTGTGTTGCTCTTAACGAAAGCTGCCCCGTTTAAAATGATGGCACCGCCCTGCTTTCTATATGCACACCACAACACAACTTCCAAGCCGCAGACATCGAAATCCATAAGAGGAAGGATCCACACACATTGCCCTAATAAAACTGACGAGGGGATAGTACTATGGTGGAATTGCCCTCACTGACATACAAAAGTATTACTGAGCTGCAAAGCTCATTGCAATTAATCATATGGACAGACAGGCCATGCACCCAGGGGGGACCTAAAGGCTATCTATGGCAGTGTTGACCCTAAGTACTTCCTGACCCCCTCAGCAGTCATGCTTACCCTTTGTCACACTACACATCGTGCTTTAGGCTGGTGGGATAAACTTACATTGGCTACTCCCCTATGGGGCAACGTACAGCTTGGGATGCTAGGCACACAACAGGGATTTGACAAATGGGACCTCATTGGTCCTCCCAGCTCGTTGGCTCCTTGATGAGCATATGCCTCAAAAGGCAATTACCCTCACATACCGTAAATTGCTTAACAATTCACCCGACACCCTAGTTAGGCTACAAGAATAGTGGGCTAAAGATCTAGAGGGATTGAGGACGATGAATGGTTGAAGTCATTGGTGTCCCCGAGGAGTGGCTATTAGAGCCAGGTTTTGCCTTGTACAACTAAAAATCCTACATTGCTGCTATTATGCATGCATCATATCAAACAAAAGGAGGGACTGAGGGACAAGTTTACCGCGGTCCTGCGTACATACCCCAACAAGGCTGTGTACAACAAGAGTACGAAGTTCCTCTGTGATTCAGAACAAGAATAGAGGGATATTGTAGAGTAGAGTGAGTCAATTAAGACCACTGTAGTGTATGCAAAGAAGGGGTAATTCCCATTGTCGGAACTAGGGCTCTCACACACCGAGCAAGCTAGGTGTCATGCTTAATCATATGAGCCTGCCCCTCGTCGGGTCGGTGCTGCAATACCTGATGGGCACCCAAAACGGGGCTCTTTATCGGGGATCTTTTGTACCTGCCGGTGGGTGCGGCGGGGGTAAGGGGCCTAATGTGTGTAGATGTAAGTAGTAGTGAATCTAAAATAGGTCAGTTAGTCCTAACAAACAATTCATTAAGAAGGAAAACTGCCTAATCTAAAAGAGCGAGAGGGGCAAAGGACTAGTGGCAATGTATCTAGTTGTACGTGCCCTGCTCTCGAGTGATCGACATGTTTCGTGCGGTAAGTGTCAATTAGATCAGGGCACTTCCTCAGTGTCAAAGTAACGCTATCTACACTAAAAGGGTAAGTGAATTATACATACCACATTCTCTGATTGATAACCTATAAAGGTAAAAGAGGGGGGAGAAGAAACATGTTGAAAATACATGATCTGTGCCATCATACAGTATCTCATCAATTCGTTTTCTATTTTCTAAAAGGGCGAAGAAGTGCTAGTGGAGATCTCATCAACACACAATGTTATCACTGAATCATACGGTGCAATACAGTGAACTAGTAATAGTTACTACTATTGTGTTCTCAATTGTGCTCAGAATACTTAAAAACTCAATGGCAGGCGAATCACATGGAGTCAGGACAATGGTGGAACTCACCTATACTGTTGTCAAGTACTACTTGCAACAGTAGCCGGTGGTTTGAAAAGGACACCGATTGGGTCCTATGAGAAAAACAAAAGTTGAACATGTTTGGGAAATTGCAGGACACTCAATGAGCGGGTCTAAGCCTGTAGCCCGAAAGGCTGCTCGACCACTAAAGGAGTGGTGAGTCAGGAGTCCCGGTCGTAAGACGGTGACCCAACCCTCGCGGACAGACCTCAGTTAGTGTGCACCGTGGGGCATCAGGACGCAAACCCATGGATTGGTGCAAGGGAGGTCTGTCCAAGAAAATGGACCACAATATGGGGGAAATTAAATTACTTCCGAGGTGGACTATGTTCCCCGACTGTTCCCAGCGAATCTTATATTTTTCGTTTGGCAAAACCTATTGGCGATGTGGTCTGTTGCACTGCCGCAGCGATGGGGTAGGGGGACGGGCAGAGTAATTGGTATTGATGTAATTCTGTGGCTTCATGATTCTGATGCGATGCTTCAATGGCTGAGATTATGTGTTATAGTATCATTTCTTTTCATACCTGCAATAAAAAGATTTTGCAAAAAAAAATAAAAATGAAAACGTTCTGGATTCTGGAGCGCTCTCTTCGAATAGCTATTGTTGACAACTGCACATCTCAGTGAAAATGTCAAGAGCATCACCTCAAAACCATTCAATCTAAGGTTGACGACCAACAGCTACCAACACTGGATTTTTGGGTTAAAGAAATAGAATTGTTGAGGCACCATGCCTATAGGCTGGGTGCATGTTCCTCCTACCCCTTTAAAATTAAAAGCAATTGAAGCAATATGCATGCGCATCTGTGAGAGTCAGGGACACCGCTTTAGCACTGGAGGCGCCTGGTGCAACAATCATTTTCGGTGCCCCTCACCCCATGACGACCTCCTCGGATTCTCTCACTATCACCGGGTAAAAGTGCCCCATATCTCTCTAATCATAGGCTATTGCTAAACACAGCACCCCCTGAGGTCGGCGCCCCCTCCACAGGTCAGCGCCCAGTGCGGCCGCACCAGTCACACTGCCCTAAAGCCGGCCCTGGGACAGACACTGTTACTAGTTCTTCAGTGCACACTCCTTTTCCCTTCTCGGACAACTCTGCACTTTCTTTTACGTTACTGAATAAACACTGCAAGCTCCCTTTAGTCGCTTTTATTGTATTACTCAAAAAATGCAGGACTTTTCCCCATTTTTAACTAAGTATTGTTCATTTCTTCCCATTACCGTATACACCAATACTCAGACCTTCCTTTTACAGGGCTAAAAGCGCACTTCTTTACTTTTGGACATTACATAGCTTAATACAACAGGGTTTGTTTCTTTGCTTTCCATTGAACATTTCTTTACTGAATAAAATCGTATTTATTCCTTTACATTATGGAATTCAAGAAGTGTATCCTTTCCGTTTCTGAGCAAACAGCTTTCATTTCACTTCCATTACCGAATACAATATCCGCTTACCGTACAACAGCTCCCTTCATCAAAACTGAGGGAGAGATTTTTGACCATACATGCCTCGAAAAAAAAAATCAAGGTCCTGATAAAGGCGCGTCTTGCTTTATAGCGTATGACCACGTCCAACATAATGTTTGAATCTAAGCGGAAATACTTTTTAAATAATGTGTTTCATTGTTTTGTGTTCAATGGGCGTGTGTGCCGTCTGTTGACCTCACCCTCATGAGTGGTATGTCTGATATCTGAACAGGGCCTCACTTTGCAATATACTGCACATTTCCTAGGCGGACACTGCCAAGATATACTTTGAGTTCTCACAGCTGTTTCCAATCCACTGATATATCCAGGAAAACATGAGCCGTGAGAGTCTCTGCCTTGCACAACAGTCCGGGACAGCTCTAACAATCATGGGCAAACAAATAGTGCTGACTTCTTATATGCTCATGCTTCTTATGTATGCTGGCTCAGTTGCGTGCATAGATTTAGGAGTGTAAACGTGGCAGTAATACAAGCACTGAATCAAGTATTGAGTTGGCCTTGTGGCTCATCTTACATTGAACTGGGGTAATGCACAGTGGTGGGAAGTGTAGCAAGCTACTGCTCAAAAGAAGCAAAGCTTTACCCATTGTTTTGCGTTTAAGACCAGAGGCTGATGACAGCTGATAGTTTATCAAGAACAGGTGGATTCCGGTTTAACGAGTACTCTGTAAACAGCTGTAGGAACCTAAGGGAAACATCATTAACAACGAAGGCAGTACTACGCGTAACGTTTACAACGAGGCACTTACCACGTAAACGTCTTTCCAACGCATATGCCTTCAACGATGTCTCTACCACGAAACAAAAAAAAAACGTAGGATTAAAAAGGGGGGTGGGGGGGGGGTCTCCCCCCCCCATAAAAAAGCGATCCCGACGTGCCGAAGAAAACAGCGTCGTAAGAGAGGAAGCGGAATAAACTTCCGCTTCCTCTTTACGACGTAAGAGCGACGTGGTAAAGATGATGAGGGGAAAACGAATTCCGTGGTAACGCATGCGTGGAAAAGGCATGCGTTGCAACGGAATTCGTGGTAACGTCATATAACCGAACCTAAGGCTCTTCGGGGATTCTTAGCGCTATCGAGAAAGAACACTTCAAGACTAAGGTAGCCACGAGTGGACGGCGTCCCCCCACTTATTTTACCAGGGGGACGCCATCCCCCCCTGCCAAACAGCTGGACTCACTCTTTGGCCTCTCTGGGACGAGGAGCTCAGCACTTCTCGTGACGTCACTTCCTGTCGTGACGTCACTTCCGGTGACATCGTCCCCCCACTTCTTTTTTTTACGACTTGCACCCTGAAGGGAACTGTCTGTTAGGAAGCATGCTCCTAGTGTTTTACTTTTCAAAGATGGTTGAGTTCCTAGTGTAATGTGAGTGGCAGTTACCACAAACTTTTTGGAGGTCACGTGGCACCAGGGCCAGCTTTAGCGCTGGTGGCGCCTTGTGCGACAATGTCTGTTTGTGCCCCCCCCCCCCATCCCCAATGGCCACCTTTGCCACAGATTCCCTCACTAGCACCCTTTAACAGTGGCCCTCAAGTCTCCAAAACCACTGTCTCCCGGATTCATTTCGTTTTATAGCGCCACTCATACCAGTGTAAAGTGTTGCAACACTTTATACATTATACACACATTGCACAGTGACAATCATACATGTGTTAATCAGTGTATAGGAAATGTTACATCAGACAGGACTACAAGGTGTAGTGTGGGAATGGCATGTCATCGATACTGGTAGGCAATGTAGTTTGAGTCCTTATTCTGGGGAAGCACACATTTTAAACGTAACATCATTGTTAGGGGTTCTCTTTAATAATAAGAATTGTTTTCTACCCAAATGAACCCTGTTCACAAGATTAGGATGATAAAAGGCGGGGCAAAAAACATGTAGCTCTAATATATACCTTGCAGTTTGCATGCAGCTCTTTGGTGATAGTTAATAACTCAATGTTCTATATTAGGATTTTGACCTATAAATGACAAGTTACAAAAGTAGAGCTCTTATAGAAGCATTAACACACTGATCTATTTACATTATATGCGCTTTGTTATCTGCATAATACACGTTCTTAGCAGAAGGCATTTTAACCCTCTGCACTAGCTTAGTACAAGTCAAAACGTCGCCAAGACAAACCTCCGGTCTCTTTCCAGAAAGATGATTAATCACCTGAGTTATCTTGACATTTTATTTGATGTCTGAAAATTGCTGGAGGCCAGGAACGCGGCAGCAGGTGCTTCTAAAATTATAATATCCATTTTCAAAAATGACGCCCCCATCCCAAGTCAACGCCTGGGGTGGTGGCACAGATCGCACCGCCCCATAGCCGGCCCTGCATGGCACACAGGGGTTTTGTGGCAATGGCCCTGGTTGTTCAGGCCTTTTACCACTGATGTCTGGTCGAGACTGGTTCTGAAAACTGGCCACTACTAAGCTCACCCTTTGAGGGTAGCTGAGCGAGCTATCCAAGTCTACTCAGGGCAGTTGTGTTGGGTAAACTTAGAACTCAACGATCTTATAGAATAACTCAGTAGTGAATTTCCAGCCCAGTTTTTTTTAATTTACAAAAATAGAATAACACTTTATTAAATCTACTACTTACTATAACACAAATAGATTATGCAAGGGAAAACCGGGATCCAACAAGGTGCAGGTGTGAGCTCACAGTTACTGTTTCTATAACCTTCCAGTCAGTCTCCTAATGCTACCATGTTCCTAAGCAGCTGTAAGTTGGGCACAAAATCTCAGTTCTAAGCCCCTTGTGTCTCTGGATTTTCAACAACAAAATAGGGTGACCCTTTAAAATATCACAAGGGGCTGGGGTACCAAACTTGCCAAAAATACAAAGATTAACATTGGGCAACACATAATTATATGCAAAAAAAAGTGTTTGCTCCACACATATGATATGTCATACAGGCATCAGTCACAATTGGAATCATTGGTGCAGTGTGTCTTACTCAAATAGGGGGATTCAGGGAGACCTACTGCAGCACTGAGATTGACTCCTGCGAAGTACCTCCAGGCGAACTGTGACCACGAGCAGTAGTGACGTTCGTAATCTTCCTTGCAGCATGCTAAGTTCAAAGAAATGCAAGTAGACCAAGTAGATCCCGGAAACACTTGGATCGGCTAGTTCAAGATCCGTCCTGGCCAGGGGTCATCCCAGACTGCAGTCACTATTTGAATCTTTGGCAGAGAGGATGGATACAGTGAGACCAACTCCAGCATGTGCATCAACTCCTTCAAAGTCCCTTAAGCTGGTCTGGTGTTCCAGGCAGTTCAGTTTTCCAGGTCACCGCAGATGGACTTTTCTACTGGACATACTTTCTCTTGAAAAGGTGCCCTCCGTCTCTCTCTTTCAGTAGCCAGGTAGATTCCTTTCTAATGCAGACCCACGGCTCTCTTCCAACAAGTAGTTACAGACTTTCAGGTGATGTCCCCTTAGCTCGGGGAGACTGGCTTTCAGCAAAACCAGCCCTGAATTTTAAGGATTTTCCTGACATTCTGCAGAGTATTACCTCTTCTGGCAATGAGAAATCCAGAAACCATTTGAAGAAGTTTTACGCTCTCTTCTCCAGTGCACACAGTAAATGGTGATTTCGCTGCCACTGTTTTAGAACTTGTTTAAGGCAGGTCACTCAAATTTTATATCCCTCCTGTCAAGAACAGACTCAGTTTTTGTCTTCAGGTGATGGTCTCACTCCTGGTTGTAATGAGCAATGGCGGCTCCTTCACTGAGGCGAAGGAGCGTCACCTCACTGCTTCAACTGCAATCTGAATACCAAAAATAAAATGATAATAACGTTTATTATTATCATCTAGTTATTTTATGTACAGCTTGTAGCTGAAACCAGGCGTGCGGGGCTGGGCTCTCTGCGTCACAAGAGTGGTGGAAGCACCAAAAGTGTGCATGATGGTTTACCCAGCCGTTTTGGGCCAGCCAACATGTCATGCACACTCTGCCCGCACAGCCTGCCGGCCCCTGTCTGAGCGCCGAACCACAGCGCTCAGACCAATCACAATGCTGCTGTATGGCAGGATTTGTGATTGGTTGGGGGATTCTGGGAGGCTGCGTGCTTCCTGCTGAGGGCAGACAGGAGAACTGAGGAAGAAGAGACGGCTGTCGGCGATAGAAAGGTAAATGCTTTCGATTTAAAAAATATATATTTCCCAACCCCTTCCTCTGCCCCTCTCCCCACCACCCCTGTTCGGTAGCAGCCACTACTGGTACTGAGGAATGTCTCCAGGGAGAGCACCTAAATCAAGAACACAATGAGGAGTTAAGTCCTTGAAGTAAAAATTGCACTGTATTGAGTCAGCTGGAGTCATCAGGATCTCAAACTTGGTTGTCTTTAGTAGTAAGGCGTACTTGAACATCCATCACTGGATTTAGCCCAATACAGGCCAGATGTTGATCTCTCAACCCCCTTTGCTTGTTTTTATTCTTAAAAGTGCGTGTCAGTGGCAAATATAATGAACCTTAGTTCATATTTGTGTAGCAAATGGCCCAAATGCCTCACATAATAATTAAACAAGCAATTTAGGTAGTTAATCTCTTTTTTAACTTCAATTTTTTTTATTACGTTTTAAACAAAAGGAAACAGAGAGCAAAGTTTAAACACAAGTAAAAGGAAAAAAAAGATTTTCTGTATTGATAGTATCAATAAGTGTGACAATAAGTAATTACTTAATGAGCATAGTACAGATCCCACAATATGATATCTGAAACATTGTCATCAAGCCAACAGCAAAAGAAAAGAGGAATAATATGGAAAAGTTGCTAAAGAAACATGGCTAGAACATACGTAAACGTTTATAATGAGCGTTGAGCTCAAGCAAGTGAAGGTAAAGTCACAATCACATACTCTAATATCAAATATAATGACTGCAAACGTAATAAAGTTGTAAAAGAAAGTTATAAGTCTCATGTAGAGCAGCAGAAGAGGATCTATGGAAGCTGAACAAACTCAAAGTAAAGATACAAACTATTCCAAAGCGATTTGTCAGAAGAAATCCATGGGTATTGTGAAGACTTGATAGTCTGTGCACCTCTGATGTAACGTAGCCATTACCACCATGTATTGCTCGAGGCATTACCCAGAGACTTCGAGTTTGACATAATGGTCTTGCGAGCAAGTGTAAACATTAGATCGAGAAGTAAACGTTTCCTCTTTCTGCAGAGTTGGAGCATAAGTAGGGCTAAAGGGACCACAAATGGAGAACGAGAAGTTCTTTGGCAACTGTAAGTGAAAGATGTTGTCAATAGTATCATGTATGTTCCCCCCAAAAATGGCTAATGAAAAGCATTCATACAGTATATGTAGCAAATCGACATTCCCAGCTTTACAGCTCCAACGAGGACAATCCTCTAGCAACCCCAAAGAGGCTAACCTATAAGTAGCTCAAAACGTTCTGTATAAAATGTGCAACTTTGTTTAGGAAAAATTGGGTGTTATGTTTTTCTGGAATGGAGATGACCATACCTTCTTCCAGTCAAAAGTTGACATAACAGTTCCCATTGTGACTCCAGTCAGCCCTCACATTTCTGTTGCATGGAATCACACAGTTTATATTTTAAGGGTTCAGTTTTTAAATATATATTGGAAGCCACATGTCCCCCTTTCTTGATAGCTGCTGCAAGTAACGCAATCAAAGAGCCCTCTTTAAATGGAAATGGAGCGTGATTGGCTATTGCTGCTGTTAGTTTAAGGAAATCATAAAAATCAGTGGCATCTACATTATATCCCTGTTTGACTCCCAAAAACGGGAGAGGATATTGTCTGGAACCAAGATCACCTATAACATATATGCCTTTTACACTCCAGGAACTTCCTGGGTAAAGACCAAGGTCCAATTTAATGACCTTATTTTGCCAAATGTAAGCACTATGAGAATGACGAAACTTTACTTCAGAGAAACATGAGTCTAACTGTAATAGAATGTTCCTAGTATAGTTCAGAATTGGATTATTGAGAATAGAATGATGTTTGTTTATCATTAGAAGAGAGGGAACAGAGAGATCCTTAATAAGCAGATTCTTGAGGGATAGCAACTGAGGAATAAAATCAGATGCCTCATTAAGCCATTTCGCACCCTGAGTCGCTTAAAAAGCCATTTGATATTTCTTAAAGTCCGCTAGATTAGCACCTCCTTGGTCTTTAGGCAGTCTGAGTTGTTTCAAGAATATTCTTTTTTTGTAAAATTCTATGAATATGTATTTAGTAGCCGGTCTATACTGGTAAAGAATTCATCTGAGCAGAGAATTGGGACCATATTTAGAAGATAATTGATGAACGGGATAGTAACCATTTTGATGGACTTCAGTTTGCCCCACCATGTTAGGAATTTGGTGACCATCAATCGAAAATGTTTTCAACGTTTTGTATAATCAGGGTTTCATTATGTCTGACAGATCCGAATAAATTATCATTGAACTCCAGACCCAGGTACTGGAGAAAGGTGGGCTACCATGATAGAGTAGAGGAACCTACAAACGCCTTGGTACAGGCCAGATTAAGAGGACAGGCCTCCGATTTGTCCCTGTAATGGTGTATCCTGTCACTGGAGAATAAGCTCCTATTTTGGTCATGATTTTGGAGGCGGATACCTGAGCATGGTCGGTCACAGTCATTTCCAAATGTTATCCTTATTGAATTGGAACGCTCATTAATTGATATTAGCATTGGTTCACTGGCCAAGAGGAACAGGGAAGGAGATATTGGCCATCCCTGTCTGGTGCCTTGCTTAAGTGGAAATGACTGATAAGAATCCCTTAGTTCTGATTCTAAAGGAGTCACCTAAATTAAAGCACAACATGGTAGACATTAAAAAAGGCCTGACAACCGTGTTGAATGTTTTTCAGCTTCGAGTAGTAGTGCAGGCACTGGGGAGAACCTGGTCTGAGCTATTTGCAGAACATATCCCTATAGTCAAATATTATAGTTTGAAAGCCTACCCTTGAGAAAACCCACTTGGTAAGGACCAATCAAGGACAGTAGAATTTCTTCATGTTGTTTGGCTAGGCTTTTGCATATCATTTAAAATTTAGATTAAAAAGAGAAATTGGCCTATACTTTTTAGGTTGGCTGTGGTCCTTCCACAGGAATCAGTGAAATTATAGCTTCTGCAGTGGTTCCCTGTATATTTCCTAATTGAGATTATTTTCGAAAAAGTTCAAGAAGGGGAAACGTATCTCATCCGAGAACTGTTTGTAGAAACAGGTAATAAGTAAGTCTGGACCAGGGACTTTCCCTTGTAATAGTAATTTGCAACTCAGAGTCTGGTATATCCTGATTCAACAATAGTTCAGAATGACTATCTAATATAGGTACATTTAAGTTTGATTACATATGTTATGATATATCAGCGGAAATCACATTTCTGTTTTTGTCATCAAGATATCTGTAAAAAGCAAGGAAAATGTGAGAGATTTCTATTGAGTCCATGTGTAAGAGGCCATTTTTAATCTCTAATTGCTGTCATTTGAATTCGGTTTTGTTTGTGTTTTAGATAGTGAGCTAACACTTTCCCAGCAGAGTTGCCAGCTCCTAATTTAATTGAGTTGAATTCAGTCACCCATTGTCTGGCCTTGGTGCTTAGAAAATTATTGTATTCTTATTTTTTATGATTTAGGGTGTCTAATAAGATAGTTCCTTTTTTGGAGTGATGTCTAATTTCCAATTGTGTAATTTTATTTTCCTAAGTTTAATTTCGCTATTCATAGATATATTAATATGGGCTCTAATACTAATTATATACCCACCTTATTTGAGGGCTACAATCTTCTGGTCAGTTATATTTGAAGACATTTTTTATAGCTAATCTCATTTTTGTGCTATGTTCAGGATTTTGAAGAATTCTCGGTTGAGTCTCCATGATTTGTCTGTATGTCCAGAGGTGGCCCAATCTAGAGTAACTGAAATAGCCGAGAGATAAGACTGGGTTCAATGCTACAGCTGGTGACCGCCATGCTAAATTATTTTAAATAAAAGATAATTAATTTGGGAATGTGATTGATGGGGGAATAAGTAGAAAGTGTAGTCCCTTTCATCTGGGTGTTGGAGACACCAGGAGTCTAATATATAGAAATTACTCCATAGTTTTCGTAGTAAGTTATAGAGGGAGAGGGTCAAAATGTAACTTTTGAGTTATGATCTCATGTAGAATCTAATGGTAAATTAAAGCCTCCCTCTAATACAAGAGGGCCATCATTAGGGAGTTCAGAAAGCAGCACATCAATATGGTTCCAAAAACATGTATCATTTACTTTGGGAACATAGATATTTAGCACCTAAAATTCTTTACCTGCTTAGACAACCTGTTCAATATCCACCTGCCAACCTGATCTACCAAAGTGTGTAAGACAGTATTCTTTGCTTGTTTAGTAATGAGTGTGACCACCCCATTTTTCTAGACTTTCAAGATCCAAGGTGCATTGAAAGAAGGAGTGTCTTTAACAGATAATTTAGTCTCCTGCAGTAAGATTATATCACATTTAAATTTATATGTATAACCTAGAATATTCTGCCTTTTAACAGAATTATTCATCCCCTTAGTGATCAATGATATCAACTGTAAGGATTCTGTCATAATAAAAACTGTGTTAGTACTGAAGATAAACAAGGGCTAGCATAACAGACATAGGAATAGCATTTCAGAGCTCCATAAGTTACAGGAACAACCAGACATAAAGTCACAAGGATATGCCATGAGCTACAGTCTATAATGGATTGGAGCACAGTCAGAGATAAAAAAAGCTATAAAGCAGGAAGATGAGACAAGAGAAAAAGGAGTAAAATAAGAGGGCCCTCACACCCGCAAACCCCTTCCCTCACCCACACAACCCCCATACCTGAACTGGGAATGATGTTAAACCAAAAGAAAACAACCTCACATTCCCACAATGCCATTTAAAACTATATCTAAAAAGTAGAGACAAGAAAGTTGCCTAGCTTGACGTGAACATCATAACAAGACAAATACTTCAACTGCCAGCCTAGAGGAAAAACAAACCCTTATCTTAAGAGACATATCTCTAAACGATCATTTGCAATGAGAAGAGATAAACTAAGCCAGTGAACAGCTGGCTAACGCTTCAGCCATGCATGCCACAACTGAATTCGGGAAGATAGTCGACGCATCTTTTTCTTTTTTCCAAACTAACCTGAAATAGGCATAGATATAACTATTCCTGAGCATGAGTTGCCCAAACATTTAATCAAGTTATATGATGCAAATGAACAAGTGGCTCACACCAAGTTCACACAAAAGCTCACACAAAGTTAACCTATTTAAAAACAACTTGGAATTTTGTGCCCCTATTCTTAACATTTTAAGGAGCACTATTAGTGCTGTACCCCCTAAATCCTAGTCCAGTGTGACTATTGTCCCAATTTTCAAAAAGGGGGACAGAAGCGATCCTCCCTGCTATTGCCCAAAGATATTAGGCAGGGTCCCGCTACACCAACTAGATAATTGGGCATGAGAACAATGTGTTTTAACATCTGCACAGTATGGTTTCAGGCAAGGCTTAGGGACGGCAGATCAGTGCCTAAGTTTACGTCTAATAAAGAGTAAATATGTGGTCGCCAAAGAGGGCTGCCTATTGCTGGCATTTATGGACCTAGGTGCAGCCTTTGATAATGTATTAAGGGGAAAGTTGTGGTCCATATTGGTGTCTAAAGGTGTCAACCCCACATTTTTATCTCCTTTCTCAGTTACATGTAGATGTTGTGGGTAGGATTAGGTTTGGCCCAAATGGGGAATGTACTATAGAAAGTGGATCAGGCAAGGTTGTGTGCTGGCCCCGTCTTCTTCAGTTTTTACATTGATGGGTAGAGGACTATTTAATTGGAGCTCAAGATGACCCTCTTAGGATGGGAACACAACAGCTCCCCATACTGATGTATGCGGATGGCTGTGTACGTATGTCCCAAACAGGGAGCGGTCTTCAGAAATTATTAGACAGCTTTGTGGTGATCTTGACGGTTTTGGGTCTTTCTACAAATAAAACCAAATCCTTTGCTATGGTATATGGACAACCACTTAGTAGGTTAACTCTCTTTGATTGGTTGCTCCCGCTTAAATGTGATACCACATTTACCTACCTTATAGAATTTGAAAAAGTCATAACATCCCTTTTTAAATTTGGCTCTAAGCTGGATTCCCAGCCATCAGATGCAGCAATTGCTATTTACAAAGATAGATCTGTAGCAATTGCCACCTATGGTGCTGGTATATTGGAGTACAAGGACCAACAAGCATTGCAGGTTAGTTAGATTAAATTCTTGTGCAGACTCTTGTCCCTTCCTCCCAGTGTCCCTACTGTAGTAATTCACAAGGAATTGACACTAGATTATTTGGGAGATGCTGTAAGAATTGCACCTATACTGCTTTGGATGTCAATTTCGTCCATGCCAGAAGCAGAACTGACACAAGATGTGATATCTGATTGTTTAAGCTTCTCAGGGGCTCATAAGATTAGATGGCTCACTTATATCAAAAATGAACTTTGTGCTTTAGATAGGGTGGTGAATTTACATGTCCTTTGTCTATTGATCGGCAAACTAGATCATTGTTACATAGGGAACTGCTGCTCCAGATTATTGAAAAAAAGAGGGATGGAGAATTGAGGTAGGGCATGGGGAGCACATATTTCCCTTTATGTACTACACAACTCATTGTGCCATGTTTGTCAAAGGTTCCCCTACATCACAGCTTTCTTCTATTAAGGTTCAGACTTGGCCTAGCCCATTTTCTGGTCTCCTACCTCTCAAATATATTTACTGAGAAAGACCTGGCACAATGCCTATGTACTTCAAGCACGTCACAATCTCAGCTGCATGTGCTTTTCTTCTGTGAGCTGTGTAGAAAACAGATTTTTTTTATATTAAAGCCTCTTTTGAAGATCTTAAATGACTATATGACGTTACAACACATACAATTACAACGCATGCCTTTGCAACACGGTTTTTACATTGCAACTACCATTACAATGCATGATTTTACAACACAAGACATTACAACGCATTTTTAGAAACTACCATTACAACGCATAACATGGCAACGCATACCATTACATTACATAATACTTTTGGTGCAACAGTGGGGTAAGTGTTGGATAGTGTAGGGGTAAAAATTACTATTCCCACGCCAGTGAGGGCAACAGGTGGGTAAGTGGTGGATAATGTAGGGGTAAAAATTACTATTCCCACTCCAGTGAGTGCAACAGTAGGGTAGTTGCTGGATAGTGAGGGATAAAAATAATATCCCCATGTACCCCAAAACCCATACCCACCCTAAAACCAAAAAAATCCACATTACTTACCTTATATTGCGTTGTAATGGCATGCGTTGTAATGGTATGCATTGCAATGGCATGCGATGTAGTGACATGCGTTGTATTGGCATGCGTTGTAATGGCATGCGATGTAAAGGCAGTTGCATTGTAAAGTAGTGCGTTGTAATGACTGCGTTTTAATGGTTGTCATCCATCTTAAATATTAGGAAATGTAATGACCGCTTAAAGTATCTTCAATTGCTCCAGGATTATTATGTTTGTGTAGCAGTGCCTAGATTTATTTCCGCTGCTATAAAATAAAGGAAAATAATTGGGAAGTGATTGTGGTGCAATGGATGTCCTTTTTCTGCAGGAAAATGTTTTAAAAGCCGTTCTAATCCTTTTAACTGTATCTACTAAAGTATTTTATTTGTAATTTTGGCTGGATTTTATTGATGAATTATTGCATATTTTCTGAATGTTTTGTGTATTTAATGCTGAAATTTATCTCATATTTATTATATTTGTATGGCTTTATGGTTACTAATAACTGAATAAAGCTCCTTTGATGATGATGATGAAACTAAGCACAAACTCCTGCAAGATGAGGATAGATCACGTATATATACATGTTGACACAAGTTAAATATCTCTGCTTATAAACTATTAAACTGTGTAGAATATAAGCATTGCATAAATGTAGGAAGCAATGGACAAGAGACCAGAGAAAATATATAGACATGTACCAATGTATCAACTATATGATTAGAATATGAACGAGGATGTACAATTAGTCAAATAAGAGACATTACATCAAAAACCTTATCCATGAGGAAGTCCTAACTGTAGAACTCGGCTCAGGCAAAGGCTAACTTGTGCGACACACAAATGCAGAAAAGACATTAGGGAAGAAAATTAGTGTTTTACTTTACAACGTTCCTGAGGTGTGGGTGGAAATGTCCATTTCAGCTTCCTGAATGTTACCTAGAAACGGCAACAGTTCTTGGTGGTCTTTAAAGAGACAAGTAGTTCCTTTATAGGTGATACAAAATCTTGAGAATGAAAAATGGATGTTAATATTCCGAAGTCTAGATCTGAGGGCAAAGAAAACTTTCCGCACCTGGACAGTATTTTTAGAGTAATCCTGTGAAATAGTGATATGATTACCTTCCCACAAAATGAATGTGTTCTTGCGGATGAAATCCAAAATCGGTTAAACATGTTGATAGCGTAGAGACTTGCAAGTGATTGGTCTAGGCGGTCCAGATGAAGATGTATGTTGAGTTTTATGGGAGGAGAGCTGATGAGCTCTCTCAAGCTCAAAGTGCTTAGCAAAGAAGATTTTGGTGTGATGAAGTTGCCAGTCCTCCAAAGAGGTGATACAAGAGCTGTGTTTCCCTTTTCTGCCTTCAGGAAAGCCAAAATATCTAATATTCCCTCACCTATTCCTGTCTTCGAGATCAGCAATTTTCATGTTGCATTGGTTTTGTATTGTATTGTGTATTGAGCTGAGGTCTTTATTCATGGAAGAAGTATCCTCAAGATCACTGATACGCTGTTCAGCTGATGAGAGCTTGCCTGCAGTTTGTTTGATATCAGATCCTGCTGCATATTGTCCATGCTGATTTTCGTTGTCTGGGCAAGTTGCAGCACATCTGACGGCTTGTTACGGTTAGTGTCTGTATCCATAGTGTCTTTCAGCTCCGTTTTACCTTTGATAGGAAGATCTGGCAGTGGAGGTTCAGGCTTTGTTCTTTTTGTTCCTGGTTTAGTATCTTTCTCAGCCATTTTGTTGTTTATGGCACAGAGATTTCAAGATGCAAAAGTAGAATTGTGGTTAAGGATCCGTGTGCACAGATCATAACTGAATAAGATCAATTGAAACCAGCCTTGCCATACAAATAAAAAAATTCATGAGCCTACCTACAGCATCTAAGATATAGGTGCAGGCTAGTCCCACTAGCACAGAACGAGTTTGAGCTCTAGAAGATGGGCGCTGAACAAGTGCTTGAGAGATCGAAGGTGCAGTTCTAACAGTACTATTTGAGCAATTAAGCCATCCCGGGTAGAAGTATGAAACCTACAATTAAACCTTTTATAAGGGCATTTCCTAGAGCCATTTTTATCAATTAATTTCACTTCACATAGCACTTCACTTTTCACAAATCAACCTGCTCCGCTTGAATCAGGCGTTAAAGCACAGCTGGGTTGCATTCGGCAATCCAGCTTGACCCCGATGATGAAGCATGCCACCTACCAGGTAGGTGGGTGACGAGTTTCTTAAGACAATGACCTGTTGTCTGCATTCCTAAACTAAGGTATAGGTCGACAACCATGACCGTAACCTGTTAAAGGACTTGTCCACGTTGTTTTTTGAATACCAGCATCTCCACAGTATACTGTTCCCTCTTAACTTGAATTGTGTAGCTCACTGCCGCCCAGGATATCCTGTTATGTGTCTTTGACCCACATAGAAACTATGCCTTTGTTCATCGTGAACACGTCTCTTAAGTTGCCTTCTTTTTCACACAGTAACCTTTTAACACATAATGCGTGCATTACAATGTTGGGGTAGTTCCTCTGAAACTGCTTTGCTTGCAGCTTCCACTTAGCTTAACATTATTATGTCTCCTTAAACACCATGTACAAGGCCTCCACACACATTGCACAAATGTCGTTCTATTTTTCATCCACTGGCGATATGGCAATCTATACACTAAAACAATATTGGCTTTTCATTATAAATAAACACGCATTTTCGGGGTTAGTTAGTGGAGCGCTTTGCTGACATTTGCAAGGACTCCACAAACTGAAGTTTTGGCCCAGCAGCTTGCTGCTATCTCTGCAAGGGTGTACAGCTCATGACCAAGGCAGGAGAGTTACATTCTTTCCCTTCATGTAACTGGGGTTGGATCCTCTAGTGGGGGATTCTTGGAAAAACACATCCACACATGCCCTAGATATGTAGGTCAGTGACTGCATAGTAAGAGTACATCCAATTTTCTATATTGTTTTTATATGCTTGCATATATACGTTATCTGATCATGATGGTGGAGCTTTTTATTCTGTTCACTGTCCTGGTACTTCTAATATCTCTCATCTGCTTTGGTCAATTAATCACTGCAGCACATATTTTCTACACAAGAATCACGTTGGTTTAATAAACATTGAAATCTTCCCTCTATATTCCTTGTATATTGCTCTGAGACTAAGAGTGCACGAGTGACTGATCAAAAGTGTTCTATTTCTGATACCATGATTCCTGGGTTATCATGGTTGTCATGTTCAGTGGTTGTCAGAACCATTTACTACCCTCCTAGGTTTAGGGGTACTCAAGGTGGCACTGTGATCTTGCTGGTATACAGGAGAACATATCCTGAGGGGCTGCATAGAATCAGTCTTGCATCATTCCAAAGGTTTTCCATCCACAAATGCACAGTTCCTCCATAGGGTGGAAACTACATGACATGGCACCGCCAACGTTGGCTAGGTACTTATTTTTATGGATCGCCTGAGTAGTTTAATTGTGCCTTCTCAGAGACCCCTACATATCTCCAAACCGGAGACGAGTGGTAGGAAACATCCTCCACACTTGTGTAGGTAATCCTTATGTATTGGCTGTAGGCTGTTTAAGCTTGAACTTTTAAAGGATTTACTTCCCAGTGTATATACCTAATCTGTAATTCATTCCCTACCGTGTTTAAAGACAAAGGTCCCCAGGCTTTAATCATTGCAGAGAACTGCAGACATACGGTTACTCTGAAACTATTATACCATAGTCTGTCTGCCAGGGGTGGAGAGGTTAGCTTAATGGTTGAGGCATACAAAACATTTAAGACAGAGGTGTTCTATTCTTAGGTTACATTTCTGGCTGCAGACAACACTACACAATTATTCAACACCTACACTGAGGATGAAATAACGGATGTGTACACTTATGAAGTTACAGAAGTTCCTCTCACTTAACAAGAACACATAAATTGGTTTAAAGGCACCCTCTTACACACAACTGAAAGCGTATGACTCGGTCCACTCAGCAATGATGGAGCGACATGGCCAGCCTTACCCAGATACATACTGCATCCTAATGTTAATAATTTAACAGCAGCAGAGGTGCGAATACTATACAAAGATTTAGTAACAATATACTGAAGTCTTACACAGTTCGTTATGCGAACCTTGATACTTAACCCTGCATGGACTATTCAAGTTGCACAACCACAACTGGTACCCCAGGCATCAGCCCACAAACGTTAAATGCAGTCATGGAAAAATTTCCCGTCAGGCAGGAGGTGATTCCTTTCTGGATTGGATAAAAAAACAAGTCAGCTTGAAGCAGTATTTCCCCATATGGGCCCACAGGAAAAACACAGAATATTAAATATTTGCTAGCTGATGGGTTTGGCTCCCCCTGTGGTATACTGCACCACCTTTGCTGCAGTATATACCAGAAAGCATGGTACCCCTTCCTTGGCTGTTTTGCCAGAAGTGCTGAAACAGCTTCAGAATGAGTATGTGGCAGCACCCCACAGTAGTCCCAATTATGTTGAGTAACATGAAGGGGGAAGTAGTAGCGTTGGCCATACATCAACACCTAAGGGTTCTGACTCCTGAACAGCAGGAGCATGGATTATCTAGAATTATCAAAGAAAAGAATGCTACGCCAGGTAGAGATAATTTGGGAGCCAGACCTGGTGAACCACAACTAAAGTAATTCTGGAGAAAAAAAAATCTAAGCGAGCACCAACTCTTCAACAAAGAAGAAGTAGGATAATAAACAAAAAAAATTATAAATATTAGACAAAATCACAAGTTTGGTCTCCTCAACAAGAAGCCACTGAAAAACAATATAATCTCCGAACCTGTGATAATATTATACCTCCTGACAGATATCAAGTTACTGATACACATTCGTCTGGTTCCTTTCAGGAGTTATCCGACATCCTTTTGGAGAGCGCTGGATGGTCAGAGCACAGATCGGAGGAGCATATGTTACCAAACAAGGACCCGCAATGCTCATCTGACTACATAATAAAACAGGAAGATAAACAGAAAACTTCCAAACTTAAATCCAAAAAGAAGGGAGTCAGACTAAAGGTTAGGCTTGCCCCAGATATTGAGGACTCTGTTTCTGAGCGGGGAGTGGGCAGTGACAATGCTAGACAGCACGGCAGAAGGCCCGATAGTTCGCCAGAACCTGATTGATTGTCTGGTGAAAGTAGCGCTGATTGATCATATCACTGTGAAAACACCTGATACTAGGATTTTCGCCATCGTTTATAAGAAATACAACTCCAATTGGAGGGGACATACCGAGATAAACCAATGTTCTCTTTCAGGAGGACTTAACTTATGGTTACGATGTTCTTTCGGCTGAAAAAGATTGCCCATCTGATTTCGTGATGGAGTGCCCATATGGGGAAACTGTAATTTTACCTGCTTTCTCCAACCCCATTCCAGAATCAGTAAAACCTTCACACACCAAGGTGTGGCCGTTAGCACTATCTCCTGCATTATACCACAGCCATGTGGGGTGGGATGACGGTTCTCATCATCATGAGATCCCATTGAGGCTGATCCTACAACCTCAACAATACCTAATTAAACATGAAGTTAAAAACAAGTTAGGGTAATCCTAGAACAGCTTGAATACCAGGGTGTAATAGAAAGTTGCACCTTTTGGACTATAAAACCAACTGGTTTTGAGTCATGTGGTGCCTTTTGGAGGCAAATGTCTATGACTGACCCCCCACTTGGTGGGCCTTTGGTGCTTGGAGCTGGACCATGACTCCAAAACCTGCTCGGAGTGCAAGACTATGCACCTGAAAGTCATCCACAAGTGAGTCATGAAGCTCTGAGCTGCTCGACATGTGACTTTGCACTGCTCTAGTTCTTCGTTGCGAGAGAGGTCCTGGGACCACTCGCGGAGTCACTCACCTGGTCATCGCCCTGGATTCTGGAGACTAGATTGTAGCTTGGACTTGCAGGACGCATTCTTCCGTATTCCGGTCCTGCCAGCCCACATACATCACCTGCGGTTCATGGTAGGTCGGCAGCATTTCCAATTTGCAGTGCTCCCCTTTGGTCTTCCCAGCACCCCTCGGGTGTTCACAAAGATGATGGCGGTGGTCACAGCCATCTGTGGAGGATGGAGATTCAGTCTTTCCCTACCTCAACAACTGGTTGTTGAATGCGGGTTCAGCTCAGGCAGACAATATCAGGGCAATCTCTCTGACCTGGTCCAGATATTGGAGGGAACAACAAAAAGAACTGCAGTGGTAGCTGACAAACCCCGCTCGGTCAGCTGCAGACCCCTCGCCCTTCCTTACCCAGAGCTCACAGTGATGAGAAATGTGTCTTTTCTGGGTTGGGGCAGCTATGTGCAAGAATTAGCGATCAGAAGACTGTGGTCTCTGGTGGAGTCTCAGTTCCACACCAATTTGTTGGAGCTGAGAGCGATACGCTTGACATTGAAAACTTTTCTTCCCTCCCTCAAGGGAAGGCTGGTTTAGGTGTTCAGACAACGCCACTGCCATGTGGTACTAGAATAAGCAGAGTGGAGTTGTGTCCTGTACCCTGTGCCCGGACGTTCTGCACCTCTAGGCTTTGCTAGAATGTTAGGGCATCTTCCTGGTCATGCAGCAGCTCGCAGACTCCTTAAAAATCAGGACGATCAAACTCAGCCGGCGTTGCCTTGCAGATCACAAATGGCATCTCCATCTGGAGCTGGTTCAGGGTCTCTTCCGCGACTAGTGAGAACTTCGGTTAGACCCGAAGTTCAGGACAGACCTGGCTCAAGTCATCCCTGTGGCTCCAGATTGGGCATGCAGAGTTTGGTATCCAGAATTCCTGAGCATTAACATTAATCTGCTATTCTGGATGCCCATTATGGAAGACCTCCTGTTGCAGCAACAAGGCAGGGTTCTCCACTCGAACCTGCAAATTCTCTACCTACATGTGTGGAGATTGAGCAGAGACAATTGAGAGCATTCAACCTCTCTCCCAAAGTGTTTGATGTCATCTCGGCAGCCAAGTGTCCCTTAATGAAAACTGTGTACGCCTGCCGATGTGACCAATTTGTGGGTTGGTGTGTTGCAAAACAAGTTGCCTCTCAGTTTGCACCCATGTTTGGAGTTTTCTTTGTGCTATCACTAGTCTGGCAAGGCCTTGCTTTTGGCACAGTTGAAGGGTATCTTTCAGCCATCTCAACTTTCTTGTGGTTGCCGGATCAATCCTCTCTTTTCAAGTGACCTATTGTGAAATGAAAGGTTAGTGACCTGAAAGGTTACTACAACAAATGTTTCCATCCACACCTTTTATTATGCCTCAATGCGACCTCAACTTATGTTTCTGATGAGCTCACCTTTTCAGCCTTTGCACAGCTGCCCTCTGGCTGCTCACCATCGAAACAGTCTTTCTCTTTGCTGTTGCATCTAACAGAAGTTGTAGGTGTTCTCAGTCAACCCTCTGTATACTATCTTCTTTCCAGATACACTGGTCCTCAGATACAGTGACACCTTTTCACTTCAAGCAGAACATCATGCTGATGAAATTTTTTGCTCAACCTCACCCTTCCAAAGCAGATGAGACCCACTGCCTGGATCCAAAAAGAGTATTCTTGTACTACAGTGATCATTCTAAAGACTTCCGGTGGATGATCAACTCTTTGTGGGTATTGTTGGAGCGAAGAAAGACAAAGCAATGCAGAAGGGAACCATCTCCAGATTGATTGTACTCTGCATTAAAATCTGCTACACACTGGACAAAATGAACCTCCTGAAGATTTGCAGGCTCATTCCACCAGAGCCAAGGCTGCGACCACTGAATTAACCAAACACTACTGCATAGACAGTCAGGTCTGATGTGATGGGCATTTTGCCCATTCAGTCCTCCAGGTTGTTTTTAGTGTAAATAGTCTGCAGACCATCCTCCGGTGAGAGATTGCTCTGGTATGTGTTCTAAGGTAAAGAATGTGCAGCTAGAAGTCTCTATCAAAAAAGCTAGTTATTTGACATTGGTAATGCCTTATCTGGCAGAGACTCTACCTAGCTTCAGGTTACTTACCAACCCTCTTGTCCTAGCTATTCTGTGAACAAGGACTTCTTCTTCAAGAGGTCCTTGAGGACCTCACTCCGGCACACTGGTTTTAAACCTCAGCATGGCTCAGAGCTCCTTGCGCAAAAAAATGATTATGATACTAAGGTCAGCACACTGGGGTGGTACTATGCACACCACTTCCTGCGCGAATGACACCACGCAGAGCCAAACAACACCTCCTACCAGTGCACAAAGGGACTGTTCCAAATAAATTACAGATCCAGGCTGACACTTGGGGAATATTCTAAGGTAAGGAATCTATGTCTAGATAGCATTTACCAGATAAGGCATTACCGAAGGAGGTAAGTAACTTGTTCTGTATTCTGAAAAACAATAAGACGTGCTGATCGAGGGCCTGCATCAAATATAAAATTAAAAGCTGTATTGGCCTATGTTAAAGTGCTCTTTACCACCTGAGATGACCAAGTACTTTCACATTTAAATCGAAGACTCAGGTAATCGAATTGAGGTGCTATTTCATGTTTGGAATTATTTTTCTGCTTGATTTTTCACAGCATATCACTCTCCCACTATAAGCACTTTGTCTTATCATTGATTTTCAGTTTCTTTAATTTACAGTAATTGATTAGATAAAAATTATGATTCAGGAAAGTATCAAAGATGTACTGTGACTACCATGAATTTCCACCTCATTACTGTTAGACAACAGTTTATTGGATTTTGTGATTTATTGACATTGAACAGGCTTTGATAACATGCAGTCTACAAAAAGTCTGTTCACACAATGGAAATGCACCGTTTCCTTTTAACTTAACCTGTCATTGAACCATTATGCAGGTGTGCTACTGACTCATGCTTTAGTTTTTGGGGCTAAGCATTGGAGTTGGTGGAACTAATAGCCCATATACCACAACTTTCCAACAAGGTTTCACTATTAATATTTTATGGCATTAAAAAGTCTAATAGTCCAAAAGAGGTCTTGTTTTAATAATTGTGGTTCACTATGTGAAGGACTACGCTTTTCGACATCTGCATACATTCACAGTAGCAGTACATAGCCGTTAGTGTAAGCTGCACATTATATACATAGTTGGATCACACTGTATAGTGTGTATCAGGAAAGATTTTACCTCATGAATGTTTATCCCAAAATGGAACTTATTAACCATTCCAAACAGTGTACCTTATAAACAATCAGCCATTTTCTTTTTTATGAAATGTATTTAAAAAAAAGTATCTCCAAAATAACTTTATTTAGTATGTTATACAAAAATACGTAACAGTATCCAACATTTATTATATTTCTAGATTACCACCTTGATGTTCTG
Organism: Lissotriton vulgaris; assembly: GCF_964263255.1. Classification (NCBI taxonomy): domain Eukaryota; kingdom Metazoa; phylum Chordata; class Amphibia; order Caudata; family Salamandridae; genus Lissotriton; species Lissotriton vulgaris. The sequence continues at coordinate 585,589,690 of NC_141691.1, forward strand.
GTGGTGTTTGAATTCCATTTGACTTGAGTTGTCATGTAACCCGAACCCCTTGAGGGAATAATGATTCTTAATACACCGTAATCTATTATGTGTCCTTAGCACAATACTACACAATTTTAGAACTGATAGCAAGAAAAGTAGTGCTCTTAGGTTTTCAGTCTCTTTGTTCACAAATGAAACTTGGGGCTTTAATTTCAAGGAGATTACTGATGGTGACTTAAGCAGACCCTACTGTCAGAATGAGGTCCATGGCTCTACAAGGAGCCCTATGAAAGAATAACCAGCAGTAGAATAAACTTTGTATTGGGAATTCATTTTTATGGAGTAACTCCCACCTTTCGTGTTTACCCCAAAGTAATGGAATCACAAAATCTGGGCAATTATTTCTTTAAAATGTTGAAGTTTTTGCATTCAAAAGTTTGACCGCTTGAGATCCATATAGGCAGAGTCTGCACAGATTTCTCAACAGAGGTAAAGAACTTGATTAGAATATGTGTCTCTTTTCTAAAATGTAAACTGCAACATATGGCTTTGTAATGAGCCAGTGAATGAGAGGGGTCTATCTTTTCCCAGATTGTGCAAGTAGATCAGATCAGTGTTACATTTTTTATCAGCTGGTCACATTTTCACCGAATAGCAAGTGGTAGTGCAATAGCAGCATCATATATAGTGCTACGTTGTTATATTAGGTTATTTAACGGTATGTTGCTTAACGTCTACTCTTAGGGTCTCAAGGTGCTAAATACTAGGAGACTGAGTTCAGGACCTTTTTCTCAAACTCTGTATCTGTTGCCCATATATCTATTGCACTAGGAAGCAGATTTGAAGCAGATCGGAGCGGCCCTTGCAGGTAAGAGAGGTTGCGCCGGGGTGGGAGGGGGAACTCGACAGACGACGAGGAAAAATGAAATAAAAAATTTATTTTCACTCGTCGTCCTTTGTCGAGACTCCCCCACCCCGCCCCTCCACTCTTACCTGCACAGGCCGCTCCTGGCCAAGCAGATGCTTTTGAGTCACACATATTTAAATGTAGAGGTGGCAACACTTAACAATCATTTGGGTCAGTTGACTTTACTAGCATCTTCTGGCACTAGTTCAGTTGTACAGTAAGTAGGGTTCGTATTTGATCTTGCTGTGTACTGGTGATAGCGTTCTGTTGCGACCTGGAGCCGCAGTTAACGCTCTACAGCAGACATATGGTACATGTTAAGTGTGAACAAATCATATTTTTCACTGTACGAGGACATTATGAGCTCTTGATTGAATCTCTTTACAGAGTTAACTTTATTATTTGCCTCTCTCTCAGAAGAGCTGCCGAGTTTATGGCGTAAACATCAGCTTTCTAGAAACTATCATTTTTAACATCAGGCTGAATTTTCTAGGGTAAATATGGATTTGGTTCCATGTCCCTTCACGGTTTTTAGGCTACATGCTGATATTTTTTTATGTGAAAACAGTTGGAGGACAATAAGTCATGCAGCTGAGCGTTATTATTCTAAAACTAGTAAAAACACATTATTTCATGGCTTATTGACTCAACTGAAACCGACAAAGGTTTGTTTCCGATCGCTGTCTTCATCCACCTCCACACCGGACGTTAATAAATAGTTTTTTCCCCCAAACTGAAATGCTACACTGAAGACGTTATTTATGGATCGTCTAGGTGAATGTGAATCAAGAGTTAGTCGTTTTGTTTTTTTAATGCACAATAAAAAGATCCTTGGCAGCACTCCCTGGCAGTCAATAGTGCAACATTTATATTCAATAAATATAGAGGCAGCATGGGAATCAGGAGGGAACATGAATAAGACACCGGGAAGCGCTGCAGTTGCTGCACAGATGGTTTGTTCTTCAGCAAGTTCTGCTCCTTAGCAATGTTAGTCTTTGAAACTCGTGGGTTCTCCAGCCATCAAATTGGTAAATATTGTCTGTCAATCCAGGGAGAGGCTATGTGATTTTTTTTTATAATTGAATGCTTCCGGGTAAGGACCTTCACTTGTGCAGAACAACTCTGGCCACAGTCCCTGACTAAGACACATACATGTACCAGTTGTGTTCCCTAGCGCACCTGCCAGCCGTTTCCGGACCACCCCAATTTAAGAACTGTTTTTGAAATGCTACTCCTGTCCACTCGCACTGTGGGAGTGCCCACTCTGGAGGAATTCTCAGAACCCCCAATGTGCTAAAAAACATAAAAACATAGCTGGAGCCGACTTTGCCTCCAGCTTCAAATTGACGAATAAGAATCAGTGGCTGTACATTAAATGTCATTAGAAAGTATGAGATATATCCTAGGGATTCCCCTTCTTCAGGTGACTGAAGGCGGTTGCAAGTTATTGGGGGGCTCATGCTAGAGCAGGACCCACGGTTTCCCTGATTTTACACTTTATCGGTTTCCAACCTGTCTATCTTATAGAACACCTGCTCAAAACATCTCCAGGAGTTAATAGAGACAAGGGTTATGTTTCGACTAGATCAGCGATTCTTAACCTTTTGACTACTGCGGATCCCCACTGAATCCTTACTGGATTCGAGGGACTCCCACCGTACGTTTGATATAATCGGAGGATCTCCACTGATTCATTGATGGGAGCCAGGGACTCCGGCCTCAGCAATTCCTAAGTTGAAACTCAAAACAATACCTAAAAATACAGAATCAAATATACATGAAACAAATACACAAATGATAAAGTATTACATTCAAAAATTAAAAACATCGAAATTGTAATGGGAAGGATTGAGTTTTTGTAAATTATTTTTTATTTTATTTTAGATCAGAAAGCAATATACTAGACTCTAGCATATCACTTTGTCTTTTTGCTCTTAATGCATGCTCTCTAGTACAGTGCTTTACAAAATGTTTAATCTAACCTATTCTATGTAAGCAGACCCACTTTGATACCAAAATGTTTTTCCTAATCAGTTTAGCTCACAGCAGCTTACCTTGTGTCTTGTATACCTATTTAAAACTGAGTGCCTACTTTGTAAAGACAGTAGGCCTGCTATTCCCGATTCAGTTTTATATGGTTCAAATGTTTTATTAGAAGCACAAAAGAAGAGTGGTTATATTTTTGGATAACCTTCACCATGTTTTACGTAGAGTGAAAGCAAAAGTAGATTTCATTCTGTTGGAAGTTATGAACAAAGACACATTTTTTCACTCTCTCACTTAATGATTATGTAAAGTCAATTACTACGTTGCTATGGATTTTGTTAACACCAGCATTTAAAATCTACTGTCTGGGCTCGGTTAGTTAGGAATTCCTAGGTGTCTGTTTCTGTAATACAGCAGTACGTTGTTTGTGTTATTTTTCTGTAATGCAGGGAGGTCTGTGGGTCTATACAGAGTGCATATTTTTCTATAATAGTTAATGGATACTGTTGGAGACCTCAATTTTGAGTTTGAACTATCTACTTGCCCCAGGCTGACAGGAAACCAAAATCTTGGCACTAGAAAAAATGTTCAAACCAGCCCCCACAGTTTAGGAGACTGCAATTAGAATAGAGCCATGGGTGCTTTCATGAAAGCCCACCCACCTTTTGAAGCAGCCTCGTAACCCGTTGGTAAATTGCCAGAATGGCCAGTCGGGTTCTCCTACTTGCATGGAGTATGGTGATTCAGCCAATCAGGCGCTTGTAGTCTGGCTATAAACCATTGTGGTCACCTGCATAGTCTGAAGGGCGATGCATCTTGAAATCATTATGTTATGAAGGGCTCCACCGCTTTGTAGTCAAGCCTGACTTTAGGTTCGTACAAGTGTGTGTATGTACAAGTGCCCTCTTCAGCCTGTATTCCTTCCAGGGCCATGTGCTTCTGCTGCCATAACCGTTGTGTTACAAACCGGACCTCTCTTGGTGAGGTAAGATCACCTTGTTGGGTGGCACAAAAGAGTCTCTACCAGGACAGATCAACTGGCTTCACTCATGGACTTCAAGAAGTAAACAAGGGCGCATGGAGAATAGAACTGGCTGCTCATAAATTAGTTTCTGTTTTGTAATCATTTCCGTGTTTCGCAAAACTTGATAACATTTTTCGACAGCACCTTGAAATTATTCAGTTTGTAGTGTTCTCTGCAGAAATGTACTAAAATGGATTATGGCCAATAAAACGGATTAAACATTGAGTTTTCATGTTTGACAATGAATTTAGGACATGGTTACTTCTTTTGCTGCAAGGTGCGGATTACAGAAAACTCCGAATAACTTACTTTTTGATAGTATTTTGACCTTTTTATCAATTTTCAATGTCATAACCGGAAATTAACTATATAGAGAAAAACGTTCTCTTTCCGAGAAAGATTGATATGGGACGTCCATGCATGCAAACTGCGTGTATATATATATATATTTTGCATTTTGCATCTTTCCAGTTATCATGTATTGTATGCCTAGACCTTTAGCATCATCTAATGTGACATCTTATCACCACATTTTCTTTCTGTTCTGGGTGATTATGCACCTAAATATGATTTTTGCATTTTAAGTGTTTCGGCACGCTTGCTGATATTCCTCCGGTGTTTTTTAACCTATGTCTGTTTTTGTGCCTACATGGAATTTCTGCTCTTGCAAAATATTTTCTCACCCTGTTCGATTCTGCACCAAGGTTGATTTTGTACATAAATGTGATAATGCAGTACTTCTTACTTTACATTTAAAAGTGATTTTTGCATGTAAATTGAACTTTGCACATTTATTTGTATTGCAGCCGCGACCGCTGCAGGTAAGTTCGGTGGGGGCGGCTGGGGGAGATTTTGAGAGACGACCGCAAGGGATAATTAAATAAATGATACAATTTCTCTAGTGGTCGTTTCTCGGAATACCCCCCCAGCCGACCTCACGGCTCTTACCTGCAGCGGCCGCAGATGTTATGTTGTGCTTCTAAAGGTTTCCAGACTCATAGTGAAGCTACACCTAGTGTGAATATGCCCTTCAATATGTTGTCGACCAAATATGCGTTCCTACTGATGTATACCTTTTACACCTTACTTGATATCTTACTATCAAAAATGTTCTTTATGTTGATGCTTTCCCCACATTCAAGGCCTTCAAAGCTTCGATAATGGCTAAGGATATTACAACTGACCGCATATCTAGAAGCGACACAGACAGCACCACCACTAAGTCACCCTCTTTCACTCCCCAAACTTCTCATTTTTCCCTATACAGTCCCCAAAAAACCAAAACAGACTAGATAATGCCATTATAAATTAAGATAGTTGGGACTGCTATGTGAGACAAAACTACTTCTGCATTGACGCAGAATGAAATATCAAATGATCAGATCCCACAACCCTCAAGCTACCCACAACCCCCATTGATAAAGCCCAGCTCTGTACCCGTCCAGCTAAATCAAAACAATAGCACTCTGAGTGATTATCCACAGGATTCATTCACAAATGGGCATGAAACACAAGGTGGATTACATGCATGAGATGACAGTCTGTAAATCACACCCTCCACCTCACTATCACCCTCCCCACATATACCTCACTTGACGCCCCTACTCCTGAAGAGCTACCACCATTTTGTTAGATTAGTCCTGGCACATAACCTTAATACGCCTCTCAACCCTGAAAGCTCATTGATCACAGATTCTACAATGCATCTTTTTACCGCAGTCTTGAGAAATGGACGTACTAAATCCAATCAAATAGCAATCTGCTTTGCAACCTCAGAAGACTTGCCTTCTTTCAACTGAGTTACCCATCCCATAAACATCATGTATTGCCCTCCTAACATACAGGGTTGTTAGTTTTAATGCAATTTCAATAACTGCCCCATCTAAGACTTGACACTGTTGCACTTAGAGAAACCTGGTTTTGCAGATCCTTCAATCTGTTATCTTACCGCTGGGATACAATATTCTCCACCTCCATAGAACAGAAATGAATTGTGTAGGTAGTAGTTCCTTAAATGCAAACTGATTATCTCAATACACTCACCTTCGTTACTGTGCCCCATAAGGGATTTAAAACATAACGCTTAAACCACTAAGACTGAATATTTTATTCCGCCCCACCTGGCCAGCAAAATCCGTGTTATTGATGCTTTCCTTGATTATAGCACTTTTCCTAGGAGACAAATTCATAAAACAACCCTCCTCAAATCATTTCTGTAGGAAGCAGCCACTTCTTACATAGCACTCGACCTACCAACAGCAAAGGCTCACTCCCGGCCATCATTTTCAAAAAGAAATCCCACATACAAATCTCTAACTCTTGAAAATTGAATTGGGCAGGCCACATCTTCATTCTCTTTCAACTCTTACCCCTTAAGGCAGCTTCCATATGGGAAGATCTAGAGACCTCACATATTTATTTATTTATAAAGTTTTATATAGCGCACATATGACCCACGGGGGCATCAGAGCGCTTTAAAATACACTGTTATCAAACAATAGGTGATTGGAGTCATATACATACATATGGAGAACAAGCATTGGCAAAACATATATCTATCTTTAAAGTATTAACACATGCAAATACAGGTGCTCACAGACTATTTCTGCTGTGTTTCTGTGCATCCTGTCTCTTTCTATGCCGCCTAAGCCTATGCCTTGCTTTTTTTTCCACTAAGCTTTCGGCTGAGTAAATAAGACTGATATAGTGAATGACACTTTCACGTGTCCAAGGCCATTTGAGGCACTGCAAGCTTCTTTTATAAAGTTAAAATGCTTCCTCAAAGTGCCCTTGGACATGTGAATGCGTCACGCGCTATATCAATATTATTTACTCAGCGTCATGCTTCTGTCTTTGGAGAAAAACTGTATGTTAAGGATGAAAGAGTGGTCTTTGTGTACTTTATAAATGGAATCGAGCACATCAAGCAATGAGACATATGGTCATGTTTTGGGGTTTAACGTCCCCAGGGGAATACTGCTACACAGACTTAGAGTATCCTTTGGATTCTCTCCTCTACAGGAGACTCTCCTCTGTTTCTATAGAGAACAAGCTTACTGCCCCATGGCAGTGCCTTCTAGTTCTCTCTGAGAGGGAAGTGAAAATGACCCCTTTACTGTTTATTTTAACTGGTGTCTTTAAGAATGAAACTCTTAATATCTCTGGACGTTTCCATACCGCAAAGGCATTTTGATTGGAATCCTAGTAGCTGTGTTTGACCTGTTGATGATTTCTTGAGAGGAAGACTCCGAATTTTGTAAATCCACACTACTTATTGCTTATTTGGATATTCTTTGATGTGTCATACACTGTGGTGTTTGTATGTGGATATGCAAGTTAGGCAGTCTGGTTGCCGTGGAAAAGAACATATTCCTACCAGTAATTGTTGGGTAAATTTTTAATTTACTGCAGACCAGAATTGTTTAACTGAAGAATTGTTTGGATTTTGAATCTAAACCCAAATATACTGAAGATTGCTTCCGATTGGAATTAAAAACTCCTGTGGTTTCTCTGTGCTTCACCACTTTCTTGGCTGCTTGATCTCTGCAAAAACAAAGCTTTATAGTATTATACTCTGCAACGCTTTCATTGTGACTGTAAGGGCTTGGGGAAGTCTTCTATCGCAGAACTAATGTGCGTGAAGATTTATACATTACAGTTTTGGTTATTTTATCATAGAAATACCGCTTTACTTTCCCCAATTGTGTCAAGTACTACACCCCTTTTTGACTAATTTGTATTTACCCATCACTTATTTTGTACTTGGTGAGCGGATTCTCAAAAAACGAAGAATTTAATCATTACTTAACTTGCCTCCCATTTTTCCTCTTTCACCCACCTCCTAGTACACTAGTTTGCCCCCTTACCTACTTTTTTTGCACAGCATAGGAATGAATGACCTACCTGTTTAAATCCACTAAACCCCTGTTGCTCCATTTGATCCCTTGCCCCTCTAGATTATAAACCCCCAAACAACCCCTCCATCACTACCTTTTCCAACTTTTACCCAGTCCCCCTCCCATTAACACCTATATTCCCTGCGTTACAATAGCAGTGTTCATCCTCGTTTTAAAAGGACAGGTACCAATCCTCTCACTCATTCGAACAATTGCCCTGTCTCTGTCCTCCCATTTTCGTCTTCCACCGACTCCCCAACTGTCATCCGTTTAACCCATTCAATTTAAGTTCCTCCACAAACAGCATTCAAGTGCATGTCAGATTACATCACAACTTCTCAAAACGACCTTTCAGCTATTGTAACCTCTTTAGCTTGCGTCACCTTTGCAAGACAAGCATTTGTCAAAACCAATAGGTCTCACCTGTCAACGATGCCACCCCACTTATTGGCTGTGTCAACGTTTTGCAGATGCTGTTCTGCATTGGCCAAGAGGAAGAAAATATGTGCAAGCTAATGCAAAACAGCCCCGGGCAAAACAAAAAAGTTGATGACAAAGGTGCTTCCATTATTATTCTCGCATGCATCATCAGCCCTCAGTGAGATGACGCGCATCATGGTGCATTGGCCATTTTGATTTTATTTTAGTTTACCATTCCAAGGTGGCAGATGGCCAACTATAGTGGTATATTTAAAAAAACAACAAAAAAAACCATTATGTTCACGAAGGGATCAAACCCACAGCAAATTACTTGTGCCTGACCCTCAAAAAATAGTAAAGTAACGAAAAAAAGAACACAACGGGGAAGGATGTGGAAGAGCAACAGCAGAGTGGCAAATTGGGTGTTGGGTCTCCTCAGGACTGGTCAATGAATTCGTGGACGGTCTCTGTAACGCGTACAGGAGAGGACGCGCTACAGGGACCGTCCACGAATTTACCCGCTACACCACAGCGCCATCCGCGTCTGGATTGCTTTACCACAATCGAGACGTAACCTTCGATCGCATTTCATCACACTCTTCTATACAAAGAGCGCCCTCGTGTGTATTTAGTCTCGTGCCTCTCCTGCAATTATCCAGTTGGAATACTCCACGGATCCTACGGGCCAACCATTTATACACGCTTGCCTGCTCCCTTCACTCTTTTCAGGGGTTCCCGGCTGGGATCCCTGAAAGTTTTTTCTGAATTTCACCTATACCTCACGGTGCCACTTTTTGTTCGTAGATGCGCAGTGCAAGCCCCCTACAGGTGTCCCTTCATTGACCAGTCCTGAGGAGACCCAACACCCAATTTGGGTCGAAACGTCGTCGACATCTAAAAAGAGACAGACCATGAACAATAGTTGCCTACATTTTCCAACTATTGTATATTGATTGTTTATACGTTACTAGGTCGCCTCTTTCCAATGAAACCAAATGTAAACCAGAAACCTTTTTATTTACCTTTCACTTCAGTAGTTTAGGTTTGTTCTTTATGTATTCACTTGGGACACACCATCACGTTGTGGTTATTTGTATGTATGTATTATCACAGATGCTTTGTAAAAAAATGTTTACGTATATTTACATAAACTGTGCAAATTGATGTTCTACTTCACCATGTGTGTATTCTGCTTCTTTCTTTGACATCCCATATACCAACCACATTGCCATTGTGCTTCATACTTACCGGAAAAGATATATATTTATCCACAGGAGCCGTTGTTGTTTTCCTAGGATCACCATAGGTCAGTGAAAAGGAACTACAATAACCAGTAAATAAAATTAGAAAGAAACCTAAAAGGCACAGAAAATAAGGATTAGAAGATTGGAACCTATCAGGACAAAGTACCATCCGCCGTTGCTCCCCCAAAAGATAGAAAACAGAGCAGTATAATGAGAAGGGGACATCTTATACTTCATCCAATTTGAGGGAGGATTCAAGAAAAGTGATTTTCCGCTTTTAATTTAAGATGAGGGAATGCTGTTATGCGTTAAGGACGGTGCGTGATGAGGTAGAGGAATGAAGCCATATGTTATCTTGCCAGGCCACAACAAAAGTATCTAGAAATCCAGTGGCCCATTCTAGATACATTTAGAATTTATTGTATGCAGGACATCTGCCTGAAAAAATGCGAATGTCCTATCCATATAAATCCTGGTTTGCTGCCCCATTGAAAGGTGGGGTAATTGCAGAGTTTCTGGCAGCATAGACAGCTGGATCTACCTGGAAACCTTTGATCTGACGGCCTTTTGGCTACAGGGGTAAAAATAAAAGAAAAACTCCCTGTGAGTCAGGATCATCAATTTTTGTTTTTTTAAGAAACAATTTCCAGCTTTAGGCCACAGTGCCAACCAGGGCTAAACCAGCATGGATTCTGCTCAGCAAATGACTGTTTCAGGGCCAAGATTAATAATACAAAGGGTCCTTATGAGGGAAGTGTAGCCCTTTACTTCCTCATCAATAGTTTCTTAAGGATCCCTTTTTACAAGTAACGTTTGTTTATGCAGTTAATGTTTTTATTTTAATTTCAAACAAATGATTGTTTAAAAAAGAAAGCCAAAATTTTTGTAATATCAAATACCAAGTTAAGGTGTTTCCATTTGGATACGGCGCAGTGAAAAGTGATTCAGTGAATAAATAGTGTGCTGGTGCTATATACAATATTATATACATGTGACTGACGGGGATAACGTGATTGTATTTACGACATTCATACTATGAGTGTTGCGATACAGAATCAAATTAAAACCAGTCCACATTTGGAAATTGTTGATGTTTCGACCCGCAGTGCCAAATAAATCAGAAAAGGGTCATCATCAGGACAGAAGATTGAAGGAGACATCAGAAGATTTGCGGTAATAATCCTACAATCCTAGGGAGTATCTACCTCAATGGGTACCTCATCTTGGTTGTTCTAAAAGATGATAAGCAAAAGGGTAAGGGTCTGGCTGAAAAAAATCAAGCAATAGGAGTGAGTTGAGTTAACAGTGCGCTAGACTATTGATGTTTAAACCAAGGTCAGATAATGCAGTCGCAAGGATCAGTATTGTGTGTCCTGATGCGTGCCGTGTATCACTTTTCACTGCACCATCACCAAATAGGGGCACCGTAGCTTGATATTTGATAATACTAAAATTATGTCTTTCTTTTTTTTAACTCTAATTTGTTTGCAATGAAAAAATATACATTAAATGAATAAAAAACCTTACTTGTAAGAAGGCTTCCTTAAGAAACTATTGCTGTGGAAGTCAAGGGCTACACTTCCCCCTTAAGGACCATTTTTCCTACTTGGAATTCTCAACTTCCACATTGAAGACCCCGACAACTCCATTGCCCTCCTAGAGAACCTGCACAACATTGGCTTCACCCAACTGCTCACAGGACCCCCGCACAAGGACAACAAACATTGGACTCCATCTTCACCTCCAGCGACTGAATCAAATTCAGCCACACAACTGAACTCACCTGGACTGACCATGCCATCATGCACTCCACCATTGTAAACGCCCCACACACCTTTACTAAACGTCAGACATCCTCCCACTGCAGCTGGAGCAGGGTCACCAAAACCCAGTGGCCTCAGACCCTCACCATCACTCAACCCCAAGCCTCAGCAGACCTCAACCAATCAGTCCAGAACTTCTCCACCTGTATCACTTCTGCACAGACAGTCATCCCACTTAAACCAACAAAAGCCAACAAAACCTCAAAACATGCCAGCTAGTACACCCCCAAACCCAGACCACCAAACACAACTGCCACCAACTTGAGATACAATGGCACATAACAAAGAACCCCACCGACAGAGCCGCTCACAAAACAGCCCTCCACAACAACCACCAGCACATCAAGGAAGCCAAGAAGGCAGCCATCACCGCCCGAATCGATACTGTGGCCAAACACACCAAGGAACTCTTCAACATAATCAAATAATTCTCTAACCCGAAAGCCACGGAGTACACAATCCACCCATCCCAAGAACTCTGCGACACCCTCTCAGACAACTTCCACAGCAAAATTACCACCATCTACCACAACGTTGGCACCCGCCAACCCACCACCCTGAACCAATCAATGACATCCACTCACTGTTTGGTCTCCACTCACCAGCCAGACCACCACAGCCATCATGTCTTCTATCAACTCAGAAGCGCCTACAGACCCCTGAACTAACCACCTCTTCAACATCGGGGCGAACCTCATCAGCACAGAACTCACTGTTATCCTCAACACCTCCATCTACACAGCAACCTTCCCGGACAGATAGAAACATGCAGAAGTCAGACCCCCCTAAAGGAACCCTCTGATGACCCCCAGCAACCTCAAAAATTACTGACCGATCTCGCTGCTCCCGTACCTGGCCAAAGTACTTGAGAAAGCCACCAACTCACTGAATTCCTGGAACACAACCACCTACTGGATATCTCACAATCTGGATTCTGGGCCAACCATGGCACTGAGACCACGCTAATGGTGGCCACAAACAACATCAGAACTCTTGTCGACTATGGAGAAACTGTGGCCCTGATTCTCCTTGACCTCTCTGCTGCATTCAACACTGTCTTCCACAACACCCTCATCAACAGACTCCACAAAATTGGCCTACAGCACGACTCCCTCAAGTGGCTTGCCAGGACTCACATAGAGCGCCTGGTTCCCTCCCTCACCTCTGCACCCAAGACCCAAGGCCATCATCTACGATGTATCACAAGAATCATCACTCAGCCCCACCTTATTCAACACTTAGATGACCCCCCTCGCAGACATCGTCAGAACCCACGGCCCCAAAATAATCTGCTACGCAGATGACACTCAACTCATCCTGTCGCTCACCAGAGATCCCAGCAAAGCCAAACGCAATATCTCCAGTGCCATGAGAAACATAGCCAACTCTATGAAAGACAACTGCCTCAAACTAAACTCGGATGAGACAGCAGTACTGATTTTCGGGAACTACTCCTCTGCCTGGGGCCACAGCTAGTGGCCAGCTGAACTTGGACCAACCCCTACACCAACAGACCACGTGCCCAACCCGAAGAACATCTTCAACAGCCAACTAACCGTGAAACAACAGGTCAGTGCAGTCTCCTCCACTACTTCCACACTCTTCTTATGATCCGTAGAAGGTGCAGATGGATCCCAACCAACACAAGAAGGGACGTCACTCGGGCCCTTTTCACCAGCCTCCTTGACTACGGCAATGCTCTCTACAACGTTCTCCACCCAGCCCCTCAGAAGACTCCAGACCACACAGAACGCTGTAGCCAGACTCATCCTGGAACTCCCCAAACGATCGCACATCACCAACAATCTCAGAGACTTCCACTGGCTCTCCATCCAGAGAGATGCCAGCTCAAGGTCCTCACTCACGCCTACCAAGCCCTCCTAGATCAAGGACCTTCCTACATCAACCAAGGAATTTCCATCAACCCTCAAGACACCTTAATTCCGCCTCCCTCGCCCTCACCCCTGCATTTGCCACAGTTATAGCGGGGGCTGCTCCTCTTACATCACTGCCAAGACCTGGAACAACTTGTCCCACCACCTCCAAACAGAAACTTCTCTTTTGGACTTCAGACTCAAGACCTGGTTTTGGTGTAGACACAGCATCCTCAGTATCCAGTTACCCCTAGGGGTGCCAGTGCTGCGCTTTACAAATGATTGATTGAATTGTGTTCTTAATCATTGCTCTACCCGGGTCCCTGTGTTACTATTTGCCCCTCCCCTCTTTTTTTCTGGATTGTTTTCAGTGCCACTGCAATTCCACTGAGAGTTTTGAGATCCCTGCCAGGGACTCTTATAACATCTAATTGCTTTTATTGGCCATTGTTTAATATGTAAGAAACCTTTATCTGTATATCATTATGTTTCAGTTTGGTGTAATAGGTAAGTCAGCTCATTGAAAATCTAAATCATTTTTTAAATCGGGGTACCTTTTTACTGGGCCTGTGGAAGAAATGTGTACAGACCTAGGGGCCGATTAGGATGGCGGCGGACTTTGTCCGTCCGCCATCCTGTAGTAGGAAGGGACCGTCCGCCACAGGGTCGGAGGTTCCGTGCGTCGAATTAGGATGCACCCGCCACGGTGGCGGGTGCATCCTGCATTTTTAACATTGCTGCAGGCGGTGCTTAAAGCACCGCCCGCCGCAATGCTAAAAATGCATGTTGTGTGTTTCAAAGTACAACATGACAGGCACCGCGCTGTGCCTGCCATGTTGTACTTTGAAACGCAGGGGCATACCATTGGTACCCCTCATGTGCATCCCCAACCCCCCCCCGCCCCCTTTCACCCTGGGGGCCCGCAACGGGCCACCAAAGCAAAGACAGTATGCCTTTCCACGGCGGCAATGCCGCCGTGGAAAGGCATAGGACCGTCGACATCGTAATATGGCTGGCGGTGTCTCGCAGACACTGCCACCATATGTAAGCACATTTTTCCGCCGGTCGCGAAGGCGAGCGGTGGAAAAGCGGCGGACGGTCTTGCCGTCCGCCACGGGCTCGCCCGCCATCCTAATGTGGCGGTGGGGAATTTCTGTGAGGATGGCGGACGGATTGACCCCGCCGGGCCGGCGGTGGCTACCGCCAGCCTGGCCGGGCAATCCGTCCGCCATCCTAATCGGCCCCTTAATTGTGATTTCCGTTGTCTGTTCCATTAAGGGCTTCCTGTCAGAATGCCTTATATAGGTACATGAAGTTAGAAGCTGCTTCGTCTCTCTGTCTGTTCATGTTCTTCTACAGAGATTGTTAACAGATTTTAGGAAAAAGACCTTTAGATTCGTGGTTTAGAATTCCGACATTTGCCATAAAAGTCCGTATGTGCTGTGTGTCTGAACTTAAAAAAAATAGAGATGACAGCTCTTGAGCTAGCAAGGAACATTATTTTGGGTGAAATTTGTTGAAACTCCCGAAAGATCTCGGAACTAGTAATGTTTACCCCAGTAGTAGTGCCATGTAGGAATACAATGGTAATCTAATGGTGTATATACAGTCCTTTTATATTGCATATGCTGCTACATTTTCATTGTGATGCAGAAAGAGTTTGCAGAACATGGTTCTCTTGAAAAAATGATAACTACGAGTCACAAGAGTGTCCAGTCCAGTCGTCGTCGTGTGTGCAGTAGTGCTCTGCTCACCTCGTGCTTGGCTCGCCGCTGTTTGTAGTGTACGCTAAGACAAGTACAGTCATAGTCAAAATTGCATAAAAAATAACTATATCAGGGGAACCTTAAACTCACCAGCATTTTGCCGCCACCGCCACGAGAGTCATTTGGGCAGAGACCAGCGGGCGCGAAGGAGCGCAGACATCGCCGCCGCCACCGCCAAGAGTCCCTGGACACCGGACTCCGCGCCGCCGCTCCGGGAGACCACAAATCCCGGCAGGCCTCGCGGCGGCGCGTGTGCAGTGACGTGGGTCGTCGCGCAGCAGAGGGCGCCAGAGCCCTAGAAAGGGAGGAGAGCCCCGGCAAAGCGGGGGGAACCTTAAACTCACCAGCATTTTGCCGCCACCGCCACGAGAGTCATTTGGGCAGAGACCAGCGGGCGCGAAGGAGCGCAGACATCGCCGCCGCCACCGCCAAGAGTCCCTGGACACCGGACTCCGCGCCGCCGCTCCGGGAGACCACAAATCCCGGCAGGCCTCGCGGCGGCGCGTGTGCAGTGACGCGGGTCGTCGCGCAGCAGAGGGCGCCAGAGCCCTAGAAAGGGAGGAGAGCCCCCGCGTCGCGGGACGCAAGCGGGACGCCCGGGGCTCAGCCCGGGCAAAGGGCGGGCCCTCTTAGGCCCGAGGAGGCCCGAGGAGCCTGGCCTGTGCCAGACACCCTGCCCGGTTGCTAGCAGCCAAAGGACATCTAGACTGCATAACTGTAAGTTGGCTGTCACATACCATTGTGAGCCCCTGAGCTCTTGTTGCATTGAGTTTGGTACTGGTAATTGACAATAAGCTTTTTCCACCCGCTTAGTGGGTTATTTACTGGGCCTGCCATGAATCACCCAGAGACTAGAAGCATGGCAGCTGCTGGGGCAAAGAAACTAACTGGTACCTTAGACGATTTTATAGTGCGCACACATGCCCTTATTGATGAAGGGATCATACTGATGGATAGAAGGGTGTC
This sequence comes from Lissotriton vulgaris, assembly GCF_964263255.1. Lineage (NCBI taxonomy): Eukaryota > Metazoa > Chordata > Amphibia > Caudata > Salamandridae > Lissotriton > Lissotriton vulgaris. Next base: position 585,605,578 of record NC_141691.1, read on the forward strand.
CCAAGACCTAGCCATGGCAAAGCGTTCCTCTCTGGGCCATATTGCACAAGCCTGCACACCTAACAATGTATCCGCCCCAAAGACACTCGTAATGGTACACAAAGACCAGGGTTGCGACCTACCTGCCTCGCAGGAAGGCCTGGAGGCGACCCCAAATCTTTCCCTGTTACTGGAAAATGGCCCTGTGGCAACTGAAAATGAAACCACAGTTAGTACCCTAATTGAAAGGGGGAGGAAGGAGGGGGCAATCCCTAAACTAAAGAGTACTAAACAAAAGCCGATTAGAACTACTACTCGCAAAGGGAAAAAAGCCCAGACTGGCAAAACCCATGACCCAATCCAGTTGGATCCGACCCCATTAAATGTATGCACCAACCCAGACGCTCACACCAATATTAATGGTGCCGCTGGTGGGCCCCGGGTAAGTGTGGGCATAACACTAAGTCTGCCAGATGAAACTATCTTGGATAGTAGCTTGGAGGGGATCTTGGAACTAAGTGGGGTAGTTCACAATCAAGCTGGAGGGAGCGAGGACAGCAGTAGCCTAAGCATGGTTAATAATAACATCTTTGCAATGCTAAAAATTCTCTTAGAACCTATTGAGGTTAGGCTACGATGTCTGGAAACAATATTGACTAATATCCATAAAGATATCAGTGCCCCTAGCTTCAATTCGAACAATAAAGTTCCTCAAAAAAAACCAACTACGAATAGACCACCCACAGCTGCTAAAAGCGATGTTAACACTAATCTACCTCCAAAACCTACCTCTAATCCACCTCCAAAACCCACCACTAACCCACCCCCAAAATCTACACCAACACCTAAAAATTCTACCATAACTGACAAAGCAGCGCCACCCACACAAATTCCTAAGGATAAAGTTAATGTAGAAAAGAGGGAGACACGTAGAAACATACATCTACCACCAGAAGCCTCAACATACGTTGTGGTCCTTACTGGAGTCCCCCAACCTGACGATAAATCACACGAAAATAATGGGGGACTTGTAAATAAAACAATTCATTGGTTAAATGATAACTACCCTCTCCCCCCGGCCTTCAAAAGCAACATCCTTATGGTCGAAAGGGCTCCTTGGGTGGGGTATAACAATAAAAAAAGGACACACGGTGACTGCGTGGTAATAACATTTGAGAATCCCCGCACCGCAGAATTTATTACATCGAGGCCCCCAAGAAATTATGGTTTGTCTATTGTGGCTAGGCCATTATCCTATTTTTACCCAGAGGGTGAACAACCGGATAATAGGTGGAGTTGGATCAGGGACAATCGACACCATGGTGGTAATACTGGTCAGTCCTCTGATAATAACTACCACAACACACGGTGGAATGGGAGGCATGATGATGGTTGGAACACTGTGAAACACAAAGGTAGGCCTCCTTACTTTTATCCACAAGGTTATGACCCAGGATGGGCAGGCAATCTGCAATTTCCTCCGTTTTTCCCATGTTACAACCGGTTTGATTGCTTGGAAGCAGTGGACTGACTCCCCAAGATCAAGGAAGACGACCGGCTGCCTATCAATCCCGTAGACCTGGGTTCTATAAGTTGCCTGGGGTCTGAGGAAACCCCAGAAATACAGGGGGGGAATGACCACACACAAGGGAGCCAGGTCAGCAGACTAGGGGATACTGTAGATATTTCATCTGTAGATAAAGATTACTGTACGGTGCTATTTTGGAACGTGGCTGGGTTAAAACAAAAGATTACCAATCCAAGCTGGGATGAGGCCATTACCGACGTGGGAATACTAGCCCTTCAAGAAACTTGGGCCACCACGCCGATACACCTTAATGGCTACAAAACTTACTTTACCCCTGCGGTGGGTGGAGTACACGGAAGACCTAAGGGGGGGTTGATTGTATACATATCTAATCTTCTAGTATATGATAAAATTTCTTTTTCCCCCGGATCCAGCTACTACCAAAAAATAGTGATATATACAAGGAAGGGTCCAAAGATGGTTCTTTTTAATTTCTACAATAACTGTTCAGGTAGCATGATTAAGGACGTACTTGATACACTAACCCTAGAAATGCAAGACGAACTTGACAAGAGCAAGAGGGCTGAAGTTATGTTATTATGGGGGGGTGATTTTAATTGTACTCTCTGCAAAAAGGGCCAAAAGGGTATTTGTGGTTTAATGCTGGAACAAGATGTCAATTTGACGCATTTTGAACACACCCTATTAGGCGACTCATTAAATGAAATGATTTTTAACTTTAATCTTGGGTTTGCAAATGAATTAGCACACCATACAACGACATTTGTTCCAACTTTTGTCGGGCGGGGTGCCGCATCCATTATCGATTTTAGTTTATGTACACTTAGCTCTGCGAACAGATTGATTAGAGCAAACATCATGGATCTACCACTGAGTGATCATCTGCCACAGGTATTAAAAATGGAGAACCTATTTGCTGTAGTCGATACTAGAGAATGTCAGAACCAAATGGTTCAGGACGTGAGGTTGGGTGCTCAAAATGGTTACAACCTTAAATGGAGCAGACTGGTCCCGGATGATTTCCTGTATAAAATATTGAGTAAATGCATGAGTAGCTTTTCGATCTGTTTAGATGAATACGCAGAGAACTGTGAAATAATAACCCATTTTAATATCATTTCCAGTAAAATTAAGGAAGCATTGTGGGTTAATAGGAAAAATTCCCTAAAGTCCAATAGGAAATGGTTTGATGGGAAGTGCACTAGAGCTCTAACAAAGCTTAGATATGCAATTCATAATAGACCACGGGACGTAATCCAAATTAGAATTGCAAGGAAGGACTACAACTTAGCATTGAGGGACAGGAAGGCCTCGATAAAAAGGGAGGCTTGGGACAACCTATGCGATGCCTCAAAATCAAAGGATCCGGCTGCTTTTTGGAGGGTTATTAACACCCCCCTCTTACATGAACAAAAAGCACGCATGGAAATTGCCATCTCAGAAGATGAGTGGGTGGCTCATTTTTCCTCCCTTTATAAGGCTGTGGAATTAACCCCTGAAACAGGCCAGGATGTGGGGTTGCTAAATTTAGATACATCCAGAACTTTGATTGTAACCCTTCCTGAAGTTATAGCAAGCCTGAAGGCGACTAAGGGGGGCAAAGCAGCAGGACCAGAGGGTATACCAGCTGACCTCTATAAGGCTAACATCGAATTATGGGGGCCACTGTTAGTTCAGCTCTTTAATGCCGCTCTGGCAAATAGCCCAATTCCTACCTGGTTTACATCAGTAATAGTCCCAATTTTCAAGAAAGGGGACAGGCTAAGTTGTACATGCTATAGGCCAATTTCCTTATTGGACTCTTCTATAAAAATCTTGGGGAGAGTGATTTTAGCTAAACTGCAAAGCTGGGCCGAGGATAATGGGGTGTTAAGCGATTTTCAATTTGGGTTCCAAAAGGGTTTAGGGACCATAGAGCAAGGTTTGAATCTCTTCACCTTGCAACAGAAGTATATAAAGGTCAAAAAACAACGTCTATACCTTACATTTGTTGATTTATCATCAGCTTTCGACTGTGTGTCACATATTAAATTATGGTCAATTATGGCCGATTTGGGGGTAGACAATGCCATTATATGTTTTCTAAGAGAGCTGTATTCTGGGGCCACTGCTAGTGTCAGATATGGGAATAATGGTGAATGCAGCAGACAATTTGGGATTGGTCGGGGTGTGCGCCAAGGGTGCGTCCTAGCCCCCTTTCTATTTCTGTTATACATAAATGGAATGGAGAAGCATCTCGTGCAGGAGGGCAGGGACATGCCTATGGTGAGAGGTAGGCCTGTCCCTGCACTGATGTACGCTGATGATGCTGTTCTGATGGTGCGCACCCCAATGGCTTTACAAACTTTGGTTACAGCCTTTAACACCTTCATGCTTGGTTTAGATTTGAAAATCAATTGTTCTAAAACTTTATCTATGTACTGTGGGTCCAGAACAAACAAGCATGCGAAGCCAATCTTCATAAATTCCAATCCCCTAGAAAGGACCCCCACCTTCCCTTATCTGGGGATATTGTTCCATGAAAGTGGCTCATGGACTACAGCAATTCATGCTAGATCTTTGTTATTTTCTAAGACCATTATGGCCCTAAAATGTTTTATGAAAAAATTAGGTAAAAAACCCATAAAAGAGATTTTAACTGTTTATAATGCGACCTGTATATCTGTAGCCACCTACGGTGCAGGATTATGGGGTTATTCAAACATCAGTTCAATCCAAATCCTGGAAAATAAGTTTTTATGCCACATTCTGTCTGTACCCCAAAGTACTGCAACAATGATATGCCATGCTGAATTGGGAATATCTTATGTCACTGATACTATCAGAATTCAGCCAGTCCTTCTTTGGCATAGGGTTTGGACAAATGAAGAATGTGTTGTCAATCGGGCTATTTTAAAGGACATCATGGCATTGGACAATATCAGTGATTGCAAATGGATAGGCTACGTCAGAGACTTTCTTGAAAAAATAAGTTGCCCCCAATACTTTGAGGACCCACAATCAATGGAATACATATCCAGAAGAGATTTGAAAAATCTGTGTATGACTCACCTCAAGGAAAAGAGATATATAGAGGAGGCGAGAAAAAAGACTGTTTCTGCCCACCAGGATATCCTATGTGGAGAGAAATTGCAGCCATATCTTTCATTGTATATGCCCAATCATGAACGGTACCTTTTGACCCGATTTAGATTGAATATAGTCTTTAGGACATTATCGTTCCCCGTGATGAATTGTTGGTCGAAGTATTTATGTCTTTGCCCATGTGATGATGTTTCCCAACAATCTGATATACATATTTTATTCTTTTGTAAATTTTATACTCTTCCCCGAAAGAAACTTATCATCCCTATCCTTAAAGATTTAAATGTATATAGATGCCGCCTAGCGTTCACAGAGTGCCAGAAAATGGATACTGTTTTTATGGTCGCCTCAATTGCAGAATTTTTAAAATTAGTTTTTAAGTGTCGTAAATCAATTCAAATGGATTGATTATTTTTATTGTATATATGAATTTAATCTTGTTGTTTTTCTTTCTCGTGATTTTTAAAAAAAAAATGTTTACTCTACCTCTTGTAAATTGTACCTTTCATGCTACTTTTATGGTTATCTTGCTTTTTAACCGAATAAAGTATTTTTGAATCTTTGATAAGTTGAAACTGGAGAAATACATATTATTTTTTCTATAATGCACACCTTATTGGATTTTATATCAAATTATGAGCTTCAACATGTTTTTTCACAGCTGTACTGTCTCCTGTTTTAACCTTTCTCTTCCTAGAAGTCCTTAGGACCGCCAGACTGGCCATCCGGGCACTCTAGTAGTTCCATGCTAGGCTGCATGCTTGGGAGCTGCTTTGAGGACTGCAAAAGCCGCTGTCAGGGCAGCTTGATCCAGCCTGAATCTGGTTCTAGAACAAGGGGTTCTAGAACCATATAGAACCCCATGTTAGTGACAGCACCCTGTTGAGTGGCCCATTTGCTCGCCTTACTCCAAGCAGAACGCTCATAGAGGCTAGCTTTATATTCCAGGTTGCAAAACAAACAGCTTGTAAAATGGCGCAACACCATACATGCACGGCGGTCCATATGGTCTCCAACGGGAGAATGGAGCAGGAAGGTAGATGAATAATCTACTGTACCTCCCAGCTGGAATGAAAGCTGATGTACAGAAGCACACGTGTCCTTCTATTGCTGCAGCAGGCTCTCAAATAATTGGCCCTTGTGTCAACCACTGGTGAATGACCTCTGGAGTTAGGTGCCATTAATAGGCGAAGGATGGTTGAAAACATGTTCAAGGTACTGGAGAAATTTAAATTAGCACCCTCTAATTTCCTATGCTTTCCTTCCCTGACCCCCTGAAGGTTAGGGGAATTTATTCTGCTAGATCCTTTGTGTGGTGGGGATGTGGGAGCACTGAAACGTATTTATACATATTACAAGAACCTGTGGGACCATAACAGAATATTGAGGACATGTAATGGCAAGGCAATGATTGACAACGGGCATCAACATCGAAGTACTGATTAAACACTATAAGACACTATACTCAGACTTAAAAAGGGAGGCATTCAGCACAGGTTTGCAGCATTGGGATTGTTGCTGGCAAAATGGCTCGGCTATTCGTTGGCTCGTCCCGAGGGGCCCTGCTGAGGACGTTTTATGGAATGGGTCCTGGTTGGATAGACACAAATGGGGTGGTCAGGACATATGGAAGGGCTGCAGAAGGGTTATAGGTCATTACATCGCAGACAAGTATAGCAGCTGTCATTACATCGCAGTCACTACATCAGTGGTATCTTTACATCGTAACTTTGCAGATAGTTTGTAATTGTTTATTTATTTATAAAACTTTTATTTCTTTATTATTTTTAGATTAGTGTATTCAATCCACATACCTTCAATACATTCTTGCAGAAAGTCTGGTTGGCAGAAAGGCAGTCCGGCTCTTGATAAATATGACGGTTATATTACTTTTGTACTATATGGCGTACACAGTGTGCAACCTATAGGGGTAAGATTGGAATTATTCTGATGGCATCTGAGGCAGTTCCCAGCCTGAATGTAGGAAATATAGCGTTATTTATTTAGGATCTTATGTAGCGTTAACTAACCTCAAGAGTTCCCTGAGTCCTGTACAATGCCACGCAATATTATAAAGCCACCATTTTGTGGTCTGTGACAACATTTAAATAATATTTGCCATTACATTTTACATTAAAATGGAATATTTATGCCTGGGCCACCTCCAAACCAACAGCACCATCATTGAAAGGAACGAGAACAATCTGTAAAGGTTTGCCAGCGCCTTCCTCATCATCACCCTGAAACCCACTCAAGGAGGTCCTGAACAGGTAGTGCCCGAGGGAGACACCTTGCCTGCCAACTGATCACACAACATCCATTTCCTCTGCCACCCACTCCATGTCACACCTCAACCCCAAATAAGATTCACGTCTTCTTTTTAGTGACTTGCCTCCGTTTTTCTGCTTTTCCAGTTCCAACCTTGCTCATGTTACGCGTAAACTGGTTTTCTGTGTTCGAGCCTCCTTAAATTCTTGCTGCGAACCAGGCTTCTTTTGCTGTTTCCACTGTATCCTGTGTGGCTTTGCTCCAGGTAGGGCTTTTTAATGCTCTTGTACCGCCTTGGCAGGCATTTGTCAGTTCCCCGCCAAGAACCAGTGTTCACTCTGCTTAACGAGCTCCAGCAGTTTTTTGAGAGGTTGGTCGTGGGTTTACATGAGGTGATTTATGCTTAAGTTCTTTCTTAGGTCCATGCCGAAATACTGCCACTAACGGTTCTTTTGACAAGTTTGCCTTTGCTGCTAGACTCTAAAATAACGATGCATTCAGGACCACGTCTTGATATTCACGGTATTGCCCCTGGAACCACGATCCCACTGCTGTGTGGTGTTTGAGAAGGTTCTGAAAAGGCAGCAGAACTCAGAAATACTGAGTTGTGCGGTTCCCTTCACGACCCAGCCCCAGATCCGTGTTTTTCCATATTGCCTGTTCATCAATCACTACTTTTTATTTAAAGATGGATATTGCATTATTGACGGGTATTCTGTATTCGTGTGGTAACCATTTTATCATTACCGGTGGCGCAAAATAGCTGAGCAATTGCTAGCCTTGGGGAGCAGCAGATGCACACACCGTAAAGGCGACTTTATTGCCAAGAGCAACCAAGAATTATCCACACGCAACGTATTCCTATGAAAGCTCTTTTGGTTTTATGCGTGCTATTGTAAACAGCAGGTACAAGCAAGCCCTCATTTCAAGTAAGTGTTGGCCTCACCTTTTCTACCTATTGACTTTGACCGTGCTTTTTGCCAATGCTATTCACGTTAGGCAAAATAAAATGTTTTTAGCTGATGCTGTGCTGCATCTACAGAAGAAAAGTGAGATGACTTGTACACGAGGTGTATGCTTAATCATACACGTGTGCCATACCGTTACGGCAGCCTAGTGTGATATTGTATGTATGACTGAAAGCACATGAGCCACCATGCGGGCACACATATGGCATAATGTACCTGCCAATTTTTTTGTCACCGTTTGAAGATGGTGGATTCCAGTCTTGGAGCAGCAAACAAAGAATAATCATCTAAACGTGCTCTATAGCACATTAATGCACATTAAAGTACATTAAAAAAACATGGTGAGAGTGAAGGGGGATCATCGGAAGAGCAGTCAATGCTGATGGAGTGCTAAAGCAATATGGAGTGGGTGGGGGAGCAATGGAAAAGCTTGAGGAGGGAGAGGGAAAAAGTGGAAAACTAAAACGATGAGGGAAGGATGGGAAAGCAATGGACGAGCTGGGGTGAGGTAGCAACAAAGAGCACGTGGGGTGGCTATTTGTGGTGAGGCTATTTGTGGGGAAGAGGCACACGAGGAAGAGGGCCAAAACACACATGCACCCTGGTGGAGTGCTAAAAGAAGAACGTATTTCCCTAATTGTGAGCAGTAGAAGGTTATGTTATCCAGTCACAAGGATCGTAAAGAAACCATACTCTAGGGTAGAGGCAGATACAAGAAGAGGAAGGAAAGCGAATGAATAGGAAGCAAGAAAACGAGGCTGACAAGAAATACAATCAAATGGACTGGAAGAAGAAGTCCTAATGATCCCAAGTTGAAAGTGCAAAGCCAGTGAATGGATCATCTCAAAGGAAGCAGATTTCTTAATGGAACAAAAACCCACCAACACTTTTACATTCTACACAAATTACATAAAATACTCCCACCATGACACACTGCAATCTGAGATGTGTGGTTGATGGAACCACCATAAAAAATATAATGACTTCTTCTGCAGGTAGATAGTACTTAACAAGCCGTTTTCATTAGACACAACTTGCAGATATTGAATATCATCATGGCCATGCAATTTGAATCTGAGAATGAAATCCTTGTACTACTGGACATTGAGGTTCTCTGCACAAACATTCCACAGTGAGTCACCCTATTAGCTGTGGAGAGAGCTTTAAAGCAGATTTAATGCCCCAGTAATGTTATATAATTTATCAAACTGGTTCCAGCAAATAATTTCTTAAGTTTGAAAGCCACTTCTGTTGGCAAGTGGGAGGGACTTTTATGGGCACAGCCTTCATGTACCTATTCTGGCGAATATTTACGTTGCCTAGTCTGTAGCTGCCTGACTCCAGAGTGCCACAAACTCATAAGGGAAAAGATTGAAATTGTAGAAACAATATATAGATGATGTCCTGTGTATCTGGACCAGAACACACTCTGATCTGAAGGATTGTTTGACTTGGAACAACCTCCAAGATGACCTTCACCTGTTCACTTTGTCACATAGTAGGGAAGAAGTGGCTTTCATTTACGGATTATGTCCATCAATGGGAGTTTGGCAACAATTGTGTTTTGAAAACCAACAGAAAAAAATGGTTTACTGTCATACAAAAAATTACATCCAAGATCTTTGCCAGAGACTCTCCCCATGGAGAGACATATAAGAGTGATTTCAGTACTGCGGTAAGACACAATACCTCCAGAACAGACTTGAAACACAGGCCTACCTTAAACTTAAAAAAAATATATTTAAAGTATACAAATGAGCCTTAAATAACAAAAGCGAGACATTATTAGAGCAGCATGTGAAAGACAAAACAGAGTATGGGATTTTAGTTCCATAGATAATTGTGTTAAACAGATTATATAAATATTGTGGAGGAACTGGAAATTCTTCAATGTTGGAGAAACATTATGACGCAACCCAGGTGTGTGTTTAAGCACAGTACCAACTTAAGAGATCAGTTGGTACACAGTATATTGCACACATTTAAGATAGACACACTGGGGGACGCATCCACTGTTAAGGGCCAATATCCCTGTGGAAAATGTCATATTTGACAATTCTGCGAAGTTACCAAATTAGTACTTGTACTCGGGACCCTGAGAAGTTAGACAGCACATAAACCTGAGTCTAAAAATCTCACATATGATCAGGATAGTGTCACTAAGCATTCAGGAACAGAGAAGCATAATCCGTCAACCAAAATGTACTACTAAACTCTTATTAAACTCGTCACATATCTTTTACAAAAACAACATTCTCCAGATAAATTAAAGTGTTTCTCTTAGTGGTTTATCTCTAAAGGTGATATCTTTGGCTCTTTGGTAAAAAAGAAGCAAAGTGGATTTTCTCACTTAAAACCCACATTATGGGGTGAGTAGCGCGTGCAAGTGGTGCTGGCTGTAGCTTTTTAAATCAAGTTGAAATTTTGATTGAAAAAACTTTTTTACTTACTGCAAATTACTTACTGCTGAAATTCCGGAAGGATCTGAAAACTCTCCTTTTCACCTAACTTGGCTCTCTTAGCCCTCTCTTGATTCAGACAATACAGCGCTACGAGGCCTCCGGGTTGTTTGCGCTTAACAAAACACAATTAATAATAATAATAAATAATAAATTGCGTTCTGTTTTGAACTACTGTGCACTTTAGCTTCTTTGCACATCCCCATTCCATTTTCCCTTGTCATTCGTCGCTACCCGGTCCGTCACGGCTTGCTGGTGCCGGTTGAAAGGAGGGACGTGACTCCTCCCCTTTCTCGCCTCACTTCCTGTTCTTGCCTGCAAAAGGGAGATGGGGGCTCGGCCGCGTAGATGTGAGTAGCCCGTGTGAGTGGTGCTGGCTGTAGCTTTTTAAATCAAGTTGAAAGTTTGATTAAAAAAACTTTTTTACTTTCTGCAAATTGCGTTCTGTTTTTAACTACTGTGCACTTTAGCTTCTTTGCACATCCCCATTCCATTTTCTCTTGTCATTCGTCGCTCCCCGGTCCATCACGGCTTGCTGGTGCCGGTTGAACGGAGGGACGCGACTCCTCCCCCTTACTCGCCTCACTTCCTGTTATTGCCTGCAAAAGGGAAATGGGGGCTCGGCCGCTCAGTGGACGAGTGCATCGGGCCCGCTGATGGAGCACCGAAGGCGCGCCAAAGGCCAACCCGTCTGCGCCCGTCCGCTTCCGGATCGCGGCCAGCTCCAGTCATGCTGCCGGTGTGTGCAGGGAAGCTGAAAGGGGATACTGGTCCAGGTCTTATTTAATTGCTACGAATACTGCTGAGCAGTGTAGGGCTAGGAGAATTGACCTTGCAAGCACTGAGCTGTATCCGGAGTGCCTACTATGTGGTATGGCAATGGGCTCTGTATCCGTGTTAGCCCACCCGATAATACAACATAAATCTAACCCTGTAGCAGGCCCTCCAAAGACGATGTTCCGGGCGGCCTTACGGAATTGTAGATCTCTCCCCAGGCACGCAGATGATATTTGGCTGATGCTCATGGATTCAGACTGGGATGCCTTATTCCTGACGGAAACCTGGCTGAAAGAAGATAACATGGCTTCTATTTCATTAGCTGTCCCTACGGGCTTTAAAATGATTTTTTCTAATAGGGAGGGGGACAGAAGAGGCGGTGGGGTGGCACTCATTTTCAAAGAAAGCTATGCCCTAACTTCCTCTACGTCCATTGGCATACAAGGCATTGAGGGTCTTTATTTCTGCCTTCAAGTAAACCCCAAGGTATCTCTAGCTGGGCTGATTATCTATAGGCCCCCGACTGCTCTTTAGAAAGTACTTGTGAGCTCTCTGACTACATTGTTCAAAGATCTCTAGCTCATTCTCACCTTGTGGTACTAGGTGTTTTTAATGTTCATGTAGATAGGCCTAACTGCCCCCAGGTCTCCAAATTAATTACAACCTTGGAAGCAGCAAACTTAATACAAATAATCTCTGATCCCACTCATAGGGCAGGACATACTCTTGATTTGATTTTTTCAAATATGCAGGAAGTTATAGCTGAGACACCCCAACCATTGGCATGGTCTGATCATTACCTGATCTCTTTTTCATCAAAAATATCTTCCTTTAACCAGGCCAATAGGAGACGCTCTTTCAGGCGTAGACAGTGGAAGAATCTATCAGCTGACACCCTAGGCCCTGCCCTGGCTTTTGATCCTCCAGCTCTTACTACAGACTCAAATATAGACGCACTGGCAACAAATCAATGGATAGAAAAAACTGTGGATGCTGTTGCTCCAGCAAAACTGTCTATGTCACGCAGAGAATCACCATCAGCCCCTTGGTTCTCGAAGGCTCTGAGGGATGAAAAGAGTAACTTTAAGAGACTGGAGCGACAATGGCGAGCAAATTGCTGTGAGATAGCCAAAACATGCTGTAAAAAAGCCTTTAGCAGACTTCATAAATTGATAAAAAACGGCCAAAAAACAATTCATTGCCTCTTGTATTCAGAAAACGGACCAATCTAGCAAAGAAAAGAAGTTTTTAAGATAGTTCAGTCTTTTTTTAAGCCGAGAGAAATCGAGACGGAAGTTACGCCGTCACTGGCTCTATGTGAAGCTATCTCGGACTTCTTTGATAATAAAATTTTAAAAGTGTATGACTCCTTTTCGGACCCTGTGGCAACAGTTAGGTCGGACTTGGTTCTGGTCAATGCTCCCGCCCCCAATGACCCTTGTCCTCCAAAGCTACGGAATGTGATGTCCTGCTCTCTATTAAAAACACTCTCTCATATTTGGAATACATCTATTGCCTCTGGGGTGTTTCCTGATTGCTGGAAACATGCAACCTTACTCCCCTTGAATAAAAAACCTAACGGTGCCTCAGAGGACCTTAGTAATCTTAGGCCCATCTCTCTATTATCAGCGCCAGGAAAAATGCTGAAGAAACTGGTTCAACGCCAATCGAACTGCTTTATTGAAAATAATGCCATTTTGCATGAAATCCAATCTGGTTTCAGAGCTGGCTTCAGCACCGAGACCATCCTCATTGAGGTGGCAGAGTCAATCAGATGTGCTTTGGATTCAGGGGCATCAGCAATGCTGGTGCTCCTGGATCTATCTGCTGCATTTGATACTGTTGACCATGTCAGACTCATGCAGAGACTGGAGGGTGTTGGCTTGAAAGACAAGGCACTGGCCTGGATACAATCCTACTTAAGCGATCGCTCCCAGAAAGTTGCATTAGGTCCTTTTTCTTCTAAACCAAAACGGCTCTAGTGCGGTGTTCCCTAGGGATCAGCGCTTAGTCCCCTACTTTTTAATATTTATTTAGCTCCTTTGTTCACTCTGATTGCAAATTGGGGTGTCAAAGCAATTTCTTACGCAGACGACACACAGCTGGTTTTTCCTTATTCAGAACTATCGGTGGAAGCTTTCAGTAACTTTAAGGGATGCCTCCGCGATATTGCAATATGGATGAACACTAGCAAGCTAAAATTGAATGCAGGCAAGACCGAGGTGGTTTTCTTTGGGAAAGGCCTGCAACCCCCGCCAGATCTGTGGTGGCTGTCTAAAATGGGACCTTCACCTCGCCCCAGTAATAGTGCAATAAATCTGGGGTGAGATGGGATGACAGTTTATCCTTTTCTGCTCACATCCAGCAGGTGGCAGCAGGGTGCCTTAATAAACTTAGAAACCTTCGTAAATTTCTTGACTTGCTGCCAGAAGACTGCCGTAAAGTTGTAGTCCATGCGACTGTTACATCGAGGCTGGAATACGCCAACGCCTCTATCTTGGTTTGCCAAAGTATTTGACCCAGCGATTACAGACCGTGCAAAATGCGGCTGCAAGGCTTATTAAACATATCCTGTTTAGACATCATGTCTCTCCGCATCTGCGCGATCTGCACTGGCTGCCAGTGGCCAGTAGGATCAAATTTAAGGCTTTGACCCTGGCTTTCAGGGCACTTCAGGGTAACTGCCCTAACTATCTTAAACTGCGACTTCCCCGATACCAGCAGGCGAGGTCTCTTCGCTCAAATACATTGAATCTGCTACATGCTCCCCGAGGCTTGAAGGCTCGGCTTGGGGGTAGGACCTTTATTTCGCTGGGATGGTTAAATTGCGGAATGCTTTGCCCCTGTCTATTCGTTCTGCCACTTCAGAGATCTGCTTTATGAAGCAGCTAAAGACCTGGCTCTTTAATCAAAAAATCTAAACCACTCCATTTACATCCAGCTGCTCACATAGCGCCGGGACACCTCCGTGTGAGGTAGCTGTTCGCGCTTTTAGAAATGTCAGTATTATTATTAGTAAATGACGAAACTGAGCTAGGGAAACTTTTCTAAACAGGCATTCAGAACGATTTTGGCCTTTGTGCCTGTGGGGCCAATACTAACTCATCACCCTAGGGCATACAAATATTTTCATGTGCACTTGGATCATTTACCAAATTAAATTACACTTTCACTATTTCATGACATACCTTCTCTACAATAAGTGAAAACGCCAAGTGTTTTAAGCTACTTTCTCGTGCATTAGGTACAAGAATTTTATATTTGTTCTTGTTAACTATGACCTCATACTTTTAAAATCTGACCATCGTGTATATTCAAATAAAACGCCTGCCCCGTCTTCGTAATTGATCATCCCAACGTGACACACATTTCTTCAATAGTTTTATTTCCAGAGACTAATCCTGCTGTATTACGTGATTGTGATGGCACTCTGTGTTTTTTAAGCAAAACAAACAGCCTAACTTTAAGCACCACGTGACTGTGATGCTACCCACTCATGTGATGCGTATTACATGTCGCCAAACACTAGAATGAGACTTCCAAATGCACTACTAAAGTGGTATATTGAATGAGCTGAAACCAAATTTTAGGTAAAGTGTATGAGTCCATGCAGAGTATTTTGTGCATGATGCCATTTGTGTATGAATGCGAACTTATCATGTTTTTGAACTCGCCCTTGACTTAGATTTGGCTAGTGGTTGCATGTTGCTCAGGGAAACATTCACAGAAACAATGATCAATTATTTCAGTTTGCTAAGGTGAGTGAAATTTGAGAACCACAATAAATAACCGAGCAGCTTTTTAAATTATAGAGAGTTAGTTTTAGGTACATGACATTTGCCTGTTTGTGAGGGCGGCACTATTATTAGAAATGGCATCAGGCTGCAATACTAGTATGTTGTGACCCACACACATCAGAGCTGATGGTTGCAGAAGCAAGCAATAGCAAGAGATCCATCCTTTTTGCACTTTGCAGTGTTAACAGCCGGGTGGCTGTACATCACAGTGGAGGGAAATGTGACAATAATGACACTGGGCACTGGGGTGAGTGCAACTTACTATTAGGGGCTTCAAACTTGACTCACCAGGGCTTGTGAGGAGCTCCTTTCCCATTTTGTTTTTGGTGATGATCACAGAATAGGGCGAAAGAGATGCCTGCTAAATCACTCTCGACAATTGATGTCATTAAATAGATGTAGGGAATCCTTGGGATTTTCTACATCATGTATAACAAGACTCATTTGTGTATAGATAAGCAATGGGCTGGCCCAAAGCCCACTTTAAGTTTTTGTATGGGTCCCAGTAGGTATTTTTAACACCAGGTAGTTTTTACCAATGTTATGTTGCGCAAACGTGGCCCAAATGCAATAGAGTGCTTAACATGGCCATCAGATTACATTATACAAAGCCACATTATTTTCTTCAAAACCGTCTATAGGTAAGACCTAAAAATATCAAGATTAATATTATAATGTTGTTACTGTTTTAGCTTTTCTTTTCTTGTACGACCTGCACAGGATAATTGCTTGTATAAGGCGGACCCATTCATAGGTGGATTCTTGAATGTTAATTATTTCATTGTCATGCTTTCTCTGCACTCTATAAAAATCAATAAACGTCGTTTTGAAAAAAAGAGAATAATCTTATGATTTAGAGAAATAAAGCAAAATGATATCTACTTAGTTAGAAATGTATTTCCACGTGGGAGGCACCCTTCTTTCCTCAAGTTGGAATTTTACATTAAGACTGACGCTTGAAGCAACGGATTGAACCAATAACAATATGGTTTGGAGTAATTGGTTATATAAAGTTACTTGTTGAGCGTGCAAGTTTTAATGTTATCCCATCCAAGGTATCAAGACCTTAGTCCTAACCTACATGAATTAATAACAGAGCTGAATCACATGCAGTGTTCAATCCACGCGAGGCTGGAATGGAAACCAAATCCTGCCCTGGAAAAAATGTTTACACCGGTTGTGCTCCACAAAATGGCAACAATAGAATGGGGATATGGGGGAATGTTTGGTTCATGGCAGCCCATCTTCCTCTGAAAACAACTCCATGCCTCGATACTTCCAAGGTAATGCCAGAGTGACGATATGGCCGGCACAGCACTGAATGAGCCGACCATTCCCTGTGGATGTCTCACTTACTACATAGTCAGCACAATATCTAACTACACCATGACACCCACCCACTGTTGACAGGGAGATACTACACGTACAAGGAAGAAGCAAGGCTGGCAGAGTTGGCCGCCCCTCGCCTGGCTACTGCGTATGCTGCAAAGCCGCTGTAAGTCTCACAACCGGCCGCCAGAGGAGCCTGTTGTTGGCAGCGGAAAGCAATGGTTGAGTGAGGTCTGCATTGAGAGCCTCTAGTGGTCAATGGAAGCGGCCCAGGTGCACATGTCTCAATCTCTGTGGCATTCTCTCCTTCTCCTTCTCTCTTGTTGTTGCCATTGTGCTGGACTCCTCCAGCCGTTTGACTCATCAGTCGCATCACCCTCCTCTCACAACGTGGAGGGGAGGTGAGTTAGGTTGCTGCAAGGGGGGGTCACTCGGTTGGGTGAGTTACTGATTACAGCAGACGGTGCGTGGTTTTGCACGTAGGAGAGAAGAAGTTGACTTTTGCTAGGACAGTCAACTGCCAGTCCGGGTGGGGCTTGTGGGTGGCATTCTGGTGTTTGAAGTGGCTGGCTTGAAGTTGGTGTCTTGGATGCAGCAACCCTCGTACTTTACAAACGGCTTTAGCAACCGACACCAGCATTTATATAAATAGCGAGCCCAAGCCTCGTGGAGGTCGCCCAGCTAAATCTTGGTGCAGCTTGTGATGTAGCCCGGTGTGCTCCTACTTTGTTTTTTCTCCTTGTAATTTTGTTCTGCCTTGAAAGGCTCATTTCCCCTGTTGGTCTTCCAAGAGTCAGAGATTGAAAGTCAAAGAGTGGCGTCTGATGACACTTTTACAAGTGGAGGTATTGTAATTGCTTAGTCATTGATAGCTCTGTTGAGCGATTAGTGCCTAGTTATCGGTAAGCACAGTTGCAAGTTACTTTTTTACTCTTCTCCAATATTAGTACAGCATTAGTACAGCATATACAGCCGCAAAAAATTCTTAGCCGGCTATGGGAATTGTTCTCCCTCCACCCCCAGTTTCAGTGTGGTTGGTGTGTTCAATCTTCTTCTTAGCTAGTCTTGTTAAAATGACATTAAGGAAACTTCACTCTGGTCATTTGATTGCTGCAACTAATCCACCCAATACTCTCCTGAAATACAAAAAAAAAATTATCGGAAGAAGTCTCAGTTGTCTCATCTGAAGTCCTAGCCTAGGCTGCTGATATGGATCACGTCGTTGTTGTGCACTTGGACCCTTCAGCCTTTCAATGTGCTCTCACATGCCAGGGAGCTCAAATTGGCCAAAGTTCTCTCCCTTCATTAGAGTTAAGTCCACTCCATGGATCTCCTGGCTTAGCAGAAGCAGGGGCTGTTGCCAGGGAAATCGACCCACGTAGTGATCTTGAGTTGGGCTCTGTGGAGCTGGAGGCTGCAGTGCAGGGTTCTATTCTAAATAGCTATATTACATCTAGCTCTGCAAGTGATCCACCTGGCAACCAGGGGATAAACTTAAGCCCTGCTATGGTAGATCCCATGGGTTCTAACTTTGGACAAGATGTCTTTCCAGTTTAAAAAATACAGGTCTCACAGGGAACATTTTATTGGGTCTTACAGTGAGGTGCTTGGCGTGGGTCTGTTGTGTTGGAGGACTTAACTCTGCCAGACATAGATATTTTTAATGAATAGGGGGTTTTAATTATAAGACTCAGCTGAGGGAAGCATGTCTGAAATCGCCCGCCGCTTCAGGGGGGTGCATTAGGACCAGGCCTTGCAATCCTCGCCTACCCACCCACCTCTGCTTGCATTGTATACCTTTCCTGAAGACCTCTTTAGCCTCACTGAATTCAATGAATTGTAAATCATTTGTGTCCTCAAGGGCATAATGGAACATTCATCCATCTAACTAGAAGAGGAAGATGGGGGAAATGCCTCATCTGAAATTATGTTTTGTATTGAGATAGTTTTAACTTCTATTTGTCAGAAAGATCGGTTTCCAATTCTGATCTTGTGTTAGAGGTGTTGTCTCCAATTCTCTTGAGGGTTCAACACCTTACCTCCTTTGGTTTATGTCAAATGCAGGGGCACAATGTAAATGAGTTGAAAGCACATGCCACTCAAGTCAATGGTGGGTCAAAAGTAATTAATATCCAAGTGGGAAAGCCGTGCAGGTCAGGGGACCCTCCCTTTAAAGTAAAATCTAAAGCAAAACAGGTGAAGGACAATGTGGTATTAATTAAAATATTTATTTCTGTGGTGTAACCAGGATGAACCGGAGGCTCAGTTGACGGAAAAAATCTTACCCTTCTTTCCAATCTTTAATAAAGGGGTAACTCTCCCTGGTGGTGCTCTTTCCCCTATGTTGACCTTTTGTTAATCCTCCTACAGTGCTCTCTAATGGTGCCCCACAGGGGGTGAGGGGTTACATCGGGGAGGTACAGGGTAAAACCTCCTAAGGGGAAGAGGAAAAGAAACATTCTATTACGACATGTAAGTTAATAAAAATCTAAGGTTTGCAAGTATTTCTGTTGAGTCTGAATCTCCTGATCCTTCTACAAATACTGAAATGTTGAATTATATTCCTTTACACCCAGGTTTGGTGCCTGGTCGTTCAGTAACTTCCTTCCTACCTCTATCTAAAATATCAGAGAATCTAGGTTACAATATCTCCTGTCAGGAAAAGGGGCTAGTTCCCACTAATGGAGACCTATGATGGCATGGATGAGGTTTGTCAAAATGTTGGTTGTGGTAGAAGGGTTAAGAATCATGGTGTTGTATGGGCTGAAGTAGGAGTCATGGGTTCCCAAGCAGTGGGGTGGAATTCAGAGTTGCCATCATTAATTTCACTGCACGAAAGACCCCCAGGTAGACCCTTAAATGAGGAGGCTCAACCATTTTTTCCACCGCTATAGAATCCTCACTATGGGTCCGAGACAAAGTCTGATAATTCTATAGAGGGCTCTAAGGGTCCCTAAATTTGTTCAATTTCAGATATGTTGGACTTTGTCTCCACACAAAGCATTTTGCCATTTTTACAGCAAAGTATTATGTTTTGCATCACTTATCCATCCAGAGCTGCTTATTATTATTTATTGCTCCTTCCAAGGTGCGTCCAAGAATATAATTGGTTACTAGTGGTGCCCCTAGAGGAGAGGCAGGGGCACCACACAACTTTTTTTTAATATTGTTGGGGGCTGCAGAGAGTGCAGTGCCCCCACGACCCCTAGCAACATAAAAAAACAGAAAGTTGCCGGGGTCATTAAATACAGGAGAGCTTACTATGTCTTTTTTTTAAAACACTCCTACCTGAAGCTCTATGCTCTTCAGCTGGAGTCCAGAGCCACCTTGTGGTGGATTGTATGGCTGTATTTTGTTGCTTGAATGTATATTTTTTTTAAACTCAAAGACAGGTTGATGTTTTTTTAAATAAAAAAGAAACCTTTATTACATTCTTTTATGACAATTACTTTTATTAAACTTTTAAATGAAAAATACATTTTGTCTTTTAAGTCAATAGGCCCACTTTTAATATTTTGGTGTTCTGACCCTTTAACATAGTCCGGTCTGACTTACTTCAAATGGCACCCAGGCCTAGTGCCCAACCCCATGCTGTGCATGGCTCGCATGCAGTGGGCGTTGGGCTCAGAGCTTGGTCAACAGCCACCCCGATCGTAGGCACGGAAAAGGCTATGCGTGGTGTGGTGTTGCTTGCGAGTGAGGGGTTGGACACAGATCCTGCCCGTCAGCCAGGCCCTGAGGAAAATCCGACGTCCTGCGTGACTGAAGACTGTGTGTGATGGAGGTTTGCCAGTCTATGAGGGTTGGACTCGGGGTCTGACCTTCGTGGCCAATTTATTGCTGCTGCGTAGGGCTGGCATTACGTGGTTGAAAAAACAAAGGCTAAATTGGCATTATAGTTATGCATGGTAATAACGTCTCAATTTGCATTAATGAAAACCTTAGAAATTCACTGAAAAAAACAAGGGTTAAAGAGACGTTATAGTTTGGTGAAAATGTCAGATAAAAAATGCCATTTTAAAATTTAAAACAAACACTGAAAACCACCAGTTATAGTTCTCAATAAATTCGTGCCTTAAGACAACTATAACTTGTGTCCCACCATGCACTGCTAATTACCCCACATATTACATCACTAATGACATGTTATATGGCATCATTGATAATATCACTGCAACATTTGTAATTAAATCTATGATGTAAAAACTGTGCAAGGTGGGCACCAGGTATAGTTACCTGAGATAACTATAACTACTGAATTTCAATCGTTTTGTTAATTTAAAATAGAATGTTTTAACTGACATTTTCAAGTTACTATGACAAGGGCCACTGGAATTATATTGTTGTGTGGCCGTTGCATTTTTTTGCATAATTGTAGATTTGCCGTACATGCAAAATAATCCATCATTTGCAGCATAATCTGCAGTTTTGAACAAAAAGAAATTTTGTTTCTAACTCAAACCGTTTAGAAGTTAGTAAAAACACAGCGATATGTATTGCTACGCTGTGGAAGGTCCTTTGCAGAGCCTGAGTGGTCACCTTTCTGTAGATTATTGCTATATTTGGGTGTTAAACTGGTACTAATGAGGTAAAACTGATGGCAGACATTGTCAACAAATTTAAAAGTGGCAAAATAATGGAGTAATACTATCACAAAATGTGCAGCATAATTTGTCTTTTCTTGCAGAGTAATTTACAGAACCCTGCCACATAATTTGACCCTTCCTTGCTATTTAATTTCAGTGGACCTGGCATCTGCACGGTAAATGCATTGCATGGTAGACATATTGTTGTAAAGACTGTTCTCCATGTAAGAAGGGTGTGAGATGTTTGAATTGTTGGAGCTGTGCAATACATCACAAACTGTACAGTATCACAGTCATTTGCTTGCACAATGCACATCATCCCAGTCATGCCAATGACATCATAGGCTCTCTTCATCAATAGGGAGGGCAAAGTACTCAGACTTGGAGTAGCCACTCCTCCACACAAGTGGACTTATTCATTCGAAATTTAGAAAGAAACTTGAATAGTGACAGGAAATAAAGCTCTTGCAACTGGAGTGGATAAACCAGCACACAAAGTTGATGCGTAGATGGGTAATACATTGTGAAACTTCAAATTAGTTATGAAAAGTAATAGGTAAATATATCAAAATACAGTGCAGATGTGTCATCATTAATGTGAAACAAAAGCCTCAAGATAGGTTTTCCAAGTTGGTTTGTTCCGATTAGACAGTAACACACAGACATCAGAGTTAAGCATAACGCAGCTGCATATATACATTTCACAAAGAAAGGTATTGTCTGTAAACCACCACTCTGCGGCTAAGAAGCTTACAGCTGTGTCTTGAAAAATATGATGCAAAAGTGACGAGGTGCGAAAAAATGTGCCAAACTCAGCATGTGTTATATTAATAATTTTGATATTAAAAAAAGAAGTTGCTAAAGCTCATTCAACGTTATCCTACACACGTTTCAATCTGAAATGTATGGGAAAAGAATATAAATATACATAAAATACAGATATAAAAAGAGAATTATGCTTTAAAATACTGACTTGGATGTAATCACACTTCAACTATCAATCAACCGCGTTACAAAATATTATTACTTCATATAAAACACAAAGCAAGCAAGAATCTGCTACCTTAGTTTCAGGTGAGTTGTGTCATAACATATTGCACAAGTGAGGTAAACAGAACATTTATGCAACACCTTGACGATCTAAACAACACATGTATTCTGCTCTTTGCCAATGTCTATTGAAGAGTTTATTGAAATATGCCTATGACTCCTCTTTGAGAATTTTCGAAAGAATCAATTGTTTGTGTTTGCTTCTTTTCTTATAGTCACAGAATCCTCTCATTATCTCTTTCCTAGACGTGTGAAGAAGCACAATAACTCCAGTTGTAGATGAAGATAAATCCTTATTAAATTGTACGTTCCAGTCCACCAGCAGTCTGCCAGCTCCAGCTTTTAGCCAACTGCTCAAGTGTTTGAGCATACACATTCCAAGTCTGAGTTTTCCCTTCCTACCCTTGTAACTCTGTCAAGTGCACATGCCACACATCTTCTCCACTATAGGGAAAAAAAACGATAAACCCCTAACATGTTTTGTCCCCAAAATAAAGCAATATGTACATTACATTACCAATATACAATGTAATCATACAAAATCATGTAAATAGGCTGGTCTTCTACTCACACTTCCACTCTTGCTCTTTGAGGAAAAATTAGCCTAATTATCTAATATGGGTGATATCTTTTTTTTAATCTGCATATTGTCCTTACCCACCATAGCATTATTTTGAAACTCCATATTTGTGTTCTCAGAGAAAAAGTCCCTTTTCTTTTCAAGTTGTATATCAGCCTTGCCGGTTACAGCATTATCCCTAGCTGCTCCAGCACTCTTCTCGCACGTGGAAGCTTTCTTCCACAGTGCAACCCTACTTAGATTCTAAATGTGATGATCCTCTGCCTTTACAGCATTATGGGTTGACTGAACTTATCCAGCAACCCAGCTATCCTTGGGTTTTTAATCTTGACCCAATCACCCATTTCATTTTCAGTGTTCTTCGTAGCCATTCTTGCATCAAAACGTTTTTTTCTCTCTCTATGCACCCATCACTTTCAAGTTTCACTCTCTCATCCACAGTGGACCCTTTTGCACTTTTGTTCTTAAACTTGTTCACCCATGCAAGACTTACCATATTGTTGGAAAATCTCTTTCTGAACAATAAGAACGGAGTAACCCCAGTAGACGAATGAGGGGTTAAAGCGATAGATACAAACGTTTCTCCTTAATTCATCCACCCAATTGACTCCATTGGCCAATGTTTGCTGCAAACAATCCTTGACTACTTAGTTGAAGCACTCCATCATACCTTTTGCCTTGGGATGATATAGCACTGTCTTTCTATACTGAATGCCCCTCTGCTAAAAATTCTTCCATCCTCTTAGACGCCAGCTGAACCCCATTGTCAATCAACAAGGAAGCATGAAACTTCTCTCTATCAAATAACTCTTCTAAGAACAAAATTATGTGCCTGGTGCTATGAACACAATAGCCGACCTTTAATCACGGTGGTGTGTAATAGTAAACTGAGTGGAGACTTGTGATGTAATTGTGTTCTGAGAAGAGTTATTTGATAGAGAGAGGTTTCCAGTTTCCTCGCTGACTGACTGTGGGGTTCAGCTGACATCTAAGAGGATGAAAGAATTTCTAGCGGAGAGGGGCATTCAGCAGTGTGAATATTTACCAGGACGATGTGATGGTGGATGGGAAGACTTCTGATGAGCATGATGCTAGGATTGGTGATGTGTTGAAAAGACTAAGTGGGAGTTGCCTTCAATGACCGTTACCAAAACCACACCTAGACCCTTAGCACTAGCATATGTTATCAGAACAGTCTCAGCTCATGTTTGAGGCTAATTCCACTCTCACTTAGTCTTTTCAACACATCTCCAATCCTACCCACCAAAAATGATCAAACCTATTAACACAATATTGAGGGCTCCTATTTTTTGTTACTGTACATTTCCTAAAGATTTGCTGCAGCTAAAACAGTAAGGAACAGGCATTGAACTTCAGAGAGTACCGCATATGGCCCACAAAGGCCGACAGTGCCATTTTCATAAACTCTTGATCAGAGTGGTTGAGTCCTTAGGGGATGACATGCTCTTCCTAAGTTTGTAATTTGAAAGTAAGTGGATAGGTTGAGATCAGGACCATCAAAATTCTGAAGGTAGATAGAAATGTGCCAGAAAAACACAGCTGCAGATTAGCCCAGCCTGATGTCTTCCAAGACTTAATAAGATATTTTTTTGATGATTGGCAAAGGGGGGTCCAACACTTTAAAAGTAATAATTTTTTTGTTGCACAGCTGCCATATTTATTGTCAAGGCTGTCTTCCTTAGAAATTCCGTCCATTTTTGTAAATTATTTTGAGATCAGTAAGTGTTAAAGAGTAAAGTGCGAATTTTATTTTTGACCTAGTCAGGTTTTTTGTTTCTGTTCAACTTCTAAATGTGTGAAGAAAATAGCACGGTAATTATTGCTGTGGTAGTGAAAACCAACTTACCAATGTTCAAGATCCATTCTCCACCAATAATTTCATGTTATAAGCAGGGTTCTCCAAAGTCGGTCCTGGAGGTCTGGATCAATGCCAGATTTTTAGCATATCCCCACTCACATAAATATAGTTATCGTAAAAAATCTGACATGGATCCGGCACTCCAGGACCAACTTTGAAGAACACTGCTATAATACTTTTAAATGTCTACTTAAAATCACTTGGGTGACTATCTTGCAATCACCTTCAAGTGTGCGCCAAACAGAATAGATAAAATTGCATTGAGATAAGTTGGCTATCTCCTATGGAGAATATTGGCGGCAGCACGAGCGGGCAACCATGGTATTCACTACTGCTCAATGATTCTTTTTCCTGCCATGTCCGATTATGCAAATTAGTCTTGGTTCTTCTCCAATGGGCACTAAATATAATACGGGCCCCCTGGGATAGATGTTGGGCAGACTGGCATGGGATAAATAGATCCAAGTACAAAGAAGAGAGGTCTGCCTTATATATTTTAGTTTACGGGCTCATGAAGAGTCCCACAATAGTCGAACAACACAACCATGAGCTCACTGACGGTCACGGTCAACACGATCAAATTCTCAACACAGCTTAAGAATAAGTATATAGTTTTATTTTCATTTTTCAAAATATAAATTTGATTTCAGAAACATGTAAAAACATCATCCTTCAAATAAATGCAGAGCACAGTGATGGAATCACAATATACATAAATACAAATCCCCTAAGCACCCTCTCATCTTTCATTCAAATTCACAGACTCATTCCACTCAGATCAACTAACACATTCAATCCATTCATTCAATTAACATAATGCAAAGACCTCAAAACCATTCGCACACAAATACACTGAGGTAATTCTGCGGTATCCTCTCAGCAACTTGCTGGGGAGATGCCAAGTGGTGTAGGCAGAAAAGATGGTCACCACGCCGACGCGCGTTTCGGTGCCCAGCCAGTTCTATGGCGGCACCTTCATCAGGGCATGTATACGAGGGGGAGCAGAAAGAGGGAACAATACAATTTTACAGCTGTGGTCACTCTGTGATGAACAAAAGAGACAATTTTTAGGGTTACAATAAACAATTACATTCTCTTTTCACTTCGTTTTCTACAATACAATTAAATGCATGAGTCTTTGAAGAGGCTAATACTGTTATGTCCGTGATAAAGAAATTAAATTTGAGACCAAGTCAAGTTTATATATTGTCCTTCTTGTAACAGTCATATTATAGACAGGTATGGTTCAGTTCACAGAGTGCGTTACAGCGAGCTCAAAGAAGTGTGCAACATAATAAAGGCCTTTTCACACTGTGATTAATTATAAGCCCAAAAAGGTCATGGAGCAAAGGAATCCCTTGAGGGAGACAAACAAACACTAGTCAAACAATACAAAATGTAACAGAATATCAAAAAGACATTACACACCATGTACAGGAGAGAAAGCATAAGACAACAATAGGGGCTCTTGTGGTTAGCCCTCCCAGGAATCTATCAATGGGGTTATTTGAGGCGTTTTTCTGGTCTAAGTAATGTAGAACTATGATTGCATATACCTTAGATCCACAACGTGAGGACAAGGTGCCACTCCCGTTTCTCCAGGGGGTTGAGCCGGTTAGATAGAATGAAAAAGCTGACTCTGGATGGGCTCTATTAGGAGACAGGGAAGAAAGTTTTTTTCCTGTCAGTGTCGAAAAAAAATTCTATCAAGGGGGCGTGTCGTAACGCCCCTTGCTCTTAAATCATGACTTACTCAAGGATCTTGAATAGTAGCAGTTGCTTGTTTACTCCGCCAAAGTGTTGTAAATGCCCATTTTCTCAAAGCATAACTGAGCCACAGATAACATGTAAACAAAATATAAGGGAGATTTAATAGTAGTAGTGAAAGTTCTTCATAAAGATGTCTAAGCCTCACGTAAACAACCGTGCTTTAGAACTTACTATTCAGGCGAGATATTTCTGTTCTAAAACGCTTCTTCCCAGAAGTTGATTTTCATGGCTCAAAGGACCGGTAAGTGTCCAGCCAAGACAGATCTCCGATATTAGTAGGCTCGAGGCTCTAAAGATAGAGAGAGGAGGAGATGAAATGCGTATTCTGAAACTGCTTTCTAAAACAAAATTCCATCTCGGGTGTTTCGGATGACTGAAGCGCTACTTTCTGGCACCGTATACGATTTAGGTCATAGGCGTTTCTGGGGGCTGAGGTGTCACCTTATAACACCGTATTCAGTAGGAGCCAGCAGTTATTTACATTTCCTCTACCTGCCGACCCACGATTATAGTGCATACGAAGCTGGGTCGGCGATTTCGATTTTAAACAAACGGCCAGGAAAAAATACTGTATGTACAAGAACCAAGGCCTAAGGGCTGGAATTAAGGCTGGAAGCCTCAGAAGTTTAGAAGGCTTACCTCTGAGATACGGGTCAGTGATTCACATATCGGGTCCTCCGGCGGCAATCACAGCAGTCCGGGCGTTCAGGAAACCTAAGCAGAGTTCCAGCGGTTTTTAGAGCATGAGGAGGACACACCCCCCTTCCCTCCCCCTCCTTCTCATTCTTTCCTTACTGATCAGGGGCGGGCCCGAGCTAATGAGGAGCACACAAATGGAAACCCGGATCGGACCCGGAGGACGATTGAGATTTTAAAGGGAGAGAACATCATTACGGGCCAGCGCGGGGCCCAAGGATGGAAAACTAAAAACAAACAGCGATAGCGTGACAGATACATCCAATCCAGTAAGATGACAATAACATAGCAGCCCCGGCCTATCTGGAGTTTTTTTTAATTAATTCATCCAAATGGTCCGACCTGGAAGGGGCAAATTAAAGAGCACCCAGGTATCAAATATATAAGAGAGTCCACATAAGCATAATGACAAATATAAATCGCATCGATCACAGCAGCATAGAATAACTATATTCATGGTATTAAACAAATAGGGAGATCCCTACAAGATCCCTCCCATGGGCAGCACTTGTTCAAACCCATATTAACAGAATCAAGAAAAAAGATCCAGTACACCTCACGTTTTTTTCTCAGAAGAGTGGCATCTTTGCCAGGGATGTTCCGAATCTTTTCAAGAATGGACCATTTAAGATCACTCTCTGAATGTTTGGCCGTGGTCCAATAAATGTGTGAAGAAAATAGCACAGTAATTATTGCTGTGGTAGTGAAAACCAACTTACCAATGTTCAAGATCCATTCTCCACCAATAATTTCATGTTATAAGCAGGGTTCCCCAAAGTCGGTCCTGGAGGTCTGGATCAATGCCAGATTGTTAGCATATCCCCACTCACATAAATATAGTTATCGTAAAAAATCTGACATGGATCCGGCACTCCAGGACCAACTTTGAAGAACCCTGCTATAACACTTTTGAATGTCTACTTAAAATCACTTGGGTGACTATCTTACAATCACCTTCAAGTGTGCGCCAAACAGAATAGATAAAATTGCATTGAGACAAGTTGGCTATCTCCTATGGAGAATATTGGCGGCAGCACGAGCGGGCAACCATGATATTCACTACTGCTCAATGATTCTTTTTCCTGCCATGTCAGATTATGCAAATTAGTCTTGGTTCTTCTCCAATGGGAACAGTCCAGGTTGAACTGCCAAGCCAGGCCCTCTCTGAACCGGAACACAAGCAACACAAGACCGGTTTTGCCTGATTGGGGCTGGTCAGTCGGGTGCAGTTTGGGCATAACCATGCCCACTTTGGGCATTACGTCAACACATGAAAGCTAATTAGAGATAGTTTCAATAGGTCTAACCACTGGCAATCGCTCTGGTTTGTGTGTTTGATTTTTTCCTTCACATCAGAGATCAGTATCTGTTCAGTTATCTCTATATCTCCTTTTCCTGTAGCCTTGCTGCATATTATTTCTGTTTTTGCCAACTATTAAGCATAGGGGAACTTCAATATTTATACACAGATGATTAAAGTTGCCCTCGCAGTTGAGGTAAGAGCTCCATTCCTATGGGGTTTTTACAGTCTAAACATAATAACCCTTAAGCTCGTAGATTTCAAATGTGGTTTCCTTTTGGCTTTTTCTAGCCATCCAACTAAGCTGGTGAACAATTACTGCACTATTTTCTTTACACTTAAGCATAACGTAAAAGGTAAACAAAGAAATTTACTGTTTACTTTTACTGCTCTAAAAAAGATTTCATAAGGTTGGATGGATTATTTCATTCTCCAACCTTTGGAAGTTGTAGAGGGCTTGAGCACATTCCTGTTGTATAATTATGAACCCAAGATGCCGCCAGTCTACATTCATTTGATTGTGCTTACCAAATGGCCCATTCCTTTCCTTTGTTGTGGATTTCATACCCACTTCTCCAAACTTTAACTAGATTTAAACGTTTTGGTTTTCCATAGAACTCCTAGGTATATTTTACCTCCTTTGACTTTTAACTTTTATTCTGTTGGGTCCACCTTCCAAAATGCTCTAGTGACTACGCTTCTTAAAGGCATGATTAAAATCTGCTTGTTTCTCAGTTCAGATAACATTTCACTAAAACTGAAATGTCTGAGGATGTTCTAATATATAATTGAAAATGTATTAGTTGCAACCCATTCTAACATTGCATATCTTGTTACTACATAGCTGTATATGATATACAAATGTTTATTGCTATTTGTCATTCGTATCATTGTAGGAGTAAACTAGCAATATTAACTGCAAGAGAAGCAAAATATCAAATAGCCGCAGTAGGATTTTCTTTTAAATGCATACTTAATAGACGGCAAAAGAAGGAACAGAGAAGTGGTGGCATGTGCTTCCGATGTGCAATAAACCAATGCATTTTCACACTGTATTTCCCCTCAGATTGTCCACTTTCTGCTTAAACACATGTTGATTGGAACATGTGGACATCGGTTGTCCAACCCCAGACCCAACCACGTTTTGTGCTACTTAATCACTGTTTAGTGTGACTACTTTTCTGAATTATTGTATCACAAATATCTAGCATTCAATGCAGATAGATTGAGCCCTTTTTAAAGTATAATATATTTATAAAGTAAACTTAATTCACTGTTGGGATCACTTGTGTGTGAACAGTTAATTGTAGCCAAATTCCCTTGGGGGTGTCATGTCGCCTCATCAGGATACCACTGGAACTTAAAATTCGCACTCGACTCTGCTTGCAGCCAGGACAGGCAAGCGGGAACATGGAGTTCCTGGCTCTAGGCAGTTAACAGGCAGGGTGCATGGGAGGAGAGGCTTAGGCCTGACAGAGTGTTGTGCAGCTGGCATTCTGCAGTGACTGGAAGAAGGCAGGTCAACAAGCAGTGACTTAAGAGTTTGCAACTCTAGGCAGGCACTGACGTAGCTAGCCCCCCCCCCCCCTCCCTCCCTCAGTCTGTCAGCTGCTCCTGACATTCCTCCAGCGCCTTCAACAGAGTCTGCATCTGTCATATCAAACCCATTCATACAGTATTTTATTTGCATTCTCTGCACGGTTTCTTCAATTCAAAACAGCATCCCTAAAAAGCATTAACAAATGCAATACATTTGGTTCTTGTTAAGTGCATGCACACAAAGACACAACATGCAGGGACCCCAAATTCACAATGTTCTGCTCACATAGGAACATCCACCGCACCGCACTCCCACAGGCACATGCCTCGATCTGCACTTGCAGTGCCTTTTGTAAACAGCAATTGACGGGAGAAACCCAGCTGAAAAAATGTCAGCTAAGACGTTGATGATTAGACCTCTCTAAAAGAAGATATGGGGAGGCGTGGCCAAGATGGCGGCGGAGTAGGACGTGTTTTAGAGTCCCTCCGGCGCCGTCTGTACATTGCGTTGAATTCAGCCCTGCTATTGCCCATCTGAGCTGGCCGCTGGGGTCTGCTGCCTCCCCTCGCATCCCAGCCCTTGGAGGGAGCCCTATTTCTGTGCCGAGGCGTGGGGCCTGGGCGAGGCAGTGGACCGGTGGTCGGAGCGTGGCAGTCGGAAGGTGCTCAGCTGCGGCTCGGAGGTGCAGGGGGACGGATGTTGCTGTATTGGGAGCGGCAGTCTCCCTGACTAAACGATAAGCTGAGAAACGCAGAGGTGGCGTGGAGGCGGCGGCTGCAGCCCCGTGCATCATGCCACGCTCCTTGTCGGATCATGCGCTCATCTCAGTCTTGCTTACCTCCCATGACGATCGTCCGCCGCCGTCTGGCTGACGCCTTCGCGACTCCTTGCTTCATTCGGACTCAGTGGTCACGAGGATACGAGACACTATTACCCACTATCTTGCAGATAATGATTTAGAGGATACACCCTTAGCATTCGTCTGGGAGGCCTTGAAATTAGTTGTGCGGGGAGAGTTTATAGCGCTTGCAGCTAAGTATTCCCGACTGCGCAAAGAGAAACGCGCTGAGCTGGAGAAGGAGGTTGGCGGCTTAGAGGCGATACATAAGAGGACTGGGGCCCGAGGCTCTGGAGGGAGTTGGAGATGAAAAGACACATGTTAAAACACCTTGACCTGGACAGGGCTGCGCATGCTTTATTGCGCTTGCAGCACAAGTTCTACCTAAGTGGGGACAAAGGGGGGAAGAGGCTAGCGCACAGATTGCCGGCACGAACTCAATTAAACACTATCCAGTCCATTCTCAACCCTCAAGCAATTGAACAAGCCACTGATGCCGCCATTTTATACACCTTTTGACAGTTTTATCAGACTCTGTACATGAGGGAGGACGCGGCCTCTGGGGGAATGATGGACTATTTGGCGTCTTGTGGCATTACGCCCCTGCTTCAGATGTCAGCGGAAGCTTTGGACTCAGCGATCCGCATAGAGGAGGTCATATCCGCGATTGCGTGGCTGAAAGTAGCTAAATCTCCAGGGCCGGATGGCTTTTCTGCCATATTTTATAAGACTTACTGTGTGGAGCTGGCTCCACTTTTAACCCGTCTCTTTAATTCCTTTCTTGATACAGGAGCTGTGTCTCCGTCCATGGCTGAGGTGGTGATTACGGTCATTCCTAAACCTGGGAAGGGCCCTAAGGATTGCGGTCGTACAGACCGATCTAACTGATCAATATTGATGCATAGCTGTTCGCGGGCGTGTTGGCTGCGAGACTCAGACCTTTAATGGACGGACTCATTGAGCCGGATCAGGCAGGATTTATCCCTACACGGCAAGGGGGGATAATACCAAACGGCTGCTCCACCTCATAGATTTGGTTCATCGCTCTTGGACTCAGGCCTTCTTACTCTCTATTGACGCGGAGAAGGCCTTTGACTGGGTAGACTGGGACTGCCTGTTCGCTGCTCTGAGGGAATTCGGGGTGGGAGACAACTTCCTGCATTGGGTTCGGTGCCTCTATGTGGCCCCTAAGGCGGCAGTGCGGGTGAATGGCTGTAAATCAGCCCCCTTCCCCATTACTAGGGGAACACGACAGGGATGTCCCCTATCCCCGTTGCTCTTCGCGCTCTATATGGAGCCCTTCGCCCAGCACGTACGGTCCAACATAGGCATCAGGGGGACTAAATTTGGCGCTGATACCCACAAGATTAGCCTGTATGCGGACAATGTTATTTTGTCAGTAACCCAACCTCATTCTTCCCTGCGGTGTCTGTCGGCGGAACTCCTCGAATTTCAAAAGGTAGCGGGCTTTAAAGTCAACTTCTCAAAATCACAAAACCTTAACGTCTCCGTCCCTGATGCGGATGTACAGGATCTGCAGCAAGACTTTGCCTTTCAGTGGGTGCATTCCGAAATCCCATATCTGGGTTTTCGACTGTCCCCCTCTCTTGCTAAAATGGTGTCCCTTAATTATAGGATGCTCGTTAAGCACACCGCCAAAGCCCTCTCTGACTGGTCCTGCCTCAATTTGGCCTGGTATGGGAGGTTGGCTGCGGTGAAAATGACTGTACTCCCGCTGGTCCTATATCTCTTCCAAATGCTACCTTTGAGTCCCCCCCGGGCACGTCTCGGAAACTGCAGGGACTTCTCAATAGGTTTTTATGGGACAATAAGCAGCCACGGCTGGCGCTGTCCCTCGCAACTGCCCCGAAAGCTGCGGGCAGGCTGGGCTTCTACCTGTTGACGGCTTACTATCAGGCGTCTTGTCTCTGCTATATTGCAGAATGGAACAGGCCCCTGTCTAGCAAGCACTGGAACTTTATGGACCAGACGGTGGCGGGTTGTAATATCTGGTGGGAGCTGTGGTTACCGCGCAAACATAGGGCATGGGGTCTTTACTCTTTCCCGGTGACCTCCGTGACCCTAAAGGCATGGGACCAACTGGCGCAGCGCAGGGGGTGGACTACTTTTCCCTCCCCAATGACTCTTATTGTGGATAACCCGGACTTTCCACCAGGATGTGCGTCTCCAGTATTCCATCACTGGCGAGAGGAAGGCTGTAAGAGGGTGAGCTCCCTTTTTGACCTGGATGGCCTGATTCCGTTCCCCCGATTATGTAACAAGTACTTCTGACACTTTCCACTACTCGCAGGTGGCACACTGGGTGACCCAACCAGCTAATATTGCCTCTATGTCTCACCCCTTGTTGGTGTTTGAAAAATGGTTAGTCAGCAAGAAGGATGACCGCAGGATCGTCTCCGAGTTATATTCGATGATCCTGCGCCATCCTAAGAATCAACGTACGAAGGCGCAGGTTCGCTGGGAAACGGAGTTAGGGCGTCCCTTGACGAGAAAGGAGTGGGAGCACATCTTTTACAGCGTACACCACACAGCTTCTAACACTGCGGGCACTGAGTCGGCCTACAAAGTGGCTGCCTATTGATACTATACCCCGGCGCGCGTCATGGCGTGGGATGTAACGAAATCGGGCCTCTGATGGCGGGGTTGTGGCCTTTTAGTGACTTTGGTACACTTATTGTGGCATTGCCCGAAGCTGGGGCGATATTGGAAAATGGTGCTGGATGAGCTAGATGATGCGTTTCAGATTACATTTCCCCGGGCGCCTGAGCATGTGTTGTTGGGGCTCCATCATCCTAAGTCCTTTCCCTTGCGCTCGCTGCGGGGTAGACAGATTGCATTAGCTCTGCTAGCGGTGAGGCAAGTCCTCTTAGCACAGTGGGGTTCCCCGGTCATACCCGATCCTTGAGATTGGATTCAAAGGCTCTGGCACATTCTAGCTATGAAACGGCTCTCGCTGGGCATGAATGGAAAGGGCTCTGACTATGCGAAGCTCTGGGGTCCGTTTTTACAACTCCTTTCTAAAGACCTACGAGAAGTGACATGCCCGAAATATCTGCAGATCCTGCAACTTATCCCCTTAGAGCCTAGGGGGGCTACGACTGCTGTTTGAGTGGTGCTTGGAAGAACTGGTGGATTCTGGAGGTGAAGGTTGGAGGCAGAAGCTGATGCGGAGCAGGGTGATGGGGGGAGGACGGGGGTGGGATGTTTGTTTCTTTTGTTTGTTCTGTTATAAAAGTGGTGGCTCTAGCAAGGACGGGGCTGGTCTTAAAGCTTGTTCATCTATGCGGGGTCGCCCTCCGGGGTGTAGGCCCAGACACTGTATTGTTACCAAGAGAGTACGCCCTGCCGGCTAGTTGATGTAGGCAGCTGGGCTGTGTACCAAGATGCTTTCCCACGTAATAAAAAGATTGATTCTAGAAGAAGATATGGTTATGTTCCCATCACAGACTTTACCAAAGCATATTTTTGAAATATTTGTTTTGAAAGAGCAGAGACCTCCCTCTCAGCTGCCACACTGAAATGAAAGGCCTGCCTTAACCAAACCAAAATCATTTTTCACGAGGCTCCTGGGGTCAAAAAATAAATCTTTTCTTCCAAGAGCTTTAACATTTTCTCTCAGAATGTGCAGCCAGGGTATACGTGACATATTGTCCAGTTTCAAACAGGCTCTAATTACCAGCCTATTAAGACTCTTAACTCCTCCTTAAAATTGACACCACATTAAAATTGGGCGCTGACAAATACAATCTTAGATGTAACTCATACCAAGCTCTTTGTGTACGATCTCTGACGGGGTACCTTGGCCTACATCTGAGAGCTCCCTCGGAAATGTATTTACCTCTACTAAGATTGAGTCAACGTTGGCTCAACCCCAAATATCACAACCAAAGGTGGACATGGGGATGCACTTAGCTTTATAAACTTCTAATAAAGTTTTGACTGGCTTTTGTCCTAATTGCGCCTAAAAGCTAGAAGTTTTTGTGCTTTAGAGGTCCAAAACCAAAAAACTTGATTTCTTAAAATTGGTTCAAAGGTCCAAGGTATCGATAAAATCAATAAAAAGGTCTAGAAGCCGCTGAAGGCATCTGGCGATGCGTACGATCAAAATCGCATCGTCTGCGGGAGCAATCTCCCTCCTGCTTTTGAGACATCTACATCCTTGGCAGGAAACACCTCCTCTAAACGATTAATGTGCATAATAAACAGGAAGGGCAGCAAAATACATCTCTGACGGATACCCATGTTTAGATTACAGTGCCTGGTACATTCCCTATTAATTCCAAATCTAAATGAGCCTGTGAAACCACAGTTCAGGTCCTGTATAAAGCCAAACAGCGCAGGTTCCACCCCCATGTACCCGAGCTCTTCCCAGAGCTTGTCTCTGTTAAGCCTATCAAAAGCAGAGCTGAGTTCCATTGAATCCAGATGTTTTTACCCCTTTTTAGTCGATGTGTATTTGTTAACTAAAAGATGCAGGTTAAAGTTCTGCTCCACCGGTCCTCCGCAGGTCTAAACCTATGCTGGAGTTCAGACAGTATAATGTGCTCATCTGCCCAAAGTGTGAGTCTCTTCAAGATAGTTTGACCGATGATTTTGTCCTCAGTGTCCATTAACAAAATAGGTCTATAACACGCTGGGTCCTTCCTGATCTCCTTAAAAACAGGCACTATCACCGATTGACACAATGCCTCTGGTAAAGAGCTACTGATGGATGCATTAATATGAAGGGTGAGAAGAGGGGCCTATAGGTTCCCTAGGGACTTAAGCAAGACCTTCTGAACCCATTCACACCTGAGCCTTACCTGAGGTGAGGGACAAGATTACAATTCTTACCCAGTAAAATCTCAACTTGGCACCCTCAGCTGCAAATGGGTTGGTCAGTTCTAAGTCCTTGCCATGGTATACGGTGGTAAAGTGATTCACCCGATCCGGGGCTGGGACCTATATTGTCTGGTTGGATACCTGTTTAATTATTAAATTTGATTGCTTACGACCCTTCAGAACATGGCACTATCCCTCAAACTACTAGCTGTTGGAAGGTTCTCCCACAACTCTTTTTTTCAGCTCAAGTTTCCTATTTTTTAGGGCTTCTCTATATATGACTCTGTCGTTGCACCTCATGGCTATCTTGAAGAGGTTTTTTTAGAACTTCTAGGAGCACCTTGCGTGCTCTCGTGCAGTTCCTATCGAGCTAACCGCCTAGTGTCGGAGTACTTGTGTCAAATGAAGGCCCA
Organism: Lissotriton vulgaris; assembly: GCF_964263255.1. Taxonomy (NCBI): domain Eukaryota; kingdom Metazoa; phylum Chordata; class Amphibia; order Caudata; family Salamandridae; genus Lissotriton; species Lissotriton vulgaris. Next base: position 585,641,282 of record NC_141691.1, read on the forward strand.
GTCAGTTGGCACTTCAGTTCTTAGTCTCCAGAGACATATTTTAGGTCTGACATGCATTTGTGTTCCAGTAAGGTCAAAGGAGAGTGCTTAGAGAGGAATCTCTTCAAGTAAGTTGATACTCCAAAGTTTGCTATGTCCTCTTTTCTTCCCAGCACATAATATAGTCTACTGTGGGTGTTGTGGGCATGGGAAAAGTATGAATAGACTTCATCATTCGTGTGTTGATCCCTCCATACATCAATTAAATAAAGTTCCGTCATTAAGATTACTAAAGCAATCTCATTCCTGGGCAGTGGGGGAGGGGATTTATCTAATTGTTAGTTCAAAGCACAGTTATGCCCAAATGAGTCTTGTGCCCAGGTAAGAGAAAGCTGCCCGGATTACATTCTCACAGAATACCACTCAGTATTTGGGGCATATGTGTTTACCAGGCAGGTTTCAGTTCCATCCATTACACCAACCACAATAAAATGTTTGCCCTACAGGTCCGTTACTACATCTTGTACCTTGAAGGGAACTCCAGCCTAATCCACGTCAGTACTCGTTGACACAATTTGAATAGTTGGCAGCAAATACATGCCCTCTCCAATTGTTCCACAACTTTTACACATCACAATTGCGCAAATGCATTTCTTGGAAAATACCATAAATCTTGTAACGCAAATGCATTTCTTGGAACATACCTTAAATCTTGTGACGCCTAAGGTAAGTTTTTATTGTGTAACTATTAAGAAACAAATTTAGGCCCCACAGATTCCAGAAGTGCAATGTTGAATTGAAGCCACGAAACAACTATGCAATGCCCAAGCTAGAAAAAATAAATTGGAAAAATGCGGAATACTAATCCGAATTGGGAACAACCTATTGTACCTAAATAACTTACTAATATTCAAGAAAGACATTTTATTTTGGCGCTGCCTGCAATATCAACATTCATATTTCTAGGCATCTAATAAAATAAATTATTTAAAAAGGTTAGCATGACTGAACAATGTGTATTAGGTTGTACCCACAACCAGTTTTAACATATGCCAAATGTTGAAATGTGTGAATGGAATAATCCAGCCTGAAATTTTATCATTACCCAGTAAACAAGCATTAGCAAAGCCAGTGGGTTTTACGTTTGGGGCCTACTGGATGTCAGTAGTTTTACAAATATGTTACTGCATATATATTGCATATTTTATGAATCTAAATATTTTTAATTTGTTAGCATTTTTTAACACTTTTTGCTTTAGTGCAATTTTGTACTGTAATTGGAATTTCATTTACTGAATATTGGCAAAGTCGAGATGGTCTTGGCTCTAAAAGACTCTGGGGAACATGCATCAAGGTAGGATTTTGCGAGTCCTTAATTGCGATTATTATGAGGAAAATTAAATTTTGGTCATGATGTGTTCCCTAGCGCGTACCCCACCGACTCCATGTACCAGCTTAAAGTGCATGTAACTTCCCTCCTGTGCCAGCTATGAAGACGCAAATACATTTGCGTCCACCGTCAACTTGTCCTCTTTCAGAAGCACCATGAATGGATTATATAGTCCGTTCCTAAGTATGCTATGCCACCGTCTTTTTGTAGTACACTTTTCACTTTTTTCTGCTCTAGCCAGAGTAGGCCCTGAATTCCTGCCATCTGAACCTCTTTTGTGGCTCCTGACTCTGCCCAGGCTACCTCTGTACTCGTGAACTCTGTCCTACATTCAGCGCGGCCCCTCGCGCCCAGCTCAAGCCTGCTTTCTGCCAAGACTGACTATAACCTTCGAGTTATCTGTTCCGCTCCCCGAGAATACATTCCTGCCTACTAGATCCTGTAAACATCCTCTCCAGCTGCAGAGCCAAAAGGGCCGACCTGCCTTAATGCAAGTAATTCATAGCCTCCGTTGCCATGCTTCCATGGAAGGCCCCGTGCCCCACGCTTCATATGTAGACACTTAGGCGCTCATACACGCATCCACAGTTAGCATAGAACAGCCTCTACCCTAGAGACCTTTCCGCCCAGATAGTATAGTTCCTAAACATCAGATATCAGATATGATAGAAGTACAAGTTGATCTGACATGCCAGACTTCTGTCTCTTTCCGTCAGTGTAAATGTCAAGACCCCTGCACCCCGTCAATCACACGTCATGCAGCTGCGCGCGCATCCAAGCTTCCGATTTCTGCTGACATTGCAACATTCTGTTAGCACCACCCCTTGGTGCCACCCACTTGCGTCACCTATCAGTGACGTTTCTAGCACACACCTCTAGTTCACGCCTAGTTTACGCCTCTTGATGATGTATTGGTACCACGTGTATACTGTTATCTTGTCTTCTCTCAGCTGTTACGCCTCTTACATTGAACCTTATGATGTAAATCAAGTATATAAGCTATGTATTGTCAATAAACGAGGGCGCGCGCTCATCTATCCCTTCTGACACCCCTGTGGTGGTCAGAACATGATATCCTGATTCCTTTATGAGGAATAAAACCCTTAGAAACTCTAACACCACGGACTCTGTTTTCTTTCCTTCTGATTGAGTTATCATTGATTAAGTACTTACCTGCATAGAAATTAAGAGAGTAAATTAATTATTTACGTCATTTTGGCGCCCGAATAGGGACCCCTCCCCCACCTCACGCGCCGGAAGGTGCGTTGCAATCCGTGTCCCCTGCCATCAGTTAGACGGACTACACGTGTACTGGCAGGATTTCCTGCATCCCCCTCTGACCCACGGAGGTGACGAAGACTGCGATCAGTACCCAGACGAGGCGGTGAGGAGTGCGGAGGATCCCGACCAGAGCCCAGCCGAAAGAAGCAAGGTCCGAGGTGTGAAGAGGCCCACCAGTTTTCCGAAGTTTTCCGAAGTTTTCCGAAGTTTTCCGAAGTTCTCCGAAGTTTTCCGAAGTTCCGAGTCGAGTCCAGTCGAGTTTTCCGAGGCCTTCTGTTTCCGTGCTTCCCGGTGAGTACCATTGCTGGGTCGTATCTAGACGGGTTTGGGTACGCAAGTCCGGTCTGCACTGTTTTTAGGCAGTGTATCTGTACTGTTTAGCAGTATATCAAGTCTTCCGAATTTCTGCACTGTTACACCAGTGTATCCGTACCGTTGAGCGGTACATTCAGTGTAGGGGGTAGTTAGCTATGTCTTTAATGTTTTCATGTGATTAATGTTGTGGTATGAATGTGACTGTTTAAACGTGTATTATTGTGTTTTTATATAATATAGCTGTTAAAGAGTATCAAGGAATAAAGATCTAGCATTCAGTAACAAGTAAGCAGGATGCCGTTCCTCAGCAAGTTAAAACAGATCGGAACTAGGAAAGGGTTACTAGAGGAAGAAATTCCTATCCCCCCTAGGGACACTCCAGGCAATTTTATGTATCAAAAACACGGCATAGATGCCATATTATATCTAGATTTATGGGCCGATTACACCAAGCACCTAGATGAGAGACACAGATGGCCTGTTACCGGAACGTGGGATGCTGAGTGCATCATGAGGGTAGAAGAAGCATTATGGAAAAAGAAAGCTAGGCAATCCCAGAAGGACGCCATAGAGTTTTGGCGTAAGGAATCACGTAAGCGTGCTGACAAAGCACTCCGTAGAGAAGACAGACTTAAAGAATCAGATAAAGAACGAGAAAACGAATTAGTTACTGAAGGGATCCGAGTAAAAACAGAACAAATAGACCGTGCCCGAAATAATCTTGTAAACGGTATGTATCTCGTAGCAGATGGCACATCCGAAACTGAATCAGAGATACCGAAAAACTTACCGACACCATTAGTTCCAACTAAAGTAACGCATAAAACTACTAAAGACATATTCCTGAATTCGTATCTAGAGGATGTAGCACCAGCTTACACCAATCTGCCTGTTCGTGCCCTGCCTACTGACAGGGATGGGGGTGGCACTGCGCCCCCAGATAATGTTCCGACGGTACCGCGACAGACCTCCCCTGTTCCGCCACCTCCGCCACTTCCTCCACTCAAGACGGATCTACCGAAACCAGTACTACCTGATCTTACTAAACGACAGATTCAAGTCCAGATACAGACTCCGCGGAGAGATAATGCCCAAGCATCCGCCTCAGGAGGTGCGACAGCGGGTCTACAGACCCCGCCACCGACACACAGATTGCATTTAAAGGACAAACAGAATCCTTTCCAGTCTCCCTACTCACCCCGGCTTGAGGCATTCAAAGATAGGATGTCATTTTGCAGATATGATCCAGTACCCGGAAAAGACGATTTAATGGTATTAGCATCACTGCGCTTAAGATCTGCCACCGATAACTTGCTATGCTGTGTAGGAATGCAGGAAGCTCTCGACACACTATACAAATTCATACAGACAGGGAAAGACCCCGACAGTGTCAAAGCTGCCATGTATAAACAGAAAGTTGACATTCAAAAACAGATATTACGATTCTTCATTAATTGTGTGATAAGAGAACGAGACAGGCCCGGGACAGATCAAAGTGAGTTAGACGCATTGAACAAGTGGGGCCAAAATATAGCAGACGCAAAACATGACAAGGGGACTTGCATAGCCACTATGTCCCAGAAAATTAGAAAGGCAGTATTAACTGCACATCAGGAAGAAAATGATAAAAATTCCTCCGAGGAGGAAGATGAAGATGAAACATCAGGAAAGTTTACAGACATTATAGCATATGTAGGTAGGGGAAACTACCTTAGGAAAGGTGTCCGTCCGGAGAGCGAGAGAGTCCTTTTCTCTGCTTTAACAAATCCGAATTCTTCTGAGCGTCAGTTCCAGGAAACTGATAAAAGGCTTCGAGATCGAGTAGGGTACCATGTACTCAATTCTATGGATGAACAGGAACTAGCCCGGTCAGCCGTGTTGTGGGCCGAAAACCCAGACATATATAATGATGACACGTTAGTGCAGACATTCTTGAACCTTTCCCCGGAAGAGCAGAAAATAGCAGGTGTATACATGATTCAGCACCTCCTCATCAAGTTCAGAAACCATCATTCTGATCCAGGTCCCTTACATGAAACATTAGAAGCACTACTCATGGATAGATGGAGAGGTTTTAGTACCAAATTAATACAAATAATTCTAGAACAACGACGTAAGTATAACACCTTCCTGAGCTCTGAATATATTCCCGCCCCGCCTCCAGAAAGAAAAATGTACCACATGCAATGCGGTGGTGGCATTGAAAGTCAGAATCCCTTACGAGAAGTACATCCAGTTATGGGTGAGGATCATACCCTGAAACGTGTGTATGTTCACACACCACTGACTAAGTTAGAACTATTAGAAATGAAGAAATTAGTTCCGTGCCATGATAAAGACCCTGCGGGTTTTCACAGAGAGCTTAAAGACATGTTACTGATGGGAGATTACACGTATGATGATATTATGAAAATGTTAAAAGTACTGTTGCCCACGGGCATTTACGAGAAATTAAAAGAGAAGGATTGGGAAGTGGGAGAGTCAAAGATAGCATGGGCGGAGATAGAAGACGAAGAAAAGAAACGAGTCCCAGGGTTAGGCCTTGGGGATCTGACTAAAGCATTACCAGGTTTAATAGTACAGGTTCTGCCAAGATTATTGACAACTCGAAAGGAAGATTGGGACGCAATCTCGTCCTGTAAACAGAAACAAGATGAAGATACTAGTGACTTTTATTCAAGATTCGAGAAATGTTTCATTATCAATAGTGGCCTAAAAACTAGTAGCGAGTCATATCCACATCTTTTTGTAACAAAATTAGTAGAGAACGCCCTACCACTAGTTAAAAATAGAGTGTACAAGGTTGAAAGTACTTGGCAGGCAAATACGCCATCACAGATGTTACAAATGTTACAATATCACCAGAATAGAATTAGGGAAGAACAAGATCAGGAACAGAAACGTATGAAAGACACGAAAATGAAAATGTTAGTAGCTCAGACAATTCCAGCCGAGGGTCATAGAAAAGGTGGGGCCCAGACCAATCATTCTGCCGCTCCCGTTAAAGGGACATGTAATTATTGCAAGCAGCCAGGTCACTACGTCCATGAATGTCCAGTCCTGAAACATAACATCGAGACAGGTAAAACTAAAGAAAGACCGCGTCCGCCTAGACATGAACAGGGTCAACAACAGACCTCACAGAACGAACAGCCAATGCAGAATACACAGCCTATGCATGATCAGTCCCATACAGTACAGACAGTAGCAGTACCGCAGCCACAGCATGCTCAAACACAGCCCGCTGCCGCAACTAGACAAGTATCACAACAGATGTACCAGTATGCCCAGTCGGCATACCCAGATTATCAGCGTTATACATGAAACAGCCTAGGGAGGGAAAGTGATTTGCCTCTTATTGAAATTCCTGTAGATCAAGAAGGTCCTTATGTACATAGTCACGTATTAGGAAAAGACAGAAAGTTTTTAATTGACACAGGGGCAAGTCGCACTACTATAAGTCATAATGAAGTCCCAGGGGCACCCCTCTCAGGCTCACAGAATGTTTCCCTTGGTTTTTCAGGACAGCCTATTGTAAATGAAGTATCAGAACCAGTACCACTAGCTGTGGGTCCATTATCTCGAGTTACAGATTTGTTACTTACGAAATCATGTCCCGAAAATCTGTTAGGAATTAAAACACTGAAGGCTCTAGGAGCTATAATTTGCTGTTCCCCGGAGGGAGTCAGACTCTTTCTACGGGATTTCAAGGGTCATTATGTTCTACGTGACTTTGATGTCAGATTGAAAAATGTACCAGATCACTTATGGGCAAAAGGCCCAGCAGATGTAGGTTGTATGCATATCACACCATACCGTGTTACACTCAAGACAGGAGTTGTTTTACCCAGAATCAGACAATACAAGTTACCACCCGATGCTGTAGTGGCTTTACTGAAAATCATTGAAGAGCTTATTGCCCAAGGAGTGGTCGTAGAGACCGACTCCAATATCTGTAATTCGCCTATCATTCCAATTCTTAAACGTACAGACCGCAATGCACCGCCAGTATATCGGCTGGTGATTGATCTTCGAGAACTGAACAAATGCATTGTACCACAGTATCCTGTGGTCCCCGATATCTCCTCCCTGTTAACTGCCATTGATTCAGAAGCAACGTTCTTTACTGTAATCGATCTCAAGAACGCCTTCTTCAGTGTACCCATTGACCCGGAGAGCCAATATCTCTTCGGATTCAGTTTAAATGGACGAAGTTTCAAATTTTCCCGCGCACCTCAAGGATTTACAGAAAGCCCCAGCATCTATAGTCAAGCACTGAAAAGACAACTAGATTGTATCCAAATGCCAGTTAATACCGCTTTACTACAGTACGTCGATGATCTACTGATCACCGCACGAAGTGAGCCCGAATGTGAACAAGCATCTCTGATAGTATTGCATTTTCTGGCCGACAAGGGACACAAGGTGTCTCCTTCGAAGCTACAATTCTGTGTTCAGCAAGTTGTGTACTTGGGTCACTTGCTGTCCAAAGTGGGGAGACAGCTCACTCCCGATCGCATTCAGTTAATTGTAAACATGCCCCGACCCCAGTCACAAAAAGAAGTGCGGGCCTTCATAGGCCTCACCTCGTACTGCAGACAATGGATTCCTCAATATGCATTTCTAGCTAAACCACTCATCCAGTTAACGACACAGGAGGCAGCAACTTCGACTGTCCTCCCTTGGACTCAGGAACACACACAAGCCTTTGAGGAATTAAAGAAAGCTTTATGCCAAGCACCAGTTTTAGCGACACCATGTTACAGCAAACCGTTTACACTTTTTGTTACAGAACGTGACGGTACAGCATTGTCTGTCCTCACTCAAGATCAAGCAGGTTCACATAAGCCTTGCGCTTATTTTTCAAGCACATTGGATTCAGTAGCACAGGCACTCCCTGCATGCTTAAAGTCAGTAGCAGCAACAGCGTTAGCAATCAGACAAAGCGACTCAATTGTTTTAGGTCATCAGTTAACAGTACAAGTTCCACATTCTGTAGAGGTTCTGTTAAACAGAACCCAGACTCAACACTTGACTATAGCACGACTGACAGGTTACGAATTGACATTATTCCAGCCACACATAGAAATCAGACGCTGCAGTATCTTGAATCCAGCAACATTGTTACCTACAGTTATGACAGATCCAGCTCCACATGATTGTATAGAGATTATTAATGCAGTAACAAAGCCCAGACGAGATTTAACAGATGTTCCATTGACAAATCCAGACCTGACACTTTATGTGGATGGTTCATGCATGAGAACAAGTACAGGAGAGTTAGTGGCCGCGTATGCCGTGACCACTGAAACTGAAGTTAAAGAAACACATCGTATTGATACATTGTCTGCCCAAGCAGCAGAGCTCATCGCTCTGACCCAAGCCTGTATTCTAGCGAAGAACAGAAATGTTAACATATACACAGATTCCCGTTATGCGTTCGGAGTCGTACACGACTTCGGCATGCTCTGGCAAGAACGAGGTTTTCTGACCTCTCATGGTACAAAGATACAGCATGGTCCTCTCATTCAAGCACTGCTAGAAGCAATACATCTGCCTTCAGCCATATCAGTCATGAAGTGTAAAGCACATACTAAAGCCACAGATTCTGTTTCCCAGGGTAATGACCTGGCAGATCAGACAGCAAAACATACAGCACTGACTCACACTCAGGCAACTGACACGACAAAGATAACAGATCCGACAAACTGTATGACAGTCAGGGATCCCACACTAGATGTTATTGACATTCAGACACATGCTACTGCAGACGAAATAAAGAAATGGACCGAACTAGGAGGGATCCAGACAGATCAAGGTTGGATGACGAAGGGAAAATCTACATGGTTTCTCCCTGACTCTATGGTTCAAGTCATGATAAATACAGCACATAGTCCTGCCCACCTAGGAGAGAAAGCAATGCTAGACAGTTTGCAAAATCTCTGGAACAATAAACACTTACGAGCAGCCGCAAAACAGAAAGTGCGTACTTGCATGATCTGTTGTCAGTTCAATCCAGGTAAAAGCGTCCCTGTAGAGCAAGGTGGATTTCATCCTCCCGATCACCCTTTTGAAGTCCTCCAGATGGATTATATCCAGATGGACCGTTGTCGAGGATTTAAATATGTTCTCGTAGTTGTCTGTGCTCTGTCCCGCTGGACCGAAGCATACCCAGTCCCAGATTACACTGCTCCGACCACTGCCAAACAGTTGGTTCGTGAATTTTTCCCACGGTACGGCTTGCCCCGTGTCGTGTACTCAGATAACGGTCAGCCATTCTCGTCTGCCCTAATGAAAGAAGTTTCCTTGTTATTGGGATACCAGTGGAAGTTCCATTGTGTCCGACATCCAGAAGCCGCAGGCCTTGTTGAGAGGCATAATCAGACATTAAAGATTCGCCTTGCCAAAATATGTCAGGACAAAGGGGTCGACTGGATAGTCGCCCTGCCGGTGGCACTATTCTATATGAGAATGGTCGCCCATTCGAGATCAGGGCTATCTCCGTACGAAGTGGTCTTTGGCAGACCACCGAATATGTGGGGGACGCCCATTCCTAAAAAGATAACCGATGTTGATTCTAATATGTTGACAGATTACCTTGCCTCCTTGATGTCTGCACTCCAATCATGTCGTTCACAGGTTGCCGCAGCCTTCCCTGACAACACCGATGTGAAGGAGCATGACGTCCGCCCCGGAGATGTTGTTTTAGTCCGAAACTTCGACAGGAAAAGTCCGTTGGAGCCCCGCTGGAAGTCTCCGAAGACCGTTCTTCTTACAACAAAGACCGCAGTCAAATTGGAAGGCAGAAAGGGGTGGGTCCACCTAAGCCATATCAAAACATTCCCAGGACTGAAACCGGAACAAGATACACCCACCCCCACCAGAGACTGTGATCCCAAAGACTTTACCGAAGTCAAGAGAGAAAAGACTCCTCAAGAACAATACCGTATGAAGTTACGATCTAGCAAGTCAGACAGTTTAATTGTTTAAGTCCTCCCCTAGGTGAATCGGTTAAATAGTTTCTGACATGTATCCCCTAGATCGAGTTAGAGAGAGAGAGGAAAAGAAAAGAACATACTGCAAATCACTTCGTAGTCACTGTATAGTGACACTAATAATCATGTTTATTCTCAGTATATTAATTATTATTGCTAGCATCTTGTTACCTATATACTATCCTATCTTCAAGCGTGAACAATCTGCTTACAATGTCTCTGCTGAACACACTTTTAGTGAGTTACCTCCTCATGAGCTTTCCTACAGACTCGCGCTGCGCAACAATACATTCATTAGTATGTTACATCACTCTCATCAAACTAACAATGCTACAAATTGCTGGATATGTGGCCGACTCCCTCCCTACCAGAATTACAAGGGAGCACTGCCTCTCTTTCCGTATCAGTTCTCTCACAATGGCTCCTGTGGAGCATGGTTTAAGATAATTAATTCTTTAGATCCCGACATTGCTGTTTTCGATGGGGGTTGGGTTTGGGGAAACCTGAACTTGGTCCTACTAGACGTCTGTTACCCGGATAAGGAGGGACTCCCCATTAGAATAGGAACTGATCTAGAAAATGAAGTATATGGATTAGGTAATTATACAATTAGCTTTATGATTCTTACTGTCGAATCCGAAGCCACACCAGTTCTACCTATTATGTCAGTACTGCCAGTCACTGGTGAATTATGTATCAAGAAGAAAGGTTCAGTACACTTAGGTCATAGTAAATGCACTACTGTGGTCGAATTCAGTGATGATGGAAAATCATCTTTCAAAGCTATCAGTCATTCTTACTTTGTTTGTGGTCATACCGCATACATTCGCCTACCTCCAGATTGGGATGGTACCTGTTACATTGCATTCCTTCTGCCACCTGTTTTTCTAGCCCCTTCTGATTACCATAGAAATAGCAATCTAGTAAAGAATAGACCCAGAAGAGATGCCCCCCTTGTCGACTACACAGAAACGGCATGGGAACAGTACACTGATTTTAATAAAGGATTCTTTTTCTTCTTAGGCCCTGTCCAGAATAGTAAATTAATACGCAGATTAACTAGAACACTTGAAGCCGTAGTAAATGAAACTACCTCCGCCTTAGGTAACTTAACAGAAGAGCAGTCCGCTATGCGGGTTGTTGTCCTTCAGAATCGTCTTGTAATTGACGTCATCTTGGCAGATAGAGGTGGAGCCTGTAAGGTCATCGGGTCAAGCTGCTGTATTTTCATTCCACAGAATGCACCATCTGTATATCAAGCTATCACCCGTCTTCATAAAATTGCAAATCAGATACATCAGAATCCAGGCACCTGGACTTGGTCCGGTTGGTTCTGGACAACGTTAACAGCTTGGGGATGGAAGATCCTATCCTTCCTAGGCATTGGCCTAGTCCTAGTATTCAGTTGCTGCCTGTGCCTGCAGTGTGGGCCAGCGATCTGTGGACTGTGTGCCACCTCTTGTATTGAACATTCCAGTTTCCACTCAAAACGTAACCGAAAGAAAGAAGAACAAATGATGTTACAAGAACAGACTGATCGATTCATGAGGATCGATATTTCATGAAGGGTCCGTAGGGAACAAGGAGGGAATGAGGAAAATTAAATTTTGGTCATGATGTGTTCCCTAGCGCGTACCCCACCGACTCCATGTACCAGCTTAAAGTGCATGTAACTTCCCTCCTGTGCCAGCTATGAAGACGCAAATACATTTGCGTCCACCGTCAACTTGTCCTCTTTCAGAAGCACCATGAATGGATTATATAGTCCGTTCCTAAGTATGCTATGCCACCGTCTTTTTGTAGTACACTTTTCACTTTTTTCTGCTCTAGCCAGAGTAGGCCCTGAATTCCTGCCATCTGAACCTCTTTTGTGGCTCCTGACTCTGCCCAGGCTACCTCTGTACTCGTGAACTCTGTCCTACATTCAGCGCGGCCCCTCGCGCCCAGCTCAAGCCTGCTTTCTGCCAAGACTGACTATAACCTTCGAGTTATCTGTTCCGCTCCCCGAGAATACATTCCTGCCTACTAGATCCTGTAAACATCCTCTCCAGCTGCAGAGCCAAAAGGGCCGACCTGCCTTAATGCAAGTAATTCATAGCCTCCGTTGCCATGCTTCCATGGAAGGCCCCGTGCCCCACGCTTCATATGTAGACACTTAGGCGCTCATACACGCATCCACAGTTAGCATAGAACAGCCTCTACCCTAGAGACCTTTCCGCCCAGATAGTATAGTTCCTAAACATCAGATATCAGATATGATAGAAGTACAAGTTGATCTGACATGCCAGACTTCTGTCTCTTTCCGTCAGTGTAAATGTCAAGACCCCTGCACCCCGTCAATCACACGTCATGCAGCTGCGCGCGCATCCAAGCTTCCGATTTCTGCTGACATTGCAACATTCTGTTAGCACCACCCCTTGGTGCCACCCACTTGCGTCACCTATCAGTGACGTTTCTAGCACACACCTCTAGTTCACGCCTAGTTTACGCCTCTTGATGATGTATTGGTACCACGTGTATACTGTTATCTTGTCTTCTCTCAGCTGTTACGCCTCTTACATTGAACCTTATGATGTAAATCAAGTATATAAGCTATGTATTGTCAATAAACGAGGGCGCGCGCTCATCTATCCCTTCTGACACCCCTGTGGTGGTCAGAACATGATATCCTGATTCCTTTATGAGGAATAAAACCCTTAGAAACTCTAACACCACGGACTCTGTTTTCTTTCCTTCTGATTGAGTTATCATTGATTAAGTACTTACCTGCATAGAAATTAAGAGAGTAAATTAATTATTTACGTCAATTAAATTGCAATTAATGACTCGCAGAAGCCTATGCATGAGGAATCGCTATAAAAATAGCGATTCCTAAACAATCCTTAATTGCGACTCGCAATTTGCGAGCCGCAATTAAGAAATTGTTCCCCATTCATTCCTATAGGCCTACAGGCCTATTGGAATTAATTGGAGATTTCATGCGCAATTTGCAAGTACCAATAGGTGCTCGCAAATTGCGCATGCAATTTCAAGGGTGCAACGGTGTCAAAAGCAAAATGCCTTTTGCATCCCCTAAAATTGTGATGTGCGCCCATGTTGCGTGCACACATGCCCCAAGGGCATGTGTGCGCATCATGATACTTTGAAAAATGCACTTTAGTGCATTTTTCAAAGTTTTTGCAAATTACCTACCAGTTTAATTGCTCTGTAATTTTCAGCCCCAAATAGCGAAATCGTTATTTTAAAGAGGTTCTTGCATTGCATTTAAGGAATCGCAAATTGTTATGTTATGTTAAATAGGGTTTTATTAAGCGCTCAGCTACTCGAACCGAGTGTCCCGGCGCTATCAGACCCAGCACCACAGAACCAACATGACAGAGGGGGATCAGTTACAGAACAACCACGTCTTAAGCTCCTTCCTAAAGGGCAGTAAGGTCTCACATTCTCTTAATGACAATGGCAGTACATTCCAGGCTCGGGGTGCAAGATGGCCAAAAGAGCGACCCCCGATGCGAGCACGTCTCACTGCCGGGATCGTAGCCAGTGAGAGGGACGCCGAGCGATGTGCTCTAGATGGAACGTGAAAACCCAGCCGCTCCCTTAAGTAGCCAGAGCCAATGCCATGGAGAGCCTTAAAAGCCAAGGTCATCGACTTGAACTCGATACGTTTCCGTATCGGAAGCCAATGAAGGGATTTGAGCAGGCCGGCAGCATGAGCCCTTCGACTGAGGCCGAAGATAGCTCTGGCGGCCGAATTCTGCACCACCTGCAGCCGTGAAAGGAGATAATCGGGGAGGCCAAGGTAGAGCACATTGGCATAGTCGAGCCTGGAACCTACCAAGGCTTGCACTATACTTTTTCTGTGGGCAATGGACAGGAGAGGGAGGAATTTCCTAAGCATTCTCAGTATCATGAAACATTGACCCACCAGACCCAGAATCTGTGGTTTAAGGGACAAGGCGGTGTCCATCTTGACTCCCAGATTCTTTGCCAACCCCATCTCAGCCGAGGGAGGGTGGATGTCGGCAGGCCACCAGGTCTTCCAGCACGGATGCGGTGAGCACCCAAAGAAGAGGACTTCAGACTTGTCAGGGTTGCATTTCAGCTGGTTTATATGAAACCAACCGAACACAGCTCCCAGGCAATTCTTAATAAGCTCTCCATCAAAGTCCCTGTTCCTGCTACAGGTAAAAAGCAGCTGGGTGTCATCAGCGTATGAGACAATCTGGGCACCGCACGCCTCGGCCAGCACCGCCAGAGGGGACATATAGATATTGAAAAGGGTGGGACTTAGAATCGACCCTTGGGGGACTCCCACCTCCAGTGGCGGTACTGCGGCCGAGTACGGCGGGGCCCAGACTGTCTGTTGCCGGTTCGCGAGAAAAGACTCAAACCACCTAAGCACCGTTCCCCTAAGGCCAATCTCCAAGAGTCTAGCCAGGAGACGGTCATGGGGAACGGTGTCAAAGGCCGCCGACAGATCTAATAACACCAGCAGGGCCTTTCCTCCACTGTCCAGGACCTCCTTGATCGCTTCCGACACCTCAAGCAATGCCGTCTCTGTGCTCATGTTAGCCCTGAAACCAGACTGAGTAGGGTGAAGGAAGCCGTGAGACTCTACGAAATCCACCAAGACCGTCTGCACGTGCTTCTCAGTCACCTTGGCCAGAACCGGGAGCAGCGAGATAGGACGGTAATTGGCATGGGTGCCAGGGTCTAGAGCAGACTTTTTTTAAAGAGGAAGGACCAAGGCTTCCTTCCAGGCAGGAGGCACGACTCCTGTTTCAAGGGAGCAGTTTAGAATAGGAGTAACCATAGGGTTAATCACGTGTGCCAGTTTGGCAGGATATTTAGCCGGACATGGGTCCAAAGGTGACCCAGATCGCATCTTGGATAGAATCTCCAGCGATTCCTGTGGTGCAATAGGGGGGAAATTAGCAAGAAAGGGCTGTCCCAACTCCGGTTGGGGGGAAGGTCGAGTCATGATAGAGGTTGCTACCCCAGCAGCAGGAGTGAAGGCTGCCTGGATGTCAATGATCTTATTCGCAAAAAAGCTTGCCAATTGGGTGACCCAGGCCTTCGTGAAGGAGCGTTTAGGATTGATAGAGGCCGGAGAGGTGAATTCCTTTACAATCAGGAAAATTTCTTTACTTGAATTAGAGGCCTCCTCTATCCTCCTGGCGAAATACGATTTCTTTTCTACAATAATTGCCTTATGGTAAGCCTTCACGCACTGCCTGTAGGCCTCCTTAAGGGGCTCATCATAATTTGCGCGCCAAGCTCGTTCGGCCTTCTTGCAGCGCCTACGGCTGGTGTTAAGCATGGGCGTAAACCAAGGCGCCGAGGCACGCTGAGAGTTCCTAGACTTCCGCTGAAGGGGGGCCAGCTCCTTGAGGCAATGACCCAACCATGTTTGAAAGAGGTCCAAGTCCTGTTCCAAATGTCCTGTTGGTTGGCATGGATGGGACAAAAGATACTGCGCAACCATGTCAGGAGAGATATTATGAAAGGCAAACGAAGGCGAGGGGATGGGACAAGTCCCTCTGACCGCAAGGCTTGATTTGTGTGGAATTTCAAAATTGACCAAAAAATGGTCCGACCAAAGCACAGGTTGGGGGAGAGCCACAGTGATGGGAGATGTAGAAAAAATCTGATCAAGCGTGTGCCCCTTGTTATGGGTGGGAGAGGCCAAACATGGTAGCAGGCCAAGCGGCTTGGTAGTATCAAGCAACTTGATGGTGTCAGCTGCGTCAGGCCTATCCATATGGATATTGAAATCACCAAGATTCCTTAAATGCGATCACATTTTGAGAAATCACAATTAGTTGTGAATTCTTAAATTGCGAATGCCTTGAACCTTGATGCATCGCAAAAGCCCTTTTTGTGGCCGCAACTAGCCGATTTTTGCGAATTGCACCATTTGTGCTCGCAAAAATGGTTGATGCATGTGCCTGTATGCGATTTGGTTTTTCAATGCTTGTATTGTACATGTGGGCTGAGTCACAGTTGGGTGTCCTAGTGAGTTCTAGATGAGGGTTGGGGGGAGGGTTTAATGGGGTACAATTCTGAGCTGTTGAGCAAAGGCTGAAAGCAGTGCGGGTCAGTGGGCCATAAGAGAGTTCAGATTACATACTCATCTAATCCTTAGCCTCTTTCCAGTGCACACCTAGTGACGGTCACATATGTAACAGTTCTAATTATTTATAAGTAAATCATGTTTCTTTTCATTTATATCAAAATGGTAACACACACTCACAAAGCCAGATTGTGTTAGGCAGATGTTTGTTGTTGTGTGATATGTCTGGATGCAATTGCAGAAAACTCACAAAGAGGCACCTAAATGCGGTCCAAGCAGTATGCTGTGTAAAGCACAGATTGTGGTTCACATGTTTTAAGCCACACCCTTAATTACTTAGGCACTGTCCCTTTCAGAGACCGCCATTCCCACCTTTTTAATCTCACATAAAGCACTGTGGTCAACAATAGGCTTTTGCCTTCAGATAGCTAAAAGCTGTCTTATAGGCGAGACATAGAAATTGCAATGTTGTGAAACTGTGGAGGCCGTGGAGATAAATCTAAAACTTGTGGAGCAAAAAGAAGGAGTGAGAGCTTTGCTCCTCTGCTTATTTCAGTCTGCAGCATCTTGGTGATTGCAGGAACACAACACTGGTGGTGTTATGTGTCAAAGGGGGGAGGTGTGCACTTCAGTGAAAGAAAGACGAGGGTTAACCTCCTTCACTGTGACACCCCAGTTAGTGACTATAGGTCCCAGGCTCTTGGTGCCACTGCTACTCGATATTAGGTGTTTCTGAGAATGTCCTCCAAATTGGCAAAGAGAAGGGGAGGAGCAGTTGAGGTGACCTCTGCTTAAAGAGAACATTTCATGCCATTGTGGTTTAGATCTCTTAAGCATCAATGGATGAGAGTGCTTGGTGTGGGAGTCCCTGTCTTGGAGGTAAAGAGAGTGCAGGGGTTTTGGGGGTCTCTCCCTAAGAAGGTGGTTCCAGGCCACTAGGTATCTACTTGATGCATGTAAATAGGCGACTGAGTCATCATCAAGGAAGAAATAGCGCGATAAAAAGAAGAGAGTAGTGTAGTGAAAGAAGAGAAAGGACTAATGAGGAATAAATGGTAGTGGGCGAGAGTGTGCACTACTAAGCAGTTGGGCTGGGAACACGTTTCCATATAGGCATGTACACGGAAAAGGTAGATTAGCATTACATTAGCAGTTTATAAAAATGTAGAGTGTGAGCACTTCTGGTAGGAGGGAACAATGGAAAGAGAACAAGCAGTAAACGCTTTCACTGGGGAGGAAGTGTCTGTAGGGCTGCGAGGGCGAGATTGTAGATCTCTATCTTATCACTCTAGATCTAAACCCCGTTCTGGTCAACTGAACCTTTATTGCCTGTCTTTGAGGAAAGAAAGTGCATCCAATACCAGGTTAACTTTGCTAATGATGGACTCAACTCAGAAAAACCACAAACTACTTCTAGCTTTTAAAGATTTATTATAAGGTTAAGGTTAACTGCAAGTACAGGCATCTCAGAATGAGATTCAGAAGATATACGGGCACCACTACATACATGTGCTCCCGAAAAGCTGTTAAGCGAGCAAAGAACACTACGAGTACAAGTTCTAAAATCAAAAGGGCTGCAAGCATAGACACGTATTGTGATCTCTCCGTCATTTACAGCAGGAAGGAAAGGTTCAGGTTAGGCTGTCCCTACCCTGCTCTGGATGGTATCCCTACTTAAGAGAATCCCAACCTACCAAAGGTGTCAGCTGTGAATGACTCCCTAAGGAGATCACCCACTCTTAGTATCTAGATGAAAACCTATAATCGCCAGTCATGACCCCTCTCTGCCTACCCATCCGCTCTCTAAAGGGTCCTCAGGCATCTGCTCTAACTCCAACCCGGGGTGCTGACCCTAATACAAAACACAACATCATTTGAGACGCCCCTTGTGAGACGCCCCTCACGTGGTGTCTCTCCTGGCTTTTTCCATGATGTTCTTCTTTTGGGCCTCGTGTGTTAGCGTTGACCTTGCTTCTCAGACTCTTCTCCGGCCCGCCGATACCCCCTAAAACATTCCTGAACCCTCCTCCGTGTCTGCACCGCTCTATGAACAAAACTCTATTCATCCAATTATTAATTGGATCCCCCTCACATTTGCAGACAGACATCCATAGCTGAATCTTCATTCTCATAGACTTCTAACAGAAGCTTGCAACATTTTCCCCTGACACAGTTCGGCCTGTACCAGTACGTGCAAATCAAAAATCATTTCATCATTTCAGGCCTACAACCCTTTCGCAAGTTAACTAGAATAACATGTTAGCTTCTTTCTCTTGGCATAATAAGAAAACACATCTATGGAATATAAATCTACTGAATAAACAAATCAATGTAACATTAGTGCAATCCATGTATATGAAAAGCAATCCTCGTTTCTGAACCCTTCTGGCCTAGCCATAAGGCCCGTTCCCTTCCATGCCTTACAGCATGATTTCTCCCATTAGCAGCTACATAACATGGATCCTGATTAAACACTTCTAATAAGAGTATACATTTTAACACATGTTGCATTAGTTCCACTTCTATATGAAATCTCTAAATTAACTACACATTTCAAGGTATATATGAATATATTTTCAGCACTCATAGCATTTCTCTTTATGAATTGTGCGTACTATTAGCGATTATAGTGCACTCATACATTTTGTTCAGTTTGCGCTCTCTCAGTTCCCCCCTTTGATGACCTCTAGGGGTCATCACCAACAGTTAAACTGAACTAATGGCTAATGCCCCTCGTTTCTGCGTTTCCAGAGCCCTCAGACTCCGGTACTGATTATCCTGCATTGCAGCCAATCTCTGTAACTGCTCTTTTCTGGATCTCTCCAGTCTATTTGATCTATACCATTGGTATGACCTCACCAGTCCCCACAACAGGATCACACAGATCACTATTATGATGATAGGTTTCAGCACATACCACACAAAGCTCTTCCCTAGGTTGGCGAACCAACCTCCAACTTCGCCCATTCCATGACCCACCTTTTCCCAAACATTTACTTTGGTTAGGTCTTCGATCTCCTTGTGAATATTAGTTATATTCATAATGACCTTCTCAAGAGGTTTTGAATTGTCTGGAATGTAAGTGCAACATTCCTGGACCTTCAAAGCCTTACAGACTCCGCCCTCTTTTGCTAGCAGGACGTCTAATGCAAGACGGTTTTGAAGCACCATGGCCCTTATCGATTGCATCTCTCCTTCCACCAGCATTAAGGATCTAGCAGTGCTGGCAGACAACCTGTCTACGACTGTTGCCAGTCGTCTAATTTTGACATCATTGAGGATCAGTCCTAAGATAGGAAATGCAGCTCCAAATACATCTCCAACTAATTCTGCATCTCCCACCTCTCTTCTCCCTCTCTTCGAGGCCTTGCCCTCGATGATCTCTAAGTCTTGAGCATGGTATATTTTGGGAAAGACAATTGCCAAGTAGCATGATCCATACCAATTATCAGGTAGTCTCACGTAGGCATTTCTTCCACATACAAAATATACATTTGGAATTACTTGCATTCCTTTCAAGAAATCCTTTGTGTAATATTCTAAATTGAAAGCATGTTCACAACTGACTTCCCCTACGAATACATTTTCATAATACGTTTTGCTTCTATGAAGACATAACTTCCCCCTCTGTGTCTTATCCAAAGCTATTGGACCACTACTACCCTTTCTCTTGTGTGCCTTCTCTTCCTCGGTCCAATCTGTTTTCCATTGTCCTGATTTCTTCAAAATCTTTTGCCTTCTATACCGATCATCCACCTGCCCTATAAACTTCTTTTCGACTTCTGACACCTTGCATGTCAGGTTATTTCTGCGGGCATGTGAAGTATCTAAGGTAACCCAAGGAATGAAGAACTTGGCCAATCTGTCTTCACTCTTCCAGTAGTCCTACTTATTCATCTGCTTATAATTTGGGACTTCTGGTAACACGGAATCATAGTTAGAGAAATAATACTCAAAACTATCTCTTCCGTAAAATATGCTAAGCAATAAGCTACATGTAATGCCATATGTCAACGGGAGGTGATGATATCTAATGCCCTCATCTACAGACGCCGGCAATTGCATGCAGACGTAACAGTCTTTGACCTCCATGGCATCCACATATTCATACAAAAGTTTAGCATAAGCATTTGACCTATAGTCACCTTGGGACTCATCCATGTGTAACCTGCGGGCTTCTGCTGCTAATAACGCTTTCTCCTGTATGTTTTCCCCTTTCTTACCAGCAACAGTGGGTTTTGGTGTCACCACAGACTTCTCGTCTGATGCCCTTGCCTCACTCTCATGTCCCTTAACATATGATACAGTAACTACTAAAGCTATTAAGAGTATCACTCCTACTATTAATGTGCCTATTATACATTTAGCTCTACGGGTTGGACTACCGGCCTCCATTTCTTCAGACAGTATGGTTCCCTCTCTCCGTTTTAATTTTGAGTCCCTTTACAGTCTCTCTTGATCTCTCAGTCTTTAGAACCATACAATTGAAAGCTGGCAATCCCCTTTGCAAAGTCCTTTAAAGTTTGAACACAGACAACCCTAGCCCTTCTCCGTCAGCTTATAGGAGGGTCCCTAAGATTCTCTGCTTCCTGGGCGCTAGGTAATCTTCTTTTTCTTGCTTATTTACAAAAGTCTTTAAGCATCTACAATGAGTTTCGAGCCTGCAGCTTGAATAGCATAGTTCAATATTTCCAGGCGAAGAGTGTGCTCTTCATGGCTTGTTATCTTTGCTCCAAAGTCAGGGAAATGCAATTCAGTGAAAAACATGTGCTTTAACTTGCTCAGGCGGGGAGGGTTGGGGAGTGTGAAAGTTAGTGACCCTTCTGCTTCGACTCCGGGCACTAACAGCTGTACTTCCACAGTGATGATGGGCTCAGAGCTGGACACCACCACCGCTCGTATCCTTCCTGTCTCCCGCTCCAAAGACATTTGTCGCCAGATATGTCCACTCAGGAGTGGCGTATCTTCTGCTGGGCACACGTACTCTTCTTGACCTTCGTAGATCTGGTGCTTCAGCGCCCTGCGCACCTTCCTCCGGGTCTGAGTCCTCCGATATTGGAGCAAGGGTTCTCTCTGGAGTTGACCTCAGGCTAGAACTCCTTCTCTGTGGCCAACTGGCTTCTCCACTTACCCTTCTGCTCCTTCTCCTTCTGGTCTGTTCACGCTCTCTTTCAGACTGGTCGGTGTCTGATTCGTACTCCCAGCTACTTCCTCCTTCAGTAGCGTCGTCTGTTTCGCTGTTGTACTGACCGTCCTCAGCTTGGTCAGACTCGTTCCCTGCTTCTTCTTGCACCTCTACAGCTTGGCTAGCCCCCTCTATGGCTTCTCGGTCCACTGCTGGACTTCCATCCGAGAGAGAAGCTGTTTCTTCCAGAGGTGCAGGAACCCTCCGCGTATGAGACGCGTGGATCCAATTGGGCAGGCCTCCCACCTTCACTGCGGTGTTCGTGATCAGGATGATCTGATAGGGTCCACGCCACCGAACATCTAGGCAGTTTCTCCTCACGTGTTTCTTCACAAGCACCCAGTCTCCAGGGTACAGGTCATGGCACAGGTCCTGGCACGATGGAACCTCGGCAGCCTGCACCTGAAGGGACACAGAATGAATGGCGTCAGACAGTCCCTTACAATAGTCCAGGATCATATCATCTGTGATGTTTAACAGTGCAGCAGTTGGTACTGATGGCAATCTCATTGCCCTCCCCATTAACACCTCGTGTGGTGACAGTCCCGTTCTTCTGTCTGGGGTACTACGGATACTCATAAGGACCAATGGCAGAGCATCAGGCCAACTCAGGGACGTTGATGAACACATTTTGGCAATCCGATTCTTGATGGTGCTGTTTATCTGCTCCACAATTCCTGAAGCTTCGGGTCTGTAACTACAATGTAATTTCTGGTCTATGTTCAGAGCCGCACAAATCATCTTCACAAGCTCACTATTGAAATGGGTCCCCCTATCTGATTCCAAAGAGGCCGGTACCCCAAACCGTGGTATGAGCTCTTTAAGCAATAACTTGGCTACTGTGAGGGTGTCACACCTGCGTGTAGGGTATGCCTCGACCCATCTGGAAAATACGCAAACAACCACCAGGACATAACGAAGGCGGTTGCACCTTGGCATTTCAATAAAATCTATCTGCATCCTATTGAAAGGACCTCCAGACCTCCCTATGTGACTCAGTGTAACTGGTGTTCTTTTTCCTACATTCAACTGCTGACAGGTCACACAACGCTGGCACACGGCTTCTGCTGCTACTCTGAACTTAGGATTGTACCAGGTTTGTCTGAATACTCTCAACATAGCATCTCTCCCTAAATGTACTGGACCATGTATCTGCCTGGCCATTGGGCTCACCATCTCATTGGGCAATACTGCTCTTCCATCTGCTGAGACCCAGAAATGGGCTTCACCTATCACACATCCTGCTGTCCTCCAGGTTTGTTTTTCAAAATCGGGTGCATTTTCTTGCATGCATTTTAATTCATCCCAAGTGTCTACAGTTTCCAATATCATAGCTAATTCAGTTCTTACATTTATTCCGCCCACTTCCACCTCCGTGAAAGAGTACCCTTGTTCGGCACAGTATCTCGCGACTTCGTCGGCATATCTATTGCCTTGTGACACGAAGTCCATATTTCTGGTATGGGCGGTACATTTTACAACTGCAATACCTGCTGGACATTGCAAAGCTTCTAACAGTAAACGCACAAACTCTCCATTACGAATGGGAGAGCCTGAAGAAGTCATGTACCCTCTTTGAGACCACAATTGCCCGTAATCATGAACTACCCCGAAACCATATTGGCTGTCGGTGTATATGGTGACTCGAATTTGGTTGCTTGCCAGACAGGCACGCGTCAAGGCAATAATTTCAGCTACCTGAGCGGAGTGTACTCCTTCCAGGCATCCGGCTTCCACTACTCCAGTAATTGTACAAACAGCATAAGCTGCTCTCAACTGCCCAACTTCGTCTCTTACACATGAGCCATCGACAAAGAAAATTTCATCGGGGTCAGTCGGTGGCTCATCCACGATGTCGGGTCTCGGTTTGGTGCATAGTTCAGTCACATCAAGGCAATCATGGTCTGTACATACATCATCATCAATATCACCTGGGAGTGGCATCAATGTGGCAGGGTTCAAAACAGAGCATCTCTTCAGAGTCACGTTCTCTGCAGCAAGAATGACTTGCTCATATCTCGTGAGCCTGCTATTGGTCAGATGCTGTGTTTTGGTCCTGGTCATCAACAGTTCAACTGAATGGGGCACATACACCTCTAACGGGTGTCCCATGACGATGTTCTCAGAACGCTCGATACTGACACCTGTTGCAGCAACGGATTTGAGACATCCGGGCAACGCTGCGGCTACTGGGTCTAATGTAGCCGAAAAGTAGGCAACTGGTCTACGGGCATTCCCATGGATTTGGACCAAGACAGACAAAGCACAACCCTCTCTTTCACAGCAGTAGAGCAAGAATATTTTGTCGTAATCAGGCATTCCCAGAGCAGGAGCACGACCCAGGCCCTCTCTCAGCTGTAGGAACGCCATCAAACAGTCCTTGTCCCATGGTACCGGATCACTCACCTCCTTGTGCGTCAGTTTTTGCAAGGGTTTTGCTTTCAGTGAAAAGTTCGCTATCCACTGTCGGCAATACCCCACCATCCCTAGGAACATCCTGACCTCTCTCTGGGTTTTGGGCGCATTCATCTTCATGATCGCCTCTATTCTGTCTGGGGACACCTTCCGTTTCCCCTTCTCTATTCTGTGCCCCAAGTACAGCACCTCTGTCAGGCAGTACTGCAATTTTCCCGGGGACACCTTGTGCCCATTTGCAGCTAAGTGATTTAGCAAAGCAATGGAGTCCTCCCTGCAAGCCCCGTTTCTGACGCCACAAGCAGGTCGTCTATGTACTGGACATGAACTGACTTCTGGGGCAGCACTAGACTTTCAAGATTTTTCTTCAACAGCTGGTTAAAGATCGATGGGCTTTCTGTATACCCCTGAGGAATACGACACCATGTTAGGACGCGACCTTCCAGCTTAAATGCGAAAAGAAAATGGCTCTCCTCGTCCAGAGGGATCGAAAAGAAGGCCTGGCAAAGATCTATCACAGTGAACCATTCGGCTTGGAATGGTATTTGAAACAATATCACTGATGGATTCGGTACCACTGGACAACATGAGACAACTATGTTATTAATTTTTCGAAGATCCTGCACTATCCTTAATTTCCCGTTGGGTTTCTGCAAACCCATGATCGGGGAGTGTGACGGGGTGGGCGCAGTGGACCCCGTGGAAGGGGGTCAATCTATGACGTGGTGGGCCGCTGCCCCTGTTTCACCTGCCTCCATTACCCCCATGCAGCCCTCGGACAGCCCAGACCGAGATGAGTGGAAGGCTGGAGACCCGGACTATTGGTGGCCGACGATCCAGGAAAACGAGCCATACACCTTTAAGGGATGGGAGTCCTCCATGCTGGACACGCCCCCCTCGGCTGACGTGACGCCGTCAAAAGATCCCGGGAAACAGGAAGAGACGGACAACGCTTTTCCGGAGTCGTGTGGACGAGAGGAGAAAGCAAGCCGTTGCCCCGGAGGAGAGACGAAGTGGACGAGCCCAGCAGGAGATCCCCTGAAGAGCCCAGCAGTCGAGAACGCGAAGAGCCCAGGAGACGAGACCCAGCGGCCAGGAGAGCCGAGGAGGAACGAGCCGCCCCGCCACACGCCCACGGGAGGAGTGTGGCTTAAACAGGTACGGGGGCGTATGGCGGGTTGGATGGGACAACGTACCCTACCCCCGTTAGAGTAACTGTACAGGCACAGCCGTCCTGCTTCCCCCCCCTCACGAGCACAAAACCCTTCACGATACTCTGCCATTGTGTAAGCACGAGTGCACTGGTTTCCCTCACCCCCGGTCCCTACGAGCAGTGTGAATATGTGGTCCTAACGCTCCGTATCTTTTCTCCACTCGGTACGGACGGAGCGGACTTCGGAAGAACACCGGACCAGTGACCCGACACCCTGGAGCCTATCCGGACTTCCTCATATGACCCTGCCGCCTTTGCGAGAGAGCGCCTCACGAGCCGCCAAAGGAAAACCTATGCCAAATCAATAAAAATAAAGCCGTCTTTAAAAAGTCTATTACCGCAGTCTGCCTATCCTTCTCTGGATAATACTGATCCGAGCACACCGGTACTAGAGGCAGGCAGCCCTAGCTCTGGACACAATCCCAACCCCGTACAGGGAGTTACACGGACTACCCACAATCTCTTTCAGTATTCCCTGCTTAATCATGGACTCGATCACAGGTTTTATACCTGCAATCGTTTCTGGAGTCAATTTATATTGGGGTGTTCTTGGAAACTCAGCATGTGGTTTCACTATTATCTTCACTGGGTCCACTCCTTTGACTAGTCCAATCTCCTCTCCAGTGAAATCCCATACTTCTGGTGCCACTGTCTCCCTTAGGTCCCAGGGGAGCTCATCCACTGTCAAAGTGGGATACAGCTCCACACATATTCTTGAATTTGCGACTTTGAAGTCTGCGTCATCATCATTGGTTAATACCTCCACTCCCTGCGGGGTGCAATATATGGTACAATTTAACTTACACAATAGATCTCTTCCCAATAAACATACCGGACTAGAGTCGCAAACCACAAACTGATGCTCATCGCTGTACTTCCCTATTTTCACCTGTACCGGTTCCGTCAATGAGCTCGTTATTCTCCTGTTTGCGACCCCCACCACTTGAATGGTCTCTCCAGACATAGGCAGGCCTGGGACTGCAGCTGATCAGATCGTGGATCTGGTGGCTCCTGTGTCCACTAAGAATGTCGTGGGGCACCCTGCCACTTCTGCCTCTACATAGGGTCCCCTTTGATCCACATCTAAGACTGCCCCGAGGGTACAGTCTTCTCTCTCTACTCTCTGTCCGGTTAAGGGGTCAACGTAATAGCACTCCTCTCCTCCTACAAACAGAGGCATCTGTCTATAGGTTTTTCCCGTTGTCCCTATTCTGGGTGGTTGAGGGAACTGAGCTCGCGGAGCTGGGGTCCCCCCTTTGACCACCTTCCCTTGGTATTGCGTTACCCCTTTTCCTGGAGTGCTTTGAATCTCTTCCTCCTCTACCTCTTGTTCTCCAATCTCAATATTGTAGGGACACTCGCGTTTCCAATGCCCCACCTCGTTACACTGATGGCACCGGGTCGTCTTTTTCAATGCCGCAATGTCCACCCTAGGTCTGAAGGTGGAGTTCTCCTCATTGCACTTGTTCTGACCATACTGCTTCTTACCCCCAGTCCCTGTCCCCTGCGGCTGTTGTTGTTGTCCACCCTTGCCAGCTGACTGCATCTGCACCACCATCAGTTTTTCCTTTAGCTTCTTTGCCTTTGAGTCTATCTCATCACAACAGTACCTAGCATATCTCAGAATTTCATCCAAAGGTTTATTTTGCCAACAAATCAAGTGTTGCTGAATCATTAAACTAATATCCGGTCTCAAACCCAAGACAAACTTAGACACAAACTGCCCTATGTCTTTCGGGTCCATTACATCCAACCCGCTATATTGTTTAAACGCCTTCAGCAATCTCTCATAATACTCATGAACCGTCTCCTTGGGTTCCTGCCTAGTTCGATCTATTTTGACCCAATCTATGTCTTGCATGGGCACCTTGTCTTTCAGCCAAGTTATCACCCTCTCGTATTTTACCATTACTGTCTCGGACGGCCCATTGGTCCGTGGATCTCTCTCTGGTTCTGCTGTGGGCCACTCGGCACTAACCTTACATGCGGTCCACAGGTCTCCTGGTACCACTATGTCAAACAGTGTATTCAGATCTATCCACAGTACCTTGGAGATTTTTACGAACCTCTCCACCTGTTTATACCACTCGACTGGGTTCTCCCTCAATTTAGGAAAGGAGTTGGTAAAAGCTGCCAAATCTCCTCTACTCCATGGCACATGCACGTAATTCCCATTTGCAACCTCACGCAAAGGGTATGCCTCTACTCTCTGCAGTCCTCCCTCCGGGGTCATCCCAAGCATGCTTCTCCTGACGGTCCCTTTCTTGGACCACCTTTCTTCCCATTTATCAAGCGCCCTCCATGTCCTTATTCCCGTGATCAGTTCCCTTATGTGTGTTTTTAATCCTATTGTTCTTCTCTCATCTAGGTCCTGATCGGAATAATGGAGTCTATGGTTACCCTGTAATGCTTTGGTCCTTGACAGGTCTACCATATATTTTCCTGCTAGTTCGACTAATTTCTCATGTGCCGCTCTCGCCTTCCGAGTGATGTCCTTTGCCATGAACAGTATCTCATCCTGTTCATACATCTCCATTCTCTCTAGAGGCAAGGTGCCATCTACCTTGTCATCCAGATCTGATTTTAGGCTGGCGACATCAAGTCTCTTGGCTTTTATCTCGGCTCGCAATATCTCTTTCTTAAGGGGTTCACTGATCTCTCTACCATCCCAACTCCGAGTCCTACGCTTGGGCTCAGGGGAGTTAAGCAGTGTCCTCCCTTGTTCCCATCTCTCTAGGTCCCATGCTCGGCCATCCTGTCTTGGAAGATGGTGAAACACGGGCCTGTTTCCCCCATTCTCATTCTCTCTGCCTTCTCTTGTTCCCTGATTGGATTCCCTGCTGTTCTCCCTTCTATCGCTATTTTCCCGTTGCCTAGTGTCACTCAAGATTCGGTAGGTTCCTTCTCGGCTCCCCATCTCCCCAGGACTGCGTTCCTGTCCGTAGTCGCAGGGGTTATGGCGGGGCCTCTCGCAACTCTCGTTCTGCCCACTATTGTCAGACTCATAGTGGGTGCACTTAAAACTGTTCCTGTATTCCTGCGTTCTCCTATCTCCTTCGCTGTGAATTGGGCGAGACACCCCCCCCACATTCGGGGCTCCTGTTTTCCAGGTCTGGTCTCCCTCTCTTCCTGGTAGGGCAAGTGTCTCCTCTACTGTCCTGACCCTTCCCATCCCACTCTGGACTGCTTTCGTCAGCCCCACAGTGAGTCCGGGTCCTGCTATCCTGGCTTTCCCTTCCAGCTTCCGCTGCTATGATGCTCTTGTGAGCCTCCACTGCCTCATCCCATTTCTTCATGTACTCACTTAGCTCCTGGAAGGATTTCCGTCCTGATCCCCTCAGATCCTCTGGCCATCTAGGGACCCACGGATCCCCTATTGGATCTACTGCTGTATGAACTGGGGTGCTCCAATCTCTCGGTCTTGTCAGCTGACTTGGGGAATAGATTACATCGTTCCTCCTTGCCATCTCTGCTCTCTCCCTGTCCAGTCGTACCTGTTCCTCCCCCTTTTCTCTCCCTGGGTCATAGATCGATACTATAGGACCTATGGTAACAGGTACTTGCAGGGCATCTGGCAGTGCGTAGGAGGTGGCACACTCCGTTTCTGGCACCCTTTGTACCACAAACCTTCCGACTACCTTCTGCACTGGACTAGATTGAAGCAATTCTTTGCTTGTAGTGGGATCCCAATCCGTAGTGGGAAGCGGTCCATATTCCCCTTTTCCAGGCCCCCCTTCTTTGCATGTCTCGACATTTCCTGTCTCATTGTTATACGGGGGTGCCCTATCTGTCAATAACCTATTTATCAGGCTATCTTCTGACTCACTCTCTTCATCCTCCTCGAATGGGCTCTTGTTTCCTGCTACCTCTAATACTGGGTACAGTTTATTTACTTCTAGGTTATTCACTCTCCATCTTTTAGCATCCGCATCCCATTTGGCATCCTGCACTGCTCTTACCGATCGTTTCACCCTTTCTTGTCGTCTATTAAGGTTCCTCTCGTGCGCTGCCCTAATCCATGCATTGAGAGCTTCAAACTGGGTCGGTCTAGGCATAGGTCTCATTGAGGTCATGACTGCTTTTAATCTGTGTAGCACCTCTAATCTGAACGTCCCGTACTTTGGGAACGTTAGTTCCTCATTTCCTTCCGTAATTTTACTCCACTCTGAAATCCACATTATCGTGTGTAGCCCAACATTTGCTGCCATATAATAAGCCGGTGTACCCTACGGCGGGGCTTCTTCCCCATCATAAGATCTCCGTCTCTCTCTTTTAAACGCCGCTCTTAACCTTTTAAAACATTTCATGATTAAACGTACAATTTCCGACCTCGCTATACTGTTTACTTCCTGATGACAATCCACCAATCCTAGCGCGGCTTTGCTAACTGGCCTATCACAGCGCGGTCTTGCTCTGGCCGGCCAATCCCAGCGCGGCACTTCCTGACGTCACTCGCCTCCGCTTCGCAGCAGCACCCCTCCTTTCTCAGCTCGTCTCCCGGTCACACATGCGTCCCATTTATACTCCGAAAAATGACTACTTCCGACCAAGCCGTCACTTTCCTTGACTGTACGTCCACAGTCTATCTGTAATTGTCACCCCAACTGACGAAATGTCATCCGTCTCTCTGATAGGTTGCTTACACACAGTAACTTCCGACCAGCGTCCGTTACTCACGCACTCACTCTTACGTTCCCCCTATCACGGTCCTGCGGGCGATCAATGGTACCTCATGACCCTCTTCACACTGGTTGACAATTACTCTGGGTGTCCGATACACCCGAACCACTTAAGCTCTCTTTGAACTTAAGATTTTCACCGGTTGCGCGCGCTCACAACCTGTTCCACAGTCACTCTACAGGCATTCAACTCCGCCAGACATTACAACATAGATACAACACAAAAACACCACAATCTAACACGCATGACCCTTTATACTCACTCTCGACCGATACTGCTGCTTTTCTGTCTCACGTCATCCGGACCTTCTTAGGCGGGCGGTTCTTCCGATCATCGATCTCTAGGGGCCTTGGGGTAATCTAACCTGGCCTAGATCACCTTCCTCAAGAAGGCAACCATCCTCTATAGCTGCCAACTGCGAGGGCGAGATTGTAGATCTCTATCTTATCACTCTAGATCTAAACCCCGTTCTGGTCAACTGAACCTTTATTGCCTGTCTTTGAGGAAAGAAAGTGCATCCAATACCAGGTTAACTTTGCTAATGATGGACTCAACTCAGAAAAACCACAAACTACTTCTAGCTTTTAAAGATTTATTATAAGGTTAAGGTTAACTGCAAGTACAGGCATCTCAGAATGAGATTCAGAATATATACGGGCACCACTACATACATGTGCTCCCGAAAAGCTCTTAAGCGAGCAAAGAACACTACGAGTACAAGTTCTAAAATCAAAAGGGCTGCAAGCATAGACACGTATTGTGATCTCTCCGTCATTTACAGCAGGAAGGAAAGGTTCAGGTTAGGCTGTCCCTACCCTGCTCTGGATGGTATCCCTACTTAACAGAATCCCAACCTACCAAAGGTGTCAGCTGTGAATGACTCCCTAAGGAGATCACCCACTCTTAGTATCTAGATGAAAACCTATAATCGCCAGTCATGACCCCTCTCTGCCTACCCATCCGCTCTCTAAAGGGTCCTCAGGCATCTGCTCTAACTCCACCCCGGGGTGCTGACCCTAATACAAAACACAACATCATTTGAGACGCCCCTTGTGAGACGCCCCTCACGTGGTGTCTCTCCTGGCTTTTTCCATGATGTTCTTCTTTTGGGCCTCGTGCGTTAGCGTTGACCTTGCTTCTCAGACTCTTCTCCGGCCCGCCGATACCCCCTAAAACATTCCTGAACCCTCCTCCGTGTCTGCACCGCTCTATGAACAAAACTCTATTCATCCAATTATTAATTGGATCCCCCTCACATTTGCAGACAGACATCCATAGCTGAATCTTCATTCTCATAGACTTCTAACAGAAGCTTGCAACATTTTCCCCTGACACAGTTCGGCCTGTACCAGTACGTGCAAATCAAAAATCCTTTCATCATTTCAGGCCTACAACCCTTTCGCAAGTTAACTAGAATAACATGTTAGCTTCTTTCTCTTGGCATAATAAGAAAACACATCTATGGAATATAAATCTACTGAATAAACAAATCAATGTAACATTAGTGCAATCCATGTATATGAAAAGCAATCCTCGTTTCTGAACCCTTCTGGCCTAGCCATAAGGCCCGTTCCCTTCCATGCCTTACAGCATGATTTCTCCCATTAGCAGCTACATAACATGGATCCTGATTAAACACTTCTAATAAGAGTATACATTTTCACACATGTTGCATTAGTTCCACTTCTATATGAAATCTCTAAATTAACTACACATTTCAAGGTATATATGAATATATTTTCAGCACTCATAGCATTTCTCTTTATGAATTGTGCGTACTACTAGCGATTATAGTGCACTCATACATTTTGTTCAGTTTGCGCTCTCTCAGGGCTTTTAAATGGGCCTGTCGTGCCAGTGTTCATCACCAGCAGTAATTGAAACCTGCCCTATTGTGTCTATGTCTATGTGCTTAGGGGCAGGAAAACAGCCATGTTTTCAGCTTTTTTTGAAACCGGGAAATGGATTCAATGCGTCTCAGATGAAGTGGCATTTTATTCCAACAACATGGTCCCAGGATGGAGAGAGACTTACCTCCTGACCTAGATTTTCTGAAGCGAGGGATATGGCCAACAACAGGTCGGCGGAGCGTAACTGTCTACGAGTAGAGTAAAAGGATATTCTACGTTTAAGATAGCTAGGTCCTTCCCAGTAGAGTGCTTTCTGTGCGATAAGCAGGGATTTAAAAATGATTCTTTTCCTTACAGGGAACCGATGAAGGCTCCTCAGTAGGTGTGACGCGTGAATTTCGGGGGAGTTAAAAAATGGTCTGGGCTGCTGCATTCTTGACCAGTTGAAGCCTGTCCAGCAGAAAGCCAGGCATCCCCAGGTAGAGTCCGTTCCCATAATCAAAGCCTGGATCACCTGTTGTCTTGCCTATTGTCATGTCTTTAGCTTTACAGACAAAAGCACTGGTCAGTTTCTGGAAAGTGCTGGTAAAAAACTGTAAGGATATCCAATTCAGCTATGTAGTCCGCATTTACTTTTCATCTTACCTTTCCCAAGAGTATGAATATTTTTCCAGATGTGTTTCTGTAGTTTTGTTTTTCATGCAACAAATGGCTCCTAACTAGTGCATACTCTGAAGTGAGTTGTCTCCTAGATGTCTCAGTGAATTCAGGTTGTCGATAGTTGGTCATGACAGACCATGATTGAAACATCTGGAACTGCGCCTGCAGTAAACCTCAATGCAGAGAGCAGTGGTCCCATATGTGTCAATTGTAATTACCGTTCTATGGGAAAGTGTGTGAAGGAGTTATGCACAGCTGTTGAAACACTGACAGTGCCAAATGAAAGGCAAATGCTGTGTTTACATAGCGGGAGAGGGCGAGAGAAAGTGAGTGTATGAGAGAGAGGGTGGTGAAGGTAGAGGACGCAAGGACGTACTTGGAGAAGGACAGAATAAAGACAGCGAAGAAGAGCAAGAAGATGAAGAGTGAGGCATCTAGATTGAATGATTGCAGCGGGAGAATAAAAGCTCTTGAAAGTCAGTTGCTGCTTTGGTCTTGAACCAAACAAAGTAAATGAGCCCCTATTCACCTAGTTAGACAGTAAAATCTGCTATAAATGGGGTTCAGTGGGCCCATCGCAGCTCTGAGCACAAATACAATGCATTTTCTATTGATAGACATGCTGCTGCCTCTGTTATCTCACTGTTGTAGGTGTAGACATAGATGTCTATGGTGGTCCTCTTCCTTTTCTGAAATGTCTTTTGGGCTTCCCAAAAATATTTGCCACCTGGGAGCAATTAAAGCAATTTAATCTTAGTGAGGGCGTGAGGAAGTGGATAAAATCTAAACAGCTTATAAGTTTTATCTACATGAACTCTCTCACCTGATGTACAGGTATTACAGTGCCGTGGCAAATACTCAAAGTTGAATACATGTACCTCAGCAGAGCAATCCTCCTGACACAAGCACAGTCTGCAAGGGTACTTACCAGGCCGCATGCTTCGTCTGCAAGTATCCTTATAGTACTTGATTTATAGGTAAGAAATCAGAATAAAGAAATATCATAATGAGGAATCCAAAATGATAACAGAGTGAAAATAAAGGATTTTCATGTAGATGATAATTGGGGGAAAAACTGAACAATGTAAAATTGCTGGATTTTAAAAAAAGAGAACAGTTATAAGTTAACAAACTTTGGCTAAGTCTATAGGTCTGGCTTTGGCTTTTTGCTTGGGGGAGAGTCACGCAGTAGATGCACAAATGTATTTGTGTTGCCCCGAGCTGTCATAGAAAGAAAATCGCATATTGATGCAATATCTTGGGCTACAGGAATGGGGCCCCAATGTGGTAGATATTTTAGACAAAGAGACAGCATTTTCATTCCATCTCTAAAACAAGCATTGAAAATGCAATAGGTCTCGCCTTTGATTAAGTTAAAGCCATTTGCTTTGCTAATGGTATTGTATAGTTCAAGTTCAAAACGACTTTATTTCGATTCATAACGAATCATAAAAAGCACGTAGACATGAAATACATAATTAAGGGGAGCAGTTACATCAGGTTGCGGTCGCTGTTAAAATAGAGCGATTAAAATATTTACAAAATTTTAAAAAAGTGCATGGTATTGTATAGCAAAGCATATGGCTTTAACTTAATGAAAGGCGAGACATATTGCTGGTTTAGGTTGAAGCCTACCAGACAGTGGACAAGAATGGATTACATGAGTGTCAACTGCGGGGGATCTACTGTTAACCCTGGTGTGATCCATTCCTGACGTGGGCACTAGGCTCAGGTACACAAGTGGGGGAGCATTTATGTGGATATATGGATCCTTGCACATATGTAGTTTAGGTCGCAGACATACACAGCACAATAGTGTGTCTACTCAACATTACACACTTACTCTGCTCCTTCCTTATGGAGCTTGAGCTGTCATTTATTACGAGAAGGAAGGAATGCAGCCAGGAGCCCCGCACGGATAAGAGGCCCCTGTGAGCTCTTTGCAGGTGCTTCCAGGCCCGACTCCCTAAACATTCTTATAGAAATGTAACTTAAAAACTACAAGTACTATTGGGTTGGGGCACATTAAGTACAACTATTTAATCATTAATAAATAACTGATATCATCATTCAGTATTAAGCAAGTAAAGAAAATACAGTGATCAACCAAACGTGCGTTATCAGAGACTATTGTCTAGTGTAAAAATGTAACTAGCCATAACAAAAAAATAGCACGGCGTCAGTAAAACAAAATTAAACCTCAAACCTTTTCTTGAATAATCAAGACAAATATCCACAATAAAAGGCAATTGCACTGATCGCTTGCAGCAAATTGGGTAGATTGTTTATAAGTTGTTTACAGTTCATTAAACAAATAAATTAAAAAGTTCTGAATTACCTCGGAAAAAGTCTTAACATCCCTGTTTTTGCAGCCAGGCCGGTACGGTCTTGCCTCCTAATAAATACTCTCCCGCTCAGATCGCAGTCCCCCCAACTACCCTTAAAAATATTTGTGTGGGAGTTTGAGTTTCTGTTTTCCAGTTCCAAAAAACGGTGTTATACTCGGCAACCCATCTTCTCACTTATATCGCCCATGTCAGAATATTATACCCTGTTCTAATGCTTACTGTTGACTTATTACTTCATTGTATTCCGTACATCATGCTAGATAAACATCTTCAAACAATGATAACAAACCGTCATCGAAGAAAGTCAATTATATCCGTTCAAGGTCAAAATAAGCAACATCGAAGGTTACAATGCACAATTTTGAATATAAAAATGGTTTTATTTTGCCTACAGGCATTCCT
Source organism: Lissotriton vulgaris (assembly GCF_964263255.1). NCBI lineage: Eukaryota > Metazoa > Chordata > Amphibia > Caudata > Salamandridae > Lissotriton > Lissotriton vulgaris. Next base: position 585,676,071 of record NC_141691.1, read on the forward strand.
TTTACCAAACCCCCCACAAGCATGAATTTCAAATTATGTTGTTGTGGAAGAGCCCTTAAAACTTCAAAAATGCACACACAGACCAATGAAGCATTCCGTAAAGCAGTAAAACACACCAGAATGCTTGCAAACACGAGCAGGGAGATTCCAGGGTGGGATTGTGGGAGGTGTTCTCTGAACTTTCTAGCCAAGAACACACATTGCTTGATGGCTTAGGGTATTTTAGACAGCTGCAGTAATAAGCAAGGGTGAAAGAAACGAGAGAGCCTCTACATACTGTTAATTACGCCATGCGCATGACGTGCAGTCCCTGACTTTAATTGGGGCAACTTACATTAACAAGAAACGCCGCGCGTGCACATCGTCTGTGCGCACCTATCTGATGGAAAGAAACTTTGTGCGGTTGAGGGAGCGAGTCGTAAAAGGTACGCGTGTCTCCTTGGCAGTAAATCTGCGGCTGCACCTATCTAATGTAGAAACGCCTCTGATGTAACGTGTACTCTCCAAGAAACGCCGGGCATGCACATCTGCGCACCTCTCTGATGGAAAGAAACTTTGTGCGGATGAGGGAGCTAGTCACGAAAGGCGCCCACATCTCCTTGGTAGTAAATCTGCGGCGGTACCTATCTGATGTAGAAACTCTTCTGATGTCACGTGTAATTCCCAAGAAACGCTGCACATGCACATCTGCGCACCTATCTGATGAAAAGAAACTTAGTGCGGATGAGGGAGCGAGTCACGAAAGGCGCGCACATCTCCTTGGCAGTAAATCTGCGGCTGTACCTATCTGATGGAGAAACGCTTCTGATGTCACGTGTAATCCCCAAGAAACGCCCTGCGTGCACATCTGCGCACCTATCGGATGGAAAGAAACTTCGTGCGGATGAGGAGCGAGTCACGAAAGGCGCGCACATCTCCTTGGCAGTAAATCTGAGGCGGTACCTATCTGATGTAGAAACGCTTCTGATGTCATGTGTAATCCCCAAGAAACGCAGCGCGCACATTTTCGATGAGGTAGTGAGACGTGAAAGGCGCGCATGTCTCCTTGGCAGTAAGTCTGCAGCGGCACCTATCTGATGTAGAAACGCCTCTGATGTCACGTGTAATCCCCAAGAAACACCACAAGTGCACAGCTTCTGTCCTTCCACGCGCACTCTTTGGAATCCGTATTGATTCTAAAAGGCCCAAGCATGGCGAGAGCAGCGAATACGCGCTGCTAACGCCAGGCCAGACCTAAAGATCTATGTTCACACGACTTTACATGATGAGCAAAAAAAAAGCTTAACATCCTATAACATGTTGGCATGACAGGAAATTAAAACAAATCAACAAGCAAGGGTGATTAGTGAATGGTACTGTGCTCTTACAACAGTCTAATGCACTGAAATAGTATATCCTTTAAAAACACAAAAATCCCAAAACCAGCAGTTCAATATCACTGTGTTCTCAAGTAAACACATGAAAGAGCACACATTAGCTCTAGTCTTCTAGAGCCCCCGTCACCAGAACTTAAAGAGAAAACAAAGGGGAAAATACAACCTGTAAACAATTCCTATGCCTTGATTGCTTGGATGCACAGCACATCCAAGCAATGACAAAGAATCAAAGAAGTCTAAAAATGGTTGAAGCTAGAAGACCCAATGCCCACCCTTCTCTCTCGGGACTTCTTATTATACTTTTAGCAGACAGACCTAAACTGGAGTAGAGTTGAATTTAGAGTAAGGATAACAATTTTAAATAGGATTAGGTTATCAAGAGGTCAGGTGTAGAGAGAAAATGGTTGTGTGTGTGTCTGAGTGGGTATGTGAGTGGTTTTGTGGGTATGCAAGTGTGAGTGGCTGTATGGGCATGTGAGTAGGTGTGTGGGTGGGTGTGTGAGTAGATGCGTGAGTAGGTGTGTGGATTGTATTTTTATTTAATTGGGATCTGGATCCTCCCCGATTACACACAAATCTGTGAGGATCTGGGGAATATCCACGACTCCTGGTGTGCTACATAAAAATAAGGTTTTGATCCATTTCTTACCCATGAGGGGTTCTTTACAGACCCCTCCATTAGTCCCATGGGGTCAGGGTACTTTTACACTGACCCTTTCAATCACTTTTTAACATAAATTTCCCACAGGGAACAAAGTCCCGATGAACAAAATGGCAGCTGCCACATTCCTCTCAGGTTGCGGCCAGCCAATCACGGGATAGTTGTTGGCATGTGGATTTGCGAATCCAAGGAGGATCCGCATCCCTATATATACAAATTTCGATTTTGATTAATATCTCTAAAACTACTGAATGGATATACACCGAATCAAAAAAAGGCACCTCTCTGGACCAATATCTATATTTCTGCCACATTTGGTGCAATTCCGATCAGTATTTCCCGCTGTAGCTGTGTCTAAAGTGCCCATGAGAATTAACATGGGGAAAACACGTTTTGTGACCTCCCCCCTTTTTCTCGGCCCACGCTTGACGGATCACCACAAAACTTTCAAACTGCAGCTGAAGTGAGTGTTGTATTATTTATGACAATTTCACGATGATTCACCAAAGTTATTGGCAAAACAAAAATCGCTCTTCCTATGGAAGCTAGGACCTAACTATGATTTTCTACTGGTGACTGCCAGTAGGTAATATATATACATATACACTCTCACATAGAGGTTTTACTTACCTTAAATATATTAACAATGCATGGCAAAGGCATACGTGGAAAAGGCATGCGTTGTAATGTTATAAAACGGTATAACATTTTTACATTGGCTAATTGGCTAAATGCACAGGCAATGGGGTTCTTGATTTCTTGGCAGCATTGCACCTTGACCCATGCTACAGTGCTTAATTTGTTTAAAAAAAAGTTAAATGTATAAATAATAATATTTGTTTATTAACTTTTTCAGAGGAGGCTAAAAGGCAAGGTTTATCTGCAGTTGCTGCACGACTACTGCCCAAAGGCTCTAACCATTTCCACCAGCCTATTGGCTGCACAGTGAGTCTGGTTGGTGAGCAGCATGCACACAGCTGGTGGAAGAGCAGTGTAGTTCTACTTATATTTTGGCTGTAGTTCATTGTATTGGTAGAAGGGCTGGCAGCACACTAAAATGGTGAAGAATCACTGTATTGGTTATCATTCTTCAATTTCTGTGCCTGGTAAAAATAAAGGTAGGATTGATTTGTGTGTCTCACTGCTCAGACTGGGACCAGGACAGTGCAGTAGGGGGCAAAGAGTCCTGGTTTCCTGAAATAAGTGCAGGTGATGCTCGCCATCAACCACAGCAAAAGCTAACCACTCATGCTGTGGTGTTGCACGATTCAGTCAGTATTTTTATGTTGGCTTTATACCCAGAAACAACAGCAAAACTAGTTTTATTACTTATCTAGTCATGAGAAATGTATCCTGACTGGAGGCCAGGTCCTGGGTCCTACTTGGGATTCCTGTGTTGCAGTCATCTGTGGCAAGCATTGTGCCATCTGTTAATCCTGACTGCCTGCGAAAGCAATATGTGATTATGAAGATATCATGAATGTTTATGCAGGTACACGATTTTTCCGTTGCCAAGTAATTCGTCCCTCATTTTCAGTAGAGTGATTTGTATGTGTGCAGTCATCCTTGCTAAACTGTGGCTATTACGTTTCGCTTTATTTAGAAGTCCTCATACAACAGTACTTAGAGGAAGGGTGTTGGAAATGTGTTGCTGTCAAGTTACTTAAGGGGATTTAACCCTGAGGTTCCTGCTTTCTCCTAGAACTTCAGAAGTTCCCATGGTCCGTCTGAGGGTACCACACTACGACTGCTCATTCAAAGTCATTTTCACCTACGGTTAGATATAGAGTAAGGTAGATGAGTGATCAAGTTCGGCAATGGTTTGGATGCAACATTAAAATGAAAATTATGGATTGTGATAATAGATGAAAACAATTTAGTCCATAACTTCGTGCGCACGTATGATAGTATGAAGAAATTAAAATGATTAAGAGAAAAGGACAGGAAGAGAGGACCATGATGGCCTTAGCAGTAAGATCTTGTAGGCTGTTAAAGTTGCTTGAGTGCCTTTTATTGTGCATTTAGAAGAGTTTCTTAATGCTCGTCCAAATGGTGATTTTCTGTAAATTTGCATTTTGTTTAATGACCGAGAATTCCCTCTTTGATGAAAAGGAGCTTCCCTTGTTATTTCCTTGACCTCTGTTATTTCCTTGACCTGTGTTTTGGTCCTTTCACCTCTAGAAATCATTGTAACAAACTCTTGGAAGAACACACCCTTCTTCGAACCCCAGCTAGATAGATAACCTACGCGGATTCCTGCTCAAAGGGAATCTGCTGTACATCCCTTAATGACATACACTTGTACGCCAAGGTGGCCTCCCACAAAAACTGGGCTGATTTACAGAGGCCCACCTACAAGCACAAGACAAATATTAAGGTAAACAACTGCTGTCTAGACACATGAACACCCAAATACTACAGACTGCAAGGAAATGCACAGGGGCCAAAGAGCACATGGGTCACAAGTGTTAGAGCCAATTCCTCACTAACTTGGACTGTAGACAAAAAGGCAAGGAAAGCACTTGGAACACCGTGTAGGCACTTAGCAAACATTATCACACAACTCATTTTTAATGAAAGGCTGTGTTATTTTAGATGGTATTGGTTTATGGTTCCAAAAAGGGGCCCTGTTTAATTCTGTTTTCCTAGATAAGCAGAAGGTTCAGCCATGTGGTTCCCAGCAACAGTGTTATATCAAGCAGTTTAAAACAAGGAATAGACTAAGGCATTTTTCAAGTACTCCAGAGAGTTTTTGTTTGTTTAGGAAATTTTTATTTAGCATTTGAAAGATAATACAAAAGACATGTCGTAAAATTGGGAAAAAATACATAAGAATAAGTATTACATGACATGCGTAATCATAAAGAAATGCATAAGTAAGAGAGAAAAAGAGGATAGGTAGAGTTAAGGGAAAAGAAAAAGGAAAGAGAAAAGGAAAGAAAGAAACGAATAAAAGAAAGAGAAGAGAGAAATATACTATGTGGGACTAGTAGCAAGAAATGAAGTAGGAGATTTAGAAGAAAGATAATTGGTGAAAGGAAGCCAAAGTAGATCAGACTTAATTTTCAGTGGAACAGAGGTGGAAGATGCAATAGAAATTCTGTGTTCATCACAAATAAAATTCCACCAGGTATGTATAGAGAGCTTAGAATTATCTTTCCAACACAATAAAATAACTTTAAATGCAAGAGCAATAAACAGGTCCAATAACTTAGCAGAAGAAGATACAATAGTGATATCATCGGATAAAGAACCTAAAAAAAATTCAATAAGGATAATGGGGCGGAACAAGAAAACATTGGCATGCAAATATTCCATACTTCATTCCAAAATGATAAAACATATGAACATTCGTATAATTGATGTTTAAGAGTCCCAGTTTCCTTAGAGCATGACCAACATAAGGATGAGGAAGTTTGGGAAAACTTATGAATACTAACCGGGGTAAGAACAACTCTATGATAAATAAAGAATAAAGATTGAGTAATACGTGCAGCAATAGATTCAAAATTGAATAAACAAGAGCGGCTTTTGGTTGTTGAGTAGAAAATAAAGAATACAATGGAGTGGTAGGGATGAAAGAAGGAAAAGCATCAGGTAAGGATAGGGAAGACAAATGTGATTGAATAGCAGACGTTATAATGGTATATTCAATAAGAAACGATAAAGTCAAATTGAATACATTCTGCATTACTGAAAAGGAAAGGAGAGAGGGACCATCAAATAACTGATGAACAAAGCAAATATCCTTCTCTTTCCAGTGTTTAAAGTAAAATGATTTGCCTTTATATCTGAGGAATTTGTTGTACCACACAATAGAGGATAAAAAACATTGAAGGGGAGATAAAGTAGAAGTAAAAACAGTATGTAATAATAATTGGGAGTACTTCAAAATGGGATATTTGGATAAAAAAGAACAATTTGACATGAAAACAGTATGTTGGAATGAGAAGTCTTTCAAAAGGGAGCGTTCCAGGAGAACCCATTTAGGCACAGGGTTATCTGTGAAGTCATAGGCCAAGGAAAAGGACTGTTTAATCAAAAAGGCAGAATGGTATGTTTTAAAATCAGGAAATCGAACGCCACCATCAGGTTTAGGTTGAATTAACTTGAGTAATGCAATTGGAGGGTGTTTGTTATTCCACAAAAATTTAGTACAAATGGTATTAATACGTGAAAAGTAGGATTTTGGAATTTTAAAAGGGAGCATGGAAACAGTATAAAGAACATGAGGAGTAATCATCATTTTGATGGTATCTAATCTGCCCCACCAGGAAAGAAATAAGGGGGACCAAATTTGAAGAAGGGATTGAATTTTCTTAATAAGTGAGTCAAAAGTTAATTTAAGGGTGCTCGTTAAGGATGAAGAAAACCATATACCAAGGTATTTGATTTTGGAAGGACACCATGTAAAATACGTATTGTTAAACATATACTGGAAACAGGTCGAATTGAGAGGCAGAACTTCTGTTTTAGATATATTGAGTTTCTATCCTGATATAGAGGAATACAAACGCACCTCATTCAAAAAGTGTGGGAGGGAAGATTCAGGATCGGACATGTATATCCGGACATCATCTGCATAAGCAGACAGTTTAGTTTCAGCAGAAGAGAGTTTAAGGCCAGTAATATTAGGATTAGAGCGAATGCGTTCTAAGAAAGGCTCAAGACAAAGAATAAATAATAAGGGGGGAAGGGGACAACCTTGTCTCGTGCCTCTAGACAATGGAAAAAACCTAGAAAATTGGTTATTAACAAAAATACTAGCACGGGGAGAAGAATAGAGGAGTTTAACCAAGGATATGAAAGAGGGACCAAAACCAAACCATTTGAGGGTATGAAACATGAATTGCCAATTTATACGGTCAAAAGCTTTTTCAGCATCTAAGGACAGATCCGCCAACGGGACTTTAATGTTCTTACTACAAGAAATGACATTGGAAAACAGGCGGGCATTGTCAGAAGCAAGTCTACCTTTCACAAAACCCACCTGGTCAGTATTAATTAATCGGGGAATAATGGAATCAAGACGAGAAGCGAGGATTTTAGCAAAAATTTACAGTCGTAATTAATTAAAGATATGGGGCGATAATTTTTACAATACGAGTGATCTTTGTCTGGTTTGGGAATAATGACAATTAGAGCTTCCAAAAAGGACCCAGAAGCCTTGGCATCTAAAATGAATGAATTAAATAATTGAAGGAATTTTGGTGCAAAAAAGGAGTGAAAAGAAGAGTAAAATTCAACAGGTAAATCGTCTGGACCAGGGGCCTTAGACTTTTTGAGAGAATTAATGGCAGTAGTAATTTCCTGAAGAGTGATTTTCCGTTCCAAGTGAGCAAAGTCCACCGGAAGAGAAGGAGGGGGAGGGAGGCCTTCAGAAAATGACGTTATGTGCACTTAAGAGGGGTGGGTGCCATCAGTATATAATGCTTGGTAGTAATTATGAAATACTTCAGCAATGTCCTCATCAGACTTAACCAATTGATTTATGGAATCATTAAAGATTGGGCCAACAGTTTTACGTTCGAATTTGATTTTTAAATAATTCGCCAACATTTTCCCTGCTTTATTTTGGCCACCATGGAATTTAGATTTGATTTTAAGAAGGGTGTTACAAGCTTCATTGGTGATAATTTTGTTTAGGTCTGATTTGGCAGAAATTAATTCCTGAAGAGCAGAGGAGGATTTGGAGGAAAAATAGGAATGCTCAAGGCGCTTAATCACCTGAAGCTGGTTTTCGTACTTTTGTCTATTAAGTTTCTTCTTTTTGTAAACGTAGGATATAGTGAATGCACGGAAAGCAGCCATAAAGGCATCCCAAGTGTTGGAAATAGAGGTGTCAGAGGGATTATTAAAGGAGAAATACTGAGTGAAAAACTCCACACTCTCTTTCATAAAACTGGTATTAGACAAAAGAAAGGAATTACATTTCCAACAACTAAATTTAGAAGAAATAAGGGAAAGATCGAGGGTAGTATAAACAGGGGCATGGTCAGAAATGAATATAGAACCAATGGCAGATTTTTGAATGGAGGGCAAAAGAGACTTACTAATCATAATGTAATCAATTCTCGAACGTGTATGATGTACATTGGAAAAAAAAGTATATTCTAGCAAATCCGGATTACACATTTTCCAAGAATCATATAAAGGACGAGAGGCAATAGCAGATTGAAAATTCTTATGAGATTTATCAGGTTGAAATTTACTAGAGGATAATCTTTCTGAAAAAAGGGTCTAACCACTGGTTAAAATCACCAGCTATGACAAAGTCAGGACAATCTATGGACGAAATCAGGACTTTGATGTCGTTCGAAAATTTTGGATCAGGGCGTACTGGACCATATATGTTGAGTAATACCAAAGTCTTATTTTGTATAACAACCTTAGCCATTGCCAAACGTCCTTCATCATCATTTTGAGAAGAAATAATCTTAACATTTAAAGCCTTATGAAACAATATAGCAACCCCTCCCTTTTTATTAACAGCAGGGGAGAACACAACTTGACCCACCCACTGCCTCTTCATCTTAACAGATTTAACATCAGTACAATGCGTTTCCTGAAGAAAAACAACCTGTGAATTAAACTTAGATAAATGAGATAATACCTTTTGACGCTTGACAGGATGACCAAGACCACGCACGTTCCAAGAAACAAAGTTACACATGTTGGTGGGTAGGGAGAATGGGCGACAAATGGATCAGACACATGGCAGGGGGATAGCTACAAAAGGGAAGACAAAAAATACATAAGTGATTGATAAAGGGAACTCGCAGAACTTTCACAATACTGATACCAAACAGATCAATAAATACAAGAAATAACAACATGAAGAACAAAAATGGAAGTAGAGATCGCTTAGGAATAGAATGGAACTGAAGAGGGGAGAAAAAAAATAGAAGCAAAGAGGAAGGAGGAAAAAAGAAGAGGAAGGAAAAGGAAAAAGAGATAAGTAAGAAAAGAAAAAGAGTGAACAGATCAAGGCAGAAAGGCCTGATCGGAGAAAAAGAGAGTGACCAAAACATCCGGGGCGAGGATACACCAGAGAAAGGACATACCCCATGAGCTACCAAAAAAAAGGACAAATACAGAACAAAAAGAAAGAAGAGGGTGAGAGCAAAACCTCAAGAAGAGGAGCAAGATAAAAGAAAGGATCAAAAGAGGTTAAAAAAGAAAATATGAAGAGTTACAGCGAAGAATCTAAAAGAGGAAAGACATTATATATTAGTGTCCATATTGGAAGGAGAAACACTCTGAAGATAAGCATGGAGCTTCTGCGGGTCATCAAAAGATCTGGTACGGCCATTATGTGTGATCTTGCAAAAACATGGATGTAGGATTCCATATTGAATGTTCAGTTGTCTCATTAGTGGACGAATATTCAAGAATTCTTTGCGCCGGGCATTCGTAGCAGATGAAAGATCTTGCGAGATAAAAATGTTATGCCCAGACCATTGGAGACGTCTTTTAATCCTGGCGGCCTTTAGAACAACCATTAACTCTGTAAATTCCAGGAAAAGGATAATGATGCCACGTGGTTTGGTAGAGTTGGAATTAATACGGCCAAGACGATGGGCTCTCTGGATATTTAGAGGATGTAACGTTGGTGGAAGCCCTAAGAGTTCCTGTAGAAATTTCCGTATGAAAGACACCATGTCAGAACCTTCCAAATTTTCCGGAACACCATAAACGCGTAGATTGTTCCTACGGTTGCGATTTTCCAAATCCTCTGTGTGGAGTTTGAGCTTGTGGATCTCCTGCTCCAATAATGGGATTTTAGATGAGGCATCTTGAATATTGCTTACACGTTGTTCCAGACTTAAAACCTTGCCTTCCATAATAACCCAGCACTCCTCAATCTGCTGAAGCTTCGCATTAGTGGCAATCATGAAAGGTTGGAGGCCACGCACTTCCTCAAGAATAGTATCCAAGACAGGGTTAGAGGATGACTTAATGGGAGAAGGTGGGTCGTTTTTAGGCCTCTTAGGTTTGGTTCCTGTCCGGGAGACTTTTGGAGGAATAGAGTCATTCGCCATGATGATGAACTCCTACCAAAGAGCGCTTCGCTGGAAAGTAGAAAAAAGGCGAGCACCACAGAGAACAGCAGGAACCTATGTAGGTGAGGAATTTGTACTGGCTCAGAGATGTTTAAGTAGTAATAGAGGCATTCAAAAGTGGTAAGATGCGGCAACAAAAAAGAGCAGGCAAAGGAATGCGCGTCACTCAAGAGCTCACATTGGTGAGGATGGCAAAAAAAACAACCTGCTATAATTGTGTAAATAAAAACCACAAACCACATAGGAAACATCCGCATAAGCCAGCACATATATGTTGTAATACAATGAGGAAGCGTTATCACTGTAAAGATTTTTGCGCCATAAAAAAGCAAGAAGAGGGGAGACGATATTCCAAATCCAGTATGGCTAAGATGGCGGCCGTGTAATCCTCACAGAACAAAGGTAAGATATTTCCAATGCAGGAGCAATGAGTCAGAGGTCAGGAACAGCAAGAGAGTCACACACAAGCAAAAAAAATATTGTCAGGCTTGACCTCCAAATAAGATGCGAGTGAGGAGAAACATTAGTAAAGGAGGAAAAGAAGAGCACTTCAAAATCGGCAATTTTTAAAATGGCGGCCGGATTTCCTCACAAAGATCGAATGTAGGGTAGCAAAAGCAGAAAGGCAAGAGGCATGTGGCAGAGAGCTTCAGAAAACTTGCAGAAAATGAAAATAATATGGCCAAGCGTCACCTTCAGAGTTGGACAGTGTTCATGAAGTGAAGCAGCGTGCTAAAATAAGTGTCTGCGTGAGTTCGGCATACAAAATGGTGGCCGCCCGTGTTACGGGAGAAGTTGAAATTACCGGAGCAGATATTTGCCGGTCCGCCGCATGTAGACGCCGCACAGCTGCATCCTCTTGGTCCACGCACCCTCCGCCAAAACTGCAGCCCAGTCAGCCGTTCAAAAAACGGCAAAAGAGGCTCTCACGGCATCCACGCTAATTGTCCACAGCGGAGCTCGCGGAGAAGCCGTCCTGTCTCGCTGGCGCGCAAGCCACGCCCCCAAGTACTCCAGAGAGTTAAACAACTTCTTTCCAACACAGATCCTCCTATGCTTTTTGTTATCTAAGATTGTATGGCATTATGGTAAAACCCTACATAAACTGCATGTTAATTTCAAATGGGTACTTACTCCCATCAATCATGATTTGACTGTATGTCATAAAATTGGCAGCATCAAGTTTACATAACATATATATGTTATAGTTAGGTGAATTTGTCAGTGACAACATTAATGTTTTGAACAAACATTACATAATTTATGGTATCACTGGCATCACTGATTCATTGGATGATATCATCAATGATGTCATCAGTGATGTAATAATTATGTAATTTGCGGTGTCAGTGATGTCATATATTATGTCATAGAACTTGTCATGAGTAATGTCATATGTGAAGTCATAGGAAGTGCATGGCAGGGGCGCAAGTTATACTTAGCACTGCCAGCTATAGTGGTGAATTTCTGTTATTTTTTTAATTCACAACGTTAATGTTGTCAGTGACAAATTCACCTAACTTTAACACAACTTTAACCTTTCTTTTTTTTCAGTGAATTTTTAGGGTTAAAAACCCCCCAGATATTTTAATCACACCTAACCATATTGTTACCTTAACATTTGTGTTTTTCAGTTAATGTGGAATTGTTTTTTTAACGTAAAGTAATACTTAATTACCTTACGCAAATGCAAAGGCTGTGTGCAGTGGGGGTTGACTGCAGGGCCTGACTGCAGCCAGCACCCCCCATACAGCTAACCCCAAGCTGCGAACGGCCTTCGAGGGTTGGCTATAGGGCCTGGCACTGGCAACCCCATACCCCAGTGCCTTTTTTTTTTATTGAAGGGGGCTGCGCGTCCCCCTCCCTTAAACTTGTTAGGCCGTGTAGACACCACCCCTAAGGACCATACATATATCTTAAAAACGGGAGGGGGTCCCTAAGTCCTGTAATGGCAGCCAGCAACATTTTCTCATTTTGCTGACAGCCAATCACAGCACTCACTCTCGCTGGAGTCTTACTCCAGACGGAGCAAGATGGCCTAAAGCAAATAAAGCTCCCTGGGCCAATCAGAATTCTATATTTTTAAATTGGCGCTCCGACTCTCACAGACCCAGCTGCCACAATATTCCTTTATCTTTTACCCTAAATTTTTCAAAACGTACTGAACTGTTTTAAGCCAAATCACAAAAAAGCACAATCTACTGCCCAAGATCTTACTTCCTACCAAATTTTGTGTAAGTCTACGGAAAATGCATGGGGATTTTGCATTTTAGGATTCCCCCCCCCCCTGGTTTTTCTCACCCCGTGGATCACCCCAACACTTCCCAGGAAGGAGCTGAGGTGGAAGAACTTTTTTAGGGAAATTTTTGTAAAGATTCGTCTCAAACAGGGCCAACATTATTAGCAAACCAAAAAACACTCTATCTATGGAAGAGCAGACTTAACTATAACTACCTAGTGGCGACCGCCATCTATGGCAGGCTGATGATCCAAAGTATTATTGTATTTTATAAGCAAAGAATCCCCCTAAGTAGCACTTTGTATAAGTCTGGGACAAGGGGGAGAAACCAACAATGTATATGATGAGCTGTCCCACCTGACCTGTATTTCTTCACTTTGGGGCATAAATAGGCTCCTGAATCTGGCCACAATGTAAAGAATCTACAAAATTACACTTTTTATTCCGTGTATCATTTTAATTTTCTTTCTGATTTTATTATCATTTCTTTCTTTTATATATTATTTCTTTATATATTTTACATCGATTAGAGTCATAAAAAGGTGAATACAATATATACTTTGCTATACAATAATATGTGTTATTATACATTGTAATACAATATACAATACAAATGCATTTCATTTTATACACATGACCCTTATTTTTAATTTTTGAAATACATGGAATCTTTTCCATATATGTGCATTATTTCATGAATTAAATGTACTCATGACTTTAAACGATCCCCAACATGGGCTGAACCACTCATTCAGCGCCTTGATGCCCCTCTGGGGTTGAGTCTTCCTGCGCGATAGAAATATCCCTTCATTCATTCATTCATTCATTCATTCATTCATTCATTCATTCATTCATTCATTCATTCCACACACATTCATTCCCACACTTCTGCCATTCATACTTTCTCCCACCTTTGTTTTACCATCACCATCTTGTAGCCAACGGGGAAATATCTATTTGCTCAACTGTTGCTGTGTTGTGGGTTGGAGTTTGGTAAGGTTCGGTCTACAATCATTTTGGTGGACAAGAAGTCTAGATACCACCTTCTTCAGGACCAATCGTGATTGCACCTCATGAATTGGCGGGCCCACCTGGGGGATATCTTGTTATTTTAATTGACATATAGATTCTCGATATGGCACGTGCTAGAATCCGTAAATGATGCACACTCACGGTGACTGTAACTCCTTTTTGTATAATCTGTGGTTCTTTAGGAGTTAGATATTGTTCTTATTTTTCCATAAATATAAAAATCCCTGTTAATGGCTTAGATTTAGTTTTACATTTTGAGGGTTGATATCCATACCTTAGAGGACAGGCCTGCGTCTTCTGACAGTCTCTTATTTTTCTGAGTATTATTTACCATTGGTTAATCCTGAGTGCCTGTGTGAGCAATATATATATATATATATATATATATATATATATATATATATACATCTATATATATATATATATATATATATATACATCTATACATACATACATATATATATATATATCCACAACAGTCTTCAATACCTCCTGGACGGCGAATTGAAGAGACGGACCCACGGCTTCAGGTTAGGCAATGATTTTATTATTGCAACCTCTCAAAGATGACGCGTTTCAAGTATCAAGTGCTCTTGATCACACAATGAGCCCCGCGCCAGCTTTACTTTTTAAAGTTTTTTCAAATGCACCCTCCTCCTGTGAGTCACATGACCTCTTCCCTAGACATTGAAAAAATACTATACAAGGATTTATTGTAAGGCGTGTAAACAATATATGCATTATTATATTTAAAACAAGTTATTTGGCTGTATCAATACATTATATAACCTAAACATATTTCCTAACAATAAATATGGAAATATACAAAAATAGAAAAACTGTAGAAAAACGGATAATTCATTGTAAACAGCATGAATGCCGAAACCCGTATAACTGTATTTGAACAAAGTGACTAGTGCAATAAATATCTTTAATAAACCATAAATATCTATATACATCTAAAAATGCATTTTAAAAAAAACTTTTCGGTGGCATTATCTGACATCTTCAAACTTGTCTAACAATTGTGGAACGAATATACTCGCATTGTATAATATAATTTCATATTGTTAATATCATTTGCATAGTATATAACATCCTTTGTTGCCAGTACTATGAATACTGCTTAGCATTGACCAGACATTAATTTGCATCTTACTGTCACCTTAAATTTCAAATTGCACAATCCTTTGATTAAATTCCTAATCTATAATTAGATAAAGCTCTACCGTGTATGTGGCATGTGTTTATATTACCCGTGTAGATAACCTGTGATACCCTCTAACATAAAATCTCTGCAAGGTCTTTTTATACCCCCTATAAGCAGACCTTTTTCAAATGAACCCCACAAAGGAAAAAGGAAAGTAAAAATAGTGTATGTACATTAATTTACAAGTGACACCTTAAAAGTATTTGTGTATGTATACACAATTTGGATCACCGGGAAGCGTTCTTATTAAGTCTATGTCAGTATTGCTAAATTTCATCTATGTTAAAAACCACATAGATTAAAATCAGGTTTTAACTTCTCATTTTATAATTCATCATCAAAATTCAGTATCAGTTAAAGTTGTCAGAAATTGATCAAACTAAGTGAATAAAGATACATAGTCTATAAAAAATTGTGCAGATCTTCTGTTGTATTAAGCCCATCTGGATATTTACTGTCCAATTCTACTATGTATCTTGTTTCCCTTCTCCTTAAAAGTCTATCCCTGTTGCCTCCTCTTCTCAGGGGAGCCACTGTGTCGATCACAAAATATGATAGGCAAGCTAAATTATTATTGTGTGTGGATTTAAAATGTCGTACAACCGGATAAGTGTTGTCGTTATTCACGATTGCTCTGAGATGCTGCAGAATCCTGATGTTCACCTGCAGCTTGGTGCTACCCACATATCGAAAGCCGCAGGTGCACATCAGGATATACAGAGCATACTCAGTTCGACAATTGAAATTGCCTTTGATTGCAGTTTGCACATTGGAGAGGGGAGTTTCAAAATGGGTTGAATTTGTCCCGGATTTACACGCCCGACAGGTTGAGCATTTGAAAAACCCATCTTTCATTTGTAACCAGGTACTGCCAATACCTAGTTCTAGGTTGGCTCTCACTAATCTGTTGCGCATACTGCTTGCTCTCCTGTAAGTGATGGTTGGAGTATTGGGTAATTTACTGCCTAAGATGCCATCTGTCATAATGATGGGGCAATTTTTCTTGATGATGGATTTAATTTTTCTCTCCTGCTTACTGAATGACATTATCAAGCGTGGAGCATCATCATCACAAATCCCAATGGGATTTTTTGCTGTCAATAGAGACTCCCTAGATCGTTCCTGTGTCTTAGACAGAGCCTTTGCCAGTGTTGAATAACTATACCCCCTTGCGTTCAGATGCCCTACCATCTCATGTGCGCCTTTCTCAAAACTTTCAGGAGTACTGCAAATTATTTTGAGACGCAAAAGTTCTTCATAAGGGATACTTTCAATTACGTGTCGTGGATGTCCGCTGCTGGCATGCAAAATCCTTTTGCCATCAGTCGGTTTATGGAATAGAGATGTTGTGATGGTGCGGTTTATTATTGTAACATGTACATCTAAGAACTCTGATTTAATCATGCTAACATTAGATGTAAAAAAAAGGTTACATTTGTTGTTGTTCAACGATTTCACAAAATTTAGGGCACTAGATTCGTCCCCCTCCCACACACAAAAAACATCATCTATAAATCGCATCCAATGCCGCACATGGTTAAAACCCGGGGTAACGATGAGATCACGCTCCTCCCACAAGCCTACATGTAAACATGCATAGATAGGGGAGAATCAGGATCCCATCACCACACCCCTGATCTGTCTCCAAATGTCCCTGCCAAACATAAAGAAATTGTTGTGCAAACACCAGCTCACCAATTCAGTTAACATTTTGTTATGACTGTAATACTCGCAGGATCTGTGTCCCAAATAATGTTCTATGGCTTCTACCCCTTTATCATGGTCTATGCAGGTGTATAGTGATTCTATGTCTAGCGTTAACATACACCAGCCATCTTGCCATTCAATTGAGTTCAGTTTGTTTAAAAAGTCTCCAGTGTCTTTAATATAACTGGCTAGATTTTTCACATGAAAGTCAATGTACCGGTAGATATTTTCACTCATGCTATTGATTGCCGAAATGATCGGTCTTCCGGGTGTTGGATGTTTCATCTTGTGAATTTTGGGTATCAGATACATGCTTGGCATCACTGGGTTTTCAGTAAGTAATCAGAACTTCTCTTTTATAAGATGCCAAACGTTTTTTTAATCCATCCCTTGCTTTTTTATATTCCAGACCATTTGTTTTGACATAGCAATCAACATTTTCCAATTGTTTCATGGCCTCATCAATGTAGTCTTTTTTTTGCCAGAGAACCATATTACCTCCTTTATCGGATTTATTTATTACAATTTCATGATTTTCGCTGAGTTTGTCAATTAGATTTGTGTATTGGACTTCATGATATGTTTGGACGTGCTTGTTGCTCTTTACTTTCCGA
This sequence comes from Lissotriton vulgaris, assembly GCF_964263255.1. Lineage (NCBI taxonomy): Eukaryota > Metazoa > Chordata > Amphibia > Caudata > Salamandridae > Lissotriton > Lissotriton vulgaris. Next base: position 585,692,973 of record NC_141691.1, read on the forward strand.
TTCAATTGTTTAAATTCTTCAACCACACACACATGAAATATGTCTACCGCCTCTTTGGGCATCATGGGAACAAACATACTTTTCACTTTAAAAGGGCTCTCTCCCGCTCCTTTTTGTGTAATGCCAATTTCTTGTAACTTGCTCTGAGTATTTGATATTTCTTTCTGCTCTGGTTGTGTCATTTTACTGTTTTTTGTTGTTGTTGTATTGATCTTTTTTTCCCAAATCACTTCAAGTTAACAGCAATTTCGCATCTGCAGCTGCAGCCAAAGGTGGTTCGCATTGAATTCTTGAGCTCATACTGCTGGTAGCCTCTTCTGCAACATTGATTGCTTTAGATGCAAACAACTTTTTTAATTTGAGCTTTCTTATAAAGCATAAAATGTCTGCCCTCATGCTGGTATAATTAAAAGTACTCTCAGGGCAAAAATCTAGCCCCAAAGCTAAAAGTTGTTTTTCAGCTGCTGTTAATATTTCATTGGACAAATGTGTGATTCTACAATCATTCATTGCTTTTTGTTGTTGTTGTACCATGGTTTATTTTTTTGATAATGCTGTGGTGGCTTTGCTGCATTTTCTCCTTGCTCTCCGCCTTGCGTTGCGCCTTTTCCTGTTTGATTGTTCCACGTTCTGTGACAGAGAGTTTGTAGACGATCCTCGACTAAAAAATCTATTTCTTCGCCCAGATGTAGTATTTTGTTTGTACTGCATCCTTCCGCTATGTTTGACTCAGAGCCCGATGTACTTGACATGCTTGATACCGATATTGTCTCAACGTCTGAATCCACTGCAGTTTCTCCTTGGCTATGTTGACCTTGCTGTTGCGCTTTGTTAGTGCTGGTAGTATTGAACCTTAATTTTTTAGCATGGTCAAATTTACGGGAAAAAGTATAAATCTGTCCAAGTTCATAATCTTTCTGATCTCGTGAGAATTTATGAACCTTACATATTTTAATTTTTTCCAGCAGGAGTCAGTATCACTCCTGCCCACAGGGAGCAGCTAAAAACTGCTGCTCTCTGCAGGTATAGCAAGTTTTTCATCTGTTTCCGTACCCGCTTCATAGCGGATTGTGACAAATCTTCGCATAATTTTCAAAATGCCAATCACTTCAGCTGCTCTCTGGAAAGTTTTGGAGTGATTCGTCAAGGGAGGGCCAAAACAAAAAGGGGGTCCCAAAGCAGGTTTCCCCATGCAATTCCTCAAAGGGATTTTAGCCACAGCTACTGTCCAAAGCCCTAAACGGATTTAAACCAATTTTGGCATAAAGCGAGATCTTTGCCCAGAAGGAGTGCTTTTTGTGATTTGGTGTGAATCCGTTTAGTAGTTTTTGGGCAATTAATGCATAAAAACTTTGTATATCTAGGGGCATAAACCCTCCGTGAATCCGACAGATCTTGCCCCAATGTTTTTCTTCTTTTTTTTTTTAAATCCAGGTAGGCCTGGGCCCAGGGGGTGATGTTAACTTTATATTTTGGGGAGGTGTGTGTTTACCCCCTACCCTCCCGAGCCTCTGAGAGGTCTCAGGGACCTCATTCCCTGAGGCCGTGGTAAAAAAAAGAGGCGAGGGATGAATGCCCCCCTCCTAAAGCCTAATTAGGCCCTGGTGGGGCCCACGTAATTAAATGAAGGGACTGGGCACACTGCCATACTCTCCAAGCCTAATTACTCTCTAGGGACCCCATCCACCGGGTCTGTTGACCACTCAGCCCCCCTCCCCAAGCCTTAAAAAGGCCCGGGGACCCCATCTCCCAGAGTCGGCTCAGTTACTGTGTCCCAGGGAGCCTACCCCCGGGACACAGTAGTTTCCATGCCCGCACAAGCGCGGGCAGGGGAACATATGCTTGTTCCCAATTGGCAGGAGCATTTTTTTAATTTCCCACCAGACTTAAGCACACATCCAAGTGTGCTCCCAGCCTGTGGGAGATTTAAACATGCTCCTGCTGGCTGGGAGCAGACTTCTGTTCTAGGCAGGGAAACAGAACACATATTGCTCCCGCCTGGAGGGAGCAAGCAGAACACAGCTGCTCTCCCAGGTGGGAAAAATGCTGGCTCCCGCACCATGTGGGGAGCCGGCTGAGGTCGCGGGGGCCCAGGGACTCCCTATGCAGCCCCCAACATGGTAGTTGGTGGGTGCCCGGGGTGGGCACCGGGGCACCCAACTATCATTTAGAAAGACTTGGGGAAGGGGTCCTCGGAGCTAAAATAGGCTCGGGAGGGGGGCCGCGCAGCCCCTCTCCCCTTTATAATAACGTGCAGTTTCAGAAATTGAGGTTCCCAGGACCTCATAAGGCTTGGGGAGGGGTGCCACATACCCCTATCCCCTACTTAATTGTATTTGGCTCAGGGTGATGAGGTCTTCAGGGCCTTCTAAGACTAAGGGAAGGGGGCCACATGACCCTCTCCCCTTTTTTATTGGAATTTGGCCCTGCATGCCCCCCTCCCCATAATATATATGCTTTGGCCTTGAGGGATAGCGGTCCCGGGGGCATGAAGGCCTACCTTACTTGCGGTGGTTGGCAGCCTGCTGTGGGGTGGCCACAGGGCCTGATGGCATGTGCAGCATGAATTTGGCTGCCTATAGGTAGTTGGGCTCAGGGCCTGGCTGCAAACCAGGCCCCGAGACCAGACCCACGTCATGCATGACCAAAGGCCATGCGTGGCATGTGGTTGACTGCCTGCGGGGGTAGGACACAAATCGTAAGGATTGTGCTTATGCTTACCGGTTTACCGTAATGCAGATAGTATCAGTCACTGTTGCAGCAGTCCATACGTGACCATATATGTTCTATGTGTTGATAAACAAATTATCACCAGAGACCTACTTTATTTCATGGTAAGCACACCCTTTACAAGTTGACGCATGCACCACAATGCTTGATGATCATTCACTCTAGCATTCACCTGGTGGTTTCCCTTTCGTTTCCTGATACAGGTCGCAGCCTAGTATTTTGTACACTGCAGCATTTGTTTACTATTTAGGATATGCTAAAGAAATACTCAGCCATAAATTATATACACCAGCCAAGGTCCTGAGGAGACCCCTAAATTATAGGCATCTACAAACGCATCTACAACTTACTTGACAGGGTAACAGGAGACAAAGAAAAGATAGAGGCTCCAAGGTCCTCAAAAAATTGAACACAAGCTCCGAAATGGACACTTGCATCAGAATCAGGAGCATCATTTCAGGTTGCACGATTGAGTCGGATGTTGGTCGTTAAATGACCATGTGGGAAATGTTTGGGGAGGTGCATGAGATTTGGAGACGTGCTCTAACTATAGTGTAATTTACAAAACGTGAGCAACCCAAGTACACCCTTGAGGGCTTGGGTAATGAAAATGAATGGGTGAAGATGCCTTCAAGGGAATTTATTTCATGCGTACTTGATTATTTAGACTAATTTTAGGAAGGATCGGTTAGTGATCCTTGTTAAGAATCAATCAAAAAATGTGGAATTTCAATTTAAACAATTTGTTTCAACAAGACACAACATACAAAAAACAACACAAGGTGTATTAGAAAAATATAATTTTATCCAAAAGAATTTTTAAAGAAATCACTTCATATACAGATAAGTGAACAAACAGAAAATTAGGACTGTGGGTACACACATAAGTAAATTAATACGTCTAAATAATCAAGTACGCATGAAATAAATTCCCTTGAAGGCATCTTCACCCATTCACTAACTATAGTGTGGCGGCATCACTGAACCTAAAAATCAGATGTTGAGGAACCATATAAGAAATACACATTTCCTCATGTAGATACATCATTTTGTTAGACCTAATTATAACATAGTAGTTATAAATGTGGAAAAAGCAGGTTTTTAGTGCTCTCCGGAATTCAAGATGATTGCAAATTAGTTTTAATCTTGCATGTAGTGAGGTCCATAGCTTAGATTAAGATGCAGGTTCTGTATGTGATTTATTAAAGGAATGGGAAGATAGGAGTGGTGCAAGCATAGGCAAGAGGGTTCTGGATTGGTCCTAGTTTTCTGAGGGAATTCTCAATTTTAGCAGTGAATGGCACAATGAACAATGTACATTCATTTGAAGGTAATTCATCTAATTTAGCCACTGACAGCCAGTGTAGAGAAGGAAATGCAAGTTAAAGGCACAACCTTATATTAAGGCTGAGTTGTCTTAGAGGGTGCTCTGAGGTATATACTGTTGGCTTAGTCTAGTCAGGAGAATAAAATGTTGATGGTTGCAATACCTTCTCATCAAGTTAAAGGGTCCCTTCGTAACTTAATTTATTTGCAAAATCAATGAGAGGTGTGTGTCGCACCTAGATTTTGTACTTGTAGTGACTGGTTGATAAGAAGATGACCCAACATATTTTGGCCAGATGATAGATGGGTTTTAGGAAATCAGTTTACCACCAGTTAATATCTCAGTTTCGGAGGTGTTTAGTTTGAGGTGATTGATTTACATCAAGTATTACACCTCTGTGAGGCATTCACTGAAGGAACAGGAGTATAACTCGGTGAACCTTGAAGTTTTAGTGTGATTTCAATATAATTTGTATAGTGGAAAGCAGTTGAAGTTGAAAAAGGAGACCAGCGCTGGATAGTAGTCTAGTGTGTTTGTTAATGATTATTGGGGCAATGGTGGACCTCTGAGAGACATCTGCAGTCAAGGGAAAGGGCTAACAAAGAGGGGAAGCAGTGGCAAAATAAGGAATCTGTTATCAAATGATACTACATTGAATGCTTGTAGATTGGATTCTTTAGAACACATTGAGATGATGGTCTGTGTCAAAGGTGCAGAAGTTCCAATAGCACAGATACTGTTACTCCATTAGAATCCAATGTAGCCTTGATGTATTTCCATGTTGCAGTAAGTTCAGATCCTGGTATTCTACCTGGGTCGAATTCTTTGTAGATGTTGGAGAAAAGATTATTCTGATCTTTGTTATTTTCTCTAATACATTCGAATATATTCATATAGTGGACTTTGGGTTAGTCTCTTACTTTGATTGAATGGCTTTCTTGCCTATCTCATTTGCACACTTGTGCATCCAGTTAATAATCCACTTTTCTAAAGTGAGTTTAGGCTCCACCCCTGTCACTCTATCACTAAATGCAATTTCGTTTTGGTGTATCATTCCTCCTCGTGGCGTTCTAGCTTTGCAGTGCACGAGGAACCATTAATCACACTGAATCATAACATATTAAATTGATAATCTCATGTATGTGCTGTATACAAAAAGCAATCACTTTGTTTTCTTTCACAATAGAAACTTTAAAACGATATATATTTAGGATTCAAAATGCAAGGCAGACCAATTGGGTTTGCCAATGCCTGTTTTCCATAGTGGTTGTAGACGTTCTAGTTTTTTATGATTTCTTTTCAGTTCTAAGCAGTCATTCAGAGCATATGTTTTTTTGTTTTACTATTAAGAGAAGGAGTATCAACCATTGGCTTGGAATGATGGGATAGATATTATATTTTCAGTATTACCATTACTATTCAGGGCTTATTAGTTAGAATATATGTATATACCTTTTTCATGTGGATATGCTGAAAATCTGGCATTGATTCGGTCCTTCTAGAGTAACAGTGCCACTCTCTTTGGTTTAGACAGTGTGCAAGGGGTATTTGATATTTATTGGTTTATAAAGCACCTGAATCACCCCCAAGGGGTATCTCCGCTCTATGGGACAGATGCAGCCGGTCAAAGAAGGGGAACAAATTAAAACAATACAGTTTTGAGGAACCTTCTGAACGGTAGGTGATCCGTGCATTGTCACTGATGGATGGGGAGTTGGTTCCAGTAGAAGGGGGCTAGGTGGAAGAAGGCTTTACCTCCTAGGCGCAATTTTTTGCCACGTGGAACAAGGAGTAGAGACTTGGTCCCTGAGTGTTGGGACCTGGATGGCAGATATTTAGTGAATTTTTCTGCTAGGTAGCTGGGCCCTTTGCCATTCAAGGATTTCTGCCCAATGCAGCAGATCTTGAATCTGATCGCTTCCACTGTGCCGGTGTAAAAGTAAAAGGTGTACCTTTCGTACTTTTCCACCAAAAGTATACAAGTGGCAGAAGTACCTGGAGGTTCCTGTGCTGTATCCAGATAATCTTATCTGTCTTTTAAATGTAATTTTAACTTGCTTTTCCGTATTTTTATACGATTGCTTGTGGTGGCGTGAACTGAAAATGCTGTATAGTTGCTGTGTATTTGAAGTTAAAGTTTTACATTAAAACAGATTTGTTTACTTTTGAAAAGCAGTTATGATATAACCTCATTTTTACATGCCATATAGAGGACTTTTATTGCGAGGAAAACTGAGCAGGGGTGGCGTTAGGAAATGTAGTTCTGTTGTATGTACAATCTATACCTTTTTCCATAACCAATATTATTGCGTACCTCGACAATATTGAATTTAAAAAAACGTTAGATCCTTCGTTACATACAGATCAGGCACACACTTCAGTCCTTGCCATCACTGAGAACGCGACCCATAGAATCCTCCCCGCTAGAGGAGAGGCTTTTAACAGACCATCTCCACAAAAAGGCAATTTCACAGACCTATCTGAAAATAGTAAATAACCGCCCAGACCCCAGGACAGCACTGAAGACCAAATGAGAACTAGAAGTGGGGGACATAGATGAGGCTGATTGGCAGGAGGCACTTGCGTCCCCTAGAGAGGCTGCAATACCATTAAGATTAGTGCAATTAAACATCTTACACTGCACATACTATACCATGACACCATTACATACAATACACCGCATAGATACGCCTCTTTGCCTCAGACAATGTGGACAAACAGGTACAATTTACCACAATATGTGGCTATGCCCAGAGATAGCGCGCTACTGGATGGCGGTGATGCGTACGCTCTCCCAGGTCACGAGTGTCATGATTCTTCCAGACCCGAGGTGCTGTCTCCTCAACATCTTGGAACCCACAGATTTAACACCATCGATGCTAATGACGAGCTGAGCTTGTCATGAGGCACGGCGCTCCAGTGCTCATGACGAGCTCAGCTCGTCATGAGCCGTGGACCACTCACACGCGGGGATATTTCCCCTGCTGTGCTGAGCGTTCCACGGGAACGGGTGCAGCTGTGACGAGCTGAGCTCGTTATGAGCATGGGGGCGCTGTGCGTGCCCCCCCACCCCCAGCACAGCGGGGAAATTACCCCCCGCAGCAAAGGGGTTAAACACGGTTGCTTAGGACTGGGTAACTCTAGGTATGACAGTAGCAAAACGAAACATTGCACAACGTTGGGGATCCAGACTTAGCCCTACTCTTAATCAATGGTGCAAAGATATGGACATGGCGATGATGGCGAAAACGTTCATGTATGTCCACCGTGGGTGCCCCAAAACATGGACAAAGGTCTGGGGAGGCTGTAGCACATATCGGGGCAATATATGTGAGCCCCCCCATTAGATGAGTACAAGTCGGATACTAGTGAATGAGAACACTGTGCTATTAGATGTTTATTGATCGCACTTTGAGGGATCACTTGGACACACGGGTTTGGGCAGATACGTCTCTAATATGGAAAACGATTGAATCAATATCTGTACAATATTCCATCTATTTCTGTACACCATGTGAAATATACTGTCAATGTAACGCTAAGCGAAATGTTAATAAAAACTGTTTCAAAAGAAAAAAAAACTTTAGATTGGTTTCAAGATTGTTTTTAAGCGTCTGACTCCTCTTTACCATGGATAAATATTTTATCGTTCAGTGGTTGCAAACAACTACAGACGCAATTTCTGCTCGATTTTTGATTGTCATAAAGTAGGAGTTTTGCACAGAGTCGAACCTTGTTGCTTTTATTGTCAGCAATTTTGCCTTTTGAAACCAGAAATGCCTGGACTGGTACACTTTTCTATTGAAACAGCTTTTGTGTTGATCATTTCCTGATGTTTCCTATGCCTCGAATTCCCTGGTCTCTGGCCTCGTTTGTGCCAGGGTTGCACATTAACATTACTCTTTTTGACCCAAATGCTAACAGCTGCTTGGCCTTGCTTGTAGGCCTATGATATTTTGAGCAGAGCGTTTGCCTCTTTTAAAGTCTGAATGCCAGTGGGGTTACTTAAGTTATCCAAGTGTTCGTTCCTTAAAGATGACTTACACCATGTAAACTGCCTTAAGAAATTTCAGTCACTTTGAAAAATTGAACCGGAGAGATGAAACGTTATGGTCCCGTTTTCGGTTCCTGTTCACAGGCTGTGGTATACAATTTTGCAAACGTGGAATTTCTCATCTCAGATGGCATGTCTGCGAGCTCAGAATATCACAGACAATACCTCTCTGTGGCATTTGGGAGCTCAGTCTGTAAATGTGGGAACTCTTTAGAGGAGGATATTTCCACTGCAAACCATCCTTTTTTCAAATGGACCTTCCAGTGCCTGTCTGCTGAATTCCACTGTTTTTCGCATGGATTTGCACTTCCATTTTA